>NC_090436.1:338183478-339533478 GCF_031143425.1 Pleurodeles waltl
GAATGGGTTGTTTACAGGCATTTCAAAATGGAAGGTGTTCATTTGCTCCGCGACCTCCTTCTTCAGGGGGACTGGATGGTGCGCCTAGATCTCAAGGACGCATACTTCACCGTCCCTATTTTTCCCCCTCATCGCAGATTCCTACAATTCATCTGGAACAATCAGGGATTCAAATTTATCACTCTCCCGTTCGGTCTCTCGTCGGCACCGTGGTGCTTTACCAAACTCCTCAAACCAGTGGTGGAAACACTGAGGTTGCAGGGCATTCGGCTCATCATTTACCTGGATGACATCCTTTTATTGGATCAATCCAGGTCTCAACTTTTATCCAATATGAACACAACTATTGCTCTTTTCCAGGATCTGGGGTTTGTAATCAACCAACACAAATCGGAACTCTCTCCGACCCAATCGTTAATCTTCCTAGGCTTTCTCATAGATTCTCGGTCGGCATCCCTCAGTCTTCCGACGACGAAGATATCCAAGATAAAGAAGGTACTGAGGAAAGTCCTTCGGCGAGACAGGATTTCTCTACGTCGATTAGCCAGAGTGGTCGGCCTGTTTTCCTCCTCAATTCAGGCCATCTTTCCAGGTCCCCTTTACTACAGAGCCCTACAGCGTCTGAAGGCCTTCCACCTGGTCCTTCAGGGTCATCTCTCTCTCATAGCTTGGAAGATTTCAGGCATCGTTGGCAAGACGGCCGACTTTCCCAGGAAGCTAAAAACTTCATTGCGCAAGCCTGGGCCCCTGGGACATGCAAACGATACAGTTCAGCATGGAACAGATGGTCTCGTTGGTGTGTGGGCAAACACCGCGATCCCATGGGGGCCAGTATTACAGACATCATAAATTTCCTTGCAGAATTAGCGGAATCTGGTCTCGCTTATTGTACGATTAATTCTTTTCGTTCAGCTATATCTGCGGGTCACCCCCCTCTGAACAACCTCCCGGTCGGCGAACATCCCTGGATATGTAAACTCCTCAAGGGTATTAGACTCTCCAGACCTCCACAGCCCAGATATACAAATCTCTGGGATGTTAACATAGTCCTTAATCTTTTAGCCTCATGGCAGGATAATCAGTATTTGTCGCGGAAGGAGTTGTCTGCCAAATTAGCCATGCTTTTATGCCTCATTTCATGACAACGTGTGTCAGATATCAGGGCTCTGGATGTATCAGCTCGTGTCTTTACTCCAGAAGGAGTCACGTTTACTATTTCCAGGAGAACAAAGAATAATACCAGGTCGGTATCCTATCCCGCTTTTCCTGATTTCCCAAAATTATGCGTGGTTAGATTGTCTCAAGGTCTATGAGGAAATAACCGTGAATCATAGACCTCCAGGTGAAAATCAATTATTGATTTCCATAAAAAAAAAAAAAAAAAAAAAAAAAACGTTTAAGGCGATTTCTTCTCCTTCCATTGCCAGATGGGTCCGTTGGATTCTGTCTGAAGCAGATATCGATATTCAGGTTTTTGGCGCCCATTCTACACGAGGAGCCATGGCCTCAAAGGCCATACAAGTGGGGGGTAGATTGGACGACATCATGCATGCTGCGGATTGGTCTTCTGAATCCATTTTTTACTTTAAACCAATTCATGAGGCAGCCTCTCTGGTGGTAGGTAAGCTTTGAACTTGCATAATCCTCGCCTCCGGTCCTGCTATAGAATACGAAATTTCCTAGCTATCGTGAAGGAAAGTTTCAATTCTATTAAGGACACGGAGGCGAGGATTATCCCACCCACATACTACTCTCGAGTTTTCTGCCCACCCGAACTCTTATATCTTCGTATGGAGGTGGTATATTTGCATGTATACCTTTTATATCCTTATTTATTTATTTATTTATTTATTATTCCTTATCTTTGCTCATGTATCTAGTTTTTCTTTACACGATGTTGATAGTCATTAGGATTGTAATTATGATTCAAGTTTGTAAAATATATATATTTCATACTTTATTGGCATTAGAATGCAATGTTGAGTTATCAGTTTGGGCCCTAATTTCACCGTCTTTTATAGGTTCCCAGACTACATCCAATTGACTCGAACAGGATTTCCGCAGTGAAGTCGAGGAAGTGTGTCGCAGCTGAGGATATTTATACCAGCGTGAAAGGAGGAACCTCATTGGATTCTGGTTACCATGGCGGCGGCTTCATGGAACTTGTAGTTTTTCTGTTCATTTTTGTTTAACTTTGAACTTGCTGATTAATAAAAAGTGAAGAAAGATATGCATAATCCTCGCCTCCGTGTCCTTAATAGAATTGAAACTTTCCTTCACGATAGCTAGGAAATTTCGTATTCCTCCCTACTGACAGAGTGAAAGAAAAAGCATTACAAATGTGCCATGATTCACCGGTGGCTGGTCATAGAGGCATCAAGGCCACACAAGAACTTCTCTCACGGTTTTTCTGGTGGCCTACCTGGAAGCAGGATGTTGAAAGATATGTTCAGGCTTGTCCTATTTGTGCTCAAGTCAAGATTCCCCGTACCAGACCTGCAGGATTGCTACAGCCCTTGCCTGTTCCGCCAGCTCCATGGCACACCATCTCTACCGATTTCATGTGTTCGCTCCCACCTTCAGCAGGAAACCGGGTTATCATGGTCACTGTGGATTCCTTTACTAGGATGGCTCATTTCACTGCCCTAAAAAGGCTGCCTACATCTCAAGAACTAAGCCAGATATTTATTGATCATATCTTCCGCCTTCATGGACTTCCACATACCATTATATCTGATAGAGGACCCCAGTACATTTCCCGGTTTTGGAGGTATTTCTGTAAGACACTCAATATCAACAGAGCCCTGTCATCGGGGTTCCATCCACAGACCAATGGACAGACCGAGCGTCTGAACCAAGGACTAGAGCAATACCTTCGCTGTTTTTGCAATTCAACCCAAAGCAACTGGAACACTTATCTCCCTATTGCTGAATTTTCCTACAATAATACTGTCCACAGTGCTTCCAAGGTCACTCCTTTTTTCTGCTCTTATGGTTTTCATCCTACCTCCTTTCCTACTTCTCCTCAATCCACCTCTCCTTTGCCCGCTATTACTCACCTCTCCAAACGACTTTTACAGATCCATAGACTAATTCGATCCAATCTGTTACAAACCAAAAGATATATGAAGAAGGCTGCAGACAAGAAACGTGGAACCACTCCAGACTATCACCCGCAAGATAAAGTCTGGCTCTCATCCAAATTCCTACCCTCACGTCTTTCTCTGAACAAGTTCACACCTCGTTACTACGGACCTTTCCGTATTCTTCAGCTGATCAATCCTGTCACTGTCCGTCTTCGCTTACCTCATACTTGGAAGATTCATCCCGTCTTTCATGTTTCCCAGCTCAAACCTTACGTACCTGACCCTTTCTCTCGTCATTTTCCTTGTCCTCCCCCTGTGTTGGTGAACGATGTTCCTGAATATGAGGTACAGGAAATCTGTGACTCTCGTCTATTTCACAGACGGCTTCAATATCTGATTCATTGGAAGGGTTATCCTCTCAGTGAATGCTCTTGGGAAGATGCATCTTCTGTTCACGCTCCTCTCCTGATTCAACACTTTCACCGTTTATTTCCTCTCAAACCTGGGCCTTCGGGAGGGGGACCTACTGTCGCGCTGCGTGGTGCGGCGCGAGCCGAATGTTCGGCACAAGCCGGGCGTTCGGCTGGGGCCGCACAGCGCGTTTCTAAAACGCGGCGCGCCCCCAGCCTTTCATGCACTTTTCGAGGCCCCTGGCATTGCATGGGGCCTCGCTCTGTCGTTTTCCACCACCTTGCTGGGGTCTCCTGACCCCTCTTACCTGTTCTTCTTTCTTCTTTCTTGTCCTCTTTCTTTTCTTCTTTCTGGGGTCTTTTTGTTGTACTTTTTTTATGTCTTCTTCCCTTCCCAGGTTACCTTTCTCTTCCCAGCATTCATTGTTCCCTATTCTCTATGGTTTCGATTCTGTTTTGTTCTATGTACCTCTCCCTGTCTAATATGGTGTCCTTTTACTTCCTGTGGGTCACTTCCTGTCTTTTGGTATATAAGGGCTGTGTTTTCTTCATTTCCTTGCGCTGCAACACTTTCTGCTCAGATAGTGTCTTCGCTCCTGATTTCCTCGCCTTTTTGGTTCTGGATTTCATCGCTCTGTGTTTCCTGAATTTTGTTCTTTTTGATTCCTGCTTTTTGTTCTTGTTTTTCAGGAGTCCTCCTGTTTAGAGGTTTTTTTCCCCTTTTGTTCTAAGGGGTTTTTTCCCTCTGGCGCTATTTTCTGAAGGCCACGGTCTGTTCTTGGCGTCTCCTTCACCTACAGCACCGTGGCTACCAGAAAGAGTCGCCCCTTTTTGGGCCAAAGCCGAACATCGAAGATCCACGCCACTAGATCTGCAAATTCCAGGCGCAAGCAGCACGTGAGTCGTGACATTCTCGACTGTTTTCTGGTGGTGCATGCTCTGAGGGCTGTCTGCCTTCATCCTGCACTGGAAGCCAAGAAGAAGTCTCCCGTGGGTTGACGGAATCTTCCCCCTGCCAACGCAGGCACTAAACTTCTGCATCACTGGTCCTCTGGGTCCCCTCTCATCTTGACAAGCGTGGTCCCTGGAACACAGGAGCTGGATTCAAGTGTCCCGACAGTCCAGTGGCCCTTCTGTCCAAGTTTGGTGGAGGTAAGTCCTTGCCTCCCCATGACAGACAGCAATCCTGTGTACTGCATGAACTGCACCTGCTAGGGCTTCTGTGCACTTTTGCAAGACTTCCTTTGTGCACAGCCTAGCCCAGGTCCCCAGCACTCCGTCCTGCATTGTCCAACTCGCTGAGTTGGATTCTGACATCGTGGGACCCTCTTTTGTTGTGCTGAGATGACCACCATGCTCAGATGTTCTGAATGCCTCTTCAGGTGCTTCTGCGGGTGCTGCCTGGTTCTGCATGAGCTCTCTGTTTTGCTGAGTGCCCCCTCTGTCTCCTCCTCCAAGGGGCGACCTCCTGGTCCTTCCGGGCCCCTGGCAACACCAAAAACCTTTAACTGCGACTCTTGCAGCTAACAAGGCTTGTTCGCGGTCTTTCTGCATGGAAACAACTCTGCCTCCTCCAGCACACCGTTGGACATCTTCTGACCAAAGGAGAAGTCCCTGGCACCTTCTGTTGTTGCTGAATCTTTGGCTTCTTCCACCCAAAGGCAGCCCTTTTGCACCCTCATCCGGGGTTTAGTGGGCTCCTGCCACCCCCGGACACTTGTGTGACTCTTGGACTTGGTCCCCTTCATTTGCAGGTCCTCAGGTCCAGGAATCTGTCTTCAGTGCTTTGCAGTCAGTTGTTGTCTTTGCAGAATCCCCTATCTCGACTTTACTGTCTTTCTGGGATAGTAGGGTAAATTTACTCCTACTTTTCAGGGTCTTGGGGTGGGGTATTTTGGACACCCTTAGTGTTTTCTTACACTCCCAGCGACCGTCTACACACTACACCAGGCCTGGGGTCCATTCGTGGTTTGCATTCCACTTTTGGAGTATATGGTTTGTGTTGCCCCAGCACTATTGTCTCCTATTGTATTCTATTGTGTTCTACAGTGTTTGCACTACTTTTCTAACTGTTTACTCATCTGATTTTGGTTTGTGTGTATATTTTGTGTATATTACTTACCTCGTAAGGGAGTATATCCTCTGAGACACTTTTGGCATATTGTCACTAAAATAAAGTACCATTATTTTTAGTAACTCTGAGTATTGTGTTTCTTGTGATATAGTGCTATATGATATAAGTGGTATAGAAGGAGCTTTGCATGTCTCCTAGTTTAGCCTACGCTGCTCTGCTATAGCTACCTCTATCAGCCTAAGCTGGTAGAACACCTCTAATCTACTAATAAGGGATAACTGGACCTGGCACAAGGTGTAAGTACCACTGGGTACCCACTATAAGCCTGGCCAGCCTCCTACATTGGTGGTGCAGCGGTGGGATAAGTACTTGTAACTGCATTACCACTTTGTCATTGGTGCTTTTCACAAATAAAATATATACCAAATACTTCAGAATATACACAGTAACCTAAACAGTTTAACTTTCCTTCTCTAAAACGTTCTAAAAAGTTTCTGAAACGTTTCTGAAAACTTTCAAAAGTTTTCAAAAGTTTTCAAATGTTTTTTCTCTGTTCTTTAAAAAGTCCCAAAAACATTTATCTCCCTCTGTCCTAAACCTTTTCTGTCATGTCTGCAGTAGAGCTTACTCCCACAGTTGTCCAGGCAACAAATGAGAATCTAAACTTTAAACGTTTGAGGGGTCTCTGCATTGAAAGAGGTTTAGTAATTGGTAAGAATCCTACAAAAGATCTTCTCCTTAGCCTTCTCCTAGAAAGTGACCTGAACCAGTGTGGCCCATCCCAGGTTCAGCAGGTAGAGGAGGGGGATACCCAGCCAGACTCAGAGGAGTCCCCTGAGGATGCCGGGGAGGGTTCTTCAAAGAACCTGTCAGCTAACAGGCCATCTAGTGACACTGGTAGTGGGAGGGGGTCACACACTAGTAGGGCACCTTTCACTCCTAAAGACCAGGTTACTAGAGTCCAGCCAGTTAGGGGCAGGTCTCTCTCTGCCAATTCCCACATTTCTTCTGTGTCTCACAATTCCCAAGCCTCCCACTCTGAGGACAACTTAATGGAAAGGGAACTCAGAAAGCTAAGGTTGGAAGAGTCCAGGCTGAAGCTTAAACAGCAGCAGCTGGCCTTAGACAGGGAATCTCTGGATGTGGAAAGTCAAAGGCAGAGGTTGGGGTTTGTTCCCCGTGGTGGCAACAGCAGTGTTTTTGATAGTAATCCTGTTAGAGAGCAACATTCCAGAAACCTGCATAAGATAGTCCCCCCTTACAAGGAGGGGGATGACATTAACAAGTGGTTTGCTGCACTTGAGAGGGCCTGTGTGGTACAGTTGGTCCCTGTTAGAAATGGGGTCTTTGGTTGACAGTCAGGTTACCCCCTGTTCAAGCAAGGACCCTCACTCTAGTTAGGATAAAAGAGAATCACCCTCAGCTAACCCCTGCTTACCCCCTTGGTAGCTTGGCAGAGCAGTAGGCTTAACCTCAGAGTGCTGGGCGTAAAGTATTTGTACCAACACACACAGCAACTTAATGAAAACACTACAAAATGACACAACACCAGTTTAGAAAAATAGGAAATATTTATCTAGACAAAACAAGACCAAAACGACAAAAATCCAACATACACAAGTCAAGTTATGATTTTTTAAAAGGTTTAAAATAAAAAGAGTCTTTAGGTAGTTGTAACAACACACTAGCGCTGCTAGCGTGAAAATGTACCTGGTTTGCGGCAAAAATAACCCCGCACGGGCGGTGTGCGTCGAAAATAACCCTGCACGGGTATATGCGTCGAAAACAGCTCGGCTCGGCGAGGCGCGTCGAAAAAGCCAGCCACGCGACGGTCCGAAGTCCCGCGGCGCTGGTTGCGATCTCTCAGCCTTCGTCAGCGATGCTGCGCGTCGTTTCTCCTGCTCCGGGCGTCGATTCTCCGGTCGCGTTTCCAGCGGCGTCGTTTCTCAGCTGCGGAGCCGGCGTCGCGTCGTTTTCTCAGCCGCGATCGGATTCGCGTCGATCTTTTCTCCGCACGGTGCGCGGTGCGTGTATTTTTGTCCTTAGGCTGCCAGCCTCTCCTTTCAGGGTCCCAGGAACTGGAAGGGCACCACAGAGCAGAGTAGGGGTCTCTCCAGAGACTCCAGGTGCTGGCAGGAAGAAGTCTTTGCTATCCCTGAGACTTCAACAACAGGAGGCAAGCTCTACATCAAGCCCTTGGAGATTTCTTCTTCAAGATGGAAGGCACACAAAGTCCAGTCTTTGCCCTCTTACTCTGGCAGAAGCAGCACTGCAGGACAGCTCCACAAAGCACAGTCACAGGCAGGGCAGCACTTGTTCCTCAGCGATCAGCTCTTCTCCAGGCAGAGGTTCCTCTTGATTCCAGAAGTGTTTCTAAAGTTTGTAAGTTTGGATGCCTTTCTTATACCCATTTTAGTCTTTGAAGTCACCTTCCTTCAAAGGGGACTCACACCTTCTTGTGAAATCCTGCCTTGCCCAGGCAAGGCCTCAGACACACACCAGGGGGTTGGAGACAGCATTGTCAGAGGCAGGCACAGTCCTTTCAGATGAGAGTGACCACTCCACCCCTCCCTCCTAGCAGAGATGGCTAATCAGGAGATGCAGATCACACCCCAGCTCCCTTTGTGTCACTGTCTGGTGTGAGGTGAAAAACAACCCAACTGTCAAACTGACCCAGACAGGGAATCCACAAACAAGGCAGAGTCACAGAATGGTTTAAGCAAGAAAATGCTCACTTTCTAAAAGTGGCATTTTCAAACTCACAATCTTAAAATCAACTTTACTAAAAGATGTATTTTTAAATTGTGAGTTCAGGGATCCCAAACTCCACATGTCCATCTACTCTCTAGGGGAATCTACACTTTAATCATATTTAAAGGTAGCCCCCATATTATCCTATGAGAGAGAGACAGACCTTGCAACAGTGAAAACGAAATTGGCAGTATTTCACTGTCAGGACATATAAACCACATTACTATATGTCCTACCTTATCCATACACTGCACCCTGCCCTTGGGGCTACCTAGGGCCTACCTTAGGGGTGCCTTACATGTAAGTAAAGGGAAGGTTTAGGCCTGGCAAGTGGGTACACTTGCCAAGTCGAATTTACAGTGTAAAAATACACATACAGACACTGCAGGAGCAGGTCTGAGACAGGATTACAGAGCTACTTATGTGGGTGGCACAACCAGTGCTGCAGGCCCACTAGTAGCATTTGATTTACAGGCCCTGGCACCTCTAGTGCACCTTACTAGGGACTTACTAGTAAATCAAATATGCCAATCATGGATGAACCACTTACATATAATTTAAACAGGAGCACTTGCACTTTAGCACTGGTTAGCAGTGGTAAAGTGCCCAGAGTAACAAAAATAGCAAAATCAGAGTCCAGCACACATCAACAACCTGGGGAACAGAGGCAAAAAGTTAAGGGAGACCACGCCAAGGATGAAAAGTCTAACACGTGTCCCCCCCAGCTAAAAGTGGGGAGCAACTACCCAACCTCATGGGAGTTCTCATCACTAAGGCGGAAGAACCTGGACAGACCATCAGCATTGGCGTGTTCTGTACCGGGTCGATGTTCCACCGTAAAGTCCATCCCCTGTAGGGAAATGGACCACCTCAACAGTTTTGGGTTCTCACCCCTCATCTGCATTAACCATCTGAGGGGTCTGTGGTCGGTCTGAACTCGGAAGTGAGTCCCAAACAAGTAGGGTCTTAGCTTCTTCAGTGCCCAGACCACAGCAAACGCTTCACGTTCTATGGCACTCCACCTACGTTCCCTGGGTAGTAACCTTCTGCTAATGAAGGCTACGGGTTGATCTAGGCCCTCTTCATTCAGCTGTGAGAGTACTGCTCCAATACCATGCTCTGAGGCGTCTGTCTGTACAACAAACTCCGTGGAGTAGTCAGGTGCCTTCAGCACCGGTGCTGTGCACATGGCAGCCTTCAGGGCATCAAAAGCGTTCTGGCAAGCCTCTGTCCAGATCACTTTCTTGGGTTGCTTCTTAGAAGTCAACTCAGTTAAGGGGGTAACAATGGTACCATATCCCTTAACGAACCTCCGATAGTATCCTGTGAGACCTAAAAAGGCTCTCACTTCAGTCTGGGTCTTGGGAGGCTCCCAAGCCAGAATCGTGTCAATCTTAGGCTGTAGGGGTGCCACCTGGCCACTCCCCACCTGGTGTCCTAAGTACACAACAGAACCCTGCCCTATTTGGCACTTGCTCGCCTTAATAGTGAGGCCTGCCTTCTGCAGGGCCTCTAACACTCTCCAGAGGTGTTGCAGGTGTTCCTCCCATGTGGAACTAAACACAGCAATGTCATCCAGGTAGGCGGCACTGAACTCATCCAGTCCTGCCAACACCTGGTTGACCAACCTCTGAAAGGTGGCAGGGGCATTCTTCATCCCAAAGGGCATCACATTGAAGTGGAAGTGCCCATCGGGGGTAGAGAATGCTGACCTCTCCTTTGCCCCTTCAGTTAAGGCAATCTGCCAGTACCCAGATGTTAAATCAAACGTACTGAGGTACTTGGCAGCTCCTAACCGATCAATGAGCTCATCAGCTCGGGGGATGGGGTGTGCGTCAGTCTTGCTGACCGCATTGAGACCCCGGTAGTCCACACAGAACCTAAGTTCTGGAGTGGCACCAGGAGCAGTAGCCTTTGGGACCAAGACCACTGGGCTGGCCCAAGGACTGCTGGAGTGCTCAATAACCCTTAGGGCTAACATTTTGGAGACTTCCTCCTTAATGCAAGCCCTCACCCTGTCAGTCACCCTGTAAACCTTATGTTTAACAGGTGTACTGTCCCCAGTGTCCACATCATGTGTGCACAGGTGTGTGACTCCTGGGATCAGGGAAAACAGTGAGGCGAACTGTCCCAGCACGTGGCGACAGTCCCTCTGCTGTTCCTCAGTCAGGGAGGGGGAGAGGATCACTCCCTCCACAGACCCATCTTTCTCTCCTGCAGACAGGAGGTCAGGAAGAGGCTCACTCTCTTCCTCCACCCCGTCATCTGTCGCTAGGAGCATGGATAGCTCAGTTCGCTCAAAGTGGGGTTTGAGGCGGTTGACATGTAGGACCCTCAAGGGGTTCCTGGGGGATTGCAAGTCTACCAGATAGGTGACCTCGCTCTTTCTTTCCACCACCTCAAAAGGCCCAGTCCACTTATCTTGGAGAGCCCTAGGCTCTACTGGCGCCATGACCCACACTTTTTGTCCAGGCTGAAACTCAACCAGAGTGGCATTCTGGTCGTACCACCGTTTCATGTCCTCCTGGCTTGCTTCCAGGTTCTCCTGAGCGAGACGCCTGAAGCGGGCAGTCTGGTTTCTTAGTGCCAGCATGTAGCTAAATACATCCTGGGGTGGTTTACTAGGAGCTTTCTCCAAAGCCTCCTTCACCAGACTGAGCGGTCCCCTCACAGGGTGGCCATAGATGAGCTCAAAGGGGCTAAAGCCAAGTCCCTTTTGAGGCACCTCCCTGTAAGCGAACAGAAGGCATGGCAAGAGGACGTCCCACTTACGCCTCAAGGGCTCTGACAGGCCCTGAATCATGCCTTTCAAGGTGCGGTTGAATCTCTCAACCAGACCATTACTTTGGGGGTGGTAAGGGGTGGTGAACTTGTAGGTTACCCCACACACCTTCCACAGAGACTTCATATAAGTGGATATGAAGTTTGTACCCCTATCAGATACTACCTCCTTGGGGAACCCCATGCGGGTAAAAACCCCCATCAAGGCACGTCCCACCACGGGGGCGGTGACCGTCCTTAGAGGAATAGCTTCTGGGTACCGTGTGGCATGGTCCACCAAGACCAGGATGAACCTGTTGCCCAGGGCTGTCTTGGGATCCAGAGGCCCCACAATGTCAATTCCTACCCTTTCAAAGGGAGTACTGACTACCGGTAAAGGTTGGAGGGGAGCTTTGCATTTCCCCCCACTCTTGCCACTTGCCTGACAAGTCTGACAAGATCTACAATAAGCAGCTGACTGCTTGTTCATCAAGGGCCAGTAAAAGTGGGAGACAAGCCTCTTATAGGTCTTGTCCTGCCCTAGATGTCCTGCCAAAGGCACATCATGAGCCAAACCCAGTAGGAAGGTCCTGAAGCCCTGGGGTACCACCAGCATACGAGCTGACCCCGGCTCAGGAACCTTAGGCTCACTATACAGGAGGCCATCCTCCCAGTAAATCAGGTGAGTACCTGGCGCTCCGCCAGCCGCCTGGGCTGCAGCCTGCTGCCGCAGTCCTTCAAGAGTAGGGCATTCCTTCTGCGCTGTGCAGAATACTTCCCTGGTGGGTCCCCCTTCCTGCTGCCACTGCGACAGCTCAGGGACCTCCCCCAGTTCAGCCACCTGTTCCCCTGTAGGTTCCGGGGCATCACCCTCAGGCTCTGCCTCCTCCCGGACCGTGGGAACTTCTGGGGCGGGTTTCCCGCGCCTCCTGCCTTTCCTCTTCTTGGCGGTCCCCTGGGCCACTGTTTCAGGCTCCAGGGGCTCTTGACTACCCTGATTGGCTGCCATAGACCGGGTGGATACGCATAACCACCCAGGCAGACCCAACATCTCCAAGTGAGACCTGTGTTCCACCTCCTTCCAAGGGGAATCCTCCAGGTCGTTGCCTAGCAAACAATCAACAGGCATGGTTGGACTCACAGCTACTTTCCAGGAACCTGAGACCCCCCCCCATTCAAAGGGAACCTGCGCCACTCTGCAGAGGCGCTCAGAGTTGTCTACTGCAACTACTTGGTGAAGTACCCGGGGATCAATCTGCTCTTCAGACACCAGGTGACTCCTCACTGTAGTCACACTGGCTCCTGTGTCTCTCAGAGCCTCCACCCTCTGTCCATTGATGGTCACCCATTGCCTGTACTTCTTAGTGTTATCAGGCACTAGGTTTCTCTGGACCATCTCACTGTCCCCTAGTGAGACAAGGGTCATTTCTGCTGGTTCCCACCCACCTGAAACCAACTCCTCCCCAAGCGCTACACTGGCCAAACCCTGGGACGGTGCACCAGTGGGTGCCGGTGTACTTTTGGGGCATTTGGGGTCCCCCCTCACATGACCCACCTGGTCACATGAATAGCACTTACGTAGGGGACCACCTGCCATTGGCTTCCCTTTGGAGAACCATGGCCTCTTTTCACTGGGGGGTTGGGAATCCTTACCCTGGGAATCAGTTTGGGGCCCTTTAGAGAACTCATCCTGTTTGCCCTTACCCCCCCCTTTCTTCTGAGAGGGACCCTGCCCACCCTTGGCGTGGTCTCCCCCATACCTCTTTTGGACCCTGGTGCTCTCCCAGCGGTCCGCTTCCTGTGCAAGCTTCCTGGGGTCAGTCAGCTTGCTGTCAATGAGGTGCTGGCGCAGCTCTGGAAAACATAAACTGTACAAGTGCTCCCAAGCAATTAAATTGTAAAGCCCCTCATACGTGTTTACCTTACTGCCCTTCACCCAACCATCCAGTGACCTGCAACAAGAATCAACACATTCCAACCATGTTTGGGATTCCTTTCTCTTGTAGGATCTAAACTTCTCTTTGTACTGCTCAGGGGTGAGACCATACCTGGTAAGTAAGGCCTCCTTCATGGCAGGGTAGGTGAGACTCTGAGCATCCCCTAAGGCCGTCAGTGTGTCCCTCCCCTCTGCCTCAAAATGCTTCCACAGGGCTGCCCCCCAATGAGCTTCAGGGACCAGGTTCATGTGGAGAGCTGACTCATAACCCTTGAACCACAAGTAGATATCATCCTCCCTCTTATAATCCCTCACAAGGTCTTTTGGGATGTGTACCCTTCTCTCAGGCTGCACTGTAGAATTGCTGCCACCATCCCTACTGGACTGGCTTCTATGATCTATCTCTTTCAAGCTAAGCTCATGAGCCATTGTTATCTTCTTCTCCTCAAGGGCTAGCCTTCTCTGCTCCAATTGGTACTCCCTTTCTGCCTGTCTGTCCTGTAACTCTTCAGGTGTCAGACCCTTGGAGGATACACTGCTACTTGCCCTAGAGATTCTCCCCTGAGACATAGCAGGCCCACCCACTACATCAGTGTGAGTGACTTGCAACTCCTCTTCCCCCTCTGGCTCCTCCTCTGTGTGCCCCTCAGCTGCTTTGGCTGCCACCCAGGCCCTCAGCGCCTTTTGCAGCTCATCCTTCTTGGATGAGCTCTCAATGGGACAGCCAACATTCCTACAAAACTGCTTCAACTGAGCCACCTTGTAGCTCTCCAATTTCTCCAAATCAAAAGCAGTTTCAGCTAGGGCATCTCCAGACTGAGACATGATGAGAGGTTAAAAAAAAAATGCACAGTTCCAAAAACAGAAAAGCAAGTTCTCAAATGAAGTTTCAGCAAAGTCTATCCCGGGATCAGTGAAAAAAAAGAAACTGAATGCAGAGAAAAACAGTCCAAGTAAAAAAACAAAAATCACAAGACTAGTAGTATGTGGTCACGTAGTGGTCTGAGATCAAAACAGTAGTGTACACTCAATTACTGTATGTCAAGTACAAATACAAGTCCAAATCCCGACCGCTGGTCACCAATGTTAGAAATGGGGTCTTTGGTTGACAGTCAGGTTACCCCCTGTTCAAGCAAGGACCCTCACTCTAGTTAGGATAAAAGAGAATCACCCTCAGCTAACCCCTGCTTACCCCCTTGGTAGCTTGGCAGAGCAGTAGGCTTAACCTCAGAGTGCTGGGCGTAAAGTATTTGTACCAACACACACAGCAACTTAATGAAAACACTACAAAATGACACAACACCAGTTTAGAAAAATAGGAAATATTTATCTAGACAAAACAAGACCAAAACGACAAAAATCCAACATACACAAGTCAAGTTATGATTTTTTAAAAGGTTTAAAATAAAAAGAGTCTTTAGGTAGTTGTAACAACACACTAGCGCTGCTAGCGTGAAAATGTACCTGGTTTGCGGCAAAAATAACCCCGCACGGGCGGTGTGCGTCGAAAATAACCCTGCACGGGTATATGCGTCGAAAACAGCTCGGCTCGGCGAGGCGCGTCGAAAAAGCCAGCCACGCGACGGTCCGAAGTCCCGCGGCGCTGGTTGCGATCTCTCAGCCTTCGTCAGCGATGCTGCGCGTCGTTTCTCCTGCTCCGGGCGTCGATTCTCCGGTCGCGTTTCCAGCGGCGTCGTTTCTCAGCTGCGGAGCCGGCGTCGCGTCGTTTTCTCAGCCGCGATCGGATTCGCGTCGATCTTTTCTCCGCACGGTGCGCGGTGCGTGTATTTTTGTCCTTAGGCTGCCAGCCTCTCCTTTCAGGGTCCCAGGAACTGGAAGGGCACCACAGAGCAGAGTAGGGGTCTCTCCAGAGACTCCAGGTGCTGGCAGGAAGAAGTCTTTGCTATCCCTGAGACTTCAACAACAGGAGGCAAGCTCTACATCAAGCCCTTGGAGATTTCTTCTTCAAGATGGAAGGCACACAAAGTCCAGTCTTTGCCCTCTTACTCTGGCAGAAGCAGCACTGCAGGAAAGCTCCACAAAGCACAGTCACAGGCAGGGCAGCACTTGTTCCTCAGCGATCAGCTCTTCTCCAGGCAGAGGTTCCTCTTGATTCCAGAAGTGTTTCTAAAGTTTGTAAGTTTGGATGCCTTTCTTATACCCATTTTAGTCTTTGAAGTCACCTTCCTTCAAAGGGGACTCACACCTTCTTGTGAAATCCTGCCTTGCCCAGGCAAGGCCTCAGACACACACCAGGGGGTTGGAGACAGCATTGTCAGAGGCAGGCACAGTCCTTTCAGATGAGAGTGACCACTCCACCCCTCCCTCCTAGCAGAGATGGCAAATCAGGAGATGCAGATCACACCCCAGCTCCCTTTGTGTCACTGTCTGGTGTGAGGTGAAAAACAACCCAACTGTCAAACTGACCCAGACAGGGAATCCACAAACAAGGCAGAGTCACAGAATGGTTTAAGCAAGAAAATGCTCACTTTCTAAAAGTGGCATTTTCAAACTCACAATCTTAAAATCAACTTTACTAAAAGATGTATTTTTAAATTGTGAGTTCAGGGATCCCAAACTCCACATGTCCATCTACTCTCTAGGGGAATCTACACTTTAATCATATTTAAAGGTAGCCCCCATATTATCCTATGAGAGAGAGACAGACCTTGCAACAGTGAAAACGAAATTGGCAGTATTTCACTGTCAGGACATATAAACCACATTACTATATGTCCTACCTTATCCATACACTGCACCCTGCCCTTGGGGCTACCTAGGGCCTACCTTAGGGGTGCCTTACATGTAAGTAAAGAGAAGGTTTAGGCCTGGCAAGTGGGTACACTTGCCAAGTCGAATTTACAGTGTAAAAATACACATACAGACACTGCAGGAGCAGGTCTGAGACAGGATTACAGAGCTACTTATGTGGGTGGCACAACCAGTGCTGCAGGCCCACTAGTAGCATTTGATTTACAGGCCCTGGCACCTCTAGTGCACCTTACTAGGGACTTACTAGTAAATCAAATATGCCAATCATGGATGAACCACTTACATATAATTTAAACAGGAGCACTTGCACTTTAGCACTGGTTAGCAGTGGTAAAGTGCCCAGAGTAACAAAAATAGCAAAATCAGAGTCCAGCACACATCAACAACCTGGGGAACAGAGGCAAAAAGTTAAGGGAGACCACGCCAAGGATGAAAAGTCTAACAGTCCCTCAAAGGCAATGGGCTGATATCTTGTGGCTATCTTTCACTGGTAAGGGTAGGGATAGGCTCCTTAATGTCAGAGAAAGTGATGCTAATAACTACAAAGTTTTGAAGGATGCACTCTTGGAAGGATTTGGCTTAACCACTGAACAATACAGGATTAAGTTCAGAGACCCCAGAAAAGAGTCCTCTCAAGACTGGACAGACTTTGTAGACTGTTTAGTGAAGGCCATGGAGGGTTGGTTACATGGCAGTAAGGTGACTGACTATGAAAGCCTGTATAATATAATCCTGAGAGAGCATATGTTGAACAATTGTGTGTCTGATTTGTTACACCAGTACTTGGTAAATGCAGATCTGACCTCTCCCCAAGAATTGGGAAAGAAGGCAGACAAATGGGTCAGAACAAGAGTGAACAGAAAAGTTCATACAGGGGGTGACAAGTATGGCTAGAAGAAGGATGGTAAGTCTTCTGATAAGGGTGGGTACAAGGATAAAAAAACATTCTGAGTCTTCATCAGGCCCACATAATTCCTCTGGGGGGGGTGGGTCCAAATCCTCTTCTCACAATCACAAAAAGCCATGGTATTATTTATGTAAAGTAAAAGGCCATTGGGCAAGTTATGCCACTTGCCCAAAGAAAAACACCAAGGCTCCCACCACCACAACCCTAACTGCAACCTCTAGTGCCCCTAGTAATAGCAGTGGTGGTGGGAAGTCTAGTACAAATAGCCAATCTAAGGGTATAGGTGGGCTCACTATTGGCAGTATAGTTGGGGTTGGTCTTGTTAGGGAGACCACAGAGGCTGTTTGAGTCTCTGATGGTGGCATTGACTTTGCCACCTTGGTTGTTTGTCCCCTTAATATGGGTAAGTACAAGCAACTAACCCTAATTAATGGTGTTGAGGCCTACAGGGACACAGCAGCCAGTGTAACTATGGTTATAGAGAAATTGGTTCACCCTGATCAACACCTACTTGGTCAGCAGTACCAAGTGACTGATGCTCACAATAACATACTTAGCCACCCCATGGCTGTTGTGAATCTCAACTGTGGGGGAGGGGGGGTTACTGGTCCAAAGAAATTACCTGTAGATTGCTTACTAGGCAATGATTTGGAGACATCAGCTTGGGCTGAAGTGGAGTTGGAGGCTCATGCAGCAATGCTGGGCATTCCTGGGCATATTTGTGCTTTAACCAGGGCTCAGGCCAAAACACAAAAAGGACAGGGAAACTTGGATCTTGGAACAATGGACCAAGTGCTCCCAAAAGCTTGGGATAGGAAGGGTAAATCCTTGCCCACTATCCCTCCCTCACCAGAAGATTCCCCTTTTGAGTAAGAGGAATCCTCTACCTGTGGAGAACCTACACCAGATGAGCTGGCAGCAGACACTGCTGAGCTTTTGGGTGCAGGAGGGCCTTCTAGGGAAGAGCTGAGTGTGGCACAGCAGACCTGTTCCACACTAGGGGGTTTGAGACAGCAAGCTGTCAAGCAGCAGAATGGGGATGTCAGTGACAGCCAGAAGGTGTATAGGGAAGATAACCACCTGTATACTGAATCAAGAGACCCTATACCTGGAGCTGCCAGGATATTGGTGATCCCTTTGCAATACAGAGAGTTTCTTCTTACCTTAGCACATGACATTCCCTTGGCTGGGCATTTGGGCCAAAGTAAAACTTGGGACAGGCTTGTTCTCCTGTTTCACTGGCCTCATATGTCAGAGGACACCAAAGAGTTTTGTCGCTCTTGTGTGACCTGCCTAGCCAGTGGCAAAACTGGTGGCACTCCAAAGGCCCCCTTAATTCCACTTCCTGTGGTTGGGGTGCCCTTTGAAAGGGAAGGGGTTGACATAGTTGCTCCCCTTGACCCTCCAACAGCTTCAGGCAATAGGTTTATCCTTCTGGTAGTGGACCATGCCACTAGATATCCTGAAGCAATCCCCTTAAGGACCACTACAGCTCCTGCAGTGGCAAAGGCCCTCCTGGGAATCTTTTCCAGAGTGGGCTTCCCTAAGGAAGTGGTGTCAGACAGATGTAGTAACTTTATGTCTGCATACCTGAAAGCAATGTGGAAGGAGTGTGGTGTAACATACACGTTCACTACTCCTTATCATCCACAAACAAATGGTCTGGTTGAGAAGTTTAATAAAACTCTCAAAGGTATGATAATCGGACTCCCTGAAAAACTCAGAAGGAGATGGGATGTCCTGTTACCTTGCCTCCTTTTTGCTTACAGGGAGGTACCCCAAAAAGGAGTGGGCTTTAGCCCAGTTGAACTCCTCTTTGGGCACACTGTGAGAGGTCCCCTTGCACTTGTTAAGGAGGGCTGGGAACAACCTTTAAAAGCTCCTAAACAGGACATTGTGGACTATGTACTTGGCCTAAGATCAAGAATGGCTGAGTACATGAAAAAGGCCAGCAAAAACCTTTAGGCCAGCCAGGAGCTGCAAAAGCAATGGCATTACCAGAAGGCTGTCCTGACCCAGTACCACCCAGGACAGAAGGTGTGGGTATTGGAGCCTGTGTCCCCAAGAGCACTCCAGGACAAATGGAGTGGACCCCATCTAATTGTTGAGAAAAAGTGTGAGGTTACCTACTTCGTTGACCTAGGCACTGCCAGGTGTCCCCTTAGGGTGCTCAATGTCAACCACATGAAACCCTACTATGACAGGGCTGATCTCACCCTGCTCATGGCAACTGATGAGGGACAGGAAGAAGAGAGTGACCCTCTCCCTGATCTCTTCTCCACCACTGAAGCTGATGGCTTAATGGAGGGAGTAGTACTGGCAGATTGTCTTACTGCTGAGAAGACAGATAACTGTGTAAATCTTTTAAGTCAGTTTTCTGAACTATTCTCATTGATACCAGGTACCACTACTTGGTGTGAGCATACAATCAATACTGAAGACAGTTTACCTGTCACAAGTAAGATTTATAGGCAGCCTGACCAAGTCATGGACTGCATTCAACAAGAGGTTCAGAAAATGTTAGAATTAGGAGTGATTGAGCCTTCAGAAAGCCCATGGGCTAGCCCTGTGGTGCTTGTTCCAAAACCTCACAGTAAGCATGGTAAAAGAGAGATGAGGTTTTGTGTTGACTATAGAGGGCTCAACCAAGTAACCAAGACAGATGCTCACCCTTTACCCAGGGCAGATGAGCTAATAGATACACTGGCTTCTGCCAAGTATCCAAGCACTTTTGATTTAACTGCAGGGTATTGGCAGATTCAATTATCAGAAGATGCAAAACCCAAAACTGTATTTTCAACCAATGGAGGGCACTATCAATTCACTGTGATGCCCTTTGGTCTGAAGAATGCACCTGCCACTTTTCAAAGGTTGGTCAACACAGTCCTGCAAGGGTTGGAAGCTTTTAGTGCAGCATATCTAGATGATATAGCTGTCTTTAGCTCCACCTGGGATGATCACCTGGTCCACCTGTGGAAAGTTTTGGAGGCCCTGCAAAAGGCAGGCTTCACTATCAAGGCCTCAAAGTGTCAGATAGGGCGGGAGAAAGTGGTTTATCTGGACCACCTGGTAGGTGGTGAACAGATTGCACCACTGCAGGGGAAGATCTAGACCAATATGGAATGGGCTCCCCCTACAACTCAAACCCAGGTGAGAGCTTTTTAGGCCTCACAGGGTACTACAGGAGGTTTATTAAGAATTATGGCTGCACTGCAGCTCCTCTTAATGACCTCACTAGTAAGAAGATGCCTAAAAAGGTATTGTGGACAGCCAGCTGTCAAAAAGCTTTTGATGAGCTCAAACAGGCCTTGTGCTCTGCACCTGTCCTAAAAAGCCCTTGCTACTCCAAAAAGTTCATAGTCCAGACTGATGCTTCTGATTTGGGGGTTGGGCCAGTGCTATCACAGCTTAATACTGAGGGGCAGGATCAACTTGTTGCTTTTATCAGCAGGAGGTTGACCCCTAGAGAAAAGCGTTAGTCTGCCATAGAGAAGGAGCCCTTTGCTGTGGTCTAAGCACTGAAATTTGAGACCATACCTGTTTGGTACTCAGTTTATTGTTCAGACAGACCACAAACCTCTACTTTGGCTAAAACATATGAAAGGTGAAAATCCTAAATTGTTGAGGTGGTCCATATCCCTACAGGGAATGGACTATACAATGGAACATAGACCTGGGAATACCCACTCCAATGCAGGTGGACTCACCAGATATTTCCACTTAGACAATGAAGACTCATCAGGGCAAGGTTAGCCTTATTGTCCCTCGTTTGGGGGGGTTGTGTAGAAAAGTACCATCTTGCCTGGCATGTTACCCCCATTTTTAACTTGTATGTATGCTTGTTTGTGCCTGTGTCACTGGGATCCTGCTAGCCAGGACCCCAGTGCTCATAAAGTGTGCCCTGTATGTGTTCCCTGTGTGGTGCCTAACTGTGTCACTGAGGCTCTGCTAACCAGAACCTCAGTGTTTATGCTCTCTCTGCTTTTAAAATTGTCACTTCAGGCTAGTGACTAATTTTACCAATTCTGATTGGCACACTGGAACACCCTTATAATTTCCTAGTATATGGTACCTAGGTGCCCAGGGTATTGTGGTTCCAGGAGATCTCTATGGGTTGCAGCATTTATTTTGCCACCCATAGGGAGCTCAGACAATTCTTACACAGGACTGCCACTGCAGCCTGAGTGAAATAACATCCACGGTATTTCACAGCCATTTTACACTGCACTTAAGTAACTTATAAGTCACCTATATGCCTAACCCTCACTTAGTGAAGGTTAGGTACAAAGTTACTTAGTGTGAGGGCACCCTGGCACTAGCCATGGTGCACCCACATTGTTCAGGGCAAATTACCCAGACTTTGTGAGTGCGGGGACACCATTACACGTGTGGACTACATATAGGTCAATACTTATATGCTGTCACGGTTCGGGCGGGGCTGATCAGGACTTTGGTTGGGACACCCCTTGAGGTCACCGAATATCCTACAGAGGTAGTGTACTGGGGCAGAAGAGCAGCTAAAGGCATACACGGAAAGGACAGCTATGGATAGGCACAGGAAACAGGAAAGTAAAAGCAGAGCAACCCTTGTGTGAACAAACAGGAAACGGATTACCAGTGGACAAACACGCTGGGGTTGTACACAGAGTAAGGCGCAGAACCTCCCACAGTGACAGGGAATCTCAATGCCTCTGTGCAGTTTGCTCTTACAGATAGTCACCCTGCCAGCCCCATAGAAAGGAGGCAGCAGAAGTGATTCTGTCTCTGGACCCTAGAGCACAAACAAGGATAGTACTTACATACACAGGACACGCTCTTGTGGGTCCAGCTGGAAACACAGTGGCGATTCCTGAGAAAACAGCAATAGCACACTGTCACTGTTAGGCACGAAATACAACGTATAACACTGGACAAGGATGGGGGCTGGAATTGCCTCCTGGAAACCAGGAGCCAACCCCAGTACACCGGAGGACACGTATACACTGGTGAAGACTGATAGAACACTTACCAGACACAAAGAACCAAGAAGAAACAGAAACAGAAGGGAACAAACAAAGAGGCAGAGGCAAGAACTAGGAAAAGGCTCAGGCTGAAGCAAAGGCGGGACTAGGACTTGAAAACAGGGCGCAAACTTCTGGCTGGGACAGACAAAGACAGGACTGGGAAACTGAGAACAGGCTCTGGCTGGAACAGGCAAGGACAGGACTGGAATACAGGGAGTAGGAAATGAGCAGTAAACAGGACTGGGAAACAGAGAGAAGGTTCAGGCTGAAACAAGGCAGGAGCAGGGCAGAGAAACAGGGAGCAGGCTTTGGAAGAAACAAACAGGTACAAGGCTAAGAAGTAGGGAGCAGACTCTGGCTGGAACAATCAGGAGCAGGGCAGAGAAACAGGAAACAGGATCAGGCTGGAACAGAACAGGAACAAAACTGGAACCCCATCCGACAAGGGGTCTGTAACACAAAGGAATTGAAGTCCGATGCACGACGGGGAGCTTGAGGAAATGGCTGCTTATAAGCAGTTCCAAGCTGGGCTGCACAGGAGAGGTTTCAGGTGTGTGTGGTTTCGGACACTTGCAAGTCCTGGAGGAGAGGATCCAGTGAAAAGGAGCAACTGGATTTCTCCCATTGAAAACAATGTGAAACAGAATCCGGGTTTTCCTGACTACCAAGCAGTGCATTATGGGATTTGCAGTCCCAAGAAGCAAATGTAGTCCTACACAAGTGTACCATGGAGAAACGAGAAACAAACAGGAGTCAGCAAGGGACTCTAGATAGGTGTTCAAGGTGAGTCCCCGGCATCTGACAGTCCCCTTACAGCGCCCCCTGGAAATGGGACGACCGAGTCGTAACATATGCAGCGTCACAACAGTAACTCTGAACATGGCCATGTAACGTGTCTAGGATCATGGAATTGTCACTCCAATACCATTCTGGTATTGGGAGTACAATTACATGCATCCCCGGGGCTCCAGCATAGAGCCCGGGTACTGCCAAACTAGCTCTCTGGGGTTTTCTCTGCAGCTACCGCTGCTGCCAACCCTCAGACAGGTTTCTGCCCCCCTGGGGCCTGGGCAGCCCAGTCCCAGGAAGGCAGAACAAAGGATTTCCTCTGAGAGAGGGTGTTACACCCTCTCCCTTTGGAAATAGGTGTTAAGGGCCTGAGAGGAGTAGCCTCTCCTGGCCTCTGGAAATGCTTAGAAGGGCACAGATGGTGCCCTCCTTGCATAAGCCAGTCTACACCAGTTCAGGGATCCCCCCCAGCCCTGTTCTGGCGCGAAACTGGACAAAGGAAAGAAGAGTGAACACTCCCCTGACCAGCACCTCCCCAGGGGAGGTGCCCAGAGCTCCTCCAGTGTGTCCCAGACCTCTGCCATCTTGAATGCAGAGGTGTGAGGGCACAATGGAGACCTCTTAGTGGCCAGTGCCAGCAGGTGATGTCAGAGACCCCTCCTGATAGGTGCTTACCTCTCTCTGTAGCCAATCCTCCTCTGAGGGCTATTTCGGGTGTCTCCTGTGGGTTTCTCATCAGATAACGAATGCAAGAGCTCACCAGAGTTCCTCTGCACTTCTCTCTTTTACTTCTGCCAAGGATCGATCGCTGACTGCTCCAGGACGCCTGCAAAACCGTAACAAAGTAGCAATAAGTCTACCATCAACATTGTAGCGCCTCATCCTGCTGGTTTTCTCAACTGTTTCCTGGTGGTGCATGCTCTGAGGGCTGTCTGCCTTCACCCCGCACCGGAAGCCAAGACGAAATCTCCTGTGGGTTGACGGAATCTTCCCCTGCCAACGCAGGCACCAAACCTCTGCATCACCGGTCCCCTCTCATCTTGACGAGGGTGGTCCCTGGAACACAGGAGCTGGATCCAAGTGTCCCCGACAGTCCAGTGGCCCTTCTGTCCAAATTTGGTGGAGTTAAGCCCTTTTCTCCCCACGCCAGACAGTAATCCTGTGTACTGCGTGAACTGCAGCTGCTAGGGCTTCTGTGCACTTTTGCAAGACTTCCTTTGTACACAGCCTATCCCAGGTCCCCAGATTCCCGTCCTGCATTGCCCAATTCGCTGAGTTGGACTCCGACTTCGTGGGACCATCTTTTGTTGGGTTGAGATAACCGCCGTGCTCAGATCTTCTGAATGCCTGTTCGGGTGCTTCTGTGGGTGCTGCCTGCTTCTGCAAGGGCTTTCTGTATTGCCCCCTCGGTCTCCCCCTCCAAGGGCCGACCTCATGGTCCTTCCTGGGCCCTGGCAGCACCCAAAACCTTCAACCGCGACTCTTGCAGCTAGCAAGGCTTGTTCGCAGTCTTTCTGCGTGGAACAACTCTGTGTCCTCCAGCACGCTATAGGACATCTTCTGACCAAAGCAGACGTTCCTGGCTCTTTCTGTTGTTGCAGAATCTTCGACTTCTTCCACCCAGAGGCAGCCCTTTTGCACCTTCATCTGGGGTTTAGTGGGCTCCTGCCCCCCCGGACACTTGCGTGATTCTTGGATTTGGTCCCCTTCCTTTGCATGTCCTCAGGTCCAGGAATCCATCTTCAGTGCTTTGCAGTCAGTTGTTGTCTTTGCAGAATCCCCTATCTCGACTTTACTGTCTTTCTGGGGTAGTAAGGTAAATTTACTCCTACTTTTCAGGGTCTTGGATGGGGTATCTTGGACACCCTTAGTGTTTTCTTACACTCCCAGTGACCACCTACACACTACCCTAGGACTGGGGTCCATTCGCCGTTCACATTCCACTTTTGGAGTATATGGTTTGTGTTGCCCCTAGGCCTATTGTCTCCTATTGCATTTTATTGTGTTCTACAGTGTTTGCACTACTTTTCTAACTGTTTACCTACCTGATTTTGGTTTGTGTGAATATTTTGTGTATATTACTTACCTCCTAAGGGAGTATATCCTCTGAGATACTTTTGGCATATTGTCACTAAAATAAAGTACCTTTATTTTTAATAACTCTGAGTATTGTGTTTTTTTGTGATATAGTCCTAAATTATGTAAGCGGTATAGTAGGAGCTTTGCATGTCTCCTAGTTCAGCCTAAGCTGCTCTGCTATAGCTACCTCTATCAGCCTAAGCTGCTAGAACACCCGTAATCTACTAATAAGGTATAACTGGACCTGGCACAAGGTGTAAGTACCACTAGGTACCCACTATAAGCCAGGCCAGCCTCCTAGACACTGAATGACACTTTATCTTTGAGCGAACTTGCACTTTCAACCGTCCCACACGTCTGCAGAACTAAAGCCAGCGGTAGATCATTCTCACCGCCAAAACGTGGAACATCTTCACACCCACCTGCGCCAGACCAAAGACCTCCTTACCTTCAGGAAACTTCTCAAGACCTAGCTGTTCTAGCAGTAGCAGCACCTTCTCCCCACCCTCCTCAGCACCTTGAGACCCTCACGGGTGAGTAGTGCGCTTTACTAATTCCTGATTGATTGATTGACTAATTCCTGATTGATTGATTGATCTCAGCATGTCCAATGAAATGTCCCTCAACCTTGCACTTGTCAGTGGAGCTGGAGACACAGTAACAATTCCTGGAATACAGACATAGCAATTTTAGGCACTAATGACTACATGCAACACTAGACTAAGGATGGGGTCATGATTAGCCTCCTGGAAACCAGGTGCCAGACCAAATACAAAGTAAAATACTTCTAGACAGGTGAGGGCTGATTGTAACTTACCAGACACGATACCCCAAGAGGAAACAGAAATCGAGGGAACCAACTAGGAGGCAAAGCCAGGCACAGAGAACTGGCTCTGGTTGACGCAAGGGCTGGAACAGGTCTGGGTAACAGAAAGCAGGCTCTGGCAGAAACAAACATGAACAAGGCTGAGAAACTGGGAGCAGAGTCTGACTGAAACAAGCAGGAACAGCACTGGGTAAACAGAGAGCAGGTTCGGGCGTAATCAGGACCGCAAAACAATCCAACAAGGGGTCTGGAACACAAAGGAATCGTACTCCAATTCACGGCGAGAGGTTTCAGGCAATGGCAGCTTCTAAGCCGTTCCAGGCAGCAGCAAGGCCAGGGCAGAGTCACATGGCTGGGCTGCACAAGAGAGGTCATAGGTATGTGCAACTTCAGTCTCTCACAAGTCCTGGAGGAGAGAATCCAGTATAAAGGGACAACCAGACTTTTCCCATTTGAAGCAATGGACAGAGGATTACAGGTCTTACTGACTACCAGTCAGTGCATTATGGGACCTGAAGTTCATGCAAGCTAATATAGCTCTTCTATAGTATGCCATATGGAAAAGGGAAGCAAACAGGAGTCAGAAAGGGAATCTGGGTGATTGTTAATGATGATTCCCAGAGTACAGATTGTCCATTTACAGTGCCCCCTAGAGATGGGAGGGCAGAGACTTAACACATGGCAGTGGCAGGATTTATTTCCAGTGATAGACTGTGCAGGGCATGTGTTGTGAACATTGCTTGTCATATCTGGGGACACTCATACTATCCATTTCCAGAAATGATGCACCTCTTGTCACACAAACTCCTTGCAGAGATAGCAAATGTCACACTTACTAATGTAAGGGGTCTGTTCATACATTCCTGTTACCACTGATATTTTGCATCCACTGCCTCATGTATGGGGTGCTTATTTACCTTATGATTGAAGATGTCATAGTTGTGTGTCATGTGCTACAGTAGACCATGTTGGCAATGTTAATGTATATCATATTCTGTGGTCCTATGATTTTGTCCTTCATATGTGAAATTCAAAAGATGAGTATTGTTATATGTGTGTGATGTTTGCTGTACAATCATACTCATCACATGTGATGTTGCATCAGAAGTAGTCAGATTTGTCTTTGTAACATGCTTCCTGAGGTAATATTCACATTCCTAAGGTACATGTGATGGAAAATGAAGACACCAGAGCAGCATTGCGTGATCTAGTAAGGTGCTTATTTACATATCTTAACAAGGTGTGTAGAGTGACTATTAAGTGAAAATGTTGTGTACAATTTGCTGTCTGTGGCGCATTCCTGCAGCTGTGTTCTGCTGTTCCCCCTCATTTCCCCTGCCAATCATCCTCCTCCTACTCCTCCTCAGGCAGTTCTTGGTCCGGCTCATATAATGGGATGTTCATCCTCACATAAATGTTGTACAGTATAGCACATGTAAGTATTATTTTACACACATTGTGTGGGGCATATAGAAGGCTGCCTCCTGTGATGTCCAGGCACCTGAATCTGGACTTCAGGATGCCAAAGGTCCTTTCTACAATGGTGCCTGTCCTCCCATGTGTCTCATTATAGGCACGCTCTGCTGCTGTGCTTGGGTTGGGGAATGGGGTCATGATCCATGGCTGGATCCCGTAACCCTGATCAGCTGAAAAAGAAAATAAGAGTGAGTATTTTGTTAGTGCTTGCAAAAGGAATGTCGTGTAGAATGGCAGTTGATATCTTGTGTCGTCTGTGACTCATATGTGTTTGTGGAATTGTGTGAGATCCTTGGCCTCTGTGAGGTTTTTTCTGCAGTGGGTTGTTTGACTTGACAACTTGTGTTTGGCTCTTAGATCTTGGATCTATGATTTTGTTTCCGAACTGCTGGTCAGAATGTATGTACCACGCGTTGGGTAGTGAGCAACATGTTTTAGTGTGCTTTCACTGGAGGGGACATGATACTTCCACACACACAATAGATTCCGATGTGATGGTAACATGGTTGCACTACATGGCCTGGACATCCCATCCAATTAGACATATGAAATTGCAGATGAAATGCAACAGTGAGCCCCTTGATTTGGCTTGGTGACAATGCACAACACATCTCCATAAGTTGGCAGCACTGAGGGGTACAGTATTGACAATACACAATTGTCCCATGTGTGACTTGGTTCTATGCAAACCTTTGTAGTTCCCTCTGCTAGTGGCTTATGTGCACCCGTGCACCTACACTACCAAGCTTGCTCCAGGTAACCTGGCTAACTGCCTTGTGGAGGTGGATGCATCTGTGCAGGAAGGGCCATCTCCCTGTACATCTGTTATTTTGATGGATAATTGGCTCTTTCAGTGTGTGCAGCAGTGTACAGTTTGCATTAGTGGCACATCAATATGTGTTCATAGCACAGTCCAATTCCTTATTGTCACCTGCCACCCAGGAGTGCTGTATGAAGTTGGGACTGCCTCAGTATTTCCGTGTCACCTACATGTGAGTCTGCATCATCATGCTATGTGTCTCATGGTGTTAGACCTGTAGCAACACACATTGCACACCCCTTCCATGCTACATATTGCTTGGGAGGTTGTTGTATTAACTATGTGGCCTAATGTAATAGTAAATTGTTCATCTACCAAGTTGTACTTCCAGAGCAGGCCATGTCATTGTCACTGTGTGCTTTGGCATTGGTCCCTTGTAGCTCTAGAGTGGCAGCTAATGTTATTGGCAGCTGTCATTTGTCCACAGGTGTGTATCCCATTGTGTCAGGGTGTACAACATAACTACATGTGTCACACCTCAGTGTCTTCCTGCCCATGTGTCAATGGAGTGGTGTATGTATTGTGTGTCCTACAGGGTTGCTGTGCTGTGTGTATATTGCTAGGTTTATGGACTTACCAACAAGAAGACCATTGCCATATCGTCTGTCCTTGAAGTGCTGATTGATGGTGCTGTGGTGGAAGATGAAGGAATCATGTACACTCCCAGGATACTTGGCCAAGATGTTGGGAAACAGTCCCTGGTGATCAACTATGGCCTGCACATTTATGGAGTGGGTGTGTTTTCTGTTCCAGAATAGATGCTCTGTTGCTGCAGGTGGCACAATCCGGACATGGGTGCTGTCAATTGCACCAGGCACATGCAGCAAGCCTTGTATTTGATAAAATCCCTGCTTGATCTCCTGCTGCTTCTGCTGGGTGTTGGGGGAGCTGATGTGACGGGGTGCGAGGAAGATGATAACATCCAGGACCTTGGGCAAGTAGGGCGGAGAATGAGGGCTGTGATACCCCAGCGACCAGGGTACCCGTTGTTTGGAAGGAGCCACTTGCCAACATATGCAGGACAGCTGGCACCTTGGTCACCGGTGGTATATTATGTGGTGTCTGCAGGCTGGCTGCTATATGTGGCTCAATTTGGTGCAGCAGCTGCTGGATGGCTTGACAGTTGAGTCTATACCTCTGGATAATGTCCTGTTCCCTGAGGCCCTGGAGGGTTGTTGTGGTCCTGAAGACCCTCTCCTGCCTTCTGCTTTGGCTTTGTGGGCCACGTTGGGGTGGTGGTGGCTGCTGCTGTTGGTCCTGTGCTCTGCATCGTCTAGCATGCTGCATCAGTAGCACCTCCATGTTGTCCTGTTGAGCTATGATGTTGCTTGTGTGTGTTTTCCTTAAGTAGTGGTGTGTTTGTCTCATTTTAATGCCTGCCCTGACCCCGGTATTAAAATTTTATGCAAATCGGGCTTAGCGCCATTTTTTGAGCCCATCTCCCACCTGTGCGTCATTTTTGCCCTGTTGGATAAAAATGGTGCTAGGGTGTTTGAGTCATTTTTTAGACGGGAACGCCTACCTTGCATCTGATTGACGCAAGATGGTTTCACGCATCTTTGAAATGACGCAAACTCCATATTTTTTACACTAGACTGGTCTAGCATCAAAATATAAATATGGAGCTACGTTTGCACTGGATTTGCGTAAAAAAATGACGCAAATCTGGCCCAAACAGAGTATCAATATATCCCTTGATTACTTTATTGTCTGCAGTGAGGTACTTGTCATGGGATGTGGTTCACAGTGCCAATAGTTTTCCTAGAGTGGGTATGAGTTGTGGTTGGTATTAAGTGAATCCTGGGTGTACATGGAGGATCTGTATCAATCAGAGTGAGAATTTCTGGTCAAGTTTCATTTGTTATGCAATTGTGTTAGCTATAATCAAAAAGTGTATCTCCATACAGCTTTGAAGTGTTTGAGTTCCTGCCCTGCAATGCGGAGATAGGTTGTTGTTTTTTGCTCTCTATTTTTTGCTTTAGAAGTGTGTGTGTGTGTGAGTGATTGTGTGAGAGACAATTGTGAAGTGACTGCAGCTACTGTAAGAGGTGAGTGTGACATTGTTTTGTGCTGCACTGGTAAAGGTCAGTTGATGTGAAGCCACGCTGGTACATGTGGACAGTATTGCATTGCTATTAGTTGAGAACATCCTGAAAATAGGAATCTGGGATTAAAATTACTTCCTGATTTGACTGAACGTTAATGTGATTAATTGAATTTGAATAAAAAGTTACATTTTTTTAAGCTCTGCAGAGTGTGTTATCCAATTGGTATGCAGAGATCAGTGTCTTCCAATAATTCAGAAATGGAGAGAAGTGCATCTCTTATTAGATCACTAACCCATATATGAATTGTAGATCCAAATTTAATGACAAGCCTGACAGGATTTACTCCAAATGCTAGGTTACCTCAGGAAAAACTCACTTCCTTTTTTGCCAAGACCTGATCTGATTCAAAATGAACCTCGCAGCACTCCGTAAGGAGGAGTACCTTTTAACATGCCAGAGAGCATGTCACATTTTAATGCCCCAATTCAGCAGAATCTGGGAAAGCCATGAGCACAGGTACCACAGATAAATAATATCAGTTTTCAAGGTTTTACTGAAAAACAATTAACAGATTGGTTAAATGATCTGAGTGCACAAGGAGCAACAGGTGTAACGAATAGCAACACAAGAACAGAAGAGACCCCTGAGCGAGAAAAATAAGTGAATGATATAATTTCAGACACGTTGGACACAGCCCAATTGGAAACCTTTGTAGAAGATAAACTGCTGTCCATGTTTAAGGACATTTCACAACATACATGGAAGTAACAGAGACATTTGATGTGGATTTAGAGAAATCAAAGCACCAGAAAAGAAGTTACAGATTAGAGATTGGCACAAAAGACATAGCGAACATGAGGTCTCCTGGAATTAAATTGCATATTAAAGAATTGATGACATATATTCAGAAATGGGGAGCTGTAGATATGTGGAAAGGCCGATGGGTGAAGAAACAAGATCAGAAGAAAGCAAAGCCAAATGTGCCTCCAGCAGGAGCAAATCATGTCAAGGGCAATGTGAAAATGATGCCAATGAGAGAGCTACCACGTGGAGGTTATGTTCATGTACCTTGGAGTAGGAGTGATATTTTGTCATTCACACATGATTACCTGAGATTGAGAGAGAAGCCACTGGAGTGGTAAGAGCAGACTGAGAGATTTGTAAAACTTTCAAAATGCCTGTGGGAGGATGTGCGTATATTGTTTGACACTGTGGTTCCGGCTGATTTGTGGACTGAATGTAAGAGGAGTGTTGATTGGCCTGATTGAGAACCTCAGAGAGATTCACTTACAGGTGCACCATCTGCAGATGTGATGAATAATTATTAGAAGGTGATTGATTTCCTGAAAAACAAAGTGTGGCAAAAAAATATTGATTGGCAGTAAATTGACAGAAAAGCGCAGGAGTCAAACATGTTGATTCATGCATATTATGAAACACTGTGGCAAGCTTTCAAACAGCATAGTGGTACAGAAACAATATAACTTAAAGATATATGTCATTTTGTCTTTAGGTTTGTGCGAGGATTGAAGCCAGACATTAGTGAAATGATTCAGCAGTACCTGATTTGTTGGTTGAACAAACCAATTAATGAGATCCTGAGGAATGCAAAATACTGTAGTGATGCGCTGGAATTTAAGCAGGAAAAGCTTAAGGGAAAGGTAAAGGTGATACAATTGAACGCTTTATGGAAAATTAATCAGAGCCTACAGATGATGGTGAATCCTGCTAGAATACAGGGTGTGCCACAAAGAGGTGACCAATGTTGTTCAGCCCCAAGGTAGTGGACATGGTGTTCAGGTAAATCAGAGTGGAAATGTTGTTGGTGTTCATTGAATAGAACTAATCCTTGACATGCTTTCGGAAATTTTGGACATTGGCTGAGGGAATGGACCAATAATGATGTGAATAATCAACTACATTATGTTGGAGTTGCTCAAGCACAAGGCAGTAATCAGGTTCAAATCCAGAAAGTTCAGAGACCCTGAGTTCAGAATGTGAATGAGTCCCCAGGACAGCAGATACAGGCACCATAAGCAGAAAATGGTTGTTATCAAACAGAATAAGAGCCAGATCACAAACGCAAATGTGAATCAGATAGCATCATAGTTTCCCCTGATAGACCTAAGTGAGTAGGAACCTTCAGAAATTCTCCAAGTTGATAGATCAGATAATGAGGATTGTATTTTATTTGCATGCTTAAAAGTAGATCAACATGGTCCCTATGTAAATGGCAATGTTAGGGGACATGATGCGTCATTCTTGATTGACACTGGAGCTCCAAGTTCTACTGTCAGAACAGCAGAAGTGCCAAATAGGCAGTTAACCAACCCTATAACAGACTATGGCCCTTATTACAACCCTGGCGGTTGGTGATAAAGCCAACATCGCCAACAAGCCGGCAGTAAAAAAAATGGAATTATTAGCACGGCGGAAACCACCAACACAGACAGCCCCTTTAACACACCGATTGCCACTGGGGTAGCAACAAGCACCGTGGCGGTAACCGCCAACAGCCAGGCGGAAGACCATGTACCACCCACCCTATTACAACAGGCCAATCTGCCACCTTTTCCGGGATGGTACCAATGCTATCAAAAGCACGGCGGAAACAGTACACAGAAAGGGTAACGACTCACCTCTAGACACTCAATGAAGACCCACGACGCCATGGAGCCCGAGTTGCACATATTTCCCATGCTGATCGACCTCCTCCTACACCAGGAATACCAACGCCGTTGAAGACGACCACAGTGAGTTCTGCCCCTAGCACACAGGGGAGGGGGGAGGAAAAAGAGAGTGACACACACACGCCACACCAACACCCCCAACCCCCAACAACAGACACACAAACAGATGCAACAACAGTACACATCCACCCCGTGCCCCTCAGGAATAATGCAAGGACAAAAGAAAGTGAGGAAAGTGAGTGTAATAATATAAAGTTCTAGAAATAAGTCCTCAAAATCACAAAACAGTATTTACATATATATACGAATGGAGGGACACTGCCCAGTCCATAATGTCCGTGGGCCACAGGGCTATATCACATAGGCCAAGGCCCCACTTGACTCCTGCCTCAATACGGAGAAAACACTGCTGGGGCATCAGGTCGAAAATGCACAGGCACCTCAGAGGGAAGGGGAAGGGAGCACCTCAGCCGGAAGATGGTACAAAGCTACTGCTCCTGGAGGGGGATACAAGCCCACTGCTTGGTCCTGGGGAATGCAAGGCCACAGTCTCTCTAGTGGGTGGTTTGCCCACTGCTTGGTCCTGGGGAGTGCAAGGCCACAGTCTCTCAAGTGGGTGGTTTGCCCACTGCTTGGTCCTGGGGAGTGCAAGGCCAGAGTCTCTCAAGTGGGTGGTTTGCCCAATGCTTGGTCCTGGGGAGTGCAAAGCCACAGTCTCTCAAGTGGGTGGTTTGCCCACTGCTTGGTCCTGGAGAGTGCAAAGCCACAGTCCCTCTAGTGGGTGTTTGCCCACTGCTTTGTCCTGGGGAGTGCAAAGCCACAGTCTCTCAAGTGGATGGTTTGCCCACTGCTTGGTCCTGGGGAGTGTAAAGGCACAGTCTCTCAAGTGGGTGGTTTGCCCACTGCTTGGTCCTGGGGAGTGCAAAGCCACAGTCTCTCTAGTGGGTGTTTGCCCACTGCTTGGTCCTGGGGAGTGCAAGGCCAGTCTATCTTGTGGATGGCTTCTCCACTGGTTCTGGAGGGGGCTTTGTGCCAAGTGTGCTTCATCCTGGCAAGGAGGGGGTGAGTGGATGGCTTCTTCCACTGGTTCTGGAGCGGGCCTTGTGCCCAGTGTGCTTCATCCTGGCAAGGAGGGGGTCAGTGGATGGCTTCTTCCACTGGTTCTGGAGGGGCTTTGTGCCCAGTGTGCTTCAGCCTGGTAAGGAGGGGGTGTGCTTCATCCTGGCAAGGAGGGGGTGTGCTTCATCCTGGCAAGGAGGGGGTGAGTGGATGGCTTCTTCCACTGGTTCTGGAGGGGGACTTGTGCCCAGTGTGCTGCCAGTGGTGCTGGTGGCGGTGCCAGTGGCAGTGCAGGTGGCAGTGCAGGTGGCAGTGCTGGCGGTGGCGCTGCCAGTGGTGGGGGGAGGCTCCAGCCCTTTCCCTGCAGCTTCAGATGGCTGAAGTACCACGGCTGGTGTTGTGTGCTCAGATTCTGCTCCAGCACCAGGCCCCATATCCATCCTGCCTGCGACGTCCGTGCCATTGTCATTGCCCTTGGCACCTGGTGGCCCCTTCTCGACTTTGCCAGCTGGTGGCACCTTTTTGCCTTCACCAGCTGGTGGTGCCTCCTTGCCTTTGCCAGCTGGTGGTGCCTCCTTGCCCTTGGCAGCTGTTGGTTCCTTTTTGCCTTTGCCAGCTGGTGGTCCCTTTTTGCCCTTGGCAGCTGGTGCAGGCACACTGGCTGTGCTGACGGGTGTCTCCTCAGAGCCTCTCACAACTGCAGTAGCAGCAGAAACTACAGTGGCTGTGAACTGGGTGGCTGACCACCCTGGCCTGAAGTGAAGGATGGGGGGGAGGTGCAGGGAAGAGGTCAAGGGTGAAGAGCAAAAGCTTCTTAGGGACACTGGTGCGGGAAGAGGGTGAAGGTGGTTGTTGGAGGTGTCCGTCTGCTGTGTTTGGGTGCAGGTGCATGGGCTGGATGCTGTTGTGAGGTGGATGGCTGTTGGGTGTCTGAGGGCATGCGTTTGTGTACTTTGGGAGGAGAGGGCACAGACACAGTGGGAGAGGACACAGGGGAGGTGTCCATGGATGTGGGGGTGGTGACTGCCAGTGAGGGGCATGTAGTGATAGGCGTGAAGGAGGTAGTGGGTGTGGATGTAGTACATGCAGGTGTGTGTGGAGACGCTACTGGGAGGGAGGTGGATGACAAGGAGGAGGGGGACACAGTGGAGGCAGTGGATGTTGGTGTGTCTGTATCTGGATAGTGCTTGTGTGAGTGCCTGTGGGAGGATGTGTGGTGCTTGTGTTTGCCTGAGCAACTCCTGTGTGCTGTCTTGGGTGCATGCTGGTCTGATGGTGTGCTTGGGATAGGCTGGGGTTGAGGGGATTGGGACTGGGTAGAGGAAGTTGGAGGGGGAGGCTAGAGACAAGAACAATGGCTGCCATCAGGGAGGAGGCCAGAGCCTGGAATGATCTCGGTTGGGCTGCCACGCCAGAGTGAATGCGCTCCAGGAATGCATTTGTTTGTTGCAAATGCCCTGCCAGACCCTGGATGGCATTCACTATGGTTGACTGCCCAACAGAGATGGATCGTATGAGGTCAATAGACTCCTCACTGAGGGCAGCAGGACTGACAGGGGCTGGGCTTGAGGCGCCTGGGGTGAAGGAGATGCCCACCCTCCTGGGTGAGCAGGCACGGGAAACATGCTGAGGGGCTGCTGGGAGGGTGGTGCTGGTACGGGGGTGGCGGCTGTACCTGTAGTTTGGGGTGACCACAGAGGTGTCCGCCACAACCAGGGAGCTTCCATCGGAGGAGGTGTCACTGTCAGAACTGTCCCCTCATGTCTCTGCCATGGTGCCCCCCTTGCCCTCTGTCCCACTGGTACCCTCACTGTCGGTGGATTCGGCCTCATGGGCCATGTGGGATGCAGCTCCCTCCATCGCTGGTGCCTCTGCTCCTCTGCCAGATGATGCTAATGCACAGGACAGGGTGACAAAACCAAAAAGGGGGGAAGATACAGAGAATACACTTGGTCAATGGCAGCAACAACACCACCGTTGGCGTACACAACACACAGAGAACAGCACTATGCACTAGGTCATGCACTACCAGTTACAATGCTAGTCACCAGGTCATAGAGTATAATGCCTAACGCCAATAGCAGCATACCTGAGACCCACAGGACCCTGCCCAGAGGACGATAAAGTAGGAGGCTGGCCTGGCTTATAGTGGGTGCTTGTGGTACTTACACCCTGTGCCAGGTCAGGATATCCATTCTTAGTAGAATGGAGGTGTTTCTAGCAGCTTAGGCTGATACAAGGTAGCTATGGCAAAGCAGCTTAGGCTGAACTAGAAGACATACAAAGCTCCTACTATACCACTTATATCATATAGCACAATATTATAAGAAAACACAATACTCAGAGTTACTAAAAATAAAGGTACTTTTTTTTAGTGACAATATGCCAAAAGTATCTCAGAGGATACCCTCACTTAGGAGGTAAGTAATATACACAAATTATATGTACACAAACCCAAAACAGGTAAGTAACAGTAAGAAAAGTAGTGCAAACAATGTAGAATCACGATAGGATGCAATAGGTAGACATAGGTCTAGGGGCAACACAAACCATATACTCCAAAAGTAGAATGCGAATCACGAATGGACCCCAGACCTATGGGAGGTTGTAGAGGGTTGTTGGGACTGTAGGGAAACAGTCAGGGTGTCCAAGATACCCCACCCCAAGACCCTGAAAAGTAGGAGTAAAGTTATCCTACTACCCCGTAAAGCAGTGGTTCCCAAACTTTTTCGACCCGCGGCTCCTTTGACCTATTGGCAGTTGGCCGTGGCTCGCCGTTACGTTACTTTTTTTGGCAGGTGGGAGGATGTAAGCCCGGCATCGGGGGTACTTCCATTTTCCTCCCTGAAATTAATTGCTGTGAAGGTATTATAATCGTAGTTGTGATCCACTTTGTCACTGAACTGATGCTGTAATAAAGCACTTTATCAGCAACAAATACTCACTTTACCACCTCTCCTTTTTACTCCAGGCCTTGAAGCCTTAAACCACACGTTCCTGCCATGAAAGCATCGTCTTCAGTGACAGCAGCTTGCATCATATTCTGCATGTCACAGAACTAAATAGAATACACATCTCTGACAATCCTTAGCAACAAATATGACACAACCACTAAGCAGCCAATTTAAACATTTATTTTCTTGTGAATTCTGGCATTAACATCAGCAATCTGAAAAGGGCAGTGTTGGCTACATTCGCAGAAGGACCTTCAATAGAAAAGTCTGTTGCAGATGGAATCCGAATGCCATATATAGCTGAGCTATAACTGAAATGCAATGGGAGTAACTTCCTATTCAAACTATCTCTGTGCCAGTACACTAAGAAGGTGATATCCCCTCAGACATGAACCTGATGCTGAGGAAGCCAACCTTTCTCCAGCAGCAGGCAGGTCACTGTTTTCCTTAAAGGAAAAGAAGGGCAGCGCGAACCTCTGAGCACCCTTTAAGATGGCTATCCAAACCCTGCGCTCATCATTGCATTTCTCACACATGCAAAACTGTAGCAGTTGAGGCACCCATCTCTCTCTTTGCTGAAATGCAGGTTAGAGTAGGAACCGCTGCTGCAGGTGGGAGGGACTCAGTAGGAGTAAGAATAGGAGTATTCAGAGTAAGAAGGAGGAAGTAGAGTTAAGAGTAGGAATATTTAGCAGAGTAACAGACAGCGAATAGCTGCAAGAGTAAGAAGGAATATTATTTGGAGTAAGCAGAAGCTTTGTTGCTAGTAAAGTGATGAAAGTAAGAATGACAGAATGAGATAAAGATGATAAGAGAACAAATCCTTTCATTTACTTCTAACAAAGAATCTGTGCTAGTAAAGCTGGATGTGCTTTCTGTTTCATGCACAGATCACATTGAAGTAAGGGACTTTAATTGAGCACTACTGCAGCTTGCTTCAGTTGGTTAAATATCACATGTACGCAGCTGAAATAGGTAATATTTACACGTTTTAAGGCGATCAGACACTGCTGACATGCACTACCTGGCATTTATAAGCACGTTATTGCTGTTTCACTGGCTCACTAAGGTACAATGTCTACCGGTACAATAGTTTACAGCTCTACCTGTCTCTGTAACATACCTTGTATGGAAGAAGAGTGCAGTGGAAGGTGGGCTGTGGTGCATTAGCAGGCATCCAGCCAAGGTCTGACTGCAGTCACTAGGCTGAGTATCCAATGATTTTCGTTTTATAGACAAATGTTAGCTGTGTAATAAACTGCCTATCTGTAGGGCCCTGCTGACAAGAAAAACAAAGTGCACAAGACAATAAAGGTTCCTACATACAGACAATGCATCTGCAATGCACACATTTTTCAAAAGTGTTTGTCTTAGGGTGGCTTATTCCGAGTGAAGTGCTTGTGACCTATCCTTGAAGGGGCAGAATTAGTTGTCTGTGACAGCAGGTCTTCCATGAAGGCCTGAGTATGCATTATTTGCTGAGCAGAAGAAATGCCCTTTACAGTGCTCTACTGCATATTTCTTTACCGTTTATTTTATTTTTGGAGCTTGTGTATTAAATTAATGCTCACCTTTAATGACCTTTATAAGCAGTCTTCCTTGTCTCCTTACCTAGGTCGAGGTTATAAGAATTAGCATGTATATTTCAATTGTACTGCACAAAAGGTTTTGTTAAATTGCATGAAGGGATTTCTAAAATTCACTCCAGCAACACTTCTGAACTGTTTAGCTCAGGGGCAGGACCTGTTAAATAACTCTGAGTTGAGAGATGGTTTTATGTTTCAGTGTCATCCATTAACACTGCAGTTAGCAGGAGGCCAGGGCAAGTAGTGACAGCAGATATTTATAGCTATTCCTCCTTTCATTCCCAAACCGTGTGCTTGGCGCCCCTGGCTAGTTTAGATGGCGCACCTGGGTGCCACGGCGCACAGATTGGGAACCACTGCCATAAAGACACGTCATGATAGGGGATTCTGCAAGAATCACAAGCACCAGCAAAACACTGAAGACGGATTCCTGGACCTGAGGACCTGTAAAGGAAGGGGACCAAGTCCAAGAGTCACGAAAGTGTCCAGGGGGGCAGGAGCCCACCAAACCCCGGATGAAGGTGCAAAATGGCTGCCTCTGGGTGGAAGAAGCCAAAGATTCTGCAACAATGAAAAGGGCTAGGAACTTCTCCTTGGGAAGAAAGATGTCACACGGAGTGCTGGAGGTTGCAGAAGTGTTTCCAGGCAGAAATACCGCAAACAAGCCTTGCTAGCTGCAAGAGTTGCAGTTGAGGATTTTGGGTGCTGCTGGGGACCAGGAAGGACCAGGATGTCGCCCCTTGGAGGAGGAGACAGACAGGGCGCTCAGCAACTCAGAGAGCCCCCACAGAAGCAGGCAGCACCCACAGAAATAAAGGAAGAGGCACTTAGAAGATCTGAGGACAGCAGTCAACTCAGAGTCACAAAGGAGTGTCCCACGACGTCGGAGTCCAACTCAGTGAGTTGGGCAATGCAGGACGGAGTGCTGGGGACCCATGCTAGGCTGTGCACAAAGAAAGTCCGGGAAAAGTGCACAGAAGACGGAGCAGCTGCAAATCACGCAGTATACAGGTTTGCTATCTGGCGTGGGGAGGCAATGACTTACCTCCACAAAATTTGGGCAGAAGGGCCACTGGAGTGTAGGAGCTACTTGGACAGCTCCTGTGTTCCAGAGACCAGGCTCGTCAGGATGAGAGGGGACCCAGAGGATCAGTGATGCAGAAGTTTGGTGCCTGTGTTGGCAGGGGGAAGATTCTGTCGACCCACGGGAGATTTCTTCTTGGCTTCCAGTGCAGGGTGAAGGCAGACAGCCCTCAGAGCCTGCACCACCAGGAAACAGTTGAGAAAGCCGGCACGATGAGGCGCTACAATGTTGCTGGTAGTCGTCTTGTTACTTTGTTGCGGTTTTGCAGGCGTCCTGGAGCAGTCAGCGGTCGATCCTTGGCAGATGTCGAAGAGGGAAGTGCAGAGGAACTCTGGTGAGCTGTTGCATTCGTTATCTGAGGAATAGCCCAGAGGAGAGATCCTAAATAGCCAGAAAAGGAGGTTTGGCTAATAAGAAAGGAGGCTTGGCTACTGAAAGAGGTAAGCACCTATCAGGAGGGGTCTCCAACGTCACCTGCTGGCACTGGCCACTCAGAGCAGTCCATTGTGTCCCAACACCTCCGAATCCAAGATGGCAGAGGTCTAGGACACACTGGAGGAGCTCTGGGCACTTCCCCTGGGAGGTACTAGTCAGGGGAGTGGTCACTCCCCTTTCCTTTGTCCAGTTTCGCGCCAGAGCAGGGCTGGGGGATCCCTGAACCAGTGTAGACTGGCTTGTGCAGAGATGTGCACCATCTGTGCCCATCAAAGCATTTCCAGATGCTGGGGGAGGCTACTCCTCACCAGCCATTCACACCTATTTCCAAAGGGAGAGGGTGTAACACCCTCTCTCAGAGGAAATCCTTTGTTCTGCCTTCCTGGGACTGGGCTGCCCAGACCCCAGGGGGGCAGAAACCTGTCTGAGGGGTTGGCAGCTGCAGCAGCTGCAGTGGAGACCGCGGAAAGGCAGTTTGGCAGTGCCCGGGTTCTGTGATGGAGACCCGGGAATGCATGGAATTGTCCCCCCAATACCAGAATGGTATTGGGGTGACAATTCCATGATCCTAGACATGTTACATGGCCATGTTCAGAGTTACCATTGTGAAGCTACACATAGGTAGTGTCCTATGTGTAGTGCACGCGTGTAATGGTGTCCCCGCACTCACAAACTCCGGGGAATTTGCCCTGAACAATATGGGGGCACCTTGGCTAGTGCTAGGGTGCCCACACACTAAGGGGGTCATTCTGACCTTGGCGGTCCATGACCGCCATGGCGGAGTGCGGCGGAAGCACCGCCAACAGGCTGGCGGTGCTTCCTGGGCGATTCTGACCGCGGCGGTAAAGCCGTGGTCGGAAAAGGGGAGCCGGCGGTTTCCCGCCGGTTTCCCGCTGGCCCAGGGAACCCGCCATGGCGGCGCTGCTTGCAGCACCACCATGGGGATTCCAAACCCCTTCCCGCCAGCCTGTTTCTGGCGGTGTCCACCGCCAGGAGCAGGATGGCGGGAACGGGTGCCGTGGGGCCCCTGGGGGCCCCTGCACTGCCCATGCCACTGGCATGGGCAGTGCAGGGGCCCTCTAACAGGGCCCCACAAAGATTTTCACTGTCTGCTGTGCAGACAGTGAAAATCGCAACGGGTGCCACTGCACCCGTCGCACCCCTTTAACTCCGCCGGCTCCATTCGGAGCCGGCTTCATTGTTGAAGGGGCTGTCCCGCTGGGCCGGCCGGCGGGCTTCTGGCTGTCGCCCGCCGGCACAGCGGGAAAGCCGGAATGGCGGGAACCGCTTGGCGGGCGGCGACCGCCGACCGCCGCGGTCAGAATGACCGCCTAAGTAACTTGGCACCTAACCTTCACCAAGTGAGGGTTAGACATATAGATGACTTATACGTTACTTATGTGCAGAGAAAATGGCTGTGAAATAACGTGGACGTTATTTCACTCAGGCTGCAGTTGCTGTCCTGTGTAAGAATTGTCTTAGCTCCCTATGGGTTGCAAAATAAATGCTGCAGCCCATAGGGATCTCCTGGAACCCCAATACCCTGGGTACCTAGGTACCATATACAAGGGAATGATATGAGTGTTCCAGTGTGCCAATGTGAATTGATAAAATTAGTCACTAGCCTGAAGTGACAATTTTAAAAGCAGAGAGAGCATAAACACTGAGGTTCTGGTTAGCAGATCCTCAGTGATACAGTTAGGCACCACACAGGGAACACATATAGGCCACAAACATATGAAAACTGGGGTCCTGGCTAGCAGGATCCCAGTGACACATATCAAACACACTGACATCATAGGGTTTTCACTATGAGCACTGGGCCCTGGCTAGCAGGATCCCAGTGAGACAGTAAAAACACCCTGACATATACTCACAAACAGGCCAAAAGTGGAGGTAACAAGGCTAGAAAGAGGCTACCTTCCTACAGAGGCCCACTAGCATGTTTGAGGCTGGAGTGCATCCGACCCTGTCCAACATGGAACCCACCCTGCCATGTTCGTCCTGACCTAGGGGCACCCACAGGCCCACATCCCCCACCCAGATAACACCCCACCATGCGCAATTTGCTGATATGAAAGTGTACTCACCCCCTTGTGGCTGCTGTGATGCCTTCAAATGCCCATCCATCTCCGGATAGGCCACTGCCAGTATGCAGAACATTAGGGGGGTCAGGGTTCGACGGGCACCATTTCCTCATTGGGAGGCCATCCCCAGCTGGGCCTCCGCTGTCTTCCTTGCCCAGCAGCGCAGATCCTCCCACTGTTTGAGACAGTGGGTGCTCTGCCTGCCGTAGACCCATAGAGTCCGCACGTCCTTGGAGATGGCACGCCAAATACCCTTTTTCTGATGGGCGCTGACCTGCAGAGAAAGATACATAGAAATATTTAGCAGCCATACCATCTGGTCTGTTACACTCATGGCCCACCATGTCCCTACCATCCCCTTATGCACATACATTGACCACCATACATGCAGCACTCTGCCCAGGACCCCTCAATCGCCCCCCCTTACATGAGGCCTACAGACACAGCACTCCATGCATTCATGCCCCAGGCATCGTGCTCACAGTGTACTCACCTGTTGGTCTGGGGGACCATAAAGTAAATGGTACTGGGGTAGGACCCCATCCACCAGTCTCTTCAACTCCTCCGAAGTGAAGGCTCGGCCCCTTTTCCCAGAGACTCGAGCCATGGTCACTTCCAGACACAGGTCACAGCAGCACTTGCAGTGTAGGTCCTCTCCTGTTGAAGGTCAGGTAGCAAGTGAGTGAACAGATAGAAAAGGGCGGTCACTTCCACGACGGTGCATACCGTCACCGCTGGCATACATCACCATTGGCTACTGTACCTCATAGGGCACAATGATAACCAATGAGGAGTTGCACGGCGGTCCTCGACTGCCTCCCGCAACGGTACACAATGGAATTACCTAATTTCCACTTGTCCTAGTTCAGGCGGCCACCATTTCGGGGGGGGGGGGGGTCAAGCCATGGAACCTAACTGGGTCACAGCAGACATAGGCACATTTAGAGGGCTACATGTTAACATACTGTTTCTGTCACAACAGGCAAGGCAATTTTACTCTGAGGATATGTTTGAATATGACCAGCTGCTCACCGTTTTAGGAGATGGAGACATACCCCCGTGTACAGACCCCTGGTGGTCTAGGCAACAATGGAGGACAGGCATATTTTCCTCACCTACAGAATTGATAGGGCCACAATCCAAGAGCTGTGTGCCCAATTGGAGCCAGACCTGAGCTCTGCAATCCATCACCTCACTGGTATCTCCCCTCTTGTGCAAGTCCTATGTGTGCTCCATTTCTTGCAAGTGGCTCCTTCCAAGTGACAGTGGCCATGGCAGCAGGGATGTCACAGCATATGTTCTCAAACGTGCTGACCAGAGTGTTGTCTGCCCAAATGAACCACGTGCGCAACTACATCATTTTCACCCAGGTGGAGGATTTGGCCACAGTGAAGGCTGACTTCTATGCAATGGGACATATCCCAACATTATTGGTGCAATTGATGGAACACATATTGTCTTTGTGTCCCCCCCACCCCCTGGAGAAATGAACAGGTGTTCAGAAACCGAAAGAGGTTTCACTCTATGAATGTGCAGATAGTGTGCCTGTCGGACCAATACATCTCCCATGTCCAGGCAAAGTATCCTGGGTCTGCGCATGATGCCTATATCTTGAGGAATAGCAGCATCCCATATGTGATGGCTCAACTCCAGAGGCACAAGGTGTGGCTAATTGGTGAGCCCATGGTCTCCACCCAGTGTATGTTGGTATATGGGTGTGGGGTTGGCCCTAAGGGTTAGTGTTTGGATAACAGGTATCCCTCGATATTTGCAGGTGACTCTGGTTACCCCAACCTCTCATGGCTACTGACCCCTGTGAGGAATCCCAGCACAAGGGCAGAGGAACGTTACAATGAGGCACATGGGCGAACAAGAAGAATAATCGAGAGGACATTCGGCTTCCTGAAGGCCAGTTTTCAGTGCCTCCATCTAACAGATGGTTCCCTGTGCTACTCACCCAAGAAGGTCTTGCAGATCATCGTGACATGTTGCATGTTGCACAACCATGCCTTCAGACTCCAGGTGCCTTTCCTGCAGGAAGATGAGGCTGAAGATGGGTGTGTGGCAGCGGTGGAGCCTATGGACGGTGACGAAGAGGAGGCAGAGGTAGAGGATGTGGACAACAGAATAACTATCATACAATAGTACTACCAGTGACACACAGGTAAGGCACTGTAACCTCACCTTCCATTGCAGTTTTGTGTAGTAAAGCTGGCTGCTGTTTCCACTACTATGGCCACTTACTGTACCCTTTGACATGTCTATTCACAGATGTTTGACATGTCTGTTCACAGATATTTGTGCCCTACTCTGGCTCCTGGTGTATTGACTGCAGCACATTACAGATCATACCTATGTATACATAACTGTACAGTCTATTTGCAATGTCTACAGATTATTAAACTAATACATCCCTAAATCATTTGACATACTCAATACATGTATTTTTCCAAGGGTGTTTATTTCAGTGCTGAAAAGTAAATGGGGATGGGCAATGGCCTTGGGTGATGGTGGAGGAAAGTCCAGGATTGAGTCCAGTCTATTGGTATCACAGGTGCATTGTCAAAGGGGGCATGGGAAGTGGAGCAATGGCAGTTGAAGGTGGACAGGGTGACAGAGTGAGAGACAAGGGTGATAATCAGGAGAGTCTTATTTCCTGACGGGAGTCTTGGCAATGTTCTCTGGCTTCTGCCTGGATTGCAGGGACTGTTTGCGGGGTGGTTCTCCTTCTGCAGGGGGAGGGGTGCTAGTGGCCTGTTGTTCCTCTGACAGGGCCTTCTGTCCACTAGCGTCAGTGTAGGTGGAAGGCTGTTTATCAGTGTAGCTAGTGTCAGGGGCCCGTTTGTGTGCCACTGCCTCCCACAATGTGTTGGCCATGTCTGTCGGCACCGCTGCAATGGTGACCAGGGTGGTGTGGATGTCCCTCAGGTCCTCCCTGATCACCAAGTCCTGTACCTCCTGCAGCCGCTGGGTCTCCTGCAACTTGTACAGTATCTGGCCCATGGTCTCCAGGGAATGGTGGTATGCTCCCAGGATGTTGGTGAGTGCCTCGTGGAGAGTCAGTTCCCTAGGCCTGTCCTCCCCCTGTCACACAGCAGTCCTCCCAGCTTCCCAGCTTCCCTGTTGTCCTGTGCCTCTGTCCCCTGAACTGTGTGCCCACTGCCACTGACCCCAGGTCCCTGATCGTTCTGTGTTTGTGGGGTTACCTGGGGTCCCTGTAGTGGTGGACACACTGCTGATTGAGGTGTCCTGGGGACAGTGGTATGGGCCCGCTGGGTGGGTGCTGTGGTGGTGTTTCCTGAAGGGGCAGACTCAGTGGTGGTATGGGACTGTGCCTTGGTAACCGACTGTCTGGAGATCTCTGCTGGGCCAGGTTGGTCATCCAGATCCAGACGTGCTGAGCTGCTGTCATCATTGTGGGCCTCTTCTGTGGGGGGACTGGATGTTGCTGGCACCTCCTCTCCGGTGACGTTGTGTGGGGGTCCTGTGGGGATGTAAATGCAGTGTTATTGTTTCTGCATGTGTCATCTTATGCATGGGTATGTTGCCTTCTTTGATTGTTATTGCCATGGCAGACTGGCCTTACTCTGAGTTGTTATTTGGTTGGCTAAGTGATTGTCTCTAGTGTGCATGCAGTGGTGATGGGTGTCCATGCAGGGCTGTGAGTGGTGTCCATGCATTGGTAGAGCATGCAGGGCTTGGTATTGGGATGAGTGGGTTGTAATGGAGGGGTATTTCGGAGGTGGTGATGTAATGGGAGTGAGGGTAAGGGTGGGAGTATGTGATGACATGCAAGTAGGGGGGTAGTAGTAGTATAGAGTTGACTTACCAGAGTCCAGTCCTCTCCTCCTGCTATTCCTGCCAGGCCCTCAGGGTGCAGTATTGCCAAGACTTGCTCCTCCCATGTTGTTAGTTGTGGGGGAGGAGGTGGGGGTCCACCGCCAGTCTTCTGTTCAGCAATCTGGTGTCTTACAACCACTGAACGCACCTTCCACTGCAGGTCATTCCACCTGTTCCTGATGTCATCCCTTTTTCTGGGGTGCTGTCCCACAGCATTGACCCTGTCCATGATTCTTGGCGATAGCTCCATCTTCCTAGCAATGGATGTCTGCTGCACCAGTGACCCGAATAGCTGTGGCTCTACCCAGATGATTTCCTCCACCATGACCCTTAGCTCCTCCTCCAAGAATCTGGGGTGTCTTTGTGGTGCCATGGGTGTAGTGTGTGTGGTGTGGGTGAAGGTGTGTGGGGTGATGTGTTAGGGTGTGTGCTGTGAGGTGTGTGGATGGTGTATGGGTGATGGTGTTCTGTTGCTCTGGTTCTGTGGGTGCTCTCGGTGTGGCTCTTTCTCTGTTGTACATTTTTTTTGGAGTCGTACAGGGTTGTGGGTAATGTGGGTGGGTGTTTTATAGTGGTGTGTGGGTGTGGTGTGTGTATGGGTGTCAAGTGTGTGTAGTTTGAATTGTCTAATGTGGAGTTGTTTTGTTAGGTTGTGTGTATTTTGAGCCCGGAGGTATGTACCACCAATGGTTTACCACCATTGAATGTCCGCCGCGGTGATTCAGTCATAATGTTGTGGGCGCAGTTCTGTTGGCGTAACAGTGTGGGTTTTGCTACCGCCATTTTATCGCTGACCTTTGGGCTGGTGGACTTGTGTGTGTGTCTGTATAGTGGCGGATTTCTATGTGTGGGTCATAATAAGGGTAGCGGTATACCTCCGCGGTTGCGATATGTTGGTGGCAGTCAGCATGGCGGTAAGAGGCACTTACTGCCAATGTCATAATGAGGGCCTATGTCCCTGTAAAAATAAGCTAATTTGAAGATGAGCACCAATTTGTGGTTTGCAACTCAAGTCCTGTAAGCTTACTTGGATGTGGCCTATTGTGTAAAATAAACAGTTCTATTAGATGTGCCCTTTAAGATTGTGAAGGAGTACCTGAATGCCTAGTTGTACCTAATGCTGATATGTAATGATTTGTCAAAATATTTAAAAGGTGAGGGATTTTTAAATACCTGAGGTGTGGGATTTTTCAGGAAAAGGCATAAGGCTCATTAAAGGAGTTGAGCCTATTAAAATAACAGTGGAGTCAAAAGCAGTGCACCCAAAGACACCCCGATACAATATGACCCCTGAGACAATTGTTGTAAGTACACCCCTAATAAATAATTTAACTGAACAAGAACCCTGAAAGAGATTTTAGGAAGTTCATATAAGTCTCCCATTCTAGGACTGTGGAAGCCCAATGGAAAGTACGCATAGTTCAAGACCTGAGAAAAGTGAACAAGATTGTTGTTTCATGCTGTCCGGTGGTACCAAATCATGCAGTGATTTTATTCCAAATTCCCTGGGAAGCAGAATGTTTTACAGTCATTGATCTTTGCCAAGCCTTTCCCTCTATTCCTTTTCATCAGGAAAGCCAATTACTTTTTGCATTCAAATTCAGCAGACCTGTTTTGGCATGGTGCCAAACTCCTCAGTGGTATACCGAGCCACCATCCATTTTAAATAGATTTAATTAGATTTTGAAAAAATAATTTGGAGTACCTTAAAATGCATTGTCACAGAGTCTTATTACAGTACATAGATTATATGTTAGGTGCCTCAAACACCTGTGAATCATGTAGGTGACATACAATTGCACTCTTGAATCATTTAGAAGAAAATTGCATAAGGTTTTCCCTGTAAAATTACAGTATTGCAAGAAAGAAGTCCTGTATTTAGGTCACCACATTAAGAAAGGTGAGCGGAAAACGTCACAAGAGTGAATCTCAGCAATCATGCAAATAAACCCCCCTGTTAAACAGAAAAAAGTCCAAATATTCCAGGGAATGGTTGTCTACTGTAACCAATGGATTATAAACGTTTCCCTTTTGGCCAAGCCTTTACAGAGGCTGAGACACAAGGATGTGTCTAACGCAGTAACACTGCATGACAAATACACATGTGCCTTCACGGAGGTGAGAGAAAGCTTATGTTGAGCCCCTGCTCTGGAAATGTCAGATTATACCAAAGTTTTTCTTTGTTTTGCTTTGAAAGACATGGATGTGCGCTCTCAGTTCTGGCACAGCTGCATGAAACTGCAAACAAACCTTTTTTTCTGATATACTTGATCCTTTAACATCAGTGCTGCCTGGTTGATTAAAGGCCGCCGCTGCGCTCAGCGTCAGCATTGACCAGTGCGAAGGCATTGTTACGGGCCCACAGATGTACGTTTTTATTCCCCATTCAGTGGAAATTTTGTTGACGTGTACAAAGACCCAATATCTTACAAGTGCGTGTTTGAACTACTATGAACAAGTTATTATTGCTTCACCAAATTAAATATCAAATGCTGCACTGTACTAAATCCACCCACTCTTTCACTCAATCCTGTTGAAAATGTTGATGACCGTGAGGATGATGTTGAGCATGACTGTCTCAATGTGACTGAATCGTGCACCAAACCAAGACCCGACATTCAAGATGTCCCCTTAGATGAAAATGACTATATCATGTTTACCAATTGTTCCTATTTAAAAGATAAATATGGTACCCTGCGAGCTAGTTATGCTGTTTGCACAGTCTCAGGTGTGATAGAAACCTCCTGGCTTTGAGGAGTTTTTTCAGCCCTAGTAGGCAAATTGGTTCCTCTTACTAGATCCTGCTGTGTTTCTGAACAGCTTAAAGTGACAAAGTTCACTGACAATCAGTATGGGTTTGATATTGTTCATGTTTTTGAAGAGTTGTGGCCCCAGAGAAGTTTTATGACCTCCTCTGGAAACCCTATCCAGAACAGTGACAAGATTTAGAATTTGTTCAACGCATTTTAGTTGCCTGCACAAATTGTGGTTGTGAAATGCGTGGAACATAAAAAAAACTACTATGTAACCTTAGGAAATTTATATGCTGATGATGTGTTGAGATATTGTGTCCTCAGCTGCACCTACTTTGATGGGGAGTGGAGCAATGAAAATAGTGAGGAAATAAGTCAAAATGTCTTGTTAACCACTGTTGATACTTGAGAAGAAGTTAGGAGATTGCAGGAAAAAGTGACAGAGGAAGAAGAACAAAGTTGGGTCAGAGCAGTATGTGTTAAAAGAAATGAAGATGATGTTTGGGTCTTAAGTGATGGAAGAGCAATGTTGCCAAATTGCTTGTTGCCTCCTATGGCTAGCCATTATCATGGACAAGCACACATAGGTAGGAATGCAATGATCACAACATTCAGATAAACATGGTTTAACCCCAGATTCAGACTGATCACAAAAGCTATGTGCCACAGATGTGTCACATGCCAGCAGATGAATGTAGGGAAAGGGAAATTTGTCATACTGAGTCATATAGGCAGATTAGGAGGACTGTTAAATAGAATGCAGCTTGACTTTAGAGTCACCTGTGTGCAATGAACTGAAATACATTTTAGTTGTCGTTTTAATTTTTTTCACATTGGGTTGAAGCTTACCCGACCAGAAGAAATTATAGTCTCACAGTAGCGAAGCTGTTACTTAGGGAGTTATTACCAATTTTCAGGTTCTCAACTTTTCTAGAGTGAGACCGAGGAACTCATTTCAACAGTGAGATCCTTAAGTTGTTGTATGTGGCATTACAAGTTGAGCAAAGATTGCATTGCAGCTACAGACCTGAGGCTTCAGGACTGGTAGAACCGATTAATGGAACCCTGAAGTCCAGACTGGTGAAGGAGTGTGCATCCACCACTTTTAAATGGACTGGTGCATTGCCTCTTGTCTTGTTGAGTATTTGCAGTATATCTGACAGAAAGACTGAGTTGTCCCCTCATGAGATTATCGTGGGGAGAGTCATGAGATTGCCAGCAGTGCCTCTAAATGTTTGTGAACATTACAGATGACTTGGTGCTGGATTATTGCAAAGGATTGGCTGACATGGTTTTGTCTTTATTTCATCCGGTTGGATAAGCCCCTGCACAGATGCAGCAGGGGCTTTGTCATGACTTATGTGCAGGCAACTAGGTCATGATTAAAAAGCATGTGATTAAAACATGTTTGGAACCCTGTTGGAAAAGCCCTTACCAGGTGGTTTTGGTAACCACTACAGCAGTAAAGTGTGCTGGTCTCCTGAACTGGGTGCATGAGAGCCACACTCGCAAAGTTCCAGGTCCCCTTAATGATACAGCACTTGTTCCAGCATGGTTGATCACAGTGAGTGAGAGGGATCAGGTTAGCCAAGCTGGGGGACAGACTCGGTCTGATGAGGTTCTGAGCTGCACCTGTAGATAATTGGCCCAAAAAGCACTCAATGCCAGCTGTTCAAGTGTCCTCAACGATTACTGAGGAGACTGAAGAATCGAGCAGAGTGACAGTGATAGTGAGGGCAGAGTAAACAGAAGATCAAAGAGAAAACAAAGCCAAGTCAACAATATTCAGCTCCTGAATGGACATACTTTGCTGCCAATGCCTGGGAAAAGGAGTTTACAACCTTTTGTTTTAACAATTCTAATTCAGCTTTTTGAGATTGAAAGTGCAGTGGAGCTGAACTTTGAAATCTCATTGCCTCTTGATGAACAGAGACTTTATGTTTTGGTAGTGTTTATTAGTAATTATCACCTGTACCTTTATTAGAGATATTTGAACTTTTAGTAGAAGCTTTTTGAACAATTGGCAAATAGAAAAAAAACTCTTGAACTTTGATACATTAAAGTCACTTTGCATTTTAAAGTTTTTTTTTTTTTTTTTTTTTAATTCATACTCTGGCATGAAATTAGAGGACTCATGGAGTCGAATCGCAATGTAAGTGATAAATTCAAATATATATGTGTAGGTTTAGTAGTAGTGACAGTAATCATGATTATGTTGATGTTCATTGGATTAAGTTTGCCCATAGAAAATTATTCACAGAAAGTTACATCCATAAGTGCCCCGAACTTAGCAAATTCCATTGCAAATCAAGGCCCCCTTTATAAGAATGAGGCATTCTTACACACTGATGATTCTAGAGGTGATTTGTCAGCAAATGTGTAATACCGACCCTTGTATGAATATGTAAATCACATGGACGCTAGAGACTGCTTTGTTTGCACGCAGATGCCTTCATTAGTAAGTGAAGGAATCATACCTTATAGTTTACTAACTATTTATGGAATTTCCTGCTGTACTTTCTTAAAGTTGTTTTATCAACAGGCATATTATCAATATTTCTATTTAAATTATGACCTAGTATTTTCAAAAGTTCCAATCATAAAGCATTTGAGTAATATTGCCAAGACAAAAAACATTGACACAGTGGGATGTGTCTTTGAAACTACCTTGACATTTGGAACAGTTTATGCCCATAACAATAATTTCACTTGCATTCTCATCCCAGTAGAAACAAATAATTGGAAAAGTTGAGTAGAGAAAAACAGCTATGAAATCCAAAAGATGAAGGGGAATAGCTTTACAAAGTTGGGAAAATGATGCAACACATACACTGACTGAAAGCCAAGTCTTCCTGGCTTTAGATAGGCAACATGTAAATTATGTGTATTTAGACCTAGATCAAAGACAGACACACTTTTTGTAGGTACTAGTGAATATAGACATATATTTTTGTTTAAAAGTATTTGGACTTTTATGCTGAAGAGACAGAATCCTGCCATACCAGACGGATGTTTCATTTGAGGGAAAAATGCCTGTTACAAGCTGCCAAAAGGCTGGTATGGTACTTGTTACCTAGGAGTAGTTTTTCTGATGATATATCATGAGGACCATTTCAATGATTCAGTTTGGGAGAAGAAATCAAACTCCAGAATTAAAAGAGGAGCAAGTGACTAAGACATTTTAGGTAATGTTTTTGGTGCCATGACTCCATCAGAAGCTTTGATCTTGAACAATATCAATATCAATATCAATGTCAAGCATAGTAAATAAATTATACACAGGTATTGCAGGTGCCAGGTTGCTAATGGATACAGAAATGGTTGCTATGTGATCAATAGTTTTGCAAAATCGCCTTGAATAAGACATACTCCTTGCAAAAGAAGGCAGAGTTTATAAAATGTTACATGCAAAACAATGTGCATTTATACACCTGGCAATAGTAAAGAGATAAGAAAATACATTGCAGACATGACAGACTTAAAAAAGGGCCTGAAACTAACAGCAACAGGTACTTGGGACGAAATAGGTAGTGGTTTTCCAGCCATTGGAAAGTTGTTTGGAATATTGGGAAGAGGAAATGTGGGAATGATCTTAAGACCCCTGTTGATAATAACTTTATGTGCCCTAGTTGCATTTGTAAAAAATAGCCAGAGAAGGCAGGAGATTGAAATGGAGAGTAGGAGAACTGTATATGATTTTAACCTTAAGTAGTTAGAGGAATACAGAAGACCTTATCAGAATAAGGCGGTCATTATGAACATGGTGGGAAAGACCGCCGACCGCTGTGGCGGCAGTGAACGGAATTCCGCTTGCAGCGGCGAATGGAAACTCGCCATATAATGATCGAAAAACCCAACCCCGCCAAAAATTCCCAAACCACCCCACCCCGCCACCGCCAAGCACACCCACATCCCACCCTCCAAATAATGATGCACAAATCTACAAACAAAAGTCGTAGCACTCGTGGTATAAAAACAGAGTTAGACGTTGTACGTATATCCAGTCTTCTTCGTAAATTATCAACCAAACTTGTGTTTGTATCAAGGTCCAAGTTTTATTAGTACTGTTCAGAAATCCTCCAAAGGAACAGCCTATTTATAATGTTCAGATATCCTCCATAAGAACAGCCAACACGTGTTTCATCCTCTGAGAAGTATCTCTCATTAAGGACTTCATCAGGGCTGAAATAAAATAAAGTAGTATCTATATATATGTTGTGGAATAAAGGATAGAAGCAGAATATTGGACCAAAATTCAAAATGTGACAATAGTGCGATTATGCAAATGCATGCTCTATTGTGACTAGTGTGATAATCATTAAAACAGAAAAGGAAAACACAAGCTAACAAAACAACCCAATTAATAATAACCTTAAATCCAATAAGAAACATCTCGATCCGTGATCAAAATTAAGGTCTAAAAACGTGACCAAACATGTCTGAAGATCAGAGTGCCCAAAATTCATTTTCAAACTCAGTGCACATCACTGTAGACACTATAATTGAGGGTAATCCATGTGACTAAAGTAAGAAAGGGACCCCGATTTGTGTAAAAGTAATGTTACTTAGAGGTTTACCAGTATAATCGAAAAAACATCCAGGAAAAATTCTATCATAAGCAATGTGGGGCGAGAAAAAACTCCACTAACCTTACTGTACTTCATATATTCACAATAATCATATCGTTAGGTAGTCATCGAATATTATCTGCGATGAGATTAAGAAACAATCAAAAAAAAGCAGTAATGCGGTCAGCCCCATCCATCTTGTATTTAAATAACAATTAAAAATAGAACTTCTATACGCTGATACGAAAATTTAGGGTGGATATTTAGAAACGGTAAAATATGCAAAATCTCACCTCCATCAAAGTGTCAGAGTGACTCAATATCGGAAAAAAGGGGAAAAACGCCGCGCGGTCTTATTCACCCGCAGCGTTCCCGAATCTAGTGGCCGCAGTGTATCTGAACGTCCGGAAACCGGAAGTCAGATAAGACGCCTGATCGCACCAAGAGTAAAAATAGAAAACGGACTAATATTAGGAAAAGACGGAAGCCATCTTGGAGTGTCTCCGTTGGTATACAAGGGGACAAGCTTAGTATTCCTAATCCATATAACAAGTCACTAAATAATAATGTAAAGGTCACCATAAACTGGCGCCATTTCAAGGTATCCCAAATCGGACAATCTGGAAAATTATGTCATCTGCTAAGTTATATTGACAGTATATAATGTCAAGGAAAATTGGGACAATAACTGGTAAGTACCAATGTAAGATAAAAAGTCCTATTGGATAAGGGAAATCTAATATAAGTAAACCTCTGAGTAATTAATAATCTACCCAGAAGAGATATACCCAGTGTCAAGAGAGACAGTCACATGGTTATTATATCCTCCAAATGCTCTCAGTTTCAATCCATTAAATACTTATAATCTAACATCCATAGCATATAATAAGGCAACCAACAGTATCACTAGGCATTCAAGAACAGTCACATTGTTTGTATGTCTTCCAAAATGCTATCAATCTAAACCATTAATTATTGGTAATCTAACATAGTATTAAGTGTATACACAAGCAACTGCGTACAGAATAAATGTAAGTAAGTAGTCAGCACATAGATAGCAGCATCATGTTATTACAACACAGAATGAGAATACAATCATCGACAAGGTATTCAGTTAGTGTAAATAACAACTAGAAAATAAATTGAGGACAGTAGGTTAATCCCCTAAATAGTATTCCATCTCAAAGTTGGTATTTAGGCCATCCTCCACAGCTCTAAGTTTTAAAATCCAATAGCATTCCCTCCTCCTGAGTACTAGCTCTCTGTTACCCCCTCTAGGGTCTCTTATGATGTGATCAAACCCCAAAAATTCGAATCCACAGGAGTCATTGCGTTGAGGGCAATGTCGCATGTGATTTACTATGGGGTATCTCCCATCATCTTGCCTGAGGGCTCTGAAATGTTCACTTGCCCTGATTCTGAGTGGTCTGATAGTACTGCCTATATAATATAGGCCACAGTTGCATAAGATCATATATACCACAAAATTGCTGTCACATGTGATATTGTAGTTGATATCATAAAGTACCTGAGTAGAGCTCTTAAATGTGGTGATACCCGATTTGGCCCATCTGCACATGCCACAATGTCCACATTTAAAGAAGCCTTTACTTCGGTTGCTCAGCCAGTTACCTGGGTTTTGTTTTTTGCGAAAACTAGGGCATAGAATATTTTTAAGAGTTTTACCTCTTCTGAATGAAAAAATAGGGGTTCTGGGGATCACTTCTTTTAGATTAGGATCGGCTTTGAGAATGCCCCAATGTCTGTTCATACATTTTTTAAGTAGCGTTGCTGATTCCGTATAGTTGACTATACATCTAATGGTATTGTCATTAGATTGAGGTTTATGACACAATGTGTCCGATCTTTTAAGACGCATCGCCCTGGTGCGAGCATTTTCAATCACATTAGGAGAATACCCCTGTGCCTTAAATCTGTTGCTCATTTCCTTAATGCATCTATCAAAATCTTCTTCCAGGCTACAATTGCGTCTTGCCCTCACCATCTCACCATAAGGTATTGAGTTAATTTGGTGAATAGGATGTGCACTCCTAGCATGTAAAATGGCGTTACACGAAGTCCCTTTCCTGTATAGACGACTCTCTATTTTGTTGTCCTTAACAAATAGTTCCACATCTAGGAATGCAATATTAGATGTACTCTGTTCAGATGTAAAATGAATGTTATAATCGTTGTTGTTGAGATATTTTACAAAATCGTTTAGTTTTTGTCGATCCCCAGTCCAGATCATCAAACAATCGTCGATATATCTGCCCCAATAAAGTATGTCTGTCATCCAAGTACTCCCTTCTTTGCTCCAGATCTTATTTTGCTCGAAATGTCCCATAAAGAGATTCGCATAAGCTGGCGAAAATTTAGACCCCATGGCCACGCCTTGTCTCTGTCGATACCAGTCATTTTTAAACAAAAAAACATTGTCATTCAAAATCAAATCAACCATATAGACCAACATAGTCGTATGGTCATACAGTCTCGCAGGTCTTTTGTATAAAAAATGACGCAACGCCTCCTTTCCTTGTTCATGATTAATGCTGGTGTAAAGAGAGGTAACATCTAGTGTGACTAAGATCATACCTGGTTCCCATGTCATGTCCGTTAATATGCTAAGTATGTGCTTAGTATCTTTAATGTAAGATGGTAGATTGATTACAAATGGTTGTAAAAAAATGTCAACATATTCCGAGAGTCTCTCTGTGGGACCACCTATGCCTGATACAATAGGCCTGCCTGGGGGGGATGTAGGGTTCTTGTGTATTTTAGGCAGTATGTAAATGCAGGGATTCTTGGGTCTGTGAACACGTAGGTACATATACTCCTCTTCCTTTAGGAGAGACTGGTTAAAACACTGTAATAAAAATTTGTTAATCTTGTTAGACAGTGCGGGAATGGGGTCTGTGCGAATCTTCTCATAACAAGTACTGTCTCCCAATTGTCTAAGGATCTCAAATTCATAGTCCATGGTGTTCATAATCACAATATTGCCCCCTTTATCTGCCTCCCTTATAGTGATGTCTTCATTACTACGCAGTTGTCTCAGATTAATCATTTCTGTTTGGTTTAGGTTACGGTGCCTAATGTGTGTACGAGTGGTATTTTTCAACTCTAGCTTATTGAAGTCACGCCAGACCACCTTGAAAAAAGTATCTATACAATTATCCTTGATAAGGGTGGGAGTCCAGGTAGATTTATTCTTTAAGCTGCTAGGGAGTGTTTCTGAGGGAATATCCAATTCCGATAAAATCTGTGTTAAGATAGAAGGATCTTGTTCATAATTGGCAATAGACAGTAACGTAGCCGTATCCTGAACGTCCTTAATGGATAAGGAATGGCCCTCATGGAGGGCGTCCATTAAGGTACCTTTCTGTCTGTAATCAGGTAGATTGATAAAGTGTTTTTTTAATTTAAGACGTCTAATAAATTTAAAGAAGTCGATTTTAGTACTCTGAAAATCTCCACTCCCACCTGGACAGAAACCCAAACCCTTACTAAGAAGAGTAAGATCATGAGTAGTGAGTTCAAGACTAGATAGGTTAATGACATTTATATCATTATTGACAGAGTTACCTATTTCCCCCTGTTCCAAGAGCGTGTTTTCATTCCTTTCTTTACATCGGTGTTGTCTACCTCTCCCACCACGTCTGATTTTCCTGGCTCTACCAGTCGCCGATTTGTCTCCCACTGTCCCTGACGTATTCTCTGGACCTCTGCTAAAAAAGAGGCAGTACCCTGTTGTGCTACTATGTCACATCTAGATGTATTTGAGCCAACGCTTGTCTCACTGTTACTGGTGGATACACTGTTCAAAGACGATGAAGAGCCCGCCTCAGCATTCGGCGGGAATTCAATCCTTTTGATCAAGTGATCATATTTGCGTGAGAATGTAAAAATCCTACCATTTTTGTAGTCCAGTTCATCTCGTCTGAGTTTACGTGCTTTTCTTTGTGCAACCTCATTCTGATGTTGATCTATGATTTCATTAAGAATTTTGAAATTTTTAGCTGTTGGTTCTTCCAAATTCATATTTTTAATTTCCGTTTCTAGTTCCGTAATCTCTATTTGGAGTCTAGTGACTTTCCTATTTGAGTTTTCTATCAGAATATTCATGAGTTTAAGTGAACTTGACACTAATTCTTGTTCCCAATCATTCAAAAGATCCGGATCAAGATCATCAAAAGTGGGAAAGATGTGCGATCTTAAACCCCTTGGTATCCTGTTAAGTTTGATATATTGTTTTAAGGTGGCTCCGTCCCACCATTTCGACACTTCCTGTTTCTTCAGTTTCTCTAATTTAAAGAATTTATCACGTAACCCCATTTTGTTGTGTGAGGTATTTGTCCCTTGTGGTTTGAGTATAGTCCCTGTCTGATCTAGGTTTCCAAAAATGTCTGCTGCTAATTTGTCACGGTCCATATCTACAGCAAAGAATACAAGACAAATAGTATACAATTAATCAGCAGGTCTGGAGCAGCACCCCTATGTTACAAGACGTAATCAAAAAGTGACAATGAGGAAGATACTCATAGGATATGGGCGCTCACAGAAAGTCCATAGAATAAATCGCACATTTAGTTCATGGCACGGTGCTTCTGACACGATGTAAAGAAAGGAATGAAAACACGCTCTTGGAACAGGGGGAAATAGGTAACTCTGTCAATAATGATATAAATGTCATTAACCTATCTAGTCTTGAACTCACTACTCATGATCTTACTCTTCTTAGTAAGGGTTTGGGTTTCTGTCCAGGTGGGAGTGGAGATTTTCAGAGTACTAAAATCGACTTCTTTAAATTTATTAGACGTCTTAAATTAAAAAAACACTTTATCAATCTACCTGATTACAGACAGAAAGGTACCTTAATGGACGCCCTCCATGAGGGCCATTCCTTATCCATTAAGGACGTTCAGGATACGGCTACGTTACTGTCTATTGCCAATTATGAACAAGATCCTTCTATCTTAACACAGATTTTATCGGAATTGGATATTCCCTCAGAAACACTCCCTAGCGGCTTAAAGAATAAATCTACCTGGACTCCCACCCTTATCAAGGATAATTGTATAGATACTTTTTTCAAGGTGGTCTGGCGTGACTTCAATAAGCTAGAGTTGAAAAATACCACTCGTACACACATTAGGCACCGTAACCTAAACCAAACAGAAATGATTAATCTGAGACAACTGCGTAGTAATGAAGACATCACTATAAGGGAGGCAGATAAAGGGGGCAATATTGTGATTATGAACACCATGGACTATGAATTTGAGATCCTTAGACAATTGGGAGACAGTACTTGTTATGAGAAGATTCGCACAGACCCCATTCCCGCACTGTCTAACAAGATTAACAAATTTTTATTACAGTGTTTTAACCAGTCTCTCCTAAAGGAAGAGGAGTATATGTACCTACGTGTTCACAGACCCAAGAATCCCTGCATTTACATACTGCCTAAAATACACAAGAACCCTACATCCCCCCCAGGCAGGCCTATTGTATCAGGCATAGGTGGTCCCACAGAGAGACTCTCGGAATATGTTGACATTTTTTTACAACCATTTGTAATCAATCTACCATCTTACATTAAAGATACTAAGCACATACTTAGCATATTAACGGACATGACATGGGAACCAGGTATGATCTTAGTCACACTAGATGTTACCTCTCTTTACACCAGCATTAATCATGAACAAGGAAAGGAGGCGTTGCGTCATTTTTTATACAAAAGACCTGCGAGACTGTATGACCATACGACTATGTTGGTCTATATGGTTGATTTGATTTTGAATGACAATGTTTTTTTGTTTAAAAATGACTGGTATCGACAGAGACAAGGCGTGGCCATGGGGTCTAAATTTTCGCCAGCTTATGCGAATCTCTTTATGGGACATTTCGAGCAAAATAAGATCTGGAGCAAAGAAGGGAGTACTTGGATGACAGACATACTTTATTGGGGCAGATATATCGACGATTGTTTGATGATCTGGACTGGGGATCGACAAAAACTAAACGATTTTGTAAAATATCTCAACAACAACGATTATAACATTCATTTTACATCTGAAGAGAGTACATCTAATATTGCATTCCTAGATGTGGAACTATTTGTTAAGGACAACAAAATAGAGAGTCGTCTATACAGGAAAGGGACTTCGTGTAACGCCATTTTACATGCTAGGAGTGCACATCCTATTCACCAAATTAACTCAATACCTTATGGTGAGATGGTGAGGGCAAGACGCAATTGTAGCCTGGAAGAAGATTTTGATAGATGCATTAAGGAAATGAGCAACAGATTTAAGGCACGGGGGTATTCTCCTAATGTGATTGAAAATGCTCGCACCAGGGCGATGCGTCTTAAAAGATCGGACACATTGTGTCATAAACCTCAATCTAATGACAATACCATTAGATGTATAGTCAACTATACGGAATCAGCAACGCTACTTAAAAAATGTATGAACAGACATTGGGGCATTCTCAAAGCCGATCCTAATCTAAAAGAAGTGATCCCCAGAACCCCTATTTTTTCATTCAGAAGAGGTAAAACTCTTAAAAATATTCTATGCCCTAGTTTTCGCAAAAAACAAAACCCAGGTAACTGGCTGAGCAACCGAAGTAAAGGCTTCTTTAAATGTGGACATTGTGGCATGTGCAGATGGGCCAAATCGGGTATCACCACATTTAAGAGCTCTACTCAGGTACTTTATGATATCAACTACAATATCACATGTGACAGCAATTTTGTGGTATATATGATCTTATGCAACTGTGGCCTATATTATATAAGCAGTACTATCAGACCACTCAGAATCAGGGCAAGTGAACATTTCAGAGCCCTCAGGCAAGATGATGGGAGATACCCCATAGTAAATCACATGCGACATTGCCCTCAACGCAATGACTCCTGTGGATTCGAATTTTTTGGGTTTGATCACATCAGAAGAGACCCTAGAGGGGGTAACAGAGAGCTAGTACTCAGGAGGAGGGAATGCTATTGGATTTTAAAACTTAGAGCTGTGGAGGATGGCCTAAATACCAACTTTGAGATGGAATACTATTTAGGGGATTAACCTACTGTCCTCAATTTATTTTCTAGTTGTTATTTACACTAACTGAATACCTTGTCGATGATTGTATTCTCATTCTGTGTTGTAATAACATGATGCTGCTATCTATGTGCTGACTACTTACTTACATTTATTCTGTACGCAGTTGCTTGTGTATACACTTAATACTATGTTAGATTACCAATAATTAATGGTTTAGATTGATAGCATTTTGGAAGACATACAAACAATGTGACTGTTCTTGAATGCCTAGTGATACTGTTGGTTGCCTTATTATATGCTATGGATGTTAGATTATAAGTATTTAATGGATTGAAACTGAGAGCATTTGGAGGATATAATAACCATGTGACTGTCTCTCTTGACACTGGGTATATCTCTTCTGGGTAGATTATTAATTACTCAGAGGTTTACTTATATTAGATTTCCCTTATCCAATAGGACTTTTTATCTTACATTGGTACTTACCAGTTATTGTCCCAATTTTCCTTGACATTATATACTGTCAATATAACTTAGCAGATGACATAATTTTCCAGATTGTCCGATTTGGGATACCTTGAAATGGCGCCAGTTTATGGTGACCTTTACATTATTATTTAGTGACTTGTTATATGGATTAGGAATACTAAGCTTGTCCCCTTGTATACCAACGGAGACACTCCAAGATGGCTTCCGTCTTTTCCTAATATTAGTCCGTTTTCTATTTTTACTCTTGGTGCGATCAGGCGTCTTATCTGACTTCCGGTTTCCGGACGTTCAGATACACTGCGGCCACTAGATTCGGGAACGCTGCGGGTGAATAAGACCGCGCGGCGTTTTTCCCCTTTTTTCCGATATTGAGTCACTCTGACACTTTGATGGAGGTGAGATTTTGCATATTTTACCGTTTCTAAATATCCACCCTAAATTTTCGTATCAGCGTATAGAAGTTCTATTTTTAATTGTTATTTAAATACAAGATGGATGGGGCTGACCACATTACTGCTTTTTTTTTATTGTTTCTTAATCTCATCGCAGATAATATTCGATGACTACCTAACGATATGATTATTGTGAATATATGAAGTACAGTAAGGTTAGTGGAGTTTTTTCTCGCCCCACATTGCTTATGATAGAATTTTTTCTGGATGTTTTTTCGATTATACTGGTAAACCTCTAAGTAACATTACTTTTACACAAATCGGGGTCCCTTTCTTACTTTAGTCACATGGATTACCCTCAATTATAGTGTCTACAGTGATGTGCACTGAGTTTGAAAATGAATTTTGGGCACTCTGATCTTCAGACATGTTTGGTCACGTTTTTAGACCTTAATTTTGATCACGGATCGAGATGTTTCTTATTGGATTTAAGGTTATTATTAATTGGGTTGTTTTGTTAGCTTGTGTTTTCCTTTTCTGTTTTAATGATTATCACACTAGTCACAATAGAGCATGCATTTGCATAATCGCACTATTGTCACATTTTGAATTTTGGTCCAATATTCTGCTTCTATCCTTTATTCCACAACATATATATAGATACTACTTTATTTTATTTCAGCCCTGATGAAGTCCTTAATGAGAGATACTTCTCAGAGGATGAAACACGTGTTGGCTGTTCTTATGGAGGATATCTGAACATTATAAATAGGCTGTTCCTTTGGAGGATTTCTGAACAGTACTAATAAAACTTGGACCTTGATACAAACACAAGTTTGGTTGATAATTTACGAAGAAGACTGGATATACGTACAACGTCTAACTCTGTTTTTATACCACGAGTGCTACGACTTTTGTTTGTATGTTTTTGTGTTTCTCTGGAAACATTGGAGGATTGAGGGAGATCCTCCTGTCAGAAGCACCGTGCCATGAACTAAATGTGTGATTTATTCTATGGACTTTCTGTGAGCGCCCATATCCTATGAGTATCTTCCTCATTGTCACTTTTTGATTACGTCTTGTAACATAGGGGTGCTGCTCCAGACCTGCTGATTAATTGTATACTATTTGTCTTGTATTCTTTGCTGTAGATATGGACCGTGACAAATTAGCAGCAGACATTTTTGGAAACCTAGATCAGACAGGGACTATACTCAAACCACAAGGGACAAATACCTCACACAACAAAATGGGGTTACGTGATAAATTCTTTAAATTAGAGAAACTGAAGAAACAGGAAGTGTCGAAATGGTGGGACGGAGCCACCTTAAAACAATATATCAAACTTAACAGGATACCAAGGGGTTTAAGATCGCACATCTTTCCCACTTTTGATGATCTTGATCCGGATCTTTTGAATGATTGGGAACAAGAATTAGTGTCAAGTTCACTTAAACTCATGAATATTCTGATAGAAAACTCAAATAGGAAAGTCACTAGACTCCAAATAGAGATTACGGAACTAGAAACGGAAATTAAAAATATGAATTTGGAAGAACCAACAGCTAAAAATTTCAAAATTCTTAATGAAATCATAGATCAACATCAGAATGAGGTTGCACAAAGAAAAGCACGTAAACTCAGACGAGATGAACTGGACTACAAAAATGGTAGGATTTTTACATTCTCACGCAAATATGATCACTTGATCAAAAGGATTGAATTCCCGCCGAATGCTGAGGCGGGCTCTTCATCGTCTTTGAACAGTGTATCCACCAGTAACAGTGAGACAAGCGTTGGCTCAAATACATCTAGATGTGACATAGTAGCACAACAGGGTACTGCCTCTTTTTTAGCAGAGGTCCAGAGAATACGTCAGGGACAGTGGGAGACAAATCGGCGACTGGTAGAGCCAGGAAAATCAGACGTGGTGGGAGAGGTAGACAACACCGATGTAAAGAAAGGAATGAAAACACGCTCTTGGAACAGGGGGGAAATAGGTAACTCTGTCAATAATGATATAAATGTCATTAACCTATCTAGTCTTGAACTCACTACTCATGATCTTACTCTTCTTAGTAAGGGTTTGGGTTTCTGTCCAGGTGGGAGTGGAGATTTTCAGAGTACTAAAATCGACTTCTTTAAATTTATTAGACGTCTTAAATTAAAAAAACACTTTATCAATCTACCTGATTACAGACAGAAAGGTACCTTAATGGACGCCCTCCATGAGGGCCATTCCTTATCCATTAAGGACGTTCAGGATACGGCTACGTTACTGTCTATTGCCAATTATGAACAAGATCCTTCTATCTTAACACAGATTTTATCGGAATTGGATATTCCCTCAGAAACACTCCCTAGCGGCTTAAAGAATAAATCTACCTGGACTCCCACCCTTATCAAGGATAATTGTATAGATACTTTTTTCAAGGTGGTCTGGCGTGACTTCAATAAGCTAGAGTTGAAAAATACCACTCGTACACACATTAGGCACCGTAACCTAAACCAAACAGAAATGATTAATCTGAGACAACTGCGTAGTAATGAAGACATCACTATAAGGGAGGCAGATAAAGGGGGCAATATTGTGATTATGAACACCATGGACTATGAATTTGAGATCCTTAGACAATTGGGAGACAGTACTTGTTATGAGAAGATTCGCACAGACCCCATTCCCGCACTGTCTAACAAGATTAACAAATTTTTATTACAGTGTTTTAACCAGTCTCTCCTAAAGGAAGAGGAGTATATGTACCTACGTGTTCACAGACCCAAGAATCCCTGCATTTACATACTGCCTAAAATACACAAGAACCCTACATCCCCCCCAGGCAGGCCTATTGTATCAGGCATAGGTGGTCCCACAGAGAGACTCTCGGAATATGTTGACATTTTTTTACAACCATTTGTAATCAATCTACCATCTTACATTAAAGATACTAAGCACATACTTAGCATATTAACGGACATGACATGGGAACCAGGTATGATCTTAGTCACACTAGATGTTACCTCTCTTTACACCAGCATTAATCATGAACAAGGAAAGGAGGCGTTGCGTCATTTTTTATACAAAAGACCTGCGAGACTGTATGACCATACGACTATGTTGGTCTATATGGTTGATTTGATTTTGAATGACAATGTTTTTTTGTTTAAAAATGACTGGTATCGACAGAGACAAGGCGTGGCCATGGGGTCTAAATTTTCGCCAGCTTATGCGAATCTCTTTATGGGACATTTCGAGCAAAATAAGATCTGGAGCAAAGAAGGGAGTACTTGGATGACAGACATACTTTATTGGGGCAGATATATCGACGATTGTTTGATGATCTGGACTGGGGATCGACAAAAACTAAACGATTTTGTAAAATATCTCAACAACAACGATTATAACATTCATTTTACATCTGAAGAGAGTACATCTAATATTGCATTCCTAGATGTGGAACTATTTGTTAAGGACAACAAAATAGAGAGTCGTCTATACAGGAAAGGGACTTCGTGTAACGCCATTTTACATGCTAGGAGTGCACATCCTATTCACCAAATTAACTCAATACCTTATGGTGAGATGGTGAGGGCAAGACGCAATTGTAGCCTGGAAGAAGATTTTGATAGATGCATTAAGGAAATGAGCAACAGATTTAAGGCACGGGGGTATTCTCCTAATGTGATTGAAAATGCTCGCACCAGGGCGATGCGTCTTAAAAGATCGGACACATTGTGTCATAAACCTCAATCTAATGACAATACCATTAGATGTATAGTCAACTATACGGAATCAGCAACGCTACTTAAAAAATGTATGAACAGACATTGGGGCATTCTCAAAGCCGATCCTAATCTAAAAGAAGTGATCCCCAGAACCCCTATTTTTTCATTCAGAAGAGGTAAAACTCTTAAAAATATTCTATGCCCTAGTTTTCGCAAAAAACAAAACCCAGGTAACTGGCTGAGCAACCGAAGTAAAGGCTTCTTTAAATGTGGACATTGTGGCATGTGCAGATGGGCCAAATCGGGTATCACCACATTTAAGAGCTCTACTCAGGTACTTTATGATATCAACTACAATATCACATGTGACAGCAATTTTGTGGTATATATGATCTTATGCAACTGTGGCCTATATTATATAAGCAGTACTATCAGACCACTCAGAATCAGGGCAAGTGAACATTTCAGAGCCCTCAGGCAAGATGATGGGAGATACCCCATAGTAAATCACATGCGACATTGCCCTCAACGCAATGACTCCTGTGGATTCGAATTTTTTGGGTTTGATCACATCAGAAGAGACCCTAGAGGGGGTAACAGAGAGCTAGTACTCAGGAGGAGGGAATGCTATTGGATTTTAAAACTTAGAGCTGTGGAGGATGGCCTAAATACCAACTTTGAGATGGAATACTATTTAGGGGATTAACCTACTGTCCTCAATTTATTTTCTAGTTGTTATTTACACTAACTGAATACCTTGTCGATGATTGTATTCTCATTCTGTGTTGTAATAACATGATGCTGCTATCTATGTGCTGACTACTTACTTACATTTATTCTGTACGCAGTTGCTTGTGTATACACTTAATACTATGTTAGATTACCAATAATTAATGGTTTAGATTGATAGCATTTTGGAAGACATACAAACAATGTGACTGTTCTTGAATGCCTAGTGATACTGTTGGTTGCCTTATTATATGCTATGGATGTTAGATTATAAGTATTTAATGGATTGAAACTGAGAGCATTTGGAGGATATAATAACCATGTGACTGTCTCTCTTGACACTGGGTATATCTCTTCTGGGTAGATTATTAATTACTCAGAGGTTTACTTATATTAGATTTCCCTTATCCAATAGGACTTTTTATCTTACATTGGTACTTACCAGTTATTGTCCCAATTTTCCTTGACATTATATACTGTCAATATAACTTAGCAGATGACATAATTTTCCAGATTGTCCGATTTGGGATACCTTGAAATGGCGCCAGTTTATGGTGACCTTTACATTATTATTTAGTGACTTGTTATATGGATTAGGAATACTAAGCTTGTCCCCTTGTATACCAACGGAGACACTCCAAGATGGCTTCCGTCTTTTCCTAATATTAGTCCGTTTTCTATTTTTACTCTTGGTGCGATCAGGCGTCTTATCTGACTTCCGGTTTCCGGACGTTCAGATACACTGCGGCCACTAGATTCGGGAACGCTGCGGGTGAATAAGACCGCGCGGCGTTTTTCCCCTTTTTTCCGATATTGAGTCACTCTGACACTTTGATGGAGGTGAGATTTTGCATATTTTACCGTTTCTAAATATCCACCCTAAATTTTCGTATCAGCGTATAGAAGTTCTATTTTTAATTGTTATTTAAATACAAGATGGATGGGGCTGACCACATTACTGCTTTTTTTTTATTGTTTCTTAATCTCATCGCAGATAATATTCGATGACTACCTAACGATATGATTATTGTGAATATATGAAGTACAGTAAGGTTAGTGGAGTTTTTTCTCGCCCCACATTGCTTATGATAGAATTTTTTCTGGATGTTTTTTCGATTATACTGGTAAACCTCTAAGTAACATTACTTTTACACAAATCGGGGTCCCTTTCTTACTTTAGTCACATGGATTACCCTCAATTATAGTGTCTACAGTGATGTGCACTGAGTTTGAAAATGAATTTTGGGCACTCTGATCTTCAGACATGTTTGGTCACGTTTTTAGACCTTAATTTTGATCACGGATCGAGATGTTTCTTATTGGATTTAAGGTTATTATTAATTGGGTTGTTTTGTTAGCTTGTGTTTTCCTTTTCTGTTTTAATGATTATCACACTAGTCACAATAGAGCATGCATTTGCATAATCGCACTATTGTCACATTTTGAATTTTGGTCCAATATTCTGCTTCTATCCTTTATTCCACAACATATATATAGATACTACTTTATTTTATTTCAGCCCTGATGAAGTCCTTAATGAGAGATACTTCTCAGAGGATGAAACACGTGTTGGCTGTTCTTATGGAGGATATCTGAACATTATAAATAGGCTGTTCCTTTGGAGGATTTCTGAACAGTACTAATAAAACTTGGACCTTGATACAAACACAAGTTTGGTTGATAATTTACGAAGAAGACTGGATATACGTACAACGTCTAACTCTGTTTTTATACCACGAGTGCTACGACTTTTGTTTGTATGTTTTTGTGTTTCTCTGGAAACATTGGAGGATTGAGGGAGATCCTCCTGTCAGAAGCACCGTGCCATGAACTAAATGTGTGATTTATTCTATGGACTTTCTGTGAGCGCCCATATCCTATGAGTATCTTCCTCATTGTCACTTTTTGATTACGTCTTGTAACATAGGGGTGCTGCTCCAGACCTGCTGATTAATTGTATACTATTTGTCTTGTATTCTTTGCTGTAGATATGGACCGTGACAAATTAGCAGCAGACATTTTTGGAAACCTAGATCAGACAGGGACTATACTCAAACCACAAGGGACAAATACCTCACACAACAAAATGGGGTTACGTGATAAATTCTTTAAATTAGAGAAACTGAAGAAACAGGAAGTGTCGAAATGGTGGGACGGAGCCACCTTAAAACAATATATCAAACTTAACAGGATACCAAGGGGTTTAAGATCGCACATCTTTCCCACTTTTGATGATCTTGATCCGGATCTTTTGAATGATTGGGAACAAGAATTAGTGTCAAGTTCACTTAAACTCATGAATATTCTGATAGAAAACTCAAATAGGAAAGTCACTAGACTCCAAATAGAGATTACGGAACTAGAAACGGAAATTAAAAATATGAATTTGGAAGAACCAACAGCTAAAAATTTCAAAATTCTTAATGAAATCATAGATCAACATCAGAATGAGGTTGCACAAAGAAAAGCACGTAAACTCAGACGAGATGAACTGGACTACAAAAATGGTAGGATTTTTACATTCTCACGCAAATATGATCACTTGATCAAAAGGATTGAATTCCCGCCGAATGCTGAGGCGGGCTCTTCATCGTCTTTGAACAGTGTATCCACCAGTAACAGTGAGACAAGCGTTGGCTCAAATACATCTAGATGTGACATAGTAGCACAACAGGGTACTGCCTCTTTTTTAGCAGAGGTCCAGAGAATACGTCAGGGACAGTGGGAGACAAATCGGCGACTGGTAGAGCCAGGAAAATCAGACGTGGTGGGAGAGGTAGACAACACCGATGTAAAGAAAGGAATGAAAACACGCTCTTGGAACAGGGGGAAATAGGTAACTCTGTCAATAATGATATAAATGTCATTAACCTATCTAGTCTTGAACTCACTACTCATGATCTTACTCTTCTTAGTAAGGGTTTGGGTTTCTGTCCAGGTGGGAGTGGAGATTTTCAGAGTACTAAAATCGACTTCTTTAAATTTATTAGACGTCTTAAATTAAAAAAACACTTTATCAATCTACCTGATTACAGACAGAAAGGTACCTTAATGGACGCCCTCCATGAGGGCCATTCCTTATCCATTAAGGACGTTCAGGATACGGCTACGTTACTGTCTATTGCCAATTATGAACAAGATCCTTCTATCTTAACACAGATTTTATCGGAATTGGATATTCCCTCAGAAACACTCCCTAGCAGCTTAAAGAATAAATCTACCTGGACTCCCACCCTTATCAAGGATAATTGTATAGATACTTTTTTCAAGGTGGTCTGGCGTGACTTCAATAAGCTAGAGTTGAAAAATACCACTCGTACACACATTAGGCACCGTAACCTAAACCAAACAGAAATGATTAATCTGAGACAACTGCGTAGTAATGAAGACATCACTATAAGGGAGGCAGATAAAGGGGGCAATATTGTGATTATGAACACCATGGACTATGAATTTGAGATCCTTAGACAATTGGGAGACAGTACTTGTTATGAGAAGATTCGCACAGACCCCATTCCCGCACTGTCTAACAAGATTAACAAATTTTTATTACAGTGTTTTAACCAGTCTCTCCTAAAGGAAGAGGAGTATATGTACCTACGTGTTCACAGACCCAAGAATCCCTGCATTTACATACTGCCTAAAATACACAAGAACCCTACATCCCCCCCAGGCAGGCCTATTGTATCAGGCATAGGTGGTCCCACAGAGAGACTCTCGGAATATGTTGACATTTTTTTACAACCATTTGTAATCAATCTACCATCTTACATTAAAGATACTAAGCACATACTTAGCATATTAACGGACATGACATGGGAACCAGGTATGATCTTAGTCACACTAGATGTTACCTCTCTTTACACCAGCATTAATCATGAACAAGGAAAGGAGGCGTTGCGTCATTTTTTATACAAAAGACCTGCGAGACTGTATGACCATACGACTATGTTGGTCTATATGGTTGATTTGATTTTGAATGACAATGTTTTTTTGTTTAAAAATGACTGGTATCGACAGAGACAAGGCGTGGCCATGGGGTCTAAATTTTCGCCAGCTTATGCGAATCTCTTTATGGGACATTTCGAGCAAAATAAGATCTGGAGCAAAGAAGGGAGTACTTGGATGACAGACATACTTTATTGGGGCAGATATATCGACGATTGTTTGATGATCTGGACTGGGGATCGACAAAAACTAAACGATTTTGTAAAATATCTCAACAACAACGATTATAACATTCATTTTACATCTGAACAGAGTACATCTAATATTGCATTCCTAGATGTGGAACTATTTGTTAAGGACAACAAAATAGAGAGTCGTCTATACAGGAAAGGGACTTCGTGTAACGCCATTTTACATGCTAGGAGTGCACATCCTATTCACCAAATTAACTCAATACCTTATGGTGAGATGGTGAGGGCAAGACGCAATTGTAGCCTGGAAGAAGATTTTGATAGATGCATTAAGGAAATGAGCAACAGATTTAAGGCACGGGGGTATTCTCCTAATGTGATTGAAAATGCTCGCACCAGGGCGATGCGTCTTAAAAGATCGGACACATTGTGTCATAAACCTCAATCTAATGACAATACCATTAGATGTATAGTCAACTATACGGAATCAGCAACGCTACTTAAAAAATGTATGAACAGACATTGGGGCATTCTCAAAGCCGATCCTAATCTAAAAGAAGTGATCCCCAGAACCCCTATTTTTTCATTCAGAAGAGGTAAAACTCTTAAAAATATTCTATGCCCTAGTTTTCGCAAAAAACAAAACCCAGGTAACTGGCTGAGCAACCGAAGTAAAGGCTTCTTTAAATGTGGACATTGTGGCATGTGCAGATGGGCCAAATCGGGTATCACCACATTTAAGAGCTCTACTCAGGTACTTTATGATATCAACTACAATATCACATGTGACAGCAATTTTGTGGTATATATGATCTTATGCAACTGTGGCCTATATTATATAGGCAGTACTATCAGACCACTCAGAATCAGGGCAAGTGAACATTTCAGAGCCCTCAGGCAAGATGATGGGAGATACCCCATAGTAAATCACATGCGACATTGCCCTCAACGCAATGACTCCTGTGGATTCGAATTTTTGGGGTTTGATCACATCATAAGAGACCCTAGAGGGGGTAACAGAGAGCTAGTACTCAGGAGGAGGGAATGCTATTGGATTTTAAAACTTAGAGCTGTGGAGGATGGCCTAAATACCAACTTTGAGATGGAATACTATTTAGGGGATTAACCTACTGTCCTCAATTTATTTTCTAGTTGTTATTTACACTAACTGAATACCTTGTCGATGATTGTATTCTCATTCTGTGTTGTAATAACATGATGCTGCTATCTATGTGCTGACTACTTACTTACATTTATTCTGTACGCAGTTGCTTGTGTATACACTTAATACTATGTTAGATTACCAATAATTAATGGTTTAGATTGATAGCATTTTGGAAGACATACAAACAATGTGACTGTTCTTGAATGCCTAGTGATACTGTTGGTTGCCTTATTATATGCTATGGATGTTAGATTATAAGTATTTAATGGATTGAAACTGAGAGCATTTGGAGGATATAATAACCATGTGACTGTCTCTCTTGACACTGGGTATATCTCTTCTGGGTAGATTATTAATTACTCAGAGGTTTACTTATATTAGATTTCCCTTATCCAATAGGACTTTTTATCTTACATTGGTACTTACCAGTTATTGTCCCAATTTTCCTTGACATTATATACTGTCAATATAACTTAGCAGATGACATAATTTTCCAGATTGTCCGATTTGGGATACCTTGAAATGGCGCCAGTTTATGGTGACCTTTACATTATTATTTAGTGACTTGTTATATGGATTAGGAATACTAAGCTTGTCCCCTTGTATACCAACGGAGACACTCCAAGATGGCTTCCGTCTTTTCCTAATATTAGTCCGTTTTCTATTTTTACTCTTGGTGCGATCAGGCGTCTTATCTGACTTCCGGTTTCCGGACGTTCAGATACACTGCGGCCACTAGATTCGGGAACGCTGCGGGTGAATAAGACCGCGCGGCGTTTTTCCCCTTTTTTCCGATATTGAGTCACTCTGACACTTTGATGGAGGTGAGATTTTGCATATTTTACCGTTTCTAAATATCCACCCTAAATTTTCGTATCAGCGTATAGAAGTTCTATTTTTAATTGTTATTTAAATACAAGATGGATGGGGCTGACCGCATTACTGCTTTTTTTTGATTGTTTCTTAATCTCATCGCAGATAATATTCGATGACTACCTAACGATATGATTATTGTGAATATATGAAGTACAGTAAGGTTAGTGGAGTTTTTTCTCGCCCCACATTGCTTATGATAGAATTTTTCCTGGATGTTTTTTCGATTATACTGGTAAACCTCTAAGTAACATTACTTTTACACAAATCGGGGTCCCTTTCTTACTTTAGTCACATGGATTACCCTCAATTATTGTGTCTACAGTGATGTGCACTGAGTTTGAAAATGAATTTTGGGCACTCTGATCTTCAGACATGTTTGGTCACGTTTTTAGACCTTAATTTTGATCACGGATCGAGATGTTTCTTATTGGATTTAAGGTTATTATTAATTGGGTTGTTTTGTTAGCTTGTGTTTTCCTTTTCTGTTTTAATGATTATCACACTAGTCACAATAGAGCATGCATTTGCATAATCGCACTATTGTCACATTTTGAATTTTGGTCCAATATTCTGCTTCTATCCTTTATTCCACAACATATATATAGATACTACTTTATTTTATTTCAGCCCTGATGAAGTCCTTAATGAGAGATACTTCTCAGAGGATGAAACACGTGTTGGCTGTTCTTATGGAGGATATCTGAACATTATAAATAGGCTGTTCCTTTGGAGGATTTCTGAACAGTACTAATAAAACTTGGACCTTGATACAAACACAAGTTTGGTTGATAATTTACGAAGAAGACTGGATATACGTACAACGTCTAACTCTGTTTTTATACCACGAGTGCTACGACTTTTGTTTGTATGTTTTTGTGTTTCTCTGGAAACATTGGAGGATTGAGGGAGATCCTCCTGTCAGAAGCACCGTGCCATGAACTAAATGTGTGATTTATTCTATGGACTTTCTGTGAGCGCCCATATCCTATGAGTATCTTCCTCATTGTCACTTTTTAATGATGCACAAATCACCTCAGCAGACAGTCGAGGCCGGACGACCATTGGCGCCTGCGACCGCCACAGGCGGCAAATGTGAAGTTATATTCTCAGAGTTCCTATTAGTATGGTTACGTTTAGAGCAAAGGGAATTGTCCACTGGACCTATATCAAGTGATGAGAATGCCAGACAGGGAAGCTGTCTCAGTAAAGCCAAAGCTGGGCAAAAACTTTGTCCATATGGCTGTAAGAGAGAACAGGGATGCTGTTTCTCTTGAGTTGGAGCAGGTAAGGGATGCTGTCCTATGAGCTCCACACTATGGCAGGGCTGCTGTCCTAAGTGTTGTGAGGCAGTGCAGGGTTGCTGCACTAAAGTTTCTGTGGGAGGGTTGGAGGGATGCTCCATGTTAACTAAAATAGTGCACTTTTTCTCACCAATATTAGTTATCCCACAGAGAGGTACTTCTACCTCAGGGAGTACAGCTGTGCTAGCTGATGGTTCCATTGGTATAGGTGCCACCCCAGGAGAGGTTTCTCCCACCACAGGAATGGTATCCTGAATAGCAGGGTGGGTAGATGTAGGAGGCTGGCCTGGCTTATCGTGGGTACCTAGTGGTACTTACACCTTGTGCCAGGTCCAGTTATCCCTTATTAGTAGATTAGAAGTGGTCTAGCAGCTTAGGCTGATAGAGGTAGCTTTAGCAGAGCAGCTTAGGCGGAACTAGGAGACATGAAAAGCTCCTACTATACCACTTATATCACTTAGCACTATATCATAAAAAAACACAAAACTCAGAGTTACTAAAAATAAAGGTACTTTATTTTAGTGACAATATGCCAAAAGTGTCTCAGAGGATATACTCCCTTAGGAGGTAAGTAATATACACAAAATATGCACACAAACCAAAATCAGGTAAGTAAGCAGTTAGAAAAGTAGTGCAAACACCGTAGAACACAATAGAATGCAATAGGAGACAGTAGGCCTAGGGGCAACACAAACCATACACTCCAAAAGTGGAATGCGAACCACGAATGGACCCCAGGTCTAGTGTAGTGTGTAGAGGGTCGCTGGGTGTGTAAGAAAACACTAAGGGTGTCCAAGATACCCCACCCCAAGACCCTGAAAGGTAGGAGTAAAGTTACCCTACTACCCCAGAAAGACTGTAAAGTCGAGATAGGGGATTCTGCAAAGACAACAACTGACTGCAAAGCACTGAAGATGGATTCCTGGATCTGAGGACCTGCAAAGGAAGGGGACCAAGTCCAAGAGTCACCCAAGTGTCCACGGGGGGCAGGAACCCATTAAACCCCGGTTGAAGGTGCAAAAAAGCTGCCTCTGGGTGGACGAAGCCAAAGATTCTGCAATAACGGAAGGTGCCAGGAACTTCTCCTTTGGTCAGAAGATGTCCCACCTGGTGCTGGAGGACGTGAAGTTGTTTCCATGCAGAAAGACTGCAAACAAGCCTTGCTAGCTGCAAGAGTCACAGTTGAGGTTTTTGGGTGCTGTCAGGGCCCGGAAGGACCAGGAGGTCGCCTCTTGGAGCAGGAGACAGAGGGGGTGCTCAGCAACAGAAAGAGCCCACTCAGAAGCAGGCAGTACCTGCAGAAGCACCTGAACAGGTGTTCAGAAGATCTGAGCACAGCGGTCACCTCAGCACAACAAAAGGGAGTCCCACAAAGCTGGAGTCCAACTCAGTGAGTTGGGCAAAGCAGGACGGAGTGCTGGGCACCTGGGCTAGAATGTACACAAAGTAAGTCTTGCAAAAGTGCACAGAAGCCCTAGAAGCTGCAGTTCACGCAGTACACAGGATTACTGTCTGGCGTGGGGAGGCAAGAACTTACCTCCACCAAATTTGGACAGAAGGGCCACTGGACTGTCGGGGACACTTGGATCCAGCTCCTGTGTTCCAGGGATCATGCTCGTCAAAATGAGAGGGGACCCAGAGGACCGGTGATGCAGAAGTTTGGTGCCTGAGTTGGCAGGGGGAAGATTCCGTCGACCCACAGGAGATTTCTTCTTGGCTTCCAGTGCAGGGTGAAGGCAGACAGCCCTCAGAGCATGCACCACCAGGAAACAGTTGAGAAAGCCGGCAGGATGAGGCACTACAATGGTGCTGGTAGTCTTCTTGCTACTTTGTTGCACTTTTGTGGGCGTCCTGGAGCAGTCAGCAGTCGATCCTTGGCAGAATTCAAAGAGAGAAGTGCAGAGGAACTCTGGTGAGCTCTTGCATTCGTTATCTGGGGAGAAACCCACAGGAGAAACCCTAAATAGCCCTCAGAGGAGGATTGGCTACAGAGAAAGGTAAGCACTTATCAGGAAGGGTCTCTGACGTCACCTGCTGGCACTGGGCAGTCAGAGATGTCCATTGTGCCTTCACTCCGCTGCATCCAAGATGGCAGAGGTCTGGGACACACTGGAGGAGCTCTGGGCACCTCCCCGTGGGAGGTGCTGGTCAGGGGAGTGGTCACTCCCCTTTCCATTGCCCTGTTTCGCGCCAGAGCAGGGCTGGTGGGATCCCTGAACCGGTGCAGACTGGTTTATGCAAGGAGGGCACCATCTGTGCCCTTCAAAGCATTTCCAGAGGCCAGGAGAGGCTACTTTTCCCAGGCCCTTCAAACCTGTTTCCAAAGGGAGCGGGTGTAACACCCTATCTCAGAGGAAATCCTTTGTTCTGCCTTCCTGGGACTGGGATGCCCAGGGGTCAGAAACCTGTCTGAGGGTTGGCAGCAGCGGTAGCAGCAGAGAAAACCCCAGAGAGTTAGTTTGGCAGTACCCGGGCTCTATGCTGGAGCCCCGGGGATGCATGGAATTGCCCCCCAATACCAGAATGGTATTGGGGTGACAATTCCATGATCCTAGACATGTTACATGGCCATGTTCGGAGTTACCATTGTGACGCTACATATAGGTATTGACGTATATGTAGTGCATGCATGTAATGGTGTCCCCGCAATCACAAAGTCCGGGGAATTTGCCCTGAACAATGTGGGGGCACCTTGGCTAGTGCCAGGGTTCCCTTACACTAAGTAACTTTGCACCCAACCTTAACTAAGTGAGGGTTAGACATATAGGTGACATATAAGTTACTTAAGTGCAGTGTAAAATGGCTGTGAAATAAGGTGGACGTTATTTCACTCAGGCTGCAGTGGCAGTCCTGTGTAAGAGTTGTCTGAGGTCCCTACGGGTGACAAAAGAAATGCTGCAGCTCATAGGGATCTCCTGAAACCCCAATACCCTGGGTACCTAGGTACCATATACTAAGAAATTATAAGGGTGTTCCAGTGTGCCAATCAGAATTGGTAAAATTAGTCATTAGCCTGCAGTGACAATTTTAAAAGCAGAGAGAGCATAAACACTGAGGTTCTGATTAGCAGAGCCTCAGTGATACAGTTAGGCACCACACAGGGAACACATATAGGCCACAATCTTATGAACAATGGGCTCCTGGCTAGCAGGATCCCAGTGACACATATCAAACACACTGACAACATAGGGTTTTCACTATGAGCACTGGGCCCTGGCTAGCAGGATCCCAGTGAGACAGTAAAAAGACCCTGAGATATACTCACAAACAGGCCAAAAGTGGGGGTAACAAGGCTAGAAGGAGGCTACCTTCCTACAGTGGCACACTGGCAGCTCTGATGGGTGCCCCCCCTTCAATCCACCTCGAATTGAATGGATCACAGCAGACGCAGATGTGGTAGCCGAGGTTCTGGGCTGGGATCTTGACATCCTGGCCCTAGGGGACGGACGGTGGGGGGGAGGTGTAGGGAAGAGGTTCAAGTTAGCTAGGAAAAGTTTTTTAGACACACTGGGACAGGAAGATGGAGGGGCTGTGGGAGTGGAGGAAGAGGTAGTGGTTGTAGGAGGTGTACATCTGCTGAGTTTGGGTGAAGGTGCATGTGCTGGAGGCTGTTGTGAGGTGGATGGCTGTTGAGTGGGTGTGTGCCTGAGTTTGTGGAATTTGGGAGGAGGGTTCACAGACACACTGGGAGAGGACACAGGGGATGTGTGAATGGTAGTGGGGGTGGTGATTGCACGTGAGCGGTGTGTAGTGATGGGTGTGCTGGTGATGGAGGCAGTGGCTGATGATGTAGTGCATGCAGGTGTGAGTGGAGATGAGACCGGGAGGGAGGTGGAGGACATGGAGGAGGGGGACACCGTGGAGGAAGTGTAGTTTGGTATGTGTGCATGGGTATGGTGCCTGTGTGAGTGCCTGTGGGATGTGTGGTGCTTATGTTTTCCTGAGCGACTTTTGTCTGTTGAAGTGTGTGCATGCTGGTCTGATGGTGGGCTTGGGATAGGCTGAGGTAGAGGGGATTGGGTCTGGGTAGTGAAAGTTGGAGGGGGGAAGCTGGACACAGGGACAATGGCTGCCATCAGTGCTGAGGCCAGAGCCTGAAACGCTCTCTGTTGGGCCGCCACGCCAGAATAAATGCCCTCCAGGTATGCATTTGTTTGCTGCAAATGCCTCTCAACACCCTGGATGGCATTCAGAATGGTTGACTGCCCAACAGTGAGAAATCTCAGGCGGTCAATAGCCTACTCACTGAGGGCAGCAGGGCTGACTGGGGCAGGGCCTGAGGTGCCTGGGGCAAAGGAGATGCCCACCCTCCTGGGTGAGTAAGCACGGGAAACACGCTGAGGGGCTGATGGGAGGGCCAGGGGGGTGGTGGCTGTACCTGTTGATGGGGTGGGCACAGAGGTGTCTGCCACCACCAGGGAGCTTTGATCAGAGGAAGAGTCGCTGTAGCTGGTATCCCCTCCTGTCCCCGTCGTGGAGCTCCCCTCACCCTCCGTCCCACTGGTGCCTTCACTTTCCATGGATTCACCCTCATGGGCCATGTGGGATGCAGCTCCCCCCGTCACTGCTCCCCCCATTGCTAGTGCCTCTGCTCCTCCACCAGATAATGCTCATGCACACAAGGACAGGGTGACATAACAAGAATGGGGGGGGAAGACAGAGGACACACATGGTCAATGTCAGCAACACCACTACCGTTGGCGGACACAACACACACAGAGCTGCCCTGTGCACTTGACCTTGCCCAACCACTCACTATGGTAGTCACCAACCCACGGGGTACAATGCCGAACGCCAACATATGCACACCTGACACCCACAGGACCCTGCACACTAGTAGCTGTCCAATTGTACCATTGGGGTAGGGGTGCTTCTGAGCCTGCAAACAAGGGACCTACCCTGGCATGACGGCCCTGGCCTGGGGGGTACCCACAGCCCACCCCCCACCCAGATCCCTCCTAAACCACGCACAGTCAGCTTTATAACACTGTACTCACCCCCTTGTGGCTGCTGTGATGCCCTCATGCGCCCATCCAACTACGGATAGGTCACCGCCGGGATGCGGAACATCAGGGGGGTCATGGTGCGACAGGCACCCCTTCTTGTGGAGAAGTGTGGCACAATGGTTAGAGCGGCAGACCATGATACAGAGATCTGGCCCAGGGCCAGGGTTCAATTTCCGTCTTGGCGGGTCTTGGGCTCAATTCCCTTCGACCAGATAATTCTCGCCTTGGTTCCTAATCTAATTAATGGGTCCCACTCTGTAACTCTGGGCAATAGCCTGCTTAATCTCCACAACGGCCCTAACAGCGCTTGGATGCCTGGCTTCACACTGGGGTTGCCCAGGAGTGGCCGCCTCACAGGGAAAAGCCAGGAGGGGTTCCACAGCAGTATGCGTACAGCACCTTGAGACCCTAACGGGTGAGTAGTGCGCTATACAAGTGTGAAGTTTAGTTTACATTTTCCACGTTGGGAGGCCAGCACCAGCTGGGCCTCCGCCGTCTTCTTGCTCCAGCGGCGCAGGGCCCCCCATCGCTAGCAGTTGGTGCTCTGTCTGTGATAGACACCCACGGTCTGCACTTCCTCTGTGATGGCACGCCAAATACCCTTCTTCTGGTGGACGCTGACCTAGAGGAAAAGTACAGGAGGAAAGGAAATTACTCACCCGTTCCGGACGTCATACTCATTGCCCACCAGTTCCCACCCATGCCCTTATGCACATACAGTGACCATCCTCACATGCAGACCTCAGCCCCCCCCAACATGTGGCTTACATCCACACCACTCCAAACAGGCATTGCCCAGGCATCATGCTCACAGTGTACTCACCTTTTTGTCTGGAGGACCGTAGAGTAGTGTGTACTGGGGGAGGACCCCATCCACCAGTTGTCCAACTCCTCCGCAGTGAAGGCAGGGGAACTTTCCCCAGACACATGAGCCATTGTTGCTTCCAGACACAGGTCGCAGCAGCACTTGCAGTGTAGGGCCTCTACTGTTGATGGTCAGGTATAAAGTGAGTGAACAGATAGAAAATGGCAGTCATGTCCACGGCGGTGCGTACCATCACTGCTGGCGTACATGGCCATTGGCTCCTGAAACCCATAGGGCCCAATGATAACCAATGTTGAGTTGCGTGGCAGTCTTCGACCGCCTACCGCGACGCTGCACAACGCCAGCGCAGTTACCTCATTTCCCCTTGTCCCTCCTCACAAGTCAATTTCATGGGTGCACATGGCATGGCAGCTAACTGCGTCACAGCACATATTGGCACATATACGGAACTAACTATTTTACACACGGATTTACTAACATTACTACAGACACAGTTGTGCTACCTATGTGGTAAATGAACCGCTGCTCAGTGTTCTCCTCCATAGGCTACAACCGCTGGGGCAGATGATGAGATGGTGGCATCCTCCGGTGTACAGACCCCTGGTGGACCTGTCGACAATGGAAGACAGACACATCATAATCATCTACAGATTTGATCGTGCCACAATCCAAGAACTGTGTGTCCAATTGGAGCCAGACCTGATGTCATCTATTCGCCAGCCCACAGGTATCCCCCCTCTAGTGCAGGTCTTGTCAGTGCTTCATTTCCTGGCAAGTGACTCCTTTCAAACTACAGTGGCCATGGCATCTGGGATGTCTGAGCCAATGTTTTCTAACATTCTAACGTGTTGACCAGAGTTTTGTCTGCCCTGCTGAAACACATGCGCAGCTACATCGTGTGCCCACAGTGAAAGCTGACTTCTATGCCCTGGGACATATCCCCAACATCATTGGTGCCATTGATGGTACACATGTGGCATTTGTCCCCCCCCTGCAGAAATGAACAAGTGTACAGAAATAGAAAAATCTACCCTTCGATGAATGTGCAAATGGTGTGTTTGGCGGACCAGTACATCTCCAATGTGAATGGCAAGTATCCTGGCTCCGTGCGTGGCGCCTATATCTTGCAGGATAGCAGTATCCCTTATGTGATGGGCCAACTCCAGAGGCACTGGTGTGGCTATTAGGTGAGCCCAAGGTCCCCACACAGTATGAGTAGGTGTCTGGGTTAGTCCCAAAGGGTTAGTGTGTGTCTAAAAGGTATTCCTCGAATATTTGCAGGTGACTCTGGTTACCCCAACCTCTCATGGCTACTTACCCCAGTGAGGAATGCAGGACAAGGGCAGAGGAACGTTACAAGGAGGAACATGGGTGAACTAGGAGTACTATTGAGAGGATGTTCGGCCTCCTGAAGGCCAGATTCTGGTGCCTCCATCTAACAGGTGGCTCCCTATACTACTCACCGAAGAATGTGTGCCAGATAATCGTGGCATGCTGCATGGTGCACAACCTGGCATTGAGACCCCAGGTGCCTTTTCTGCAGGAGGATGAGCCTGGTGATGGTCTTGTGACAGTGGTGGAGCCTGTAGACAGTGAGGAAGAGGAGGTAGAGGAAGAAGATATTGACAACAGAATGAACATCATCATGCAGTACTTCCAGTGACGCACAGGTAAGAGACTGTAACTCCTCCTCACATTTAAGAATACTGTAGGACATTGTACATGTCAGCCTCTTAACCTCTGTCTTTGGACACTGACTGTTCCCTTTGGATTTCCTTTTTTCAGATCTGGTTTCCACATTCTGCCTTCTGCTATATGTACTGCTGGCCAACAACTGTCATACATTGGTATGAGTTAATGAACATTTACATTGCTATTTGTTGCTAATGTTGTCATAATACATTTGTGAAAAATCAGACTGACTCCAGATTGGTTAGTGATTAAAGGGTGTTTATTTAGGGGCTAATGAGTATAGGGGTATGTGCAAGGGGCTGTGGTGATGGTGGAGGAAGGTCCATAGTAGAGTCCAGTCTATTGGTATCACAGGTGCATTGTCCAATGGGGCATAGGAAGGGGAGTAATGGCAGTTCAAGTTGGACAGGGTGACATAGTGGGACAGAAGTGGGACAATCAGGAGAGTCTTATTTCCTGGCAGGGGTCTTGGCAATGTTCTCTGTCTTCTGCCTGGATTTCAGGGACCGTTTGCAGGGGGTTCTCCTTCTGCAGGGGGTGGGGTGCTGGTGGCCTGTTGTTCCTGTGGCGGTGCCTCCTGTCCACTAGCACCGGCAGAGGTGGAGGGCTGTTCTTCAGTTTGGCTAGTGTCTCGGGCCCTTTGTTGTGCAACTGCCTCCCTCAGGGTCTTGCCTATGTCAGCCAGCACCCCTGCTATGGTGACCAGGATGGTGTAGATTTTGGTGAGGTCCTCTCTGATCCCCATGTAGTGTCCCTCCTGCAGCCGCTGGGTCTCCTAAAACTTGGACAGTACCGTGCCTATGGTCTCCTGGGAATGGTGGTATGCTCCCAGGATGTTGGAGAGTGCCTTGTGGAGAGTCAGTTCCCTTGGCCTGTCCTCCCCCTGTCGCACAGCAGTCCTCCCAGCTTCCCTGTTGTCCTGTGCCTCTGTCCCCTGAACCATGTGCCCATTGCCACTGACCTAAGGTCCCTGATCGTCCTCGGTTAGTGGGATTGCCTGGGGTCCCTGTAGTGGTGAACACACTGCTGATTGACGTGTCCTGGGGACAGTGGCATGGGCCCTCTGGGTGGGTGCTGTGCTGGTGGTTCCTGAGGGGGAGGTTCTGTGGTGGTTTGGGACTGTGGCAGGGTAACCTACTGTCCAGAGGTCCCAGATGGGCCAGGCTGGTCATCGTGATCCAGGCGTGCAGAGCTGCTGTCATCACTGTGGGCCTCTTCTGTGGGGGTACTGGATATGGCTGGCCCTCCTGTCCTGTGATGTTGGGTAGGGGTCCTGTTGGGATGTAAATGCATTATTGTTTCTGTGTGTGCCATCTTGTGCAATGGGTGTGTTTCCCTGTATTAATGTGCTTGCACTGTCGCCTTGGAATTGTGTGATTGGTGATTATGTGGGTTTGGTGAGTCTCTCTACTGGGCATGGTGTGGTGGTGGGTGTCCATGCAGGTCTGTGATGGGTGTCCATGCATTGTTGTTGCATGCAGGGCTTGGTATTGGGAGAGGTAGGTTGTGATAGTGGGGTATATGTGAGGTGTTGGAGTGATGGGTGTGAGGGTAGGGATAGGTGTTTGTGATGGCATGCAGGTAGGGCGGGGGATAAAGTAGTAAAGATTTGACTTACCAGAGTCCAGTCCTCCTGCTACTCCTGTGAGGCCCTCAGGATGCATTATTGCCAAGACTTGCTCCTCCCATGTTGTTAGTTGTGGGAGAGGAGGTGGGGGTCCACCGCCAGTCCTCTGTACTGCTATCTGGTGTCTTGAAACCACGGAACGCACCTTCCCCCGTAGGTCATTCCACCTCTTCCTGATGTCATCCCTGGTTCTGGGATGCTGTCCCATGGCATTGACCCTGTCGATGATTCTCCACCATAGCTCCATCTTCCTTGCAATGGAGGTCTGCTGCATCTGTAATCCCAATAGCTGTGGCTCTACCCGGTTGATTTCCTCCACCATGACCCTGAGCTCCTCCTCAGAAAACCTGGGGTGTATTTGAGGTGCCATGATGTGGTGTGAGTGACATGTGAGGTGATGTGTGGAGTCATGTGTTGGGGTGTGTGCTGTGAGGTATGCGGATGGTGTATGTATGATGGTGTTCTGTGCCTCTGGATAATGGTGTGGTCTTTGCTTTTCTCTCTCTGCTTGTTCAACTTTTTTCACTGTAAGGTGTTGTGGGTAATGTGGGTATGTGTTTTATAGTGGTGTAAGTGTGTGGTGTGTGTAGGTGTGTCAGGTGTGTGCATTTTGAATTGTCCAATGTGGCTGTGTTTTGTAAATGTGTGTGTATTTTGAGCGCAGCGGTGTGTACTGTCAATGGTTTACCGCGGTTGAAAGATCGCCACATCGATTGGTGGGTCGTGATACTGTGGGCGTATTCCTGTTGGCGTAACGGTGTGGGTTTTGCTATCGCCAGTTTATCACTGACCTTTGGTCTGGCAGACTTGTGTGGGTGTCTGTATAGTGGTGGTTTTCTCACAGTGGGTCATAATACCCGTAGTGGAATACCGCCGCGGTCGTGGTATGGTGGCGGCTGTCAGCAAGCCGGTAAGCGGGATATTCCACCAGGGTTGTAATGAGGTCCATAGTAATGTGTTTTATATGTCCTGACAGTGAAATATTGCTGAATTCGTTTTTCACTGTTGCAAAGCCTGTCCCTCTCATAGGTTAACATGGGGGCTACCTTTAAATTTGATTAAAGTGTAGATTCCCTTTGGGAGCGGATGGACATGTGGAGTTTGGTGTCTCTGAGCTCACAATTTAAAAATACATCTTTTAGTAAAGTTGATTTTAAGATTGTATGTTTGAAAATGCCACTTTTAGAAAGTGAGCATTTTCTTGCTTATACCATTTTTGTGGCTCGGCCTGTTTGTGGATTCACTGCCTGGGTCAGTTTGCACCTCACATTAGAGAGTTACACAAAAGGAGCTGGGGTGTAGCCTGCATATCCTGATGAGCCATCTGTGCTAGGAGGGAGGGGAGAAGTGGTCACTCACACCTCAAAGGGCTGTGCGTGCCCTCACACAATGCAGTCTCCAACCCCCTGGTGAGTGTCTGGGGCCTGGCCTGGGCAAGGCAGGATTTCACATTCAAGAGAGACTTTACTTTGAAGTAGGCCTACTTCAAAGGAAAAATTGGGTATAAGAAGGGCACCCAAAACTACAGACTTTAGAACACTTCTGGAAACCAAGAGGAACCTCTGCCTGGAGAAGAGCTGCCCTGCCTGTGACTGTGCTTTGTGGAGCTATCCTGCAGTTGCTGCTTCTGCCAGAGTAAGAGGTCGAAGACTAGACTTTGTGTGCCTTCCATCTTGTGAAGATCTCCAAGGGCTTGATTTAGGGCTTGCCTCCTGTTGTTTGAAGTCTCAGGGACAGCAAAGACTTCTCTCTGCCAGCACCTGGAGTCTCTGGAGAGACTCCTACTCTGTCCTGTGGTGCCCATCCAGTTCCTGGGACCCTGAAAGGAGAAGCTGGCAGCCTAAAAGGAAGAAATCCATGCACAGAACGCCGTGCAGGGAAAAGATTGACGCGACTCCGATCTGTGGCTGGGAAATCGAGGCACCGCTGGCTTTGCGGCTGAAAATCGACGCTTACCTGTAACGCGACCGAAGAATCGATGCACAGAGCTGGAGAAACGACATGCAGCATCGCTGACGGAGGCTGGTGAGATCGCAACTCGCACTGCGTGGTTTTCTGATCATCACGCGGCTGGATTTCCTTCTCAAGTACCACTGGGCGTGTAAAAACAAATCAAGGCCTGCCGGGACCCGAGAGTGCTGACAAGATGGATGTATCTGCAGAGAGAAGATACGACGTGCCCCGACGAAAGGAGAAACAACGCAAGGTCTCGCTCATGAGTGAAATCGATGCATCACAAGCCCTTTTTGACGCACACTCGACCGTGCGGGGTAATTTTTTTTGCACCCAAGGTACATTTTCACGCTAAGAGTGTTAGTTTGTCTTTAAAACTACATGAAGACTCTGTTTGCTTTTTAATTGATAACTTGACTTGTGTATTGTGGATTTTTGTCATTTTGGTCTTGTTTTGTTTAGATAAATATTCTCTATTTTTCTAAACCTGTGTTGTGTCATTTTGCAGTGTTTTCATTAAGTTACTGTGTGTGTTGGTACAAATACTTTACACCTAGCACTCTGAAGTTAAGCCTACTGCTCATGCCAAGCTACCAAGGGGGCAAGCAGGGGTTAGCTGAGGGTGATTCTCCTTTACCCTGACTAGAGTGAGGGTCCTTGCTTGGACAGGGGGTAACCTGACTGCCAACCAAAGACCCCATTTCTAACAATCTGGCAGAGTAAAAGGCAGATTTCGGACTTCTATGATGAATATGTTGTAACAAACACTAGAAATCTTGCACTTGTGCTCTTTTCATCGATGTATATTTCACTGTTGCCAGAACCTGACATTCTGTTTATCTGTAAGTTAGAAGAAGTAACAAAGCAGCTGATGGAAACTAGTGCAAGGCAACTTGAAAACCTGAAAAAAGAAAATGATCACCAGTTTTAGCTCAAAGAACAATATGCTACTTCATGCGCCTCCCCAAAGACTACTATAGAGCAGATTTTCCCTTCTATTGATGACTGTCAAAAGACAGCTCCAGTTACAAACATATCAGTCTCTTCTTCAGACTCTCTCAGCTTGTAGTTCTCCAGAGAATATCCCTGTACAGTTGACTGAATCTCTGAGACATTTGACACCTCTTGATTCAAAGGATGAATCAGAGTCTTCAGAAGGAAATGTCTCAGCCCCTCTATCAGAACAAATAAAGCCAAAGGAAGAAGAGAGTTCCAATGCAGACTTAAATAGCTGCACCATAAGAATCCAAGATATGACTTTACTGGAGATTAAGGGCAAGTTGTGCAACAGTGTTGAAGAATTGAATCTAGTGATGACAGTGGTTCCTGCCCTGCAGTAAATAAACCTGCAGAAAGTGCTGTTCAAATGACGCACACATCAGAATTTTCCGATTGTGGGCATACTCCTGCCCTTCAAACGATATAATTGAATTTTCAGATAATGAAGAGACAGTTCCTGTTTCAAGTGAATTAATGGATTTTTCTGACCGTGAACAAAAATACCTGCAGTTACTAAGAATGTACTGGACTTCTCAGAAAGTCTAGAAATCTCTTCTGTGTCAAAGCAAACCGTGGAGATTTCCGACAAGGTAAAAAGCCAGCAATCTGAAATTGAACAGCATGTCATAAGAAATGATAGCCTTCTCCTAGAACTGGACACAGTTGTAGCCTCAGCCACTGATCCTGACTTGCTGTTCCCTGCCACTGTGTTTACTGTTTCCAGCTCAACGGTTAGTGAAGAACAGATCTTTGATATACTGGGATCTGATCTTGATGTAAAAGCAGCCACACCAATGCCACCTGCTGTGTCTCTGAAATTAAAGACTCTTGAAAACCAGCACTCTGAAACAAAAGTATTGAGGAAAGTAATGTCTTCTACCAAAATTAAAGACATGAACTTGAATCTTGTATTCGAAGATCTGATGATAAGTACTGTACTTAGTGTTTTATTGCAACAAACCAACATCAATTCAAAGGCTACAGCTGAAAATTTAGATAACAATGTAAAGGCGATTTCTGAACAGACTCCAGTTCTATTTCTTTCCAAAGAACAACCTTTCAGTGTTAATAGAGTTGAAGATCAACTACCTGTAGTAGAAATGCTTTGCAAAGAAACCATTTCTGATACCACAAATACACCACAGAGTACTTGCAATGCAGAAATCTCAGCCTTGTCTGAAGATCACCCTAAAGAGTTCGCTTGTGGGACTTCTACATATTTAGTTGTTAATCAAGTTTCTAAAGACTTGTTGATCCTCTAATTGATACTCCGAAGTCATCCAAGACTAAATAAAATTCTGACTTGCTGTGGGAAGTTCTAAGCCCTACCCTGTGTACAACCTTAGTGGTAACCCCAGTGTGTTACCCATGTCTCCCAAGTCTCTATGCTTTGCAAGCCTCAGACCACAATCAATGCAATTACTGCTGCAGAAACAGACAAATCCTGCTTGCCGGAAGGAGTTACAGACCTTGCGGTTACTAATATGCCAATTATCTCCTCTAAAGAAGAAAGTACTGAACAGGAAACTGATATCCTAAAGAGTACCGCCCATAATGCCATTCTAGATCTCCTTGCTCCTGAATCCACTTCACCAGAAACCAACTCCATGCACACCTCCCATATCAATCGAACAATGAAGAGGAAAGACATCAGAGCCCATATGGGTATTAATACATGCTTTGCTCATTGGATGATTCACCTGTGGCAGGACTGTAAACTCATCAACCAAGGTTGGTGTTGGATTTTCTTGCTGTGGCTTTTCCTCTTCAACTTTAATCAGCCAAAGGATTGCCTTCTCTTCTTGAGCAGGGGGGGTATACTGTTACGACTCTGTCATCCCATCTCTAGCGGGCGCTGTAAAGGGACTGTCTGTATCCTGGGAATCACCTTGAACACTCATCTAGAATCCCTTTCTGACTCCTGTTTGTTTCCCTTTTCGCTATGGTATGCTTATGTAGAATTACATTTGCTTCCTGGGACTTCAAATCCCATAATGCACAGCCCGGTAGTCAAGAAAGCCTGGATTCTGCTCTACATTGTTTTCTGTGGGGGAAGTCCAGTTGCTCCTTTTCACTGGATTCTCTCCTCCAGGACTTGCGAGTGTCTCAAACTACACACACCTGAGACCTCTTCTGTGCAGTCCGGTCACATGATTCCACCTGGGGTTTGCTGTAGCCTGGAACTGCTTATAAGCAGCAATTTCCTCAAGCTCCTCGTCGTGCATTGGAGTTCGATTCCTTTGTGTTCCAGACCCTTTATCGGCTGGTGTTCCAGTCTTGTTCCTGTTCTGTTTCAGCTTTCTGTTTCTCTGCCCTGTTCCTGCTTGTTCCAGCCAGTCTGCTCCCTATCTCTTAGCCTTGTTCCTGTTTGTTTCTTCCAGAGCCTGCTCCCTGTTTCTCAGTCCTGTTTCTGCCTTGTTTCAGCCTGAACCTGCTCTCTGTTTCCAAGTCCTGTTTCCTGCTTGTTCCAGCTCCCTGTATTCCAGTCCTGTTCTTGCTTGTTCCAGCCAGAGCCTGCTCTCTGTTTCCCATTCCTGTTTCTGCTTGTTCCAGCCGGAGCTTGTGCTCTGTTTTCCAGTCCTATTCCTGCCTTTGCTTCAGCCTGAGCCTGTTCCCAGTTCCTGCCCCTGCCTCCTAGTTTGTTCCTTCTTTTTCCGTTTCCTCTTAGGTTTTTGTGTCTGGTAAGTGTACTATCAGTCTTCACCTATGTATAAGTGTTTTCCTTTGTACTGGGGTTGGCTCCTGGTTTCCAGGAGATGATTCCAGCCCGCATCCTTTGTCTAGTGTTATACGTAGTCTTTAGTGCCTAACAGTGACAGTGAGCTATTGCTGTTTTTCCAGGAATTGCCACTGTGTTTCCAGCTGGACCCACAAGGGCATGTCTTGTGTATTTAAGTACAATCCTTGTTTGTGCTCTAAGGGTCCAGAGGCAGAATCACTTCTGCTGCCTCCTTTCTATGGGGCTTAAGTGGGGTGACTATCTGTAAGAGCAATCTGCACAAAGGCATTGACATTCCCTGTTGCTGTGGGAAGTTCTAAGCCCTACCCTGTGTACAACCTTAGTGGTAACCCCAGTGTGTTTGTCCGTTAGTAATCTGTTTCCTGTTTGTTCACACTAAGGTTGCTCTGCTTTTACTTTCGTGTTTCCTGTGCCTGTCCATAGCTGTCCTTTCCCATGTATGCCTTTAGCTGCTCTTCTTCCCCAGTACACTACCTCTTTGGGATATTCTGTGACCTCAAGGGGTGCCCATCCAGAGTCTTGATCAGACCCACCCAAAACTGTGACAGCCACAGCGTAGAATGCAGCCATGACAGTGGGCAAATCTGCATGTCGGGGGAACCAGATGTATATTGCCATATGTTTTATCTGGGCACACAGTACATCCCTCACGACGTTGCTGAACATGGGTGCAACATCTGACTTGCAAGGCCCACTCTGACCTTTAAGGAGCCAGAGGCGAGGTAGTGGAGTACTGACAACACCTTCACTGTGGGAGGGAGACAACAGATCTGGCTCCAACTGGGCCATCAGTTCCATTATGGTGACATAGTTCAGGAGATAGGTCTGGATAATGTGACGCTCCTCCAGGGTAGCAAGGTCATCTAGGGGCCTGTACACAGGTGCATTCCTCAACCGTGCATAGTACCTGGAAACAGGAGAGAGGTGGTAACATGTCGTGCAGCATATACGTATGACACACTGAATTTCACACACATCACACATTGTAATTGTAACATAGTTGCCGCCTTTCTGCATGCATGGGACAGGTGGAAGTGAGATCATCCCGCCGGCGTAACACGTCATGGTGGTAGGCGGTCACGACCATTGTGCAACTCACCCTTGACTCACACTGTTGCCAATGGGGGGCACGAGCCAATAGTGATTGCCGCCGGCAGTGATGATGATGTCCACGGTGGCTGTGACCACCATTTCTTGTGCTTATGTTCACTTGACTCCTGAACCTCGCGCACTGAAGACCTCCACTGGGTGTGCTGCTGTGTGCTGACTCTGGTAGCCAATATGCTGCGTCCTACAGGAGACGGGCACCAGCCTTCACTCAGGAAGAGCTGGTGCTGCTTGTGGACAGGGTCCTGCCCCTGTATGGACAGTTGTATGGGACACCAGAGCAGCAGATGAGCCCTGTGTCATTGTCCTGCATGTGAGCTGTGTGCATGGGGATGCGGGCCTTGGTAGGTGGCAGTGTGAATGAGCATGTACTTGGGTGAGAGGCCAAGGACTAGGTTGGCTGACGACACTGGGTGTGGATGTGTGATGTTTGCTGTCCACTACTGTCACAAGTATGCCACCCTACATGACTGTGTTCTTCTGTCTGTGTCACCCATGCAGGTCAGCACCCATCAGAAGAAGGGTATTTGGCGTGACAATGACAAGCAAGTGCGGACCCTGGGGTCCATGTCCGGCGTAGCACCCACTGCAGAAAGCAGTGGGAGGAACTGAGACGCTGGGCCCGGAAGACCGTGAAGGCCCAGCTGGGGGCATCCTCCCAACGAGAGAGAGGTGCCCGTCGGACCCTGACTCCCCCAATAGTCCGCATATTGGTGGTGGCCTACCCTGAGGTGGATGGGCGCTTGGGGGCATCACAGCAGCCACATGGGGGTGAGTACTCACTCTCACTTGTAACATGTGTTGGCATGGTGGCTCTGGGTGGGTACCATTGTGTAGCTGTAGTGTGGCTTCTTGGTACACTGTAGTGCTTTCCTCTTATTTAGTTTCTAAGCACTAACATAACACAACAGAAATGCACTTCTGAGGTCAAAGAAGACTTTTATTGTTGTTAATTCTTCCCCAACCACAATTTTTATGTATGACGAATTAGTAGCTTTCAAGTCCGCGTTAATCAAACAAAATATATCAGTTTGCAATATACACAGCAGGTTATATTTATAAGATAGTGAATGCAAAGCAAAACAAATACTTCACCGTGTGGGAACTATTTACAGCTACATCTTTCTAAGGTCTGCAAGCTGATGACCCCTGTCAGCCGCGAGAAAGAGATTCATCTAGCCACACGGGATTGCTGGCAGCTGGCGCCAAGCTCCAGCACGAGGTCCGGCAGATTCGAATCTGACTCTCTGCAGCCTGTGTCATTCGTTACAAAGGTGTGCCCCCTCCTCTCAGACCTGGGAAACTGAGCAAGCCTTTTGGAGACTGGCCAGGTCTCCAAGACTACTCCTGTTCCCAAGCTCAAGCAGAGAGAACAACACCATGTACCCTCTCTTATCAGGTCTAGTCTACTGTGAGAGCAAAACACCTTGGTTCATCTGGTGCAAAAACACAGCTTGGAAAAATACAGCTTGGATTCTCAACTGCAATGTCTAACTCCACGTTAAAGGCAATAGGCAGCTAACCTAAGTATCAAATGCACTGTCATGTTAAAGGCAATAGGCAGCTAACCTAAATATCAAATGCAATGTCTAGTGTCATGTCAAAGCCAATAGGCAGCTGAGCTGAATATAAAATGCAATGTATAATATCATGTCAAAGCCCAGAGGCAGCTGAGCTGAATATAAAATGCAATGTATAATATCATGTCAAAGCCAATAGGCAGCTGAGCTGAATACAAAATGCAATGTATAAGATCATGTCAAAGCCAATAGGCAGTTAAGCTGAATACAAAATGTAATATATGATATCATGTCAAAGCCAATAGGCAGCGGAGCTGAATACAAAATGTAATATATGATATCATGTCAAAGCCAATAGGCAGAATATCTAATAGCATGTCAAAGTCAATAGGCAGCTAAATTGAATACATCATGTCAAAGCCAATAGGCGGCTAGACTGGATACAGCATGTCAAAGCCAATAGGCAGAATACAGAATGTAATGGCTAATGCAATGTCAAAGCCCATAGGCGGCTAAACTGAACAAAACATACCATGTGCTACTGGTGAACATTGAGCAACTAATATGCGCAGTGGTGAAACACAAAGTCATTGGTCAAAACAAAATTTAACAAATGGCAGTACATTCCGCCCTTTGACCAATGAATTTTTGTTTCACATATCTCTTGTTTCAAACAAAAACAAAAAACAAAAAACATCAGATTTGAATGATCAAAACAATCCCTGTAAAGCAATAGAAGTGGATTAACACATTGATTTCATAACCTTTCACATCAGATACATCTATACAGAAAAGACTGGGCAATTTTTATACTCTGAGTGAGTCTCTAATTCAACAGTGTTAGCAATTTGATGTGGCATGAGTTCTGCTCATGTAAAGGTGCACGGTCCACCTGAAACGTTTGCTGGAAGGTAAGCAAAAGTCAGAGTTCCATACGAGAGGGAAAAAAACAAAAAAAACACAGCTTAGTTGCAGTGGAAGAATGCAATCAAACAAGTTGAACTTGAACTGAAGGCGCAGTTTGCGCAAAATGGATCCATGGTGCTGGCACTTTACTCAGCCAGGTTCAGGTTGGGGGTTCGGTCCCTTCCCCGACCCCACACGCACACACCGGAAGGGGGACCACACAGCACACTCAGGGACAGTGGCGAAACGTGGTAGGATCTGCAAAAGAAACAAGTATGACTTTTCTTGCAAATAACATTTTTCATTTAAACTGCACCCTTCCTCTTTCTTTCCCTGTTTTATTATCAGCAGGACGTTTTTGGGGCCCTTTGTTATATTTTCTGCAGGTTCTGGAGGGTCACTTAGGGCTTCAGCCCACACATCAGCACTGAGGTTTTTATCTGCTGCACCACAGCTTCCCTTTTCTTGCACTGTCAGAAGGGCTGGGGCAGACTCCTTCTTTACCAAACCTCCATTCACTGCATTTTTGTCAAGTTGGGCCATTCTGTCTCCAATTTGTATGAATGAATCAGATTCTTTTCTAGGTATCAGCATAATTTCGATTTTTCCTTGGTAATCACTCTCCCTAAAACCTGATCACTTTGCCATTTCTGTCCTGGTAACTTTCCTCTCCCCAACTGCTCTGTGACTGCTTGCATGACAGATTGCTTTTGTGCGTGCTGCACAGTTTTTATCAAATCTAGGGGAATGTGCATCCCTCTCATCTCTGCCCACCTGTAAGTGGCTTTTTCTCTCATCTGTTCACATTTCTGGGGAACCCACTTAGCCATCCCCACTAAGGCAGAATTCTGGGTGTATACTTCTCTCTCTGAATTTTTCTGATTAACATCTGCAAGGTAATTGAACCAGTTAGGTGCTAAAACATTAGCAATGAACCAAAAATCAGCGTAAAAATGACACATCTCACGTAGCTCTTGCTTTAAAATCTGACACACATTATACAACGCTGTTCCTTCTACTGTGCCAGAAAACAACATTTCAGTCAATGAATCATTAGTAAAACAAACATGCTGTTTATCTTCAATAGACACGAATTCAAATGGTGCACACAATTTCACCGATAACTCTTTTATCTGTGGTACTCTAGCCCTGTCTTGCAAGTACCAGATCCATTGTATGATTCTAGCTAGGGGCACTATTTTCTTCCCTTGTTCTTGAATTATATGTACATAAGTATTTCCTTCTTGCACTGCGCAAAAACCTAAAGTCTGCATTATTTCATTTGCCAAATCACAAGCGCGCAACTGCATATCATTTTTCACAGTGACCATATACAAAAGTGTTAGGATTTCTCTCAAATGAGGGCTATTCTTTTTCCAAAAATCAAACAAGCTAATGAAACTTGGGGTGTCTTGCTCTATAATCCTTCGTTTTACTTGTGCATTTTGCAACGGTAACTCGTAAATCACATTCTGGTCTCTCAGTTATCAGTTAAGGAATGCATTTTGGCTGCCAAAAACCCTGGCTCACACGAAAACTCAGTGCAGCTCGGAGCTGTCTTAACCCCCTCATTACTGGAATGGGACAAGAAAGATTCTTCATTTTTATAACTTTCAGCATTATTTTGAATTATTGTATCCTGGCTAATTTGCTCACGTAAATTCCTATTTTCATGTTCCAACTTCCTACATTTCTCCTGCATTTCTCTGTAAGCAGATAAAGGTATCCAGACCTTTCTGTCATCATTACTTCCAAAAGACACTTTTTCTACATATGTACAACAGAAATTATTTCTCAAAACACTATCAGGCATTTTAGCTACACATGCATCTTCAGACATGGGGCCTGATTCTAACTTTGGAGGACGGTGTTAAACCGTCCCAAAAGTGGCGGATATACCACCTACCGTATTACGAGTTCCATAGGATATAATGGACTCGTAATACGGTAGGTGGTATATCCGCCACTTTTGGGACGGTTTAACACCGTCCTCCAAAGTTAGAATCAGGCCCATGGTCTGCAGTGCTTCTGTAATTCCCCAAACAGAAAACAATTTCTGTAATTCTCCAAACAACAAAAAAACAATTACACTTTTAAAGTGTGCACTTAGAAATCTACCAACTCGTCAACACCCTCTTAATCACCTCTTAATGACCGACACCCCACTTCTGGTACCAATTGTAGTGCTTTCCTCTTATTTAGTTTCTAAGCACTAACATAACACAACAGAAATGCACTTCTGAGGTCAAAGAAGACTTTTATTGTTGTTAATTCTTCCCCAACCACAATTTTTATGTATGACGAATTAGTAGCTTTCAAGTCCGCGTTAATCAAACAAAATATATCAGTTTGCAATATACACAGCAGGTTATATTTATAAGATATTGAATGCAAAGCAAAACAAATACTTCACCGTGTGGGAACTATTTACAGCTACATCTTTCTAAGGTCTGCAAGCTGATGACCCCTGTCAGCCGCGAGAAAGAGATTCATCTAGCCACACGGGATTGCTGGCAGCTGGCGCCAAGCTCCAGCACGAGGTCCGGCAGATTCGAATCTGACTCTCTGCAGCCTGTGTCATTCGTTACAAAGGTGTGCCCCCTCCTCTCAGACCTGGGAAACTGAGCAAGCCTTTTGGAGACTGGCCAGGTCTCCAAGACTACTCCTGTTCCCAAGCTCAAGCAGAGAGAACAACACCATGTACCCTCTCTTATCAGGTCTAGTCTACTGTGAGAGCAAAACATCTTGGTTCATCTGGTGCAAAAACACAGCTTGGAATAATACAGCTTGGATTCTCAACTGCAATGTCTAACTCCACGTTAAAGGCAATAGGCAGCTAACCTAAGTATCAAATGCACTGTCATGTTAAAGGCAATAGGCAGCTAACCTAAATATCAAATGCAATGTCTAGTGTCATGTCAAAGCCAATAGGCAGCTGAGCTGAATATAAAATGCAATGTATAATATCATGTCAAAGCCCATAGGCAGCTGAGCTGAATATAAAATGCAATGTATAATATCATGTCAAAGCCAATAGGCAGCTGAGCTGAATACAAAATGCAATGTATGAGATCATGTCAAAGCCAATAGGCAGTTAAGCTGAATACAAAATGTAATATATGATATCATGTCAAAGCCAATAGGCAGCAGAGCTGAATACAAAATGTAATATATGATATCATGTCAAAGCCAATAGGCAGAATATCTAATAGCATGTCAAAGTCAATAGGCAGCTAAATTGAATACATCATGTCAAAGCCAATAGGCAGCTAGACTGGATACAGCATGTCAAAGCCAATAGGCAGAATACAGAATGTAATGGCTAATGCAATGTCAAAGCCCATAGGCGGCTAAACTGAACAAAACATACCATGTGCTACTGGTGAACATTGAGCAACTAATATGCGCAGTGGTGAAACACAAAGTCATTGGTCAAAACAAAATTTAACAAATGGCAGTACATACCCACTATCGGTTATGTCCATCTGGGCAGGATTAAAATCACAAGTGTGAGTAATGCCATGCAGTCAGTGGTAGCGGGGCAGACTCCTCAATGAAGTAGTGTGTGGCCACCTACTTGCTAGATCTGCTGTCCAGCAGATTGCAACTGGATCTTCATGGCTGGGGTGTCAGGACATTGTGATAGGTCCTGGCCAACCACGCTGCCAGGGGTGTATCTATGACCTCAATCAGATGGCAGGCACTGTATGTATGGTGGGGTGGGTGCACCAAGTGGTGACAGTGCTTCTTGACATTAGCCAAGGGGGCATCCAACTAGTCGTGCAGGATCCTCCTGGGTGTCCAGTCCTTTGCATGCGTGTCACACTGGCCATGGATAGTGGGCAGGTACTGAACAGGTGTGGTGGGTATGACACTCCCTATGTCGAAATATGCCTCAGTTCGACCATCAGCCATTGACATCTGCATTGTTGCTCTGTTCCCCATGGTGTCACCAAATAGTAGGATGTTCCCTGGTGGTGGCGAACCCATCTGGGACCACCCCAGCATATTCCTTGTCTGCCACCTAATATCAGCACAGCCCTCCCTGTCGCTCCCCACCCAGTTGCCTGTGCTTGCTCATCCAAGAGGGTGGGCATCTCCTTCGCCGCAGGCACCTCTGCCCCTGCTCCATTCAGCCCTTCTGCCCTCTATGATGAGGCTATTAACCTCCTGAGGTCCATCTCTGTGGGGCTGACAACTATTGTGAATGCCATCCATGGAATGGCATCCCAAATGCAACAGATTAATGCATTTCTGGAAGGCATTCACGTGCCTTGTCTGGCCTACAGAGATTGTTTCAGGCTCCGGCCTCCTCATTGATGGCAGCTGTGTCCCTTCTTCCTCCATCTACCTATACCCAATCTCACATCCCTCTCCCCTCACTCATCCAAGGCACACCTACTGACCCACATGCATCCACATCAACAGACACGGTACACAAGGACAAACATAGAAACCAGAGATGCCACCACTGCCATTCACACACTCAACACACCCATGCAGACATGTCAACATCCACACCCGGCACCGACTCCCAAACCACCTCCCCCTCACAGTTGACACTACACGTGCAGTCAGCATCACATCAGTCACTGTTCCTGCCACATGTACCCACACTGCCACCGTCACCACATCTTCTGACCCCCATTTGTGCACCCCATGCACCACTGACGCAGACACCACAACCATCAACACACCCACATGCAGCACATCCACCCTACCTGCAGAGACCACCCAAACATACAGTCACACTTCCCCCCTGCCATCTCCCTGCATCTCTTCCCCACCTCCTCCCAGTACATCTAAACGCACACACTCACCCAGCTAACATCCCCCAGCACACACATTTCATCCACCCAAGCAACTGCACACATGGTGCACCCACATACACTCCTCACAACCATACCCACTCCCAAACATCTTTCCAGTGACCTCCCATGTGTTCTGAAAAAGCGTTTCCTGCACACGTTTTCCCTGTTCCCCACCACTGACCCAGCCCCTGTCCCCCCAAGCACCCTGCTACCCTTCCTTTAGCCCAGCCTTCCGCATCCCAGTCTGCCACTGGCCCTGCCCATGCCCTCCACCACCTGCCACTTCCGCCCATGTGTCGTCCACTGCTCCTGCTGCCAAACCCAAGCCCACTCCCTCCTCTTCCCAGGCCAAGCTCACCTCCAAGGCCAAACCCATGCCCACCCCCCTTGCTAAGCCCCCACCATCCAAGGGCAAGTCCAAACCCAGAGCACCTTGTTAAGCTCCCACCATCCACGGGCAAGCCCAGGGACCCCCCATCTAAGGGCACCCCAGAGGGGCCCCCTCCAGGCCGAAACGGAAGGATACCCCCTCCAAGCCCAAGGACCCCCCACCCCCATCACCACTGAGGTACCTACATTCTCCATTCATGCCCCTGCCCTGTGGCGGTCTGCACTTTCCAGTCAGGAGTGACGTTTTGGAGAATATTTAGGTAATTCTTTGTGATTACGCTACATGAAATGGAATTACACAAGTTACACCCACCCCGGTATATACTTGAGCCTTATTGTAAGAATTATGGTACTTGTTCAAGGAGGTGAGAACCCACTTCAAATAATAATTCTGATCCTTCTCATAGTGAACCTCAAAAGTTATAAAATAAATCTCTTTTTGTCCCACTGTGGCACAAAACAGTCTGACTTAACATAAAGGCAATGTGTAAAGTATTTAGGAAATGCTCAAACAGTAATAAAGGAAAAACATAACACAAAAGAAATAATTAACCAATATAGAAGAATAAAGAATATTTTATGAACAAAATGAAACTGAAAACTACAAGCCGAATCAGAAGTGGGGCTTGACCATGGCAATTTTCTAAGGCGTTGGGTCATAGGTACAGTAGTCAACAAAGGCAAGAAAGCCCTGAGTGGGTTTGAAGTCCTGGCCCAGCAAGCCTTTATGTAGATTGGATGCTACATGGACTTGGTCCTGGTGAAGCCCTCTACATTCAGACTTAGAATCTCTTCTCGAAGTTAAATCAGCCTCAGCAGGGAAAATTGACAAACTGAGGCAGACTGCTGATTTGATGGCTATGGCTTCAACTGTGACCAACACTGTCTCTGTTCGTGCCCCAGGCAGAAAGTCACACGTCATGCAGATTTGGGGCAGGAGGAGTGCACTCTAACTGCAGCTAAAGGTCAAAGACCTTTGAGAGAGGGTGGGGCAGCAGTTGGGGGTTAGGACTCACTAAAATAGAGGCAGGGTCCACAGCAGGTCTACTTGTAACTGGTCAGCTAGCAAGTGCAGGAAGAGAGGCTTTGGAAAGCTTGTTATGTTCCTATAGCTCTGACAAGAGGTCACCTAACTGATCTTTGGAATCACTTCTGGGGTCCCGGGTTCAACACAAGCAGGTCCAGTTTTCCTTCAGGTTCTTTAGACAGTAGGACAGTCCTTCATTTGTTCTTATCACAGGTCCAGGAGTGCTCCGAGGAGAGGTCTATGGGAGTTCACATTTATGCCCAATGTCCTCCTGTGGCAGGAGGGCAACCCTTTTTCCACCCCTAAACACATCCTTCTCAGTTCTTCCCCTCCCACTGGGTTTGTAGCCAGCCTGACTAAAGAGACAAAAGGGATACAGACCTAGGTGCGAGTTCTTCTACCAGTGACAGGGGAGGCATCCTTTAGAGTTCAGAAAGGGGTTGGGCACAGTATCCCAGGCCATCTTGTGAAGGGAAGAGAACCCCTGCACATGCAGGGAGCCCTTTGTCCACTGCCTGAGAGCAATACACATCTCAGGGGGAGCCATCAGGGGTCAGATGAAAGCTGAACTCTGGTAGGAAAGCATTTTGCTTTTGGCTTTCTAAGTGTCATTTCCAAAAATGTCATATAAAATCTGACTTGACCATTAAGTTGGCTTTTAAATCACGATCAAAATGAGTGCTTGTAATATATTTCTGGCTATTCCCAAACTTAAGTTTACATTTCTTAATTGTAATAATTTAAACCATTGTAAATCAAACAACCTAATTACAATCCACAAATCAAATGAGCGGTTCTTCCATGGCGGAAAACCATTGGTGGTGCGAACTGCGGCGGTCTGAACTCACATCAGTCAGAACACAACACCACATTGGACAGTTTAAATACCCCACGCCTGGCACATAGCGATACACCTGACACACCTACACTGCACTATAAAACACACACCTACACAGCCCACAATCCTTTGCAACCAGAATGTCACTCACAGTCACACACTAGCAAATAAATATATATATATATATATATGGATATAGCAAAACAAACAATAGGCACCCCTACACATTACACTTAGCACACATTCCACACTTGCACAACAAACACAACACACAATTTCCCAAACAACACAATGCACAACAACCTTCACCCACTCACATCACAGCACCCACACCTCATCACAAATATTTGTCATCCTTTTTCTCTACCTCACCATCTTTACCACCACTACCATGTCCCCACAAAAACATCCACACTTCCTTATGATGAGTTGAGGGTCATAGTGGATGGAATTGTCAGGTTAGAGCCACATCTATTTGGAGCACAGGTCCAGCATACATCAATCGCCAGGAAAATGGAGTTGTGGCAGAGGATAGTCGGCAGGGTGAATGCAGTAGACAGTTACCCACCACAAGAGAGGACATCAGGAAGAGGTGGAATAACTTCAGGTGGAAGGTACGTTCCATGGAATTCAGGCACCAGCTGGCAGTCCGCAAGACTGGCGGTGGGCCCCCACCTCCTCACCCCAGTTCACATCATGGGAGGAAAAGTTCTTGGACAACCTGCATTCTGAGGGTCTGACAATAATACCTGGAGGAGTGGAGTCAGGTAAGTCAGTACAACATTCATGTCACCAAACTGCCTTGTCTTGCATGCTCACTTATCACCTTTCCCCACCCCAATGACCAAACCACCCACCACCCCTCTGTCCAAAGCTCCAAACATCCCTCACTGCCATGCCACATGTCAGGCAAACTCACCTTGGGCCACAGTGTTTGGTTATGGCATGTGAAGTCCTGGGAACTGACAGTACTACAACTCCCAGAAGGAACTGTTCAACAATGAACAGAACGAGAACAGTGCACTAAATGTGAAGTGTCTTGCATGTAAAATCAACAATCAAAGTAATCCATCCTGACTGGTCCACCATTTAACAGTTCATGGCAATGACAGCTATGCACTGGCCCACTGTAGGAGGCTGGCTGGTTAGTAGTGGGTACCTAATGTACTTACACCGTATACCAGGTCCAGTTATTACTTATTAGTGAAATGTAGGCAGTGTCTAGAAGCCAGGCTCTCTAGGGGTAGCTATAGCAGAGCAGCTAAGGCTTATCTAGGAGACCTGCACAGCTCTTGCAATACCACTGTAGTCAAACAGTACTCACTCACATGAAAGAAAATACTCAGTGTTAAAAAAATAAAGGTACTTTATTTTGGTGACACAAATGCCAAAAATACCATAGAACTTCCTTAGGATGTAGGTACTACACAAATTATACACATTAGTATGCAAAAACAAGTGTAAAAACAGTTAGAAAACAGTGCAATTAGTGAAAATCACAATAGGAAGAAATTGACCTGGGGAACAAAAACCATATACTAAGAAAGTGGAATTCGAATGTCAGTTTCCCACCTAGGCAGTTGTAGTGTGTAGAGGGGTGCTGGAAGTATTAGAAAACACCAAAGGTAAGTAATAGAACCCACCCAAGAACCCAGGAAAGCAGGAGTAAATCACAATAACTTTCCTAGAACACACAAGAACATGAGAAAGAAGATAATGCAAGAACCAGAAGAGAACGGAAGACACCAATAGTGGATTCCTGGACCTGCCTGAAGACCTGTGGAAGAAGGGGACGAAGTAAAAGAAGCACAGAACAGTCCAGGGAGAACAGGAGCCCCTGCTAACGCAGATGAAGGTGCAAAAGAATAACCACTGGTGATGAACAACAGTCAGTACTGCACCCAAGAAGATGGATGCGGGTTTCTGGATGGTGCAGATGATGTCCCATGCAGGATGGAAAATTGCATTCTGGTTTGCGTCACTGTATTCTGCAAACAAGCCTTGGCACATGCAAAGCTTGTGGTTAGCGGAAAATGGCGCTGTCTGGGACCAGGAGGGATCTGGTGGACTCTACCCAGGAGGGGGAGACAGAGGGGGCTCTCAGCAACTCAGAGAGCCCTCCGAAGACCAGGCAGTGTGCACAGGAGTCCCACAGCACAAGGACAACGAAGGTGCAACAAGAGGCCCATGCAGCACTACAGCAAAGGATCCCATGCTGCCAGAGAACCACACATTAAACTGTGCATCACAGGATAGAGTGCTGGATGATGGAGCTGTATGGTGCACAATGAACTTTGTGGAAGGATGCCAACCAGCCTTGGCAACCGCAAAAGATGCAGTGCATGGGGGTACTGTCTTGCCTGGGGAGGGAAGCACTTACCTCCACCAAAGTTGGACAGTAGGACGTCGGGACCATTGGAACCACTTCAGTCCACCCCTTGTGATGCTGGATCCATGCAACTCATCAGGAGAGGGGACCCACGCCACTGGTCGTTGATGCAGAGAGGTGCCTGCTGATGCAGGGGAGTGACGTCTTCACTCCAAGGGAGATTCCTTTTTTCTTCTGGTGCAGGCTGAAGACATGATGTCCTCTGAGGATGCACAACTGGGAAACAGTTGCTGTCAGGAGGTGAAGATATAATGTTGCAGAAGTCACCTTTGCTTCTTTGCTGATGTTTGTAGAGTTCCTGGAGAGTCCAGATGTAGTTTCTTTGGTGAGAAGGTGAAGTAAAGGATGCAGAGGATTCCTGCTGGAGTCTTGCAATCCAAATCTGAAGAACCACCCAAGAGAGAGACCCTAAATGGCCATGAAAGGGGGATTGGTCAGCTACACAGGTAAGCATCTATCAGGGGAGGGCTCTGACGTCACCTGCTGGAACTTGCCACTGAGATGCTCCCAAAGTTCCCTGCCAACTTGGAATCCAAGATGGCAAAACTCAGGGACCCTCAGGAGGAGCTCTGAGCACCATCCCTGGAGTGGTGATGGACAGGGGAGTGGTCACTCCCCTTTCCTTTGTCCAGTTTCGCGCCAGAGCAGGTACAGGGGGTATTATGTCAGGAGAGCACCAAATGTGCCCTTCAAAGAATTTCCAGTGGCTTGGGGAGGCTACCCCTCCCAAGCCTGTAACACCTATTTCCAGAGGGAGAGGGTGTAACACTCCTCTCCCAAAGGAAATCCTTTGTTCTATCTTCCTGGGCTTGAGCTGCTCAAGTAACAGGAGGGCAGAAACCTGTCTGAGAGGTGGCAGCAGCTAGGGCTGCCTGCAAAACCTCAGAAGGCTGGATTGGCAACACTTGGGCCCTCATTCTGACCTTGGCGGGCGGCGGAGGCCGCCCGCCAAAGTCCCGCCGTCAGGTTACCGTTCCGCGGTCGAAAGACCGCGGCGGTAATTCTGACTTTCCCGCTGGGCTGGCGGGCGGTCTCGTTCAGACCGCCAGCCAGCCCAGCGGGAAAGAGGCTTCCACGATGAAGCCGGCTCGGAATCGAGCCGGCGGAGTGGAAGCTGTGCGACGGGTGCAGTTGCACCCGTCGCGTATTTCACTGTCTGCGCAGCAGACAGTGAAATACATTTAGGGGACCTCTTACGGGGGCCCCTGCAATGCCCATGCCAGTGGCATGGGCACTGCAGGGGCCCCCAGGGGCCCCGCGACCCCCCCTACCGCCATCCGGATCTCGGCGGTCCGACCGCCGGGATCTGGATGGCGGTAGGGGGGGTCAGAATCCCCGCGGCGGTGCAGCAAGCTGCGCCGCCGCGGAGGATTCAATGGGGCCGCGGTACACTGGCGGGACCCCGCCAGTGGTGCCGGTCCGACCGCGGCTTTACCGCCGCGGTCGGAATCCCCATTGAAGCACCGCCGGCTTGTCGGCGGTGCTCCCGCGGTCCTCCGCCCTGGCGGTCAAAGACCGCCAGGGTCAGAATGAGGGCCTTGGTGTCCTCTGAGGAGCCCCCAGAGTTAATGGAATCATACAACCAATGCTTACAAAAGCATTGAGGTATGATTCCAACATAGTTGATACCAAACAAACCTATGTTTGGAGTTACCATTATGTAGCTGGACATAGGTAGTGACCTATGTCCAGTACACACGTAAAATGGCATTCCTGCACTCATGAAGTCCGGGAAAATGGTCATGGAGGTTGTGGGGCCACCTCTGCTACTGCAGGGGTACCCTCACACACAGGTACTCTGCACCCTGCCCTCAGGGCATGAGGGCTTGCTATAGGGGTGACATATAAGTGACCTGGTGCAGTGTGAATGGTAGTAAAAGGGTGCATGCACACAGGTTGCAATGGAAGTCCTGTAGAAGCCTTTGCATGGGCTCCCTCTGGGTGGCAAAAGAAATGCTGCAGCCCATAGGGATCCCCTAGAACCCCAATGCCCTGGGTAACTAAGTACCATATACTGGAGACTTAAAAGGGGGCACCAGAATGCCAATTGTGGCTGAAATACTGGGTTACCAGTATGTATTAACCATAATGTAAGGGAGAGAGCATAACTACTGGGGTCCTGATTAGCAGGATTCCAGTAGACACAGTCAAACACACTAACAAAGAGGCCAAAAGTGGGGGTAACCAACCTAGAAAGAGGCTACTTTCCTACACCCACTAGCAGTATCATTACAAGCAATCACAACTACAGCTGTGTCTCATACCAAACTGGACTCTGACAAAACCTCCCTAATAATGTCATATACTCACCTGGGGGGGGGACACCTACATGGCAAACTTGCAGTACATTCAGACAGAGGCCCAGGTCAAACTTTCACACCTAGATTGTTTGTCAGCTCTGACACCATTCTTAATTGTTCAGCTTCTAATTGACTCAATGAAGTCATGCTCCTAGCTAGGAGAGGAATGTACATTGTCATGTCATCACTCAGATAAGATATGAGAGTATTAGCAGCCATCTAAACACCAGCATACTCCAAGAGCTTAGAGCATGCTGTATTTAATTTTAAATCTCTGCATCCCACATTGCACTAACCAAGATTATGTAGCAGCTGTCATTGTCATTTCAGGGGATCATGTGAAGGCAGTGTGTACACCTCACATACCATGTTTAGTAGTCTAATTTATGCATCACTTGTTGCATCACTTACAACAACTATGGGGGTGATTCTAACTTCGGCGGGCGGCGGAGGCCGCCCGCCAAAGTTCCCCCACCAAAATACCGCTCCGCGGTCGAAAGACCGCTGAGGGTATTTTGGGATTTGCCCTGGGCTGGCGGGCGGCCGCCAAAAGGCCGCCCGCCAGCCCAGGGCAAATCAACCTTCCCACGAGGACGCCGGCTCAGAATTGAGCCGGCGTAGTGGGAAGGTGCGATGGGTGCAGTGGCACCCGTTGCGTATTTCAGTGTCTGCATAGCAGACACTGAAATACTTTGTGGGGCCCTCTTACGGGGGCCCCTGCAGTGCCCATGCCATTGGCATGGGCACTGCAGGGGCCCCCAGGGGCCCCGCGGCACCCCCTACCGCCATCCTGTTCCTGGCGGGAGTCCCGCCAGGAACAGGATGGCGGTAGGGGGAGTCAGAATCCCCATGGCGGCGGAGCGCGCTCCGCCGCCATGGAGGATTCTGCAGGGCAGCGGGAAACCGGCGGGAGACCGCCGGTTTCCCGCATCTGACCGCGGCCGAACCGCCGCGGTCAGAATGCCCTGCGGGGCGCCGCCGGTCTGTCGGCGGTGCGCCCGCCGACCCTGGCCCCGGCGGTCTCTGACCGCCGGGGTCAGAATGACCCCCTATGTGTTCAACTTCTCCTACAGTTAACCTTGCCATCCCACATGGAGAGGACACAAGACTCTGACACTATCTACCTGGATGAAGGACCCAGTGAGGAAAACAGCCCTGGATGTCTTGACACTGAGGACGATGCAGGCCCGTCAGGGATACCTGGTCAGTCAACAACTGTCAGCCTCAGCCTGCCCACAACGACTCCTCCCAGCCCTGTTGCAACTACGTCACAAGTAACCATTCTCTCTCAAACCTGTATCCCAAGCACAGTCTCATCCAGCGTGTGCCCCCCAGTACAGGTACCTGAGTCTCCTAATGTCAACCCTGACAATCATGGTCCTGCCATCAGTAGGAGTGGACACACTGTACAGGAGCACAGGTACGTGGAGGTAGGGTGCGTGGGAGAGAAGGTGTGGACCAGAGGATGGGGGCTCCAAGGGACACAACTGACTAAGAGACAATTTCCCAAGTTTTGTGAGCCTACCAAAATTCCCAAGACATGATGGGTCAGGTATTGACCATTGATGAGGGAGATCAGACAGCTGCAGAGGGACAACTACCAGAAAGCCATGCAGCAGTGGCAGGCCCAAAATGCCATCCTGGCTTCCATTGTTGGGGTGCTGAGGGACATGAACACTACCTGAGAAGGCTGGCACCCAACATCAGGCTTCTTCCACTAGCAATGAGAAATCAGGCCTCTTGAAATATGTGGCTGCTAGTGGAATCGAGGCCCTGCCAGAGGAAGGGAATGGCTCATACACTCCACCCTCTGTAATAGAAGAACCCCCTGCAAATGTGGACGTCCACCCAGACATCCAGGAGGAGCAGATGCCAAGACCAAACCCACTGCCAGGAAGTGAACCACTCCTGATTGGTCCCCCTTCTGTGTCACTGATATGGCCTGTTGACTGTCATGACACCTAACTCCATTTTCCTATGGTGCAAGGACACTGGACTTGTAGCTCCAAATGGTGTAGCAGCTACCCTGATGATTTCATCCACCATGACAGAACCATTCAATGTTATCTTTTCTTCATTTCTGTTTCAAATCACTCATTTTGAGGTGCACTCACTAATAAATACTACCACAGATCATGTGTAAGTGTGATGCACCCACCATATACAACTGGCAAGTATGGCAACTATTGCAGCAAAATGTTCTTAACCAGTTTTATGCCTTTGTTATTGCCATCACATATGTACTGGACAACCAGGATATATGATACATATTGTATTGGTATTGTAACATAGACATGACACAAGTCACCTGTATTGTACATCTCCACTTATTTATTATCAGAACATTGTGAAGCCATGCTGTGGACTTAAGTGTTTCAACTTAAGTTTCATTCAATACCAACCCACAGAATACAGAAGTTACAGGCATGCCAGTCTATCACCATCCCAGAAGGCAGACACATTGATTCTATGTACCATCAGCTAAAGCCCTATCACATACCCATACCTTATCCTTCAAAAAAACCCTATCCCATGAAACAGACAGAGATCAGTACTAATCTCCCTAGTCATGGATTCTTCCACTTTCCATTGTCAGGTATCTGTAGGCTTGCCACTACCCTATGCCAATCTTCAGACACATGCACATTGGTCTAAAACACTATGACAGCTATGCACATTTTAGGTCACATACAATACAAACCATAATGGTAGTAGAGGGTCTGGATCCCACATTATGACATGTGCGAGACACAAATGGACACACACATGGCACAATTTGAGCCATCTCCAAAACTAAACAGGTCTTTCCTTGTGGAAAATGACACTTCCAAACCACTGTCCTGACAGTCTGGGCATAGAACTCATACACCACAAATCTAATGCTGAACAGTACTTAGTTTAATCCATTTCCATGTCTCATGTCAGTCTGCAAAACCCATCTGCCTGTGACACTGTCTGAAATGAGGATGAGCCAAACAGTCAATCTGCAAATCTGTGATTGCCAAAGATAAGGTATAGGCCAAGACGGAACACATACATCACGTTGTCAATTCATAACTACAAATGTGAATTTGATTGTGCATTAAACAATGGACTATGTACATAACAGTTCTGTATACTCCAAATAACATTCTGCATGTGCACCATACTTGTTTTGGGATGGAGCATGTATACATGACTTTCTCCTCTTGTCAGTGTCATTCATGCAGGTCAAAGCCCATCAGAAAAAGGGGATCTGGCATTCTATTGCCAAGGAAGGGAGTATCCTGGGGGTCCACAGTCAGTAGACCACCAACTGTAGAAAGCGGTGGAAGGCAAAGGAGACTGGGCACAGCTGAGTGGGTAAGCTGCTGGCCACGGGACCACAAGTGAAGAATCCTCATCAAGTGGACATTCTCTGGCGGTGGCGGACCCATCTGGGACCAGCCCAGCACCACGTCTGTCCACCACCCCCCTTTCTAATACTGCCCTCCCTGTATTTCCCCACCCAGTTGGCCATGCCTGCTCACCCAGGAGGGTGGGCTTCTCCTCTGCCCCAGCCCCTGTTAGTCCTCAGTGAGGAGGCTATTGACCTCCAGGGACTGGTAACTCAAATCCAACAGAGCAATGCATTCCTGGAGGGTATTCACAATGCACTGGCTGGCCTACAGAGATCCGTTCATGCTCTGGCCCCCACAGTGATGTCAGCCAGTCATCCTTTGTCTACTGTCCCCCCTCCACCTTCCTCTTCCCAATCCCAAACCCCTCTTCTCACCCCCAGCCAAAGCACACAGACATGCTGGCATGCATCCACCTCAACATCCAAGGGTATCTCAGACAGACCTATGCACCATAAGACACACTACTACCACGCATACAAACAACATTCAGATGCACACACAGCAACAGTCATGACCTGTCCTGACACCCCCACCACTCCCGGCATCACAGAAAGCACACCTGACACACCTGCAGACACCACACCAACATTCACAGATCCAGCCACCACACCCATCCTACCCACTGTAGGAAAGTACCATCTTGCCTGGCATGTTACCCCCATTTTTACTTGTATGTATGTTTGTTTTTGCCTGTGTCACTGGGATCCTGCTAGCCGGGACCCCAGTGCTCATAAAGTGTGCCCTGTATGTGTTCCCTGTGTGGTGCCTAACTGTATCACTGAGGCTCTGCTAACCAGAAGCTCAGTGTTTATGCTCTTTCTGCTTTTAAAATTGTCACTGCAGGCTTGTGACTAATTTTACCAAATCTGATTGGCACACTGGAACACCCTTATAATTCCCTAGTATATGCTACCTAGGTACCCAGGGTATTGGGGTTCCAGGAGATCCCTATGAGCTGCAGCATTTCTTTTGCCACCCATAGGGAGCTCAGAAAATTCTTACACAGGACAGCCACTGCAGGGTAAGTGAAATAATGTCCACGTTATTTCACAGACATTTTACACTGCACTTAAGTAACTTAGAAGTCACCTGTATGTCTAACCCTCACTTAGTGAAGGTTAGGTGCAAAGTTACTTAGTGTGAGGGCACCCTGGCACTAGCCAACGTACCCCCACATTGTTCAGGGCAAATTCCCCAGACTTTATGAGTGCGGGGACACCATTACACGTGTGAACTACATACACGTCAATACCTATGTGTAGCTTCACAATGGTAACTCCGAACATGGCCATGTAACATGTCTAGGATCATGAAATTGTCACCCCAATACCATTCTGGTATTGGGGGGACAATTCCATGAATCCCCGGGGCTCCAGCATGGACCCCGGTACTGCCAAACTAGCTCTCTGGGGTTTTCTCTGCAGCTACCGCTGCTGCCAACCCTCAGACAGGTTTCTGCCCCCCTGGGGCATGGGCAGCCCAGTCCCAGGAAGGCAGAACAAAGGATTTCCTCTGCGAGAGGGTGTTACACCCGCTCCCTTTAGAAATAGGTGTTAAGGGCTGGGGAGGAGTAGCCTCTCCTGGCTTCTGGGAATGCTTTGAAGGGCACAGGTGGTGCCCTCCTTGCATAAACCAGTCTACACCGGTTCAGGGAGCCCCCAGCCCCTGCTCTGGTGCGAAACTGGACAAAGGAAAGGGGAGTGACCACTCCCCTGTCCATCACTACCCCAGGGGTGGTGCCCTGAGCTCCTCAAGTGTGTCCCAGACCTCTGCCATCTGGCATTTGAGTGTATATTTTGTGTATATTACTTACCTCCTAAGGGAGTATATCCTCTGAGATACTTTTGGCATATTGTCACTAAAATAAAGTACCTTTATTTTTAGTAACTCTGAGTATTGTGTTTCTTATGATATAGTGCTATATGATATAAGTGGTATAGTAGTAGCTTTGCATGTCTCCTAGTTCAGCCTAAGCTGCTCTGCTATAGCTACCTCTATAAGCCTGAGCTGCTAGAACACTACTAGTCTACTAATAAGGGATAACTGGACCTGGCACAAGGTGTAAGTATAAGCAAGGCCAGCCTCCTACACCCACAGCAGACCCTCAGACATCCAGACCAATCACCACTCCCACAGACATCAAGACCACTGACACTCCTACATTCAGGACATTCACCATACTGGCAGTCACCACCCCAACAGACAGCCAACCACCCATCACTGCATTTCCCAGCACCTTCACCGCCGATCATCCCAAGATACATAAGCACCCTCACTCACCCACCCAACAGACACCTACCACCCATAAGCATACCTACGACAAATACGCACCCAAAACATCCACACTAACACCTCATACAACCACTTCCTCTCCCTTCACACCCAAACCCTTTTGCTAAAGCTGTCCCCGTGTGTACAAAAAGCTTTCCTCTCAGAGTTTGCCCTTTTCCCTACTCCTCTCCCCCTGGGAGCCCCTAAATGTTCAATTTTCTTCCCAAAGTCTGTCCCTTCCACCTCCAAGGCCTCCCCTAATCCCTGAAAGTACCCATGCCCTTCCCCCTGCCAAGAAGACTACCCCTCCCACAAAAGCCAACCCTCCCCCAAGCCACATCTCAAAGGCCCCCCCTACCAAACCTAAGCCCAACCCCCGCCCCCAGATAACTCCTGAGGTGTCTGCCTGCCCCCTTGATGCCCCTACCTGTGGAGGTTACAAGGCAGTCAGAGGTCAAGTTCAGGGCACACAGGTGCACTGTGTGCATACAGACTTTTGTATCTGGACTGGTCTATGGCCTTTGAATGTTGGTTTAGTAGTTACATCTTTGCCAGACATTTATTTTCCTAGTATGGAGTTGTTCCTGGCTGACATTGTTTGTGTATCTGTATTTGTGTGTGTGGTGGTTGTGATACCTGTATTGTTTGGGCAGATTGTGAGGTTGTGTTCAGTGCTCTTGTCCCCCAGTGATAGGGTGTGTGTTGTGTTCTGAGCGTGTGCCTGTTCGAAACATTTGTTGTCATGCTATTGAGTGGTGTTTGAGTTGACATGTGTTTGTTGCTGTGTTGTGTGGCTTGGTGTGTTTTGACAGTGTGTATGTGCATGTTTAGTGCATGGTATGATAGCTACAATGTGCTGTGTGTGATGTGTATGTTTTTTGGTAAGTTGTATGGTTGTGTGTTTGTGTCTGTTCGTAGCCTCTTGATTGTAGGTTGTCTTGTATGTGTGATGTGTCCCTGGATAATGTCTATTGTGAGTGTTTGCCAATGTATTGACGATGGTGTGGTTGTGGTGTTATTTTGATGTGTTGTGGTGTTGTGTGTTGTTGTGTATGACTGGGCCTATGCTGTGTTTCTGTGTGTAAGTGTGTGTTCTTGACGTGTGTGTGCATTGTCCGTAGTGTGTGTACCCTGTATATGCGGGTGTGTGTGTCTGTCTGCGGGTGTGCGTGTCAGTGTGCATTAGTGTGTTGCCACCCTCGAACCCCCTTCCCGATGGTATATTGTGTGTGTGTGCACATACATTGACAATATACAACAGTAACAGGTAAGTGTGTGTACTTACGGTTGCTGTTGTTGTCGGTGGCGAAGATTCCAAAGTCTTAGTGTGAGCGGGAGCAGTGGGATGGCATATAGTTCTGAATCCATGGTGGCTTCGGACGTGTATGGCTTCCTGAAGGTGAATGTCTTCTTTTATGCAGTTTGTTTCCACCTGGGCTTCCGTGGTGGTGCGACTGCGGTGGAAACCTTGGCGGTGTGCTGCCTCGTAATCTGTCCCACGGAAACATGGTCTCTGCTGGCCTGCAGATCCCTTCTGTCATCCGTTGTGGTCTGACCACAGTGGCGGTGCTTTGGCTGTGTTCTGTTGGGAATACCGCCAAGGTCATAATTTGGTGGTCTTCTCCACCAGCCTGTTGGCTGTATGATCGCCACCAACAACATGGCATTCCTGAGACCACCAAACTCACAATGAGACCCTTAATCCTGCTTCATTTTCTATACAAGAAACTTGACCCAGAGATGCCTAGTATTCTTTCAAGGCACATATTCTTACCTGTGATTACACTATAAGCAAAATTGGAACAAAGGTTGGAGCTTTAACTGCTGAACCTGTGAAGTTTCTAAATGTGTTTGTCAGACAGAAGAGGATTATGACTTTAAAGACACAGAAAAAGACCTTGTACATGCATGGAAAATAACTTCTGACTGTCACACATTTGACGATCTTCAGTACAGTGAGTTCAAGAGATCAGTCCCGCTGAGTGACCTCCCACTGGCATCATATTCTGCACACGGACACATTAAAAGAGTGTTCTACTTGATCAGAAAATGTGTAAATGTTTTGAATTATCCATATGTAGAGAAAGATCAGTGTGAATTTGGTTGTGAAGATATTGATGGAGTGCTAAAAGCTACAAAATCTCCAAAGCCTCTACCCACATAACATACATGCACATGTACTTGCAAAACCTGTGCTACATACAGAAAGATGTCCGTCAATATGTTTTTCCCAAATGTTCAACATTTTGCAAATGTAGCACAAGCAATTGCTGAAACAAATAAATCAAGTGAACTATGAAAATGTGTATAAAACAGGCGTGATAAACATTATTTCTTTTCATATTCAGATTATAAACATGATTTGGTGTATATAGAAAAGGATTAAAAACCATTAGTATTTGTTTAATATCTATGGGGGTCATTCTGACCCTGGCGGTAAAATCCGCCAGGGCCAACGACCGCGGGAGCACCGCCAACAGGCTGGCGGTGCTCCCATGGGCATTCTGACCGCGGCGGTACAGCCGCGGTCAGAAACGGAAAACCGGCGGTGTACCGCCGGTTTCCCGCTGCCCTGGGGAATCCTCCATGGGGATTCCGACCCCCATACCGCCATCCTGTTCCTGGCGGTTTTGGCCGCCAGGAACAGGATGGCGGTAAGGGGTGTCGTGGGGCCCCCGTAACAGGGCCCCACAAAGATTTTCAGTGTCTGCCATGGTGGGCACCCACATAATCAAAGATGTGCCAGCTCTTGTCAGTACACATTACTTGCGCTGGCTGGGGAACCAACTGTGGCCGCGGTGGTACTGGTCATCAGCAGCCAACAAATAAAATAAAAGTTGTGAGTTTCTCGAGAGGTGTGCACCGAGAGACCCAAAAATGTTTTACTTAAAAAACATGAATAATAAATGAGCTGCTAATCCGCTCAACTATTATTCACTGCTCCATGAAGGAACACTCCAGATTGAATGTTGTTTTGGGACTTTGCTGGGTATCTACAAGGGGCAGGGGCATCACCAAGCTAGCATTTATTTATGTTGTGTGGTGCTGAAAGGAGTGTAGCGCCCCCCACCCCCCAGCAACATGTAAAATAACAGTAATTCCTCTGGGTTAATAAATTCATGACCTGAGAAGAATTTACCGTAATTTTTTAAGCATTCCAGCTGGAGCTCTATGATCTTAAGGTGAAAGGGCCTCTTGTGTTTCTTTTTTTTACAATGTCATTTTGTTTGATGAAAATTTTTAAAGGAAAGATTCAGAGACATGTTGGTGTCATTTCATATACATAAATATGTCACTGATGTTTTCTTTCAACATTTTTCATCCTACAAAATGGAATGTTAAAAACCAAGTTAAAATAAAGACTCAAAGACTTTTTTTATTAAAAGTTTATTAAACATTATAATAATATTTACTATTATGAAACATTGCATTGGGTTAATTACTCAGGTAAACATTAGAATAAGCATATTGGTGATTTCTGGAGAAAGATAATAGATCTGCTTTATATATATTGATATGCTCACCCTTTGAGAAAGCCAGTAGGCTCACTTTTTATATCTTCATGTTGTGACTCTTTGACAAAGTCAGTAAGTATGTCTGAGTGTGACTAGAACCTGCGAGTTGGCTGCCTGTGGCTAATCTCACACTGTGCACAGCCAAAGACCTTGTGCAGAGTGGTGTTGCTTGCTCGCAAGGGGTAGGATGCACTGCTTATGAATTCACATATTATATCACATATGACGTTCTCTGACATCATTGATAATATCACTGCCACATCTAAATTGACATCATTGACAAGACTGTGCATGGCATGAGAACAAGTTATAGTTACTTTATGGCACACGTTACCGTTACTTCAGAAAAATATAACTGGTATTGCAGTTACTTGAGGAAAATATAACTGGTGAATGTAAGTCGTTTTGTTTGTTTAAGACGGTATGTTTTAACTGTTATTTTCACCTAACTAGAAATTCCGTTTAAATTGGGGGTTTTTCCACTGAATGTAAATATATTGCAGTGCAGGTGTTTTTTTTAAATTTTTATTATCATTGTTGTGTTGGGAGAAGGCTTATTTGTTGCGAGTTAGTCTTTGGGAATTTATCATGGTCCCCCCTCCTCCATCATCAATAAGAACGTTTTCTCAAGCCAATTACGAGCTACTGTCATAATAACACTTGCGTTTTAGTGATAAATATGTAAATCAACTCCTATTAATACAGTTGTTCCGAATAATTCGTGCTATTGGGTCACATGTGTTTTGCTAGAATGGCGTAAAAATATTCTTTATCACAATGATAACTAGGTAGCGTTAGCCATTATTGTCCATAGTTTTACGCTTCAACTATATAGACAGAGAAACAGTTTGATTTAGTTCCATATTGCACTATATTTAATGCCAAAAAGAGCACAACCTTTTTAAACATGTAATGCCTTTTAATTTTTAATTGGAATTTTGAATTGCTTTACGTTTCATGTATTTGCAAATTGTGTTAACTTTACCGGATGTAAACGGAAATTCATTTTACAGTTTGTGCCATCAGTTGATAGTTATCTGCAAAAAATATGTCAGTATATAATGCAAATTTTATTTTCACAATTATAGTGTCTGAAAAGAACATGCTTGGGAACCCATTTCATTACTTGCAGCGGTATTATGTCGCACAGAACATCCATTAGAAATGTTTTTCACTGTATTTTATCGTAAACGTTACATTTTTTGTGAACACAACACCATTACACTGGGTTTGACTTAAAAAACAAAGGGCCAGATGTAGCAAAACGGCAATTTGCGACTTGCAAATTGCGAGTCCCTGCGACTCGCAATTTGCAAGTCGCAAATTGCTATGCAGTACGGTGTCTCAGACACCGACTGAGACTCGCTATGGGGTCGCAATGACCCACCTCATGAATATTCATGAGGTGGGTCGCAAATTGCGGCCCCATAGCGAGTATAGGCACTCGCTAACATGGAGGCCTGCTGTCGTCAGCAGACCTCCATGTTCGTGACTGCTTGAACAATAAAGCAGTTTTTTTTTTTTAAGTGTAGCCCGTTTTCCTTACAGGAAAACGAGCTGCACTTAAAAAAAAAACGAAACCTTTAGTTTCGGAATTTTTTCAGGGCAGGGAGTGGTCCCTTGGACCACTCCCTGCCCTGAAAAAATATTTGTGGGTCCAGTCACAAACTGGAAGGGGTCCCATGGGGACCCCTTCCAATTTGCGAGTGGGTTACCATCCACTTGAAGTGGATGGTAACTGCGATGCCATTTGCGACCGCGTACGCGGTCGCAAATGGTATTGCATCCCACTGCGAGTCGCAAATAGGAAGGGAACACCCCTTCCTATTTGCGAGTCGGAAATGCATTTTGCGAGTCGGTTCCGACTCGCAAAATGCATTTCTGCATAGGAAACTGCGTTTTGCGACTCGCAAACGGCAAATTTTGCCGTTTGCGACTCGCAAACAGTTTCCTACATCTGGCCCAAAGCTCAGTATTTGGTGACATAAATTTCTGTAGCATCATTTTGCATTCTGTCGGAAGACTTCTTATCTAGTCAAACACTCTTTATTTACAACTGTAACAAACATTTTATATTGATTGTGTGCCTTCTCCATCTTCAATAGGAATGAGTAGCAGTTTTTAAAACATGGCGAATGAAGGAAGCCCTTTAAGTCCTGACATACGAAAGTGTGTTTACTTAACTTCTATTTTCACATTTCAAAATGTGATGTACTATGTATTCCAGTTACCAAATAGCGAATTCTTATTATTTGCGACTTTTTTAATGAGTTCCTTTTTGCAGTTCATATTAATTGCAAATAGTGAATCATTGGACACATTCAGGAACTGTTCCTTAATAATTCATGTCGAGCCTGAAGAGACAGGTCTTTACAGCTCTGCCAAAATAGTTTAGGGAAAAGGGATGTTGGGCCAGATGTAGGTAAGTATGGTTTTGCGAGTTGCAATTTGCGAGTCATAGAGACTCGCAAATTGCAACTCGCAAAACCACATGCAGAAAGGTGTCTCAGACACCTTCTGCGAGTCGGTATGGGGTCGCAATGACCCACCTCATTAATATTAATGAGGTGGGTCGCAAATTGCGGCCCCATACCGACTATGGTCACTCGCAAACATGGAGGCCTGCTGTCGTCAGCAGACCTCCATGTTTGCGACTGCTTTTCAATAAAGCAGGTTTTTTTTTTCAAAGTGCAACCCGTTTTCCTTAAAGGAAAACGAGCTGCACTTTGAAAAATAAACCGAAACCTTTTGTTTCGGTATTTTTCAGGGCAGGTAGTGGTCCATTGGACCACTGCCTGCTCTGAAAAATTATTTTTGTGATCATTCACAAAGGGGAAGGGGTCCCATGGGGACCCCTTCCCGTTTGCGAATGAGTTACCATCCACTTCAAGTGGATGGTAACTGCGAGTTGATTTGTGACCGCTTTTGCGGTCACAAATCAACTTACATCACGGTGCGAGTTGCAAATAGGAAGGGAACACCCCTTCCTATTTGCAAGTCGGAAACACATTTTGCGAGTCGGTTCCGACTCGCAAAATGTGTTTCTGCATCGCGCACAGGCATTAGCGCCTCGCAAACGGCGTTTTTCGCCGTTTGCGAGGCGCTAATGCCTTGCTACATCTGGCCCGTTGTCACATGAGCCACAGGAAGAATCAGTAGAAAGAGAAGGCGAAACCTTAGTGGTAAGGAGCCTGAAATCCTTGTTGTGCAGTGTGTTAGGGGGAATAAAATGCTGTTTGGCAAGCCCTCCCTTAAATTCCAAACGTCTACCAAAAACAGATCCGTACAAGAATCCAATCCAAGCTAATCAATGTTCCCTATACTAGAAGTGGCCAAAGGATTCAGAAAAGGTGGTAGGACCATTAGTTCCAGACCGAAAGAATAAATAACCACTAGGAGACAAGTGACAACTGCAATAGTTGGAGCGCCCAGCTCAGAGAAAGCATTATAACCTTTGGAGAATTTAACCTAGAGAACTTTCCAATCTGAAGTAGTATCAGGAATTTTTAAAATTGACTCTTCTACACAAGGAAGAACTCTGAAGATATTTATATGTTAAATACTTTATTATGATTTTATATTTGAATACAGAAACTATATAACTATTCACAAAAACGGTTTCACAAAACAATCCAACCACAATCCGTGTGTGGTATTATAAAAGCTTTGAACACAGTATTATGGGTAATACAGGCAATTATTTTTTCTGTATATTGACATAAAAATATTACAGATACTAAAAAAAAACACCCATAAGATATAGAAAGTGTTATCTACATATGTTGTATTTTGTTTAAAAATGTAGCTTTAAAATGATAAAGCAGTACGGAATTAATGAATTGTGTAACAAAGCCAGAAAGCTATTATACTGGCTTACTAATAGGGATTTAGAGCTGCGACAAGTACCCAAACTGGCAAACTCTGTGGGACAGTCTCTCACAAAACATGATTTTGTTGCACAGGAATTTGGTTAGTACTGCTGGTCCCTCCCTCAGCAGGATTTTTTAAAGACTTAGGGCCACATGTAAGTAGGTTCAGATTTGTGACTCGGAAATTGCGAGTCAGAGAGACTCGCAATTTGCGAGTCGCAAATCCAAATGTAGGATGGTGTCCTTGACACCATTTGTGATTCGCAAGGGGGTCGTAAATGCCCACCTCATGAATATTCATGAGGTAGGTCGCAATTTGTGACCCCCTTGGTAATGGCAGTCCTTACAGGGATGGTGGCCTGCTGGAGACAGCAGACCACCATGTCTGTGACTGCTTCTCAATAAAGCATTTTTTTTTTGTAATGCAGCCCATTTTCCTTAAAGGAAAACGAGATGCATTACAAAAAACAAAAATGAAACGCTTTCGTTTCATTTTTACAGAGCAGGCAGTGGTCCATAGGACCACTGCCTGCTCTGAATTTTTTTTTACAGTCACATTCACACCAGGGAAGGGGTCCCATGGGGACCCCTTCCCTTTTGCGAATGGGTTAGCACCCATTTGAAATGGGTGCAAACTGCGATTGGGAACCCCGCTTCCTAATTGTGAGTCGCAAACCCGTTTCGCGATTCGGTAACCAGGTTACCGAATCGCAAAACTGGGTTTGTGCATCGCAATGTGCTTTTTGCACATCACAAACAGCCAAATTCGCTGTTTGCGAGGTGCATATTTATACTTTTTTAGCGCCGCATTTGCGCCGCTTTTTTATGCAAAAGCGGCACAAACTTACAAAGTACAATTGTATTTTGGAAGTTTGCACCGCTTTTGCGTCAAATAGCGTCGCAAATGGGGTGCTAAATATGGGCCTTAGTGATTCCTAGATTGTCAGAAACTCAGATTAGGATGCCCCCTTCTTCCCGGGTCTTTGCTTTGATTATAGAGTCACTAGGTGACTGGATACATCAGGATGCACTCCCAAGTGGACATTCGAACGGTGACTGCTTAAGACGATTGAATTTCACTCTATGTGGACCCTATTTGGATCCTAGACACCGCATTCCCCAGACTGAAACAGATACTGCAGATTTAAAGGTATTCTAATGGACAGATGATCAGTTGGAATAAGTCAGTATATGTGCCGGTGGCCGGTGACCATTGTGGAATCAACGATGATTAGCAACTGACCGCAATACCTGGGCATTCTGGTCACATTTACAAAGCAGGATTGCAAATTAAGGGACATATTTATCATTGTTGTTGCGTCGCCCTTGTACCCCGCATGAAGAAGCAAGGATGATGCAACAAACAAAGTCAGTTTCATCAAGCCACGCAAGGCCACATTGCATGGCCTTGCATGGCTTGATACATTTGGAGTAATGCAAGGCAGCACAAATCGCTGCCTTGCATTACTCAGCCCAAGGATGGCATTCCTTGGGTAGAGCATGGGTGTTCACACATTACCATATTTACCAACACTGGTAACCTGGGAATGTGTCAAAATGCTACTCTTTACCAGGACAGGTGAAACGAGGAGAAATATCTTTATTTCGCTCATTGTTTCCTCTTTGTAAATGTGATGCATTCTGCAGCACACATAGAAAGACAAATATGCCTCTGAGAATTTTTTTTTGTGCAGGTAGGTGCCACTTCTTGCATAAAAACAATCCTGCTTACAACGCAGGCAACCTTGCACCACAGCGCAATGATGCCTGCGTTGGCGCTAGACAGCCAGAAGGGCACCAGCACAAGAAAAGGACAGGAATGAGCAGCATACTGTTAAATACTGTGCATTCGTGCCCTTTCTCTTTCACACAGCACCGCAAGGTGGCTTGCTGTGCTGCTCTCTGTGAAAGTTTGATAATTGTAGCCTTAAATATGGAACCTTTGTTTGCCTGGAATAAACAAGAAATAGACCCCTGGTGTTTAATTCCCATTAATTTAGCTGGCAAGAAAGCGCTGTTTAAAATGATTTCTCTCCCTCTGCTGCTATATACACTACACAGTTTTCCATGCATCATACCACAAAGATTATTTCAATCACTCCATGGTGCAGATTTGTTGTTCTTGTGGGCCAGGAAGCATCCTTAAATTGCCTTCAGCAAATGTGTGCTTCTCCATATGATGGAGGGCTTGGGTTGGCTGACATTAAGCTTTACTACAGGGGTTCTCAAAATGTACTCATTAACGAATAGTTGTTTGCGAATACGGACAACCAATATGTCATTACAGAATTAATAGACCTCTTTCTTCTTCACCAAACTCACCCCTTCCCTCCAAGTCCTGCTTAGGCTCAAATGTTTTTTAATTTACACATGCAGCCTCTTGCCTGGTATACACTTTTTTCAGCTCCAGTGCACCAGCTCAAACCCTCCTTCCTTCCCTTCAGTGTGGGTGGAGTGGGTCCCCCCAGCATTTCAATTCACCCCTACAGGCCTCCATCAACACCAGGTTACAAAAGAGTAGGGTTTAGAGGTGCAGTGTCTGGTTGTTCCAATTTCCCAGTGTGACCAACTGGGGTGTAAGCTTCTCCTCATCCAAGATCTCCGATATTTGTTCACTCACCCTTTCCCAGTCGGTTTTCAGTTCTGGACAGCCCCACGTATGGTGGCTACGGTCACGATCAATTATTTTTCTGAGAATGAGGTGCTCAGTCCAGTCCACAATTGCCTTATAGGAAGGTTAAAGAATGGTCCTGCGGGGAAACCTGATTGCATGATGAGTGAGCCTATGGAAGGATAGGGAGCAGGAATGTTGGTCGCTTGAGGAGCAACTGATGCAGTCTGAGGCAGAATATGTGGCCGCCCCGACTAAAGAACGAGCCGGTAGAGTGGAGGAGATCAGGGGGAATACCCTGCCCTGGCAAGGCAAGAGAAATAAGTGCAATTTCTGAAGAGGGCAACAAGGTAGGCAAGCTTCTGCTTTGCTGGCCAAAAGGAGGAGGGACAACAGTAGGTCAGTAGGATCTTATCAGAGGACGTACAGCACAGGGAGACACCCCAAGTAATTGCCTGGGAATTGCCCACCACCTGGAATAGTTGTATCAAAGTTGAACCACTGCCATCCAGGCAGAGCTAGTGACCTTCATAGGGTAGCTCCCAACATCTCGCCTAGATCTGGACCGGGTTGAGACACTGGAGGGTAAGATCACAGAGGCAGAGGTGACCACCGCCATTTCCCAGCTAAGCAATGGAAAAACCTAGGGCACTAATGGGATCCTGACAGAATTCTTCAAAAGTGTAACATCAAAAGTTGTGAAACTCATGCTTGCCATGTTTAGTGTGGCAAGAGATGAAGGTGTTCTACCACCCGATCTCCGGGAAGCAACAATTGTCCTAATCCATAAAGAGGGAAAAGTGGTTGATGGCTGCGCCTCATGTAGGCTGATCACAATGATTAATGTTGAAACGAAGATCCTAGCCAAGATCCTAGTGAATCTCCTAACACATGTACTTGACATCCAGATCAATCCCAATCAATCTGGCTTCATGTCCTATAGAGCCACAAGGCATAACACACAGTGTAGAGCTGCAAGAATCGGGGGTCCTGGTAGCCTTAGATGCAGAGAAGGCGTTCATCTCCCTGCAATGGCTTTACATGATGGCGGTCCTCTAGAAAATGGGCTTTGGTTCATATTTCTTAGCCTGGATTAGCTTACTGTATAGAGAACCATCCACAAGAGTTCTGGTCACTGAAACTCTATCAGCATGCTTCAGACTGCCCACTCTCGCCCTTGCTCTTTGCCATTCCTCTTGAGCTATTGGCATCTTGGCTTACGGTAGACGGACAGGTCAGGGGCCTTCGTTGGGATTTGGACTGAGAGGATATTGTCTTGCTATATGCTGATGATATCCTCTTCCATCTTGCAGACCCCTCAAGCTCAATGCACAGATTTTTAGACTTACTGGCAGCATTTGGATCCTATGTTGGGTTTCCTATAAGCTGACATAAATCAGTGGACTTCCCGCTGGTGGTAGCAACTCATCCAGCAGTAGACAGTCCCTTTTTATGGGTGACAGAGGAGTTCCGCTATCTGGGGATATATGTCATGCCCAACCAAGAATTATTCATGCAAAATAATTTGGAAAAGATTTTAAGAGCATAATGCAATGTTGGGGACAGATGGAGAAAATTGCTGCTTTCTCTCCTAGGCTGGCAGCCCTATAAAAAATGATTTATCCACCTAAATTCTTATATGTGCTACAGAACACTAGAGACAATTCATGCTTTCTTCCGCAAAGTGAACAGTGTGACACATGCTCAGGGATGGGGGACTCCTAGAATCACCTTCTCCCTGCTGACTAGATGGCAGACAGAGGAAGGCATTGCTCTCCCGAACCGCTGACTATACTACTAGGCCTCACAACCTCTGACAGTCAATGACTGGGCCTTTTCATCACAGCAAAAGTCCTCACTAAGTGTGGATCACACCGCTATGACCTCAGAGGGATACCAATGCCGAATATATGGAGGAAAGGGGCTTCGCCCTCTTCCAAGTCTGACAAAGTCTGCAACTACCATATTAAAAAGGGCGACACAAACATTTGGATGGCGGGGTAGAGTGACATTATGACTCCACTCTGAGACTCTGACTTAATTCATTGCCTCAGAGACATGAAAGGTTATCGGAACTGGGAACTGTTTGGAATTTCCCAACTTGGAGATGTCTGGCTGGAAGGAGAAAAATTGTTTTTTGAAGAAATGCAAGCAGTTATACGACTTATCCGGGAGCCAATTATTCCAACACAAACAAATAAGGTGTTTACTCACAAAGTGAAAGCACTACAGGGTTAGATTGAGGAAGAGCCCCCAATGGAGTGTAGATAACTGGGTTCCCCCTGACGAGCCAGTGTCCCAAATCTACTCCATATTATTGCAAAATAGTCTTCCCTCAAAGGACCCATTGGGGGAAAAGTGGGTGGGGGATCTCGGCAGATTAGAAGATGATGACTGAACTCAGGCATGCGAGTACCTTAAAGGTGTTGCGATTAGAGCTGGTTGCCAGCTGATCCAGTTAAAAATCCTACATAGGGCATATTATATTCGGACTCTACTGTTTCGCATGGGGCAGGCAAGGGAGGACTCATGTTTCAGGGGATGCCATATGAGGCACCCCAAGTGTCTTGCCTCCATGGGGTTATCCTTCCCAGTACGCCCATAAAGACCTCAGTTATCAGTGTCTGGGCAAGAGGGTAGTATCTGCATATCTATCCGGCTGGCGTGTAAGTACCAGAAAATAGTCCAGTTGGGACATGGCCCCCTGTGTTGTGTTGGTGTATGAATATTGGCGTATTCTAGGATCCTCTCTCGACACAAATCTGTGAGTCCCATGGCTTCTAAAATGTAGCCAGTCCAGTGTCTGACCAGATTCGGTCCCCCTATTTCATCACCTTGTCAATGTCCTTTTGCATTGTTAATTTGAGGTCTCCCCCGATGATCGTCAATGCATCTGGGGATTGTGTCAGCCATGCCCCCTATTTTCTAGTCTACTGGATTGTAGGCCTGGGGGCAAGTACTATGATCCTATCATAATGTCCTCCCCATAGCATCTGCCATGAATCTCAGCCTGACACCCACTATCATCTGCCCACATGCAGAGTATCTCTAAAGGCAAGTTGCATCAGATAAGGTGCTCCACCCTCTGGACCCCTTTGTAAAACCAGCATGTGCCAATAGCTTATATCTGCCTTTCCCCAGAAGAACACAGTTGTTCCCCAGCAGTTGTATTTCCTGCAATAAGACTATCTGCATCCTGCCTAAGCAGATATTTCCACACCACTTCCCGTTTGTCATCCAGGCCATTAATGTTCCAGGAGACAATTTTCAGGGTCAGTATCAGGCCCTGGTCTCCTTGTGCTTCATCCTCCATTAAATCAAAGATGTCCTGCAGCAACGGCATCCCTCCGTCTGAGCCCCTCCAGCTCCCTATCGCCATGCTCATGCCCCTGATGGCTAAACTCCCTTAGCCCTAACTCCTTGCTCCCAATCACCTCACACTGCAGGCTCAAAACTACCCACCAAACTATCCACCTCCCCAATGCCTGAGATGCCTGTAGTCCCATTTGAAGAAACTAACTGTAGTTTATGTTAAGAACTGTAGGTGAATGGAAAGAATACAATTAGGGCCAGATGTAAGTAGATTCTGAATTGCGACCCACAAATTGCGAGTCGCAATTCAGAATGTAGGATTGTGTCCCTGACACCATCTGCGACTCGCAAGGGGGTCGCAAAGGCCCACCTCATTAATATTAATGGGGTGGGTCACAAATTGCGACCCCCTTGAGACTCGCAGCACTCACAGGGATGGTGGCCTGCTGGAAACAGCAGACCACCATGTCTGTGACTGCTTTTAAATAAAGCAGGTTTTTTTTTTGTAATGCAGCCCATTTTCCTTAAAGGAAAACAAGATGCATTACAAAATTAAAAAATTAAGGCCCATATTTATACTTTTTGACGCTAAACTGCGCTAACGCAGTTTAGCGTCAAAAAGTTTTGCGCCGTCTAACGCCATTCTGAAGCGCCATGCGGGCGCCGTATTTATGGAATGGCGTTAGACGGCGCAATCAGACCGGCGCTGCCTGGTTTGCGTGGGAAAAAACCACGTAGACCAGACAGCGCCGGCGTAGGGGGAAAATGGCGCATGGGCGTCTTAAAATGGGGCAAGTCAGGTTACGTCGAAAAAGTCGTCTTAACCCGACTTGCGCCATTTTTTAACGACGCCCATCCCCCATCAACATGACTCCTATCATTGTAAAGATAGGAGTCATGCCCCCTTGCCCAATGGCCATGCCCAGGGGACTTCTGTCCCCTGGGCATGGTCATTGGGCATAGTGGCATGTAGGGGGGCACAAATCAGGCCCCCTTATGCCACAAAATATTATTAAAAAAAAAAAAAAAAAACTTACCTGAACTTACCTGAATGTCCCTGGGGTGGGTCCCTCCAGCCTTGGGTGTCCTCCTGGGGTGGGCAAGGGTGGCAGGGGGGGTCCCTGGGGGCAGGGGAGGGCACTCTGGGCTCATTTTGAGCCCACTTGTCCCTTAACGCCATGCCTGACCCAGGCGTTAAAAAGCGGCGCAAATGCGCCGTTTTTAGCCACGCCCACTCCCGGGCGTCACTTTTGCCCGGGAGTATAAATACCACGTAAAGGCCTGGGAGTCATTTTTTAGACGGGAACGCCTCCCTTGCATATCATTAACGCAAGGAAGGGGTTCACGGTAAAAAATGACGCACATTCCGGGAACTTTGGCGCTATTCGCCTCTAACGCCATAGTATAAATATGGCGTTAGTTGGCGTTAGTTTTGCGTCGAAATTGCGTCAAAAAAAACGACGCAATTTCGGCGCAAACGGAGTATAAATATGGCCCTAAACGTTTTCGTTTCATTTTTTCAGAGCAGGCAGTGGTCGATAGGACCATTGCCTGCTATGGAAAAATGTTTTTCATACCATTCACAAAGGGGCAGGGGTCCCATGGGGACCCCTTCCCTTTTGCGAATGGGTTAGCACCCATTTGAAATGGGTGCTAACTGCGATTGCTTTGCGACCGCGTTTGCAGTCACAAAGCAATCTGGCATTGCACAGCGACTCGCAATTAGGAAGGGGACTCCCCTTCCTAATTGCGACTCACAAACCCATTTTGCGATACGGTAACCAGGTTACCGAATCGCAAAAGGGGTTTTGTGCATTGCCAAGTGCAGTTTGCACGTTGCAAACAGCGAAATTTGCTGTTTGCCACGTGCAAACTGTGTGCTACATCTGGCCTTTAGTCTCCTAAAGTGTGAGGGTGTGGCCCTCTTAGTGCCCCCATCAATGACTTCTCGAGACCCATTAGATTCCAATTATTAAAGCTGATCCTGTTGCCCAGACTTCACCCCATATTCTCACCCAAGCAACTTCTTCATACAAGCAAGTCTGTAGTAATGGGGGTTACTATTGGTCCTTTCTTTTGCTCGCTGTTGGGCAGGGATTCAGTAGAGGAGTTGTTCCGTTCCTCAGATGATTGTACTAGTTCAACCCATCTTGATCCGGTTGGGATAGAGCACGTATGCTGCAGCTCTGTCACCACCTTTACCTGTCCTGTTTCCGCTGGTGCTTTTGTTGGGGTTGCTTTCAGCTGATGGCAGAGCCTTCCTTTTGGTCTGACCCCCATTCAGTGTTCCTGCACAGGTTGATCCCGTTCTAGTTGGCAGCCATAGCCCCTGCCCTTCAGCCAGTTCCAGGCCTCCCCTGCAGTCATGAAGAAAAGGATATATTGTGGTCCACCACTGTGAGCTTGGCGGGGTAAAGAAGCATACTTTAAGCAGAGAGTTCACAACTGCTTTTTCACGGCCACAAAATATTATCTCTGGTGCTGGTCTGCCTGGGTGTTGTCAGGTTATACATTCACCAGCCCTCCCCAGTCTTCTAATGGCTGTGTGTGAACGCACTGTAGGATATCGTCCTTGTCCCAGTAGTGGAGGAGATGGACGACCACTGATCGAGAAGGCGCTGCTGTCCTCAGTGGGTCCACTGGTACTCTGTGGAATTGTTTCATAGTGAAAAATGTGGACGTCCTACCACCCATGACTTCTTGAAGGAGCCATTGTCCCATATAGAGCTTCATACTGTACCCCTCGCAATGCTCCAAGAGGCTCACTATCCGTAGATTGTTGTGAGAAGAGCTGCCCTCCGCATCCTCTGCCCTACCCGCAGCTGTTCAACTTCTCTCTGCAGCTTTAGCAGTTGTTGATCATGTTCCGCGACCATGGACTGCATCTGTTGCACCTCTTTTTTGGTTTCTTTCACCTTTTCATCCAGGTTACGATGATCTGCTTCAGTAGGCTAAGGTCAACAGCCACTGCGTCTATCTTCCCATCCAGTGCTGATTTAGTGTCCCCTGTAGCTGCAAGTATGTCCGCCATGTGGGCTTCCAGATAGCCGGTTCCGGACGAGCCAGCATTAGTTGGTGTTGTCTGTCCTTCTGTTTTGTCAGCAAAGGGTCTGGGCAGGTGTGTTTGTTGTGCACCATTGTTGCACGAGGTCAGAGTGTGTCCTACTTTGGGTTGTTGCATACCAGGACAAGGAGCACAGGGACTGCCTTGCACCAAAGTCCAAAGGCACCCCTGAGGGGTCTGGTCAACCACCACCCTGACCCCTCCCCTATCAATCTGGCCCACCTCCCCAGCCTGAGGTAGAGGGAAGACCCACCCAGGCAGCATTCCCAACCAAACCTCCCCAAAGGGCCCCACCATGTCCCCCAGCAAGTACAAGCAGCCCCAGCTCACCTCAGGTCTTCCCACATCCAGTTCTTGCAGTGCCCACAGTCCAATGGTCAGTGTTTGGACACCTGGCACAGTCATCCAATCTGTAGCTCCTCCTTCAGTGAATCAATTACTGCTCTAGTCTCCTGCCACAGGCCACAATAGTGTCTCTTCAGAAACTAAGTGCAAGGTTGGGATAGGGCCAAGTTTGATCCCCAGATAACTGGGCTGTAGAGCAAGGCCCAGGGCGCTAGGCAGTCTGCAGATTTCATCACAAAGCAGATGACCCGGTGATACCACTAGGCCCCAGTTCTGTGCACTAAGCCACTTGGTACACTGGACAGGATTCTCCTCCCCACCGAGCTCAGCCCCTCCAGGGGGCAGTTTCAGGCCTTTCTTCATTTAAAAAAACTCCATCTCCGGGGTCCCGGGTCTCTCTCCCCCTCTGGCAGGGTTCTCAGCAAAGCTGGCTCACCAGCTTGACATTCACCTCCGTTCGTTGGACTTGCTGTACTGCACTCCATCAGCCATGAGCCGCTGCCATTTCATTATTGCTGATCGTAATGGATCACTGTTGCAGCCATGAGTGGGGGAAAGGGATCATTTTTCAAGGTCCTCCTGCTGCCAGGGTCTCCCATTCACCATATGCTTGGTCCCCCGAGAAGGGAGGGAGGTCTCTGCCACTGCTGTGGTTGTTATAGTGAGCTGCCGCAGGAAATGGTTTCCCGAACGTATGATATCTGTGGTTGAAGCATATGCCTGCACCTCGGGTCCAATCCCTCTCTGGACAACTCAGGGGGACCCTCTGTTGTCCCAATACACCCCACCACAATGGATGGGCCCCTTGGGCACGGTATCACTGCCTCCAGAAGGGCTCATATGCAGAACTTCATCGGCTCGCATCTGGTGCCATCTCAGGTTGGCCACTCCCCCAGTATGTGGCTAATTTAGACTGCACACTGGTTAATACCATGCCAGCCCCTCTTCTACAAATGATCACAAGACATTGGCACATAGGATGATGCTGACAGGGGTGAAGCTAAGATGGTTTCTAGAGTCCTCACAATATCCATATAATTAAGGCTCATACAAGTGATATATCTACATCAAGTGTATAACCGTCCAACCCAACTAAATAGAATGACACTTGGCATTGACCCTCACTGTTTTATATGCAGAGTCGACCGAGGCACTTTCTACCACACGGTCTGGAGTTACCCTGTTATACAGCAATATTGCAACCGTACACATGACATCCTTAAAACTGAAGGTCAACCTGTCAAATCTGACCCCAAAATGGAATTATGGGGATTATTGGATGAATTTTAATGCTTCAATATTATTTATAGTAATTACCCTACTAATAGCTGATCAAGATTTGATAAGGCCCCATCCCCTAGGGAATGGCCTTACGGCATGGACTATAGTGCTAAGGCCTCAGAACACATATATACTTATAGAGGATGCCCACAGAAATACTACAAGGTATGGGGTCAACGGTGGGACCATGCATATCCTGAATGTAATGAATGACTAAGTAATGCATTTACCCCTTTTGGGGTGTGGGCATGGCCCTTTGCCAGGGTAGGAAACCCTCATCCCTTTTTTGTTTAAATTTGAATTTGCAGTGGCTAGTGTGCTTTCTACTCCCCATGGGGCAAATTGGGGCAGCCCCCTCAATCTGCTTCCTAGGAATGGAGAAAGACTGCTTTGCCCCCGTTTGGGTGGGGCATAGCCCGATACAAGAGTGAGACACTCCTTTCTTTTAATTCTTTAAAAAAATATATATTGGTGTTTAGTGGGCTTTCTACCTATGGAGAGCTTATTTGGGACAAGCCCCCAATGTGTACAATCCACACATCCAAATACATTTGGGAAATGTGCACTTGAATGAAAAACAACCTTTGTGGCTCATTATTTGTTTAAGCACTGGAACTGGAAAGGTATGCAATATTCTGAAAGAGCACTTTGTGATGTATCCCCAGCAATTTCTACTGTACAGTGAAAATTGCCAGTTGCAAGGAGGTGAAAGCATCATAAACCTGGACATGTTTTAGAATAAGTATCTACAGTTAAGAGGGGTTAACCTTTTTTTGTCATGATCCCTCTATTCTGAAAGATCACTTGCGGGATCCTGCCATGTCTTTAGACATTTGTAGGATCCTCACTCATGTAAAATAGTGTGATCCTGGCATATCTTATTTTTATAATAGGATCTTTACTGACAGGTATCACCTGAGGCATGCTTCATCAACGGATCCTCACCCACTACACCTAGTGTGAATGGGTGGACTCAAGGGAGTTTGTAAGCAGAGCTCTCAAGTAAGAATGAGGGATGCTTTGTGCAAAAAAATTCAAATGCCTTCCGGGTCTTCAAGGAAGAGCCAGCTGATGCCACACCATTACTCTAGGGCATGAGGGGCATCTTGGGGATCAGGAACTCACTACAGAAGAGGCCAGCAGGTCCTGTTGCAGGTCCAGGGAGGTCTAGTGCAGTAGGTCCGTGGGGAAGTATCAGGGAGTCCGCAGGAGCTTGTTGTGTCCCTGTAGCACAGAACAGGAGGTCAGTCAGCTGACCCTTATAGTCACTTCAGCCTGGGATGAAGGTTGCAAGTTCAGTCTTCCTTCTCAGCATGCAGGGCAGGCCTCAAGCACCTCTGCAATATGTATAGGTCCAGGAATGTTCTGAAGAATATGTCTAAGGGTCTCCTTTTTATACCTGGTGCCCACTTTTGAAGTGGAAGTAGCCACTGGAGTTTCCCCTTACAGAGGTTTCTAGAATTTCCTGCCACCCTGGCCTGGTCCCAGTGAATCTGGGGGCAAAATAGGCTAGTGTGACACCTGTGTGAGAGCTGGGCCAGTGCCTCTGAAGTTCAAGTGTGGAAGGTGACAGCTCGGCTACTCCCCCCATTAAGCCAGGATGTCCCATCCTGCCAAAATAAAACCCTGTTTTGTGATGCTGTCGGGAGGAATACTCAAAGGTCAGCTGCCAATTACACTTAGGGGGTCATTCTGACCTTGGGGGTCCATGACCGCCATGGCGGAGGGCGGCGGAAGCACCGCCAACAGGCTGGCGGTGCTTCCTGGGTGATTCTGACCGCGGCGGTACAGCCGCGGTCAGAAAAAGAGAGCCGGCGGTTTCCCGCCGATTTCCCGCTGGCCCAGGGAATCCTCCATGGCGGCGCTGCTTGCAGCACCGCCATGAGGATTCCGAGCGCCTTCCCGCCAGCCTGTTTCTGGCGATGTCCACCGCCGGAACCAGGATGGCGGGAACGGCTGCCGTGGGGCCCCTGGGGGCCCCTGCACTGCCCATCCCACTGGCATGGGCAGTGCAGGGGCCCCCTAACAGGGCCCCACAAAGATTTTCACTGTCTGCTGTGCCGACAAGGAAAATCACGACGGGTGCCACTGCACCCGTCGCACCCCTTCAACTCCGCCGGCTCCATTCCGAGCCGGCTTCATTGTTGAAGGGGCTGTCCCGCTGGGCCGGCCGGCGGTCTTTTGGCGGTCGCCCGCCGGCCCAGCGGGAAAGCCGGAATGGCCGCCGCAGTCTTTTGACCGCCTTAATCATTTGACCCATGAAAAGACAGGCGACATCAAATGGTTAGAAGAAAAAAAATGCTAACTTTATCAAAGTGGCAGTTTCATAACTGTCACTTAAAATCTGACTTTACCATAAAAGGGTTTTTTGAAATTACAATTCCTCAAACATCAAACATGACTTTCCTACCTGCCCCACACAAAATATATAATTGTTCTTTATGGGAGAAGTAGGCCTTGCAGTAGTGAAACATTTATTTAGTGGGTTTTCACTATGTGGCATATCCCAAGGATCATCCCTCAGCCCCACCCTCTTCAACATCTACATGATCCCCCTTGCGGATGTCGTAAGATCCCACAGATTCAGTATAATCTCCTGAGCAGATGACACTCAAATAATCCTCTCACTTACCGAGGACCCCGCCAATACCAAGCTCAACTTTTGCAAGCCATTACCAAGGGAGACAAATGGATGAGAAACAACTGCCTCAAAGTAAACTCAGACAAAACAGAAGTACTAATATTCAGAAAAAAACACCTCAATATGGGACCATAGCTGGTGGCCAGCTGGACTACGAACAACACCCACACTGACTGACTATGCACACAACCTGGGCATCAAACTTGCTAGTGCGTCATGACCTTATTTGGTCTCTTATCTTTAATTTATAAGGGGACACGTTAGAGGTTCGATTGACCTTTTGACTGCACTTAGAGTAAATCCCGCCGTAAGACTCGATTTCAATACTAATCAATTACAATATTTAATCAATAGTATCAATAATCATTGGAGTCAGTAATCTCACACATCATGACACCTTTGGCCATGAAGAACCACACCTTCTTGTAAAAATTAGAATGTTTATTTCCCTATATTAACAATGCTAATATCACGTAACTTAGGGCCAGATGTAGAAAGCATTTTGCATGGTGCAAACTGCGAAAATCGCAGTTTGCGCCTTGAAAAATGCCTTTTCCGATGCACATTCCCAATTTGCGAGTCGGAATGCTACTCGCAAATAGGAAGGGGTGTTCCCTTCCTATTTGCGACTGGCATCGCTATGCTAAATTGCTAAAGCAATTCGCAGTTACCACCAGTGTCACTCTGGTGGTAACCCATTCGCAAAAGGGAAGTTGTCCCCATGGGACCCCTTCCCCTTTGTGAATGTTGGCAAAAAGGGGTTTTCAGAGCAGGCAGTGGTCCAATGGACCACTGCCTACTCTGAAAAACCGAAACCAAATGGTTTTGTTATTTTTTTTATTTTGCAACTCGTTTTCCTTTAAGGAAAACGTCTGCAAAATAAAATAAAAAACTGCTTTATTTAAAAAGCAGTCACAGACGTGGAGGTTTGCTGACTTCAGCAGGCCACCATCCCTGTGAGTGCAGGGACTCGCTATGGGGTCGCAAAATGCGACCCACCTCATTAATATTAATGAGGTGGGTCTTTGCGACCCCATAGCGACTCGCAGTCGGTGTCTGAGACACCGTACTGCATCCGATTTTGCGAATCGGAAATTGCAAGTCGCACCGACTCGCAATTTCCGATTCGCAAAATCGGACTTTGCTACATGTGGCCCTTAATCTCAAAATCAAATGGTACACATACAGAAACAACATTGGTTGATCAAATCTTCTATAGAATCTCAATTTATCCAATGCATGTATTGTTACGCACTCTAAAATTACACTACAAATCAATAGCAAGAATAACTGTTAAATAGAAATAGCATACATTTAGATTCAGCAAAGAAACAACATCAATTATTGTTAATAATTAGCAAACATTTCAGTGGGTCTCCTAGCTAAACTTCAGATTAGAATAGCATTTTTGGACTTCATGCAAAACAATTTAGCCAACACAAATTTGGAAAAGCATTTAGCTATGGCTCTATCAAAATTATCGCTGGTACTTAGGAACAAAAGACAACTTACATCAACCAATAACATTTGATTAATACATCTCCTCAGTATGGTTCTGCAAGCTGCGACTGTCTTTATCAATTGGACATCTGTTCCGTCACCATCAGCATCGGATCATGAAAGAGAATGGTTCAGAATCTGGGGCTCTAATTATCTGAACCATTTGTAAAGCATATTGCAAGGATCAGCATTCAGCATCAAAAGTCTAAGCAATCAAGTTAATGATAGAATTCCCTAAGTAAAGGATCAAATAAGAATGAGCACGGAAGTTAGAATGATCGAAATGGCGTCTCAGCAAAGGATTTAGAAAAACGAGCTCCCCTCTCCCTTTGCAGTCGGGCTAAGTTAAAGTCATCGGGCTAAGTTAAAGTCATCTAAAACTCTTCATTTGGTCAGCTCAGTTAAACAATGCAAATATTCATTTCTTTAAACAGCCATTTCATGTGAATTATTTAAACAGTGAAACTTAGCATGAGGCTTTGCAACTAGGCCCAAGAACTCACTGACTTAAGGCCTACAATTGATAAAGCAAATACATAATAAGTAATCATTAATATAACAGACTACTACATTAATCTAAACATGCGTACATCATATAATTTTAATAAGCAGTTAATAAGGACACTTTGTGATTACTGGTGGCTACTCAAGTAGGCACATTTTCCAAGTCGTGCATTATTTCTATATTAATAAATTTTTAATGCAGATTCAACATTCAGAATCCATGAATATTTATTAATAAAAATTTAGTGTTCACAATCCCTCCTCTGATGACTAAATATGTCATCAGACTTACATCTTCCCACACAAATTTTTGCTCCGCTAAAATGTGTCCTCCCTACGTTTTCTTTCTCTTTTAGAATTTTCCCTAAATCATTTTTCCATTTTAATGTCTTCCCTCCTGTGATAATTTTCTTCAATTTAATCACATGATACAATTTACATATTTCCCATGCTCCAATTATGCAAATCACAATAATTAATATCTCTTCTATTATTTTCAATATTACCAGTTTTCCTAGATTGCCAAGCCAACTTCCCACGGAAGCAAATCCTTTGCCAACTTTTTCCCAAACTCCTGGTTCTTTCAGCTCTTTCAAATCAGCACTATCATTAGTCAGATGGTTAATCAAGCTTCTAATGTCTTTACTATTATCAGGCATATATGAGCAACAATTGCTTTGAGTTCCACATTTTTCAAACTCCTCAATCCTTTGCTAAAAGAATGTCTAACGCAAGGCAGTTCTGAAGAGTCATAGATCTTACCGCAGCCATTTCTGGATCCATTAGGATCATGGCTCTTGAACAATTTGTCAGCATGTTACCCACAATAATAGACAACTTTAGATTTTTCACTGAATTCAGAACAACTGCTACTGAAGGAATGATTGTTCCAAATATGTCTCCAACTATGCCAGAATATGATCCTTGGTTTTGTCTAACACAGTGTAACTCAGTCATTTTAGGTAATTTACTCAAATTCTCTATCTGTAACATGTGCCATACCACCCTCTTGGAAGACGGTAATATGCATTTGGTCCACAGATATAATAAACTCCTAGAATTTCCCTGGAGTGGAACATCTCTGAATTTCTGGGTAACCATACTAGCATGTGAATTGGACAGTATTTCTCAAAAATACTTATTTCTTAAATATTGTCTTCCATTTGGAAGGTGCAAAAGAAGAGAAATACAACTGGCAATAACACTTGTTTTACTATTCTTTGTTCCCCTAAGTCTCCCAATAAAAATAGTACCTTTGTGTGGGTAGGCCTAGTGGCTGCAATAGAAAATGGGGCAAAACCCAACATGGACACATCACATTTTTCCACACAAAACTGATCTGTTTTTTGCTAAGTGGGAAGTTGCGGTTTTTGGGCCCTACCTCAGCTGGGACTTAGAGAAACTTCGCAAACCTGTGAATTTTTAAAAACTGGACACCTTGGGGAATCCAGGTTATGGTGACTTATGTGGTTGTCACCAGGTTGTTTTGCCTAGAATCCGTTGGTATCCTCATACGTTGACTATAAAAACACATTTCCCTTACATTACTGTGATGGTGAAGTTCTGGAGTCTCCACAGAATCAAAAACCTCCTTCCATCTAGCATTCTACAAAGTCTTCAGATGAAAATGGTACCTCTCTTGTGTGGGTAGGCCTGGTGCCCAAGACAGGAAACAGCTAAAAATGCAAAACATGGATACATTAAATTTTTCCACACAAAACTGAACCTTTTTTTTCTTAAAGGAGGTGACTGTGGGTTTTGAGCCCTAGCTTAGCTGGCACCTAGGGAAACCTAGCAAACCTGTACATTTTTTTAAACTAGAGACCAAGGGGAATCCAGGATGGGTATGACCTGCATGGATCCCATGAGGTTTTATTACCCACAATGCCATGCAAACCTCAAACTTTGCCTGAAATCACATTTTTCTTACATTTCTGTGATGGAAAGATACAGAATCTGCAGGAATCAACAAAATTCCTACCACCCAGCATTGCCTCACTTGTGTTGATACAAATGCTGTGCCACTTGTGTGCTAGGGCCTAGTGAGGAAAAATGTGTGCTCTTAATCAACATGTGAGTTTTGCAGGGCATTGTGGGTAAGAAAATGGTGTGGTATGGATGCAAAGCACACCACCCTGGACTCCCCTGATGTCTAGTTTTCAGAGCTGTCTGGGTCTGGTAGGTTTTTCCAGGTGGCAGCCTACCCAAGTCCAAAACGTGCAGCTGTTCACCAATGCCAGTGGAATGATACTGGGAGTTAGCCAAACTCTCCTGGCCTAATTTAGAAAAAACAACACATAAAAAATCAAATACCCTCTTGCTTGCCATTGGGAAGAGATGCTTTAGTCCTAAGGGAAGCAGAAAGACTACCTCCCCATTTTTGATGGGTCAGGGGCATGGCCATGTCTACTCTGGGCAGCTCCCACCCCTCTAAAAAAAGTAATTCCTGGTTTCTAGTGGGCTTTCTGACCCCAGAGGTTGGGAAGATGGGATAATTGCTCCCATCCCACCCCGAGGCGGCAGGAAGGCTGTTTCCTTTTTCTGGGGGGAATGGGGACATAGTCATGCCTGTGCTGGGCAGCCACAACTGATACAAAAAAAATCCCTGGTGTTTAGTGGCCCTTCTGCCCCCTCCCCCTGGGTGCAGATGGGGTAATTGCCATCTTTCAAGCAGCCAAACTATGGAATTCATTACCCCAAAATATAAGATCCACGGGTAACTATCTTATTTTTAGAAGACTATTCAAGAGTTGGCTCTTTTCTACATAACCAACATATTTAAAAAGCAATGGACTGCATATCCCTGTGTATGTAAACATGTTATAATTTGATTATGTGTATCTAGATATGTGCATTCCTTTGTTTAAATACGTATAATAAGTATTTTAAATATGTACATACTCTTTAGGCCTATTTAACAAATGTATATTTTACTTCAATTAAATGTATATATTTATGTATTTGTATGTGTAGGTGTATGTATGTGTATATATTTTACGTATATATGTATGTTTCTATGTATATATACATATATATATATGTGTGTGTGTGTGTGTGTGTGTATATTATTCTACGCTTGACACATTCATAGGTCATTGCATAGTTTCTAATAAAGTTGCTTGATTAGATGCTTCTGAGTCTCTGTTTTTTTTAAAATTATCAAAATAGGTAAATATCTATTTATCTACAAGCATTTCACTATTGAAAAATTGAGGGAAGATAAAATACTGTTATAAAAGAACACAAACAAAGTAACTATTGAAAGCCTGTGTTTATATAATACAACTTTAAATCTCAATATATTATATTCCTTACACATTTAGGGCCAGATGTATGACACAGAGTTTTGCGATTTGCAATTTGCGACTCATTTGCGAGTCGCAAATTGTGAGCCGCAGAACCATATGTACAACAATGTACTTCACACTGTTTGCAAATCCCAATGGGGTCGCAAATGACCTACCTCATTAATATTCATGAGGTAGGTAGCAATTTGCGACTCCATTGGGAATGGCCGCACTCACATGGATGGTGGCCTGCTGGTGTCAGCAGACCATCATGTCTGAGATTGCTTTTAAATAAAGCAATCTTTTTTTTTAAACACAGCCCGTTTTCTTTAAAGAAAAATGGGATGCATTTCAAAAACAAAAATGAAAAGTTTTATTTTAATTTTTTCAGAGCAGGCATGGTCCGTATTTTCGCTACCATTCACAAAGGGGCCCTTCCCATTTGCGGATGGGTTAGCACCAATTGAAATTGGTGCTAACTGCGATTGTTTTGTGACTGCATTCACGGTCACAAAACAATCCTACATCGCACTATGACTCACAATTAGGAAGGGAACGCCCCTTCCTCATTATGACTTGCAAACCTATTTTGCGATTCGGTAAATAGATTACCGAATCACAAAAAAGGGTCCGTGCGTCGCAAAGGGCCACATGTACAAATATTTGGATTTGCGATTTCCTAATTGCAATTCCATGCGACTTGCAATTAGGGAATCGCAATTCCAAATAAAAGAAACTTCATTGAGTTTCTTTTGCAATTCCCGGTGGGTAGCTATTAGACCTGCTTCATTAATACTAATGAGGTAGGTCGCAATTTGCGACCCACCGGGAATCGCTAAAATCACAGGGATGGTGGCCTGCTGGTGTCAGCAGACCATCATGTCTGTGATTGCTTTTAAATAAAGCAATCTTTTTTTTTAAACACAGCCCGTTTTCCTTTAAGGAAAACAGGCGGTGTTTAAAAAGAAAGAAAATGAAACGTGTCAGTTTCATTTTTGAAGTGTAGGCAGTGGTCTGTGGAACCACTGCCTGCTCTTCAAAAAATGTTTTGCATGCATTCAAAAAGGGGAAGGGGTCTCTTTGGGACCCCTTCCCCTTTGCGAATGGGTTAGCACCAATTTTAAATTGGTGCTAACTGCGATTGTTTTGCGTCCGAATTCACAGTCACAAAACAATCATACATACCATTTAGATTTGGTATTAGAAAGGGAAGCCCTGGACACGCCCCTTCCTAATACTGAATCACAAAACCAAAATTGCGATTCGTTAACAAGGTACAGAACCGCAGTTTTGGCTTTGTGCATGCCAAAAAGCATTTTTCTAGTTGCAAATATGCTGATTCTGCGAATCGGCCCATTTGCAACTAGAAACATGCTTTGTATATGTGGCCCAAAATGCTTTTATCTCGTCATAAATGGTCCGTTTCTGCGAATCAGACCGTTTGCGATGAGAAAAAAGCTTTGTACATGTGGCTCTTATTCCCTTGTTTAGGTTATCATGTATCTATATATTTACTACTCTTATCCTATTGTACAAGAGAAAGAAAAAAATTACTCTCTTGAAAGCTTTGCTATGTCTGACCATCACCCTATATCTCAATCAATCTATTCTCTAGCTCCACACTCTGACTCTTCCTAAACCCATTTTACTACTATGATCTCCAAAACAACTCTTCCCAGGCTCTCCCCTCCTCCCCTCCTCTACCCCTCCTAGCTCACCCAAACCTCAGTTTATGATTATGATCTTCTAAACAAAACTACAAAATTCTACATCATTTATCTCTCTTTTGACTCATCCCAAAACCCACTTAACTACTATGATCTCCCTAATCCCTTTCTACAGAGTCTTAAATCCTCCACCTCTCCTTTACTCACCTGAAACCTCATCTTACTACTATGATCTCCCAATTAACACTTTTGGATTCTTCCCTCTTCTATCCCTCCAGTATTCTATTTAAAATCAACTAACATTCTTACATGTCCTCAGCTTAAATTAATTCACACCTCCCTACACTAATACTAATACTGTACTCATATTTCCCTATACTAATTCACCACTAATCCTTTTGGGCTCTAAGGTAGCGTGCTACTCTCCAAAAAGCATTTCAACACCTCGGCAGGGGTAGTAAGCACTATATAAATACAATTGCAATTACTTAAGTGGCTGCTGAGGGCTACAATTGGGGCAAAGGGCCAAACCATTGATGTCATCAGGAGTCAAAGGGGATGTGATGGCACTTTTGTAACCCCAGTCATTTTGGTGAATCAGTGTGTTTGAGCAAATGTTACTACAGATGCCAAATAATGAACGAGGGTCAGGACTGTATAACTTAAGCTTTGAGTAGGTCTTTTGAAAAAGGGAAGTTCTTTGAAAGCGCTGGCTGACTACAGCAACTTTGTACCATAAGACATTCTTAGTCTTCCTTGTACCTACCTGGGTTTATACTACAAATGTTTTTTTCCATTTTAGGCAGAGAGTCTGAAAGTAGGGTCACTGCAGGTGTTGTGGCACCCTCAGATTACCTGAAAGACGTTTTTAAAGGAAATAGGTGTCACTTGGCAGATTATGTGCCTCATTACGAGGCTGATGGTCCAAGACCGTCAGCCTCGCGGTGATGGTCAGATCACCATAACTGTGATGGTCCAACTGTCACATTACAACCCTGGTGAGCGGACCTGCCAGGGGACTGCTGTCCCCACCAGGAACATGGTTCCTGATGGGGCGACGGCAGTTGGATTTGGATTCAGCCAGGGTGGTGCTGAATTTAGCACCGCCTGGGTGATTACAACTCAGCTCTCTTCCAGCCTTTCCATGGCGGGGACTCCACGATAGAAAGGCTGGCGTAAAGCCAGTGCCGGGGGCCTCAGGGGTGCCCCCGCACAGCACCATAGGAATGCGTATTGTCTGCACTGCAGACAGTGTGCAGTCCGAAGATGCTATTGTGCTTCAGTATGGGCCTCGGCTCCCTTAAAGGAGCAGAGAGCAATACAGTAGCACTGTCCCTGCTGGTCAGCTCAGCAGGAATGCATATTCCAATGTTCCGGTCAGCCCTGGGGAACATTGTAATATGCTTGGGGGGAGACCACTGGTATGATGGTGGTGTCCTCCCTGCAGCTTGGGTGGTCCTGTGATAGGACCACCAAAGTCATAATGAGGCCCAAAGACACTTCAGTCTTATAAACTTGTAGTTCATGGTAAACGCTTTATTGAATGTTGTAGTTTCTTATCTTAAATAAAGACTGTTCAAAGAATCTATTTTCTCAAGATAAAGATTAATGTTTTCTTTTCCTGCTTCTAGGCTCACCATGAGGTGTTTCCGGCTGGTGCCCCAGGAAAAAAAGACAGTGCACAGGTAAGTTCTTTGCTTTCTTATTGTCTTTACTTTCCTTCGTATATCCTCACTTTTCTATCTATTCTTTTGGTTTTGTCTTCTTTCTATTTTTTTTAAATAGCCCTTTCTTTCTTTCTGGCACCCTGTCCTCCCTTCTATCTGTTTTATTGTTTTTTCTTCCTTTTTATGCTACACTGTTCATAATCTTAGGATATTGATACAATTCACAATAACACTCTGGTTCTAAAATTTGTGACAGTTACCTCTTTTCTAAAAAAAATAATAATAAAAGGAATCATCACAAAAACATAATGTGCCATAAATAAAACTGTTGAAAATAAATATGTGAGAGGTTCTTTACATTTTAGCCTTCCCTCCCATCCAGCCCTTGCTTTCTCCACCTGTCTCCCTTCCACCTTCTAAACTGCTTCGGTGCCTGTGTGAGCCAAGCTCCTCCTGGAACGTGCTGGGATGCTGTGGCTTGTTGGCCAGCCCCTCAGCTTTCTTCCTGCTGGATAGTGGGTTCATGTGATTCCTCTCCCGTCTTGGAAAACACCTCATGCCATCTTGTTCCACAGCATCTTTTGTTGGGCTCAAGGGACTCCTTCCTCCTGAAAGAGGTTTTCTCCCATACTCTGGCTTCGCAAGCACCCATATTGGTCCCACACGACTCTCCTTCGCCACAACCAATCCCCTGCTTGCTTTAACTTCTGTCTCTGTAAACCTCGTTGTCCTCCCTTCCTCATCCCCTAATGTTCTCTCCTCTCTTACGGTTTCTCCTACTGGATGTTTAGTCGTTCCTTACTGTCACTGTCTTCCTCTTTATTCTCCACCTCCTGTACTCATCCTTCTTCTTTTTCTCCCACATCCTGAATGTTGTCCTCTCTAAAAAAAGAAGTCAAACATTAATTGCAATAAAGCTGTGTTTGCAGAGATGCAACTGTTTTTTATCAATTAAGGTGATCCTCTTCTCAAATTGATGTATATTTGCAGGTGTTAAACTTGAACTTTACAACTTATTCAATATTATTGGAAGCTCAAATTAGACACATGCTTTATTGTGGTGAGAAAGTTGCCTTTGTTGTGCTGAGAAAATTGCCCATAAAATAGTGTTGATCTGCTTGCGTATTGCTCTTGTTAAAAAATATGCCTTTATTTTCGAAAGTGACACAATTGTACACCCAAAAATGAGACATTACAGGCACATCTCATTTGTAATTGGAAAACAATATTTATCATGTACATACTGAGTTGTTGTTGATGTTTTGATCTTCAAATGTCTACATTCTTTCTCTGAGAAAAAACAACAAATGAAGTACTCTAATAGGCTGTGCGCTGTTAGGGTTTTGGGCTAGTTAGAGATGGTAATAAAATCTTACTTCACTTTTTAAAAACCCTGAAAAAAAACAATGGTTAAAGTGACATTATAGTTAGCCATGGTAATCATTTACTTATCAGGTTTTTTAAAAAAACTTAGAAATTCACTGAAGAAAGTTAAAAGGTTAAAGCAACGTCGGTGAAAAAGTCAGTTAAAAATACAATTTTAAACACAAAAACGTCCACTGACTAACTAAAGTAACTATAACCAGGTCCACTGGAATTATGCAACAAAATTGGGTCAAATTATGCACCAAGGTTGAGTAAATTACGCAGCAAGAGAAAGCAAATCATGAGGTGTAATGAGGCACCTTTTGCAATAGTACTACTTTATTATTTTGTAATGTTTACACTTGTTAACACTGTCTGGGAGTTTGTAGTACCCAGTTTAACACTCTACTATAGCAATAAGCAACTGAAAGGTGACCTTTCAACCTTTGCCCAGGGTATTCCAGGGTATTCCACTGCACTGCAACATTTGTTCCAGTGCCTTTAATAACCTTTGAGCTGTTCAAATCAGAAACATTTTTTTTTTGTAAAACTAAACTGCAGATTATTCAGCAGGTAATAGATTATGTGGCAAATGTGCCAAATCTATAATTATGCAAAACAACACCACAGCCACATGATTCTAGTGACCCTGACTATAACTTGCACACTTACCATGCACTGCTTATGATCTTACATACTTCATCACTCATGGTATGTTGTATGATCTCAGTGAACATCACTGATTACACCTGAAATTGTATTATTAATGACATCATTGTGCATGCCAAATGCCCAAGTTATAGTTACTTTGTTTCTGCTTAATTTCCATTCAGTGCTGTACCCTGCATTTGTCACACCATGTTTTATTTTATAGAAGCCAATGTCTCTCTCTCTCGTTGTTAAGTATTCACACAGTGATCACTCAATCATTACACAGTGAACTTTGACCATAAACTCCCATTCCAGCCCTCATGTCACACTGAACCTCAAAATTTCAGTGGATTGTACCATACCACAAACAACAAATCACAGGTTTTAACAGCATTGCACCTAGACATTCCCCATAACTATCCATAACTATACAGAATAAGGGGACTGGCATGGAAAGGTGGCCAAGCGGTAGCACTTCCTCAAAGCTCCCGGGAAGCCCCTTAAGACTGACATAATCTGTCCTGCATTGCCACCAAAGTAGTGCATTTGAGATTCTTTGCCCCTCCTATTGGCCCCCACCCAGTTTGGATGTTGAAACTTTTGGGTGCAGTGCCAAACCTGTATGCGGCATTGCCTCATGGGTGGGCCAGGTGTGGTCAGAGGTAGGCCACAACAGAAGGAGAGAGTGGTGGCTACGACACCCGGGCACAAGGGAAAACTGAGCCGCGCAGCGTTGTAGCTAGGGTGGGTGGTGGTTTCCTGTGCCGTACCCATGTTTGCTTTTGTGTTGGCCTGAGTTGAGTGATGAGGCAGCATGGACTTGCTGACTGGAGAGAGTTGAGGAGGCCGGGACTATGGCAGCAGGGTGGCTTGATGCTGATGGCATGCTGTTTGCCTGCCGTGGGTTATTGAGGTCGCCTCGGATCCCTGACAGCTTGCGGTGGTGGGAGCATTGAGGAGGAGGCCCCAGGGAGACATGAAGGTTCTCTGACCATGAGGGCCAGGACTGTCCTGGCGCATGAGGTCTGGAGTGTGGAGGGGGCCCCGTTTCACCTGGAATAGCAGCTGCCGGCTGGTAGTGCTGGATGGTGAGCCCATGATTATTAGGAGTCCAGGCTGATTTTTCACCCTTGGGGCTTATTGATTCCTGCTGGTTTCCTGGAGGCTCACCACTGGTCGGTTTTTGAGGACAAGGGGCCAGATGTAGCAAAACGGCAATTTGCGACTTGCAAATTGCAAGTCCCTGCGACTCGCAATTTGCAAGTCGCAAATTGCTATGCAGTACGGTGTCTCAGACACCGACTGCGACTCGCTATGGGGTCGCAATGACCCACCTCATGAATATTCATGAGGTGGGTCGCAAATTGCGGCCCCATAGCGAGTATAGGCACTTGCTAACATGGAGGCCTGCTGTCGTCAGCAGACCTCCATGTTCGTGACTGCTTGATCAATAAAGCAGTTTTTTTTTTTTTAAGTGTAGCCCGTTTTCCTTACAGGAAAACGAGCTGCACTTTAAAAAAAAACGAAACCTTTAGTTTCGGTATTTTTTCAGGGCAGGGAGTGGTCCCTTGGACCACTCCCTGCCCTGAAAAAATATTTGTGGGTCCAGTCACAAACTGGAAGGGGTCCCATAGGGACCCCTTCCAATTTGCGAGTGGGTTACCATCCACTTGAAGTGGATGGTAACTGCGATGCCATTTGCGACCGCGTACTGCATCCCACTGCGAGTCGCAAATAGGAAGGGAACACCCCTTCCTATTTGCGAGTCGGAAATGCATTTTGCGAGTTGGTTCCGACTCGCAAAATGCATTTCTGCATAGGAAACTGCGTTTTGCGACTCGCAAACGGCAAATTTTGCCGTTTGCGAGTCGCAAACAATTTCCTACATCTGGCCCAAGGTTCTGTACCCTATGCATCCTGGGCACAGTAATTGAACACTGCTGCACAGTGACCTGGTGGTCTGCTGCTCGGTTTGTGCTTGCTACCCACCTCCAGTGGGAATCCTAATTCTTGGCCCCATTTTGAGACATGCTGAGGGCCTGCAGGGGCATATTTATTTCCCCCTCTGACTTTGGCCATCTGAGTCATGGTTGGACTGCCCTGGGACTGGTGGACGGCTGATCTATGGTGATTGTTGTCCTGCACATTATTGGTAACTGTTGGGCGGCCACTATGGTAAAGGATAAACCATCAAAAGAGGTGCCGGCCAAACAAATCGACAATTGTGCACTGCCCTTACCACAGGGGTATGTGGAGGTAGAATCACACAAGCAGATACCCCGTGGGAAATCATCAAACTCCTATCCTGGTTGATTTTATGGCAGAAATAAAGGGGTCCTGGATGGATTCTGTGGCTCTCGAGGTGGGACCATTACGTGCCGACCTTAGGAAGGTGACAGAGAGGGTCAATGAAACAGAGGGTCAGGTCTTGGAACACCAACAGGAGGCAATCTCTCCTAATAAAACAGTCACTGACCTACAGTCCTTTGTGGCTACTTTGGATGAGGAACAATCTCCAATTTCTTTGTTTTCCTGAAAAGGCTGAGAAACAATCAACCAAATGTGCTTGGGGAAATGGATAACAACAGTCCTGAAACCTAAGCTGCTTTCAAATTCTTTACTATTGAGTGCACTCATCGATTGTTGCCCATGTCGGTGTGCTGCCTTGAGCCATCATTGCCTGTTTATTTAATTTTTGGGAAGAGACACCATACTACAACATGTTCTAGTTCAGCCCCCCCCCCCCCCCCGGTTTGAGAACAATAACATTACGATCTTCCCAGATTATACATGCAAAGTTCAAAATCTGTGCAGAGGCTATATGATGGTTAAAAAGACTGTGAGACTGAGCTCTTTGATACAGCCTCATGTTCGGACTGACTGCATGGGCCAATTTAGTAATGAATGAGTAGCATGACTGATTGGATCCTCCATGATTGATTTGGAGTTGTCATTACATTTGGGGGTAGAGACTTTATAAGTCTGCATGTGATTACGCCATGCTTCTCTGGAGTGCTGAACTTAATGCACACGTACTCTATTTGAACATCATGCAGGGGGGTTACTGAAGGATGTGTCACTTGTGTAGTTTTATATTATATTGTTGCTGGAGGGGAATTGCCTATATCTTGCTGGTGGATGAATCATGGTGGGCTGATTTCTTGTTGCTGGGGACTTGAGCACCTTGGCCTCTCCACCTGGGTGGGATGGAAGGCTCACAGAACCAAGCGACTTCTGCAGTTGTGGTTTGTTTCTCAGGGCGGGATTAGGTGGTGGAACTTAGCGGGCAGCAGAACTTTCTGGGGCCTTAGTTGTTTAGACTTGCTGCCCTTGTGTGGGGGGTATCATTTTCTACCCTTCTTGGGTGGTATGGTTCTATTGTTGTATAGGTATTGGAAAATTGGCGATAATGCTTTGCATCTCCCTTGCTGAAGCAGATGGAGTGCATGTCAGTATGATTCCTGATCCAAGTGGTGCGATGTGGGGTGCTGAGTAACTCATGATCTATGGTGGGTGACTGGAAGGGATTGCCTTGAATGTACATGGATTAAGCTAGCCTGAAAAATGAAGGAGAGTGTACTCATACTTGGGTCGATATAGGTTATCAGTGGCATTTTTGCAGGAGATGCACACTTTGGGGACCTGTGGTGTATCCTTGAGGCCACAGTTGGAGGGGTCAGCTCTCTGCTACTTTGTATTCCAGTTACACCAGCGGTGTGCTTATGTGGGTGTCCCCCGGAATCCACTTTGTTGCCCAGAAAACTATGATTGACCACCAGGGGAGGTATGTGATCATTTTAGGAGCACTGGATGCTAGGGACGTTTGCTTGGTGAATGTCTATGCACCCAATATGGATGATGGATTTTTTTTTGGTGCAGTGATGGGTTCAATGGCTGAGTATATGGGTACAGAGATTCTCTTTATGGGGGACCTCAATCATGTGCTTGATGAGGAGTTGGATCGCCTCTCCCCTTGAGTGGATACTAAGCCTGCTATGACTGGCATCAATAAAGAAGTGATGGCTGGGGCGGGCCTTCAGGATGTGTGGAGACTGAGGAATCTGCAAGCTAATGTGTACTCCTGTCATCTGCCCACTGCTGGGACTTATAGTTGTTTAGAATATTGTTTATTAACTGGTTCATTACAACACTGTGTGGAAGACGTGGCCTACTTGGTGCCTTATATCTCTGACCATGCCCCTTTAATGGTGATGCTCCTACTGTCCATAGAGCTCTCAAGCTCAGCCATGAGGTGAATGAAGGCTGTAGCCCTCACTGATCCAGTGTTCAATGAGGCGGTGCGAGAGATGGCTGACCATTACTTCACAGAAAATTGGGGCAGTGCATCAGTGAGAGGGGTTGAATGGAACAGTAGGAAAGTAGTGTAACGGGGGGGTGTCTAAAAGTAACCTATGGGGTGAAACAACAACTATCAGATCTCTAGATTCTCTGGAACAAAGACTGGGTGCCCTGGAAACCATGGTAATAGAGCGTCTGCAGTCACTAGTTAAGTGGAGGCACTCTATGCCAGCCCACTGCCTATCTCGGCACAGGCAAGATTACATTATCTAGAAGGCTTCGAGTTACCATCCCTTTCCCAGGGAGAGAGAGACAGATTGGAGGCCCTTTTGACTAAGGAGGAGATAGTGGCGGCTATACGGATGTTGAAGCCAGGTAAGCACTCTGGTAGTTAGGACGAACCAGTGGAATTTTATGAGCGCAGGGCAGGGGTGATGGCTGAAAGGTTTGTAGTAGTTTACACTGAGGCATTCGGTACAGGAATACTCCTTGTTTCCATGTGCAAAGTCATTGTGGTTATGCTACCCAAGCCAGATAGGGATGCAGAGGAAGTCACTCCACACCCCCCCTTTCCATGCCCAATGTTGATATAAAGATCCTGAGGAAGGTCCTAGCTGTGCGACTTCACCCCACTTGCACGGCTTAATTCATGAGGATCAATGAGGAAATACCATCTGTAATCTCAGAAGACTTGCATTAGTCTGGTATGACCTTGCCCCTGAGGAGTACCCTGTGCACTGACCCTCCTAGGTATCAAACAATCCTCCAATACTTTATCTTTGGATTATTTGTGGGATGTCCTATGTAGAGCAGGCATTGGGGACACTTTCCTGTGATGGGTTCAGATGCTTTATACACAGCCCATGGAGCGGGTAAGGATGGGGGACTGTGTCTCACCGCTTCTCTTTACATCGTGATATTCAGCAGGGGTGGCCTTTGTCCCACCTGCTAGTTCTGTTAGCAGTGGAGTGTGATAAAAGGCCTATTTTGTCATGGTTAGCACCCACTTTTTGCCTATTATTTGATGTAGTCTCAAAGTTGTTAGTTCCCAGGACCCTTGCTAATCAGGTTCCTTGGGCCAGATCTCTTTCTCTAAAACTATTGTGATGCATTGTCACAATTGGCATCACCTTTAGCTGCCACTATAAGACCCTGGTAAATGGTAGTTAGGTACCCAGAGCATGGGTTATCCAGAAGCACCCAACACTGCCATTGCAGGTTGAGTGTTCTGATGAAATCCCATAAGACAAACCAGACATGGCACACAGCCTGTGTGCCGTGACTACTATACACTGCATGCACTATAGGTAAGTCACCCCTCTGTCAGGCCTTACAGGAAGGTTGCACTATGCTGCCTTCCTGCACTATGCCAAGGAAGGCTGCACTATGCTGTATTTGTGGGCATAGATGCATGAACTATATGTGTCCTTGCCGTATCGGCCATCCATTTTAATGCTTGTGCTGGACACTGGTCAGTATGCCTACCCTGAACCCTGGGTTATTTGGTATCAACAAATCAGAATGATAAATCCAAACTGGTACCAGTACTGGATGTATTGCAAAATCTACCCAGGGGCACCTTAGAGGTGCCCTCTGCAAAGGCTAACTATCCTAGCATGGCTGCAGGCCAGTCACAACCAGCCTGCCACCACCAGACATGATTCTGAGCCCTTGGGGTCAGAGATCATTCTCTCTGGGACTCAGAACAAAGTCCTTCCTGCGTGGAGTTGCTAACAACCCCTCCTTCCAGAATGTGCACTGCCCTGCTAGCGAGCTTCAAAGGGCTTACCACCTGTGAAACACGACCCCCAGGCCTGCTACTAGCAGCATTTGGCTGCCCCCATTTCAAACCCCCAATCTTGGTGGGAGCAATGGCAGGAAACCAAACAAAGGACAGGAGGCGTGTTCAGTCCTGGTTTGCACCACCCCTAAAGGTCTTGCATTGAAGGAAAATAGCCAATCGGATGTAGGGAAGTAACCTCTGCCCACAGAAAGTGGTCACTTAGTGGGTGTAGTCACCTTAAAGTAAAGGACCCATTGGTCACTATTAAGTACCCCTTAAAATACCCACTAACTATAATATTTAGTGGGCATCCCTAGACCATGAAATCAGATTCAAAGGACAAAAGAAGACCAGCGAAAAAGAAGATCCAAGGCTTGAGAACTGAAGTGCTGCTGCACCAAGAAAAGGCGCAAAACCCTGCCTGTTGCTCCCAGGACTCGCCAATCGTAGTTGAGGGGTTGCTTGGACATTGGACGGACTCTACAAACACCAAGAGGTCCTCTATTTTTCACTAATCACCAAAGATTTCCCTCCAGAGTGAAAGCAGCACTCCACAACATCAAGGAACCAAAGAGCCAGTGAAGGCCACTTCACTGACCAGCTGCTGATCAAGGAACTGGATGCTGTAGCCAGACAAAACTTCGTTTGTCGGACCATGGGGATAAACTCTGCCAAGTTTGATGGCACTGTGCCCTTCAGTGGCCAGACCATGCAATAGCCTTAGGTACTGGTCTCCTCACATTGGACACCTAGAAGGACAATCCATTCCGGACAGAAAAAAGACCAGGAGGAAGCACCAGTCATGGGACTTCAGGAACCGCCTGCATATCCCACCCTGGTGCCCCTGCTGATCTGCAAGCGACCCTCGAAGGGACCTACCTCCTGCTTCCAATGGCACCTTACACACAGCCATTTCGGTCTGTACCTGGCTGCCCTGTGCCCTGAACCGAAGATACAGCTGTGCCCTAAAGGCCCCCTCTTACAACTTTGACACTCCAAGTGGACCCACCTGCCTTTCAGTGCAGCTGTGTAGCGCTTTTCTAAGTAGTCCCCCGCAGTGGCTTGGCACCAGCTTTGACTTTCTGTAGCTGCTGCCACTGAAACAAGAGCAGCCCAACCTTCTACAGCTGGTCCAGAGTGGCCACCGACGATCTTGATATACCTCCAGAAGGAGACACTGGTAAATGCACTGCCTGATTTTATACATATTTTCAAAGTCTTTTTTCTCTATTGATTCCTAGGATGCATATAAACGCACAAAAAGACTATTTTTTAAACAACTTCAAAAATTCATGACTTAAAAATAATTTACCCGATTTTGATGATCTTGGTCTTAGAAATTTTATAAAAATCTGAAGTGAGTGTGTGGTCTAATTTATTGATACTGTGAGTACAACAGATGCTTTGCACTTCTCCAAGATCAGCCTAAATGTTCGACCAAACTACCATCCATAAAAAATTAGAGTATTAGTTGGTCTAGTTTTTACCTCTGTAAACCTAGGTGTGGTTGCCTGGGCTCCCTGTACAGTGTGCCAAGTTTTGCATGCTACATAGAAGACCAGCCTCCTACATGGAGCAGTGGCATGCCGGTTTCCTGATGCATTGGGAGGATGGGGTATGTAGACCAATTCCCTTAAGCAACCCTAAGCCCTTAAAATGCCCTTACCATCCTATACGCCCACCCTTCAGTAAACCCTAAAAAACCTCTACCACCCTATACACCAACCCATCCCTAAACCCCTACCCAACCATAAAACCTAAACCCGAAAACACACACACACAGAAACATTTATACTTACTTTAAATAGACTTTCCATGTGTGCTAAAGGCATGGGTGGTAAGGCAAATGCATGGAAAAGGCACTGTGTGCTAATGACCACGTTATAAAGGCTGATTCCCACTTTTGGACTGATTTCCACACACTATCAAATTTACATATACAAGAGGTTCCATCATTTAACAGAAAATAAGTCGTTTGGGAATAGTCACTTTATAATGAGTTTTCATTAGGAGGACAGTAGTATGCAGACGTTGATGGGCCTGGTATTAGGTGATGTGTGCACTTGGGGTCTAGTCTTTTCAATGAGGGAGAGAATTGTATGTAGAAGTGGCTTCACCTATGAGTACATGGTATATGTGGTAGGGGACTGGAGATTTGATGCTCAACTTTGTTTTGAAAGAAAGTTATATGTTAATGAGTTGTGTGCCATTTAACACAAAGGCCCTCATCATGAGATTGGCGGTAAATGCCGCTTACCGCTGTGGTGACGGCCGCCAATATACCACTGCGGAGGTAAACATCTGTTCACCAAATTATGACACACACACCAATCGGACAAAATACTGCCACATACAGAAATCCACCAGCCCAAAGGTCAGTGGTAAAGTGTCGATACCAACACCCATACCATTACGCCAACAAAACAACACCCAACACATCATGACCCACGAATCACCATGGCAGACCTTCAATGGCGGTAAACAATGGCGGCACACACCAGCACGATCAGAATGGACACCCAAATACTAAAATGCACAACATTGGCAAATACCAAAAACACACAACTGACACTAATACACACACCACACCCACCCACCCACACACAGCACTATAAAACACCCACCCACATTACCCACAACCCTTTACAAAAACATAATATTGCCACAAGACTGACTCCAAGACCACTGCGAGAACTAGACACACACCACATACACCCATACATCCCTCACGCACCCCATTTCACACACCCAACCACATTACCCAACACCCACACACCTACACACACCACACAACACCCATGTTCCACAAAGTTGCAGGTCATGGTGGAGAAAATAGGGTAGAGCCGCAGCTGTTTGAGGCACTGGTACAGCAAATATTCATTTCCAGGAAACTGGAGCTATGTCAGCGAATTATGGACAGGGTGAATGCCATGGGACAAAATCCAAGAACAAAGGACGACATCAGGAAGAGGTAGAACGACCTACGGGGGAAGGTATATTCCGTGGCAGCAAGACTCCAGCTCGCCATTCAGGACTGGTGGTGGACCCCCACCTCCTCCCCCACAACTCACAGCATGGGAGGAGCAAGTCTTAGCAATACTGCATCCTGAGGGACTTACTGGAGTAGCCGGTGAACTAGACACTGGTGAGTCAAGATTTACTACTTATCACCCTAATATCTGCATGCCATCTCACCCCCTCACCCTCACTCCCATCACTCCACTCCATCCCACACACTGCACCTACACATCTGACTGACCCCAATGCCAAGCCCTGCATGCTATACCAATGAATGGACAGCCCTCCCAGCCCTGCTTGGACACCCATCACAAAAGCATGCACAGCATAGGGGAACTAACAATCCCACAATACATCATCATAAACATACAAAGGTGGCACGGCTACAGCAACAATAGAGGGGAAGCTAGGGATGTACATTATGTCACAGACATGAAGCGTGATACATCACTTCCACCCCCACAGGTGCCCCAGCCAATGTCAGCGGAGAGGAGGTGCCATGACAAACCAGTCCCCCAACAAAAGATGCCCCCTGTGATGACAGTAACTCTGGACTTCTTGGATCTGGATGAACTACCTGGCCCATCAGGGACCGCTGGTCAGTCGGTCACCCCAGCCCACTCCCAGTCAACCACAGAGCCTACCCCATCAGTATCCAAAACCACAGCACCCACACAGCATCCCCACACCTCTGACCCCAGGACACATCGATCAGCAGTGTGCCCGTCTGTACAGGGACCCTAGTCCACACCTCGCCCCAAGACAATCAGGGACCTGGGGGTCAGTGGGTACACCGTGCAGGGGACACAGGCACAGGGCAACAGGACCACTGGGAAGACCACTGTGTACCAGGGGCAGGAAAGGCCCAGGGAACTGACTCTCCAGGAGGCACTCACCAAGATCCTGGGGCCTACCAATAATCCAGAACACGATGGACCAGATACTTACCAACATGCAGGAGAACAAGCGGCTGCAGGAGGGACACCATCAAGAGATCAGGGAGGACTTGCAGGCCCTCAGTACAACCATGATCTACATAGCAGGGGTGCTGGCAGACATCGCCAACATTGTGAGGGAATCAACAGCACACCACAGGCCGCTGCACTAGCCAATCTATTGAACAGCCCTCTACTTCCGCTGCAGCTAGTGAGCAGGAAGCCCAACCATAGGACCCACAGGCCGCCAGCATCCCTCCCTCTGCAGAAGGTGAACCACCCTGCAAACATTCCCTGTGACCCAGGCAGAAGCCAGAGACACTTGACAAGACCAGGCCACCACCAGGAAATTAGGCTCTCCTGATTGTACCCCTTGTGTCCCACCCTGTCACCTTCTCCACTTTGAACTGCCTTTGCTTCACTTCCTATGGCCCCTTGGATACTGGACCTGTGCTAAAAACAGACTGGAACAATACCCTGGACTTTCCTCTATCATCACCCCATTCCATTGCACCTTTCCCTCAATTATTTGCACTTCAATAAACACCCTTGAACACAACTTGTGTGACACTGTTTTATATGTTGAAAATGTGCATTTATGGGAACAGTCACATCTAGTGCAAATAATCAGAACACTGTGATAGCATGTAAAGAATAACCTGTAGCTGTCTGTACTAATCACATCACCAACATCTGTAAAATGACAAGCCATAGGCGACATTAAGTTGCGATACAAAGGAAGTGAATGCCTTCATGCCACAGCCACACAGATACAATCAATAGTCAGAGTAATGGTCAGAACCACTGTCTCACCAGTGTGTCATTGGAAGTATTGACGTATAACTGATGTTCTGTTGTCCACATCCTCATCCTCTGCCTCCTCCTCCTCACTGTCGTCAGGGTCCACTGCTGCCACAGGGTAATCTCCAGTCTCCTCCTCCTGCAGGAGAGGCACAAGTCGTCTGAGGGCCAGGTTGTGCAACATGCAGGATGCCACTACTATCTGGCAGACCTCCTCAGGTAAGTAGCACAGGGATCCACCTGTCAGATGCAGGCATCTGTACCTGGCCTTTAGGAGGCCGGAGGTCCTTTCAATTATTCTCCTGGTTCCTCCATGTGCATCATTATAACGGTTCTCAGCAACTGTCTTGGCATCCCTCACAGGGGTCAGGAGCCACAATAGGTTTGGGTAGCCAGAGTCACCTGCAAGTATTGAGGGACAAACATTAGCCTTACACAATGCTATGGGGATAACACCTGAAGGTATTCACTGACATACAGTGGGTGGGGACTCTGGCTCACCTATTAGCCCCACCCTGTGCCTCTGTAGTTGGGCCATCACATTTGGGATGCTGCTATTCCTCAGAACAAAGGCATCATGCACCGACCCAGGATACTTGGCAGTGACATAGGAGATGTAGTGGTCCGCCAGGCACACCATTTGCATATTCAGTGAGTGGAAACTATTCCGATTCCTGAACACCTGTTCATTCTGGCGGGGGGGGGGACAAATGCAGTATGTGTACTGTCAATCGCCCCAATAATATTGGGTGTATTCAATTGCACAGAATCCTGCCTTTCCACCTGGGGGAAAGCAATGTAGTTGCACATGTGTTTCACCAAGGCAGACAATACCCTTGCCAGCACGATTGAGAACATTGGCTGTGACATTCCTGCTGCCAACCCCACTGTCACTTGGAAAAAACCAGTTTCCAGGAAATGGATCACTTATAGAACCTGCATAAGAGGGGGGATCCCAGTGGGATGACGGATAGCTGATATCAGGTCAGGCTCCAATTGGGCACACAGCTCTGTGATTGTGGCCCTGTCCAGTCTATAGGTAAGTATTATGTGCCTGCCCTCCAGTGTAACCAAGTCCACAAGGGGTCTGTACATGGGGGTTTGTCTCCTCCTCCTATTCATCCGCAGTGGTAGGTATCTAAGGGACACAAGAGTGAGTAGGCTGTCACAATTTGAACAATGGAACCACCACCTCAGTGTGCATACACCATTAATGTGATGGGACAGTGAAAGTGGCAATGTATGTGCAATTTCCGGCAATGACGCAGTTATGGAAGATCTTAATGTTGTCCACCACTATGAAATGGCGACCGCCTGTCCTGTATCTAGGGACAGGTGGAAGTGAGGTAGATTCGCCAATATTGGGCGTTGTAGCGGAATGCGGTCTTGCATTGCTGTGCAATTCCTCATTAGCTAAAATGGGGCTCTATGGAGTACAGTGGCCAATGGGGATCAGCAGCGGCGGTGACGGTGTACATCTCTGCAGACGTGACTGCCATTTTCCATCTGAATCCTCACTTGATTCCTGACTCTACACAGGACTACACCTACACTGCGTGTGCTGCTGTGACCTGTGTCTGGAATCAAGCATGGCCCGTTTGACCGGGGAAATTGCCCCTGTCTTTAGTCAATGGATTTGGATCTCTTGGTGGATGGGGTCCTATCCTAGTATGAACAGCTGTATGGACCTCCAGACCAGTAGCCGAGTACACCTTGGGCATGATGCATGTGGGAAGGTTGCATGGAGATGTGTGAGCAGTCATCGTGTCATTTGGGTGGGGATGTCTGGTGGTAGTGTACATGGTGGGTGCCGGGCGATGTGTGTGCCAGTGGAGTTGAAAACGGGATTTGTGGGCCATATGTGTGACATGCTGGATTATATGTGTAATGCTGTCATCCTGTCTGTATTACCTCTGCAGGTCAGCACCCATCAAAAGAAGGGATTGTGGCATGCCATCGCCAAGGACGTGCAGACCCTGGGGGTCTACAGCAGGCATAGCACCCACTGCAGGAAACAGTAGGAGGACCTGAGATGCTTGGCACGGAGGACCGCAGAGGCCCAGCCAGGGAAGGCCTCCCAACGAGGAAGGGGTGCCCGTCGGAACCTGACCCCCCTGATGGCCTGCATACTTGCAGTGGCCTACCCAGAGCTGGATTGCCACTTGAGGCCATCAGAGCAGCCACAAGGGGGTAAGTACAGTGGGCATTACTACAATAATTGGTAGGTGGCAAGGGATCCGGGTGGTGAGTGTGAGTTAGTGGGTGCCCCTTAATGCCAGGACAGACATTGCAGCATGATCCAGCTCAAGGGTAACAGGTGTATAGCAAATGCAGGTAACCTAGCTTGGTTGCATTCTGTGTCAGTCAGGGCTTTGTGGGTCCCAGGAGGGGTGCAGGAGGCAGTGTTATCCCTCATCTTGCTGTGTCATAGAGCCAATTGAATGTCAGTGCAATGCATAGTGCTCAATCCTGATCCCTGTGTGTGACAGTACTGTGTATGCCAACTGTGATCTTGGTGCTGTAATTGACGCAGTGCTCCCTTTCTCTCCTTCCCCCCCTTTCTCCTTCTGTCATCCTGTTCATGTGTGCATTAGCATCATCTGGTGAAGGAGCAGGGGCACCGGCGACAGAGGGAGCTGCACCACACAGGACCCAGGAGGCAGAGTCCACCAACGCCAAGGGGACCATTGGGACAGAGGGCTAGGGGAGCACCACGGTGGAGACAGAAGATGACAACACAGACTCTGATTCCTTCTCCAATGGAATCTCCCTGGTGGTGGCAGACACCTCTGTGACCACCCCAGGTGCAGGTACAGCTGCCACCGCCGTACCAGCTCTTCCCTCCCAGTAGCCACTCAGTGAGTTGCCTGAGGATGGTGGGCATCTCCTTCGCCCCAGGCACCTCAGGCCGTGCCCCAGTGAGGAGACTATTTACCTCCTGAGATCCATCTCTGTGGGGCAGTCAACAATTGTGAATGCCGTCCAGATGCTGGCATCCAAGATGCAGCAATGCAATGCATTCCAGAAGGGCATCCACGGTGGATTGGTGGCCCAACAGAGATCGATTCAGGGTCTGGCCTCCTCTCTGATGGCAGCCATTGTCCCTGTTCCTACCGTCCCCCCACCAGCTACCACTTCCCAGTCCCAGTCTCCTCAATCCCAACCCATCCCAAGCACACATACAGACTAGCATGCACACAAGACATCACACAAGCGTGGCACAGTCAAACACAGGCACCACACTTCAGTCCACAGGCACTCACACAAACAACAGACAGTTGCACACATCCACATCCACTGCCTCCACTGTCTCTCCATCCTCTTTCTCCTCCACCTCCCTCACAGTCACGTCCGCACTCACACCTGCATGCACTGCTTCAACAACGACCACTAGCATCACCACACCAAGCAGTACACACACCTCACTAGCAGACACCTCCACAACATCCATCCACGTGTCCCCTGTGTCCTCTCCCACCCTGTCTGTCCTCCCCCTCCTAAAGGACACAAACGCAAGCACTCACACACCCAACAGCCAGCCACCTCACATTAGCACACTACCCATGCACCTGCTCCCAAGTCCAGCAGACATACTCATCCAAAATCCACTCCCTCAACCTCCACTCCCATCCCTCCTCCCTCATCTTGCCCCACCGTCCCTAAGAAGCTTTTCCTTGCCCAACTTGACCTCTTCCCTCCCCCTTCTCTCTCTGTCCTTCCCATAAGAGCAGGATCTCAATGACCAAGCCCAGCTCCTCAGCCAGTGGAGGCACCTCCTAGTCGTGGAGGCAATACAGAGAAGGATCCCACTCCACAAGCCAGGAAAGGGGAGGATTCCCCACCTCAGAGACTGTGACCTTGCACTTCCCAGCAAAGGGTAATGGGTACGGAGCCCCCTTCAGAACCAGTGGGCAAGTTCCCCACCTCATACACTGTGACCTTGCATTCCCTAGCAAAAGGAAATGAGCATGGAGCCCCCTCCAGAACCAGTGGGCAAGTTCCCAACTTCAGTTGAGGTGCCCCCCACCCCTCTCCACCCTGCGGTGCCTGTCAACTTCCAAGATGTTGCCCCTGCCAGATTTTGTGCTGAGTTAGTCCTGATCAAGTTGGGGCTTGGAATGTGCCCTGTGGCAATATGGGCCTTTTGTACTTTGGACTGGGCATTGGCCCTTTCTGGGCAATTGTTCATATATCTTTGTTCCCTAATAGGTTCATATGGTGGCTGTTGCCATGCAATTACAATCTCAGTACTGCCGACCTGTAGTCCTTGTATTATTATGCTATGTGTCCTGTGCCTTTGGTTTACGTCTGCAGCTGGTTGTGTGCATGGTTTGTGTGTGAATGGTGTGTGTTGTGCGTGTGTGTGTCACTCTTTTCCTCCCTCTCTCCCTTGTGTGCTAGGCGGCTGTACTCACCGTCGGCGTTGGTGTTCTAGGTGGAGCATGGCATAGAAGAGCATTGGGAGGACTTGAAGTTCCGATTTTATGGAGACATTGATCTTCTCCATGTCTCTATTGGTGAGTCTTTGGTCTTCTGTGTTCTGTTTCCGCAATGCTTTTGATGGCGTTGTTACCTCCCCAGAAATCGTGGCGGTTTGCTATGTCATTATATGTTGATGCCTTCCGCTGTGGTGCGTGGTGTTAACAACCTGGCGGTTGGTGTTGTACATTGGCTGTCTATGGGAGTTATCACTGCCATGGTCTTAATTTGGCGGTAATTACCGCCAATCTGTTGACGGTATTACCGCCACTTTTACAGTCACCGCCAATGTCACAATGAGGGCCATAATGTCTGTAGTAGGTGATTGAGACATACGTCTGTGCTTTTCTTAGCGGGTTAGATGTAAAGCCCTCATTATGAACATGGCGGTCCGTTCCACGCCGCCAGCGGTGTCAGTAGAAACCACTAACAGAGGAGCAGGCCAGACCGCCAAATAATGAACCAAACGAAAGACAGGCATCTCACAAACCACCCTCCACCAGCACAGGAATGCCGACGACGAAGGCAGAGTCTGCCCAGAGGCCGACAGAAAGGCCCAACCCGCCCATCAAATAATGAATCACCAGTCCACCGCCAGTTCCGGGGCGGGAACCACCCACATGAAAAGCCAGGCGGAAATGAAACAAATACAAGGAAACACTCACCGGAGGCCCACAGAACGTGCCGAAGCAGACATGGATAGAGAGCTGCAGATCATGCCAGCCCTGCTCCTTGCCATATACCTCCACGACCAAGACCGCTGACGAAGACGACAACGGTAAGTACCGCAACCTACTGAACAAGGGAAGAAAGGGCACAGTCACATACCCACCTACCCTACACGGCCTCCCCAACCCTTCACAGCAGCACATGTCATACACCCCACAACAAGAGGTACTTACCCAACACAAGGCTAATTCAACTTGACCATAGTAGATACAAATGCCCCACACCCATTAACAATAAAACAAAAGACCAGGGTTCAACGGCGTGCCGCTGAAACACAGGCGACACAGAAACTTTAATGTGAAGCTCACAGAGCCAAACAGTCCAAACAGGGCCAATGGCCAGTCTGTATGACTACAATTGCCCTGGGCCACAACGGACCCAACCTGAGTCCCACAAGTGCATGGTACTCCACCTAATGGGACAACATATGGCCATCAAGGCACCTCACAGAACGGGGGCAGGAGGTGGTGGGGGTGGGGATTTGTGACTGGGTGGGCCTTGGACTTTTGTTTGGAAGGTGGAGGGGGGATGGGTTTGTCCTTTGAAGGGGCTGGGGCCTGTTTAGATCGGTTGGAGCTAGATGGACTCGGCCCAGTCCGAGCCTTTTTTTTATCTGGGGAAGGGGCATGGGAATGTGAAGGGCGGACAGGAGTGGGCTGTAATGTGAAAGGAGTGGAAAGGGCAAGGAGGTGAGCACGTTTGGGAACAAGACGGGGTGGGCCAGTGGGTTGGAAGAGGGCAGCACGGGAGAGGAAACGTTTCTTCTGAGCAATTGGGGTGGTCCTGGGTGAGGGCGTGGGAGTGGAGGCAGAGGGTGTAGATGTATGTGGTGTAGGGGTGCATGTAGTGGGTGCAGGTGACTGGACAGTATGCTGTGGTGTGGTGGATGTCTGATGGGTGGGTGTCTTGGTGCGTTTGTGTGTTTTGGGAGGAGGGGGGTGGACACAGTGGGAGAAGACAGACAGCTAGTGTGGATGTATGTTGTGTGGGTGTCTGCAAGTCTGGTGAGTGTGCTGCATGTGTCAACTTCAGTAGTTGTGGTGAGTGCAGGTGTGGTGTATGGGGTGCATGTATGGATGTCTGCTATTGTGGTGAGTGCAGGAAGAAGAGCAGCAACAGTGACTGAAGGTGCAGTGCATGAGGGTGTGGATGTAGAGGGGACTGACAGGAAGGTGGAAGAGGTGGGCACACTGGGGAAGTGGATGTTGTTGTGTGTGCATGTATCTGTTGGCTGTGTGAATGCTTGTGGTGGGAGGTGTGGTGTTTGTGTTTAGAAGTGTGTTTCTTGTGTGTTGATGTGCTTGACTGCATGTCTGAATGTGTGCCTTTGACAGGTGAAGGGAGTGGGGTGTTGGAAGGGGTAGAGGAGGTTGGAGGGGGGACGGAATGGCCAGGGAAACTGGCTGCCATCCGAGAGGAGGCCAGAGTCTGAAAATATCTCTGTAGGGCAGACACAGCACCGTGAATCCCATCCAGATAGACATTTGTCTGCTGCACCTCTGATGCTAGCCCCTGGATGGCATTGACGATGGTTGTCTGCCCTACAGAGATGGTTCTCAGGAGGTTAGTAGCCTCCTCTGTGAGGGCAGCAGGGCTGACTGGGGCAGGGGAGGAGGTGCCTGGGGCGAAGGAGACGCCCACCTTTCTGGGTGGGTGAGCACAGGCAACTCGTTGGGGAGCAGAAGGGAGGGCGGTGATGGAATGGAGGTGGCGGAAGATGTCACAGTAGTGGTGTGGGCACTAGGGTACGCCACCGCCGGGGAGCCCCCATCGGAGTCACTACCTCCTATGGTAGTTGCCTCCCCCGTGGAACTCCCCTCGCCCTCCCACCCACCGGTCCCCTGGGCATCGGTTGTCTCTGCGTTCGAGGATCCGTGGGCTGCTGCCTCCCGACTTGCCGGTGCCTCATCTCCCTCGCCAGAAGTTGATGCTGTACCAAACCAACACAAGACAACAGGGATGGGGAGACAAAACAGGAGAGACACTTGTAAATAGCTGAATGGAGGTACATAATGGCCAGACATACACCCACCAAGATGACACACCCAACAGGCAGCACCGTTCACTATGCCCATGGCCATGCCCCTGACTACTGACCAGAGTACTGCTCTACACCCATCCCCTGGAATACCTAAGGAGGCGACATTTGGGAGACCTGACAAAGACACCCCTACACCCTTTGGGGATCATAAAGTAGATGGACACCAGTCAAAGTCCCTGCCTCTAAGCAGCATGAACCCTAATGCACACCCAGACATCCTTCCAGACTGAAGTATGTGAAATAAGTACTCACCCCCTTGTGACTGCTGTGCAGCCTTCAAGCGCCCATCCAGGTCTGGGTTCGCCACCGCCAGGATCTGTCACATGAGGGGGGTCAGTGCCAGACGGGGCACCCCTACGATGTTGGGAGGACTTCCCCAGCTGGGCTTCACTGATCTTACGCGCCCAGCGCCGCAGGTCCTCCCACCTCTTTCTACAGTGGGTGCTCCGCCGGTTGTAGACCCCAAATGTCCGCACCTCCTTGGCGATGGCATGCCAATGTGCTCTCTTCTGGTGGGCTGTGACCTAAAAGGGCGACACAGAAATGGAACACAGTGGTCAGGCACTTGCACGATAGGAACAGCTGGCTATTCGTCCACTATGGGACGGACAGTACTGTCAGACATACAGGACATACACACGCAGCTTACCATGCACCATGGCCCATGCAGGCTCAGAGGTGCACACATATATCCAATCAACACCATCCATTACACACACACAGTGCCCCCAAAACCCAGACTCACCTGCACCTCTGGCCATCCGTACAGTTTTGCGTACAGGGGCAGGACCCCGTCCACTAGCTTCTCCACTTCCTCCTGGGTGAACGTCGGGGCCCTTTCCCCTGCAACACGAGGCACATCCATAGCCAGAGGCAGGCCACAGCAGTACACACAGTGGAGTACCTGTCCGCACGAAATCAGGGAGTCAAGTGAATAAATGACGACTAACGCGCGTACCTTCCGCGGCGGTGTGCACCGTCACCACCGGCGGCGATCATGATTCGCCAGGATTCCCCATTGGAATCCATGTTAACCAATGAGGGGGCAAACAGCGGTAAACACCGCCTCACGCTGTGATGTCAACCGCTAGCGGTATGAGGTCACTTCCACCACAAAAGGGCAGAATTACAGTGGGCAGACATTTTGCCATGACCTACACCTTTAAATAAATTACTTCTCACAATGCAGGCCCTACTAGTCATATGAAGCACCTAGGCCTCTGTCCATTCAGTATTGTAGCACACATGAAATACTCTGTTCCCTCTTTGTGATGTACATGTATATCTGTCAGGTAGCAGTTACACACTACAATGAACAATGCAGTGCACAAATGATGACAAGTGTGCCTACGTATGTGTCTTCATCACACCTTTTTGAAACCCCTCGTAGGTACCGACCCTTGTGGCGCTGAAGGGCACCATCGGTGTACAGACCACTTGTTGATATGAGGACCATGGTGGAGCGTCAGATCATAATCACTTACAGACTCACACATGCAACAATTCAGGAACTTTGTGCATTACTGGATCCTGCACTAACTCCGGGAAATCGTGATCAGCATGCCATCCCAACTGAAGTGCAGGTGTTCTCCGCACTCCATTTCCTGGCCACGGGCTAATTTCAAGTGACAGTGGGCATGGGTGCTGGATTTTCACAGCCAATGTTCAGCATGGTACTGACAAGATTTCTGAATGCATTTGTACGACATCTGCAGTCCTATGTGAGGTTTCCCCAAAGTACTGACCTCCCTGCCATCAAGTCTGAATTCTATGCCTTTGCCAACATACCCCATGTTATAGGTGCCATCGATGGCACCCAGATACCGATCATACCCCCAAGAGTGAGTGAACAGGTGTACAGAAATAGAAAGAACTTTCACTCCATGAACATCCAATTGGTATGTACTGCAGACCAGTACATCTCACATGTGAATGCCATGTTCCCAGGTTCAGTCCATGATTCCTTTGTGTTGAGGAACAGTAGTGTGCCACAGAAGATGGAACAACTCCAAGATGACAGAAGGTGGATCACAGGTAAGTGTGCCTGCCACTAACTGACACATTGCAGAGAACCAGCCTGTCTGACTAAGGGGCATAACAATGACGACTATGTATTGCAGCATTTTCTAGGTGATTCTGGCTATCCAAACTCGTGTTGGCTCCTGACAGCAGTGAGGAATACCAGGACGGATGCAGAGAGGAATTACAATGAGGCCCATAGACGTACTAGGAGGGTAATCTTATTTGCAAGTGCAGGGATAGGATCTACAGAGATCTTCTCATAGCATGTAGCATCTTCAAGTTGTCTGTAGATCTCATGGTCGTAATCTAAGGTGTTCATAATCACGATGTTACCACCCTTATCCGCCTCCCTGATAGTAATGTCGGGTTTCTCATTACTGATATTTCATGCTTGATAGGTGAGTGCTTTATGGGGAGTATAACGGTCATTGACATTTTTCTACTGAAACAGCGAGTTAGCTTTGAAATATAGATTTAAGATGTTGGTGCAGACTCTTTACCACATTAAAGTTTATTTTGCTTACTTTTATTCAGGTTACTTTACACATTATGGGCCTCATTCTGAGGCCGGCGGGAGCCGCCCGCCTGGTGGGAACCGCCATATGGCCGCTCCGCGGTCGAAAGACCGCGGAGGCCATTCTGGCTTTCCCGCTGGGCTGGCGGGCGACCGCCAGAAGGCCGCACGCCAGCCCAGCGGGAAACCCCTTCCCACGAGGAAGCCGGCTCCGAATGGAGCCGGCGGAGTGGGAAGGTGCGACGGGTGCAGTTGCACCCGTCGCGAATTTCAGTGTCTGCTAAGCAGACACTGAAATTCTTTGTGGGGCCCTCTTACGGGGGCCCCTGCAGTGCCCATGCCATTGGCATGGGCACTGCAGGGGCCCCCATGGGCCCCACGACACCCCATACCGCCATCCTGTTCCTGGCGGGCGAACCGCCAGGAACAGGATGGTGGTATGGGGTGTCGGAATCCCCATGGCGGCGCAGCAAGCTGCGCCGCCATGGAGGATTCCTGAGGGCAGCGGAAAACCGGCGGGAGACCGCCGGTTTTCCCTTTCTGACCGCGGCCAAACCGCCGCGGTCAGAATGCCCTTGAGAGCACCGCCAGCCTGTTGGAGGTGCTCTCGTGGTCGTTGAGGGTCAGAATGACCCCCTATGTCTCAATATTACTTGCTATGTATTTTTTGGACACAATAAGGTTAGTCTGAGCCTTATGGCCACACTCTAATTAAGTCACTTATTGGTCTTTTTACTTCAGTATGTGCACTTTGAGTAGGAATTTTAGTGGATTTATATTATTATTTTCCAGATACTCGAATTGGTTGAAGGATTGGACTCACTAGTTTTATAATTGCTTTAGCAAAGGTATGTTTTGCTGTTACTTTAGGCGTAGTATAAGGAGCTAAGGCTCTCTCATGGTCACTATAGGTGTGTTTATTATTACTTGGTGTGCTTGCACGTCTCTTTTCTTTATTATTTGATCACTTGGGACGGTTTTAGACTATTGCATTTGAAGACATGCACATTTGTATCATGACAACCACTTGATCATGATTTTGATCCACATAAAATCTTGATGATGTTGTATTTTCTCAATGGTGACCTCCTGTCCTGTTCTATATATTATCTTTTTTCTTTTGTCACATAAATCACGAATTGCATTGGTTTGTTCACACAAGTAACACGGTGTAAAGGGTTTGATCATTTTTTTTTCTCAGTTTTTTTTAATTGGATGGGTGTGTACTACAACTGTAGTCACTGTTTTCATTTATTTCAGCCCTGATGAAGTCTTTGAGGTTATTATCTCATAGGACGAAACATGTGTTGGCTGTTGTTGCTACATGGATATTGGTTTCAAGGACGGCTATTGTTGCTGTGATGAACTTTCTATCTCAAGAATAAATTGAGTTCTGTTTCTTTCACGAATCCCGGTCCGACAGCAAAATTCATTGTGTTGATACTGGCACTAAATACTAATATTGGACTAAAAAACATTTACAAAAGATTGAGCTTCTGATTCATGAGTGCCCTGACATTTTGTTTATTGTTGTTAGTTTCCCTGGAAACATTAGAGGAGGGAGGAAGATCCTCTTGCCAGGAGCAGCGTGCCAAAGATTATGGTTCAAATTTTACTGTGAAGATTTACTGTGAGCGCTCATTTCCTATGATTTTCTTCCTAGTTGCTTTTGCTCACTCGTATTGGAGTCTGAAGCAGGATGGGTGTCTGTATCCCCTGCACTGACACATGCTGTGGCTGTTGGGCCTTGCCCACCTGCAACGACAATATGCAGCATGTCAGTTATGTTTGTTACAATAAAGGTCACACAATGGTAATAAAGGTACAGTTACTTCTCTTCACTATGTTGTGGGTGTTGTGTTCTTCTGTGTGTCGCTCTGCCTATTACATTGTATGTGCTACTTTCAGCTCTGGGTTTTGGACTACCACTCCCATAAGGCATTGTTGTGCTGCTTCTAAGATGTGGAATGGACTACTTCTCACAATGTTTTACATTACTTGCTAATTCCTACGGGGCTTTTGTGCATACACATATGGGGTTCCATTTCAATATTGCACTTACCTTTACTTGTCCTTGGTGTGCCGGATGTGTCAATGTCAGTGACCCCACTGACTGCTTTTGGGAGGAGTGTGGACTCCACTAGGTCTTCTATCGGGGTGGAGGGTGTCTCTGTGGGTGGTCCGCCTCCTGTGCTCCTGGCCTCCTGCAGTCGTCTTGCCACCCTCTCCTTGGCACGGGACCGCAGGTCGTACCACCTCTTCTTGATTTCTTCAACAGAGCCCTGTGCCACTCCAACAGCTCAGATCTTTGTCTGGATATCTGCCCAGAGTCTGCGTTTTTCACTCTCAGGCACCTGGAGTGAGCTTTTGCCAAACAACCGGTCATGGCTCCTGACCACCTCCTCTGTGAGCACCTCCAGCTCTTGCTCACTAAACTTCAGCTTGTGCTTCCTTTCTCCCTTCTCCTTTCCCTAGGCAGAGGTGTCCATGTTTGTTCTGCTGTGCTGCCTTCTTCAGAGACTTTCTCAGTGTGGCTGGGCTGACTCTCTCTGAGTGCTGGTTTGGGTGTGGCAGCTGCAAACTGCCTATGATGACTCACTTCCTGCTTGTGATGTCATCAGGCTCCTCCAGGTGTGCGTTCTCGCAATTTGCGATTTTTAATTACTGAATCGCAATTTGCGAAAATGTAAATCGCGATTCGGTATTTGGGCCTCGCAAACCACAAATAGCGAATTTAAAGAAATCGCTAATTCCAAATCGTAATTATGATACATGGCATTTTGCAACTAGGAAATATCGATTTCTTAAAAATCGCTATTTGCGATTCGCAAGGCCATTTCATGATACATCTGGCCCTTTGTTCTTAGCTGGGGTTCCAGTGCCATATCTTGGCCTGAGGTTTGGGAGCCTGCTGTTGATCTTCAGGGGATGACATGGTAGGCCCTTGGTTTTCCTGTGAGGGAATTGCCTGGGATGTTTCTGCTAATGGGGTAATCTGATGCCGGTTGTCCGGTGCTGTTGTGGGGGCCTCTTGTCCTGTGTGGGTGTCAGACTGGTTTTGTACCAGCTGCAGCTGTGCTCCTGCTATGGTAGCCATTGTGGCGTTGTGTTCTTTCACTGCTCCATGGCCTATTGGTGGTGTTCCTGCTGCACCCTCTGACTGTGTTCCAGGGTGGACACAATCTGTGCCAACCTGTCATGGGTATGCTGGTAGGCCGCCAATACCTCTGATATCACGTCCTGGGCTGCTGCATCCATCCTGTGGCCTTCCCCCTGGCCCACTGCCACCCTTGCACTTGCCCTAGACCCCTGTGCCTGTGTCCCCTGCACAGGTCTGGCAGTACAACTTGTACTGGGGCCATCACCTTCCTGCATGTTCGGAGTGGGAGACTGTGGCCTCTGTACCTGTGTTCCACCAGTCTGTAGCCTGGATACACTGGTGTGGGGACGCTGGCCCTGGGCTGCTGGTCTTGACTGGGTGGTAGGGGTGACAGTGGTTTCCTGGGTGGGGCTGCTGCATGGTGAGAGTTCAGGACTGTGTGATGGGCCTGCCTGCTCATCAGTGTCCAGGGATCCTTCACAAGTGTCCTGTGGGGTGCCTCTGTCTCCCTGGGCGGCAGTGGCACTCCTTGTCCCATCCGTTTGGGTTGCATGGGTGATGATGCCTGTTGGGGGACATAGATATGTCTGTTACAGCTGCATGAACGTTTGAGGTGAACAGGACTGGGCTATTCTGTGCTGGTGTTACTTTCAGTGGCCTTCCCGGGTGCCTTTGTGAGGTTGACATTGCATTTAGCGCCAGTGTTAGGGGGGATCTCGTCCACCATGGTCCTTAACTCCCTTTTGGTGAAGCGTGGATGTTTGGGGGGTGACATGGTGAGTGTGGTGAATGGTGTTGGAGCTGGGAACGAGGTGAGGGTGCTCTGCTGTGGGTCGGTGTGCGTCTCTTGTATGCTGGCGTTTGCTGTCTGCCTCTGGTGCTCTCCGTCTTCTTGGCCTGGTTTCGTTGCAAAGGATTGTGGGGTGTGTCTGGGGGTGTTTTATGGGGTTCTGGATGTGTGTCAGGTGTGTGGGTCATGCGCCTATCCAATGTGTGCACTTCTTGCTGTTGAGTCCACTTGCCGCCGGTGGCGGGCACAGCCGCCAGTGGTCGTCTGGCCTCCACTGTACGCCAAGGTGATTTATGCATCATTATTTGGAGGGCGGGATGTGGGTGTGCTTGGCGGTGGCGGGGTGGATAGGTTGGGGATTCCCGGCAACAGGGTCATGGCGGGAGTGGTGGTCTGGTGATTTTTGGCAGGGTTGGAATTTTCGTTCATTATATGGCGAGTTTCCATTCACCGCCAACAGCGGGATTCTGTTCACCGCCGCCACAGCGGTCTGCGGTGTTTCCCACCATGTTCATAATGAGCGCCTAAGTAATGTGTCCGGTAGGGTGTGTGTGTTAGGGACCTGGACTCTTCATCCTGATGTTAGGTAGCAGATAAACTTGTATATTAAAATTTGTTGGGACTTTAAACACCTAACGTATGTACTAGAGGGCTAGACACTGAGGTCCTGATTCAGAAAAAGCCTGCACACTCTTGGATAGGCTCCACAGTCATGGGGGAGTCTCCGCACTCAGGGGTAATCTCTGCAATTATAAATCTCATTGTGGAGATTCCACCCCGACTGCAGAGACTTCCCCCACACATGACTGTGGGGCCTCGTCTACAAGTGTGGAGGCCCTTTGTGACTCAGGCCTGAGTTTGTAGCATTCCTTAAGGAGACAATTGTATGCGATGTGGTTAGGCCTAGAATTAGGTGATGTATGCAGTAGTGGGAGGCTTAGTGATGCAGAGTTTTGTTTTGGTAGAAGTGGAATCTGTGCCCTAAAGAAACTATACCTTGCGTCATGGCCATGCACTGCTACTCATCCCACATATTACATCAGTAGTGACCTTTTCTATGACATCATTCATAATATAACTGCAACATTTGCAATTCAATTATTGATCGGAAAACTGTGCATGATGGAGGAGTGAGTTATACTTTGTTTGGTACGCAAGTTATTGTTTCTTGAGATAAGTATTACTATAACTGTTGAATTTAAATGGTTTTGTGCATGTTAAATAATCTGATCCTAACTATTACTTCCCTGTAAACATTGTTGTTTAGAGAAAAAAAATATATGTGTACATATATATATTTGATGTAAATCAGTTTAGTAGTTTTTGAGATATTTAAAGAAAACCAAATTTGTATATCAGGGCAGAGCTTAAGAACAGATCTCATGGTGAGATCTGATTGACTGCCAGCACTTTAACTAGACAGTGCTGGCAGCCATCTTGGGATGAATATACATTATAGCACCCCATTGAAATGCTTTGTAGGTAATCACATGTTTGGGAGGGCACCAAAAAGGGAACATATAAAGGGTGATAACAAATTTTAGTTACAATAGAAATCATTTGTTGATGGTACTATACAAATATGAGGAATTTTGGTGTACTCTAAGGTGATTTTACCCTGCTAGGATTTCATAAATCATGTTTGATAGAAAATTGGTTTGATGATAGAGGTTACGGAAGGTGCTCCAGAAGCTAAAATGGAAGCATATTTTTTGTAGCTTCACACTATCTTTCTCAGCCATATGAGAATGAAGTCAAATTTCTCGGTAAAACATGTACTTCCAACAAGAGCAGTCTGTCAGTTGATTTCCCTGTGTTCTACTGTAGCCTGCCCGAGTGTTCTAAAGAACAACTAGAGTGCTAACAGTCTTACTCATGACAAAATTTTGGCGCCCGTGAAGCCATCTTGATTGCATCATACTGGTAAAACTTAAAACATTTAATATAGAAAGGAACAACATGAGGGTCTTCATTTTGTCATAGAAATTATGATTAGTGCATGGAAGGGGCGTGCAATGGGTGTTGCTGTGGACATGCCACAGCAACACCCATTGGATTTTTACGCTGCCTCAGATTTATGAAATTTTGTAAACCTGAGGCAGCGTCAAAATCTAGCACCACCCCCAGGGGGTGGCGTTAGCAGGGCACAACGATGAGGAATACTTTTATTCCTCCTAGGTTTTTGCTTTTTCTATGTGTGCTGCAAAATGCCAGAAATTATTGTTTATTTGCGGGAAGGTGTCTCTTCCTGCACATAAACAATCATTTGAAACTGACACTTTGGCACTTCTGTGTGTGCTGCATTGTGCACAGAAGTGCCAAAGCACCATTAGTGATTTTTATGGGCAGGAATGGACACCTTCCTGCACATAAACAATCACAACCCTCAACGCTGACATCCTTGCACGATGGCAGCTGAATTTAGCGCCAGTGCAGGGGACAGCACAGGGATGTGCCATATTCACTTAAATATGGTGCATCCCTGGGTTTCTAAAGCTACGCAGCGTGGCGCTGCCAATTTTGCCGCAGCACTGCACTGTGACACTTTTCCATAAATCTGGCCCTAACAATCTTACTTATGACAAAAGTGTGGCACACCTGAAGCCATCTTGATTGAATCAAACTGAAAAAACCTAAGACATTTCATTTAGAAAGGGACAAAATAAGGGGGTTCATTTTGTCATAGAAATTAGGATTTGTGCTGCAGAAATCAAAAATAGCACGTTTTATGCGAGTTCTCAAATATCTTTCACTACCATTTCATTAAAACATTCTGACATTCGGACTGAAATATATACTCTCAATACCAGCACCAGACTGCCAGTTAGCTTCCTGGAGATCAGCAGCTTACAGTGTCCTAATGAGCAACTAGAATGCTAACTTTCTTAATTTATGCCAAAAGTGTGCCATATCTGAATTCCATCTTGAAGCGGAAAACTGAAAGGATTTTCTACTGGGGATACTACTACTGCAGTAAACAAGGAAATTAGGGAGACAGGCCCTGCGTCCAACCCCCGCCTCCATCGTACATTGTAATGGGCATCTTAAATATTGTTAAATAAATCCAGGAAATTCACTGAAAAAAACAAAGGTTACTGGAACCTTATAGTTAGGATATACCTATATATATATATATATATATATATATATATATATATATATATATATATATATATATATATATAGAGAGAGAGAGGTAGAGAGAGGGAGAGAGATAGCACCTTGATTGTCTTGGTCAGGAAGGGTTAGCTCCCTGCACAAAACAATCCTTAGAGGGAAGGGCTGCACAAACCCTTGATAGAGTACAGTAGTGGTCAATGGTGCCAGCCTGATGGGGGGATGTAGCCATTTGGAAACATAGGCGGGTAGTGGCAGTCAAGTGAATGATACTGTCAAGATTCTGTACCAGTATGTCAGGCAGATGCTTGTGAGGACTGATTTGAGGCATGATTGTCAACTCGTCATCATCTCACTCACTTGTACAATTTTTGTAAAGTATAATGGGACTGTCTTGTAGATAATTGCATTCTTATCCATGCCTTTGTCTCTTTATGTAGCTCATAGTCCCAATCTCCTGGATGCAGTATGCAAAGGGGGAACGATTTGACTCAGGGATAGGCTATCTGATTGAAAAAGTAAAATGCTGGGTCTGTCAAAAAATGTATTTTCACAAAGTGTCATCAATCATTGTTTTTTATCTTCTTTCTTAAGCACCCAAGGGCATCTTTTCAGTTCCATCTACCACTAACACGTGGCAGGTGTGAACACCAACACCAACACCCCACCACCAGAGCTATGGCCAATGATTCTGCTGTTCCCTGTAAGTCATTTTGCTCCCCCACTACTGAAATTGTGGCCTTCTGTATACTTACTATTTTTCCATGTTGGTTGGTTGTTATCTGCATTTCCCTGTGTTTTTCAATGGTTCCTGTTTCTGCAGCCGACTTTCTCCTGTCTGTACATTTCCTCTCTCTTTTTTAAGCTTTCTCTTGCCCCTCTTTTACAATTAAACTATGGGTCTCATTACGACCCTGGTGGCCGTCAGTGGATTATGACCGTGGCACGGCCATACCGCCGGCCCCTCCACTTGACCGCCAGGTGGTCATAATCCCCAGGGCAGCGGTGCAAGCATGGAAAGGCTGGCGGTAAGGGGGACTCGGGGTGCCCCGGGGGCCCCTGCACTGCCCATGCACTTGGCATGGGCAGTGCAGAGGACCTCAGGCACAGCCCCATCACGCATTTCACTGCCCGAATTTCAGGCAGTGAAATGCGCGATGGGTGCTGCTGCACCCGCTACACATCAACATCATGAGCCGGCTGCAATGTTGATGTGACTTTTCCGCTGGGCCAGCGGACTGAAACACTGTTTCCGTCCACTGGCCCAGCGGAAAAGTCATAACAGGGAGCCACAAATACCACCAGCACTGGCGGTAATGTGGCGCCCGCAGCTTCGGCGGTCTTCTAGTAACACCGCCGAAGTCGTAATGAGGCCCAATATGTCTTGCTGCTATTGTGTAGTATCTAGAGGGGAAAAGATTTTGGTAACATAAAGAGGATTTCCCAGCCAGGCCCAAGTAGTACTCTAGTCACCAAAGACGCCTATTTTTTTGATCAAACAAATAGTTGAAAAGTAAAGGGGCAGAGACAGAGTGGTGATCTGGTCATGATCCCCCAATGTTGTGTCATACTAGCAATTTCCATGAAAGTGATAATTGCAGGAATAAGATACCAAGTCCAGAACCAATACTGTATTTTGTATTCCTTTCTACCCTTTATCCTTTTATAGAATTGTAGACTAGTTTTACCTTATTCCCTTCCCTTATTCCTGAATCTTCATAATCCTGATCCCTATCACTCCATTAGAAGAAAAGGTTTTTTATGGTTGAAGCAATAGCTACCTGTGTATTAAAATGTTGTCAATCAATACATAACACTAATCTCCTAAATTGGTGACTTTTGATAGAAAAAGATACTGATCGATAGCTAACCTAACTGTAATGAGGTATTGTTTTTGTAGCTTGTGCAAAATAAATACTTAGGTGGCTCTCAGGTATCTAACTGGGTGCATTATTTTTTTTACCAGGCACGGAGGCGCCCAGTAGCAGTGCTGTCTCAGCTAGGATGTTGGTGGAGGTGCAAGCGACAGAGGGAGAGGAAATTGTTGTACCAGTGGTGGCAAAGACAAGTGGTAAAGTACTTTGCGTTCATAATGACAATGTACTGTCCTGATTTAGCGAGGCAGAAATCCCACCCATCACCCTCAGAGTTCAGTTCCTGCTCACAGCATCTCATCACCACTGAAAACTGCAGCGCAGTGTAATCTCTGGTGCTTCTGCTGCAGTGAGTGCAGGTGGTGACTGAATTAATGTGGGTCTGATGCAGCACAGCGGCATGGTGGAACTAAATCTGCAACGCACAAACCACAAACCGAAGATGTGATCCTGTGATCTCTGTGCAACCCTTTTCTCTGTCCAAGTGACATTATCTGTCTTCCATTATAGATTGATGGTTCCAATATTTTGCCTCTCATCAATGAAAGTGACTTTGAAATTCTTCTTCACATGGATTGATGGGAGTAAAAATATTTGAACAATTAATCTGTAGTACGTGATCATTTACTGGGCTAGATGTACAAAATATGTATGCAATATCCAAAACAGAGTAGGAATCGGTATTAGGAAATCTCTAAATAGGAAATCCCATGCCATTCTTTTCAATGGGCCAGTTTAGCATTTTCAGAATAGCAATTTCCTGGTAGGAAATCGCTAATTTGGAAATTTTAAACCAAGGATGGCTATGGGCCTAAGACCTCCCGTGATGCACCCCAAAAATAGTGGACCACATGTAGAGCACACCTATGCCCTAAGGGCATGTGTGCACTCTATTGCACTTTTAAAAAAGCATCTCTGTTTTGTTTTTTCAATTTGCACATGGTTACCCTTGGATCGGATCGGATCTGATACTAATAGCATTTCCTAAATGCTAATTTCTCATTTAGGAAATGCTATGTAGATGTGCATAGGAAATCACAAATAAGTAATCCCTATTTGCTGATTTCCTATTTAGGGGATCACAAATTGCAATTTCTACTGGGTAGAAATTGCAATTGTGACCACTTTAAAGGCTTTATACATATGAAAAATCCTTTTAGCATTTCTTAATGACCCAAAATAATGATTCGGTCCTTTAAAATGAGCTAAATGGCTTCATACATCTGGCCCAGTGACACCCAACCAACCATAGTTAAACTTCTACCTAGCCCAGTTCTGATAACTTACCTCCCTGTGGACTAATTTTCCCTATTGCCAAGTGAAGTTACTTCTTGAGAATATTCTGTATTGTAGGCTTGGGTATAATGTGGGACTAAGAGCTTGATTTGGATTTTGGTGGATGTGATACTCTGTGACAAACTAAATAAAGATCCTGTTTGCTGCACTATGGTTAATCATATTCTTCTATGCACCATCTAATATGGCAGATGGGATATCCATTATTCACCAAGCGTGTCCCACATGCCAGACTATCAGCCTAATCCTCTAACCTAAGTTTGGGCATAAGATAGTAGATGGAGGAGGGAGATGGTGAAGAGCAAAATCAATGGAATAATAAGTTCCCATAACATGCTACAGCTGGGCTGCCCCAAAAAACATTCTGACCATACCTGCCAGCATGGCTTCATTTATGTTGCATAGTCAAGTAATAATTTTGCAGCTTACATAGTTATATGCCTTGCTCATTAACAGCAGGAAAGGTAATCCTGATTTTTAACACACAAAGGCCCTCATTACAACCCTGCCGGTCAATGATAAAACGGTGGTAATACCACCAACAGGCCGACAGTAACAAAAATGGAATTATGACCACGGCGGAAACTGCTCACTCAGACAGGCACTTTAACACACCAACTGCCATGGTGGTAGCAACAAGCACCACAGCAGTAAATGCCAACGGCCAGGTGGAATACAATGTACGACCACTGTATTAAGACAGGCCTATCCACCACCTTTTCAGGGGTGGTCCCAATGACATCAAAAGCACGGCGGAAACAGAAAACAGAAGGGAAACGACTCACTTCTGGAGACTCAGAGAACAACCACGATGCCATGGAGCCCGTGTTGCACATCTTCCTCATGCTTGTATACCTTTTCCTGCATTACGAACATCAATGGCAGGGAAGATGACCACGGTGAGTACTGCCGCCTAGCACACAAGGGAGGAGGAGAAGAGAGTGATACACACACGCAACACCCCCACCCCCATACACACAACCAGATGCACTAACATTACATATCCACCCCGTACACCTCTGGAACGGACAATGAAAGGACAAAAGGAATTGATTAAAGTGAGTGTAATAAGACAAAATAGTATAAATATGTGCTTCTAATTCAAAATGTATATACATATCTACAAAGGGAGAGACACTGCCCAGTCCATAATGTCCGTGGGCCACAGGGTCACATCACATAGGCCAAGGCCCCACCTTACTCCTGCATCAACACGGAGGGAACACTGCTGGGGAATCAGGACGAAAATACACAGGCACCTCAGTGGGACGGGGAATGGGGGGGGCACCTCAGCCAGACTATGGTACAACACCACTGGTCCTGGAGGGGGCTACATGCCCTGTGCAATGTCCTGGGGAGTGCAAAGCCACAGTCTCTCTAGTGGGTGCTTTGCCCACTGCTTGGTCCTGGGGAGTGCAAAGCCACAGTCACTCTAGTGGGTGATTTGCCCACATGCCTGGTCCTGGGGAGTGCAAAGCCACAGTCTCTCAAGTGGGTGGTTTGCCCACTGCTTGGTCCTGGGGAGTGCAAAGCCACAGTCTCTCTAGTGGGTGGTTTGCCCACATGCTCTGGAGGGGGCCTTGTGCCCAGTGTGCTTCATCCTGGCAAGGAGGAGGTGAGTGGATGGCTTCTTCCTCTGGTTCTGGAGGGGGCCTTGTGCCCAGTGTGCTTCATCTTGGCAAGAGGAGGTTAGTGGATGGCTTCTTCATCTGGTTCTGGAGGGGGCCTTGTCCCCAGTGTGCTTCATCCTGGCAAGGAGGAGGTGAGTGGATGGCTTCTTCCACTGGTTCTGGAGGGGGCATTGTGCCCTGTGATGCATTGTGCCCTGTGATGTGTGATGACACAAGGGTGACATTTAGGAGAGTCTTATTTCCTGGTGGGGGTGTTGGGAATGTTCTCTGGCTTCTGCCTGTATCTCAGGGACCGTTTGCGGGGTGGTTCTCCTTCTGCAGGGGCTGGGGTGCTGGTGGCCTGTTGTTTCTGTGGGGGGGCCTCCTGTCCATTAGCGTCAGCGAAGGTGGAGGGCTGTTCATCGGTGTGGCTAGTGTCAGGGGCCCGTTGGTGTGCCACTGCCTCCCTCATGGTGTTGGCCATGGCTGCCAGCACCCCTGCAATGGTGACCAGGGTAGTGTTGATGTCCCTCAGGTCCTCCCTGATCCCCAGGTACTGTCCCTCCTGCAGCTGCTAGGTCTCCTGCAACTTGGCCAGTAAATGGCCCATTGTCTCCTGGGAATGGTCGTGTGCTCTCAGGATGTTGGTGAGTGCCTCGTGGAGAGTTGGTTCCCTGGGCCTGTCCTCCCACTGTCGCACAGCACACCTTCTAGTTTCCCTGTTGTCCTGTGCCTCTGACCCCTGATCTGTGTGCCCACTGCCACTGACCCCAGGTCCCTGATTGTCCTGTGTCCTGGGGTCCCTGTAGTGGTGGACACACTGCTGAATGATGTGTCCTGGGGACAGAGGTATGGGCCCGCTTGGTGGGTACTGTGGTGGTGTTTCCTGAGGGGGGAGGCTCTGTGGTGGTATGGGACTATGACTGTGTGACCGACTGTCCAGAGGTCCCTGATGGGCCAGGTTGGTCATCCTGATCCAGGCATGCAGAGCTGCTGTCATCACTGTGGGCCTCTTCTGTGGAGGTACCTGATGTTGTTGGCACCTCCTCTCTGGTGACGTTGTGTGGGGGACCTGTGGGGATGTAAATGCACTATTATAGTTTCTGCGTGTGACATATTGTGCATGGGTGTGTTGCCCTGTTAGATTGTGTTTGCCTTGGCAGCTTAGGCTTGTGTGAGTGGTGATTTGGTTGGCTAGGTGATTGTCTCAAGTGTGCATGCTTAGGGGATGGCTGTCCATGCAGGTCTGTGATGGGTGTCCATGCATTGGTGTTGCGTGCAGGGCTTGCTATTGTGAGGGGTGGGTTGTGATGGTGGGGTGTATGTGAGGTGGTGGAGTGATGGGGGTGAGCTAAGGGGTGGGGGTATGTGATGGCATGCAGGTAGGAGGGGTGAAATTAGTAAAGAATTGACTTACCAGAGTCCAGTCCTCCTGTTACTCCTGCCAGGCCCTCAGGATGCAGTATTGCCAAGACGTGCTCCTCCTATCTGGTGTCTTGCTACCACGGAATGCACTTTCCCCGAAGGTCATTGCACCTCTTCCTGATGTCATCCCTTGTCTTGGGTGCTGTCCCACGGCATTGACCCTGTCCACGATCCTCCGCCATAGCTCCATCTTCCTGGCAATGGATGTCTGCTGCACCTGTGATCCGAATATCTGTGGCTCTACCCGGATGATTTCCTCCACCATGACCCTTAGCTCCTCCTCTCAGAACCTGGGGTGTTTTTGGGGTGCCAAGGGTGTAGTGTGTGGTGTGTGTGAGGGTGTGTGGGGTGATGTGTTGGGGAGTGTGCTGTAAGGTGCGTGTATGGTGTATAGGTGATGGTGTTCTGTTGCTCTGGTTGTGTGGGTGCTCTTGCTGTATCTCTATCTAATGGCAATTTTTGTTAGTTGTAAAGGGTTGTGGGTATTGTGGGTGTGTGTTTATAGTGGTGTGGGTGTATGGGTGTGGTGTATGTATGGGTGTCAGGTGTGTGTTGTTTGAATTGTCCAAGTTCAAGCATGGCCGTATGTAGCGCCAATGGTTTACCGTCATTGAATGTCCGCCGCAGTGATTCGTGGGTCATAGTGCTGTTGGCATAACGGTGTGGGTTTTGCTACCGCCATTTTATCACTGACTTTGGGCTGGCGGACTTATGTGTGTGTCTGTATAGTGACAGATTGCTATCTGTGTGTCATAATATGGGTAGCAGTAAACCGCCGCAGCGGCAGTATGTTGGCAGCAGTCTGCATGGTGGTAAGTGGGATTTACCACCAATGTCATAATGAGGGCCATAATGTTCTTGTCGATTTTTTAACTTTTAGGGTGCTTTGAGTTTGAAATAGTTTTTCATTGTTTTTATTATAGTAGTGTGTTTTTAATTACTGGTCACAAAGTATCCCACTTCAACTACCGCTTTTGCACTTTACTTCCTTATTCCCTTGAGGTCCCTTTAGACCGCCATTTTTATTAGGCTGTGATCTAGTGTTAAGCTACCTCACACTATTTTAACCAGCTGATGGACCGGACAGACAGCGGTTAGTTTGTCTATGTGCACCTGTATGAACATGGGTTTGTGAAAATGTTGTCTTGAAAATATGTTGCTACTGGCTTCCTTGAGCCTTCACTTACCAGTTAGGGGTGGGACTTTGCACTGTTCAATCAGTCGTGTTCAGAAGTGGTCTTTTTCTTTTGTATCTTTGACAAGACTTTGTATTTGAACAGCTTTTTTATTGTTTTAATACAGTAGTGTCTTTTTAATTACTGGTCACATAGTAGCCCACTTCGATTACCGCTTTTGCACTTTACTTCCTTATTCCCTTTAGGCCCTTTTTAGAGCCACCATTTTTATTAGACTGCGCTCTAGTGTTTAGCTACCCTATGCCAATTTAAGTGGCTGATGGACCCTGCAGCAGGCATCCCGCTGGCGTGCAATGGCACACCAAAGGTAAGCCAGTCTGTGCCCGTCTGTGCCCGTCCGCATCGCAGCCAGTTCCAGCCAGGCTCTTACTCCTACTCCTTCAATGGAGCTTTGTGAAAATCTCTCAAATTGTTTTCATGATAAAATTCAAGCTATTCATGATTATTTTTCCTCAGCCTCCTTCTACTTCCTTGAGTCTTTCTTCCTTCCCCTCATCAGCTCCTTTATTGTCTGGTTTTGCCCCTATTTCCCTTGAAGAATCATCCAAAGACCTTGTTAAATGTAAGTCAGGATCCCCACTTGCCCCCTGCCCCTGACCATTCCTAAAAAGGCGATCGCAGTGGTTAATCCAATTGTGAATGATCTACTTAATGGGTCTCTGACACAGGCGGTCGTTCCTTTGGAGTAGATGCAGGCCCTTTTATTACCTGTACTTAAGAAGCACTCAGCCCATTCCAAGATTTTGAGCAATTTTAGACCCATCTCGCTGATAATTAATAGACAGCTCAAATCTTTTTTGGAAGAAAACCATCTACTTCTTGCATCGCAATCAGGATTCTGTCCAGGCTATAGCACTGAAACCACTCTTCTTGAAGTCTAGAATTTATTAAAGTTAATCTGGACTGAAACTCCCAGGTTATGGTGGTGCTTTTGGACGTCTCAGCAGTTTTTGATAGTCTTTCATGCCGTTTTGCTCGAGATGCTGGTAAGGTTGGGCCTTACTAATCTTATCTTGCTATGGTTTCAATCTTTCATCTGTAACCAAACTCAGCCAGTGTTTCTCCCCCCTTTACCTCCGCTGCTAAGCCTTTAGCTTGTGGTGTTCTGCAGGGCTCGGCTCCCAGCCCTATCTTTTTAAATATATATATATATATACATACATATATATATATATATATATATATATATATATATATATATATATATATATATATATATATTTATATATATTTATATTTATATATACACTTTAATACCTATTGAGCACAAAGTATTAAATACAGGCCTCTCTTTCTGACCTGAGATACATTATAGTAATGTTTAGACAAAAATGTATTTATATAAATACACTAGAAAGCTGAAACTCATGAAAATTCATGCACAGAATCCCAAAAAAAGATAAAGAGAAAATGGCAGAATATCAAATTAATGAAATTTATATGAATCAAATACCAGACAAAAGAAGAATTTTGGAGCTGCACGGTCATGAGAAATTAAGCAACATGACGGATATAGCGGTGTTACAAAATTGTAACATAGATATAGATACACACAGATACAGTCATTTTAAACCAAAACTGGGCCCAATGTTACCACCAGGAAATAAAATAGACCAATTTCATGAGCTCGTCAGAAGAGATTTGGATGAAATTAAGAAAATAAAAAATAATGGGAGGTTGGAAAATCTATCTCAAGGTGAAAGACAAGCACTTCAAATATTAAAAGACAATGCAGCTCATTAAAAAACCTGCTGATAAAGGAGGTAACATAGTACTGAGGGACAAAAAAGCATATAAGGCTGAGGCATTGCGACAATTGAATGATACAGACAGTTATACTAGATCATCATTTAATCCAACAATGATAATCAAGAAAGACATTGACAGAAAATTGAAACAATAGCATACAGATTTATTGATTAATGATGATGAGTTGAAACTTTTAGAAGTGGAAGATCCCTTACTGCCAACAATGTACTTCTTACCGAAAATTCATAAGAGCTTGAACAATCCTCCAGGCAGACCTATAGTTTCATCATGTGATTCAGTGGTAGAAAACATTGCAAAACACATTGAATACTATCTATCTCCCATGGTACAGAATTTAAGCTCGTACATCAGAGATTCCAGTGATTTATTACGTATCATAGATAGCATTACATGGCAAGAAGACTATTATTTGGTAACTATAGATGTAATAGCCCTGTATACATTGAAACAGCGTGAAATAGGCAAAGGGTGGTACTATGGACAAGATATATTTATGATTTGTTCATCATCTGGAAAGGGACTATTAAAGATTTTGAGGACTTCTTTAATATTTTAAATTGAAATCATGTGGGTTTGAGGTTTACATATGTAACTGACAAGAAGAAAATTAATTTTGTAGACATAAGTTTATATGTAGAGAACAATCAATACAGACAACACTGTATAGAAAGAAAACCTCCACGAATTCTATCCTACACGGATCAAGTTTTCATCCACAGCATACAATAAAAAATATCCCACATGGGGAGTTCTTAAGATTAAAAAGAAATTGTTCCACCGAGAGAGAATTTGAAAAACATGGGGAAAGCATGATCAATAGATTCAGAGCAAGAAACTACAGATTAGGAGATATACAAAGAGGTTTGGAGAAAGCGAGACAGAGAAATCGTAGTGACATGCTAGTACAAATACAACAAAATAAAGACAGGACTAAAAAGATAAAAACATCTGAACCAAGAGCCATATTATCATATAGCAATGAAAGTGGTAAAATCAGGAACATTCTTCAGACATATTGGCATAAATTAAAGGAGGACCCAGATATAAGTGGGAAAATAGGACCATCAGTATCCATTGCTTTTAAAAAGGCACCATCTATTAAGGAAATGCTAGTACATAGCTATTTTGAGGACAAGCAAGATGAAGGTTGGTTTGAAAAATAAGCAAAGGCTTTAGAAAATGCCTGTTTTGTAAAGCCTGTACTATTGCTAAAAATATGAGGTCCTACAGAGATGCAATGAATGGAGAAATATTGACACATAAAAAATGACATTGGAAAAAAAAAATTGTGGTACATGTTCTTGAATGTAAATTTGGGCCAAAATATGTTGGTAGCACCATTTGTCAATTAACAAAGAGAATACTTAAACACATAAGGGCCATAGAAAACAAAGATATAACGCATGCCATAGCAAGACACATGAATAGGGTACACGAAGATTCTACATGGAAAAGTCTGTGATATTATGGGATAGACACAGTACCCCAACTACCAAGAGGAGGCGATAGGAGTCTAACTTTAAGGCAAAAAGAATCTAAATATATTATGAAACTAATAACAAAATACCGAAAGGGTTTGAACCTCAACGAGGAATTATATGTTCATATTTGATGATATTTATTGACAAAGACTAATCAACAATGATGTTTCTATGAAGCAAAATAGAACCCACTTAGGGTTTTATTTTCATCTTCCCACTTATTTGGTTTTGATGTTGATGAATCTCACTACTGAAAGTGAAAAAGTGGAATGGAATTATAATTGATGACAATTTATAACTAATTGGAAACGTGAGTATGTAACAACTATGATAGAATATAGCAAATGAAGAATAATGTTTTAATTATTTGTTCCTCTCATTAAAAAAATGCTTTGTTATTGGAACATTTTCATGTATAAATAGACCTGAACTATGACATCCAAAATGCAATGGATCACAAAAATGTATTTATTGTCAACATAAAAGTAGGACTAACAGTTGTGAAAAAGACCATTGGGTTAAAACACGCTGACTTTTTATGAGTGAATAAACAGATGGTCTGCTACGGAGTGTTTCCCATTTCTTTGAGCTAACAATAATTGGAGTTGGTCCAACCTCCCGGGAACACCGGCAATGCAGAGTGCGGATGTAGGAGGCTGGCCTGGCTTATAGTGGGTACCTGATGGTACTTACACCTTGTGCCAGGTCCACTTATCCTTTAATAGTAGATTAGTAGTGTTCTAGCAGCTTAGGCTGATAAAGGTAGCTATAGCAGAGCAGCTTAGGCTGAACTAGGAGACATGCAAAGCTCCTGCTACCCCACTTATATCATATAGCACTACATCATAAGAATCACAATACTCAGAGCTACTAAAAATAAAGGCACTTTATTTTAGTGACAATGTGCCAAAAATATCTCAGAGGATATACTCCCTTAGGAGGTAAGTAAAATACACACAATATACACACAAACCAAAATCAGGTAAGTAAACAGTTAGAAAGTACTGCAAACACTGTAGAATACAATAGGATGCAATGGGCCTAGGGGTAACACAAACCATATACTAAGAAAGTTTAATGCGAACCACTTACGGGCCCCAGGCCTAGTGTAGTGTGTAGAGGGTCACTGGAAGTGTAAGAAAACACTAAGGGTGCCCAAGATACCCCACCCCAAGACCCTGAAAAGTAGGAGTAAAGTTACCCTACTTCCCCAGAAACACACTAAAGTCGTGATAGGAGATTCTGCAAAGACCACAACTGAAAGCAAAGCACTGAAGATGGATTCCTGGACCTGACGACCTGCAAAGGAAGGGGACCAAGTCCAAGAGTCACAAAAGTGTCCGGGGGGGCAGAAGCCCACTAAACCCCGGATGAAGGTGCAAAATGGCTGCTTCTGGGTGGAAGAAGCTGAAGATTCTGCAACAACAGAAGATGCCAGGAACTTCTCCTTTGCACAAAGGATGTCCCACTGCGTGCTGGAGGATGCACAGTTGTTTCCACACAGAAAGACCGCCAAAAAGCCTTGCTTTCTGCAAAGGTCACGGTTGAAGAAAATGGGTGCTGCCCGGGCCCAGAAAGGACCAGGAGGTTACCCCTTGGAGGAGGAGGCAGAGGGGGTGCTCAGCAACACAGAGAGCCCATGCAGAAGCAGGCAGCACCCACAGAAGTACTTGAACATGGGTTCAAGAAAACTGAGCACAGCAGTTGTCTCAACACTATAAAGGAGGGTCCCATGAAGCCAGTGGTCTACTCAGCGAGTTGAGCAATGCAGGACGGAGTGCTGGGGACCTGGGCTGTGCTGTGCATGAAGGATTCCTTGCAAAAGTTCACAGAAGCCCTAGCAGCTGCAGTTCACGCAGTACACAGGATTACTGTCTGGCGTGGGGAAGCAAGGACTTACCTACACCAAATTTGGACAGATGGACCACTGGACTGTCGGGGTCACTTGGATGCAGCTGCTGTGTTCCAGGGACCACGCTCGTCACAATGAGAGGGGACCCAGAGGACCGGTGAAGCAGAAGTTTGGTGCCTGTGTTAGCAGTGGGAAGATTCCGTTGACCCGTGGGAGATTTCTTCTTGGCTTCCAGTGCAGGGTGAAGGCAGACAGCCCCCAGAGCATGCACCACCATGAAAGAGTCGAGAAAGCCGGCAGGATTAGGCGCTATAGTGTCACTGGTAATCTTCTTGCTACTTTGTTGCAGTTTTGCTGGTGTCCTGGAGCAGTAAGCGGTCGATCCTTGGCAGAAGTCGAAGAGGATGATGCAGAGGAACTCGGAGGCCTCCATTGTGCCCTCACACCTCTGCATTCAAGATGGCAGGGGTCTGGGACACACTGGAGGAGCTCTGGGCACCACCTCTGGGGTGGTGATGGACAGGGGAGTGGTCACTCCCCTTTCCTTTGTCCATTTTTGTGCCAGAGCAGGGCTGGTTTGGAAGTACCCGGGGTCCATGCTGGAGCCCCGGGGATGCATGGGATTGGCACCCCAATACCAGATTTGGCATGGGGGACAATTCCATGATCTTAGACATGTTACATGGCCATATTCGGAGTTACCATTGTGAAGCTACATATAGGTATTGACCTATATGTAGTGCATGCGTGTAATGGTGTCCCCACACTCACAAAGTCTGGGGAAATTGCACTGAACTATGTGGGGGCACCTTGGCTAGTGCCAGGGTGCCATCACACTTAGTAACTTTGCACCTAACCTTCACCTTGTGAGGGTTAGACATATAGGTGACTTATAAGTTACTCAGGTGCAGTGTAAAATGGCTGTGAAATAACGTGGATGTTATTTCACTCAGGCTGCAGTGGAAGTCCTGTGTAAGAATTGTCTGAGCTCTCTATGGGTGGCAAAAGAAAGGCCGCAGTCCATAGGGATCTCCTGGAACCCGAGTACCCTGGGTACCTAGGTACCATATACTATGGAATTATAAGGATGTTCCAGTGTGCCAATTAGAATTGGAAAAAATGGTCACTAGGCTGCAGTGACAATTTTAAAGGCAAAGAGAGCATAAGCACTGAGGTTCTGGCTAGCAGAGCCTCAGTGACACAGTTAGGCACTACACAGGGAACACACATTCAGGCCACAACTATGATCACTGGGGTCCTGGCTAGCAGGGTCCCAGTGAGACATACAGAACACACTGACAAATAGGGTTTTCACTATGAGCACTGGGGTCCTGGATAACAGGGTCCCAGTGAGACAGTAAAAACACCCTAATATATACTCAAACAGGCCAAAAGTTGGGGTAACAAGGCTAGAAAGAGGCTACCTTCCTACAGCGGATGATACCCAACTATTCATGGCCTTTCATGAAATTGACCCCTCGTCATTGAGATCTTTTAAGTTATCTCTTAAATCTGTTATAGACTGGATGAATACCAGTTTTTGAAACTGAACTGAGACAAAAGTGAGATTTTGGTGGCCGTCAGAGATGTCCATCAGAGACCTCCTCCTTGTCCCTCTCCGGTAGTAAAGAATCTTGGGTTCAAATTTGATGTTGAGCTTACCTTTTGTTGCAGATTAAAGCATTGTCCAGCTGCTGTTCTTTGATTTTGAGATCCTTGCGACGTATGCTTTACTTTATTCCTATTGACCATCAAAGAACTATTGTGCATGCTTTGATCACTTCTAACCTAGACAACTCTAACAGTTCGGACCTCGGCCTTCCATGTTTTCTGATCCAGTGTCTTCACGTCATTGAAAATGTGGCACCAACTTGATCCTTAAAATTCGTCCTTGGGTTTCAATATGAAGCTATCTTCGACAGCTTCATTGGCTCCTGATCAACAATAGGATCCAGTTGCAGGCCCTTATCTTTGCCTTTTGAATTTTCAATCAAAAGGGACCCCTTTATCTTAGGCGCCGGTTCAAGTTGTCTTTGCAGGCCCGTTCCTTTCGTTCTAACAACCTCAGACTGTTTGGATATATAAGTCCAGAAGAGTAGGCCGTTCCTTTGCTTATCTTACAGCTAGACTTTGGAAGGCATTGCCTTTCGCCCTGAGGAGTTGTTGTTCTGAAAATGGCTTTTAGAAAAGGTTTAAAAAGGTTTCTTTTTGATCCGGTTCCACAGAAATCCTAACTCTTGTCCACATATTTGACAATATGACATTCCTTTCCTCTAGCGCCGGGACACCTTTTTTAGCTAGCCTTTCACTTTAGAAAGGAATTGTATTGCACTGTATTGCATTGTAGCTATGTTCATTATTTTGGCAAAGCAGAACAACAATAAATAATCAGAAAGTTCCATGGTGGCCTACTCAGTCAAGGAAGTAGAGTTCGTCCTCAAACTCAGGGTCTTTGCCCAGAAGTTGGTCAACTAATGTACTTGAGCAAGACCATTCACCATTATCCTCCTCCTGTGGTGTTTCAGGCGCAGTGTAATAGTGTGGTTTGAAGTGTACTGGTTCATTTTAATCATGGTCAAACTCTCCACATTTTGAGGAGAGAGACTCGTCCTTTTGTCTATGAAAACTAAGCCAGTTGCACTGAAAACACATTCAGCAGACACACTGGCTACCCAGACAAGTCAGATACTTTATTGCCAGCCTGCTGAGATATGGCCATTGGCACATCTTCCCATACCAATAGACCAATTTTTGTCTACATTGACTTCTTTTGGGTCTTCCAGATAGTCTTAAACCATCCTCTGAATGGTCATTGGTGCTGCCACTTGCTCAGTCTCTGTTGTCTTTGACTCTGCCATTGACTTCAGCCCTGCTACTTGAAATCAATCCATTGCAGAGGTTGGGTATGATTCTTCTGTATGTGACATTTTTGCTGGTGCTGATGTTGGCTGCTGTCAGACTACAGCACTTCCGTCTCTGGAGGCTGGAGGCTGTGCACCAGAACTTCTGCCTTGAATTCTAACAAGTAGCCATTACTGTTCCAGGTCTCTCACGTGCTCAACAATCCACACCTTGTATAGTGAAACATCCCATTCTGAAAAAGTAATGAAAGTGGACACTATTTTTTTGTACCGTGGAACAAGTATTGTGGAGTACACAATCTCTCTTTGCAGCCTTGGATTAACAGCCAAATGTAGGGTTAAGCTCACAACCAACTCATGCTCTTCGATGTTGCTGTTATCAATGGCAAACCTTTGTTTAACCTTTTTTAACAGGTCCTGTAGCAGACACAAGAACATGATAGCTCCGCTCATTGTATTGCCCTCCTGGCTAATTTACCATGTAAAAACCTCAAAAAGAAGTAGCATTGGTGTCAGGCATTTGAGTAGTGTCCATTTGTCCACCTCCATGGTCATGCTTTTCTCAGCTGCATCACCTCCTTTTTAAAGGGCGTAGTTGGTGATCAATTTGTACTGCTCAAGCTGATGTAGTAACATGTAGTAGGTCAAGTTCCAACATGTTGGCACCTCCTCTAAGAGGACTTTAATTGGTACTCTATTACACGCTGAATGAGCCTAACTGCTTCTTGTATTCCGGGATTCTTCTGCAGGTGGTCAGTATGTTGGTGACTATGCCTTCTCTGTTGAGAAAGTCCTACACAATCAGGTTGATGCAATGTGCCGAAGATAGCACCCTAAAATATCCACCATCTGCAATGACTGAGACTATGTTACTGCCATTGTCCGTGGCAACAAATCCATCTCTGAGACCTATGGGTCACAGCCATTCAAACAGCTTGCTGTTAAAGGCTTCCAAGATGTTTGCAACTGTATGGGATTTCTTCATAGTGAGCATTGCTACTGTTGTATTCCGCTGCATGCCCTAAAAGTTTCTTCAGCACTGAGACCTGCAGATAGCTGTTGCCTAACCCTCACAAAAGAGATTCACTGTGTAGTGATACACATGTAATCAGTTGCTTGACAACTTGTCTGTCATCATGTCTGCTTCAAAGTTTGTCAAACCAATTGCAGCACATCGTGATGGAGCACTGGAACAGCGACTTTGGCAAAATAGGTCCAGCTAGGAACCTTCCATTACAGGCAGATGGCTGCCACAAATTCTAAAAATCTCACTCCTACCACAAAAGAAGATGGGAGGAGATCCAGAGCTAACATTTTAGCCATCTTCCCGTTGCACAAATGTACCATTGGGTGTTTATGTTTGTAGGGCCCCTCCTGCCTAAACATGTCCATAATAGTCAGTTGTATTTTTTCTTTTGTAGTGCCTGGTGCATTTCGAAAAAAAGGACCAGTAGGTGGTAGACTCAACATGCACCTTATTGTAGTCAGCACTGTATGCTGTGGTGACTCCATCTGAGTTTTGGGTTTCTAGGTTGCTGATGTGGGTGATACTGCTGGCATACTGCTGGGCACAGGGCTGCGTGTGTAAAGCTGTCACCCTCTTCTTCCTCATCAGCACCTTCTACCATAATCAGAGCTGATTCCCCTCTCTCATCACCACCACCACCTGCAGATTATTTTTGCAAAGGTGCACCTTTTACTGGATTATGCAATGTTTTTGTCATAAGGGTTGTTTGGCCTCCAGTACCATAGTGTGAATCAGTTGTACCTCGACAAATACTCATATCGCAAATGGAGCATATTACAATGTTATCCTCCTGCTTACTAATCATGAAGAAGTCCCAAACTCAGGAGGAGAACTTTTTTAGTGTTCCACTGGTGCCATTGCCAATGCACAAAGAACTTGAGGAAGGTGGGTGTGCAGACGATTGCCTTTCTGAAGTGCTTATTTCAACTGAGGTAATGGGGAATGCAGGTCTCAGGTGGCTTTACAAATATGGATACTGGTGGTAGTGGTGGAACCAGTACCACATCCTTCAGAGCAGGTTAAATAGGAGGGATAATGTTGGCGTCTCTGAGCCAGCTTCCATGGCATTGACTGACTCATACTCCTCCTCCCCTTCCAAACGTCTAGGACTTTTAGAAACTTTCCTTTTCCCTTGTCTCTTTATCCTGTGGTGGGTCTTGGACTTAGCCGGGGTCCAATCCATGACCAGTTCATCAGAGCAGAGCTTGAAGAAGATGGTAGAAAACACTTCTTTCCCTTGCTAAAGATCAGGAAGCCAATGGTTCAAGAAGAGCTCAGCTTCCTACTATGACTGGGTACTAGTTTGCAGCTGAGAAAACTCCAATTCAGACTCAATAATTGCTGCATTGATTGGAATGGCTTCCTCACTGAGAGACATGGGCTTGGGCTTAAGTTTGGTGGTGCCATCATTGATGCAAGAGTGGTGCTCCCAGCTTGCTGCCCAGAGGACAGTGTGGCAGGCACACAATGCTAGCTGAAAAAGGAGGAGGACGGCAAGCCAGTGGTAGAAATTTGTTCTTCTCCTCATCACTGGCCACTTTCTTTGCAGCACCTTTCTTGAGGGACACCTTCAAGTTCTGTCAATTGGGATTTAGCTGCACATGCAGAAGAGACATGTTTTGCAACCACATCGAGGAAAAAAAATGAAAATAAACATAGACCTCTTCTATCAATGTCCCAAAGAAATGGCTTTGAAAACTGGAAAAAAGTGATAAAAAAATTACTAGGTGGCTGGCCACATGGTCAAACAACAACATCAATCAAGCAGGCATGGATAATTAAAAACACATGCAGGCCAGTGGCAAAAGCCTACTGACTGGCTAGACAAAATGGCTGCTGGCCATATGGACAAACAACACCAGCAAGCCAGGAGGCATGGAGAACAAATAACACATGCAGGCCCATGCCAAAAGCACACTGACTGCCTATACAAAATAGCAGCTGGCCACATGGTCAAACAAAAACAACAGCAAGCAAGGAGGCATTGGAGAATACCAACACATGCAGGCCTATGGGAAAAGCACACTGACTGCTTAGACACAATGGCCACCGGCCACATGATCAAACAACAACAGCAAGCACAGAGGCATTGGAGAAAAAAGAACACATGCAAGTCTATGGCAAAAGCACACTGACTGGGTAGACAAAATGGCTATCGGCCACATGGTCAAACAACAACAACAGCAAGGAGGCTTTGGAGAGCAAAGAACACACGCAGGCCTCTGGCAAAAGTACATTGGCTTCCTAACAAAATGGTCCCCGGTCACATGGTCAAACAACAGCAAGCAAAGAGGCACTGGAGAACAAAGAGAACATGCAGGCATCAGGGGTTGCAGCAGCACAATACACCAAATAGGGTAGGCAGCACAACAAACCATGGAAAGCAATAGGGAAGGGACAGGGCCATGCACATGGACAACAGAGAGAAAAGAGATAAGGGCAGCAAGATGACCGGACAGACAGGAGGGTAGTTGCAGCATAACGGAAAATGAATGGCAGGAGGGCGGGGGCAGCACCATGATAACAGACCAGACAAGGCAGGAGGGAAGGGATAGGGGCCTGCACATGGAAAATGGAGGGCAGGGGGCAAGGCTCAAGCAGCAAGCTGACTATGGAGGGCAGGTGGAATGGGCATTGGCAGTACAACATTCAATGGAGAGCAGCAATGAGACTATAATGGCACAGACAATGGAGGTAAGGTAGAAGGAGGACAGGAGCAGCAAGCTGATCACGCAGGACAAGTGGGACAGTTTATGGCACCACAGAAGGTCATGAATAGCAAATGGGAGGGCAGCACAACAGCCATTGTGGACAAGACAGAGGGGTAGGGGCATACACAAAGAACCATGGAGGACAGAAGGATGGGCAGGGGCTGGACGTATACAAGAGAGGGTAGGGGAAGGGGTTTCACCAGAAGACCACAGACCATGTGGGGTAGGCAGTAAGAGCAGTTGCAGCACACTAAAGAATGGATGGCAGAAGGGAGTGTTAGCAAAATGGACCATGGAGGAAAGGACGGAGGGAATAGAGACATGGAACTCAAATGGGCAGGTTAGAGATTGCAGGGACAGGTGGCAGACACCTGACCATGCTAGGCAGGTGGGAGGTACAGTGGCAGCTCGACAGAACACTACTCGCAGTCGTAACTAAAGTAGGGAGCAGGGGAAAGCACACAGACATCACAGAGCAGGGGGATGGAGAGTAGAGGCAGCAAATTAAGCACTGGGGCTAAGCAGGAGGGCAATGATGGGTCATGAAATTGGGCAATAAAGGGCAAGAGGAGTGAACAGAGATATCAACCTAAAGGGAGGTCCGTTGCAGCACATCGGACCATCGAGGGAAGGAGAAAGGGCCCTGGGGCATGGACTAAGACAACAGAGGGTTGAGAGGAGGTGGATGAGACAGTGGGCCAAATGTTCAGGGCAGGCTGTAACGGCAGTGGGAGAATAATGGCCATACAGGGCCGTAATGATGGAACAAGGGCATGAACTTAGACAATGGATGGCAAGGGGGACAGGAGCAGCAAGCTTGTGTCGGGGAAGCACAATGCCAGGCCAGGCCCTGCATCCAACTCCACTGCCCCTCAGCGTTAATGCAATGAGCATTTTACTTCACATTAAAAAAGGCCTAGAAAATCACTGAAAAAACTAAGGTTAAAGCAACTTTATGGTTAGGTAAATACAATTCAAAAAACACCTTAAGAATTCACTAAAAAACAAAGATTACTGGAATGTGAAAATTAGGTTCAAATTTTACACACACAAAACCATAGAAATTCATCTGTTAGAGGTATTTCCAGTTACTATAACCTGTGCCCTCGCCATGCACTGTTAAATACCCCAGATATTACATCACTCATGACATCTTCTATGACATCATTGATAAAGTCACTTTAACATGTGCAGTAAAATTATTGATGAGAAAACTGTGCATGGCAAGGGCGTGAGTTATAGTTACCTTAGGACACAAGCTATATGTACCTAATATAAGTATAACAGTTGAATTTCTATGGTCTTGTGAGAGTAAAATAGGAACCTAACTATAACATCCTTGTAACATTTGGTTTATGTATATATATATATATACACCTATTAGGACCTAGTTTCTATAGAAAAAGCATTTATAACTTTGGTGCAGTTTGATGAATCTTCAAGATAATATGACCCTCACTTCAGCTGCTGTCTGGAAAGTTTTGGGGTGATTTATCAAGCGAGGGCTAAGAAAAAGGGGAGTCTCAAAACAAGTTTTCCCATTCATTTTTCCTCAGGGATTTTGAACAGTGATAGTGCCCAAACTACTGAACGGAATTACACCAAATTCGGCAGAAAGGTAGCTCTTGGTCCACAAAGCACCTTTTTAAAAATCCGTTCAAAAGTTTTAGAGAAATTAAAGGAAATCCAATTTTGTATATATAGGGTGCACAAATGATTTGCGACCCCTCTGCTGAGATCTGATTGGCTGCCAATACTTCAAAAAGGAAGTGTTGGCATCCATATTTGGGTTTGGCTTCAGTCGCAGAAAAAAGTTACAAAATAAGAAAAGGGGCCAGGATAGAGTCACCCTGACACTTAAGCTGTGGTGCTTAGGGTACCAAAGGGACCTCACCCCACCCCGGGCTAAAAATCTTTAAAAAAAGTTCACTACAGCCGCAGATCTGGTGAAAGTTACCCTAAAAAAAGAAGCGCAGGCTCCCGCACTTCATTAACTGAAGTCCCCGGGTGGGCCAAGTCCCAGGGGCATTATTTATTCTATTGTGGAGGTCCATGCCCCCCCTGCAGCCCCAGGGGCCACCACCTCCCCAGGGTTGTTAAGAAATTGTGTGGGGATGGTACCACGTGGTCCCCCTGAAATTCCAGCTACCACCACCTCACCAGGGCTTTTAGCAAATTGTGTTCAGGGCCGCATGTCCCCCCACAGCCCCAGGGACCACCACCTCCATGGGGCAAACACCAAAAAGGAGAAGGGGGTCCATTTCAGACCACCTGCAGCTCCTGGGACCACCACCTCACTAGGGCTGTATTTGTGGGAGGCACTGATGGCCCTGGGGACTGCCACCTACCAGGGCCGGCTCCTGCTATGTACGGGGGAGTCCACCCCCAGGACATAGCTGTTCGTTGTGGCTTGGTGGCAGCTGAGAGCAAACACTCCAGTCTGATAAAGGGAGAGCTGTCAAGCTGTCGAACATCTCTCCTTTCATCGGAGCAGAGGTTTCCTCTGTCTGCCTGCCTGAGGAGATGCAGGCAGGCACACAGAAGAAACTGCTCTCACAGAGAGGGAGCTGCTTTAGCATCTCTCTCCCTGTGACAGCAGTGCTGGCTCCCAAAGGAGGTGGGGAGTCAGCTGGGACTGTGGGCGCTTTCAGGCTTCCCCCATGGTCCCCAACATTGAGAATGGGTGCCCTGGGGAGCACCCAGGTTACATGGCTGGGCTCAAGGGGATGGTGTCCCCTGGGCCAAGATTAGCCCTGTTGAGGGGGGCCACATGGCCCCCCTTCCAAAAAATAAACAATTAGGCTGGATGATGGGGTCACCAGGTCCAAGATCAGCCTTTGGAATGGGGCCACGTGGCCTCCCTCTCCTAAATAAAAAATAAAATACTTAGGCTGGGCCCTCAGGGATAGAATCCCTGGGGCCAAAATCAGCCTGTGGATGGGGGCCACGCAGTCCCCCTCCTCAAAAAAAGGGCCCTGGAGAATGGGGTCCCCAGGGCTGAAATGGGCCCTGGGAAGAGGGGGGCTGCATGCCCCCCCTCAAAAACAAATTACTGTTTAGGCCTGGCCCCAGAGTCCCTGGGGTCCCTGGGACCAAGATTGGCCCAGGGGAGGGAGGCCACGAGGCTCACTCCCCCACAAAATGAATAATTAGCGAGGGCCCTGAGTGTTAGGGTCCCTGGGTTGAGATTGACCTGAGGAGGCGGGCTACGCAGCCCCCCACCCTCAAAAAACTGAAATGTTTGGGCTGGTCCCTGGGGGATGTGATCTCCTGGGCAGAGATCGGCTGGGAGGGGGGCCTTGCAGGGTTTGGATGTTGAAGGGATTGACCACAAGGACTGGCCACGTGTGGAAACCCCCCACTGTGGTTATAGGAGTTGGTCGCAGGGACTGCAGCCAAGCCCTGCAGCCAACCCCAGCCACACACTGCTGAAGGCCATGCACGGCGGTCGTCTAATTAACGTATCCTAATGAAAATTACTATAAATTGAAAAAACATAGAAATTCAATAAAAAAACAAAGATTACAGGGATGCTATAGTTAGGAAATAGAGTTTAAAAACATGGAAATTAATTTAAAAAAACAAAGGTTCCAGGGACGTTATAGTTAGGCTCACATTTTAAACGTACCAAACCACAGAAATTCACCAGTTATAGTTATCTCAAGCAACTATAACTCACCTTCTCACAATGCACTGCTAATTACCCCACAAATTACAGCACTCATGACATCTTTGATAACATTCTTGGTAATTTCTATGTAATATTTGCAGCAAAATTTTGAAGGAAACAACTGTGCATGGCGGGGGTGCGAGTTAAATTTACTATAGGACACGAGTTCTCATTATTTGAGATAACTCTGCCTGGTGAATTTCTATGGTTTGATATGTTTGACATGTGAGCCTAACTATAACGTCCCTGTAACCTTTGGTTTTGTAATATATATCTATAATTGTACATTCCATAGTAGAGGTCCCCATGTCACAATTGTGCAGCGATACCTCTAAGTAATAGTAAAACTTCAAATCCACTATATATGTCTGTAAGAAGGGTACTAAGGGCCAGATGTAGCAAAGGGTTTGCGCCTCGCAAACGGCGAAAATCGCCATTTGCGAGGCGCAAAAGCCTCTTTGCTATTTAGAAATGCATATTGCGAGTCGGTACCGACTCGCAATATGCATTTCAGAATCGCAAATAGGAAGGGGTGTTCCCTTCCTATTTGCGAGTCTGAGTGGTATGCAATACCATTTGCGACCGCGTACGCGGTCGCAAATGGTATCGCAGTTACCATCCACTTCAAGTGGATGGTAACCCACTCGCAAATTGGAAGGGGTCCCCATGGGACCCCTTCCACTTTGTGAATGGACCCAGAAATATTTTTTCAGGGCAGGGAGTGGTCCCAGGGACCACTCCCTGCCCTGAAAAAATACCGAAACTAAAGGTTTCATTTTTTTTTTAAGTGCAGCTCGTTTTCCTTTAAGGAAAACGAGCTACACTTAAAAAAAAAAAAAAACTGCTTTATTGAAAGCAGTCACGAACATGGAGGTCTGCTGACGACAGCAGGCCTCCATGTTTGCGAGTGCCTATACTCGCTATGGGGCCGCAATTTGTGACCCACCTCATGAGTATTCATGAGGTGGGTCATTGCAACCCCATAGCGAGTTGCAGTCGGTGTCTGAGACACCGTACTGCATACCAATTTGCGAGGTGCAAATTGCGAGTCGCATGGACTCGCACTTTGCACCTCGCAAATTGTTACGTTGCTACATCTGGCCCTAAATCACTATGTAGTATGTACTTTTCTGTAAATTATTGGTTATAAAATGTCTTTACATTTTAGTTTGTTTCTCTGTAAAATGCTATTATAAAAATTGGATATTAGTTACGCCAGTCAAAGCCACCAAAAAATAAACAATTAATAAATATTTATGAAACATATAGGCCCTCATTATGACATTGGCAGTAAATCCCGCTTACTGCCATGCTGAGTGCCGCCAACATACCACGGCGGTATACCGCTACCCATATTATGACACTCACATAGCAATCCGTCACTATACAGACACAAACACAAGTCCGCCAGCTCAAAGGTCAGTGATAAACTGGCAGTACCAAAACCCACATCGTTACGCCAACAGAACTACGCCCACAGCATTCTGACCCACAAATCACCGCGGCGGACATTGAACCGTGGTAAACCATTGGCAGTACATACCACAGCGCTCAAAATACACACACACATACAAAACAGCACTACATTGGACAATTCAAACTACACACACCTGTCACACATACACACACCACACCCACACACCACAAAGACACCCCAGGTTCTCTGAGGAGGAGCTAAGGGTCATGGTGGAGAAAATCATCTGGGTAAGTCAAATCTCTATTACTATCACCCCCCCTACTTGCATTCCATCATATACCCCCACCCCTACCCTCACCCCATCACCCCACCGCCTCACATACACCCCACCATCACAACCCACCCATCCCAGTACGAAGCACTGCATGTACCACCAATGCATGGACATCACTCACAGCCATGCAGGGGCACCCACCACCACAGCATGCACACTAGAGAGAGTCACCTAGCCCACACAAAATAACTACTCACACAAAGCAAAGCTGACAGGGCACTCACAACCATACAGGGCAACAAACCCATGCACAAGAAGTCACACGCAGAAACTATAACACTGCATTTACATCCCCACAGGTCCCACACCCAACGTCACCGGAGAGGAGGTGCCAGCAACAACCAGTCCCCCCCAAAAGAGGCCCACAGTGGTGGCAGCAGCTCTGGTCGCATGGATCTGGATGACCAACTTGGCCTATCAGGGACCTCCGGACAGTCGGTTACCCAGCCACAGTCCCACACTACCAAAGAGCCTCCCCCCTCAGGAAACACCAGAACAGCACCCACACAGCGGGCCCATACCTCTGTCCCCAGGACACATCAATCAGCAGTGTGTCCACCACTACAAGGACCCCAGGCAACCCCACAAACACAGGACGATCAGGGACCTGGAGTCGGTGGCAGTGGGCACACGGTTCTGGGAACAGAGGCACAGGACAACAGGGAAGCTGGGCGGACTGCTGTGCGACAGGGGAGGACAAGCCCAGGGAACCAACACTCCACGAGGCACTCACCAACATCCTGGGAGCATACCACCATTCACAGGAGACGATGGGCCAGATACTGGCCAAGTTGCAGGAGACCTAGCGGCTGCAGGAGGGACAGTACCTGGGAATCAGGGAGGACCTGAGGGACATCAACACCACCCTGGTCACCATTGCAGGGGTGCTGGCAGACATGGCCAACACCATGAGGAAGGCAGTGGCACACCAACGGGCCCCTGACACTAGCCACACCGATGAACAGCCCTCCACCTTCTCTGACGCTAGTGGACAGGAGGCCCCACCACAGAAACAACAGGCCACCAGCACTCCTCCCCCTGCAGAAGGAGAACTACCCCGCAAACGGGCCCTGCGATCCAGGCAGAAGCCAAAGAACTTTGCCAAGACCCACGCCAGGAAATAAGACTCTCCTGATTGTCACCCTTATGTCCCACTCTGTCACCCTGTCCACCTTGAAATGCCATTGGTCCCCTTTCTATGCCCCCTTGGACAATGCACCTGTGATACAAAGAGAATGGACTCTATCCTGAACTCTCCTTCACCATCACCAAGCTCACTGCACATCCTCATGAACTTTTCAGCAATTAAATAAACACCCTTTGAAAAAATCGAAGTATGTAGTATGTCAAATGATGTAAGTATGTATTAATTTAACAATCTGTAGACATTGCAATTAGACTGTACAGTAATGTATACCTAGTTATGACCTCTATTGTGCTGCAGTCAATACACCAGAAGCCAGAGTAGGGCACAGATATCTGTGAAAAGACATGTGAAAGGGTACAGTAAGTGGCCATACTAGTGGGGCCAGCAGCCTGCCAGTTGAAATTTACAACACAAAACTGCAATGGAAGGTGAAGTTACAGAGTCTTACCTGTGTGTTACTGGAAGTTCTGTCGAATGATAGATGTTCTGTTGTCCACATCCTCATCCTCTGCCTCCTCTTCGTCACTTTCCACAGGCTCCTCCGCTGCCACACGCCCATCTCCAGCCTCATCCTCCTGCAGAAAAGGCACCTGGCGAAGTAAGGCAAGGTTGTGCAACATGCAGCATGCGACGATGATCTGGCACACCTTCTTGGGTGAGTAGCACAGGGAACCTGTTAGATGAAGGCACAGAAACCTGGCCTTCAGGAGCCCAAAGGTTCGCTCTATAATTCTTCTTGTTCACCCATGAGCCTCATTGTAATATTCCTCTGCCCTTGTCCTGGGATTCCTCACTGGGGTCCATAGCCAGGAGAGGTTGGGGTAATCTGAGTCACCTGCAAATATCGAGGGATACCTGTTAGCCAGACACTCACCCTTAGGGCCAACCCCACACCCATGTACCAACATACACTGCGTCGGTACCATGGGCTCACCTATTAGCAACATCCGGTATCTCTGGAGTTGTGCCATCACATATGGGATGCTGCTATTCCTCCGGATAAAGGAACCATGCACAGAGCCAGGATACTTTGCATTGACATGGGAGATGTACTGGTCCACCAGACACATTATCTGCACATTCATGGAGTGAAAGCTCTTTCGATTTCTGAACACATGTTCTTTTCTCCGGGGCTAGACAAAGGCAATATGTCAATATGTGTACCATCAATTGCCCCAACAATGCTGGGGATATGTCCCATTGCATAGAAGTCAGCTTTCACTGTGGCCAATTCCTCCAGCTGGGGGAAAACCATGTAGCTGCGCATTGTAGGGAAGTGGCCTGTTTCTAGCATGCTTACCCCCACTTTTGGCCTGTTTGTGAGTGTGTGTCAGTGTGTTTTTACTGTGTCACTGGGATCATGCTAGCCAGGACCCCAGTGCTCATAAATAAAAACCTATATGTCCGTGTGTTTTGCCTGTCAAACTGGGATCCTGCTAGCCAGGACCCCAGTGATCATAGTTTGTTGCCTAATATGTATGCCTGTGTAGTGCCTAACTGTGACACTGAGGCTCTGCTAATCAGAACCTCAGTGCCTATGCTCTCTCTACTTTTAAATTTGTCACTGTAGGCCAGTGATTTCATTTACCAATTTCAGTTGGCACACTGGACCCCCTTATAAGTCCCTAGTATATAGTACCTAGGTACCAAGGGCATTGGGGTCCCAGGAGATCCATATGGGCTGCAGCATTTCTTTTGCCACCCATAGGGAGCTCAGACAAACCCTTACAGAGGACTGCTACTGCAGCCTGCGTGAAATAGTGCCCACACTTTTTCACAGCCATTTTCACTGCACTTAAGTAACTTTTAAGTCACCTATATGTCTAACCTTCACCTGGTAATGATTAGGTGCAAAGTTACTATGTGTGATGGCACCCTTGCACTAGCAAAGGTGCCCCCACATAGTTCAGGGCCAGTTCTCCGGACTTTGTGAGTGCGGGGACGCCATTACACGCTTGCACTACATATAGGTCAATACCTATATGTAGCTTCACAATGGTAACTCCGAATATGGCCATGTAACATGTCTAAGATTATGAAATTGTCCCCCCATTCCAAATCTTGTATTGGGGAGGCAATTCCATGCATCCTGAGGGCTCCACTGTGGACCCCGAGTACTGCCAAACCAGCTCTCTGAGGCTTGCACTGCAGCTACTGCTGCTGCCACCTCACAGACAGGGTTCTGCCCTCCTGGGGTCTGGCCAGCCCAGTCCCAGGAGGGCAGGACAAAGCATTTCCTCTGAGAGCAGGGTGTTACACCCTCTCCCTTTGGAAATAGGTGTTACAGGCTGGGGAGAGGTCGCCTCCCCCAGACACTGGAAATGCTTTGAAGGGCACAGATGGCGCCCTCCTTGCATAAACCACTCTACACTGGTCAGGGATCCCCCAGCCCTGCTCTGACGCGAAACTGGACAAAGGAGTGGTCACTCCCCTGTCCATCACCACCCCAGGGGTGGTGCTCAGAGCTCCTCCAGTGTGTCCCAGACATCTTGAATGCAGAGGTGTGAGGGCACAATGGAGGCCTCTGAGTGGCCAGTGCCAGCAGGTGACGTCAGAGACCCCTCCTGATAGGTGCTTACCTGACTAGGTGGCCAATCCTCTTCTCAGGGCTATTTAGGGTCTCTCCTGTGGGCTTTTCATCAGATAATGAATGCAAGAGCTCACCAGAGTTCCTCTGCATCTCCCTCTTCGACTTCTGCCAAGGATCGACCGCTGACTGCTCCAGGACACCTGCAAAACTGCAACAAAGTAGCAAGAAGACTACCAACGACATTGTAGCGCCTAATCCTGCCGGCTTTCTTGGCTGTTTCCTAGTGGTACATTCTCTGGGGGCTGTCTGCCTTCACCCTGCACTGAAAGCCAAGAAGAAATCTCCTGTGCGTCGACGGGATCTTCCCCCTGCTAACGCAGGCACCAAACTTCTACTTCTCTAGTTCTCTGGGTCCCCTCTCATCTTGATGAACGTGGTCCCTGGAACACAGGAGCTGGATCCAAGTGACCCCGACAGTCCAGTGGTCCATCTGTCCAAATTTGGTCGAGGTAAGTTCTTGCCTCCCCACTCCAAAGAGTAATCCTGTGTACTGCATGAACTGCTGCTGCTAGGGCTTCTGTGCACTTTTGCAAGGAATTCTTCATGCACTGCACAGCCCAGGTCCCCAACACTCCATCCTGCATTGCTCAACTCGCTGAGTTCACCACCGACTTCATGGGACCCTCCTTTGTAGTGTTGGGACAACCGATGTGCTCAGTTTTCTTGAACCCGTGTGCAAGTACTTCTGCAGGTGCTGCCTGCTTCTGAATGGGCTCTGTGTGTTGCTGAGCACCCCTTCTGTCTCCTCGTCCAAGGGGAGACCTCCTGATCCTTCCTGGGCCCGGGCAGCACCCATTTTCTTTAACCGTAACCTTTGCAGCTAGCAAGGCTTGTTTGCGGTCTTTCTGCATGGAAACAACACTGCATCCTCCGGCACGCTGTGGGACATCTTCTTTGCAAAGGAGAAGTTCCTGGCATCTTCCGTTGTTGCAGAATCTTCAGCTTCTTCCACCCAGAGGCAGACATTTTGCACCTTCATCCGGGGATTAGTGGGCTCCTGCCCCCCTGGACACTTTCGTGACTCGTGGACTTGGTGCCCTTCCTTGACAGGTCCTCAGGTCCATGAATCCATCTTCAGTGCTTTTCAGTCAGTTGTGGTCTTTGCAGAATCTCCTATCACAACTTTAGTGTGTCTCTGGGGAAGTAGGGTAACTTTACTCCTACTTTTCAGGGTCTTGGGGTGGGGTATCTTGGACACCCTTAGTGTTTTCTTGTACTCCAAGTGACCCTTTACACACTACACTAGGCCTGGGATGACTAAATGGTTCGCATTCCACTTATCTAGTATATGGTTTGTGTTGCCGCTAGGCCTATTGCATCCTAATGTATTCTACAGTGTTTGCACTACTTTTCTAATTGTTTACTTACCTGATTTTGGTTTGTGTGTATATTTTGTGTATTTTACTTACCTCCTAAGGGAGTATAGCCTCTGAGATATATTTGGCACATTGTCACTAAAATAAAGTACCTTTATTTTTAGTAACTCTGAGTATTGTGATTCTTATGATATAGTGCTATATGATATAAGTGGTATAGTAGGAGCTTTGCATGTCTCCTAGTTCAGCCTAAGCTGCTCTCTATAGCTACCTCTATAAGCCTAAGCTGCTAGAACACTACTAATCTACTAATAAGGGATAACTGGACCTTGCACAAGGTGTAAGTACCCAGGCCAGCACCTCAGCCACCCAGTCTACGGCCACTGTAGTTTCGGCAGCTACTGCAAGTGTGAGAGGCTCCAAGGAGACACCCATCAGCACTGCCAGTGTGCCTGCACCAGCTGCCAAGGGGAAGGGCAAGGAGGCACCAACAGTTGCCAAGGGCAAGGGCAGGGGGACTGCAGGCAGGAAGGACAGGAGGCCTGGTGCTGTGACAGGATCTGAGCCCCCTCCAACAACCATGGAGCTTCAGCAATCTGAGGCTGCAGTAGAAGGGCTGGAGCCTCCCTCCACCGCCACCAGCACTGCCACCACCACCACTGGCAGTAGCAGCTGCCCCAGTAGGCAGCCATCCGAGGCTGCAGGAAGGGCTGGAGCCTCCCCCCACTGCCACCAGCACCACCACCAGCACCACTGGCAGCAGCCCCAGCGGGCAGCCGTCCAATGCTGCAGGAGAAGGGCTGGAGCCTCCCCCCACCGCTACCAGCACCACTGGCAGCAGCAGCAGCCCCAGTGGCCAGCCGTCCGAGGATGCAGGGGAAGGGCTGAAGCCTCCCCCACCACTGGCAGTACCGACAACAGCTCCTGCACTGCCACCACTGTGTAGCCGTCGCCGCCGGCGGATGGAATGTAGTCCTGCCTCTATGGAGTGCTATGCATCCTGCCCACTGCGAATCTTGTGGGTATGACACCCAGGTGAGAGACTGTGACCTTGCACTCCCCAAGTGCTGCATCACAGTGCACAGAGCCCCATCCAGAACCAGTGGACGAAGGCATCCACTCACCCCCTCCTTACCAGGATGAAGCACACTGGCACAAAGCCCCCTCCAGAAACAGTGGAAGAAGGCATCCACTCACCCCCTCCTTGCCAGGATGAAGCACACTGGGCACTATGCCCCCTCCAGAACCAGTGGAAGAAGGCATCAACTCACCCCCTCCTTGCCAGGATGAAGCACACTGGCACTATGCCCCCTCCAGAACCAGTGGAAGAACCCATCCACTCACCCCATCCTCTACAGGATGAAGCACACTGGGCACTATGCCCCCTCTGGAACCAGTGGAGAAGCCACCCACCAGAGAGACAGTGGCCTTGCACTCCCCAGGACCTAGCAGTGGGCAAACCACCCACTAGAGAGACTGTGGCCTTGCACTCCCCAGGACCAAGCAGTGGGCAAACCACCTACTAGAGAGACTGTGGCCTTGCACTCCCCAAGACCAAGCAGTGGGCAAACCACCCGCTTTAGAGACTGTGGCCTTGCACTCTCCAGGACCAAGCAGTGGGCAAACCACCCCCTTGAGAGACTGTGGCCTTGCACTCCCTAGAACCAAGCAGTGGGCAAACCATCCACTTGAGAGACAGTGGCCTTGGATTCCCCTGGACAAAGCACAGGGCATGTTGCCCCCTCCAGAGCATGTGGGCAAACTACCCACTTGAGAGACTGTGGCTTTGCACTCCCCAGGACAGCGCAAAGGGCATGTAGCCCACTCCAGGACCCGTTGCGTTGTACTATCTTCCAGCTGAGTGCCCCCCATTCCCCTTCCCCCTGAGGTGCCTGTGTATTTTTGACCTGATGCCCCAGCAGTGTTCTGTCCGTGTTGAGGCAGGAGTCAAGTGGGGCCTTGGCCTCTGTGATGTGGCCCTGTGGCCCACGGACATTATGGACTGGGCAGTGTCCCTCCATTTGAATATATGTAAATACTGTTTTGATTTCTGAGGACGTATTTATAGTATTTTATCTTATTACACTCACTTTAATCACTTCCTTTTGTCCTTGCATTATTCCTGAGGGGTAACGGATGAATATGTATTGTTACTGCATGTGCTTGTGTGTATGGTGTTGGGAGTGGGGGTGTTGCGTGTGTGTGTCACTCTCTTTTCCTCACCTCTCCCCTGTGTGCTAGGCGGCAGTACTCACCGTGGTCATCGTCGCCGGCGTTAGTATTCCTGGTGTAGGAGGAGGTAGACCAGCATGGGGAAAATGTGCAACTTGGGCTCCATGGCGTCCTGGTTCTTCCTTAAGTCTCCAGAGGAGAGTCCTTTGCCTTCTGTGTACTGTTTCCGCTGTGCTTTTGATGTTGTTTGTACCGCCCCAGAAAAGGTGGCGGATAAGCCAATTGTAATATTGTGGGCAGTACATTGTCTTCCGCATGGCTGTTGGTGGTTACCGCCGCAGTGCTTGTTGCTACCGCCGTGGCGGTCGGTGTGTTACAGTGGCTTTCTGTGTTGGCAGTTTCTGCCGTGGTCATAATTCCATTTTTGTTACCGCCGACCTGTTGTCGGTTTTACAGCCGCTTTATCGCCGACCACCACTCTATGCATTGGGGTACAAACCTCCCTTTCTTACGATCAAATAATCCTGTTTTTTTTTCTGAATCAGGTTGGGACTAGTTACCACTACCTCCCTGGGAATTATTTTGGGGGACTTTAGAAAACTCATTTTTTTTGAGTTTTTCTCCACCCTCATTCTCCTGGTGAGAACCCTTACCACATTTGTGGGTGTCCCCCCAGACTTTCGCCTCCTCAGCAAGCTTCCTAGGATTAGTCAGCTTACTGTCAACCGGGTTCTGGCACAACTCTGTAAAGCAAATACTGAGCATATGCCCTCTCAGGATCAAACCATAAAACCCCTTATAATCATTTACTTTACTGCCCGCACCCATCCATTCAGTGCCTTACTAGAAAAATCAAAAACGTCTAACCAAGTCTGTGTAGAGAGTTTGGTACTGTCCCTAAATTTCTGACTACACTTTTCAGGGGTCAGTCCAAACTTGGCAATTAAAATGGCTTTCATGAGCGGGTATGTGTTCTGCTCCTTCTCTTCTAGTGTGAGAAGCATGTTCCTCCCAATTGCTGGTACATGTTTTCACAAACCCGCCTCCATTGATCTTCAGAAACCCCATGGGCCCTTAGTGCAACTTCATAGGCAGCAAACCATTTGTCAATGTCATCACCACCACATAACTTGGCACCACATCTTTGGAGATACAAACCTTTTTGTCTCCAGTAGGTCCTGTATGTATGCTGCCACAATCACTGCTGGACTCAGACTGCCTAGAATTGAGGTCCAGCTCCTTCAGACTCAGTTCATGAGCCAGAAGTAGTTTCTTTTCAGCCAAGGCCCGCTTAGCTGCAGCCTCAGCTTGTTTGGCTTCTCTTTCTGCCCTCCTCTCCTGTTGATTTTCAATTTTTAACCTTGCCAACTGCAGTTGGAATTTTCTCTCCTCCTCCCTCCTTTCCTCAGGCCTTGATTTGAGACACTGCTCCCTGCTTTCTCAGGGGACACAAATCCAGTGGTGTGATCCCCTACTCCTGGTGGCAACTCCTCTGGGGAACCATCCTCTGGCCCCTCCACCTCAACATCCTCTTGTGAACGGGCACGTGCCCAGGCCCTCAGTACCATTTGGTACTCCTCCTTCTTGGAGGTACCCCGATTAGGTACTCCCATCCTATTGCAGAACCCTTTCAACTGGCTGACAGTATGGTCCTCATTACAAGTTTGTCGGTCAGCGTACCGCGGCAGTGAAATTGGTAGCCACACCGCCGCAGGCCCAATGGTAAAGACCGCCACATTACAAGTCGCAGAAAGGTACCTGCAGAACATAGGCAAGTTACCGTCTGGGCCGCCACAGTGGAAGTGCTGGCGTGCAGGCAGCAGCCGTCTCCAGCCTGTCGGTCAGGCAGCATCCCAGGACCATATTAGGAGGCTGCACACCGCCAGGATTTCCATGGCGGACCCACCGCCACCAAAACCCTGGTGGAAACGAACAAGATAAAGGGAACACCTACCTTCAGGAACACAGGCACGCCCATAGGGGCCATGGCACGTGAAATGCAACTCCTTCCAATCCAACCAAAAATAAGTCACTGCACCTGCCTGCAAAGGGATATCACTCCTCTCTTCAAAGTGCTGGCAGGTCGCTGCCTGCACGTGAAACACTGCTTTGAAGCATCTGCTCCTTATTTCACTTGGGCCCAGACTCAGATTTAAGCGGGCCTAGCACCATCAAATGACACATTAGCGTAATTTTTTATTATGTTTTTTTGCTAATGTGGAGTTAGATGGCCAAAAACACTGCACCGGATTTACAAAGTGGCACAATGCATGCATTGCGCCACTTTGTAATCCCTTGCACCACGTTATGCCTGTGCCAGGCATAATGTATGCAAGGGGGGACATTCCGGCATTAGGGAGGCCAAAAAAATGGCACTCTTTGCTTCATTTTTTCTGGCATTTTAAAGCCTGCTCAAAGCAGGCATTAAAGGGAGGCTCCCATTGGATTTTAGTGGTCCTCTGGGTGCTTTGCAGGATTAGAGTCAACATTTGTTATGCTAATCCTGCAAAGTGCAATCTAGTATCAAACATTTCCCTAACTACGCCACGGTGCACCGTATATAAAATACGATGCACATATGGTGTTGTTAGGGGACCCTAAGTGGTGCAAGAAAATTGGGGCTGCAGTAGGTGCAGCACCACTTTTCATAAACCTGCCCCTTAATTCTCTACCACAGGGCATTGAGAGTTTGCGACAGCCCAGTGGCAGCTCATTCAGTGGTAATAGGGTACACTGGCCCTGTTTGAACCTGGTGCACCTGTTTGAAGATGCACTGTGGTGCAAACAAAAACTGTGCATCCTATCACTAATACGGCCTTAGCAGCCACACATTGAAAGAGAATAGGTGATGCCTGGGAATCCCTATGAGCCGCGAGGTACCGTAATAGAGTCTCATTGACACAATGGTCTAAATAACTTGCTTATAATTTTCCTCACAGGAATACCAGCTGGTCCTGTGTCTCTTTGGTTAGAGAGTGAATTCGCACTTGGAGGCTGCAGGATTAAACCTATGGATTTTGAACACTCTGTAATGCCAAGTCTGCAGTCCAGGACTGTACGTTTTGAACCAGTATTGTACAGGAATGGAACAATGAGGGAACGAGACCAGGCGAAGCTCAGTTTTAAGATGTTTTAGTAGGAGATGATGGCAAGACATCCTGGAATTAATGTCTCTAAGGCTCTGGATGAAGAGTAGGATGTCTAGGAGAGAGTAAATGTTCAATTACCTATGAGTACCATCAAAATAGATGTGATATGAGGCTCTAGAATGACAGAAGCATGCATAGGTGAAAAAGGGAAGGGGGTAGCTGGAACTTTGGCGGACATCTATTTAGACATTAGGAGTGTTTGAGAAATAATTTACCACTACCCTTGTGGATCTCTTGAAGACGTTCAAGAGTGTGACATCGTTATCCATGTCAAATGCCAGTGACAGAACCTTGAGGAAAAGAAAGCATGAGTCATCTTGGTCTTGCATCCAAAGTATTTCCCAATTGGGTGAATGCTCTGTGCAACATAGCTTGCAGCGGATCCTGGAAAACACGTTACACCGCCATGTTTTTCATAATGATGTCCATTAGGATGGATACAATTTTGACACTGATGAGTCTAGCTTCCGCTATTTGATTTATGTCCAGTACCTGGTGAAGGACGCCATATTATCAACCGTCATACTAATAGAGAAATTACATTTGGGGTGATCCCGTTTATAACTGTTCACCTCTAGACTGCTACCACTTTCAATCACCGATTTGCAGATTGGTTTTGAGATGTAAGATATTGAATACATTTCACTAAATAGCTAAGCTGTACTGTTTGTATTTAATAATGTAATCTCCTAATAATAGCCTGAAACAACAGGGTATGTCAATGGTATGCTTAAATCCAAGCAAGTTTATTGTATTCACAGCAGAGTCATGGATAATAATGTTCTTGTACAAGCCACCAGCTAAAATGACACTGTTAATTTCCAGCATCTTTTATGATTGAATGTTCACGTTCTGAAATATTTCATAATCACTTCTGCCAATAAAGCTACTGTCCTGTCTGGTCGCACTTAATTACAAATTGTAATTTTATTCATATAAATAGAAGCATGAATCTTTTGCTTTCATAATGAAATTTCCTTCAGCCCAGTGCACTAGCTAATACAATTTGCTGCTTTTGAGTATTACAAACTGCAAAAGTCACACAGCACAAGTCACAAAGCACAGGTTGGAAAGTCAGAAGCACTCACATGGGTATTCTCTGAGGGCCATATGTTTGAAAAATGGAGCTTGCGAATTGCAAATAGCGATTTTTAAGAAATTGCTATTTCCGGGTCGCAATTGGCCATGTAACAATATTGCGATTTGGAAATAGCGATTTCTTAAAAGTCGCTATTTGTGATTTGCGAGGCCCATTTACCGAATCGCAATTTGCATTATCGCAAATTGCAATTTTTTTGTGATTCCGTACAAAATCGCAAAAAGCTAGAAAGTTCGAGAATGCACACCTGGAGGAGCCTGATGGCATCACTAGCAGGAAATGAGTCATCCCAGGCAGTTTCAGGTGCCACACCCAAACCAGCATCCTGAGAGAGAGCAGCCCAGCCACACAGAGCAGCACTCAGAAGGAGCAAGAACACCTGAGCCAGGATGGATACCCCAGGCCAAGCACAGGAGAAGGGAGAAAGGAAGTGCAAGCTGAAATTCAGCGAGCAGGAGCTTGAGGTACTAACTGAGGAGGTGGTGAGGAGCCATGACCGCCTGTTTGGAAAAAGCTCACTCCAGGTGCCTGAGAGTGAAAAGAGGAGACTATGGCTAGACATACAGTCCAAAATCTAAGCCATTGGAGTGGCACAGCGCTCCATTGAAGAGATTAAAAAAAGGTGGTACGACCTGTGGTCTCGTGCAAAGTAGAGGGTGGCAAGGAGACTTGCGGAGGCCAGGGGTACAGGTGGCGGTCCACCAACAGAGGCACCATCAACACCATTGGAGGACCTAGTGGAGTCCACACTCCTCCCTGAAGCTGTGACTGGGGTCACAAAGATCGACACCTCCGGCACACCGAGTACCAGCCAAGGTAGGTGCAATATTGTATTGTAACCCTTTATGTATATGCACAAAAGCCCCTTAGGAATTAGCATGTAATATGAAACAGTGTGAGAAGTAGTCCAGTCCATATCTTAGAAGTAGCACTACAATGCATTATGGGAGTGGGAGTCCACAACCTAGAACTGAAAGTAGCACAACAATGTAATTAAGTATAGTGACACCCAAAGTAACACAACACACACAACACTGTGTAGAGCAGTACCTATAACTTTATTGCCATTGTCTGACAGATAATGTAACATACAGAACTGACATGCTGCATATTGTTGTTGCAGGTGGGCCAGGCCCAGCAGCCACAGCATCTGCATGTGTAGGAGAGACAGACACCCATCTGCCCTCAGATTCGAACACCAGTGGGTCCCTCCACATGTCGACTGGACAACGCAGGCCCAGGGCACTGCCACTGCCAGAGCTCAGCAACGACTCTGATGAGCAGCAGGAAGGGCCAAGCACACCATCAGCACCAGACAGGCACAGCCAGATTCCGGAGGGCAGGTGTCAGGCAACCACAGCACCACGCAGGATTGTGACGGAGTCCTGGGCACAGCAGCATGAGGCAGGTGAGGGTCCCTCCTTATTCTGGGGCCTGGAAGCTGCTATGTTGCAGCAGCAGCATCTGCAATATAAGCGGATCCTTGCATTAGACCGAAACCTGCGCAAACACAACCGCAACATGATGGGCCTGCATCACCAACTTGACTCACTCAATAGTAATATTGTAAAGCTGCGTGAGGGACAGGTGCAGGCTTCACAGGACACCAGGGACCTTACAAGTACTGCCCGTGAACTGTGCCAGGAGCTGCGCCATGATAGGGTGAGCCAGCGCAGACAGGAGCGCAGATTCCGTACAATATTTGGCAGCTTCTGCCGGTCCTCTAACAGGATGGCAAATTCGACTGCATTGATTGCCCGTTGCGCAGTGGCTGCGCAAGTGGAGGCTGCACATAGCAGCAGGGGGGCCTTGTCAATGGACTTGTTCAGATCACAAATGTGATCTAACACATCATGGGACCACGATCAGCCACTCCGAGTGAGCTAGCACTGGGGGACACTGAGGACAGTTCCAGCCTCAGCAGTGTTGCCGTACCAGCCGCAGACACCAGATGGTGCAGTGCCAGGCACAGCACTGCCACTGATGTTGACAATAGAGGTGCCAATGATGTAACTGGGCACCCGAGTGGTGTGCGTGGTAGAAAAAAATTACTCTTGCTGCCATTAGACTGCTGTTGCCACTATGGAGAAATAGTGCATAATTCTGGTTATTCGTTGTTTTGCGTTTGTCACATCACCTGTTTCATTTATTACTCACTCGTACATTACCTGACGTAAGGTAATACATTTCTTTCACTACAGGTACAGTTGTCAGAGGGTTTGTGTTATTATTACTCATGTCTGAAATGGTTGTGTGTGATGTCAGCACGCCTTTGCCTTCCCTCTGCTGCACTGGTCCTGTCTGCTGGCTGTAGAGGTGGTATGGGATCATCATCCTCATCTGATTCAGTATCACTGATTTCCACAGGTATGCCCCTGGTTGTAGCTATATTGTGCAGGATTGCACAAGTAGCCACTATTCTACATGTTGTCTCTGGACTGTACTGTAGTGCTCCTCCACTTTTGTGGAGGCACCGGAAGCGACTCTTCAGCAGTCCAAATGTGCGCTCCACCACGTTGCGGGTTGCCCTGTGTGCTGCATTGTATCTCCGTTCAGCTGGTGTTGTAGGATTGAGGTAGGGCAACATCATGTAGGTGCACACTGCGTATGCACTGTCTCCTCGAAGGGACAGAGGGTGTGATGAGTAACTGAGCCATCTGACATGAGTTCGCCATCTATGCACCAGTGTACAGAGTGACATTACCTAGTAGATATCCTTCACCAAACTCCCCAGCTAGCAGTCTTGTGTGAATCCCGCTGTGGCGAAAGATGTAAGAATCATGTGTGCTCCCTGGGTACCTGGCCACGAGATCCGTAATGATGTATGAGGCATTGCATATCACCTGTATGTTCATGGAATGTTGGTATTTCCTGTTGCGGTACACATACTCTGTGGCTGATGGTGGACAGATTGCCACATGTGTGCCACCTATGGCACCTAGGACGTGGGGGAACTGTGCTATCTGGTAAAACTCTATTTTGGTCTGCTGTAATTCCTGTGGGGTGTGGGGGAATCTGATGTACTGTTGTAGTTTGCTCAGCATGGCGTTGATGAATCCATTGAAAAATCTGGAGAGGGTACTCTGTGATACCCCTCCAGCTGCTGCTATGACCCCTTGATAGCTCCCTGAGGCGAGTAGGTGTAGGGAGCATAATACCTGCACATGGGTGGGTATGCTGTGAGTCCTATGTGTTCTGCGCTGCAGTATGGGTTGTAGCTCAGCTATCAGATCAAGTATCATGGCTGAATTCAACCTATACCTCTCATATATTTCCTCCTCTGTCAGGTCAAAAAGTGTAATGCGCACTCTGAAAATGCGCTCCTGTCTCCTCCTCCCTCTCCTCAAACCTGCCAAGATCCTCATCCTCCTCGCCATGACGTAGAGTGCAGCCATTGTGAAAAAGAGTCTGAGGCATTCTGGGCCTCTTTATATAGGTTGCACCTGGTTACCACCTGGTTTCACTTAGTGGTATTTTGCATGTGCAAAATGCCATTCTGCTAAAAATTGCAATTTGCGATTTTTTTATGCATCTATTTGCGACTTGGATTTTGCGAATCGCAATTTGCGCCTCACAATTTCCTACTGGAAATACCGAATCGCAAAATGCGACTCGCAAAACCAGGTCGCAATGCAAAAAATCGCAAAAATTGCGATTTCCTATTTTTTTCCGCGAATGCCTTTCATGCATCGCAGACCACGTTTTTGCACTCGCAAACGGACTTTGCGAGTGCAAGAATGTTTCATACATCTGGCCCTTATTTTTTAGTAGATTTACGACTTTTGTAGCATTCACGAAGAAATCCAAGAGTATTCTTGCGCATCCACTTTAGTGGTAATTAAGTTAAATAGTACTCTTGGACATACACTAACTATAGTCGTAAATTTCCCGTGCACATGTAAACTTTTTGATTGGTATCCGTTAAGAGATTAAGAAAAGATTTCCCTTTGGCGATCCCTTCACCACCTTCATTGCACTAGAATAAAATATGCTCAAGCTTTTCTCTTTCGTTTCTGACAGGATCATTTTTGAGTGTCCTTTCGGGAGACGAGTGCCAGCAAACTCATGAAATTCGGATTTCGACAAACTACTGTGAAGAAAGCCATACCGGTCAGTTTTCCCCCGCTGTAAATGTAATTTATGATTTTAAAATTCCCGACTCAGTCACCGAGGATGCAGCTTTCACTATTCCAAATTATTTTCTTAAGCACAAAAGCAATTCTTAATTGCACAGAAAAGTTTGTAAATTAGGCCTACAGTGGCATACCTTTGTGTAATCCAATGTAATGCTTCTCCAATCACCCAACAAACCTCAAATACGATCAATTGTCAATTTACAACTGGAAAACACTGAACCTTATCACAAGGGGACAGTGCAGTGTTTTTCACTTTCCAGAGTGGCAATAAATATGGACCTCACAACTTTTGACTAATATTCTCAAAACAGATATGTATTACTGTTAAATAATCATCTCATGCAAGAAAATGGCTCTTTTTACCTGTCACCTCCATTTTTTCTTAACCGGTATTGCTGTTTTTTTAACTCTGCACAAATGATGGTAAAGTATGGTAACACTGGGTAATCCTCAATTGGTATAATTAATTTTCCAGTAAGACCATATTTTCTGGTGAAGGAAATACACCAGTGGCATGGAAGGTTAAATGCCACCTCTGGATCAAACTACTTGTTGTAACATCCACTAGGTTGAAAAGGGAAACATGAGGGAAAAAAGTGTGGTTTTAAACTTGCAGACAGGTCTGTCAAAATAACTCTTTTTGACAGGAAGGATACCTACTTTTAAATATTGTGTATGTCACCTTTAAGTAGGCCTTACAGACCACAAGGTAGGGTGCCTAGTATTTAAAGGTGGAACATGTACAAATTTAAGGTTGGCATGTTCAATGTACAATTACAGTGTTATATCAGTAACTATGGCTCCTGGGTGCATTAAATTATCATTTTAAAATGTATTAAAATCCAATAATATGGTGAAGTTGTATTTTAGGCAAATTACAGGAAACATAGCTTTTAAAACAAATCCTATTCTAACATCACGCTCGAGTGGGCTAATTAGCATTAGCCTGCTTGCAGCTGCCATCTCCATCAGTGCTTTTCACATGATGAGGTGTGTGAAAACTGCTCTCATAGCTGAGAAAATGATGTGATACGTTTGGCAGTAGTAGGACCTGGCATGAGGTAAGTGGCTCATCTTCTCTTAGGAAGAGAAGTTGGGGGAGGTTCAGTCACTTCATTAACTTGAAAGGAACCAGCATGAAGCCTGACAATTACTAGTTAATTACAAAGTGAAGCCTGGTGAAGAAGGGCTTGTTGATTCCAGGGCACACCATAGCCATCCTGGCTCCATTCCTGTTGGAGGGGGGCCTCATCCCAGAACCAATTTGGTGGTAATGAGGAGGAGCTGGGACTGCTCCTTTTCCAGATAACTCTTGGGTGGGCCATCAGTCTCATGCAGGGCAGAAATACTCATCTGCCTTCTTGATTTTACTGTGTGAGAGTGCACTGTGGGGTAGTTTGCAGTATGGCTGTGAGAAAGTGGATTATTAGTTGAAGTGGATTGTAGTTCTCTTCAAGTAAAAATGTCACTGTTCCTTATCTGGTCCAGTTAGGTCTCAGTAATTTACCTGAACTCAGCCTTTGGTATGTAGCACTGAGCAGACAGGCTTAAGTTAGGAGAAACAAGTGTAATGCACTTATCAGTACTAAGGCAGTTAATAAATAGAAAATACAACACAGTGAAAATCAATGGCAATCTATAAAAAAGAGAACATTTTGAATTTCACATTTACACCAAATAACAAAAAACGGATGAAGGAAAGCTGAGATATGATATTTTACAGTTTTAAAGGTTCATAGTGCCAAAAAGAGCAAAGCAGGTATTTGGTCGCACTAGAATGGGTTAAAGTCAAAAGTTAAAGCTGATCACGATGGAGCACAGGTTGGTTATAGGAACACAGTTTCTCCTGCTGGAAAGTTTACCTTCTCACTTAGTTGTTTTTCTGGGGAAATATCTTGTTGATAAGATCATTGGCAGACCAGGCTGCAGGCTGAATTTAAAGAAGGGCTCATTGTAATCAGCTGGCTGGAGTGCGTAACCTCGGTTGTAGCCACAGCTTTGGTGGTAAGTTTAAGGCTCTCAATGTCAACTTTGGGAATGTTCCAGGTAGGTAAAGTCCATAATATATGCCCCAGAAGCTCTTGTCTGCAGTCTACTGCTTCTCAATGTCAACCTAAATGGAATTCCTTTACGTTTGGACCTGGAAACTTATCTGGAAGTCAAAATACATTAAGAGAGGTAAATCATTAAATTGAATCCAACCAGTGATGCAGTGTCTGTGGCTGCAGTTCAGGATGTTCCAGTTGTAGCCACTGGTTCTTTTTAGAAAAGTTTTGAAAAAGTTGCCAAGTGTCCAGTTTTGTAGTGCTTGCAAGACAAGTATGACATCTAACATCAGCCAAGGATCCAGGCCGTTGTGAAAGCCATCACTTGGAGAGTAGGGACTAAGGCCCATATTTATACTTTTTAGCACCACATTTGTGTAATTTTGTTACACAAAAGTGGTGCCAAGTTACAAAATACAATTGTATTTTGCAAGTTTGCACCACTTTTGCGTCAAAAAGCGACGCAAATGCGGCACTAAAAAAGTATAAATACGGCCCTAAATCTCTCAGGAGCTGCCAGCAGGGTCCAGGACAAATCCAAATGGAACTGGTCAGCTGGTCTCTTACAGTAGTAGGATTTTTGCACCTTTTGCGTTCATGAAGCTAAATAGGAGTTTAAGAAATTGGATTACCTGTAGAGGTGGAGGGAAACCCCACTCAGGCAACAACCATAATCCCCATCAGGGTGAGCCAGGAAAGTCATCTAATTAACCTGTGCTTAATCCTCTGGTAGATTGGTATAAAGGCAGTCAGGCTTAACTTAGAGGCAATGTGTAAAGCATTTAAGCAACACACATATAGTAATACATTGAAAACACAACACAAGGAAATTCCCAAAACAATTCAGAAAAATAGAGTAAATTTTAATAAATTAAATAGTACTACAACAGCTGTAGGAGGCCATGAGAAGCAGGCTGACCATCGCAGATGGTTGACACTGTAATGCCAAGGGCAAGTCGGCGTTGCTTATGATTGTTGCTGTAGAGAACAGAGCCAATCAAGCTTCTGATATGGTCGTTGCTGTAACTTTGCATTGGCTGTCATAACAGGCCGACGTTTCTCTAGCGTGAAGTGTGGGCCTCACTCTGATGGTCAATGCAAAGATTAGGTCTCACGAACTTTGCAGTGGCAGTCAACATGAGCAGCAGAGTCTTGAATGGGCAACTTCATGGTTGCAAGGAGTCCATACTTCACTAGTCTCACCTTCCTGCCGGAGGACTACACTCTGATATCATCCAAGGGTTCAGGATCGGCAGTCCAAAAGCCAATGACAACTAATTCAGCCACACAGGAGGGGTGAAGGCCAAATGTTTTAAGGAATATCACAACAAGGGGATGTAGGAGGCTGGCCTGGTTTGTAGTGGGTATATAAGGTACTTACACCTTTTACCAGGTCCAATTATCCCGTATTAGTGAAATGTAGGCCGTGTCTAGCAGCTTAGGCTGTCTAGGGGTCTCTGTAGCAGAGCAGCCAAGGCTGAACTAGGAGACATGCCAAGCTCTTGCAATACCACTATAGTCACTCAGTACTTATACACAATAAAAGACAATACTCAGTGTTACTAAAAAAAAGGTACTTTATTTTAGTTACAAAAGGCCAAAAATAGCTTAGAGGCAATACTCCTTCTGGAGTATTATACACAATAAATACACTAGTAACCAAAATCAGGTAAGTAAACAGTCATAGAATAGTGCTAACAGTGAAAAATACAATAGATTGCAATAGACCTAGGGGCAACACAAACCATATTCTAAAATAGTGGAATGCGAATGTCAAATTCCCCCCTAGGCAAGTGTAGTGTGTAGAGGAGCACTGGGAGTGTAAGAAAACACGAAAGGTAAGTAAAGTACCCCACCCCAGAGCCCAGGAAAACAGGAGTAAAGTACAGCAAATTTCCTCAGAACACACTACAAGTTGTGATGAAGAATTATGCAAGAACCAAGCGAGACTGCAAGAAACCAATGATGGATTCCTGGACCTGAAGACCTGTGGAGAGAGGAGACCAAGTCCAGAAGTCGAAGAAGAGTCCAGGAAGAACAGGAGCCCCCGCGCATCTGGAAGAAGGTGCAAAAGTGGATTCTAAAGTTGGAAGAAAAGGACAGAAATGCACCAAAGAAGAGAGCTGCTGGTTCCTACTTGGTGCAAGAGATGTCCCACGTCGAGTTGTTGGATGCAGGCTGTTTGCATCACTGGATTCCACCAACAAGCCTTGGTTCACACAAGTACGCGGTTTGCGTCAAAGAGGAGCTGTCCGGACCCAGGAGGGACCTGGGTTCTCTACTCAGATTGAGAAGACAGAGGGGGCTCTCATCACTTCTGCTGCTGCGCTGCTGCCTGGCCTCAGAACACCAGGCAGCATCCACGGGACTCCCAGGACATGGGGACAAAGGAGTTGCAAAGTGTGGTCATCGCAGCACTACACAGGAGGATCCCACGCTGCTGGAGAAAAACTCAGAGAGCTGTGCATCACAGGATGGTGTGCTGGGGACCTGGGCTACGCTGTGCATGAATAACATTTGGAAGAAGTGCATAGAAACCCAAGGAGCTGCAGAAGATGCAGCGCACAGAGGTACTGTAGTTCAATGGGGAGACAAGCTTTTACCTCCACCAAATTTGAACAACTGGATCTTTGGACAGTCAGGGTCACTTCAGGGATCATGCTCGTCGACAGGCGAGGAGTCCCAAAGTACCAGTTGTCGTCGTAGAGAGGTGCCTGCTGAAGCAGGGAAGTGACTCCGTCACTCCACTGAAGATTCCTTCGGTTCTTCTGGTGCAGGGCGAAGACAGGCAGTTCTCAGAGCATGCACACCTTGGAAACTGTTGCAGTTGCTGGCTGGAGCTTAAGTTGCAGGTCACAGGAGCCTTCCTGGATACTTTGTTGCAGTTACAGCGGTTCCTGGAGCAGTCTGTGGTTGATGTGACGGTCAGAAGCTGAAGCAAAGGATGCAGAGGAGACCTGGAGGAATCTTGCAAACCGAATCTGAGGAAACCGTAAATAGCCCTGATAGGGGGATTGGCTACCAAACCAGGTATGCACCTATCAGGAGGGGTCTCTGATGTCACCTGCTGGCAATGGCCACTCAGATGCTCCCAGAAGGTCCCCACACCTTGGAATCCAAGATGGTTAATGCCAGGGACACTCTGGAGGAGCTCTGGGCACCCCACTGGGGTGGTGATGGACAGGGGAGTGGTCTCTCCCCTTTCCTTTGTCCAGTTTCATGACAGAGCAGGGACTGTGGGTCCCTGAACCAGTGTAGACTGGATTACGCAAGGAGGACATCGTTTGTGCCCTTCAAAGTATTTCCAGAGGCTCTGGGAGGATACCCCTCCCATGTCTGTAACACCTATTTCCAATGAGAGAGGGTGTAACACCCCTCTTCTAAAGGAAATGCATTGTTCTGCCTTTCTGTGATTGAGCTGCTCAATCCCCTGGAGGGCAAAAACCTGTCTGTGAGGTGGCAGCAGCTGGGGCTGCAGTGGAAACCTCAGAGAGCTGCTTTTGCAGTACTGGGGGTCCATGGTGGAGCTCCCAAGGTGCATGGAATTGGCCCCCAATACCAGATTTGGTTTGGGGGGTTCAATTTCACAATCTTAGACACCGCACATGGCCATATTAGGGGCTACCATTGTGAAGCTACACATGTATTGACATATATGTAGTTCACGCTTATAATGGTGTCCCCGCACTTGCAAAGTCCGGGGAATTGGCCCTGGACAATGAGGGGGCACCTTTGCTAGTGCAAGGGTGCCCTCACACACACAGTAACTTTGCACCTAGCCTTCAGTAAATGAAGGTTAGACATATAGGTGAATTATAAGTTACCTGGTGCAGTGAAAAATGGTTGTCAAATAGTGCGTACACTATTAAACACAGGCTGCAGTGGCAAGGTTTGTATGAGCTCCTTATGGGTGGCAAAAGAAATGCTGGAGCCCATAAGGATCTCCTGGAACCCCAATGCCCTGGGTCCCTAGGTACCATTTACTAGGGACTTATAAGGGGGGGGGTCCAGTGTGCCAATCAGAATTGGAATATGGAGTCACTAAACTATGGTGACAAAAGTGGTAAACAGAGAGAGCATAAGCAATGGAGTTCTGGTTAGCAGAACTCCAGTGACACAGTCAAGCGCATTGACAACAGACATAGGCCACAAACTATGAGCACTGTGGTCCTGGCTAGCATGATCCCAGTGAGACAGTAAAAACACACTGACAAAACACTAACAAACAGGCCTAAAATGGGGGTAACCATGCTGGAAAGAGGCTACTTTCTCACAGGGGACTGGCCAACTAGCCCATGGACTTCACTCTTCTGTCCTCTGCTCAAATTCGAGCAGGCCCAGTCCTTGAAGTCTCTCTCTCTCCATCTCCGCAGGCTACAGCAGATGCAGTTCTCTTTCTGAAATTAGCTTTCATCAGGTGTAGTCTTTCTTCTGTCTTCCTCAGGTCCAGGAGTGGTCTGAAGATGCTATTCATGGTGCCACTTCTATGCCCGGTGCCAGCCTGTGGATGGGGAAAGTCCTGGCCACTCCCTAACCAATGGGGTAAATGTTCCCGGGCGTGACCCTAGCCTCTTTTCCAGCACTCCCTATTCCTCAGTGCCAGGACATGTGAAACAGAAAACATAAATGTCCTTCTTCTTAAATACAGTGCACGCTGCACTATGGCCATTTAGGACCTAAGTTAGAGGTGACATATGTTTAAGAGGAAGGTTATGGGCTGGCAAGAGGTTCATTTTGCTAGGCCAAACAGGCAGTTTTAAAACTACAAATCCAGGCTGCAAGGCCAGTCTTCTGGTTTAGAAGGTGCAGTCCTTCAGTCTTCCAGTGGGCCAGAGTTGTTCTGAAGGAACCTGGGGGTGCCACTTTTTTCCCTGCTACTAGCTTGCAGTGGGGTGACTCCCTAACCAATGGGGAAAATGTTTTCAAGAGTTACTCTACCCACTTTAAACATGATTCCCTTGGTCTGTGGCCCTAAGCAATCCAACATTGCTCTGGTCTGGCAAAAAAAAAAAAACATGGCGGTATCTTGCTTCACCCAGTCAGAGCTCTGGGTACACATCTCAGGTATGTCTAGCATAACGTTGAAACCCCTGCAAAGCAGTTTTGGAATAGGTTCTTCCCCCACTCGAGTAGATGCCCCTCTGTCTATTTGACAATAGCAGGGACAGGCGTAAATATGAGTTACCTCTGCCTATTGCAGGGGAGGCCTATTTGATGCTTATTCAGTAGATGGACACATCCCCCTAGCCACCATGTCAGGTTAGACCCCCTTCTGGCCAAGGCCCTCTTTGTCTCAGTCCTGGAGCCAGAGCCATTCACACTTCCCAGAAGGCTAAAAGGTGACAGTTGGGGATTCATTCTGAAAAGGTTACTAGAGACTTTAGGCAAGAAAACTCAAACTTTCTAGAAGTGACATTTTCAAAGTAGTAATTTAAAATCTAACTTGACCATCAGTATGGACTTTAAATTCCTTTTAATGTGATCTATGGTTTTAGCTTTTCTCAAACTAAACTTATGCAATAAAAGATGGTATAATGTAACCCGGTGCTTTCTATGGACGAGGCTAGCATAGTCATACTCTCAGATTTTAGTGGCCAGTAGTGGACATTTTTCAGAAAAAATAGGAAAATTTGCAATTCTAAATCCTAACAGTTGCAGCATTTTTGCAAAAGACAACCATGTGCTTGTCACAAAAATACCACTCAACCCTTGTATGTCACTACTGGAGACTCTTACAAGTCACCTTTAACATTTAACCTGTCAGGGTGTCCAGCAGCACCTCATCTCAGAACAAGAGAGTGTCTGACGTCAAAAAGTGCGTGTCTGAATTTGAAAACTCTGCTCTCTCTGGCGTTTAACAACCACTGTTGTGGAGGGGGACAGGCTAGCAGGGGACAACTGGAGAGGTGGGTACACAGGATACTCTGGTGTTGGGAAATGATTGGGTTGAGGAGAAGAACACGATGAGTGTCCTGAAGCTGGTGGGAAAGGCCTGTTTCAGACATGGAAGAGAGGAAGCACAGGAGAGGGTTTGACAGTGAGTGTGTAAAGGAAAGAATATGACGGTGCAGCCAGAGCTACAGACAGGTTTGAGGCCCAGCATCAGGTAAATTGCCAGTTATTCTGGTCAAATCACTCAATCTCACAATTACCTAAAAAATGAATGTAATTTTGTGTATTGTAACTGGTGCTCAAGTAAAGCACTCCAATACGGGTCGCAGTTGTGTAACATAAAGCTACAAAAATTAAAATAATCACAGGGCAGCAGGTCATACAAAACAAAGGGTAGTATCGAGGCAGGGGGCCTGGGAAGACAGGTAGGTAAGTAGAGAGCCTGACGCAGCCTGTCATCACAGGGCTCTGTTCATTTTCAAGGGATCAACAGGCAGGTGAGAGAAAAACCTATCAACTCTGCCCCTAGCTAGTCTGTTGCTCACCAACCTTTTACTGACTCAGCACAGCATAGAACCAATAAAAAAAACATCAGCCTCACGTTTTCTTAGAATGAGAATTGTTGCAGGCCTTTTGTAAAAATTGCTGACTTTTTAAAAACGTGGTGACCGCTATTTGTTTGTTAATTACAACATCACAATATCCTGAGGGCTTGCACAGTAAAAAATGACTTTGGAGATTCTTTTTTCAGTGACAGGGCTTGTAAAACTTGAAAACATATATCCTAATTTTTAAATACCATGCACCCTGCCCTATAGGTATTTTGGGCTTTCCTTACAGTTGACATATAATTATTAAAAATGGAAGGTTTGCCCTCCTCACCTGATAATGAATTTTGAAACCTAGGCCCATATTTATACTTTTTTAGCACTGCATTTGCGTCATTTTTTGACGCAAAAGTGGCAAAAATTTACAAAATACTTACAAAATGTAAAAATATGGGCCCTAGTGTCACCTAACCCCAGCTCCTCAAAACACATCTGGACCTGTGGATGAATAAAAGAGTAATCAACCTGCTGTCTGTGACTTGTGTGGAAAGAGCTGGATCTGTTCGCACTTATCCAGCACTGGTAAGCAGACTCAAAGGGTCAGCTGGCTGGCTTCCAGTTTGGCTATAGGCACCTGTCAAGACTTGTAAAACTTGAAAACATATATCCTAATTTTTAAATACCATGCAACTTGCCCTGGTATTTAGGGGCCTACCTTAGGGCTGATGTATGATTATTAAAAATTGAAGGTTTGCCTTCCTCACCCACTAGTGAATTGTACATCCTAGTGTCACCTAACCCTAGCTCTTCCATACACATCTGAACCTGTAGATGAATAGAAGGGTAGTCAACTTGCTGTCTGTGACCTGTATGGGAAGAGCTGGATCCGCTCCTACTCATCCAGGACTCACAAGTAGATTTCAAGGGTCAGCTGGCAGGCTTCCTGCATGGATATAGGCACATCAAAAGTTGGAAGATGCCCTTCTCTTGGATTGACAAGCCGAACAGTTGCAAATGGACATAGACTGGACCCTATTGATTGGGTTCTTTCCCCAAGGTTATGGAGGCTTAGAAGTGACCAAGAGGAGCGGCTTCAGAAAATTACAAAAAGTGTGATTTAGAACATTTTTTAACATACAAGACCTCCGGAGAAGCAACAAGGCTCCATGGCAAAGGTGTCTGATTTCGAGAGAACTTCGTCAGCTGCAGCATCTAAGTTTACCCACTTTAGGCTTTTAAGTTCTAAAAAAGTGACCAATTCCAAAGGTGGACATTGTGACTGAGTGAAGGTGCAAAACGTATCCAGACAATATAAGGACTCTATGGTGAGAAATATGCATTTTATCACTATGAGTTTTTCCAGGCAAAACCAGCAGGAAATTGTCTGGTTGCTGCCAGCATGAGATGTCTCAAAGTCCCTGACGTCATTACTCATATATCATATTGTCTTCCAGTGGTGAAGCCATTGAAGGGGGGCATCTTATAAATCAGTTACCACTGTGCAACTGTAACATGAAAAAAACATAGGGGCCAACAAAGTGAAAGACTCTGGTGCACTTCATGCTCGAGGTGAAAGTACACACTAAAGGACTGTATTACATTTTAAAACACATTTTCAGAAGAAGAATACATTTTAATAGACAAAACTGTGCAATTTTATTTGAATCTATAGTGAAATTATTTCTTCTGGAAGACAACTGGCTTTTCCAATAATACAACCTTTTTTTTTACCAGCCACATAGTTTGCTTTAGCCCCATAGTTTAAAAAGTCCACAGACCATTCCTTCCCTGCTTTTGACTTCAGGATATTCCACCAAAATATATTAAAAAAGACTGATTGACAAAAATATTGTGTCAAAAATATCATGACGGCAAGAAAATTGTGGGACAGATAATTTCAGGTAATAACATCATAGTCGTTTTAAATATAGTTGTACATAATATTGTTTTCTAAATACCTTTGTTGATTTTAATGTGTTAACATTATTATTGTTTATATTTTAATGTGAAGCTTGTTTAAATATTTTTAGTTTTGTTTTTTTGAGTTGGTGAAATATTTTATTGTATTTATTTATTTTTTGATTAGCAGGTTGTTGGGTTTGTAGAGAAACAGAGTGTGAAGTTTTATTAATATTTATTTTTAGCCGTTTTGAATCATTTTTAATTCGTTAATATGATCATTATAGCATAATTTTTGTATTATTTTTTACATTTTAGATTGATTAATTATATAAATAAATATGTAAATTATTTAATTGTTTTAAATATTTTATAAGTCAATTAGTTATATTGTGTCATAGGTTTAAATATAAGTTTGTATATAATACTTATTCTTATGGTATTTATTAAATGTGTATTGTAATTTTGATCCTAGTATTGTTTTAATTTGTTTTTGAGGGTGTTGGGATTGTAGGGCATTATGGTCAGTAGTGCTTTATATCTATTTTTAATGTTTTAATTGATATATATATATATATATATATATATATGTATTTATATATATATATATTATATTGTATGCTTCATTAATGTATATTTGTATCATGTATTTCAATTTAAGAGAGGAAAAAGTTAATTCTGAGCTTTCTAAAGTCTAACAGTTTGTCTATGGTTGCTTACACTGAAATCAGAATAGTATGTCTGGCCAATCCAAAGTCCACAACAACACCTTCCCTACTATTGTTTAGGTGGGAGTGGGAACAGTAAATCCCACCTTCCAAAGAAAAACACATTCCCTATTGCTGCTTATGTTAGAGTGTGATTACTGAGGCCCTCATTACGAGTGTGGCAGTCTTAAGACCGCCAAACTCGTGGTGGAGGTTGGACTGCCGCCAAAGTGGCAGTCCGACCTCCACATTGCGACCATGGCGAAAGCACCATGGTTGGACGCCGGCACCGCCACTTTTAGCCCGGTCGAGGGCCCGGCAGTGCCTGTGGTCTTAATCTGCCAGTGCAGCGCTGCTAGAAGCGATGCCCTATCGATTACGACCCAGTGTCTGTCAGCTTTTGCATAACGGTTTCACCGCCATGCAAAGGCTGGCGGAGATGGGGTGATGGGGTAATGGGGGCCCTGCACTGCCCATGCACTTGGCATGGGCAGTGCAGGTGTACCCGTGGGCAGCCCAATTGCACTTTTCACAGCCTGAATTACAGGCAGTGAAATGCGCGACATGAGCTGTGGCACCAGATGCACTGCAACATTGCCGCCGGCTCGATTACGAGCCGGCATTAATGTTGTGGTGAGTTTCCTACTGGGCCAGCAGGCGGAAACCCTGTCTTCCAGCCCAAAGAGTTTGGTGGTCGCCCTCTGCCGCCAGCCAAACTCATAATGTAGCCCTGAATCTCTGATCCCGCCAAAGTCCAACACTTCCCCAATTGTTGGTCATGTTGGACTGAGAATAGTGAATTTAGCCCTTCTAAGTTTATTTTTCATGTAGTTTTTAATATAATGATTTTAACAGTTATTTTTGTGATTTCAAAGTTACTTTAATCAAAATTAATTTTTATATATGGTTTCGGTGGAATAATAGCTTTTTTTGTGTGTAATATTGTTATTGTGCATGTTGTTAAAGAACTGTTTATATTTAGTGTTGTAACTATAATTATCTATTAATATTATTTCCATTGTGTTATTTATGTTTCATTTAATAATTTTATTTATTTAAACATTAAGGCCCTTATTATAACCCTTGCGGTAAATGCAGCTTTCCACTGTGCTGAAGACCGCCAACATACCGCTGAGGCCGTGGAATTCCGTTACAGGTATCACGACCCACATCTCGGAATCCACCACAATACAGACACCCACACAAGTCCGCCACACCAAAGGTCAGTGAAAAACTGGCGATACCCAAACCTCCACCGTCACGCCAACAAGAATACGCCCACAGTATCACGACCCACGAATCAACACAGCGGTCATTCAACTGCGGTAAACCATTGGCGGTACACACCGCCGCCCTTAAAATACACACACACTAACAAAACACAACCACATTGGACAAATCGAAATACACACACCTGATACAAATACACCCACCACACCCATACACCCAATCCAATATAAAGCACACCCCCACATCACCCACAAACGCTTACAACCAAAATTTTTAAAGAAGGCCAGAGAGAGAGACTACCTAAAGCAAAACCAGAATCCACAGACACAAAACACCATCACTTACACAACATCCACGCACCTCAACAACACACACCAACACATCCCCTCACACATCACAACACACACCACCTCACACATCACCCACACCACATCATGGCACCTCAAAGACACCCGAGGTTCTCTGAGGAGGAGCTCAGGGTCATGGTGGAGGAAATTGTCCGGGTAGAGCCACAGCTATTCGGATCACAGGTGCAGCAGACATCCATTGCAAGGAAGATGGAGCTATGGCACAGAATTGTCGACAGGGTTAACACAGCGGGACCGCATCCAAGAACACGAGATGACATCAGGAAGAGGTGGAACGACCTATGGGGGGAAGGTACGTTTCGTGGTATCCAGACACGAGACTGCTGTACAGAGGACTGGCGGTGGACCCCAACCTCCTCCCCCACAACTAACAACATGGGAGGAATAAGTCTTGGAAATCATGCATCCTGAGGGCCTCACAGGAGTAGCAGGAGGACTGGACTCTGGTAAGTCATATCTTACTACTTTATCCCCCCACCCCACCTGCATTCCATCAGATACTCCCACCTTCACCCTCACACCCATCACCCCAACAACCTACAGATACCCCACGAACACAACCCACACATCCCAAAATCAAGCTCTGTATGTAACACCAATGCATGGACATACATCACCAAAGCATGTCAAGTAGAGAGACTCACTCATGCCCCAAAATCACCAATCACACAAGGGCCACGGCAATAATGCATGAACAGGAGTAGAGGGTCACTCATCCATTGCACAAGATGGCACACACAGATACAATAACTATGCATTTACACCCCAACAGGACCCCTACCGGACATATCCAGTCCCCCCACAGAAGAGGCCCACAGTGACGACAGCAGCTCTGCACGCCTGGATCAAGATGACCAGCTCGGCCCATCAGGGACCTCGGGACAGTCGGTTCCACTGACACAGTCACAAACCACCACTGAACCTCCCCGCTCAGGAAACACCACCACAGCACCCACCCAGCGGGCCCATCCCTCTTTCCCCAGGACACGTCAATCAGGGAACCCAGGCAACCCCACTAACACAGGAGGATCAGGGACCTGGGGGCAGTGGCAGTGGGCACACAGTTCAGGGGACAGAGACACAGGACAACAGGGAAGCTGGGAGGACTGCTGTGCGACAGGGGGAGGACAGGCCCAGGGAACCAACACTCCACGAGGCACCCTCCAACATCATGGGAGCTTACCACCATTCCCAGGAGACCATGGGCACGATACTGGCCAAGTTTCAGAGACCCAGCGGCTGCAGGTGGAACACTACCTGGGGATCAGAGAGGACTTGAAGTCCATTAAAACCATCCTGGTCACCATTGCTGGGGTGCTGGCAGACCTTCTCAACACCAGGAGGGACACAGTGGCATACCAACGGGCCCCTGACACTAGCCTGGGCGATAAACAGCCCTCCATCTCTGCCGGCACTAGTGGACAGGAGGCACCACTACAGGAACAACAGGACACCAGCACCCAACCCCCTACAGATGGAGAACCACCCCACAAACAGTCCCTAAGATCCAGGAACAAGACAGAAAACATTGCCAAGACCCCCGCCAGGAAATAAGACCCCCCTGAATGTCACCATTCTGTCACCCTGTACACCTTAAACTGCCGTTGCTCCCCTTCCTATGCCCCTTTGGACAATGCACCTGTGAAACAAATAGACTGGACTCTGCCATGGACATTCCTCCACCATCACCCCAGCCCATTTTACAACCACCTACACTTATTTGCACAGAAATAAACACACTTCAATCACAAAACAATCTAGAGTCAGTCTGTGCTTTTACAAATGTGTAATAACAATATCTATGGAATATAGCAATGTCAATGTACTTGTTCACATATCAATGTAACACAGGTGTAGGCCAGCAGTAGGCATAGCAGAGGGCACAAAGTGGGACCCAGATCTGTGAAATGGAAAGTCAAAGTGACAAGTCAGGGTCCACACACTGAGTGAAAATGACAGACTTATGCTAGCTCCAACAATAGTATGAGATGTGGGAACCAGTTACATCTTCTTACCTGTGTCTCACTGGAAGTATTGCATGATGTTGTTTCTTTTGTCAATATCCTCTTCTTCTGCCTCCTCTTCTTCACTGTCCACAGGCTCCACAGCTGCCACAAGACCACCATCAGGCCCATCCTTCTGCAGAAAAGGCACCTAGCGTCGAAAAGCCAGGTTGTGCAGCATACAGCAGGCCACGATTATATGGCACACCTTCTTCAGTGAGTAGTATAGGAAGCCACCTGTCAGATGGAGGCACCGGAATCTGGCCTTCAGGAGGCCGAAGGTGCGTTCTGTAATCCTCCTAGTTCACTCATGTGCCCCATTGTAGCGTTCCTCTGCCCTTGTCTTGGGATTCCTCACTGGAGGTTGGGGTAACCAGAGTCACCTGCAAATCTCGAGGGACAACTGTTAGACATCCTCCAAACATTAGGGAATCTCCCATACCCAGACCCCTAATGAAACTGTGTGGGGACTTTAGGCTCACCTATTAGCCACACACGGTGCCTTTGGAGTTGCCCCATCACATAAGGGATGCTGCTATTCCTCAAAATGTATGCATCATGCACAGAGCCAGGATACTTGGCATTGACATGGGAGATGTACTGGTCTGCCAAACACACGCACATTCATAGAATGGTAGCTTTTATGGTTTCTGTACACCTGTTCATTCCTGCGGGGGTACAAATGCCTCATGTGTACCATCAATGGCACCAATGATGTTGGGAATATGTCCCAGGGCATAGAAGTCACCTTTCACTGTGGGCAAATCCTCCACCTGAGGGAAAACGATGTAGCAGCGCATGTGTTTTAGCATGGCAGATAACACTCTGGACAACACGTTGGAGAACATTGGCTGGGACATGCCTGATGCCATGGCCCTGTTGTTTGAATAGACCCACTGGCCAGGAAATGGAGCACAGACAGGACCTGCACTAGAGTGGGGATTCCTGTGGGATGGCGGATAGATGAAATCAGGGCAGGCTCATACTGGGCACACAGTTCCTGGATTGTTGCACGATCAAGTCTATATGTGATTATGATGTGTCTCTCTTCCATTGTCGACAGGTCCACCAGGGGTCTGTACACCGGAGGATGCCGCCATCTCATCACCTGCCCCAGAAGACGTGCCCTATGAAGGAGAACAGCGAGCAGAGAGTCATTCAACACTGAGGTATCACAATGTGTTATTTTCAGAAACGTTTGTAATTCACAATGTCCCGGTATCTGTCTGTATTCCCGGCCTAGATAGGTGTGACGCAGTTTGTACCCATCCCAGGTGGCCCACTGAAATGGCGTCTGTCTGACCTGTAAGGTGGGACAAGTGGAAATGAGGTAACTGCGCTGGTGTTGTACTCCGTCGCGGTGGGCGGTCGAAGACCGCGGCGCAATTCAGCATTGGTTAACATTGGGCCCTATGGGTCCCAGGAGCCAATGACGACGTACGCCAGCGGTGACAGTATGCACCGCCGCGGACGTGACTGCCATTTTCTGTCTATTCACTCACATGATACCTGACCTTCAACAGGAGAGGACTTACACTGCAAGTGCTGCTGTGACCTGTGTCTGGAAGCGATGATGGCTACAGTGTCTGGGGAAAGGGCCCCTGCCTTCACTTCGGAGGAGTTGGAGAAACTAGTGGATGGGGTCCTCCCCCAGTGCACGCAACTGTACGGTCCTCCAGACAAACAGGGGAGTACACTGTGATCATGCTGCGTGGGCACTGCCTGTTGTGAGTGGTGTGGATGGAAGATACATGGGGAGGCTGAGGCCTGCATGTGCGGATGTTGAGTGTATGTGTGTCAGGGCATGGTTGGGAACTGGTGGGCAATGAGTATGACGGTCTGGATGGGTGAGTAATTTCCTTTCCCCTGTACCATTCCTCTAGGTCAGCGCCCACCAGAAGAAGTGTATTTGGCATGCCATCGCCAAGGACGTCCGGACCCTGGGGGTCTACCACAGATGGAGCACCCACTGCCATAAAAGATGGGAGGACCTGCGCTGTTGGAGCAAGAAGACGGCGGAGGCCCAGCTGGGGATGGCCTTCCAACGTGGAAGGGGTGCCCGTTGCACCATGACCCCCCTGATGTACCGGATCCTGATGGTGGACTATCCGGAGTTAGATGGGCACTTGAGGGCATCACAGCAGCCACAAGGGGGTGAGTACACTCTCATTCAGCTGACTCTGCGCGCATTACGAGGTGTCTGGGTGGGGGAGGTGGGCAGTGGGTTCCCCTAGGCCAGGGCGAACTTGTTAGGCAAGGTCCCTTGTGAGGCAGGCTCTGTGGCACCCCGACCACACTAGTGGTAAGCGCCATCTACACCTAGTCAGGCTCCTGTGACTTCCAGGTGCCCAGCAATTGGGCTTAGGCCTCGTACCCCATGGGCATGTCACTGAACATGTTTTTCTTCTGTCTCCCCCCCCTTTCTGTTGTCTCCCTGTTTTTGTGTGCAATAGCATCATCAGGCGGAGGAGCAGTGGCACCGGAGCAGGAGTGAGCTGCAACCCACTTGGCCCTGGAGGGTGAAGCAACGGAGTCTGAAGCCACCAGTGGGACGGAGGGCGAGGGGAGCTCCACGACCGGGACAGGAGCATACACCAGTGACAGCGACTCCTCCTCTGATGGGAGCACCCTTGCGGTAGTGGGCACCTTTGTGTCCACTGCATCAACAGGTACAGCTGCCACCCCCACTACCAGCACCGCCCTCCCAGCAGCCCCTCAGCATGTGTCCCGTGCCCGCTCACCCAGGAGGGTGGGCATCTCCTTCGCCCCAGGCACCTCATGCTCTGCCCCAGTCAGCCCTGCTGCCCTCAGTGAGGAGGCTATTGACCTCCTGAGATCCCTCACTGTTGGGCAATCTACCATTTTGAATGCCATCCAGGGTGTTGAGAGGCATTTGCAGCAAACAAATGCATACCTAGAGGCCATTCATTCTGGGCAGGCAGCCCAACAGAGAGCATTTCAGGCTCTGGCCTCAGCACTGATGGCAGCCATTGTCTTTGTGTCCAGCCTCCCCCCTCCAACTTCCACTACCCATACCCAATCCTCTGTACCTCAGCCTATCCCAAGCACACCATCAGACCAGCATGCACACTCATCAACACACAAGAGTGGACATGGCAAACATAAGCACCACACAACCCACAAGCACTCACACAAGCACCAACCCCATGCAGACACAGCAACATCCAGTGCCTCCACTGTGTCCCCCTCCTCCACGTCCTCCTCCTCCCTCCCTGTCTCGCCTCCACTCACACCTGCATGCACTACATCTTCAGCCACTACCTCCATCACCAGCACGCCCATCACCACACACCGCTCACGTGCACTCACCACCCCACTACCATGCACACATCCCCAGTGTCCTCTCCCTGTGTGTCTGTGAGCCCTCCTCCCAAAGTACACAAACGCAGGCACACACCCACCCAACAGCCATCCACCTCACAACAGCCTCCGGCCCATGCACCTTCACCCAAATTCAGCAAACATACACCTCCTACAACCACTACCTCTTCCTCCACTCCCAAACCCACTCCATCTTCGCGTCCCAGTGTGTCTAAAAAACATTTCCTGGCAAACCTTGACCTCTTCCCTTCACCTCCCCCCGTCCTTCCCCTAGGGCCAGGCTTTCAAGGTCCCAGCCCAGCACCTCAGCCACCAACTCCCCAGGCACAGTGGTGACAGCAACTGCGGGGTCATCGAGTGCGCCACCCTTCAGGGCTGCCAGTGTGCCACGTAGCGAGGGCAAAGACATTCCGCCACCTGCCAAGATGAAGAAAGTGCCCACATCCCAGAGGGAAAAGCCGCACCTACCAGCCACCAAGGGCTCTGCAAAAACAAATGGGGATAGTGGCAAGACACCAGCGGCACCATCAAAGGTGGGGAAGGGACAAAAGCAGACGAGCAGGACAGGGCATGGTGGCACCGACTGAGGGACCAGTGTCACCCCTTCTGTCCACGACAACACCAACCTGTATGGCGGAGAACACCGCAACCTGCCCCGCCACCAGCACGCCCACCTGCACCGCCACCAGCACCGCCACCTGTGCAGCCACCTGCACAGCCACCGGCACGTCTGCAGCCTCAGCGACAGTCCCCAGCATCTTCCCCAGTGGGCAACCTTCCAAGGCTGCAGGAGATGTCCTGCTGTGACCCTCAACAGGTGCTGACCCATGCACCTCCGCCAGCGCCGCCGCCACAGACACCGCCGCAAGCACCGCCACCAGCCCCATGACGGGCTCGGACAATGGCATCACCACTGACATGGCTACCATCCCCAGTGGTCAGTCGTCCGAGGTTGGAGGAGACTTCCTGGACCCAGGTCAGCTTCCGTGAGGCATGACTTCCATCACTGTTTGCACCTGCAGGTGGAAGGCGAAGCCGCAGCAGTGTGGGGTATGTCGCTGCATGGCGTATCATGCTACCTGTTCGTCTGCAATCTTGTGGCATACACACCCAGGTGAGGGAATGGTACCGGCCACACTGCACGTGGAACACTCTGGGCACCAAGCCCCCTCCAGAACCAGTGTAGATTCATATCCACTACCTCAGTCCTTGGCAGGATGAAGCACTCTGGGCACCAAGCCCCCTCCAGAACCAGTGGAAATTCACATCCACTACCTCAGTCCTTTGCAGCACGAAGCACGCTGGGCACAAAGCCCCCTCCAGAACCAGTGGAGATTCACATCCACTACCTCAGTCCTTGGCAGGATGAAGCACTCTGGGCACAAAGCCCCCTCCAGAACCAGTGGAGATTCACATCAACTACCTCAGTCCTTGGCAGGATGAAGCACTCTGGGCTCCAAGCCCCCTCCAGAACCAGTGGAGATTCACATCCACTACCTCAGTCCTTGGCAAGATGAAGCCCTCTGGGCACAAAGCCCCCTCCAGAACCAGTGGAGAATGACATCCACTTGAGAGACTGTGACATTACACTCCCCAGGATAAAGCAGTGGGCAAACCACCCACTGGAGAGACTTGAGAGACTGTGGCTTTGCACTCCCCAGGATAAAGCAGTGGGCAAACCACCCACTGGAGAGACTTGAGAGATTGTGGCTTTGCACTCCCCAGGATAAAGCAGTGGACAAACCACCCACTGGAGAGACTTGAGAGACTGTTGCTTTGCACTCCCCAGGATACAGCAATGAGCATGGAGCCCCCTCGTGCAGCAGTGGCGTTGTGCGTTCATCTGGCTGAGGTGCCCCCCCTCCCCCTGAGGTGCCTGTTTATTTTCGATCTGATGCCCCAGCAGTGTTCTCTCCATTTCCAGCCAGGTATCTTGTGTGGGCTTCGCCCATGCATTTGGGGACCAGTGGTCCACAGACAATGATTGGTACACTATCCGGACTTGAGTAGTTGGTGTACATATTTGTATATACTGAATTTTGAATTTTGACTATCAGATTTTTCATGATTACAATTGTTACAATCATTTCCTTTTGTCCTTGCGTTCTTCCAGGGGGTGGGGGTGTATATGTAATGTTGCTGCATGTATTTGTGTGTATGTTGTTGTCAGTGAGGGTGGGGGTATTGCATGTTGCGTGTGTGAGTCACTCTCTTTTTCCTCCCCCCTCCCCTGTGTTGTAGGTGCAGTACTCACCGTGGTCATCAATGGCGTCTGGCCTGCTTCTGATAGAGCAGGAGGAAGAGCAGCATAGGCAGTACGTGTAACTTGGGCTCCATGGCGTCCTGGTTCCTCATTGGGTGTCGAGAGGTGAGTGGTTCCCCTTCTGTGTACTGCTTCTGCCGTGCTTTTGATAGCGTTGGTTTTGCCCCGGAAAAGGTGGCAGATAGGCCTGTTGTGATAGGGTGGACGGTACTTTGTCCGCCGCCTGTCTGTTGGCGGTTACCGCCGCGGTGCTTGTTTCTACCGCTGTGGCGGTCGGAGTGTTAAAGTGGCTGTCTATGTTGGCGGTTTCTGCCACGGTCGTGATTCAATTTTTTTTTCCACCGGCCTGTTGGCGGTATTACCGCCGCTTTATCACTGACCACTAGGGTTGTAATGAGGGCCTAAGTGTCTGCATTTATTTCACAGTGTATATTTTTATGTTATGATTGTAAATTAGAACTATTTTATATAGCTATGATATTACAAGTATTTAGAATGTAATACTATTTTTAAAGTTATTACATATTTTAAAGTTTAGGTAATACCTAATATTTCCAATTGAATATACTTACAAACTTTGTGACAAAATTGTGGTCTTCTCTTTTTTTGTAGTCCATATTTTTTACATTAAAGTAAGTAAAGTCAACATTTGTGTATTTGATATTTTTTCGCAACATTTTGACACATTTTTAGTTGCATAAGAACACTAAGCAAAAAGAGTTTAGTCATAAGAGTGCAAATATTCGCTGATATACTTTCATAACATTGATTACAGAACAGTAGTTTATGCAAGATCAGAATGGACATTTGTGTACTCCAGTACTCTCAACCTCCACATGCAAGGGTGCCACAGTATTTGTATAAGCCTTCACCTCCTCAGCAAAACTCCACACAGTATCCCGGATCCAAGCATGATGGTGAGCACAAATTATGATGGTGCCTGCAAGCAAGTGAATTGTCCCACCAGTTCTGGCACTGAATGGTACTGTCTTGTGGAGGATTTGACCATTCTGCTCAAAGAAAATGCCATCACCTACACAGTGGGGAGCCAATAGTTGGGGTATGGTGGTCCATTGCCCCTTACTTTATGATTTGGTCGGAAGAAGATAAATGACAACTTAGACCAATGCATGACCACTGACCAAATTATCCTAAAAATAGCTATATTACATTAGCTATAATATCTTTAGTTAAATATTTGTGGATTTCTGTAGCATGGACAAGAACCTTAAGGAGCCTGAGCTATTTACATAAGACTGTGACATCAATTACAACCTAGAAACTGTGACCTGGCAAGTTACATAGGTATGAATTACATTTGAATTTTAAATATGAACACCTTATCAAATAACATTTGGAATCAAAACTGTATAGATAAATTGGGAAATGAAAACATAAACATATACATAACAATATATACACAAAATTGTGAGGAGGGTTCTGAACATTTTTGAGCAGATGAGTTTCTTAATTGTGAGTTATTTTTACATTTTAAATGAAGACACCAAAGCAAGTAAAAACAAATGTTTAAATAAACAAAAAACAACATATGCTGGGGCTCACCTAATAATGACTATATTATTCATGCACATACTTGCTCTCCCTATGGGGTAGGTAGGTAGCAGCCTTCAGTCTGAAGGGAGATAGTTCCTATATTGTCTGCTGTTGATATTTGTTGTCGACAACATAACCACTGTAACACTCTTAAAATACATACAGTGAACAATCTTTGAGCATCATGTATGAGATAATAATAAACAAGAATGAAGTAGAAATGTGAATAATGAAGAAATTTAGATAGCCATATTCCAAAGAGAGACTGCCCCAAGGGTGTCCAACAGTGAAGTATGTCCCAACTGGGTCCTGCCTCATAGTAGAATGCATTTGGAAAGTCTGCTAAAACAGAACATTTTTCATTTTGGTTTTCAACATTTCATGGGAAGGGTTTGTTCATATGGTTAGTGAGATGGAGCTCTACTGCTTTCTATGAACTAACATAAAGGATTGTTTGAGGGACCTCTCCTTTCTGCAGATCAGGAGTTCAAGCAAAGTGGTATGTGAGATGCAGCTATCCTTTGGCCACCTGAATCCATTAATTCATTTGCCATGTATTGCTGTGACTTTTCATACAGAGCAGGTGAGTTTAAAAATGTCCCTGACCAGAATCCATTTAAGGGAGCTCAGGAGTAGTGTTATATTGTTAAACTTCCTAAACCCAGAGATCAAACGGCTGTGGTGGAGTGCTGCTTTCAAGGAAGCAAAATATAACTCGGTAAGTCACCCTGCAAAGAGTTCCTGCATTGTAATCTTGAGAGGACAAACACCTGGGCCCCTTTTTCAAAGTGATTATTGGGCAGAAAGTGTTAGATTTGTGGTGCCAGATCTGTTCTATACATTTTAGGGCTTTTTCTCTCTGTGTGAGATGAAAAGGCCCTGCAAAGCAAAATACCTATCTTGGAGGAGAATCATGGGTTGCCAATGTACTCCAAATTCTTTCTTTATTACACATAAAACCAAAATGCCTTTGAAACTGGAAGAAGAATGTGGTTTCATTGTCCTGACTTTCTCAGGACTAGTATTCCAGTGATGCAGGTTCACTTCAAGGGAAATTATAAGCTGGTCGGCTCCACACATCAGGGAACAGTTCTACAAAATATGCCTTTCTTTCCGTGTTCCTGTACCTTTCATTTAGCTGCACCTTATGCTCAGAAAGCAGGCTCCCCATAGGTTCCAGGCAAACATCATCATATCAAAACTATAATATACCTGTTAGCCAGTTAAGATATATATACTGAGAAACTCAAGATTACGAAGCACCACTGCAAACAACTGGAGCACAGGTGGAAAGCAGGATGAGATAGCATGGACAGAGGCACATACAAAAACACGCTCAGATGCAGCCGCTAACTGATCCAGAGCAATAGACGCTCCGTGCTCGCAGACCTCATTGCTGCCAGCAACGACAGAAGCAAAGGGATCTTCACCATCATGAAAGATTTCACTTCACCTGCGGCTGTTGCCAACATCATCACCCCTTCACAGGACCTCTGGAACCAGCTCTATATACGACCATTTCAACATGGAACAGGATCTGACAACCTCACAGAAAGACTCCTCTTCATGCCCAAGAAAATATTTGCATCCACCTGGACAGATATCAACATAGAAGAAATTGCTACCACCATGGAGTCCATCCACCCCAGGACCCTGCTGGACTCCTGCCTGCACCATGCCTTTACTAAAGGACTTCTCCAAATCAATACAGCATTCACCCCAATCTTGAACCCCTCCACTATCTCTGCCACCTTCCTGGATGTGTGGAAACAGATCCAAAGTTCTCCCTCTGCTGCAAATGCCTGCTGCAGATCCTTTTTCTACCTATTGTATCTGGCTAAAGTCCTGGAAAAACTCATCAATAAATGCCTCACCAACCACTTGAATCAACACCAACTCTTCAACCGCACGTAGTCTGGCATCAGACCAAATCACAGCACAGAAACAGCTCTTATTGCAGCTACAAGATACAAGGCTGCACTCATCCTCCAGGACCTCTCCACAGGGTTCAACATGGTATCCCACCCCATCCACACCCAATGACCACACAAGATTGGAATCCAAGGACTCGCACTCCACTGGATCTGCTCCTTCTTGCTGGATGGACCAATTCAGTCTGCCTAGCCTCCTATGCCTCGGAAGCCTGCAATCTCATATCACAAGGATCCTAAATAAGCCTGACCCTATTCAATGCATATGGGACCCCCCTTGCAAGCATCATCTTTGCCCACAATATCAACTTCCTCTCCTACACCAATTAAACTTTGCTCATACTCCCTATTTTAGACAAGTTCTTGGGTATCTGCAACAAGCTCACTGCCTGTATGACCGAAGCCACTGACTAGATAAGGACCAACTGCCTCAAATGGAACACCAATGAGACAGAAGGCGAGATCTTTGGGAAGAACACATCATCATGGGTCTTCACCTGGTGGGTAGGTGAGCTAGGATCTGCACCGACCCCCACCTCCCAGGCCAAGAACCTCAGAATCATCATCAACAGCAAACTCAGCCTGACAGCCTAAGCCAATACCATGACAGCCAATGCTTCCACAACCTGAAGATTCTAAGGAAAATCTTCCAGTTGCTGCAAACCAGCAAACTCAAAGCTGTCACTCACATCCTCATTACTAGCAAACTGGACTACAGGAACATCCTCTGCGACGGGATCAGAAAGAAACTCACCAGACACCTGCATACTATTAAAACCTCAGCTGCAAGAATAAAATGTAACCTCCTGCACTGCACACACATCGCTCCACAGCTCAAGGAGCTCCACTGGCTCCTAATTACACAAACGAGCACAGTTCAGACTCCTCACAAACATTCTTGCACACATTCCATGCATACACAGTACCGGAGCCAGTGGCCCGCCTTCTCCTTCATCACCCTACAGCCTTTTAAATTCTGAAAAAACTGAAGAATGAGCTCTTTGAATAGTCTTCCCACCTTCCAAGGCAAGGCTACCATCAAATCTGCTGAGTGCCAGGATACCCTCCCGGGTGTTAGCACACACTACAAATAGATGTAACATTACATAACATACGTATGTCAAGGCTTTCCTGTTTTCAATTTCTATTTTTTAAATTCTATACCATCACTTCTCTGCTAGTTCTTTATTATATGCAGCAGACCTGCTGTTCAGAGGACAATTGTAGAGGCTGCAGTTCTCATTTTAATGTTAATCTTGCAATTATTAATGCATATGCGATTTTGTGATACCTATTTAGAATTACTAACATGTTTTATAGGCACTCATTGACTGGTCATGCTAAGGGCAGGTTATGAGAAATTAACTGACTGACCAACTGACTAAAGGACAGACAACATGTATAAAGCGCACACCTCCTAGCTGGGTCTCATTGTATGGACGAAGATTTCTAAACATCTGGCAATTTTAAATAATATGTCACCACAAGAAGGGAGACTATGTGGAGACCTTTAAATAAGCAGATGTGTGAAATAATCCTAGTCACAATTTCGCCTTCAAATTAATTCTCAGGCACTCTTCAGTCTGAAATCTACCTGTAAAATCATAAACGCAAATGCCACTGCTTAATGTTAGACCTATGCTGCAGCAAACAACTTGCATTGAGACTAGCTTGAATATGTTTTTTTCTCAACCAAGTCATTGGTATTATGATTATGGATATCAAGGAACAGCTATTGGACACAAGTGATTAAAGTAACCCTGCAGCACTAGTAGTGCTAGACTGATTGCCAGCTACTGACACAAGGGACCACTACAATATGGTAGCGGGGCTGCAGACTATGATAAGTTTTTAGAGAAGGAATTACACCACATCAAATCTTTTCTTTCCTGCAGGACTCAACATTTTAAATTAGTAATTTGGTTTCTTCTCATTTACCGCTACGCTAAGATATGGAATTTCTGAAGGACCTAGCTTTTGTTTTTTAACATGTGAACACATCTCCTATTCACACTGATCCATGACAAGCTACACTTGTGAACAATGGTCATGGATCAGTACATTGTATCTGTATAAAAACTCCAAAGACCCATCCAATGTCACAGAAAACGTGACTGCTGTGAAAAGGTGAATGCAGGACAATTGATGATAAACACTAGGACAACAATAGATTTGCTCCTTAACGTGCCTTGGTTGCACTGACTGATGTACTATTACATTTGCCAGGAGCCCTAATTAAGATGAACCACAACAAGTACAATGTAGAGTTTGGGGTAATCTTTGATGACACCCTCTCTTGAACCTGAGTGTGAGTTTTGTCTGCTCTTGGGGGGGGTCACAATCTTCCTTTAAGTAGTATTTATGAATCAGCTACAGTATTGTGTAGTAATGTATATCAACATCTCAAGGAAATTGTTTTCTAAACGTCAAACTGTTTAGATTAAGTTCACTGATGCATTATAATTGCATAAGTCCTGATAATGTGGTGCAAGGAACAGGGATGGTTAAATATTCCCAAACTGGGTGTCTCAAAGGCATTTCTGCTCATGTAAGAAAACACCATTGTTAGAAACTGGGTCTCTAGTTGCAGACGTGTGCACCCCGTCCAAGTAGGGACCACAATCCTAGACAGGGTAAGCCACAACACAACCTAAATGATCTCTTCAGTCTGAAATCTACCTGTAAAATCATAAACGCAAATGCCACTGCTTAATGTTAGACCTATGCTGCAGCAAACAACTTGCATTGAGACTAGCTTGAATAAGTTTTTTTCTCAACCAAGGCATTGGTATTATGATTATGGATATCAAGGAACAGCTATTGGACACAAGGGATTAAAGTAACCCTGCAGCACTAGTAGTGCTAGACTGATTGCCAGCTACTGACACCAGGGACCACTACAATATGGTAGCGGGGCTGCAGACTATGATAAGTTTTTAGAGAAGGAATTACACCACATCAAATCTTTTCTTTCCTGCAGGACTCAACATTTTAAATTAGTAATTTGGTTTCTTCTCATTTACCGCTATGCTAAGATATGGAATTTCTGAAGGACCTAGCTTTTGTTTTTTAACATGTGAACACATCTCCTATTCACACTGATCCATGACAAGCTACACTTGTGAACAATGGTCATGGATCAGTACAGTGTATCTGTATAAAAACTCCAAAGACCCATCCAATGTCACAGAAAACGTGACTGCTGTGAAAAGGTGAATGCAGGACAATTGATGATAAACACTAGGACAACAATAGATTTGCTCCTTAACGTGCCTTGGTTGTACTGACTGATGTACTATTACATTTGCCAGGAGCCCTAATTAAGATGAACCACAACAAGTACAATGTAGAGTTTGGGGTAATCTTTGATGACACCCTCTCTTGAACCTCAGTGTGAGTTTTGTCTGCTCTTGGGGGGGGTCACAATCTTCCTTTAAGTAGTATTTATGCATCAGCTACAGTATTGTGTAATAATGTATTTCAACATCTCAAGGAAATTGTTTTCTAAACGTCAAACTGTTTAGATTAAGGTCACTGATGCATTATAATTGCATAAGTCCTGATAATGTGGTGCAAGGAACAGGGATGGTTAAATATTCCCAAACTGGGTGTCTCAAAGGCATTTCTGCTGATGTAAGAAAACACCATTGTTAGAAACTGGGTCTCTAGTTGCAGACGTGTGCACCTTGTCCAAGTAGGGACCACAATCCTAGACAGGGTAAGCCACAACACAACCTAAATTATCCTGTGTTCTCCCCCGGTAGTTTGGCACAAGGAAGGCAGGCTTAACTTAGAAGGCAATGCACAAAGTATTTGTGAAGTACCTCATACAGTAACACAGTGAAGACACCACAAAAAGTATGCAACACCAGGTTAGGAAAATAGATAATATTTATTTGAATAAAATAAAAGCAAAACAACAAAAATCCAATATGTACAAGTCAAGATATCACTTTTTAAAGGTTTAAATGATTCTCAATCCTTAAGAATCAGCGGTTGTATCATTTTACCACAGTACCTGGGATGCGTAAAAAAACAACACAGAGGGGCCGCAGAGGAGGCGATGCGTTGAAAAGTAAAGCGATGTTTTGATTTTTCCAGCATGGAAAAGGTGATGCATCATTTCATTCAGTGCTGCAAGGCAAGGCATTGGTTTCTGGGAGCACAGCCTTGGTTCCTCACTGTGATGCGGGGATATTTTGATGCCCAGGGATGATGCTTGAAAAACCCATAATGCATTGACCAGAGGCAACAGGCACTGAGCAGATCTCCTAGACAATGCAGATGCAGAGCAGGCACTGTGTCTATCCGGCAGGCGTTGCATTGACTTTTGCAGGCGTTGCATCGATTTTCTGATGTGCTGGATTTACTTCTCTTTGGTGAAGTCTTTTATAGCCCTGAGACCTCAGAACAAGAGGCAAGCTCAATTCAACCCCTTGGAGAGCACTTGAGGAGGAAGGCAGAGTCCTTTCAGCAGATTCATGGGTCAGCAGGCAGCAGGGCAACAAGCAGGCCAGCAGTCCTTCCAGCAGAGCAGTCCAGATGAGTCATTTGGGCAGCCAAGCAGTCCATCTGTCAAAGTCCATTTTTTGGTTCAGAAGTGTCTGATTTGGTGGGGTTACAGACCCAATATAAAAATCCAAATGTGCCTTTGAAGTGGAGGAAACTTAAAAGAGTGGTTTTGAAGTGCACAAAGTTCCCCTTTCAACTCAGTACTGTTTGCAAGGAGCGCTGTGGGGGTTTATCAGTCCTTTGTGTGAGGGCAGGCCAAATGTAAGAGAGAGCCTTTCCACCCTTCCTGCCCAGGGAAACCCATCTGTATACAGATGAATGCAGATGCAGCTGAGTTTCCTGTGTTCATGACTGTCTAGGTGAAATGCACAAGGGGAGCTGTAAACTAGCACAGACCAGATGTGAATTGAAGACAGGCTGTAAGGCTCAGATGGCCTTAAGCGCAACGAAATGCCTACTTTCTAAAAGTGGCTATTCTAAAATAGTAAGGTAGAATCTAACTTCACCAGTAAGTAGGATTTCTCACTACCATTGCAACTATACCAAATATGACAAGCATATTCATCTCAGATCAGAAATTATCACTTGAAAGAATTTAAGGAAATCTCTAATGTTGACCTACGAGGAGCAGGCTTTACTGTAGTGATCAACAACCTTGGAAGATTTTCACTACCAGGACATGTAAAACTTACAAGTATATGTCCTGTCTTTTACTTTCATGCACCCTGCCCAATGGGTTACCTAGGTGACATATGGAAAAAAGGGAATTTGAAGGCTTGACAAGTAATTTTAAATGCCAAGTTGAAGTGGCAGTGAAACTTCACACACAGGCCTAGCAATGGCACATCTGAGACATGGTTAAGGGGCTACTTATGTGGGTGGCAAAACTTGTGCTACAGGCCCACTCATAGCAATTAATGTACAGGCCCTGGGCACATCCAGTGCACTTTACTAGGGACGTATAGGTAAATTAAATATGCCAACTGAGTATGAGCCAATGTTACCATATTTAGGGGAGAGATCATAAGCAGTTTACACTGGTCAGCAGTGGTAAAGTGTGCAGAGTCCTAAAAGCACACAATGAGATCAGAAAAATGGAGGGAGGCAGGTAGGCAAAAGGCTGGGGGGAAGACCACCTTAAGGCTGTCAGGTCTCATAACCATCCTTAGGATGTCTATCTGAAATCATACTGTACTCTTCTCCTTACCAGATGCTGTCTTTCAGAGACCCTAAGATGTCTCCCATAAATGTCACCAAGATTCAGCCAAGAGGTGACAAACTTGAGTCAGCTAGGGCCTGGCTTTGGAATGATTTTTACAGATATGTGAGAAACCCTAACCTAAAGAACTACTTACGGCCCATATTTATACTTTTTGACGCAAAACTGCGCTAACGCAGTTTTGCGGCAAAAAAATTAGCGCCGGCTAACGCCATTCTGAAGCACCATGCGGGCGCCGTATTTATTGAATGGCGTTAGCCGACCGGCGCTGCCTGGAGTGCGTGAAAAAAAACCACGTACACCAGGCAGCGCCAGCGTAGGGAAAAATGGCATTTGGGCGTCCAAAAATGGGGCAAGTCAGGCTGAGGCAAAAAAATCGTCTTAACCCGAATTGCGCCATTTTTTTTGCTGCCCAGACGCCATTAACATGACTCCTGTCTTAGCAAAGACAGGAGTCATGCCCCTTTGCCCAATGGCCATGCCCAGGGGACTTCTGTCCCCTGGGCATGGTCATTGGGTATAGTGGCATGTAGGGGGGCACAAATCAGGCCCCGCTATGCCACAAAAAAAAAATATATATATACTTACCACAACTTACCTTTTCTTCCCTGGGATGGGTCCCTCCATCCTTGGGTGTCCTCCTGGGGTGAGCAAGGGTGGCAGGGGGTGTCCCTGGGGGCAGGGGAGGGCACCTCTGGGCTCATTCTGAGCCCACAGGTCCCTTAACGCCTGCCCTGACTCAGGCGTTAAAAAGAAGCGCAAATGCGGGGTTTTGTGCCCCGCCCACTCCCGGGAGTATAAATACCACGCACATGCCTGGGAGTCATTTTATAAGACGGGAACGCCTACCTTGCATCTCATTAACGCAAGGAAGGTGTTCACGCAAAAAAATGACGCTAACTCCATGAACTTTGGCGCTAGACGCGTCTAACGCCAAAGTATAAATATGGAGTTAGTTTTGCGTCGAATTTGCGTCGAAAAAAACGACGCAAATTCGGCGCAAACGGAGTATAAATATGCCCCTACATGTTCCCTAAAGAATCGTAGGTAAAAAAAGGAAGAAAGGGGATGGCCTTCAAACCTTACTACTCCAGAGCTAATGTCATAAAAACAAGAAGTGAGGCGTGCTGGGATAAATCAATAAAGAAGCTTATATAGCAAAGCAAAACTTAAATTTGTCTGCACAACAATCAATTTGAAGGCTTAGTTTAAATCGCAAATCAGCACACATCTTTGTTTGACCATTTGCATTACCTAAATTATATGTTATATAAACAACAGATGGTGTATGCATCTATTTTGAGTTCATCATCCACCACGATGTAGGAAAGGTTAGGGCAGGTCTAAGAAAAACCATTCGATGTTTAAGACCTTTTCTACTCAAATATTTAAGCCAAGCCCATCTTTAATTAGCTCCTCCGATGAATTACATGACCTATTTCTAAGCCTTGCAAACTGATTGTTGTGAAAACATCTTAGTTTTGTTTTGCGATTTAAGCTCGTTCCAATTTATCCAACGTTTCATGACCAAAAAGAGGCGGTAATTTTCAGGTTTCAGTACTAAAATTAGCATAGCACAGGCATCACTACGAAATTGCTGGAAATGTGTGTTGGGGAAAAATAGCTTAAATAAGTATCACTTTTATTCATATGGGAGGGACAGAAAGTGCAAACCTTCCTCATCATGGAGCACATGGAAAGAATCTCATAGGTTGTGCAATTTGTTATGTAGAAGTCTCTGGTAAAGTATGAATTGGCCCAATCTAAGGCATCACTGATGCTATACTAAGGCCCATATTTATGCTCGGTTTGTGCTGAATTAGCGTAATTTCTTTTTATGCTAATTTAGTGCAAACCTAACTCCATATTTATACTTTGGCGCTAGACACGTCTAGCGCCAAAGTTATGGAGTTAACGCCGTTTTCTGGACATTAAAACCTACCTTGCATCAATGAGATGCAATGTAGGTGTTCCCGTCCAGAAAAGGACGATATGGCCTTTGCCCCATATTTATCCCCGGTGCTAAAATCCAGCACAGGGCGATGGGGGCCTAAAATAATGGCGCTAAGCTCGCTTAGCACCATTATTTAACGCCTGGGTATGGGCAGGCGTTAGGGGACCTGTAGGCATTTTTTCCATGGTCAGAGGCCATGGAAAATGCCCACACGTGCCCGTCCCTGGCCCCAGGAACACCCCCACCCACCCACACCAGAGGGACACTACAGGATCGGGGACTCATCCCAGGTAAGTCCCGGCAAAAATGTATTTTTTCTATTACCCCGCTCGGGGCGCTGACTTGGGGCCCACAGCATGGCGCTCGCCCCAATGGCCATGCCCGAGGGCCATTGGAGTGGTGGGCATTGCACCCGTCTTTACAAAGACAGGAGCCATGTCCATGGGGGTTGTGCATCAGAAAATGGCGCTACACTACTTAGAGGCAATTTTTCTGCCTCTAAACAGTGTAGTGCCATAATTCGGCGCACAAGCCCTGGTTTCCCCACGTCTCCTCTGCCCTGTTAGCATCACAGGGCATTAGCGCCGGCTAGCAACATTCCATAAATATGGTGCCCATCCGGCGTCTTTGAATGGCGCTAGCCGGCACTACACTTTTTCACGTAAAACTGCGCTAATGCAGTTTTGCATGAAAAAGTATAAATCTGGCCCTAAGGGCCTTATTTAGAGTTTGGGGAATCTCACTCCAATATATTACAAATGTCAAAGGCTAAATTGCTTTTGGAATATCATGAACAACAAGCACATTTGTGACTGTCAAACGCTAACTAGGGGCCTAACCTTTTCACCCATTAAAAGCCTATCCTGCTCTCTCTGGTGCCTTTTCAAATGCATACATTTTACATACAAAAAATGTGCTAAATGTGTCACTGTTTAAAAAATCTAATATTAGCACAATTTAAAAATAGGGAGGTCACTTCCTGACTGATCATTAGGGAAGTTCTTTCCAATCCTGACCTTTTGTGTGCTAGCCTAGTGCATCCTGGGTGTTATGGTCTTGTTTTGCTTCCCTTGAACTAATTAGATAACCACGCCTGAAAACAATGATTTGTAGGTAAAAAAGAACAGAGTTGGAGATAGTGTCCTAATGACCTGGAGTCAGCTGGTTACCCTGTGTAAAAATAAAACCAAACATTAAGTAAGTAAAGAGTGAGCATTAAACTCAAACGTGTTTCAAAGTTTTTTCTTAATTAACAATTCTGTGAATATGCAATAATGAAAACGTTCCTTGCATATGCAAATACATTTCTATTGAGTATAATTCATGTTTTGGAACAAAGAGCAAAAAAACTACCTTTACAATCTCTTATTAAAACAGGTCCTGCGAGTAAAGAGTATGTCATAAAAAGAACACTGCTGACCCCTGCTTGTTTACGTAAAGGAATGCATACTCTCCATATGTTAATTAAAAAGTTTCAGACCAACCGGCAAATCTTAAAATATAACGGCATACTACCATTGTCCCAAACACAGTGGCTGGGTTACGTTTTGACCATTATCTTGCCGATTTCCGGTGGGAAATCGTCGGATTATTTTAAAATGTTCCAGTGCAAAGAGATGGGAAAGTTGTAACTCGGTCTGCAAATTATGTGTGTGCATGCAACAGCAGAAAGGGATTTAGCTGCAGTGAACAAGCTGTTGTGAAAACCGCCGACGAATTTCCTGCTCAAGGCCAGGTCCGCAGAGCTGAGTTATTGCACCCTACAGCAGATTGCAGTCACCAAAGAACTTGTAATGGAGCTGGACACAAGCACAACAGCAGATATGCACATGGGCAGAGCTGGGGGGGCGTTGTGGGTGTCGGGGAGCAGTGAGAAAGCAAAAAGGTCCCTGCTAAGCAAATGTTTCCTAGTCAAGGGGATTCGCAACTCCAGGGAAAAAGAGAGGTAATAATAAAATCTCAATCACGTTCAGCAACTAAGGTAAGCACATGGATAACAAATACAGGCTTCTTCCACTGGGGATTTGGATGCTGCAAATGGAAGGAACAAATATTTGCATGTGCCTGCCCCGCATGGGACATCGGCTTGAACCAGCCAGGTGCCCAAAACCCCCTCTGGTTCAGTACTAACAAGTGTTAGCGCGTCTGACCTTATTTGGTTTCTTATCGTGAGATTATAAGGGGACGCGTTAGAGGTTCGATAGACCTTTTGACTGCACTTAGAGTAGCTCTCACCATAAGACTCAATTCCAAAACAAATCAATAGCAATATCAATCAATAACATCAATAATCTTGGGAGTCAATAATTTCCACGCACCATGACCCCTTGGCCATGAATAACCACACCTTGAAAGTTAGAATGTTTATTTCCCTATTTTAACAATATCACATAACTTAGTCTCAAAATCAAATGATATACATACAATACAGAAACAATGCTGGATGACCAAATCTCCTAAAGAACCGCAATTTAATCAAAGCTTGGACCACTACACATTCTAAAGTTACAGTGCAAATCAATAGCAAGAATAACTGTGCAAACGTAATGGCATACATTTAAATGCAGCAAAGAAAATACATCAACTGTTGTTAATATTTAGCAAGTATCATCAGTGAGTATCCTAACTAACCTTCTGATTAGAATAGCATGTTTGGGCCTCATGCACAACAATTTAGTCAACACAAATTTGGAAAACATCTAACTATGGTTCTATCAAAATTAGTGGTTGGTACCTAAGGACAAAAGCAAATAGACGTAATAATCAGTAACATCGTCTTATACCTTGCCTCAGTATGGTTCAGTAAAGTGATAACAGTCTTCGTCTAGTGGACATCTTGTTCGGTCAGCAAAGCATCGGAATTCAGCAATGAAGATCAAGATAGAGCTGTCTCAAGAATAGACATAATAGAATGTCGCTTCTAGGCAACAAGGTTAAGGAAAGTTAAGCCTGTCTCCTCTCAGGGCGGTCATGAAGGATAATGCGGAATGGCATATCTCCTCTGGGAGTTGTCTGGCTAAGTTAGATTCCCTAAAACTACTTCCCACGTTGCTATTGGCCAAAGAATCGTACGTTTATGTTTAGTGCAATGAAAGTAGAACCTCAAATCTAGCAACTTACTAAACCATTATTCACATGTCGATGATTAGCTCTCCTTCTCCTGTTTCTGTCGTTGTGTGCTCATCAGGTAACAAAATTGTATCAGCTTATACTCCACTCAGTGCGTCCATTGTCGGTTCCTGGGAACCTCACTTTTCTAACAAGCAGTTCTCACGGGAAGACATTTCAGCTACTAGCATTTGGTCAACACAATGGAAAATTACAATTTAATTCTCTGAGCAGCCATTTTATGATTCGTCTAAGCAATGCAACTTGACATGAGGCCGTGTAACTAGGCCAAAAACCTCGCTAAAGGAAGGCCTATGATTACTAAAGCAAATTCATAATTTCTAACCATTAATATGACATACTACTACATTAATCCAAATATATGCTCAACATTTTACATTAATAAGCTGTTAATAAGTACACTTCGTGATTATTGGTGGTCACTCAATTTCAAAGAAGCTTTATTGCGGCTACAAGAGCCAAAAAAGCGCGAGCAGTAATAAATACAAATAAATGCACATAATAAAATAAAATTGCATGTAAATATGGTGATAAAAGGGAGTAAAAAATAAATAAAAATTAAAATGGAATAAAAATGAGATAGAATAAAATGAAATGAAATTAGATAAAATGAAATGAAATGAAATGCGCTGTGCAGGATGTTGGGACAGTCTTATTTGGAGTCTTTGTCCAGAAGAGTTTTCCCTCTGATAAGCCAACTAGCTCCGAGGAATTTGGCGATAGCGATCACTAGCGTTGGCCTGGTGTCTGATATAAGGATTCGCAGAGCTAGCGCAGAGCAGCGTGCTCCCAGTAGTCTGCATGCCGGGGCCAGCCATTTCCTACGGGGGGCAGTATACGCGGGGCATGCAAAAAGGAGGTGAGGGAGATTCTCGACGGGGGCTTTGCAAGCAGGGCATGCAGTGGATTCGTTGTGTGACCAGCTGCTGGTGAAAAGTCTTAATGGGAGTGTTCCAATGCGGAGCTGGAAGTACAGTTTCCTTTCCCTTGGGGCCGTGATTAGGTCCCAAAAAGTTTCGTACTTGCATGCCTCTTTTAGGTTGGCAAAGTCACAAGATAATGTAGTGTGGAGTGCAGCCCGAGTGTCTTCATTGTTGGCCCTTTGCCAGTATAGTTTCTTTAGTTCGCTTTTCGAGGGAAAGACTGACGTGGCTGGTGAGTTCCAGAGATCATCGAGCCCGATAGAGTGAAGTAAATCCTTGATGGATCGTAGCCAGGGGATTCTGTGCAGGTGGTCGGCTTTTAGGATGACCTGTAGAGCTTCGGTGAAGATGTCAAGTTCCGGAGTGGTCCAGAGACGCCGCCAGTACAGCAGAGGTCGCAGGCGGGCTTTGTGACCAATGCGTTTGATGCCTAGGTCCTTGAAAAGAGGGAACAGTGGGGTGCTTAGCGGAAAGGACACAAGGTTTCTTAAGAAGTTGCTTTCAGCGGTGGTTAGGTCTTGGGTTTTGGTATAACCCCAAAGTTCAGCCCCGTAGAGCGCTGAGGAAACTGCTTGGGCTTCGTATAACTGTAATGCTGGGCGAATTGGTTTTGTGTGTGAGAGGTGGAAATTTTTTAGTAGAGCCCCAGTTGTTTGTCCTAATTTAAGGGCTTGTTTTCCTATGTGTGGCTTCCAGGACATGTTGTCAGTGAGTGTTATGCCCAGGTAGCTGAAAATGCCCACCTTCTCGAGTGAGGAGCCCTCTAAAGTAAATTTCCCTTTGAAAGATCTGTGGGGATTAAGGGTCATTAGTTTGGTTTTCGTTGCGTTGATTTCGAGTCCCTGGGATGAACAGAAATGCTCGAAGCACGCAAGGAGTTTCCTTAGACCACTCGGGGTCTTAGATATCAAAAGAGTGTCATCGGCAAAGAGTAAGACTGGGATTTTTTGTGTGCCAAGTGAAGGTGCGTCAGCCTGCAGTCTGAGGAGGGAGGGGACAATTTCGTTGATGTACAGGGAAAAGAGGGTTGGGGCAAGTACGCAACCTTGCTGCACACCCCGGGAGACGTGGATTCTATCGGTAAGTTGGCCCTTGTTGCCCCACCTGACTTGTGCGTAGTTGTCCTCGTGGAGTCGTATCAAAATGGCAAGGATGTGTTCCGGGATTCCCATCCGAGAGAGAGTGACCCACAGTTTGTTGCGAGGTACTAGGTCAAAAGCAGATTTGAGGTCCACGAAAGCTACATAAAGGCTGCCTTTACCAATGAACACTGTTTTCCAATATAATAATAGGAATCTGAGGGCTTGATCAGTGGTGGAAATCTTCTTTCGGAAACCGGCTTGGAGGGGGCTAAGGATATCGTGGTCAATTATCCATTCTTCGATCTTCCCTAGGAGGCAGTGGCAGAAGACTTTTTGGACACAGTCAATTAGACTAATGGGTCTATAGTTACAGGGAAGAGATCTGTCGCCCTTTTTAAAGATTGGAATAACAATGGCCGCTTTCCAAGAGTCGGGAATTGGCGCCCCAGATGCTATTGCGTTAGCTAGAATGGTGAGATATCTTGACCAGGATGCTAGGTCTGTTGAGAATAGGTCTGCTGGGACGCAGTCTGAACCAGGGGCCCTGCCGCGTTTTAGAGTGCTTAGAGAATAAGTTATATCACTTTGAGAGAACAACAGGGGTGCTGCGGTGGTTGGTGCTAATGAGTGAAGTAGGAGGGGGCCCGTACAAACAGAGGTGGGGCTATCATGATCAGGGGAGTACAGACTACTAAAGTGGGCTATCCAGTCTCTTGGGGCAATATTGGTTGTGATGTCCAAACCACTGGTTTCTGGGCCTCGCGCTGCCAGGGACCAGAACAGACTATAATTTCTCTCGCGCACAGCGTCGCTGAGTGCTGTCCACCATTTGCTATCTTGATCACGCTTGGCTATGCATATTGCAGATTTATAGGACTTCCTAGCTACGCGGATGGCGATGGGGTCCTTGGATTTAATGGCTTGAACTAGGCGCTTGTTTAGGGACCGGCACGTTTTGTTGAACCAGCGGTGCCTGGCTTTGGGTCGTTTGTCGTCGTGGGCTGGGGGTGCTGAGAAGTGGGCTGCGATATCCCTAAAGCAGGAGGTGTGGATTGAGCTAATTTCCTGGTGGGGTGTTGCAGAACCTGCCTCTAGGACCCTTAGTGTGGATTTTAGGGTGTTGTTGGCAGCATTGATGAGTGCGGGCCGGGCCACAATATTGTCCCATTTTAGGTGTCTTTTGTTGTTGGCCAGGTTAATACCCTCGGGTGCTACTGCTGCGGGGTTAGACGTGGCTGGGAGGTTACCTAGGGCTAATGTGTGGACAGAGAGAGGGTTGTGATCACTTTCGGTCCTTTCGATGATTGTCATATCGATGACTAGAGGCCATAATCTTATATCGAATAGGCAATAATCGATTCTGCTGGTGTGGTTCGTTTTGTTGTATGTGTGACTACCGTTGGTGTCTGAATTAGTTCTGCCATTTAGCGCCCTGAGTCCAAACTCCATGGTCAATGATTTTACCTGAATGGCAACCGACGTCCACCTTTTGATGGGTGGAATTGACAGGGCGGGGATAGACCAGGCTTGATCTTCCTCGCGGGTGGACCTGAGATCGTCCCAGTCAAGGGGTTCGAATGTGACGTTGAAGTCCCCAGCCACAATGGTTTTATGATGGCGGGGATAATTTTGTAAGAGGGCTACGAGGGCGCAGAGGGTTTTGGAGACTTGACCCCCCCTGACCCCTCGAGCGTAGATATTAAAGATGTTCACCACAGAGTCAGGCCCAAAGGATAGACGAAGGCCTAACAGGTCGGGAGAGGCGGTAGGTAGCTGTGATATATGGCAGCTAAGCGATGTTTTGATCCAGATGGTCAGACCCCCTGAGGGCCTGCCTCTCGTGTTGGCCACAGCGGGGATGTGGAAATTTGAGTAGCCTGTTCGGAAGAGTGGGTCGAGTGACCATGTTTCCTGTAGGAGACATATGTCATGTTCGTCAATAAATGAGGAGAAGGATGGAAGGGGAAGAATAGATTTCAGAACTGCTACGTTCCATGAGACAAGTCGTACCCCAGATTGTGACTGAGTTGTCCTGCCTAAATGCCCGGGGTTTGTGAAGTTGGCTGTCGGGGGTTGGTTTGGCAGATGTGGCTGAGGGAGCAGAGATGGGTTGATACCAATGTTTGCCCGTGAGGCTTGTGGTGGTTGGTGATGTTCCTCTGTTGGAACAGGCCTGGTCCTGATCAAGGAGATGCTTGCGGGCCTAGACAGCAGCTCTAGGTTTGGTGGGCAATGTGCCTGCAAGATGGGTGGAGCATCGTTGTCATGATTGCTCGGTGAGCCGGAAATGGTCTCGGTGTCATGGGTAGGGGGGTGAATACATGGATAGACAGTGGTGGGGTAAAAGGAGGATCTGGGGGTGATAGATGTTGGAAGGTTGCAAGGTTTGCCTGCATAGATTTTAGGTGGGGCTGTGAGTCAATCATGTTTACCAAGAGGGGATAGGTTTTCTGCCGGGTGGTAACTCGGGCATTCCTCGTGGAGCGTAGGTGACCTGGGCTGTTTAAACTGGATGCGTGAGTGTGCAGGTGGGCTTGTTCTTGCGTCTAGGGCCACCAGATTGCTCGCCATGGTCCTGTTCTTGAGTGTCAGTTTTAGGATATCAAAGTGAGTTCCCGGGTCTGGCCGTCGTACTACGTTAATTAGGTCCTCACGCATTATGGATCGGCAGCCTCTAACATGGCGAATCCAGTGGATTGCCTTGTTTTTGATAGAGTCTACCCCTTCCTTGCGCGCCAATGTGGTTAACTTGGGAACGTTAACCATTAGAACTATATTACCTAAATGGGACTGGTCAGTGGCAGGTTGCGTAGAGTATTTTGAGGCGGTGTTGCTCATGGGTTTGAGGGTATTATGATAGATGTCTAGTGAATTTCCTATGCCTAAATTGTGGGAGAGGGGAGTCTGGTGGGAGTTCATGGTCTTTTCTTTGGTAGGGTGAGGGCCAGCGTGGCAAGAAGCAGAGGAGTTGGGCGAGTTTGTTGTGATGCCTGATAGGATTGGATTTTGGGCAAGGTTACTGGTGGTCGTGTTATTTGCGTGGGTTAGCTGTTTTACTATTGCAAGTAATGAGTTAACCATATGCTTGAGTTCTGTGACTTCCTTCCTTAGAGCTTGTATGTATTCGATATGCTGTGGGGTTACATGAGGAGAGTGCGTGTTGGTTGCTGCTGGCCCATCTGCCAGGGTGTCTGGGTTGATGTCGTTGCGTGATTCAGGGAGGTTGGTTAGGGGATTGAAGCGGTTACTGAGCTGGATGGAATCGTTGGTGGCAAGTGGTAGGTCTTCTGCTAGGGAGGGGGCCGCATGGGTGATAACGTTCCTACTTTCACCCACCCCTGTAGTGTCAGTAACTTGTTGCCCACGTTTCACGAAAATCTCAGCGATTTTCATGGAACCTTCCTTCCTGCTAGTTGAAGTGGGCCCCTCCCCAGTTGCAATAGAAATGTTTCCCTGGGGGCTAGTTAGTATTCCGTTGCATTCGCCCAGGAGAGAGTCGATTCTATCCATAACGAAGTTGCTAGCTGCATGCTTATGCCTTTTTCGCTTGGCTTTTAGTACTGCCCCGGCCCCTGCCTCTATTGCTTTCCTTTTGCCCATCTGGTGTTAGTGTAGGTGCAAGGTTAAATGATAAGGTGTCAGATTAAATGGAGCAGCTGACTGGGGAGACAGAGTTGGAAATAACAAAAGGGACTGAGTACAATATGGCCTTCTTGGGAGATAGATGTTAGGGGGGTGGCCCAGCCCAGCCTCTGTCAGCCGCTGACGGGCGCAGGACGGGCCCGCCCTTGGCCCGGGCTTCGCCCGCGCGCCGCCCGCGCGCGTCCCACGCTGCGGGAGCGCGAACGAGTTTTAAAGGGCTTCTGCCCCGCCTCCAATGAACACACAGCGCTTCCCGCGACGGCGGGAGCGCGAACGAGTTTTAAAGGGCTCCTGCCCCGCCTCCAATGAACACACAGCGCTTCCCGCGACGGCGGGAGCGCGAACGAGTTTTAAAGGGCTCCTGCCCCGCCTCCAATGAACACACAGCGCTTCCCCAGTGGTGGTCACTCAAATAGGCACATTTTCAACTTGTGTATTAATTTCCTGCGTTAACTCATTTTCTATGCAGATTCAACATTCCGAATACATGAACATTCATTAGTAAAATTTCAACGTTAACAATCCCTCCTCTGATGACTAAATATGTCATCACATTTACATCTCCTCCCTCCTCTGATCATTTTTCAATTTCCTTGATTTAATCACATGATACAATTGACATATTCCCCATGCTCCAATTAGGCAAATCACAATAATCAATATCCCTTGTATTATTTTCATCAATATCCCTTTCCCAATGTTGCTGAGCCAATTTCCCACTGAAGCAATTCCTTTGCCAACTTTCTCCCAAACACCTGGTTCTTTCAGCTCTTTCAAATCAGCACTATCATTAGTCAGATTAGTAAGTAGGCTTCTAATTTCTTTGCTATTACCAGGAATATATGAACAACAATGCTTTGAATTCAGCATTTTGCAAACTCCACCATCTTTTGTTAAAAGAATGTCTAACGCAAGGCGGTTCTGAAGAGTCATAGATCTTACCACAGCCATTTCTGTATCCATTAGGATCATGGCTCCTGAAAAATTTGTCAACATGTTATCCACAATAGTAGACAACTTTCTAATCTTTATAGAATTCAGAACAACTTCCACTGAAGGAATCATTGCTCCAAATACATCTCCCACTATACTAGAAGGAGACTCTTTCTTTTGTTTAATGTGATGTAGCTCAGTAATTTTCAGTAATCTTTTCAAGTCATCAAGTTGAAATATCTTTGGGGAAACTATCCCCAAGTAACATGTGCCACACTATCCTCTTGGAAGACGGTAATAAGCATTTGGCCCCCAAATGTTATAAATTCCTGGAATTTTGGCCTATGCATACAAAGCTTTCCTACGTGTTGCACATCTAAAGCAATCCTCCTTTGTGTTTTTATTTCACTAAATGCATAATCATTCCTAAAAGTCCTTTTCTCTAATCCTTTCTCTAACTTCTCCTTTAACGCCTTTCTCCTGTCATCTGTCTGATCTAAAAATCTCTTTTCTAGTGGTGTAAGCAAGCATGTCAGATTGTTTCTATGAGGATAGGCCATGCCAAAGGTTAATATAGGTTCAAATAATTCTCTCACTAATTCTATAGTGTTCTGCTTAGCTACTCTACTCAGGTACTTAATTATAGGAACAAACGAAAACACAACGTCAAAATTGACTGAGGATGGACTTAGCACTTAACCCCATAAATCTGGTAGTGGCGCTGAAACCCTACTGTATTGGGTAAGGCTGTGACCAATGGAGGAGCTGGCACCCTATAGGGACTACCTTGCTGATTTAATTTCCTGGGACCCACGGGTAGTCTCGCCCTGGCTGAAAAATATTAAATTGCAGTGTGAGCAGCTGACATAGAATGATCGCTGGAACTCGCCAGCAGTGGCTGCTAAGGGCGCCAGCCAGACAGTGAAAAGAGCTTATTGGAACTATGCTCTGGAACAGATCTGAGTGAACAATGATTCTGAGAACATGACTGGGCAATACTTAAGTATTAAATATTCACCATCATACGAAGCTTTCATGGATGAAATGTATTCTCCCACTGCAAAGCGACTATTCCTCCAATTTAGGTCCTGGTCTCTACCATTAAGACCCCTAACAGCTAAATGGGATAAGCCAGGTTGTACAACCTTTTGTTACTTTTGCACTCAAATAAAAGAAACTGAAGAGCGTTGTTAGACTTTTCATCCTTGGCATGGTCTCCGTTAACTTTTTGCCTCTGTTTCCGAGATTGTTGATTTATGCTGGACTCTGATTTTGCTCTTTTTGTCACTATGGGCACTTTACCACTGCTACCCAGTGCTAAAGTGCCAGTGCTCCTTTACAAAATGTGTATGTAATTGGCTTATACATGATTGGCATATTTGATTTACTAGTAAGTCCCTAGTAAGGTGCACTGGAGGTGCAAGGGCCTGTAAATCAAATGCTACTAGTGGGCCTGCAGCACTGGTTGTGCCACCCACATTAGTAGCTCTGTAATCATGTCTCAGACCTGCTACTGCAGTGTTTGTGGGTGCAGTTTTAACTGTAAATTTGAGTTGGCAAGTGTACCCACTTACCAGGCCTAAACCTTCCCTTTTCTTACATGTCAGACACCCCTAAGGTAGGCCCTAGGTAGCCCCAAGGGCAGGGTGCAGTATATGGTTAAGGTAGGACATATAGTAATGTGTTTTATATGTCCTGACAGTGAAATATTGCTAAATTCGTTTTTCACTGTTGCAAGGCCTGTCCCTCTCATAGGTTAACATGGGGGATACCTTTAAATCTGATTAAAGTGTAGATTCCATTTGGGAGGGAATGGACATGTGGAGTTTGGGATCTCTGAGCTCACAATTGAAAAATACATCTTTTAGTAAAGTTGATTTTAAGATAGTGTGTTTGAAAATGCCGATTTTAGAAAGTGAGCATTTTCTTGCTTATACCATTTCTGTGACTCTGCCTGTTTGTGGATTCCCTGTCTGGGTCAGTTTGACAGTTGGGCTGGTTGCACATCACACTAGACAGTGACATAAAAGGGAGATGGGGTGTAGTCTGCATTTCCTGATGCACCATCTGTGCTAGGAGGGAATGGGAGGAGTGGTCACTTACACCTGAAAGGGCTGTGCCTGCCCTCACACAGTGCAGTCTCCAACCCCCTGGTGAGTGTCTGGGGCCTTGCCTGGGCAAGGCAGGATTTCACATTCAAAAGAGACTTTACTTTGAAGTAGGCCTACTTCAAAGGAGAAATTGGATATAAGAAGGGCACCCAAAACCACAGACTTTAGAACACTTCTGGAAACCAAGAGGAACCTCAGCTTGGAGAAGAGCTTAAGAGCTGAGGAAGAAGAGCTGCCCTGCCTATGACTGTGCTTTGTGGAGCTATCCTACAGTTGCTGCTTCTGCCAGAGTAAGAAGGCAAAGACTGGACTTTGTGTGTCTTCCATCTTGTGAAGATCTCTAAGGGCGTGAGTTAGAGCTTGCCTCATGTTGTTTGAAGTCTCAGGGACAGCAAAGACTTCTCTCTGCCAGCACCTGGAGTCTCTGGAGAGACTCCTACTCTGCCAAGTGGTGCCCATCCAATTCCTAGGACCCTGAAAGGAGAAGCTGGCAGCCTCATAGGAAGAAATACATGCACAGAACGCTGTGCGGGGAAAAGATCGACGTGACTCTGATCTGCGGCTGAAAATTCGGCACGCCGCCAGCTTCGCTGCTGAAAACCGATGATTGCCTGCAACGCGACCAAAGAATCGATGCACGGAGCTGGAGAAATGACGTGCAGCATCGCTGACGAAGGCTGGTGAACTCGCAACCTGCGCTGTGTGGTTTTCGGATCATCGTGCGGCTGGATTTCCAACACAAACACCTTTGGGTGTGTGAAAACAATGCAAGGCCTGCTTGGACCTGAGAGTGCTGACCGGATTGACGCATTGCTCTTCAGCGGAGAGAAGAAATGACACTCCCCGACCCGATGAAAGGAGAAACAACGCACGTCTCGCTTGTGAGTGAAATAGACACATCGCCAGCCCTTGTTGATGCAGACTCGCCAGTGCAGGGTTATTTTTGATGCACCCAAGGTACAATTTCACGCTAACAGTGTTTGTGTGTTTAAAAGTACATAAAGACTCTTTTTGCTTATAAATTGATAACTTTACTTGTATATTGTGGATTTTTGTCATTTTGGTCTTGTTTTCTTTAGCTAAATATTCTCTATTTTTTTTAACCTGTGTTGGGTCATTTTGTAGTGTTTCCGTTAAGTTACTGCGTGTGTTGGTACAGCTACTTTACACCTAGCACTCTGAAGTTAAGCCTACTGCTCTGCCAAGCTACTAAGGGGGTAAGCAGGGGTTATCTGAGGGTGATTCTCTTTTACCCTGACTAGAGAGAGTGTACTTGCTTGAACAGGGGGTAACCGGACTGTCAACCAAAGACCCCATTTCTAACAAATCTCCCTTGCTTCTTTTGTAATTTTTGGGCACAAGTATATCCATTTTGCTTTGGAGTAGGATTTGAGTCTCTTCACACCCATAGTTCCTTCAATAAACTCACCTGTTTCATCCCAAGTCTATTATAGTTCAAGTACTCCTCTCCCCTAGGAACACTTTTCAGAGTATTCAGCTTATCTAACCACTCAGTCAATTGTTGGGCAGTCAAACCTTGCAGTGAAACATTGTTGGGCTGAGTATTTGGCAACAGCTGTACAGCTAAATTTGGAGACTGTGGTGTTAGTAACTTCAGGCTATGACTGGTGTTTGACACTATTCCATTATTTGGAGGGACTCTGAAAGGCTGAGTTCTAACAATGATCCTATTCCATCAAAAGTCTGTCCCACAGGATAGACTATTTGCGTATTCTCATTGAGTCCTCCCCTCACTGAATTCTGACTGAGAGCTCCCTGTCTCCTTGTACTGTTACTTCCCTGGGCAAACAAGGGTATGACTGGACCAATGGTGATGGGTACAGACAAGGGCCCTCATTTTGAAGATGGCGGTTCGGCCCGCCATGCCGGCAGTGGCGGCTGAAGACGTCAGCTGGCATGGCGGGGAGAACCGCCATATTATCGCCATGGTGACGGCCACCAGCGGCAGCCATCACCCACCGCCAGGCTCCCGCTGTCAGGCAGCCTGGCGGCAGGTTGAAACACCATCCGCCAGGGTAGCTGGGCTACCCTGCGGATAATGTTTCATTTCCCGCCAGCCTTTTCTTGGTGGGATATCCTGCCAGGAAAAGGCTGGCGGAGGGGGTGCCCCTGCACTTCCCATGCACTTTGCATGGGCAGCGCATGGGCCCCGGTGAAGAGCCCCGTTGCGCAGGTCACTGCCCGATTTTCGGGCAGTGATTTGCGCGACGGGTGCAACTGCACCTGCCGCACAGAGGCATTGACTGCGGCTCCATGTCCCGGCCGAGCCTTTCTGTGAGCCGGCGGGCGGAAACAATGTTTCCGCCCGCCGGCTCTCAGAAAGGTTCATTATCTGGCTCTGGGGTTCCGGGGTCGCTGGCGGTCAGTGTTTTGACCGCCAGCATGAACACAGCGGTTGTTTCCGCCGTGTTCATTATGACCCCCAAAGTGTCTGGACTTGGTCTAACATTTGGGTTCTGTGGGTTCATTATTCCTGCATTCTGACTCATTAGTACAGACATACCTGTCTGTGTCCCTGTTATAGGAGTGTACTTTGGCATGGCTTGCGACTGCACTCGAGGCAGTAAGAGTAGAGTTGACCCAGTCTGAACCAATGTCGGTTTCAGTAAAACCTGTCCATTTGGCACTATCAGGTTAGTGGCAGTTTTCACAATGGGTACATCAGGGTAAATTCTCTGGACGTTCGGCTTTGGCATTGAATTTTTAGCTGCCGAAGTACTAGGTAGATTAAGGGGGTCATTCTGACCCTGGCGGTCATCGACCGCCAGGGTCGACGACCACGGAAGCACCGCCAACAGGCTGGCGGTGCTTCCTGTTGTATGTCACCCAGCCGGGTCCGGCGGTTTCCCGCCGGATTACCCCCGGCTGGGAGAATCCAGAAGCAAGCAGCGCCACCATGGGGATTCCGACCCCCTTCCTGCCAGCCTGCTTCTGGCGGTTTTCACCGCCAGAACCAGGATGGTGGGAACGGGTGTCGTGGGGCCCCTGGGGGCCCCTGCACTGCCCATGCCACTGGCATGGGCAGTGCAGGGGCCCCCTAACAGTGCCCCAGAAAGATTTTCACTGTCTGCATTGCAGACAGTGAAAATCGCGACGGGTGCAACTGCACCCGTCGCACCCCTGCAACTCCGCCAGCTCCATTCGGAGCCGGCTTCATTGTTGCAGGGCCTTTCCCGCTGAGCCGGCGGGCTCTCCTTTGGCTGCCGCCCGCCAATGTAGGAATGACCCCCTAAGACTGCTCTGCATTGGGCTCTGTGTCATGCTAGGATCAATATGCACTGGACTCATCGTCATGTTAACCAGAGTCGGTGCTGAAGGGTTTGTACTAGTGTTTGGACCACTCTCTTGTGCTGTATATGGTGGGGGACAATTTCAAAGTAACTGTAAAATGAACTCATCATCATCTCATTCTTCCTCAAGTGTTAAAGATCTCCTAGACTCTTTTGATCTCCAATCCCTACTCTCGGAGGGGCTTCTGTTTGCCTTTCTAGTAGCTTTGCTTTCTTCTCTCTCACTTTCCTGTGCAATTGCAGGAAACAACTTAATTTCCTGTAAAGTCTAGGTTCTCCAAAATTTCTAATGCTGTTCCATCTAGCCTCCGCTAGTGTCTTTTCTGCCTTTCTCATTCTCCTCTCAAATTTCTGTTGCTGTCTGGCTACTAATTCCCAGATTGCTAATGCCTTGAACTGTGCTGGTCTCAGAGGAAGTTTCAAATCATATAACACCCTCCTCAAATTCTCTAAGCTCCTCAAATTAAATGTCCGTGGGCAGGAAATGCTAACCTCCCAGCACCCTTTTCTTTGATTACAATGTAAGCTGGTGTACCTTCTGGGGGTGCAATATCCCCTATACTGGTTGTAATATACGTATCTCCCCTTAAGGCACTCTTTAAAGCTTTGAAAAATTCAATTTCTGCAACATTTATGTTAATTTAAATCAAATGAGGAAGTGACTTTCAATCCGAGAATCCTTTTCACCAACCTTCTCCATCTGTTGCGCTTCACGGTTGTCCGCCAATCCGTGCACAACCCTTCTCACTGACCAACCTATCCTAGTGCGACTTCAATGACATCACTCTCACACGTACAGCGGTTGACAAAGATTGCGGCTTCTCCTCCTAACTCAGAATCACACTCAACTAAAGCAAAATTATTGTGAGCACTAAACAAAATCAAAACCCAATTTGTCAATTTACTACAGGTAGGGTAACAGAATTGCTTCAGAAACCTTACAGATTTTACACTGACAACCTTTCGTTCTAGCAGCTTCTCCTTCTTTTTCAGTTTCCCTGATTCGCAAGCAAAATTTGACCCGCAAATTTCACTCTCAACTGATCAGTGGGTCTGTCCTGCTGCACATAGGACTTGCCAGATCTCAGCTGAAAATTATTTTACTCCCTTTGACTCACACTCTGACTTGTCGACCACAGCCGATGGATCTACTAAACCAGACAAATTACAACAAAACCAAGTGTCTCATACACTTTTCAATATACTCCAGAGTCTTAGACATCTCAGGGTCCGTTTACCAACAACTATGTGGACAATTTTTTAGCACAAAACGCCACACACATGTGAATTGTGACGACTTCCCTACTCTCACACCTTGGAGTACGCAAACTCTTCAACAGCTTCATCTGGAGTACGCAAACTCCTTAAACCCTCACAAACATCACAATTCACCTTTGATTTGCATAAGCTGTGTAAGCACAAAACCTACTTCTGTCACTGTGTCACTAGAATGGCAAGAACATCTTCAAACAATCATTAGCAAGCTCCAAGGTGCTGGGAAAGTCATTCTAGGTTCTTAGGGATACATTTTCTCTCCCCTTTGTATCATCAAATCTGAGAATCCAAACTCTGCAAATTGTTTTCACTTTAGGGGACTAACCTTGTACCGGGCCTTTATGATGGGCTCTTAAGGAGACTAACTATTATACTCTGCTACCATTTCTGTTAGTGCATCTGACCTTATTTGGTTTCTTACCGTTCAATTATAAGGGGACGCGTTAGAGGTTCGATAGACCCTTTGACTGCTTAGAGTAGTTCCCACCATAAGACCCAGTTCCAAAGCAAATCAATAGCAATACCAATCAATAATATCAATATTCTTGGGAGTCAATAATTTCCACGCACCATGACCCCTTGCCCATGAATAACCACACCTTTATGTGAAAGTTAGAATGTTTATTTCCCTATATTAACAATGCTAATATCACGTAAGTTAGTCTCAAAATGAAATGATAACCATACAGAAACAATACTGGTTTACCAAATCTCCTAAAGAACCGCAATTTAATCAAAGCTTGGACCACTACACATTCTAATGTTACAGTGCAAATCAATAGCAAGAATAACTGTGCAAGCGAAATGGCATACATTTAGATTCAGAAAAGGAAAGACATCAACTGTTGTTAATATTTAGCAAGCATCATCAGTGAGTATCCTAACTAACCTTCTGATTAGAATAGCATGTTTGGGCTTCATGCAAAACAATTTAGTCCACTCAAATTTGGAAAACATCTAACTATGGCTCCATCAAAGTTAGCTGTTGGTACCTAAGGCCAAAAGCAAACAGACATAATAATCAGTAACATCATCTTATACCTTGCCTCAGTATGGTTCATCAAAGCGGTAACATTCTTCGTCAATTGTACATCTTTGGGCATATTTATACTCTGCTTGAGCCGGATTTGGGTAATTTTTTTAATTCAAATTTGGTGCAAAACTAACACCTTATTTATACTATGACGCTAGACCCCGTTAACGTCAAAATATCTCAGTGTGCGTCATTGTCTGTATGCGTGAAACTGCCTAGCTTTAATGACATGCAAGGTAGGCGTTCCCATCCAAAAAATGACTTAAACACCTGCGCGCCATATTTATCCAACCGTGCAAATAAGACACACAGCTGGTAGACGGTGTCGGAAAATGCCGCACATCCCGATTTGCGTAAAAAATTAATGCCTGGGTCAGGGCAGGTGTTAAAATGGGGCAAACACACCAGTACTTAAGGAAAACTCACAGAAGCAACATCAGAGCTCCAAAAGGAAGACATGGACGTGCTATTCATCCAGCATGCACGAAGACGCAGAGCACAGGAGCAACAGCAGCAGCTTCCACCACACCAACAGGGACCCCAATGACAATGCCAAAGGCAGGAGAGGATAGTCCAGACCAGGGCAAACCTTCAGGGCCTCAGGGAACATGACATCATCCAGAGGTACAGACTAAATTAGCAAGCCATACAGCAGCTGCTGCGCCACATTGTGCCACAGTTGGCACCCAGCTTACAGACACCCCACATCATTCCACCGGAGACCAAGCTGCTAGCTATCCTCCACATGTTGGCAAGAGGCTCTTTTCAAACCACTGGTGCCCTGGTTGCCAGGATCTCGCAGCCCTCATTCCCTGCCTTCCTACCCAAGGTACTGGATGCCATCATCTCCCTCACACCCTGCCACATCAGCTTCCCCATCACACAGCAGAAGCAGCAGGAGACCAAACATGACTTCTATCAAATCAATGGCTTCCCACACGTGCTTGGTGCCATTGACTGCACACATGTACGGATTGTGACACCTGCTGCAATGCAGCATCTATACTGCAACAGGAAGCACACACACTCCATCAATGTACAGGCCATTGTGGATAACCGGGGATTGATCACAAACATCATGGCAAAGTATCCTGGGAGTGTACATGATTCATTCATCTTCCGCCACTGCACCATCAATCAACACTTCCAGGGTGGACGACATGGCAATGGCCTACTTGTTGGTAAGTACAGAAACCTAGTAACTTACACACAGCACAGCAACCCTGTAGGACACACAACACATACACCACTACATTGACACATGGCCACGAAGACACTGAGGTTGTGACACTGCTTGTCATGTTTGATATCCTGACCCAATGGGATACACACCTATGGACAAATGACAGATGCAAATAACAACAGATGCCACTCCAGAGCCACAAGGGACAAATTTAAAACTACACAGTGACAATGACATGGCCTTAACTGGCAGTTCAACTTGCAAGATGAATCTTCCAATATCACATCAATAACACTCAATCACACACCCTTCCAAGAAATACATACTGTGTAAGGGGTATGTAATGTGTTCCGCTGCAGGTCAAACACCATGAGACACATAGCATGATGATGCTGACTCTAATGAAGGTGACATGGAATCATTGAGGCAGTACCAACATCTCATATCACTCCTGGGGTGACATTGCACGCTACCAATAAGCAAGTGGACTGTGCTAAGAACACATATTGATGTGACAATATTGCAAAGTGCACACTGCTACACATACAGATTGAGACAATTACACATATACATAACAGATGTACGGGTACATTGACCTTCTGACACTTACACCTTCACCCCCACAACCAAGTTAGCCAGCTTACCTGGAGCAGATTCAATAGTGTAGATACACGTTTGCACATGAACCAACTCAGTGAGGGCACAAAATATAGGTTTGCATAGAACTTGTCACACATGGGATATTTGTGCATTGTCAATTGTGAACACTTCAGTGCTGCCAACTTATGGAGACGTGTTGTACATTGTCACCTAGCCAAATCAAAGGGCCTCACTGTGGATTTTCACATGCTATTACATATGTTGAATTGGATGGGATGTTCAGGCCATATAGTGAAACTGTGTTACCACCACAGTGGAATCAAATCTGTGTGTGGAAGTATCATGTCACCTCCAGTGAAGGCACATGGACACATCTTTCACATGACATAATGCATGGGAGATGCACAATGAGCTGCAAGTTTACAAATATACTGCTGATATCCGGTCAAATCAGCCAAACACCAGTTTTGATTATGAAACAACCCAATGCAGAAAGAACATCCTAGAACCCTAGGATCCCACACAATAACACAAACACAGATGAGTCACAGACAACACAAGATAACAACTGCCATGCAAAGTGATAATCAAGGTGCAACCAACATCCAAATATTTACACTCATTTTCTCTTTCAGCTGATCAGGGTTATGGGATACAGCCATGGATCATGACCCCATTTGCCAACCAAAGCACAGCATCAGAGCGTGCCTATAATGAGGCACATTGGAGGACACGCACCATAGTAGAGAGGACTTTTGGCATCCTGAAGTCCAGATTCCGGTGCCTCTACATCACCGGATGCAGCCTCCTATATTCACCTGAAATGGTCTGCAAGATCATTTTGACCTGTGCCATCTTGCACAACATTTGTGTAAAGAGGAACATTCCCCTCTATGAACCAGACCCACAAATGCCTGAAGAAGAGGAAGCGAAGGATGCTGTTCGTGAACATGAGGAGGGCCATCTAAACACTGCAGCAGGATTGCGTCAGAGACAACACAGTGTACAAAACTTCTTCTAACAATAGTCACCATCACCCCTTTGTTAGCATATGTCATTAAACACCGACCTTCATCACTCAATCATGCTCTGGGTAATTATTTACGCATCACATGATCCTTAGGAATCATAATCAGAGTTTAGCCTCATGGAGCATTGCAGAAATACAGATTAGGATACTGAAATAGCCACATCACATTTGATGGGTATGAATGTACAGCTTACATCACACACAGTGTAAATGACATATGTCCTGTCGATTTCATATGTGAAGGCCAATATCAGAGGACCACAGCTATAACACAACCATGTTGCCAACATGGTTCATTGCAGCACATGAAACACAACTAAGACACTATCAATCATTAGGTAAAAAAGTGTTTCATACATGAAGCAGTAGATGTGCCATTGCATTGGTAACAGGAATGTATGACCAGACCCTTGACAGCAGTAGGTGTTACATCAGCTATCTTTGCAAGGAGCATGTGTGACAAGGAGTCCATCTAAGCCTAAAATGGATAGCACGAGTGCCACAGGTATGACAACCATTGCTCACAAGACATGCCCTGTGCAGTCCATCCCAGGTAATAATTCCTGCCACTGCCATGTTTTAAGTCTCTCCCCACCCTTCTCTAGGGGGCCCTATAAATGGACTATCAGTACCCTGATAACCTTCATCTACATACACCCAGGCTCCCATTCTGACTCCTGTGTGCTTCCCTCTTCAGTATGGCATGCCATAGTCATAGTTCATCAGTCTGCATGGACTTCAGGTCCGATAATGCACTGCCTGGTAGTCGGTAGGACCTTCAATCAGCTGTCCATTGCTTCCCATGTGAAAAGTCCACTTGGCCCTTTGAACTCCTGGACTTATGAGAGACTGAAGCTGCACACACATGTGAGCACTTCCATGCAGATTAGCCATTTGAACCTGTCCTGCCCTTGCTGCTGCCTGGAACTGATAAGAAGCTGCCATTTTCTGAATCTCCTTGTTGTGCATTAAATCACTTGTGTAACAGAGCCCTTGGGGGATTGTGTAACATTGCAGACCACAGCACAAATACAGTTTTTAGTTCCCACAGTGTTGTTCCAGCTTTTCCCAGTCAGAGTCTGCTCACTGTGTATTTGCCTTGTTCATGTTTGTTCCTGACAGAGCCTGCATCCTGTTAGTCTGACTGGTTCCTGTCTTTGCGTTAACCATAGAGGGTCCATGTGGCTACATTTGTCTCATAGATGCTTTCCATGCCCTCTCTTTCCTCATGGGGTATTGTGTCTGGTAGATCTACAATGAATCCTCAAATATATAGTGTAGTTTAATCAGTTTCCTTATACAAATCTGTTCTGGGACATGTATCCATATAGCCTAATCTATCCCCCATCCCTTGTCTGGTTGTGCATGTATTCATTAGTGCCAAACAGTGACAGTGTGCCATGGCTGTATGCATGGATTCGGTACGGTGCCTCCAGCACAACAAACAAGGGTTGCCAATGTGTATGTAAGGACAAAACATGTTTGTGCCCTGACGGTCCACACACAGATTCACTTCTGCCGCCACCTTTTGATGGGGCTTGCATGATGACTAACTGTGACATTAATCAGCATGGAGGCACTGATGTTCTCTGTTGCAGTGGGAATTTTAGAGGCCACCCTGTGTACAAATGTTGTGATGAAACCTGCCAGTTTCCTATTACTGACGGAAATTGTTTTTAAGCACACCAAGGTTGCCCTGTCGTCTGCCTTATTAAAGGTCCGCAGTGCTATAGCTGGACTATCCCCATGTGTGTCTTTAGTTGATCTCTTGCTTTAGGTCAAATCTGCTTTGAAGGATACTCTGTTAATTCAAGGGTTGGCTCCACAGACTCATGACTAGACCTGCACGTAACTGTGACAACATGGAGGCCAATACTGACACAGGGTACACATGGCCGCACGCTTGAACTGGACACCTTCGTGCAATGAACCACAGCCACAGGAGAAACATAGGTCATTTACATGACTCAAACTGTGGTGTATCAAAACATTTTTGGATTAGAGTTGGGACTCTGTGTCACAAACACTGTACCTACCTAGGATGTTCAAATGCCTGCCTCGTGGGCAGTATACACACAAATGACCATGAAGTGGTATCTAACATTCCAGTACATGTGATGGCTTACCTTTGTAACATTGCTATTATCAACTGTCCTCTATCTATCCTGTGTATAGTTTGTCATGGGAGATGTTTTGTCCCCAAAGTCAGGGAAGTTCGCACAGCATTAAAAAATGATGCTCACAGCCATTATACATTGATTGGTCCCTAGCATTAATTCCACACTGCACCCCATGAAATTGGTTATCCATGAAAAATATATTGATCTGTGAATGTGGGGTAATTTATAAGCAAAGCCCGTAAGCGTCATCAAATTTCACCAATCATAATAAAAACGCATTTGAGACAGGAAGTGATGTAATAGGGTATCCTGTTTACAGAAATTGTACAGTGGGTGTACTTTCACTTTCACTTTGCAGTCTGTGATTCTTCTAGCCTGTGTGGCTGTGTTGAGAGTTGTGTCTGTCCAAATTGTGCTTTTTGTCTCCTGTGTGCCATTCCAATTGTTTTCTGTTGTTTTAGTAATTGTCTCAGTAAATTAGTGTAAGTGTTTTTTTGTCATTTTTTTGTCTAATTGTGTCTTTTGTACTGTTGGGAGTGTGTAGTGGATATTGTTAGTTGGGGTATTGTTGGGCTGTTTGTGGGTTCTTTAACTTTCATTTTCCTACCTCAATTCCCTGTATTTCCCTCTTTTCCCTTTCCTATCCCTATTATTTATTGTGATGTTGGGCAGGCCACGTCTGGGGAGAATGGGTGAGGAGGAGCTGGGGGCTTTCATTTGGCTGGTGTGCCACTTCCTACCCCTGATGTTAGAGGCTGGTGGCAGGGTGATACAGGGGCATCACACTGAGGCGAGGAGGCTCAGGTGGTCCAAGGTGCTGTTTCACCTGAAGAGGGTATTCAACAGCCAGCACAACGACCACCAACTCAAACATTGATGGGCTGACCTTGTAGCCAGAGAGCAAGACCTGCTGGACCACCTGGGTGTGGTGATTGGTGGCCCTGTTGGTGAGTACAAATCAGACTAATGTGTACAGTAAAATGCTCTGTAGTGACAGTAGCAGATTTGGTGACATGCTTCATGCAAGGTTTGTGGACATGTGGAGTGCAAGTTGAACAAACAGTAGCGCATGTTTATACAATATGTGCCACGCATTACGTCATTTGTTGACGCAAAAGCTGCACAAACTTACAAAACGCAACTTGATCTTGTAAATTAGTGCTGCTTTGACGTCAATAGATGATGGTAAAGCGGCACAAATAATTGTTTTATTCATGGTCTGTGAGTGTACCAGGAATGAGGTGTATTTCATGAGCTAAAGCAAGGAATGAATGTAGTCCCCAATTATTTGGAATACATGTCTGAACTGCAGTTATGGCCATATGTACAAAGATCTTCCTAACCTATGGTAATATCTTAGGCTGATATTTTGACTCGGTTTGTGCAGCATTTAAATTAATCATGGATGCCAAAGTAATACACACTGCATAATATCTAAATGTTTGGCGATACTTTCCATAGCTGCAGCGTAAAAACAGGAAGCAAATCCTACACATAAAAAAAATAAACAATCTGCCCCTATGTTCATTGTTCCAATGTGTTTTAATTTAACTTGGGCACAATTGCTGGTACAGCGCTGATGCATTTGCCATCTGTGTCACTTTATAGCCAAGCAATTTTTATAAGTTAACGGGTCATCATGGGATCCATGAACTTTGTGAATGCAAGGTCACAAATTATTTATTTGCATGATGTTGTGCAAGGGAGCCCTGACTGCTTCCATCATACATTTAAAGTGACAAAATAGTTTGGTAGTTTATGTTTGGTACACCCCTGCTGATCTAGTGCAGCATATGTACAATAGTTAACTTCTCAGTATGAAGGCTATCACAGACATGGGTGTATGCTAAGATCAGCAGACCAGCATTCCTGTGACTGCTGCCATTCACAAGGTGCATACAAATTGAGACCTACCTCATCAAGATTGCCAGAGTAGGACATTTGCTAAACCATGTTTCTCTTAGGGGATAGTGTCAGTTCGTTGTATAACCACAGAACACCCAACTTGGCATATGTAAGAGGATGAATGTGGCTAACTGTGATCTACAATACCTGATATAGATACACAGGGCCCTGAGTAACACATTTCAGGTGAACTGAGTACACCATGCCCATGCATTCTGTCACGGATGGTCAAATTAGACACTGTCAGCACATATTTCTTTGTTGTTTTGATTTGGAAAAATGGCCAATGGCCAATCCATGTTTAGCGTAAAATTGTCATCAAGTAACACACAGGATCCCTGCCATCAGGGTGTCATAGGGGTCATATATGGCTGTGGGTGCACTGGCAATGTGGTATATGTAACCTACAGACAACACAGGCCCACATATAATGGACCATAGAAAGCACAATAATTTCTGAACTAAACCCAACCCACATGAGCATCACACAGTAACGGATTGTCCCTTGATGCACAAGCCACAATGCCTGAGTGACTGGTATTGCAGTGCACCAGGAATGTGGCTTTGCATGTATCTCATTACAACAAATGAAGGAATGGAGTACCCTCTAGAAAGAATTCTGCACAAAATTGAGTAATCATGTTTGTCACCAGATGACTGTTAGGGCCAGTGTATGTGTGCATATGTATGTCTATCAATCACTGGAGTGACAGGGTCTATACATGTTTGCAGTGGTATGTCTGTTTGGGTGTCTACATGCCTGAGGTGCTGCTCTATCATCTAAAATGTCACACACAGTGATTTGTTGCTCCAAGTTTTGTAAAGTGAGCAGACATTGAGCACATTTCATCTTTCCATGTGTTACAGGTGGACCACCCCCCTACACAATTGGAGAAGTGGCTCGATCTGCGGACCCAGACATATCCAGTAAGTGTTGATATGTTAGATCTGTGTTGTGTTTGCAGCTGTTGTGTGATTGACTCCTGTGTGTTGGACTCATTGCAAGGTATGATGTGCAGGCACATGATCTGCTATGTGCTTTGCCAGGCTGTTGACATTTTCATCCATGTTTGAGTTGGACAATCAGTGGAGGAGAGTCATATTTTGAGATTCTACTGCTGCACTATAGGCATGGGAAGGAGAACAAGGTGATATTTGTTGCTACATATATGCCAATGATAAATTAGGAGGTGGCCATGTTCATGATTTAGACAGCAAGTCATACCCTGATTCACACAGACCAGTGATTCCGAAGTATTACCGACAGACTTGAGCCTCCCTGTTAACTAAGGAACATGTAGGACTGTATGTTTGACTTCCTAGCAGCATCTGGCTCCACATGTTGTGCTACGTTTTTGTGGCACCTGAGTCGAATGTCATAGGTGTGCATGCAGGTCAAGCCCAGATGGGTGTTTGCATCCATGTGCTTGTTTTTGGAAAGGAATTGGTGAGATCAAATGATTTTGCCAATTGTCCCCAATTGGGAACATAAATGTGGATCTGATTGTCCAATGTTTGAGTCATTCCTATATGGCAGCCCTTCTTGCCTGTGGTGGACTGACTAAACCCATGGACATCTGTCCAAAGCTTCCTGGTTGTCCTTGATGTATGAAAGTATGGGTTGCATGTCCATCACCCCCTAAGGCACAGGGTTGGAGCTATGAAATATGTGTACCTAGGTGTGAGGATCCCAGTGTAGAAGACAGACATGTAATTCCAATATTAATTTGTTCCAACCTATGATACCCCCTCATGATTAGCAACTGCATACCGTCCAGGCAATTCCATTTACAAATCACAGATCTTGTGTGCCTTGATTATCATCCTGAAGATATTCATTAGTTGGCCTGTCACATGTGGAGTACTTGCAGCATTTGTTATGTGACTAATGGCAGAACATTGATGCACAGATCATTTAAGTAGGTACAAAGCTTTTTGAGCATTGCTGAGCTGTTAGATAGGAGATGTGTAGGCTGTGCTGGCATGTCATTCCTCAGGGACATTCTATGATCTGTACTGTGATTTGGACTCTTTCGGCTTATTTTGAGGAAGTGCTACAATATCGTCAGTAGATGTATCACACAATAATGTCACTAATGTTTGGCTTTCTCTATTTTTCCAGCTTGCAACATGAATGCCCATCAGTTCAGGGAATTCCAGCTGCGGGCAATGCGTTACCGCCACATACTGGATGTGGAGTCTGGGTTCCGCAATATGGCACGGCGTTACCGGCATGAGAGAGCCACAGGGGTCTGGAGTGCATTTGCCCAAGGGGGGCCATCCTTGCCCACAACAGCCACCACCGCCAGCACAACCACTCCGACCACAGTCACACAAAGGATGACAGCCCCTGTTGCAGGTCCCTCTACCTCACGGCACCAGCACAACCATCCACTAGTGGCACACAGAGAACCCCTGCTGCAGTGATAGACAATGCAGAATTCCAACAGATGAAACGTGACATGCAACTGATGTTGCACAGGATGGACAGGTTGCAGCAGGAGGTGTCCCGCAATAGCAGGAAGCTGCGTGGGATAAAGAAGAACCTGCGGAGGGCAAACTTGTGACTTTGTGACCCTCAACCATGATTCCCTTCCCTCCCTCCTCTTTCCTGGTTCTTATATTTAGTGGGTTTAGGGGGCTTAGTGTTAGGTTAGAATAGGCTGTTAGTTTAGTTAGTATAAGTGGGTTGGGGGTAGAGGGGGTTATATTATTACATGTGTTTTTTTTGTGAGTGAGTGGGTGGGGGATGATGTTGGTGTTTATGGATATAAAAAAATAAAAATACAAAACAAATAAAAAAAATATAAAAGAATATACAAAAATATATATATTTGTTTAGGATAAGTTAGTATGTGTTTAGGTTAGTATATGTTGTCCTACATGTGTCCCGTCATATAAGGGGGGGTGGGGGTTGATGTTTAGAGCGTTTAGTTAAATGTGATAAGTAAGTTTAGATTAGGGTAGTTAGGGCCAGTTGTAGGTAATGTGTAGTTAGGGTAGGTTAGGTTATTTAAGGTGTTTCTCCTAGTTTCTGTATCCTTTTTTACTGTTAAATAAATGTTTAGGTACTCCTTTACAGTATGTGTCATATGCTTGGGGATCAGGGCCTTGGCATGGGTGAACAGTGTCAATTTAGTTTTTGCATTTGTGTTCCATCCTGCATCCAATCCCATTATTGACATGGTGATTCACAATTCCTAATGTGTAGTCACATTGGCAGCTACACCAAAGCTACTTCTCTATGCATCTGTGTAAGGAAATGCCTCCTTGGCATGGTTACCCCCTGACTTTTTCCCTTTGCTGATGCCAAGTTATGATTTGAAAGTGTGCTGGGACCCTGTGTAGGAGGCTGGACTGGCTTGTAGTGAGTACCAAGGGGTACTTGCACCTTGCACCAGGCCCAGTTATCCCTTATTAGTGTATAGGGTGTCTAGCAGCTTAGGCTGATAGATAATGGTAGCTTAGCAGAGCAGCTTAGGCTGAACTAGGAGACGTGTGAAGCTACTACAGTACCACAAGTTTCACTTGCACAATATCATAAGAAAACACAATACACAGATATACTAAAAATAAAGGTACTTGATTTTTATGACAATATGCCAAAGTATCTCAGTGAGTACCCTCAGTATGAGGATAGCAATTATACACAAGTTATATGTACACAATACCAAAAATATGCAGTATAGTCTTAGAAAACAGTGCAAACAATGTATAGTTACAATAGGATGCAATGGGGACACATAGGGATAGGGGCAACACAAACCATATACTCCAAAAGTGGAATGTGAACCACAAATGGACCCCAAACCTATGTGACCTTGTAGAGGGTCGCTGGGACTATTAGAAAATAGTGAGAGTTAGAAAATTAGCCCTCCCCAAGACCCTGAAAAGTGAGTGCAAAGTGCACTGAAGTTCCCCAAAAGACAAAGAGTCGTGATAGAGGAATAATGCAGGAAAGACACCAACCAACAATGCAACAACTGTGGATTTCCAATCTAGGGTACCTGTGGAACAAGGGGACCAAGTCCAAAAGTCACAAGCAAGTCGGAGATGGGCAGATGCCCAGGAAATGCCAGCTGCGGGTGCAAAGAAGCTTCTACTGGACAGAAGAAGCTGCGGTTTCTGCAGGAACAAAAAGGGCTAGAGACTTCCCCATTGGTGGACGGATCCCGCTCGCCGTGGAAAGTCGTGCAGAAGTATTTTCCCGCCGAAAGAACGCCAACAAGCCTTGCTAGCTGCAAATCGTGCGGTTACCATTTTCGGACGCTGCTGAGGCCCAGGAGGGACCAAGAGGTCGCAAATTGGACCAAGAGAGAGAGGGAACGTCGAGCAACACAAGAAGCACTCTCTGAAGCAGGTAGCACCCGGAGAAGTGCCAGAAACAGGCACTACAAGGATGCAAGAAATGGTGCTCGCTGAAGTTGCACAAAGGAGTCCCACGTCGCCGGAGACCAACTTAGAAAGTCGTGCAATGCAGGTTAGAGTGCCGTGGACCCAGGCTTGGGTGTGCACAAAGGATATCCGCCGGAAGTGCACAGGGGCCGGAGTAGCTGCAAAAGTTGCGGTTCCCAGCAATGCAGCCCAGCGAGGTGAGGCAAGGACTTACCTCCACCAAACTTGGACTGAAGAGTCACTGGACTGTGGGGGTCACTTGGACAGAGTTGCTGGATTCGAGGGACCTCGCTCGTCGTGCTGAGAGGAGACCCAAGGGACCGGTAATGCAGCTTTTTGGTGCCTGCGGTTGCAGGGGGAAGATTCCGTCGACCCACAGGAGATTTCTTCGGAGCATCTGGTGCAGAGAGGAGGCAGACTACCCCCACAGCATGCACAAGCAGGAAAACAGTCGAGAAGGCGGCAGGATCAGCGTTACAGAGTTGCAGTAGTCGTCTTAGCTACTTTGTTGCAGTTTTGCAGGCTTCCAGCGCGGTCAGCAGTCGATTCCTTATCAGAAGGTGAAGAGAGAGATGCAGAGGAACTCTAATGAGCTCTTGCATTCGTTATCTAAAGTTTCCCCAGAGACAGAGACCCTAAATAGCCAGAAAAGAGGGTTTGGCTACTTAGGAGAGAGGATAGGCTACTAACACCTGAAGGAGCCTATCAGAAGGAGTCTCTGACGTCACCTGGTGGCACTGGCCACTCAGAGCAGTCCAGTGTGCTGGCAGCACCTCTGTTTCCAAGATGGCAGAGGTCTGGAGCACACTGGAGGAGCTCTGGACACCTCCCAGGGGAGGTGCAGGTCAGGGGAGTGGTCACTCCCCTTTCCTTTGTCCAGTTTCCCGCCAGAGCAGGGGCTAAGGGGTCCCTGAACCGGTGTAGACTGGCTTATGCAGAATTGGGCACATCTGTGCCCAAGAAAGCATTTCCAGAGGCTGGGGGAGGCTACTCCTCCCCTGCCTTCACACCATTTTCCAAAGGGAGAGGGTGTAACACCCTCTCTCAGAGGAAGTCCTTTGTTCTGCCATCCTGGGACAAGCCTGGCTTGACCCCAGGGGGGCAGAAACCTGTCTGAGGGGTTGGCAGCAGCAGCGGCTGCAGTGAAACCCCAGGAAAGGCAGTTTGGCAGTACCAGGGTCTGTGCTACAGACCACTGGGATCATGGAATTGTACCAATAATGCCAGGATGGCATAGAGGGGGCAATTCGATGATCTTAGACATGTTACATGGCCATATTCTGAGTTACCATTGTGAAGCTACATATAGGTAGTGACCTATATGTAGTGCACGCGTGTAATGGTGTCCCCGCACTCACAAAGTTCAGGGAATTGTCCCTGAACAATGTGGGGGCACCTTGGCTAGTGCCAGGGTGCCCTCACACTAAGTAACTTTGCACCTAACCTTTACCAGGTAAAGGTTAGACATATAGGTGACTTATAAGTTACTTAAGTGCAGTGTAAAATGGCTGTGAAATAACGTGGACGTTATTTCACTCAGGCTGCAGTGGCAGGCCTGTGTAAGAATTGTCAGAGCTCCCTATGGGTGGCAAAAGAAATGCTGCAGCCCATAGGGATCTCCTGGAACCCCAATACCCTGGGTACCTCAGTACCATATACAAGGGAATTATAAGGGTGTTCCAGTAAGCCAATGTAAATTGGTAAAATTGGTCACTAGCCTGTTAGTGACAATTTGTACAGAGAGAGCATAACCACTGAGGTTCTGGTTAGCAGAGCCTCAGTGAGACACTTAGGCACCACACAGGGAACACACACGTATAGGCCACAAACTTATGAGCACTGGGGTCCTGACTAGCAGGGTCCCAGTGACACATAACAAACATACTGAAAACATAGGGTTTTCACTATGAGCACTGGGCCCTGGCTAGCAGGATCCCAGTGAGACAGTGAAAACACCCTGACATACACTCACAAACAGGCCAAAAGTGGGGGTAACAAGGCTAGAAAGAGGCTACTTTCTCACACAACCCCCCCCCCCAAACGAAGGACAATAAGGCTAACCTTGGCCAGTTGAGACTTTATTGTCTAAGTGGTGATAAGTAGAGAGTAGCTCTGCAATAGACTGGTTACTCCCTTTATCATCCACTATATGGTTACTTCCCTGTGGGGATGTAAACCACCCTGTTTGAAGTTTTTTAGCTAAGCAACAATGTGAAGATGTATTTTCAGAGTTTCTATCAGTAAGTTTTAGTTTAGAGCAGTGGGAATTGTCCACTGAACCTATTTGTAGTGATGGAAATGCCAGACAGGGATGCTGTCTCAGTAAAGCCATAGCTGGGCAAAAACTTTGTCCATATGGCTGGAAGAGAGAACAGGGATGCTGTTTCTCTTGAGTTGGAGCAGGGCAGGGATGCTGTCCTATGAGCTCCACACTAGGGCAGGGATGCTGTCCTAAGTGTTGTGAGGCAGTGCAGGGTTTCTGCACTAAAGTTTCTCTGGGAGGGTTGGAGGGATGCTCCATGTTAACTAAAATGGTGCTCTTTTTCTCACCAATGTTAGTTATCCCACAGAGAGGTACTTCCACCTCAGGGAGTACAGTTTTGCCAACTGATGATTCCCTTGGAACAGGTGCCACCCCAGGAGAGGTTTCTCCCACCACAGGAATGGTATCCTGAATGGTAGGGTGGTTAGGGGATACTGTGATACCCTTTTTACCTGTGGATGGAGAGGGATCCTGAGTTTTCAGGCCTTCTCTCCTTTGCTTTTTCATTTCAATTGAAATGAGAGGGAACAATTCCTCTGGGATGCCCAACATGGCTGCATGGGCATAAAACTCTACATCAGCCCAACCTGAGGCCTCTAGGTCATTACCTAAGAGACAGTCTACAGGTAAGCTAGGTGATACCACCACCTGTTTAGGGCCAGTAACTCCACCCCAACTAAACTGAATTATAGCTAAGGGAAGAAACTTAGTGGAGTTATGGACATCAATAATTTTATACTGTTGTCCAATGATGTGTTGATCAGGGTGCACTAGGTTTTCAGTCACCAAAGTGATACTGGCACCTGTGTCCCTGTAGGCCAAGGCCTCAACACCATTTATTGAAACTGTCTGCCTGTACTTATCCACTGTAAGGGGACAAGCAGCCAGTGTGGCAAGGCCAATGCCACTAGGTGTGACAGAAACTGTCTTGGGACTGACTACCCCAGTTTCTACTATGGACCCATAAGTGAACCCAACTACACCCTTAACTTGACTGTTGCCAGCAGTCCCACCACTAGTACCACTACTGCAAGGGGCACTAGAGCTTGATGTATTAGTGGTGGTAGGCTCAGGGGGTTTACCTGGACAGGACTTATCCCCTGGCCTATGGCCTTTGTTTTTACACACAAAGCACCAAGGCTTTTTAAAGTGTGTGGGTTGAGAAGAAGAAGAAGAATTTGTTTTATCCCCACCCCCTGAAGAGTGTTTAAGATTTGAAATGGGATCTTTGGTTTTACCCTTATCCCCATGCTTATCTTGAGATTTTTCACCATCTTTCTTCTTATTGCCATCTTTGTCACCCCCTGTATGAACTTTTCTGTTCACCCTTGTTCTGACCCATTTGTCTGCCTTCTTTCCCAATTCTTGGGGAGAGGTCAGATCAGAGTCTACCAGGTACTGGTGCAACAAATCAGACACACAATTATTAAGAATATGCTCTCTCAGGATCAAGTTATACAGGCTGTCATAATCAGTAACTATACTGCCATGTAACCACCCCTCCAAGGCCTTCACTGAATGGTCAATGAAATCAACCCAGTCTTGTGAAGACTCCTTTTTGGTCTCTCTGAACTTTATCCTGTATTGTTCAGTGGTTAAGCCATAACCATCCAGGAGTGCATTCTTAAGAACATGGAAATTATTGGCATCACTTTCTTTCACAGTAAGGAGCCTATCCCTACCTTTTCCACTAAATGATAGCCATAGGATAGCAGCCCACTGCCTTTGAGGCACATCCTGTACAACACAGGCCCTCTCAAGTGCAGCAAACCACTTGTTAATGTCATCCCCCTCCTTATAAGGGGGAACTATCTTGTGCAGATTCCTGGAATCATGCTCTTTTACAGGATGACTATGGGGAATACTGCTGCTGCCACCATGGGTTTCAAAACCCAATTTCTGTCTTTCCTTCTCTACTTCTAAGGATTGTCTATCTAAATCCAGCTGTTGCTGTTTAAGCTTCAGTCTGGATTGCTCCACTCTCAATCTATTGAGCTCCCTTTCTAACATTCTGTCATCAGGGTGGGTGGGAGGGACATTCCTAGACACAGAAGTATGGTGAGAATGGACAGAAGGAGACCTGTCCCTTACAGAGGGCACCCTAACAGCTTGGCTGACAGTGTAATGTGAGAGCACATCATCTGTATGATGTGACTCCACCTCAGTACCAACTATGCTAGACTGTCTTGTAATGGGAAGGCTAAGAAGTTTCTTTCCTGAACCTTTACCTGGGGGTGTCCCTGGATCAGATTGAGAACCATTAGCTACTTTTTCAACAGATGGGGCACTTTTAGCCTTATCCTGTTCTCTAAGCATGTTAAGTAACAGTTCCAAGGAAGGATTCTTCCCTACACTCAAACCTCTCTCTATGCAGAGACTCCTTGCTCCTTTCCAGCTAAGGTGATCATATGCAAGTTTGGACAGATCAACATTTTGGCCTGTGCCAGACATTTTTTAGAGAGAGTTAAAGTGATGGTAAAAGATAAAAAGTTTGTCAGAGCTTTTAGAAAGACAGAGAAAAAAAACTTTTAAAACTTTTTAGAACTTTTTAGAAAGTTAGAAGTACTTTTCAGCACTTAGAAAAGAGTGAAAAGAGGAAATGCAAAACTTTCTGGCTATGTGTATATACACTGACCTTGTTTTGTATATTTTTCTCTTATGAAAAGTACAATGACAAGAGTGGTAAGTAGTCTCAAAGCACTTATCCCACCGCTGCACAACCAATGTAGGAGGCTGGACTGGCTTGTAGTGAGTACCAAGGGGTACTTGCACCTTGCACTAGGCCCAGTTATCCCTTATTAGTGTATAGGGTGTCTAGCAGCTTAGGCTGATAGATAATGGTAGCTTAGCAGAGCAGCTTAGGCTGAACTAGGAGACGTGTGAAGCTACTACAGTACCACAAGTGTCACTTGCACAATATCATAAGAAAACACAATACACAGATATACTAAAAATAAAGGTACTTGATTTTTATGAGAATATGCCAAAGTATCTCAGTGAGTACCCTCAGTATGAGGATAGCAATTATACACAAGTTATATGTACACAATACCAAAAATATGCAGTATAGTCTTAGAAAACAGTGCAAACAATGCATAGTTACAATAGGATGCAATGGGGACACATAGGGATAGGGGCAACACAAACCATATACTCCAAAAGTGGAATGTGAACCACGAATGGAACCCAAACCTATGTGACCTTGTAGAGGGTCGCTGGGACTATTAGAAAATAGTGAGAGTTAGAAAATTAGCCCTCCCCAAGACCCTGAAAAGTGAGTGCAAAGTGCACTGAAGTTCCCCAAAAGACAAAGAGTCGTGATAGAGGAATAATGCAGGAAAGACACCAACCAACAATGCAACAACTGTGGATTTCCAATCTAGGGTACCTGTGGAACAAGGGGACCAAGTCCAAAAGTCACAAGCAAGTCGGAGATGGGCAGATGCCTAGGAAATGCCAGCTGCGGGTGCAAAGAAGCTTCTACTGGACAGAAGAAGCTGTGGTTTCTGCAGGAACAAAAAGGGCTAGAGACTTCCCCTTTGGTGGACGGATCCCACTCGCCGTGGAAAGTCGTGCAGAAGTATTTTCCTGCCGAAAGAACGCCAACAAGCCTTGCTAGCTGCACATCGTGCGGTTACCGTTTTTGGACGCTGCTAAGGCCCAGGAGGGACCAGGAGGTCGCAAATTGGACCAGGAGAGAGAAGGAATGTCGAGCAACACAAGGAGCCCTCTCTGAAGCAGGTAGCTCAAGGAGAAGTGCCAGAAACAGGCACTACGAGGATGCGTAAAACGGTGCTCAGCGAAGTTACACAAAGGAGTCCCACGTCACCGGAGACCAACTTAGAAAGTCGTGCAATGCAGGTTAGAGTGCCGTGGACCCAGGCTTGGCTGTGCACGAAGGATTTCCGCCGGAAGTGCACAGGGGCCGGAGTAGCTGAAAAGTTGCGGTTCCCAGCAATGCAGCCCAGCGAGGTGAGGCAAGGACTTACCTCCACCAAACTTGGACTGAAGAGTCACTGGACTGTGGGGGTCACTTGGACAGAGTTGCTGGATTCGAGGGACCTCGCTCGTCGTGCTGAGAGAAGACCCAAGGGACCGGTAATGCAGCTTTTTGGTGCCTGCGGTTGCAGGGGGAAGATTCCGTCGACCCACGGGAGATTTCTTCGGAGCTTCTGGTGCAGAGAGGAGGCAGACTACCCCCACAGCATGCACAAGCAGGAAAACAGTCGAGAAGGCGGCAGGATCAGCGTTACAGAGTTGCAGTAGTCGTCTTAGCTACTTTGTTGCAGTTTTGCAGGCTTCCAGCGCGGTCAGCAGTCGATTCCTTATCAGAAGGTGAAGAGAGAGATGCAGAGGAACTCTGATGAGCTCTTGCATTCGTTATCTAAAGTTTCCCCAGAGACAGAGACCCTAAATAGCCAGAAAAGAGGGTTTGGCTACTTAGGAGAGAGGATAGGCTACCAACACCTGAAGGAGCCTATCAGAAGGAGTCTCTGACGTCACCTGGTGGCACTGGCCACTCAGAGCAGTCCAGTGTGCTGGCAGCACCTCTGTTTCCAAGATGGCAGAGGTCTGGAGCACACTGGAGGAGCTCTGGACACCTCCCAGGGGAGGTGCAGGTCAGGGGAGTGGTCACTCCCCTTTCCTTTGTCCAGTTTCCCGCCAGAGCAGGGGCTAAGGGGTCCCTGAACCGGTGTAGACTGGCTTATGCAGAATTGGGCACATCTGTGCCCAAGAAAGCATTTCCAGAGGCTGGGGGAGGCTACTCCTCCCCTGCCTTCACACCATTTTCCAAAGGGAGAGGTTGTAACACCCTCTCTCAGAGGAAGTCCTTTGTTCTGCCATCCTGGGACAAGCCTGGCTTGACCCCAGGGGGGCAGAAACCTGTCTGAGGGGTTGCCAGCAGCAGCAGCTGCAGTGAAACCCCAGGAAAGGCAGTTTGGCAGTACCAGGGTCTGTGCTACAGACCACTGGGATCATGGAATTGTACCAATAATGCCAGGGTGGCATAGAGGGGGCAATTCGATGATCTTAGACATGTTACATGGCCATTTTCGGAGTTACCATTGTGAAGCTACATATAGGTAGTGACCTATATGTAGTGCACGCGTGTAATGGTGTCCCCGCACTCACAAAGTTCAGGGAATTGTCCCTGAACAATGTGGGGGCACCTTGGCTAGTGCCAGGGTGCCCTCACACTAAGTAACTTTGCACCTAACCTTTACCAGGTAAAGGTTAGACATATAGGTGACTTATAAGTTACTTAAGTGCAGTGTAAAATGGCTGTGAAATAACGTGGACGTTATTTCACTCAGGCTGCAGTGGCAGGCCTGTGTAAGAATTGTCAGAGCTCCCTATGGGTGGCAAAAGAAATGCTGCAGCCCATAGGGATCTCCTGGAACCCCAATACCCTGGGTACCTCAGTACCATATACTAGGGAATTATAAGGGTGTTCCAGTAAGCCAATGTAAATTGGTAAAATTGGTCACTAGCCTGTTAGTGACAATTTGTACAGAGAGAGCATAACCACTGAGGTTCTGGTTAGCAGAGCCTCAGTGAGACAGTTAGGCACCACACAGGGAACACACACATATAGGCCACAAACTTATGAGCACTGGGGTCCTGACTAGCAGGGTCCCAGTGACACATAACAAACATACGAAAACATAGGGTTTTCACTATGAGCACTGGGCCCTGGCTAGCAGGATCCCAGTGAGACAGTGAAAACACCCTGACATACACTCACAAACAGGCCAAAAGTGGGGGTAACAAGGCTAGAAAGAGGCTACTTTCTCACACCCTGCTAACCAGGCCCCAGCACCAGTGTTCTTTCCCTAAACTGTACCTTTGCCTCCACAATTGGCACAACCCTGGCACCCAGGGCCCTGATGCCAGGGAAGGTTTCTAAGGGCTGCAGCATGTCTTATGCCACCCTGGGGACCCCTCACTCAGCACATACACACTGCTTGCCAGCTTGTGTGTGCTGGTGGGGAGAAAATGACTAAGTCGACATGACACTCCCCTCAGAGTGCCATGCCAACCTCACACTGCCTATGGCATAGATAAGTCAGCCCTCTAGCAGGCCTTACAGCCCTATGGCAGGGTGCACTATACCATAGGTGAGGGCATAGGTGCATGAGCACTATGCCCCTACAGTGTTTAAGCAAAACCTTAGACATTGTAAGTGCAGGGTAGCCATAAGAGTATATGGTCTGGGAGTCTGTCAAATACGAACTCCACAGCACCATAATGGCTACACTGAAAACTGTGAAGTTTGGTATCAAACTTCTCAGCACCATAAATGCACACTGATGCCAGTGTGCACTTTATTGTAAAAATACACCCAGAGGGCATCTTAGAGATGCCCCCTGAAAACATACCCGACTCCAGTGTGGGCTGACTAGTTTTTGCCAGCCTGCCACACACCAGACATGTTGCTGGCCACATGGGGAGAGTGCCTTTGTCACTCTGTGGCCAGGAACAAAGCCTGTACTGGGTAGGAACTGTAACACCTGGCGGTGAGCCTCAAAGGCTCACCCACTTTGTTACAGCGCCACAGGGCATCCCAGCTAGTGGAGATGCCTGCCCCTCTGGCCACTGCCCCTACTTTTAGCGGTAAGGCTGGAGGAGATAATGAGAAAAGCAAGGAGGAGTCACTCCCCAGTCAGGACAGCCCCTAAGGTGTCCTGAGCTGAGGTGACTCTTACTTTTAGAAATCCTCCATCTTGCAGATGGAGGATTCCCCCAATAGGATTAGGGATGTGCCCCCTTCCCACAGGGAGGAGGCACAAAGAGGGTTTAGCCACCCTCAGGGCCAGTAGCCATTGGCTACTGCCCTCCCAGACCTAAACACACCCTTAAATTCAGTATTTAGGGGCTCCCAGAACCGAGGAAGATAGATTCCTGCAACCTAAAGAGAAGAGGGACTGCTGACCTGAAGCCCTGCAGTGAAGACGGAGAGGACAACTGATTTGGCCCCAGCCCCACCGGCCTGTCTCCCTACTTCGAAGAAAATTGCAACAGCGACGCATCCAACAGGGTCCACTGACTACCCTGGTTGAGGGTACCTGCAGTTCTCTGTTTCCGTTTCAAGCACTGCATAAAAACAAAACTTCAAATAATAAAACAAAAATTAACATACACAAGAGGATGTATAACTGTCATTTAAGTTCAGACCAATATACGCACACAGTGTACTGATGGTATCTCTTCACGTGCAATACTACACAGGCAGTTTGCATTTGTTTCTAATTCACCTGTGTGCAGTGCATTGCAAAAAAAGACGTACTGATAACATACTAGGAAAATAACGTAAGAACACAGCACTTGATCAGAGGGAGCTCAGATCACCATGGTGACAGAAAATACAATGCCATCTGCCAAAGTCAAGCTTCATTTTCAGAAAGGCAATAGGGTCACATGTTTGGTAACATATGCATTGACCTAGCCCCTACACTTTAGCAGCTGAGGTGTCCTACAACCGAGTGTAAATATCTGGCCGACCCTGCACCCCAAGGGTCATATGGCTTATATTTAGTTTCAGTCGGTTCCAATAACTGTGAAACGTGCAGGAACTCCTAGTTTCGTGCTCAGACTTCTTGGTTGACTATTATCTAACAACGTTCAAGTCCTTTAGCACAACATAGTTTAAAAATGTTTTGTGGTTCTGAGAAATTGGTAATTTTTTTGCCATGTTTTTATTCTGGGGAAGCGAGCGGACCTGCATATCGAAGCAGGGAGAATGACGCGTGAGCTGGACTTAAAGAATGGACGTCTTGAACGGATTCAGTGGAGCGGCGTAGATATAGAAAGCAAACAAAAGGTCGTACATTACAAATCATCTGTATTGAACTTACCCGTTCTCTCTTAACTAGACACTTGCCGTTATTTGAGAGTGGTTGCCCTATTAGAATACAAAAAGTGTGGGTCATGGCACCAGTGGAGCCTAGGGCTCTCCAAGATAAGTGGACTGGGCCTTTTGAGGTGGTGGAAAGAAAGAGCGAGGTCACCTATCTGGTAGACTTGCAATCCCCCAGGAACCCTTTGAGGGTCCTACATGTCAACCGCTCAAACCACACTTTGAGCGAACTGAGCTATCCATGCTCCTAGCGACAGATGACGGGGTGGAGGAAGAGAGTGAGCCTCTTCCTGACCTCCTGTCTGCAGGAGAGAAAGATGGGTCTGTGGAGGGAGTGATCCTCTCCCCCTCCCTGACTGAGGAACAGCAGAGGGACTGTCGCCACGTGCTGGGACAGTTCGCCTCGCTGTTTTCCCTGATCCCAGGAGTCACACACCTGTGCACACATGATGTGGACACTGGGGACAGTACACCTGTTAAACATAAGGTGTACAGGGTGACTGACAGGGTCAGGGCTTGCATTAAGGAGGAAGTCTCCAAAATGTTAACCCTAGGGGTTATTGAGCACTCCAGCAGTCCTTGGGCCAGCCCAGTGGTCTTGGTCCCAAAGGCTGCTGCTCCTGGTGCCACTCCAGAACTTAGGTTGTGTGTGGACTACCGGTGTCTCAATGCGGTCAGCAAGACTGACCCACACCCCATCCCCCGAGCTGATGAGCTCATTGATCGGTTAGGAGCTGCCAAGTACCTCAGTACGTTTGATTTAACATCTGGGTACTGGCAGATTGCCTTAACTGAGGGGGCAAAGGAGAGGTCAGCATTCTCTACCCCAGATGGGCACTTCCACTTCAATGTGATGCCCTTTGGGATGAAGAATGCCCCTGCCACCTTTCAGAGGTTGGTCAACCAGGTGTTGGCAGGAGTGGATGAGTTCAGTGCCGCCTACCTGGATGACATTGCTGTGTTTAGTTCCACATGGGAGGAACACCTGCAACACCTCTGGAGAGTGTTAGAGGCCCTGCAGAAGGCAGGCCTCACTATTAAGGCGAGCAAGTGCCAAATAGGGCAGGGTTCTGTGGTGTACTTAGGACACCAGGTGGGGAGTGGCCAGGTGGCACCCCTACAGCCTAAGATTGACACGATTCTGGCTTGGGAGCCTCCCGAGACCCAGACTGAAGTGAGAGCCTTTTTAGGTCTCACAGGATATTACCGGAGGTTTGTTAAGGGATATGGTACCATTGATACCCCCTTAACTGAGTTGACTTCTAAGAAGCAACCCAAGAAAGTGATCTGGACAGAAGGCTTTCCAGAACGCTTTTGATGCCCTGAAGGCTGCCATGTGCACAGCACCTGTGCTGCAGGCACCTGACTACTCCAAGGAGTTTGTTGTGCAAACAGACGCCTCAGAGCATGGTATTGGAGCGGTACTCTCACAGCTTAATGAAGAGGGCCTAGATCAACCCGTAGCCTTCATTAGCAGGAGGTTACTACCTAGGGAACGTAGGTGGAGTGCCATAGAACGCGAAGCTTTTGCTGTGGAGGGTACTGAAGAAGCTAAGACCCTACTTGTTTGGGACTCACTTCCGAGTTCAGACCGACCACAGGCCCCTCAGATGGTTAATGCAGATGAGGGGTGAGAATCCAAAACTGTTGAGGTGGTCCATTTCCCTACAGGGGATGGACTTTACGGTGGAACATCGTCCTGGTACAGAGCACGCCAATGCTGATGGTCTGTCCAGGTTCTTCCGCCTTAGTGATGAGAACTCCCATGAGGTTGGGTAGTTGCTCCCCACTTTTAGCTGGGGGGGACACGTGTTAGACTTTTTAACCTTGGCGTGGTCTCCCTTAACTTTTTGCCTCTGTTCCCCAGGTTGTTGATGTGTGCTGAACTCTGATTTTACTGTTTTTGTTACTCTGGGCACTTTACCACTGCTAACCAGTGCTAAAGTGCAAGTGCTCCTGTTTAAAAAGTGTACGTAATTGCTTCTCCATGATTGGCATATTTGTTTTACTGTTAAGTCCCTAGTAAAGTGCACTAGAGGTGCCCAGGGCCTGTAAATCAAATGTTACTAGTGGGCCTGCAGCACTGGTTGTGCCACCCACACAAGTAACCCTGTAATCATGTCTCAGACCTGCCACTGCAGTGTCTGTAAGTGTATTTTTACACTGTAACTTCGACTTGGCAAGTGTACCCACTTGCCAGGCCTAAACCTTCCCTTTTCTTACATGTAAGGCACCCCTAAGGTAGGCCCTAGGTAGCCCCAAGGGCAGGGTGCAGTGTATGGATAAGGTAGGACATATAGTAATGTGGTTTATATGTCCTGACAGTGAAATACTGCCAATTTCGTTTTTTACTGTTGCAAGGCCTGTCTCTCTCATAGGATAATATGGGGGCTACCTTTAAATATGATTAAAGTGTAGATTCCCCTAGAGAGTAGATGGACATGTGGAGTTTGGGGTCCCTGAACTCACAATTTAAAAATACATCTTTTAGTAAAGTTGATTTTGAGATTGTGCATTTGAAAATGCCACTTTTAGAAAGTGAGCATTTCCTTGCTTAAACCATTCTGTGACTCTGCCGTGTTTATGGATTCCCCGTCTGGGTCAGTTTGACAGTTGGGTTGTTTTTCACCTCACACCAGACAGTGACACAAAGGGAGCTGGGGTGTAACCTGCATTTCCTGATTAGCCATCTCTGCTAGGAGGGAGGGGTGGAGTGGTCACTCTCATCTGAAAGGACTGTGCCTGCCTCTGACAATGCCGGCTCCAACCCCCTGGTGTGTGTCTGAGGCCTTGCCTGGGCAAGGCAGGATTTCACAAGTAGGTGTGAGTCCCCTTTGAAGAAAGGTGACTTCAACGACTAAAATGGGTATAAGAAGGGCACCCAAATCTACAGACTTGAGAAACACTTCTGGAACCAAGAGGAACCTCTGCCTGGAGAAGAGCTGATAGCTGAGGAAGAAGTGCTGCCCTGCCTGTGACTGTGCTTTGTGGAGCTTTCCTGCAGTGCTGCTTCTGCCAGAGTAAGAGGGCAAAGACTGGACTTTGTGTGCCTTCCATCTTGTGAAGAAATCTCCAAGGGCTTGAGTTAGAGCTTGCCTCCTGTTGTTTGAAGTCTCAGGGACAGCAAAGACTTCTCTCTGCCAGCACCTGGAGTATCTGGAGAGACTCCTGCCCCGACAAGTGGTGCCCTATCCAGTCCCTGGGCCCTTGAAAGGAAAGTTGGTGGAATCCAAGGAAATCGACTTCGGACGACTTCGGACCGACGCCGCTGCTGAATCCGGTAACGCCGCCTGCACCTGACGCCGTGACCTTCGCTGGAACGCAACACTCTTCGCAGACCCGACGCCGCAGCAGCCCCGCTGAAGTTTGCGACTCCATGGAAGTCGCCGCACCACGTCTTGACCGACGCCGCTTGAAGTGCACGGATTCAACGTTTCGCACAGACGCCGCGATTTCCGACTTCGCGCCTCGGCTTGTTTTCACTCTTCACCAGGTACTGTACTTGGGGGTCTACACGACTCTGTGTCCGGCGCCGCTGGTGTCGGCTTGTTGGGAACGACTCCGTCACGACGCCGTGTTAACATCTCATTGAAGCATTTTTGTTTCTAAGCGCTATTTTTGAGTTTAATCTTTAAAAATTCATAACTTGACTTGTGTATGTCGGATTTTTGTCATTTTGGTCTTGTTTTGTTTAGATAAATATTTCCTATTTTTCTAAACCGGTGTTGTGACATTTTGTAGTGCTTTCATTAAGTTACTGTGTGTGTTGGTACAAATACTTTACACCTAGCGCTCTGAAGTTAAGCCTACTGCTCTGCCAAGCTACCAAGGGGGTAAGCAGGGGTTAGCTGAGGGTGATTCTCTTTTACCCTGACTAGAGTGACGGTCCTTGCTTGAACAGGGGGTAACCTGACTGTCAACCAAAGACCCCATTTCTAACACAGACATAAACATCCAATATTCAGACATAAGCATGCGTGCATTAAGCATGATGGTGCCAGAATAAGCAGATACGTGCTGTTAAGAACAGACTAGACTACTGTGTTGATAGCGTTGCAGGTGTGAGTGACAGCGTCCATTAAAGAGGGTTTGCTGAGAGAAGTGTAGCAACTGAAGTGATGGGGCGATTTGCAACACTAACAGTTCTTGGGGTCTCATGAATCTTTTTCTCTGAGTTCTGAGCAGTGAAGAGACAAATATAAAATTCTATGGTTTTTTTCGGTGTCACCCATTTGGCCACACATTCAATCTCAGAGACGGATTTAAAGTTTAAAGGATTTTATTACAGACTCAAAGCCAAGCTTACATACATGGGTCTTAAAAACATACTGTAAATATAAAGAATCACCAAAGGAGAGTCAGAGCAATGCACAACATGAAACTCAATTAGCATATAAAAGACCATTATTTCATTAGCAACAATAAAGAAAACTTGGAAAGTGCATGGTCCTTTTAAATTTAGGCTTCAGTTCTTCTGTTTAACCATCTAATATAAGGTTCTAACTATTCTATGCTTAAGAGAGTTTTAGAGAAAAATGTCAGCACTACAGAAACCTCTGTAGAGGGTCTCTCAAGAGAGATGTGAGCAACTCAAAGCCGCAGAGTCTAGCAAAGGATATGAAGTCTGTAGGTCTCATAGATCCGCTCTAGTCAAGGGACCAAGGGAATCTGAATCTGCATCTAACTAAACAACACTTAAATCTTTGAATCTCCGAAAGGCTGATCTCACAGCCAAATCAAAATAGCACATTTAATTGACACTTTCATCCTTTCATGTTGTATGTGTTTGTCCTTGGATCTCTACTGAGCTCAGGAATATTAGAAGGAGTTTTCTTACCGTCCCTGCACTGCTCTTTCCGTCCTTGGTAACATGTCTTCTCTCTTATCTCGCTGTAACAATACACGTCTTCATTAAGCAGTAGCTGGTACCATCAGACCTGCAGTTCAAATAAATATGCAGCAGAACAAGCTTCTCATGGAAAGTTTAAATTGTTTAAAAGCGATACAGGCCTTCACTCCGGCCACAATAGTACAGAGGTAAATGCACCCTTGATTAAATTGAATATATGTATTTCTCTCATAAATGCAATTATTATAAAATGGTTATAAAATATAATTTCTGAAACACTATAGCATAAACATACTTAATGATACTTAGGGGGTCATTCCAAGCTTGGCGGGCGGCGGGAGCCGCCCGCCAAGCGGGAACCGCCAGAAGACCGTACCGCGGTCAAAAGACCGCAGCGGTCATTCTGGGTTTCCCACTGGGCTGGCGGGCGACCGCCAAAAGGCCGCCCGACAGCCCAGTGGGAAACACCCTTCTACGAGGAAGCCGGCTCCGAATGGAGCCGGCGGAGTGGAAGGTGTGCGACGGGTGCAGTAGCACCCGTCGCAAATTTCAGTGTCTGCTAAGCAGACACTGAAATTCAAAGTGGGGCCCTCTTACGGGGGCCCCTGCAGTGCCCATGCCATTGGCATGGGCACTGCAGGGGCCCCCAGGGGCCCCACGACACCCCTCACCGCCATCCTGTTCAGGATGGCGGTGAGGGGGTCGGAATCCCCCATGGCGGCGCAGCAAGCTGCGCCGCCATGGGGGATTCCTCAGGGCAGCGGAAAACCGGCGGGACACCGCCGGTTTTCCGTTTCTGACCGCGGCCATACCGCCACGGTCAGAATGCCCTTAGGAGCACCGCCAGCCTGTTCTCGGTGCTCCCGCCGACCCCGCCCTGGCGGTCAAGGACCGCCGGGGTCGGAATCACCCCCTTAATGATTAATAAATGCAGTTTATAGTGAAGCGTCGCAAGACTTTTACTCGTACGTTCACCTTGCATTACAGTTCAACATGTTAGATGAAAGACATTTGCACACATTACATAGGAAGCCGAATTCTCCTTCATTTCACAATTTTAGAAGAACACATTGGCATAGCCAAGTTATGCTCGCTCAGAACTATTACAGGCTGTCGTAATCAACAAAGGATGAACCCCTCAGTGCCAATATTGGAAAAAATGACTGCAGAAACCCATAAAGTTGGGGTCAAGGAGTGACAGAGGAAAGGGGGATGAGTTTCAAGGGATAGAGCCATGAAAAGTGGAGAATGATAGCCAACCTACTTATTTTTTTTTTTAAATGTGCGGCAAAGAAATTAGCAACAAGGATAAATGTGACATTAAATGTGTTCTGTTTACTTAATTGGCCACAAGGAGGATGGAATTACAATATCTTAAAGTGTCAAGACGCCTGCTGCACAGTGCTTGAAATGGAAATATAGAAGTGTAGGTACTCCTTGTCCTAGAGTACTTGTTTGCTGCAGAAAAGAGCTGGTACTCTACATTTGAAACCATTGGAGCGGTGCTGAGAATTACCAGTACTATCCCTTCCAAGTTAAAGAAGTGCAACTACTGAGTACGTGGTAGTTCCTACCCAATTATAGTGCTGCTACTCTAGAGATCTTTGTGTGCCCACTAATTTTCAGAGGTTTATAGTAATGGGGAGATCATTCTGATTCTTAATGTGAATCTAGGAGAATTATGTGTTTTGTCAAGTCTCAATTTTGACTCAAGGGTTTATGGGGGTCATTCTGACCCTGGCGGTAATTACCGCCAGGGCCGGGGTCGGCGGTAGCACCGCCAACAGGCTGGCGGTGCTCCGCCGGGCATTCTGACCGCGGCGGTACAGCCGCGGCCAGAAGCGGAATGCCGACAGTGTACCGCCGACTTTCCGCTGCCCATGGGAATCCGCCATGGGGATTCTGACACCCCATACCGCCATCCTGTTCCTGGCGGTTCGCCTGCCAGGAACAGGATGGCGGTATGGGGTGTTGTGGGGCCAATGGCCAATGGCATGGGCACTGCAGGGGCCCCCATAAGAGGGGACACTGAAATTTGCGACGGGTGCAACTGCACCCGTCGCACCTTCCCACTCCGCCGGCTCCATTCTGAGCCGGCTTCCTCGTGGGAAGGGTGTTTCCCACTGGGCTGGCGGGCGGCCTTTTGGCGGCCGCCAAGCTTAGAATCACCCCCTATGTGTATACTGGAAAGCACAATGTGTAACATGCAAATCACAGGTTTTTATTGTATACAGATAGGTAAGTGGATTATTAATTTTGATACAGAGATTGTTTTGTTACTTCAAGTTCATAATTGCATTCCTAACATAGCTCAGTAAGTTATGAAGCGCCATCAAGGAGCTGCATGCATATTGAAAGTCTTTTTCTCAATCTGTTGCTACTTTAAGTTTGCAAAGAAAGATTCTTTTATGTCTCAAGAAAGACTTGAAAGTACAGACAAACCTAATTACTGTGTTAAATTCGGATTTTGTGTTTCTCTTGACAATGCACTCAAAATATAGGGGGTCATTCTGACCCCGGCCGGCGGCGGTAGCGGGCGGCCTGGCTGGGACCGCCAGAAGACCGTACCGCGGTCAAAAGACCGCAGCGGTCATTCTGGGTTTCCCACTGGGCTGGCGGGTGACCGCCAAAAGGCCACCCGCCAGCCCAGTGGGAAACACCCTTCCATGATGAAGCCGGCTCCGAATGGAGCCGGCGGAGTGGAAGGTGTGCGACGGGTGCAGTAGCACCCGTCGCGAATTTCAGTGTCTGCTGAGCAGACACTGAAATTCAAAGTGGGGCCCTCTTACGGGGGCCCCTGCAGTGCCCATGCCAATGGCATGGGCACTGCAGGGGCCCCCAGGGGCCCCACGCGGTGAGGGGGTCGGAATCCCCATGGCTGCGCAGCAAGCTGCGCTGCCATGGAGGATTCCCATGGCCAGCGGAAAGTCGGCGGTACACCGCCGACTTTCCGTTTCTGGCCGCGGCTGTACCGCCGCGGTAAGAATGCCCAAAGGAGCACCGCCAGCCTGTTGGTGGTGCTCCCGCGTACCCCGGCCCTGGCGGTTTTTACCGCCAGGGTCGGAATGACCCCCATAATGTCTACAAGTATGGACGGGGTGTGACTCCCACATTTATAACCCTTTTTGTAACAATTCCTCTATATTGATTTGCACACTTGTACAATTGATTATATCTTTTTGTTGAAGCAAAGGACTTTGACCCCTTATACTGGGATGAGTAGCAATAGGATAGATTTAAATAAAAAAATAATTGGAAAGTGCTTTGTACTTATGAATTATGGGCCACATGTACTATTGCATGAATTTGCGACTTTCTAATTGTGACTCTTTGCAACTCGCAATTAGGAAGCTGCAAAATGCAATGTACAACAGTGTCTCAGACACTGTTTGCAATTCCCAACTGGGTTGCAATGGGTCTGCCTCATTAATATGCATGAGGCAGGTTGCAATTTGTGACCCACTGGAAATGTCCGGCACTCACCATGTCTGTGACTGCTTTTTAAATAAATAAAAATTGACAGAGTAATACAAAAACAAGAAAAAAGGGAACCATCAAGCTATATATTGCGAATATTTTTCAAAATCAGCTAGACATAAGAAAATAATAGCATTGAAATGGAGCCAAAAATGTGCAGTGACAAAAAACAATTGATCACATAGGCCCATATTTATTCTTTTTTTACGCCGCATATGCGTCCTTTTTTGACGCAAAAGTGGCGCTAACTTGTAAATTAGCGCCGCTTTTGCGTCAAAAAAGGATGCAAATGCAGCGCAAAAAAAGTATAAATATGTGCCATAGTGCTTGTGAATAAGTGCCCAATACCGGTGCATGTGAAACACAATAAGAGAAGTAAAATGAAAAGCAACTAACATGTAGGCAAAGCTTGTAAATTCAAAATACCAGAAATTAGCAATGGTGTAAGGAAATTAAGATTATCATGTAAAACAAAAAGCCTTAATTTGCTGCTTTAATTGTCAACGATGTTTACACCATATTTATTTATGGTCATCACCAGGACCAAGGATGCACGTAGATAATGTGGACGGAGTGTTGAAAATTTTCAAACACTCACCCCCAGTCACATATGTGGGTTTAATCCACTGTTATTTTGCTTGCTCACTTTTCTTTAGTCACTGCACATCTTTTGATAAATGTGGATACTTTCATTTCTTATGTCTTATTTTGAAATATATACTCGCAATATTTAACTTGAAGCTTCCCTTCATTCTTTTTTTCCTTGTTTTTGTATGATTCTGTCATTAGCTTTGTTAATTTTTGATTAATACCTGTTGTGCCATTGTTGTTGATATTACAGTTTACCCAGGTCTCAAATGGGTTTACAGGTTCCCATATAGTCTGTATCGTTGCTTTTTAAAGAAAGCATTTTTTTTTTAATGTAGCTCATTTTCCTTAAAGGAAAATAGGATGTGTTTAAAGAAAAAAAAAAAACTTTTAAATTCATTTTTAAGAGTAGGCAGTGGTCTGTGGAACCACAGCCTGCTCTGAAAAAATGTTGGCACCCCCATTCACAAAGGGGAAGACGTTCGTTAGGGAGAGCATCTTAAAATGAGTTATCTGGAGTCCCTGGAAAGCACTGTTTATGGCCTTACAAAAGGCGAACAAAAAGTGGATGATAGTAGATCTTCGGAAAATGAAACAAATTCTCTCCCCATGCTATCCTGTAGTACCAAACCCTGCTGTAATATTGTTCCAAATTCCCCCAGAGGCTGAGTGTTTCACAGTCAATGACCTCTGTCAAGGCTTCTTTTAGGTTCCCTTAAATGAAAAGAGACCGTTTCATTCTGTATTCTAGTTCCAGGAGAAGGCTCTTGTGTGGTGTCATCCTCCACAAGGGTATACCGAAAGCCCATCTTTTTTCAATCAGATACTTAAAAAAAATCTAGATTCTGTACAGTTACCATGCAGTTTGGTCATGATTCATTACATCGATGATCTTTTAGTTGCATTGATGACTAAGGAGCTTGTAAGCAGCACACAATAGCTCTGCTCAACCACCAGGCTGAGAATGAACATAGCATTTCTCCTGAAAAATTACTGTATTGTCAGCGGGAAGTCATACATCTGGGACATTAGAGAGAGAAAGGAGTGAGGCGAGTGTCCCACAAATGCATGGAGGCAGGTCTAAAGATGAAATTTCCATTCACACAGAGAGAAGTGCAAATGTTCCTGAGCATGATTGGCTACTGCTGACAATGGATCCCAAACTTTTGCTTTGTGGCGAAGTATTTACTGAGGCTGACGCACACTGATGTCAATAAACTGGTACCAAAGTATAATGAAAGCATGGAAGCCTTCCAGGAGCTCAAGTTTACTGTGCTGTGCAGCACACTTACTTGTGGAATGGCATTATATATTTTACTCTTTTGCAATGAAAAAGATGGGTATGGATTGTCTGTACTAGCACAAGCCCATGGAGAGATTAAACACCCCATTGGATACTCCTCAGCTACACTTGGTCCGGTGGCAGCAGCATTGCCTGGTTGTCTCAAAGCGGTTGCAGCTGTGACCCTTAGCATTCAGCAAACTCAAGGGATAGTGAAGGGTTCTCCACAGATTATTATGGTCCCTCACTCAATAGAATTTTGTATGACCCACATGCAGCATTTGACAAACAACCACTTAACATGTTACAAGAGGATCATTTTGGCAGCTGAAAATGTTTCCATCAGGAGGTGTAACTCACTAAACCCTGCTCCTGTGTTGCTAACCCAAGATGGAGATAATAAGGGCTTTTTTTGACAATTACTGTATTAGTGTTACTGATTTGTGCACAAAACCATGACACAACATACTGGATGTACCTTTTCCTGAATCTGATCATAACATTTTTGTTGATGGGCCATGCTTGAAAGACCATCACTGTATTTTAAGAGCTGTATGTACACTAATTGGGGAGGTGGAACCATCCTGTCTGTGCTATGTAATGTCTGTACCAGTAGCTTAATTTATTGCCCTTACTAGGGTGTGCTGTACATCGGAAGGTTCATAAGTTACCATTTACACTGACAGCCAGTATGGGTTCAGAGTCGCACAAAAGTTTGGACAGTTGTGGTGGACCAGTGACTTTTTCATGACCTCTATTGGTTCTCCTATTAGGAATAGAGAGTATGTCTTAAATATTTTTGATGCTTTAGAATTGCAAAAGGAAATTGCAGTAGTGAAATGTGCTACACGCAAGAGTGGCAGTGATGTTTTCACCAGAGGCAATAGTTATACAGATGAAATTGTCTGATATTTTGCTTTTGAGCCCAGCACCTTTCACATGGATGAGCCATGCAATGCAGAGGGAGAGACTTTTTCCAATACGTTACTGAATACCGTACATATCTTCAATGAGCTGAGACAATCGCAGCATACTGCTCAAGAAGTAAAAAAGGCTAAATGGGAAAAGATAGGATGTGGGAATGATGCCAGCGACATTTGGGTATCCATTGATGGGAAGCCAATTCTCACAGATTCTATATTTCCTGCTGTGGTACAGCACATCAATGGCTCCATGCACAAGGGTAGGATCGGAATGGTGTCCATATTTAAATTGTACTGGTGCAATCCTGATTTTCAATTAATGGCTGAATATTTGTGTCAACATTGTGCTATTAGTCAGAAACAAATGTGGGCAAAAAGGGTTATGGTGACCATGAAATACATTGAAAAGTCTGATGTTCCATCTCCAAATTAACTTCATGGAGACACCCCAGTGTAAAACAATTGAGAAATATCCTCATCATCGAGTGTTTATTCTCACAATGGGTTGAGGCATATCTTACCTAGAGATGTGACAGCCTGACAGTTGCTAAATGTCTGCTTCAGATGTTAATACCATGATTCATTAAGCCAGTTCATCTCGAATCTGGCCAAGGAACTCACTTTAAATGTGAGATGATGCAGTTTCTATGTACAGCATTAAGGATCAATCAGAAATTCTATTGTAGCTGTAGACCCAAGGCTTCGCGCATTGAATGTGTCAACCAAAGCTAAGTCGACCAACGCTTGTGCCTGAAAGCCAATTAAATGGCCTGACAATCTTCCATTGATGCTGATGAACATTGAAAGTACCTCTTTAAGTGAGAAGGAATATCTCCACGCAAGTTGTTGATGAGAATAGCCATGCATCTTCCTTCTGTTCCTGCAGCTCCTCTTGGTTCCCAAGTTCTGTAAGGATTGGCTGATTTGGTGCTTTCTATCTCCCATCAGGTTGATGCTGATAATCCAGTGGTGTGAGACTCCCCAGGACATGATTTAAATCCTGGCGATTGGGGTCACATTTAGAAACATGTTCACAAGTCTGGTCTGGAGGAGCACTGGAAAGGTCCTTATCAGGGGATCCTAGTCACTAACACTGTGGTAAAAAGTGCTGGTCTGCCAAACTGTATAAATGCCACCCACATCAAAAGGCTAAAACAAGAAGAGAAAGAAGTGGAGCCAACATCCACTAATCCCACACGCTAACATGGTGCAGCAATGCTGCAAAATCTTGCTTGTTACTAAGGCAGTTGCCATTTCAGTTTCCATGACTGGATAGCTGTCAGATGTTTATCTACTGGGAGATTGTTACAAATAGGGCTGTTGGTTGGCTGGGGTGTGAGCCCTGGTCAAGCAACAACCACAATCTTTGTCAGGATCAGACACAAGCAAACCTCAAATAAATATGTGCCAACCCCCTTGTAGGTTGGCACAGAGCTGTCACGTTTAGCTTGAAGGCAATGTGTAAAGTATTAGTGCAACACTTCAAACAGTAATACAGCAACTACAGAACAGAGTTATAAAACTAGAGCAAAGTTTCATAAATAAAACATGACCAGAATGACAAAAATCCAATTAGTAGAGCAGGATATATTGAGTTTTAAAGTTTTAAATAAAAATAGCACCAATAAACACAAAGCACTATTGGGGATATCTGGTCATGCAAGACTGGGACAAAGTCACAAGTTCCTGCCGACCATGAGGGAGCGCAGGTCAGATTCTGGGGCCCAGGTAGGCCTGATAAACAAAGTACCATAAATACCGGTTGTGGGGCGTTGGGTCAGCCAATCTCGAAGATACAGTGCACGGCCGACGCAATGAATCAGTTCCGAGATGCGGTGAGGCTGCAGTGTGAGGTCATTTTGCATCGATATTGAGGATCCCATTGTCTGGGCTTGTGATGAAAAGGCCGGTGTCAGGTATGCGCTGCCCAGCCATGGTGATGTATTGATTCTGATGAATGGTGGAGCTGCAATGCAGAGGTTCAGAGTTGTTGTCAAGACTGGTGTTGATGAAAGATGTGAGGATCTGCACCTGGGAAGCAGCAGTTCCAAAGACGATGCATCGGACCCAAGATGCAGGATATGGCGGCGGGGTGAGTATTTTGCAATGGGTCTACGTCTTTTAACATGAGATTGGTGTTTACTTTTTTATCAGTGACTGCAAAGCCAGGTGAGTTTTTGAAGTGAATTATGCGACAATATTACTGGAGTAGAGGGAACATGAAAGGAAAGGCTGTAGTATATTGTTTTAATGCAACATACAACAAAATGTAAACACCTGTAAATGAACTCTTTGCATATATCAGTTAGGAAAGAAAAAATGAATCACATTGTTTGTCATTTTTAAGTGTGTTCGAAACAGATTTTAATAGAATCACAACAAATCAATACGCTTTACATGCTGATATTCACATCAACCCGATCCTCACATGTTATTATTTGAGTGCTCTATAGTTTCATCATTAAAACTATATGTCTGTGCAAAGTAAGTGGCCATTTCAATGAAATTTGTGCTGTCTGTAAATGACAATGCGCTACCATACAATGCTTTCGTTACCTTAAAAAATCACACCTCCTCATGTCCAATATCCATTAAGGTTAGGTGGGTTGCCAAAGTTTGCCATTTTAAAAAACTGGGTAATGTTTCTAAAAAGTTTGGGAACCACTGCTATAGAACATATATGGTAAACAGATGATTGTAGCCCACAGTCACAAGCTTCAACAATATTAAAGCAATATTGATTAGAATTTAAAACATCTTCATACAAAGCAGCTCATAATAACAGGTAAGGAGTAGATAAACTATTGGTCCCTAGGTTGTACAGACCCTCATCTACGGTAGATACAAAGATACTATCTAAAATGTTAGCAAATAGAATAATCCCAGTAGTTGCTAAGCTGGTACATATAGATCAGTGTGGCTTGCAGATGAACATCCAATGCTCATGTCATTCAATTAATGTGATAGCAGATAGGAAAAGCCTTTGACAAAATGGAATGGGATTACAAGTAAGCAGTGTTGAAGACAATAGGATTTGGTCAAAACATTCTGAGCTTGTTCAAGATGCTCTACATTGACCCAGTGGCCAGGCTGAAACCAGAGTTAAATCAGGGGTGAGTATTGTTTCAGATAAGTGGTCATTAAAAAGGGGCACAAGACAGGTGTGCTCACTGTCACCATTGCTGTTTCTTTTTGCAGTTTTTATATAGCGCAAACTGGACCCAAAGGTATTGCACCAATTACATTACACAAGGACATATTCATTTTGTGGGAGGCATGGGGCAATTGAGTGATTTGCCCAGCATCAAAGGATGTTGAGCGACCCCAATCACTGAACCTGGTTCCCCAGCTCCAAAGTCAGTAACTCTGACTGCTACACGATATCCTCTCCACAAGTGGGCTCCTGTGGTGGAGCTCCTCCTGATACATCTTCATACAACCATGAAGGAATGGGGCATTAAGGTGGGAGATATGAACCACATAGGGTTGATGTACGCCAAGGGCACACTGATTTATATGACCCACCCAAATGAGGCAACACCAGTGTCACTAGGAGAACTACATAAATTCAGTAGAATATCTAGTCTACGGCTTAACCAAAATAAATCACAAAATTTCCCCCTGTGACTTACCCGACATGGGTGTGACTTGGGAGTCAGAAAGTTTGTGATATTTAGGAATACAGATTGCACACATCCTGGCTAGACAATGTACAGAAGTTAGACATTTGGTTTCTGGTTGGCAGAAGTATGCACCTTGTCCAAGCAAGACCCACAATCCTAGTCAGGGTAAATCAGATATACATCATAAATTAGCCTGTGCTCACCCTCTGGCAGCTTGGCACAGAGTAGTCAGGCTTAACTTAAGAGGCAATGTGTGAAGTATTTGTGCAACACTTCAAACAGTAAAACAGTGAAAACAGGATCAAAACAGCAAAATCCAATAAGTAGAAGTCGAGATATGAATTTTTAAAGATTAAAAAGCAATATAATGCTTAACCCCTTGGGTGTCCGGGATGAGCTGGTCTCGCCCTTGGCAACAGTTGCCCAGTGCTGAGGACGAGACCAGCTCGTCCTGCTATGGGCCCTTGGGGGGGCGCTAGCGCTCCCCCTGAGGGTCATACACCCCCCTCCCATGGGCAGGGATGGAAGGGGAATTGCAAAAGCATTTCTCCTTAGATCACGTAGAGGGACCGAGAGAGGCATCAAAGGAAATGAAAGGCCTTTCCTTTGATGTGTTTCTCAGCAATTCTGCTGCCAGATTGCGATGCGATCAGGCACCAGAAATGCCATTGGCCACCATTTAATTGAATAAGGGCCGCTCTCCAGAGGGGCAATTTATTTTTAGGCCATTTCTGCCCCCCAGGGGGCAGATCGGCCTATTATAATTAAACCGCTAGCCACCAGGGCTAATATTCTTGTTTTTTTTTTTTTTTTTTTATATGTGGGGAGCGAACCCTTAGGCAAGGGTCGCTCCCCTGGGGGCAAAATTACTTTAAGGCCTTTTCTGCCCCCCTGGGGGCAGATCGGTCAATGTTTATTGGGCCGATCTGCCCCCAAGGGGGCAGAAATCACTAGGCATTAGGAGTTTTTTTTTCTCACCAATTTCACGCAAGGGGAGCGACTCCTTAGACAAGGGTCGCTCCCCTGTGGGGGGGGGGCAAATTTATTTTAGGCCATTTCTGCTACCTTTGGGGGCATATCGGCCTATTTCTATTAGGCCTATCTACCCCTGGGGGGCAAAAACTCCTTGGGCACCAGGGATTGGAGTGTGTATGTGAGTGTTATGTTTGGGGGGCAGCCCCTTGGGCACAGTTCGCTCCCCATGGAGGCACATTATTGTTGGCCATATCTGCCCCCCTTAGTGGTGGATCGGCCTATTTTTGGAAGAACCATCTACCCCCAAGGGGGTCAGAAAGCCCACCAGACACCAGCAAAGTTTTTATCAAAATAGCAGGGTGGGGTTATGGCCATACCCCACCACAAATAAATTGGGCCAAAGTTGTTCTACCCACCAGTGGGCAGATGGGGCAATTACCCTCGATCCACACCCTAGAGGGGCAGAAAGTCTACTAGATGCTAGGGAATAAAAAAATATATATATATTGTGGTGGTGGCTACCAACCAGCAAGGGCATGGTTATGCCCCCACCCCAACTGAAGGGGGTAACAGTCTTTCAGCTCTCCCCCTGCACACCAAAACATCTTATCCCATAGCAAGCAAGAGGACGTTTGATTATTTTGGGTTTTGGTTTTACATTTGGACCATCAGAGCTTGGCTAACTCTTAAAATCGTCCCACTTGGAATGGTGAGGGCTTCACTTTTTGGACTTTGGGTCGCTGCCATGTAGAAAAATCCCCAAGACCTACACACATCTGAAAACTAAACATCTGGGTGAGTCCAGGGTGGTGTGCTTCTCATGCACCCCACACCATTTTCTTGCCCACAATGCCCTGCAAACCTCCAACATTTTTGTGATTGAACCTTCCAAAATCTGCAGGAATCCACAAAATTTCGACCACCCAGCATTGTCTCATTTATACCGATGAAAATGCTGCCCCACTTGTCAGCCTAAAAATGTATTTTTTTCAAACTGCCCTTTTGGACCCGCTTTGGTTCTCCCTTAATTTCGACATGTTTTTGGCTTTTCCCTGTTACAGGCACTTGGCCAACCTACACAAGTGAAGTATCATTTTTACCAGTAGACTGAGGGGAACGTTGGGTGGTAGGAAATTTTTCCCAGTGCGGTGATCCCACACAGAAATGTGGGAAAAAAATTATTTTTTTAGCTAAATTTGAGGTTTGTTGAGGATTCTGGGTAAGGAAACACTGGGGGATCCATGCAAGTCACACCTCCCTGGACTCCCTTTTCAGAAATGTCTGGGTTTGATGGGTTTCCCTAGATGGCTGCTGAGCCCAGGACCAAAAACGCAGGTGCCCCCCACCCCCTCCCACGCAAAAACAGGTAGTTTTATATTTGATCATTTTGATGTGTCCAGATAGTGCTTTGCGGCTTTTCCTTTCACGGGCACTAGAACTACCCACACAAGTGGGGTACCATTTTTATTGGGAGACTTGGGGGAACGCTGGGTGGAAGGACATTTGTGGCTCCTCTCACATTCCAGAACTTTCTGTCACCAAAATGTAAGGAAAAAGTGTTTTTGGCCAAATTTTGTGGTTTGCAAAGGATTTTGGGTAATGGAACCTGCTGAAATCCCCACAAGTCATCCCATCCTGGATTCCTCTAGGTGTCTAGTTTTAAAAAATGCACAGGTTGGGAGATTTACCTAGGTGCCAGCTGAGCTAGGGGCCAAAATCCACAGCTTAGCACTTTGCAAAAAACACGTCAGATTTCAATGTAAAAATGTGATGTGTCTATGTTGCGTTTCCTGTTGCGCGCATTAGGCCTACTCACGCAAGTGAGGTACCATTTTTATCAGGAGACTTGGGAGAACACAGAATAGCAAAACAAGTGTTATTGCTCCTTGTCTTTCTCAACATTGATCCCTTCCAAATGTAAGACAGTGTGTAAAAAAGTTGTCTATTTGAGAAATGCCCTGTAATTCACATGCTAGTATGGGCACACCGGAATTCAGAGATGTGCAAATAACCACTGCTTCTCAACACCTTATCTTGTGCCCATTTTGGAAATACAAAGGTTTTCTTGATACTTATTTTTCACTCTTTATATTTCAGCAAATGACTTTCTGTATTCCCATTATAGAATGAAAACCCATTGCAAGGTGCAGCTCATTTATTGGCTCTGGGTACCTAGGGTTCTTGATGAACCTACAAGCCCTGTAAATCCATTAAACCAGAAGAGTCCAGCAGACGTAATGGTATATTGCTTATAAAAATCTGACATCGCTAGAAAAAGTTACAGAGTCAAACGTGGAGGAAAATTGCAGTTTTTTTCACCTCAATTTCAATATATTTTTTTCCAGCTGTTATTTTCGGTGGGAAAACCTTGTAGGATCTACACAAATTAGTCCTTGCTGAATTCAGAATTTTGTCTACTTTTCAGAAATGTTTAGCTTTCCAGCATTGGTTTCACAACCATTTCTGTCACTAACTGGAAGGAGGCTGAAAGCCCAAAATAGTAAAAATGGGGTATGTCCCAGTAAAATGCCAAAATTGTGCTGAAAAATTGAGTTTTCTGATTCAAATCTGCCTGTTCCTGAAAGTTGGAAAGATGGTGATTTTAGCACCACAAACCCTTTGTTGATGCCATTTTCAGGGAAAAAATACAAGACGCCTTCTGCATCCCTTTTTTCAATTTTTATTTTAAAAAAAACAACATTTGTACTGTACTTTGGCTAATTTCTTGGTCTCCTTCAGGGGAACCCACAAACTCTGGGTACCTCTAGAATCCCTAGAATGTTGGAAAAAAAGGACGCAAATTAGGCATGGGTAGCTTATGTGGACAAAAAGTTATGAGGGCCTAAGCACAAACTGCCCCAAATAGCCAAAAAAAGGCCTGGCACCTGAGGGGGAAAAGGCCTGGCAGCGAAGGGGTTAAACGCACAAAGCACCAACCAGAGCTATCTGGTCATGCTAGACCAGGTGACATCCAAAATTCAGCCTGATTGCGATGAAGCGCGGGTCGGATACAGTCCCAGACAAGTCCCACTGTAGTTTTACCTTCTCTTCATTGAGCCAAGAGTCCCATTAGCAGGGAAGCAGGATGACTGGAGCAAGAAAAGCGTCGCTGGCAGTGGTACGCAAAGAGTTGATAGGGCATTGCAGCTGGGTTGACAGAGTGGTGATGTTTGCTCTGTGAACAGATGAACTTGCAGGGGCACATGCTAATTCTTCATGCAAGCAGCACAGGTCTGGTGCAAGCAGGCCCATTGGCAGTCACAAAAAGCCCAAAAACGTGATTTCAGGAGCCACAAAAACACGTTTAAGGGCTTAAGCCTGGAAGTGTGACACTTGGGCATCAGGAGCTGGTTGAAGACGTGTCCAGCACCTGTAGCAGATGTGTTGGAAGTATTTTATGTCTCAGAGACTTCAGAAGAACAGGAGCTAGCAAGCCCTTAGAGTCACTCTGGTTCTGGGTTGAAGAGATTCAGTTCCAGTCCTTCTCACAACCAGCAGGTCAGCACAGCAAAGCAGGAGTCTAGTAAAGTCCAGCAGCGTGACAGTCCTTTCAGCAGCACAGCAATCCTTCTTCCTGGCAGAGTATCCAAAAGGTCCAGAAATGTACAGAAATGGTGATGTTTGCGGCCCAGTTCTTATACTGAATGGTGCCTTTGTAGTGGTGGAGACTTCAATGAGAGATGTTTCAAGTGCACAGAGTCCCTTCCCTTCCTGGTTTTGCTCCAGACGCACCACAATGGGTTATGCAGCCCTTTGTGTGGGATCAGAACACAGCCCATTCTTTAGGAAGTGTCAGCTCCTCCCTCTTATCCACCTAGGATGGACCATCAAATTATGGATGGCCCATCAGTCACACCTAAGCTCCCTTTGTTTGTGGGTATCTAAAGGGAATGCACAAGAGGGCAGCTGTCACCCGCTCAGATTTGTATTCAGAGACAGGCAGAAGGCACTAGTTGGTTAAAGTAAGAAAATGCCAACTTTCTATAGGTGACATTTTCAGAATCACAATTTAAAATCCAACTTCACCATAAGTTGCAGTTTTGAGTTGTGATTCCAGAGACACCAAACATGGTGGTCCCATCTTTTCCTAATTGGAAATGACACTTATAAAATGTAATGTAATCCTTCTCTCACCTGGTAGCCAAAGCCTGTAATGACATTCTCTTGCACCTCAGGAACTCCACATCACTCCAGGAATTCAGAAAAGGACTCAATACATGGCTGTTCGAATGAACAGAGCACTGTGAAGCAGCTAGCAACGCCAGTGCCTTGAGATCCTCATGGGTGATTTGCTGCACTTTATAAATCCTGATTTTTTGATTGATTGTTTGATTGATACGGTAATCCCAATGTTAACCTATGCGAGAGATAGGCCTTGCAACAGTGAAAAATTAATTCAAGAGGTTTTCACTACCTGGACATGTAAAACTAGAAAGTACATGTCCAACTTTTTAAATACACTGCACCCTGCCCTTGGGGCTGTCCAGGGCCTACCTAAGGTGTGACTTATTTAAAAAGGAAGGATTGAGCCTGCAAGAGGCTTTGCTTTCTAGATCCACTTTAAAACTGCACACACAAGCTTTGCAATGGCAGGCCTGAGACATATTTGAAGGGCTACTGAAGTGGGAGGCACAATCAGTGCTGCAAGCCCACCGGTAGAACTTAATTCACAAGCCCACAGGTAGTGCACTGTACTAGGGAATTATTGGTAAAATAAATATGCCAATACTAGATAAGCCAATGCTACCATGTTTTAAGCAGAGAGCACATGCACTTTTGCACTGGTATAGTGCAGTGGTATAGTGGTCAGAGTCTTAAATCCAGGAAAAACGAGGTCAGCAAAACAGGAAGTCAGAGTGTAAAAAGTTAGGGGAAACCACTCCAAGGATACCAGGTCTACCAACAGATAATTTCAGCAATGTTTTACAGGGACTGAAAATCTTGATATCTTTTTGTAACACATTGCCTTTATCTTGATAGGCAGGGTGACAGTGGCTAATATGGTATTTTCTCCTGCAATGCCTGTATACATTGCAGAACTCACTGTGTCTCATACCCAGATTAACCTTTAAGAAGCTCACCAGGATACTAACCTCCCTGGGATTTGCGGGAAAAAACAAGCAGAGTGCAGCTAATACATTTGACAAATGAGAAGGGTGGTAGGGTCTACTTGATTTAGAGCTGTATTATACAGGTGCTCATCTTTAGCACATGGTGCAGTGGTGAGTGAGTTCTGGTAATGGGACCAGGTCTCCTTAGTGGTTCTATAGATATAGGGCCTGATTCTAACTTTGGAGGACGGTGTTAAACCGTCCCAAAAGTGACGGATATACCACCTACCGTATTACGAGTTCCATAGGATATAATGGACTCGTAATACGGTAGGTGGTATATCCGCCACTTTTGGGACGGTTTAACACCGTCCTCCAAAGTTAGAATCAGGCCCATAATGTTGTTTCCGCTTCATTTGATGTGTGGGACTCACCAGTAGGTCTTCTTTCAATGACTATTGGATTGGTCTCTGTGATTCGAGAATGAAGAGGGTGTTTAAATCACCCCCTTTCTCAAAGTCACTACAGATTTGGTGGTTGCATCCTTTTTTGCACTATTGCACATGACATGTCGAATCGGTGTAAAGTAGGCTGGTGTCTCACTATGGAGGATCTGTATATGAGTGACATGTTTGTTACTTTTGATGTGGCATAGGAAGCACTCGGGTGGGACAGGGGCAGTTTTTACAATTTGCTAAGCCAACGAAGATGGCAAGGGAAATATGGAAGGAATTGACTCAAATGCCATGCATTTCTGAGGCACTTCCCTCAAGTACCACCCCAGAAATTCATCATCTGCCAAGCAGATGGACAGGCTGTGTGAGAAGGAATAGCTCTGCAAGACTTCTGCCTGTAAACAGGATTAGGGCCAAGGCCTGCTATTATCTCTTCTGGATGTTGGGACATCACCCAGAGAAACTAATACCACATGCTCTGGAGCCTGGAGCACCAGCTCCTCCCTGCTTGCAAAGTCCTGTGTGCCCTGTGAGGGAGAAGGGAGTGTTGGAGGGAAAGAGGTCCAGTTGAGAGCCCAGCCAAGTGGACTCCCAGTGTGAGGGATAAGGAGACGATGCTATACTGTATGGGTTGTAGCCCACGTGCAGATTCCAGTCAGCAACCTTTGTATGCCAGGAGAGGGCCACTGTGATGATAGCTGTGTTGGGATGACCATGTGAGGTGAGTGAAGCTGTGTAAGTTATTGTGGGACACTGTGGACTGAAGCCTGTGTGGAGCCTAGCAGCGACCCCGTATGCCAGGAGGGGCTGCTGTAGTATGGACTACCAAGTATTTAGAGCCAGTAGCTTTATGGCAACCCTTTATACCAGGAAGGGCTGTCAATACAAAAGCTGCTGTCACCCGAGAACTGCGAGCTGCGTGACCCATAGGTCACCACAAAACATCCAGGCTGTTGTTTAAGTTGCCCCAGTGAACTGAGGAGGATGCCATTGTTGCATTGCCCAACACCAGGACCTTAGCCAGGAGCACTGGAATCCAGTCACCTCCCCCATTGGGGAGCAATGGACGTACCATACAGGAGAAGCATCAAAGCACCACTGATCACTACTAGAACCAGCCATGTCCACTCACAAGCTATACTGCAGGGTGCTGAAGCACCTCCAGCATGCCGCCAACTCTCCATATAGGACAGAGCATTGTGAGTCTCCATAGTAGGGGCACTTCCAGAGACACTACAGCCTTCCTTGCTGCTGGAGGAGGTAGGACTGGCTACAGGCCTGTCAGGCCATAGAGGACCTAAGGACTCTGCAATACTAAGACACTTTGGACTACTTTAACTACTTTGCTAAGAGTTGAAGTGCACTCTTGAGTTAAGATCTACTGGATGTGGCCACCAGTGATTGGGGAATGACTCCTACCACATTACAAAGAGCAGGTGGGACAGGAATTTGTCAACAAAACATAGAACCCCGACCTCAACGGGAAATGTGTTGTTGTTTATATATGTCATAATATTGCTTTGAAAGCTTTGAGTTCGAAATAAACTACTTCTTTTTATATAGATGTAAGTATTTGAATGTGTTGTAGTACTGTCGTCAAGGGAATGAGACTGCTAGTTTCGGGCAGCAGCACCACTGCGTGTGGGGAATGACTCTATCCCACACCATCTCGTAGCTCTCAGCTTAACCCTTTCAATTAGCTAGCAGCACCTCACCCAAACCCAAAAGTAAAGTTGCTTTGTGGTAGCCTGACGCATGACACTCAGACTTCTCAGTGAAGTCGTGGTGGAACAGATCTTACCCCTTTCTCTCCGTTACATAAGTCTAATACATGCAAAGACACACAGAAGCAGCATTTGGTTCAATACATTTATTGAAACAACTGTGTTCTATGTAAAAAGGCGTGAATTGTGATTATTAGGAAGATGAAACACAACCCAATTATCATTGTGACCAGAAACATGAAACATAAAAAGTCCCACCAACCTGTCACACTAGTGAATCTAAAATCCCTACCTGTACTACTAGGATCTACATGAGAGCGTTAGCAGTTAGCCCTAATCTACCCATACTAGTCACAGCAAGGAAGGCCCCATCCCCATACCTGAGTAATAAGCAGGGTTTTTCTGCCCGTGATCTTCTGGCAGTCCTCTCAAGTGGATGGAGCAACAAGTCCAAGTTCAGCAGAGCTGCAGAAACATGGTACAGTGTGAAACAGATGGCTGGAGTGCCCCCTCAAACCTGGTTTGTGTTGTTTTATAAATAAATGTTGCTGTTATGAGAACTGCCCTGATGTGATAATGTGTCTTTTCTGTGTAAGGTAGACATTGTGCTCTTGGTCAGGCAATACTCTGTAAATTATCATTCACAGCCTTGAGCAAACCACAAGAAATATCATGCAAAAGAACTAATAGCAAATTCCGCATAGAAAAGCAACTGATAAAAAATATTAAAACATCTCCACTAAAAATGAAGCCATGCTAAAATAATAAAATGGAATAAATGAAATGAACTAGATAAAAGGGTACAGGCCGCAGGCCAAAAGCTCAATAAGTATGCCCAAGCAAAATGCTAAAATAACCCCACGACAACTGGACATCAATTTATTGACACTGTCGCACTCTTTGAGGGAGCCTTAGACTGCTCAATAATAGTTACCACTGTGAGTCAAAGGAATAAGGGGGATTTGCTCTAGATCTATAGTAGTCTGGGTCTCAGGACACCAAAAGAAGGGGCCTCAACCATCCCACCCCCAGGTTGGTCCCAGAAACATCCTCTCCACATACTAATTCCAAATTAGATGGTAAGGGCCACAGTAATTCTCATGGGACTCGAGCAGGGCCCAGGAAACAGGGGAATGGTAATGGTGGATCCGGAAAGGAGCAACAGGAGAAGAGAAGGCAAGGAAGTCTGTTTAAGTTAATGGAGGTGTCTTGCTTCAAGTGCGACAAGGTGGAACATTTTAAAAGAGCTTTTCAAGAGAAAGAAGTTGACCTGGTGACACTTGTGATACCAATTATGTTAACCATATGTGAAGGTACCCGAGAGGGACCTGTTGTGCTTAACCTCATAGCTATGGAAGAGGGACTAAAATGCTCTGAAGCACATTCATCCCAATGCAATGGGATTTTTGCAGGAAGCTAGTATAAATAAGAGAAAAGTGCCTGCCCTGATGGATAATGGAGCCTTTCACAATCTGGTTGAGAGAAAGTATCTTAAATCTGAGGAAATGATCCCTAAAACAAGGATAAAAGATGAGTAGACACTGGAGAGGGCATGGAGTAGATTCAGCTCAATGGGAAAGTGGCCTTGATTGATAGCTGGGTAAAGGAAAAGTAAGGAGCTGGATTTCTCTTGGGAAATTAATTGATTCCCCCTGGCTTGGTGCCAGGACCAGAAGCCTTTATGGCTTTGACGTGTTTAGCTGTGTTAAACCCAGAGGTAGAGCTTCAGGGTACATGGTGATGTGATCTACTACAACCAAGATATACTTGATGTCTGACTGTGAGAAGGGGGGGTCCAATGAACCAATTATGTCTATTCCAGCATGCTCAAATGGAACAGCTGCAACTGGGATAGGTACTAATGGTGCCTTAGTTCACCATCCTGCTTACCATTCATCTCGGAAGCAGGACTAGTTCTACAGAAATGTTTTGTGTCTCTCCACATCGCTGGCCAGTACAACAGAGGGTCTAACCTATCCCGGGTTTTTCTAATCCCTAAGTATACTGCTAAGGGTACTCTATGGGCCAATGACACCAGGAAGTTCTTGTGCACTAAAGGGTCATTTATCCTATTACTAGTCCCTGGCTCCAGATTTACCTGTTCACTATAAAACAGACCACCTTCCCAGCCAGCATAGTGTTTTCCAACCACTACTTTGCTGACCTGAGCCTAGGCTTCTTTCAGACGTCCCAAAAGCATAGGGCACTCCTCCTGTACCTTGCAAGAATCTTCTGGGGTAGGTCCTTCACCAGCAAGCAAACTCTGCAGCTCTGGAAGTGTCCCAGACTCCAGCAACTGATAAGCTTTAGGAGCCTTCCTTCTCTCTGGAGCAGAACCACTGATCTTCAAGGCTATTGCTTTCCCAGAGTATTCAATTTCTTGCAAATCAGGAATGATCTCATTCCCACTTCCAGACTGGTGTGCAGTCGACGTTGTGTAAGTAATACATGCTTCTGGTCCTGACACCAAGCCAGGGGCAATCAAAATATTTCCCAAGAAACATCCAGAATCTTGCAATTCCGTGTTGACGCTTACTGATCACTACACAGCATGCAGCCACCAGTGCACGCGTGGTGCTAAACTCCTGGTAAAGGCAGTTGCCTTTCACCACTATGAGAGTAGTGCTTTGCGCACCCCTCCCGGTGCAACAAGACAACAATCCGTGAGGCAGGCCTATGTTATGTGCCCATGCATGATCAGTGTTTGCCCATGAAGACAAAAATCAGCATTGGGATCCAGGCATCAGTACAGCTCGGCACTTGAAGCAGGGGTGCACATCCTTTACCATGTGGAGGACTTTCCAAAGATCCTCAAAACAATGATTTGTAGCTGGCTTTTCACCAGAGTCCCTGTGGCTCAGGAATTTGACCAAATAGGGGCTTGTATGAAACGAAAGATTAAAAGAGGTCAAATTTGATGATAAAGCCGCTGAGGACACTGCTCAACAGCAGACATGATAACAGCTCTCGGTAGAGCAGTGGAGTCGGATGATAACAGTGTTAGCCGAGGGCCCAAGAGATTTTAAGAGAAGATGGGACGTGTTGTTTTATACTGTTAGCTGAGAGATTACATGCACAGTACAGGTTCGGGGCAAGGGAATAATGCCTGGAGTGATTTAATAGTTTTCATTTTATAATGCTTACGTGCGGGATGGGTAGGTACCAGAGTTTATAGCTGAACTTAATGGACTCCATGTGCCTGATTGAGAAGTCGGCGGAGGGGAAAACTCCGTCATAATCGTGACGGATATCCCGCCTGCTGAATTTCGATCACATTCTATCCTTTAGGGGTCCTAATACGGTGGACGGGATTTCTGTCACATTTGAGTCAGAGTATTCCCTCCGCCGACTTCGAAATCAGGCCCTTTGCGAGGAATAGACGAGAAATGTTACATTTCTATTTTGATATTTCGCACCTTAATTATACTGTGATTTCACGTGCATGCAATGTGAACAGTTCGTTCTTTCCTTTTGTGAATTATATAAAATAAAAATAAATATGGGTAAAAAGTTGTTCTGCTAGCATTGAATATAACGGGAATTTCAATTACCTTAATGAACGTTCTCATGTTATCACCATTAGATGGAGGAAAGGTGGAAAGTAGTTATAAAGACTTGACATTTGGTTCTTCAAGTTACACGCAGATTTCTATGAGGAAACCAGAGCCTGCTGACCAAACTAAGCACCATTATGGGAGGATATATTAATTCAAGAAGGCATCCTAGGTGTAGTAGCATGAGACACTGTTGGAACATATCACCTCTACTTCAGCTCCTGCAGCCGTTAGGAGGAAAAACTGCATCAATGAGGTGACTTTTGATGCAACAGAGGTCTGAGTGGGACTACGTAGAAACTTCAGAAAGACCTGACTCAGGTTCCCTGCTGTCAAGAGTTTCCTTGTTCTTGGCTGCATGTCCAAAAGAGAAAATGATTTTGGCATGTACCAAGCCTGATGGTCTTTTTCAGTTTCTGCTCTAAGAATTCCAACAATTCCTTCCTAATTCCCTTAGGCCTGTACTGAGCTCCGTGCTTCCACACCATCCACTCCTCACAAGAACACACACGAGGCGAATAAGCATGAACAAAATTGCCCTCCAGGGACAACAACATAGTTGAGATTTTGCTGACATAAATAGTTTATAATGTGACAAATTCTGAAATGCAAAAAGGGTCCAAAATCGCAACGCATACTTCGCTTGTGAACTGTATTCTTTTAGGTTTGAGACATATTACTTTGCTAGTCATCACTGGCCATGAATGATCAGTCAGGAACATGTTGAGCCCTTGGGCTATCCTAGCGGCTCACCATTATCTCAGGTGAGCGAACCATCTTGGCGATCTGCAGGAGCCGTTCAACCATTTTGTGTAGGCTGGAGAAAGACATGCACATGCTTGTAAGAAGCAGTGCTGCATCGCTCCTGGTAAAGGAACTGTCATACTACTGTATTTCTACGCAGTCAGCTGAAAGCATAAAGTCACAGCAGTCTTGTTGCCTTGACATTATCAGACGAAATCAGAAACTAACTGTCAAACCCAGGACCTGCAATGCTCTCAGAAACTCAGTGACCTCCAGATGGTGGACTAGAGAGAGGAAGATTATTCCACTCCAGCAGCTCAGAACAGACCACTGAAAATATACATATTTACTCCAGCACTGAGCTACACTTTCTTAGGTTTTTGCTTTCCATGTTTTCAGGAATATTCAAAATGCAGCTCCCTTAATCTGCATCATCAATCTTTATCGCTGCGCCATGGTAGCGAGGGTAACCTTCAGCACTAATCACATCTGAGTGAATCATATCTGAGCTTAGGTGATACAAACATTGTCCCAGTGTAACTTGAAATGCAACAACATAAAGACGCACTTGGCATTCCTGATGCGTGAACACTTTAAAATATTTCTCTTGCAGTCCAAAAACAACACACAAAAAATATTGATGCAGGTTCTGCCTTCTAGTGTTTAATATATTTTTAGTAAGGTATACACTTTTTATGTTTTCTGGTAAGTCCCTTTTACTTTACTGAAATTTATATTTAAGGTTTATACATGAAACATAAATGTTCACGTTATTACATAATCTTCAATACTGGGATTATTCTTTCTCGATTGACTCTCAGTATAGATACATAAAGACATTAAGGTATGGGATGATTAAGTGCGTAAACAGCATCATAGGATGGTAACTTGCTCCAGAATGAATGCTCCCTAGGACGCTTTGCCCTGGCGCACGCACCCCATCACTCAATGATCCTTCATGTGGATAGTATACAGAGGAAGAAGTTTGGAAGCTCTGCAAAGCAGAACGGATACAAACTTCCTGCATTTCAAAAGGCCTGAAACAACTCAACTGCGCATGGTACCAGACTATGGCAACTGTGAGAAATTAGGTTGTTTGCTGAGGTTGGTGAAACTCTACTCAAACAAGAGCCTAAATCTGTGTTATGGTGAAGCACAACAAGTCATTAATTAACCTGTGCTTCTCTCTCTGGTAGTTTGGCACACAAGCAGCCAGGCTTAACTCAGAGCCAATGTGTAAAGTATTTGTGCAGCATTTAAAATGGTAATAATGTGAAAACATAACATAGGAAAAATACCACACTAATTTATACAATAAAGTTTACTAAATTATGTGACGCAAAAACAACAACAATCTAATAAGTAGATGTAAGACCTGGCATCCTTGACTTGGTTTCCCCTGCCTTTTTTGCCTCTGCTTCCCACGTTTTGACTGTGTGTAGGACTCTGTTTTTGCTGGTGTTGTTTCTCTGGGCACTTTATCACTGCTAACCAGTGCTAAAGTGCAAGTGCTCCCTGTGTAAATTATGTGTGTAACGGGCTTTTCCATATTTGATTTACTAGTAAGTCTCTAGTAAAGTTCAGTAGAGGTGCCCAGGGCCTCTAAATCAAATGCTACTAGTGGGCCTGCAGCACCACCCACATGAGTAGTCTTGTATACATGGCGCCGACCTGCCACTGCAGTGTCTGTGTGTGCAGTTTTAAATCACCCAAACCTTCCCTTTTTAGGGTCGAGCCTGCGTTGCATGCGCTTGCGTATGCGTGTCGCTAGCGAGATGCTTTAGGAATTAGGAAAGGGCTCGGAGCCCTGTTCACGTCACGTCAGTGTCTTTTATTGGTTCGTGGGCTTGCCTGTTAGAATCTGCTTCCTTTTATTAGTGGAAGGCACGCATACTCGAGGGCAGCGACCAAGTACAGAAAACATGCGAGGCTCACTGTTTCCCATCGGGTTTGTGGAATACTTTTTCTCTATTTTCGCAGCGCGATCTCGCTTGGCAGAAGTCGAGCGCTTTGCATAAAATCGACCCTGTTACAGTGTTAATTGCACTTTTGCCGGTTTTGTACATAATTGCACTTTTGCTGATCGGTTTTGTTGTGATCGTCATGTCTTCAAATTAGATCAAAGTGACACAAATTTCGTTTCACTGTGCCTGCGTATCTCACTTCTCTCTTAGGGTACTTTCTTAAACCTATGCCAGACAGTCTCTCTGTGGCATAGAAAAACAAAAATGCCGTATCACAGCCAACACGTTTTACTCATCATCATCAAGGTAAAGATATGAGCTTCCACACAAAACTGTTTTTATGAGCATTTTTATTGCTTTTAATAATCACATGCTTTCTCTGCATTTGTAACTTGCTGACACCCAGCCAATACCACGTGTTTTTGGTTGTTTTGAGTCATGTCAGCTGGGTGTATGCAAGATATACAACTGCCATTAAAGCGTATGAGTATGGAAAGGCAAACGTTAGTCCTGCTTTTTTTCATCTTCAAGAAACAGTTTTGTGTAGCATCCTTCCACAATGATGAGTGAGGTGGGTTGATTGTGAATGATGCAAAGTTGCCAAGCAATCTAAATACAGTGAAAGATTACTACATTAAAAAAAAAACTTTAATAATGCTGATACTTTTCTCAGATTAGGCACACATAAAGAGCCAGGCTCCATCAGAAACTAATTTATGTTACCCTCATATTTGCATAGGTGCTCAATGTCATGTGTGATACCATTAGCAAAGGTATGCTTTTTTTAGCTTACAGTACATTGCGGGACTTGTGGTTTCGCTTTAACCACTGTACTTATGCTTAAAATAAACAGAACTGGATAGGATTGTCACACATAGCACAGGGTAGTCGGGTTGAAGCAGACCAAGGGCCTTCAAAAAGCAAGATGTAAAGCTGTAGAAATCAATTCTCCAGGATGTTTTCACAAGAATTATTACCTTTTAAAGTTCAATACACAAATAATCCACACAGGTGTGCCCCTGCCATGCACAGTTTACTCATCAATAATTTCACTGTAAATGTTGCAGCAATATTAACAATGATGTCATAGAAGATGTCATGAGTGATCTAATATGTGGGGTAATTAGCAGTGCATGGAGAGGGCACAAGGTATAGTTACCTTAGCTCACAAGTTATAGTTACTTGAGATTACTATAAGTGCTGAATTTCTATGGTTTTGTGTGTGTATAATCTGAACCTAACTATAACATCCCCGTAACCTTTGTATTTTTCAGTGAATTTCTACAGTTTTTAATGCTACTTCCTAACTATAAAGGCCCTGATACCTGGATGTGTGATTGGTTGTGTGAGTGTGTTAGTGAGTGTGTGAGTGTGGGTCTGTGAGTGGATGTCAGAGTGGCTGTGTGGGCATGTGAGTAGGTGTGTGAGTGGTTGTGTGGGTGTGTGAGCAGTTTTGTGGGTCTGTGAGTGGGTGTGTGTGGATTTATGGGTGTGTAAGTGGGCGTGTGAATGGTTGTGTGGGTGTGTGAATGGCTGTGTGGGTCTGTGAGTGGTTTTGTGCGTCTGTGAGTCGGTGTGTGAGTGACTGTATGGTATGTGAGTGGCTGGTTGGGTGTGTAAGCGGTGTGAGTGTGTGGATGAGTGTGTGGGTCTGTAAGTGAGTGTATGTATTTTTAGGGTCGAGTGGGCAAGTGCTCTGGCCCCTGTTGTAATCTCTCTCTGGGCTTTTAACCACAACCATCAGTTTGGTTGTTTCGTGGGCTTGCCTTTTAAAATTTGCTTGATTTCATTAGTGAAAGGCATGCATACGTCATGCCTTTTCCGGTGTTTAGCCCTCCTCGAAAGCACCGGTAAACTATTGAAAACATACGAGGCTCTGTGTTTTCTGTACAGTTTCTGGACTACTTTTTCTTTTTATTTCCTACACAACGCTATCTCGCTGGGCAGTACTCGAGCGCTTTTCATGATATCGACCCTGTTACATGGATAATTGCACTTTTGCTGATACGTTTGACTGCAGGTGAACTTCTGTTTCCTTTTGTGTCTCCTACTCACTCAAGGCGGCTGTTAGCTTGCTTATGTGAAACTGTTTTACTTTTCATTTTCAGTTTATGTGGCAAGAAAAGTCCGGTTAGGAGTTTAAAATGCTAATAGCTCTAACTCGATCAAATGCAAGACCCATTGCATTGCAAATGAATGTTATACATGTAAGGACCTCAAAGATAGTCCCTAGGTAGCCCTGTAGGCTGGGTGCAATGTATCTTAAAGGTAGGGCATGTACTGGTGTGTTTTTATATGTCCTAACAGTGAAATACATGCCAATCAATCAATCAGAGTTTATTGAGCATGACTACTCACCTGTAAGAGTCTCAAGGCGTTGGGGCGGACGGGTCGTATAGCATCCATCATTGAGGTGGTTCTTCAAACAGCCATGTCTTCAGCTCCTTGGTGAAGTTGAGGAGGGGGGTAAAGCAGGAGTCACAAACTCCAGCAAAGTCCAGCAGAGTGACAGTCCTTTCGTCAGTCTTTCTTCCTGGCAGAATGTCTTCAGGTCCAGAGGTGTACAGATTTTGTTGAGTCAGAAGTTCAGTTCTTACACCGAGTGGTGCCTTTGAAGTGGTGCCTTTGAAGAGGCCTTTGAACTGTACAGAGCCACTGTCCTTCCTTCGGTGGCTCCAGACACAACACACTATGATGGTTATTTAGCCCTTCTTGTGGGCTCAGGACATAGCCCATTTAGGTTTAAGTGTCAGCTCCTCCCTCCCATCCTGCCCGGATGGCCCATCAGCATGTAGATGGCCCCTCAGTCACACTTAACCTGCCCTTTTGTGTGGTTGGCTGGAGGGAATGCACAAGAGCCCAGCTGTCACCCACTCAGATGTGTATTCAGAGATAGACAGAAGGCACTAGATGATTTAAAGTGTGATTTCTAAAAGTGGCAGTTTCAGATTTACAATTTTAAATCCTACTGTTCTATAGCTATTTTAGCCATATTTTAGGCACTTTATTTGAGCACAAACTAGGCCTGACGTTGTGCACTTTAGCCAAGTTACATTTTATTCAGCATCACTCTATTTTCCTAGCATTAGCCACATTTGCAGTGTTGTTTTATTTTCTGTATCTGTTTGTTCTTTTGCCTAGGAAAGCATCACATTTTTAGCACCTCATTCATTTCAGTTTGTGGTTTCTTTAAGGCTGCAGTCAGATAGGGTTGTTGGCAAAAGTGGTACGCTGTGTCTCTAAAATTCACAGAAACTTACACGTCCTTACATGGTGACATTTTTCCTAGAACATCCATAGTTTTATTATAAAACACTTCTCTGTCAAATACACGTTAGAGGGAGATTCCAGCCAGATGACAGCAACCGCATGCTGATTGCTGAACGTCTTCGCTACAGCTGCTTGCTTAGACTGCTGAATCCCTGGCCTACATGAGAACGGTGTCTTTCTAGACAACAGGTTTCCTTAATCAGGGAGTGGGGATGGGGGATGATGTCTTCCAAGGGGGGGAACCGGACTGGCGGATTAGGGCTTATCACGCTGTGCTCTAACATAGCTTAGGTAGGAAACAACTATATCATTCCTAGTGACAGTATGGTGAGACTGTTTTTGTGTTTCACTCTCCTTGTCACAATTTTGCTTTTAGCATGTTTTATCTTCCTAGTTATTGCAATACATGCCATTTATCTAAGATGCAGTTACTTCAATAAACCCTTTTGAACTATTGCTTCTGTTTGTCTTTGCATGTGTGAGACTAAGGTAACTGAGAGAAAGGGATGAGATCTGATCAACCACAATTCCCCTGAGGAGCCCTCTCTGTGCTGTGCCCGGTTGCCACAATCATTCCTGCTCTTGGGTAGAGATGAGGCACTGCTAGTGGGCCTGAAAAACCTGGATTAGGCCGACAGGCGTCACATGGTGTGGGATTGTACTCAGTATCCTACAATGCAAATGATTCTGCTGCCCCAATCCAGTAGTCTGATTAGGAGAATGAGGACCTAAGCGACACTACTTCAACATAAGTTGTGATTTTAAGAGACACCAAACATGGGGGTCCCATCTCTTCCCAATTAGAATTTGCACTTATAAAATGTAAAAAGGCAAAACCAATGTTAACCTGTGGGAGAGATAAGCCTTGCAGTAGTGAAAAATGAATTTAAGAGTTTTTCACTACCTAGACGTGTAAAACTTAAAAGTCAATGTTCACCTTTTTAAATACATTGCACACTGCCCTTGGGGCTGTCCTGGACCAACCTTACGAGTGACTTATATATATTAAAAAAGAAGGTTTGGACTTGGCAAGAGGGTTAACTTGCCAGGTCAACAAACTGCACACAAGGGGTCTGTAATGGCAGACATGAGCCATTGTTTAAGGGCTACTGCAGTGGGTGGCACAATCAGTGCTGCATGCCCACTAGTGGCATTTAATTTACTAGCCCTGGTCACAGGTAGTGCACTTTACTAGTGACTTTTATAAGCAAATAAAAACTGCCAATTGTGGATTAAGCCAAAGTTATCATGTTTTAGTGAAAGTGCACATGCACTTTCGCACTGGTCGACAATATTAAAGTCCTAAAGCCAGCAAAAACGAGGTCAGAAAAACAGGAGGTCAGAGGGCAAAAAGTTAGGGGAAACCACACCAAAGATGTCAGGTACAACAATTAAGATCGAAGGAGAAGAAGACATGCCAGGGGCAGGGTAAAACAGCTGCTGTTGCCATTACCACCACCTGCGTTTCCGCAGATGGTTCTGCTAGCCTAGTAAATCATGTTTATTGTGATATCTTATTTTTCACTATTACTACTTGTAATGTATTGTGACCTTCGGTTTTTGATTTTTTTTTCTTCCTCCCCTAGCTAATATTTGTTATCCTTGCATTTCCCTGTGTGTTCGATATATTCCCTGTTTCTGAAGCTGAATTTCTCCTGTCTGCAGCTTTCTTCTGCTACCTTTTTTAGTACGTCTTGTGTAGTACTGTTAAGAGAACAGATTTTTGGTAATACAAAAAGATTGCAGGACCAAGTATTTACAAAACATGTTGATTTAGAAGGCTTTCTTGAGCTAACAGCCAAAAATATAGAGGGACTGAGGTAGAGTTGTCAAGGACCAATGTTGTCTTATGGCAGTTTCCATGACAATGCAGTGTGGCAGGAATAAAATACCAATCAATCCCATATCTCGTTTTTATTCCCTTCTACCTCTTCATTGCATTCTTATCTGTTAGTAGCCTTTTATCACCATTAGGAGAAAAACAGGAAAAACTATTTTGGTTGACCTCCTGGTTTTTTAAATGTTGTCAACCAAATCTCCCAAAGTGATACTTTTGATAGAAGATAGCTAACCTAACTTCAGTGAGGTATTACTGTTCTACCTTGTACCTCTAAGGATTCTTGTAGCTTGTGTAAAAAAGTTAGTTGATTAGTCTGATATCTAAAATTGGTGCATTATGTTTCTATCTAGGCATACATTCCACCAGTGCCACCGCAATTGCCAGTCAGCCTGAGACAGACAAGGCCCAGGTCAAGGGAGGGGAAAAAGTACCAGTTAAGGCCACAACAAGTGCTAAGTCATCTTTCTTACTGACAATACTGTTTTTGTTGAGCTATCCCGCCCTTCACCTCCTTGACCATGGCATTTTGGCACCTATAACTGCAGCAGGGTTTAATTCGGCACTGAAATGTAGGAGGTTAAATGTAAATCTGCTTCAGTTAATAGTGCAGCACGCAGTCTTCAGTACAGGCAAACCAAAGACAAGGTGTGTTTCCTAGTGCTCACTCAGTCACCCACTACTTCACTTTATCATTCTTTCTGTTCAGCCTACCCAAAATTGTGAATTTCATCTCTGCATATGCCACAATTGTCTTCCTAAATGACTTCCATTATGGATTTACAGTTCCAATGTTTTCCTTCTGTTAACTAATGTGACTAAGCAAAAGCATTGTGCATGATCAGCGACACTCAACCATTCCATAGCTTAACATACAACTAGCCTAATCCCTATAACTTACCATCCCATAGACTAACTTTCCCCACTGCCAAGTGAAGGTATTTGTTGAAAATAAATTGTGGTGGAGGGTGTAATGTGGGACTAAGAGTCTGATTTAGAGTTTGGCAGATGGAATACTCTGTGACAAATGTGACAAATAAAATGTCCTGCTCACTGTACTACAATGCATCATTAATATTCTATGTTCTGTCTACTGTAATACAGCAGACGGGGCATCTGCCATATGTGTGAAAGTGTATCCCATCTGTCAGACTCTATTAGCCCCTAAGTTTAGATTCAGGGTAGAAATAAAGAGAAAGTAGGAGAAAAGCAGGGCCACTGGAATGTATTATAATAAGGTAGTTACTGCCATTACAGCAGCCCCAAAAACATGCTCTAGTGTAGCTGACCCACCAGCATGGCTCCACTAATGTTGCACATATAGTCAAGTAATTGTGCAGCATATATGCTTTGTTCATTAATCACAGCTAATTAATTTATCAACACAAATAAAGTGCCTGTTAAGTTTCGCCCTATGAAATCATTTAAACTAAAATCACGTTTTGATTATGTTGGTGGTCTGGCTTCATTCCTTGCAGTCAGAGCTGCTGCATTATATGATGCATGTGCAGAAAACTACTTGGCCCTCTGACTAATCACATCAAATATTCCAATGGCCTTAGGGAACCAGCAATGTTCTGCTACTGTACCACCATATAGTAAACATGTGTTTGTGATGAGCATTACAGTTCATTTTCTTCCATTCTTGATGTAGCTCCTCTTGCTACTGGAGGTCATCCAACCCAGTGGGATATGGCCACCTGGCTGTGGCACCAGAAGTTGGAGGCAAAGGTGCGGAATACCACTGGCTATTGATCATGGAGGAGAAGGAGGTATCCAAGGCCTTCTTTAGGCTATCAATCAGGCCCGCCACCACCACTGCTGCCACCTGCAGCCAGGGTCCAGGAGGACAACTGCTACCCAGACCGCCAGGATTCCCCTTCCAGTCATCCGATCACCCCTTCCTCCAACACATTGTCAGTGAGCTGGTGCACAGCAGGTGGGGCCAGCGGAACCTAGCCCAAGAAATGGCCAGGATGAGGTAAATCCTTGATAGCTTCAATGATTTGATATAACTTTTTTTTTTTAGGGACGGACTGTTGCAGGATGTGAGAGTGGGGAAATGGGTAAAGGGACATTTACATTGTTTGGATATTTTCGGGGTTTTGCTTGGGGAGGTGGATGGGCCTTTTGTGATTGGAGAGGGTGAGCTTTTTACTTTTTACTATGTGTAAAATAGATGTGCCTTTGTTTATCTTTAGTATCTGTCTTTGCATTGCTAGTTAGTGTAGCAGTGTGGTACAGTAGCGAGAGTGAGACAAGAAGCTGTCCTCTAAAATTTTTAAACATTATACTGTACATCTACTTTTCCACCCAGACTTTCCCTACCTGAAGTCTCTTGACATGTATTTATTCCTCAGTAGGCTATTTACCTCTTCCTGCAGTCCAGTATACCCTGCTGCCATAGTGGGAAAGCAAACTGACAATATGTTTGACTTTCTTGCTTGATGAGGTTTTGCTTCGCCTAGGCACTTATCAGTGATACTTGTATACTAGTTACTGCCCTTGTCCTACCCTCTCTAAATGTTAGAAACCAATAATGAGGTCTGCCAACAACATACACAAAAATAGCAATCTCTCCTTTCTGAGAACAACTTCAATACTAAGGGCCTGATTACGACCTTGAAAGATACAAACGTGACGGATACTCCGCCTGCCGTTTTACAAGTTCCATTTATTCCTATGGAACTTGTAATGCAGTGGACGGGATATCTAATTTATGAGCAGCACCTTTGTGAGTAGTAAATCCTATTATTTTAAAAGTAGTTACTACAAGTTACTTACTACTCGTAAAGGTATTATTAAAAAAGTTATTGGTAGTACAGTTACACTGCAAGAGTAAATTTAAACCATAAGTGTAACCTTACCCTTACTACCTATCCTCGAACCAGCATTGTTCTAAGACTCTGTGCTACGATGATGTCCCTTTCATGTATGGGTGAGTAGTAGGGGTGGCGTGGGCTAATGTTTTGTTAAGAAGATCGTGTAACAGTTGATGTTACTTTAACCACGCCTACTTCATCAAGTATATGATCCATATATGCTATTAATTGTAAAGTCACACCTCAATAGATCACACAACCTGAGGAAAGAGGGTTAGGGGTTTTGGGAATGGATAGAAAGGGAGAGTTGGGGAAAGGTGAGACAAAGACATACATTCATCAAGTTGATGAGCAGCACATCACATCTGTTGTAGAAGCAGGATGACAGTCCAGTTACCAAATGCAATCAGTCTTACAGCCTCAATGTTATAAGTTATCTAATTGTTTTGTTACCTAGGATTGAAAAATGCAAAATAGGGAGGACCCCCACAGTTCTAAAAATGGTTACTGTCAGGAAAAATTAATTGATACTTATATAAAGGCCAAAATGGACGGTGCATTTGCCTTCTTCTTATTGCAATGCCAGTTTGGGTGCAGGGCTAAACCACTCATGTAAGCAGGAGCCTTATGGAGCACTTTCATTCAGGAGAAGAGAAGAACTGTGGAATGGAAAAAAGTAAATGTCAAAATTGTAGAATCAAGGTAAGCTTAATGGTGGACGGGAACAAGAGGGCAGAACATAGGCTGGTGCAATTGTGTACAATTACATGAGAAGAGAGAACAATATTGTACGATTAACTGAGAAATGTGAACAATCTCATACCACCCATCCCAGACATATAGCTGCATGTACCTGGCTGATCAATCTAAAAAATCTCATTAACATTTAGCAGTGTGCATTTATTATGTGATGTGTGTCCAATGGCAGTCCTCCCCAGACCACAACCACTTTATCAGAATTTGACATTCGAGCTGCATTTTTCTATTCAATTGACTTCTCCCCTGTCCACGGGAGTAGGCCTCTTGGTAAATAAACTGACTGGTCTCCTGTAAAAAAATAAATGCTTGAAAAGGACCATGTAAGTAATTATAGTGAAATCAAGCATTCAGGCAGAATCATCCTCTGTCCCCAGACATTACAGGTCAAGTTTAAAAATTAGTTACAAAACCAACCCAGTCACCACAAGATTCATCAGTCAATATTATTCATTTGTTCAATGGTTACCCTTTCTAAGTGTGGTGCACATTTGCAATTGTATGTCGTTTCCCACAGAACTGATACAATCAAGGGCAGTCTTGAATAATGATCTTTACTGGCTGCCCAGCTAGGCAATGAAAAAAGAAGGCAAGAGATGAGATGCTTAATCTTCATTTCCTTTAGCAAATAGAGGTTTCCTCACACTGGATTTTGTGTTTTTTCAAATCAGACTCTACCGCCAATTGCTGAAGAATTGGAGGTAGGTAGATATGTTGCTCATCTCTCTGTAGGGTATCCTTCAACTATGTTGGTGGTGGAGATGTAGGTTTTGGGGGGTCTTACAAATATGGAGGTGGTGGTGGTAAAACCACATCCCTCTGAGCAGGTTGAGTATGAGGGATCATCTCAGGATTCTCTGAGCCTCCCTTCACATTGACAATTGCTACCTTGCCATCACTGTCACTTTTGAAGTCTTTCTGAACGTTACTTTTTCCGTGTCTCTCTTGGCAGGTCTCGGATTTATCAGGGGTCCAATACCCCATATAATTAAAGGGGGCTTGGAGAAGATGGTGGAGCACCCTTTCTTTTTTCATGCTGGACGTCCTGAAACAAATGGTTGAGGAGCGACATCTTGCTCAGCAGGAAGCTCTACCTTCTCAGCTGTAGTCCATTTTCCTGTGGAGATTGAGTACTTTGCGGCTAAGAAAAATCCAGTTCAGGCTCACTGCTCATCAGCAATGCATGCAGTGATTGCATTGCTGAAAGACATGGGTTTGGGCTTAGGTTGGAGTAGTGCTGTTGATGTGAGAGTGCTGCTCCTATCTTTTTGATACCCTGAGTAGGGTGGGGCAGGCACACCACACTGCCTCAGAAAGGTGGAGGGCAACACACCAGTGGTTACAATCATCTTCTTCAGCTCCTCACTGGGCACTTTCTTGGCAGGAACATCCTTCTTTGAGGTCATCTTTAAGTTCTTAGCTCCAGCAGCTGCAACTCAGCAGCACAAGCCGAAGCAGAGAAGGATGCAGGTGGTGTCACTGCCAGCCTTCTGTCTAGCAGTGCTGTGTGTGATGTCTCTTGTGCACCTAAAACCAAACAAACAAGAGAAAAATCAGTGAAATGTGGCATTTGAATTTTAAACCTATAGGCAGTATATTTAGTGAACTCATCATAAATAATTAATAATAATGTAACAATTTCAAAGCATGCATAAAGATAATAGTCCCCTAACATATAGGTTGAAGAGGTTACTTTATGTGCCTCTAAGTTCTATGAAACATCTGTGGCAGCATAGGGTGCAGGGTAAAATAGAAAACGTCATAACAAAATTATTGCTGGTGTGCTCCTATGGCCTATGAGACACCCATGACAGACAGTAGGTGCAGGGAAAAATCAAATATTTGAAAAACATAATTGCTGGTGCCCCCTTTGGGACTATAAGAAATCCTATGGAAAGCAAAAAGGTGCAGGAAACTTTGGAAAAATCAAATAAAAAACACTGTACTGCAATCATCCTTAAGCACATTAAACTCATATTAGCGAAAAAAGAACAAAAATGAACAAAAAAAACACAGCATTGGCCTCAATCGATGCCCCTAGAAAATGGTTTAGAAAAGTGAAAGAAGAGTATTTAAAAGTACACTGGCAATGCAAAATGGCCACTGGCCAAATGTTTACAACAGCAAGCAAGAATGCATGGACAGCACATGGATGTCTATGGTAAAAGCACACTGGCTACACAAATTGGCCGCTCTACCCCATGGCCACCACGGGCGAAAGCATGGACAACAGAGAACACATGAAGACCTATGGCAAAAGCACAGTCCTTATGCAAAATGGCCACATGTTCACTAGAAAAAGCAAGAAGACATGGACAACAAAAATCACATGCAGCTTATGCGAAATGCACACGGGCTACACAGAATTGTCACCCTACCACATGGTATGGCGAACAACAACAAAATGGCGGCCTATGGCAAATACACACACTTCCCAAACAAAAATGGGCACATAGCCATCAAGGAACGAGGCATAATAAAGAAGTAAACATTACCATCATTTGAGCAATGCCAAAAACGAAAATTAGATCAACTTTAAAAATTCCCCAACCACAAACGTTTTAAGGCATCAAACATTACCCCACCAAAATACACTTGAACGTTTTGAAGACAATGTAAAAAAACAAATGTTTCATTCACTCTAAGGCCATCCATAAATCAGTAAATGTGTTTAAAAAACAGAATATGTTTTTTTTGTCATACACTGAAGACCTGGTGCTGGCTGGCCATGGTCCATGGGCAGACTAGGCTCCAGACAGTAAAATGAGAAAAATAGTGCACAATTCACAAACAACACACAGCAACACGGAGAAAAGGTATTTTAAACCCAGACCCTAGCACTCTCAAACATGTGCAAACTTTTTCTCTTAGGAAAACATTAAAAAGCTCATGCAAAATAGGCCCCTACTGCAGTTCCAGGCTATCTACTGTCAAATTTAATAATGTAAGAAAAAACAAAAAAGATCAAACAAAATACTGGTGAACGCCTTTCATCAAAAAACAAGCATCCAAAAGTTCTTTAACTTGCTTGATTTTTCACAAAAAATCTTAAAATCCAATGGTATGTATGCAGCAGGGATTGTAGACAAAGAGAGTGATTGTTTTCCTCCAAATCCAAATAAAAAGTGACCAAGGCATGGACAGAGCAGTTGGAGGAGCCTTCTGGACAGTAAGATGAAGGTGGAGTATCTGTGGACTTACTTCCTGTTAAAAGAATAAAGTGAAATATAAAAATTACCTGAACCATTAGTTCAGGTAGAATATCTCGCTTACTACTTCTGAGTTTATTTTTGCTGCTGCTCCAGTAGAGAATCTACTCTGGAAGCAGCCACCTGACAGCAGCGGCCCGCAACCACCTGCATTCATACAATCTGGCCAGGAGTCCTTCTAGCGCCCAGAAATCACTCTGGAAGATACCAAATCTAGTTTTTGCTCACCATCTCGCATTCTGAAATCTCAAGTTGTGTCCCTCGTCATTGCGTTGCTTGAGTGGAAACTCGACATCTTCCTCTAGTTAACGATTACAGGTGGGTCAATTTTAGACTTATTAGAATGTACTGCTAAGATGGAGTGAATTCAGATGTATGTCTGGCTGTGAATGAACTGTCTTTTCTCTGTAGGCCCCTATTATAAGTGGACCAAATGACATGACGTACTTACTATTTGTTGTAATGATCTCCTACTCCACATGAAATTGGCAATTAAAGAAGCAAATTGCATGTTTTGGTATTTTTCTTTGCCTTTTCCTTTCATAATGTTTCAGCAGGTTTGACCTAACAGCATCTATATGAGGAAAACAGAAGATACAAATAGCAGGTGTGCGATAATTATTTAACAACTTGGAATTCCAGTCACTACACAAACTCCTGTTTGCACAAGGATGGTTTTGTAGACATCGAGCTCTAATCAGGACCTAAATATGGAGACTTTTAATGGAGGAATTATGTTGTAACTTAAACAATTTGAGAGATGTTGGATAATTGTGAAGATGACAAACACCATCACTGTTGGGTGTCTTGAAGCATCGCAACTGGCCAATGTAAATGAATTGTTTATCTTACTGAGTACATACTGGAGAGTGAACTGAGGCTCCAGGGTATGAGATGATTTGCTAATTATCAGACAATTTTACAAGCTAAGACAGGTGTGCAAATGTTTAATCAACCCAGGCCAATGATTTGCTCTATGCAGCAGCAATTCTGGTTTTGATAAAATGAAAAGTGTACTGTAGGACAACGCCTCTTTTTACATGATCATCCCCATTTTATTTGGGCTGATGTTGTGGGTTTTTTCGACTGGGGCTTTACTATCCAGGCCCTTGTGCAAGTGCTGCGACCCCTACGCATGGCAATTTTCACTATATTCCTAATTAGTATACTTAACTTACAAATGAGTCCCTAGTGTTGGACCTTGCCCTCTCTGCAGGGTAACCAGCAAATCTTTCACATTTACCCTCCAAGTTTTGCTGAATTCATTTTTGCTGGTCTTACAACTCTGTGCACTTTACCGCTGCTAAGCTCTCTAAACATAGTATAATTGGTTTATACCTAATTGCCACATTTAATTTACTTGTGCGTCTCTAATTAAATGGTACTGTCTGTACCAACGGCCTGTAAATTAAATGCTATTAGTGGGCCTGCAGCACTGGTTGCACAACCCACTTAAGTACCTTTCCAACCGGTCTCAGGCCTGTCATTGCAGCCTTAGTATACATTTAAGATTTACATGCTTTGGAAGTGAAAAACTCTCACATTTATTTTTCACTACTGCAAGGCCTACCTTTTCCATAGGAAAATATTTGTGTTACCTTATTTCCTTTAAAAACTGTAATTTCAAAATGAGAACAGGTAACCAGTTTATGAATGGTGTTGCTGGAATTCCAATGAAAAATCCTAACTTAAGTGAAGACAGACTTTAAATTATAGTTTTTGAAATGCCCCTTTTAGAAAGATGGCATTTTCCTGCCTTAGTCATTTTGGGGGCCATTTTGAGTTTGGCGGACGGAAAACTCTGTCTGACAAACTCCCGACAGGGTGCCCGCCGCCTATTCGGAGACCTTCCTGATGGAGTTATTAAGGGTTTCCTGCTAGGTCAGTGTGTGGAAACCTAAGATTCTGCCTGCTGGCTTAGCGGAAAGCAGGCCACAGGACTTTCACCAGCATGATTTCAAACCGGCTGCAATGCTGTAGCGAGCAGGGTGCACCCTTGCAAAGTTCACTGTCTGCAAAGCAGACAGTGAATATTGCGATAGCGGTGGACGGGGGACCCCTGCACTGCCCATGCCAAGTGCAGGGGCCCTCCTGTAGCCCCCTGTACCTGTCCTCCACTAGTCTTTTCATGGCAGTATTACCGCCATGAAAGGCTGGTGGAGAACGCAGTCATAATCCACAGGGCAGAGCTTCTTGCAGTGCTGCCCTGGCTGATTAGGATCTGCGCCACCGCCAGACCGCCGGGATCCAAGATCCTGGTGGAGCTGACAGTTCCCTGGCGGTCCAACTGCAAGGGTTGTGATGTGGCGGTCGGAGTGGTGGTTGTAAGACCGCCAGATGCGTAATCAGGGCCTTAGTGTCTGTAGACTGTTTCTGGATCACAGGACTGGGTTTGGCTGACAGATGGGCTTTGTGCTTTCTTCCTAGTCAGTCACACACACTAGAGAGCTTAGGTGCACCTGCATGGGCCACCACTGGCAGAATATGAGGGTGGAGCTGGGCACAGATCTTCTTACACACAAATATGTTGTGTTCTGCCACCACACAAAGGGCTGCATACTCCCTATAGGTAGTTTGGAGCCAGGGCAAGGAGGCAAGAAGCCTGTGTATTTCAAAGAGAATTTTAGATGCTTCTCCCATCTTTCAGGGGCAGGGCACCAGGCATAAATATTAAATCTCAGACACTACCTCTTCAGTCCCTTCTTCAGGAAGAAGGACTGCTGTGCTGCTGAAAGGATTGCCACTCTGCTAGGCTTACTCTTCTGAAGGGCAACTGCCTGGTGTGCTGACGTGCTGCCTACTGCACTCTTGCCTAGGTGGGAAGGAATGGAAATGTAGCTGTTGAACCAAGGACTCCAAAGTGACCCCAAAGGCTAGTTGGCTGGCCTCCTGACTAAACCCTCAAGGACAAAAAGCTCCAACAGCCTTTTACCTAACACCTGGAGTCTGCCATTCGTGAGTCTACTAAGCGGTGCCACACCAGTCCTAGAACCTTGGAAGTGGGCCTGAAGGTACTCTGCCAGCCCATATGTGGACCCAGCAGAACCAAAGCATCTACTGTGTGGCACGGTGCATCTCCAGCAGAAACGTGTATCGTGTTTGTTGCATTGCCTTCGGATTTGATGCATCACCTCTGTGGCTAGGGTTCTTTCAATGCGAAGGACTCTGCATCAACCCCGTAGCCACATCAGAACCGCTGCCATTGAGAAGCTATTCTCATCAACAGCAGCCTCGATTGCAAAGCAGTTTCTCACACTGTAGCCTCACAGATTCTCCATCTCCTTGACTACACGGCACATGCCACATGCTGGACTTCAAATCACAAAACCGTGTTGCCAGAATCCTTGACAACAATGCAAACCTGTGCATCACAGATCTGCATCACCTCTGAACCGATGCATTGCCTTGGCTGCTCGATACACCCTGGTGCAGAACTTGAATGAATAAATAAGGTACTTTGTTCAGCTTGCCTAACTGGGTCCTTTCAGTGGCCTAGGTTTATGGCAGTCAACATGAACCTGAGACTTTGTTCTGGTCCAGCACAACCAAATATCCACAGTTGGTTCCTTGTGGTTTTTGGTGCTCATTTTACTGAAATCATAAAACCTGTATATCTTTGGTTCTACTGATTGGATTTTTGTCGTTTTGGCCTTGATTTCTTTAATACAAATTACTCTATTTTTCTAAACTGGTGTAGGATTGATTTGTGTTCTGTTTTCACTGAGTTAATGCTTAAAGTGTTGCAAAAATACTTTATACATTGTCTCTAAGTTAAGCCTCAATTCGCAGTGCCAAGTTACCAGAAGGTTGAGCACAGGTTAATTTAGAATTGGGTTGTGACTTCTTCCTGAGAAAAATTGTGGCTGCTGCATGAGAAAGATTTTACCCCCTTAACCAGTAACCCAATTTCTTACACCTAATATATAGTACAAAATATACTTAGAACATGTGAGTCGAATTTGACTAGTGGACTGCAGCATCCATTGTGCCACCCACTGCAGTAACAGTGCAAACATGGCTGCAAGCCTTCTATTTTAGCCCATCTGTGCCGTTTTAAAACTGCAAATTCAGCCTGTCAAAATAACCCTATTTGACAAGCTCAAACCTTCGTTTTAAATGTTAATAAGTCTCTCTAAGTAGGCATTACTGCCCATAAGGCAGTGTATGGTATTTAAAAGTAGGGTAAGTAAACATTTACTGTTAAAGATGTTCTTGCAGTGAATTTGATCCAAAAGCAATTTTCACTGTTGCAGTGTTAGCTGTTCATTGGAAAGCATTGAGAAACAATTTTAAATTTAATAATGTATCTGTGGCTAGGAAACAAGCACAATTTCAATTCTTGCACTTTTAGACTATTTATTACATGCCCAATTCACTGGTGAAATTGGATTTCTAATAAATGTTTTGTAAAATGTACTTTTAGAAAGTTACCTTTTCTCTGCATCAAGGCCCATATTTATACTTTTTGACGCTAAACTGCGCTAACGCAGTTTAGCGTCAAAAAGTTTTGCGCCGGCTAACGCCATTCTGAAGCGCCATGCGGGCGCCGTATTTATTGAATGGCGTTAGCCGGCGCAAGCAGACCGGCGCTGCCTGGTGTGCGCGAGAAAAACCACGTACACCAGGCAGCGCCGGCGTAGGGGGAAAATGGCGCATGGGCGTCTTAAAATGGGGCAAGTCAGGTTACGTCGAAAAAATCGTCGTAACCCGACTTGCGCCATTTATTTTCGACGCCCATCCCCCATCAACATGACTCCTATCATTGTAAAGATAGGAGTCATGCCCCCTTGCCCAATGGCCATGCCCAGGGGACTTCTGTCCCCTGGGCATGGTCATTGGGCATAGTGGCATGTAGGGGGGCACAAATCAGGCCCCCCTATGCCAAAAAAAATTATTAAAAAAAAATAAAAAAATACTTACCTGAATGTCCCTGGGGTGGGTCCCTCCAGCCTTGGGTGTCCTCCTGGGGTGGGCAAGGGTGGCAGGGGGGGTCCCTGGGGGCAGGGGAGGGCACTCTGGGCTCATTTTGAGCCCACTTGTCCCTTAACGCCATGCCTGACCCAGGCGTTAAAAAGCGGCGCAAATGCGCCGTTTTTAGCCACGCCCACTCCCGGGCGTCTCTTTTGCCCGGGAGTATAAATACCACGTAAAGGCCTGGGAGTCATTTTTAAGACGGGAACGCCTCCCTTGCATATCATTAACGCAAGGAAGGGGTTCACGCTAAAAAATGACGCACATTCCGGGAACTTTGGCGCTATTCGCCTCTAACGCCATAGTATAAATATGGCGTTAGTTGGCGTTAGTTTAGCGTCGAATTTGCGTCGAAAAAAACGACGCAAATTCGGCGCAAACGGAGTATAAATACGGCCCGAGCCTCTAAAAGAGTTCCAACGGTCACTCAGAAGCTGATAGCCCACTTGATGAGGTGTGAACTTACTCCCAGAGGTAAGACAAAGGCCTTAGGTCTGGGGAGATGTTCTGTTTCTCTGTCAGGATGACTTTTTTCCATATTAGTGAGGGAGGGGTCATGAGTGACTCTGACCAACAGCCTAGTGCCAGGTATAAATGTGGCAACCTAGGCACACTCTTCAGAACAATATTGGCCCCTGTGGCAGAGAGAAAGATTGCACCTCTTGTTGAGACCTGTGATGAGACCTGAAAAGCCCAGGACAAAGAAGTGGACAACAAGGTTCAGTTGGCTGGCGTCCTGTTCAGCTACATGTGCAGAAGAAGCTTCTAAAAGCTCTTTCCCTAGAGTGCTGAGCTGACCAGTTCTATTTGGACCTGCCCTGGACCCTGCTGGTGGCCTCTGCTGGAGTGACCATCCAAAGCACTGTTTGTGAGGTCCTGGGGCAACTGACTGTCTCTTTGTGTCCTCTGTCTGCCATCCTCAAAAACGTGGGACTTAGAAATGTTTTGACTCCAAAGACCTCCGGATTATCAGGACAAACCTGCCAAGCCAATCTGCTGAAGGTGTGCTACCCCTGGGTCAAGGAATCAGGTTTCTCCTGCTTGGAGCTTTTCTGTAGCAGCAAATCCTTTTCAGAGGGACATTGCAGAAAGGGTATTTAAGCATCTGGTGTCAGGGAGACCTGTTTGGCTAGAGCTTGCAGCCTTGTCTCGCTAGAGGAATCTCAGCTCCAAAAAAGAGATTGAGTCAGAATGTAGAAAAATTCTCCAGGCGAAGGTGCAAAAAGTATGTGGCTGGATTGGGACCTTTCTTGTTGCTAATTTAAAATTCCTTCTGCTCTGAGCTTTCCCACCAAAAGTTGATGGCTTTGCCAAGATCTTATCCAACAGTTATCCAGCCTTGTGGAGCCTTTCCCGGCCACAGCCCTTTGCCTTGCCATGGTGCAGATTTCTGATTTCCATTTCAGAGGTAAAACGTCCAATTGGGTTGAACCTGGTTTCTCTATTAGGCCTGTGCTCCATCACGATCAGCCTTAAATCATGCATACATGTTTGAAAAGTGCAATTAGATAACCATAGGTGCAGCTTAACACTTCTTCGCCTATTTTTATTTAAAACTGACAATTTCTACCTCCTGTTCCTCTTATTTTTGTTTTGTCATTTTGGTGTCATTTTGTTCAATAAATTATTCACTATTCTTCTGCATTGGAGCATGATTTTTATTTGTAGCGTTTTCAACTTTTTAACTGTTTTGGTACTGGTAAAATCTTTACACATGTTTTAAATTAAGCCTGTCTGCTCGGTGCATTAGCAACCGGAGGCTTAGCTAAGGTTTAAACACCATGACGTATATCTGAGAGCAATCATGTGTTCCATGTTTTGTTGTAAAGCAGTTGCTTAGTTTGCATGCTTCACATAGTAGAAATGTGATGATTCTGAATGTTATTCCTTAAATTGTATTCTCCAGTTTTGTGTAGGGTACACACTTCTGTACAAGGGTAAATTGTACTTTCAACTGGAGAAAAATCTGCGGTAGAGAAAAAACAAGATGATTCAAAGGGAAAGTGAAATGATTTCTTTCTAATTTCATTATGTTTTCCTTGAAGTTCAAGTTCTTTTTCTATAGAAAAGATTGCTCAAAAAGCTTACTATCTTTCAAGATTGCCACCTGACCTTCATGCCCGCTTAATTAACTTTGTCAGATTGCATTCCCTTCTACACTCAGCCTTTTTCTAAAACTGACTAAAATGTGATCAGATTATAAACATCCCAGGAGTTGAATTTTACATGTTCTTGCTATAACCCATGCCACAATGCAGAATGAATATGTTGGCACCAACTCGAAGAATAGGTTGTCAAGTGACAAGGGGCCTCAATACAGGGCTGGTGGTCTTCAGACCACCAGTCCCACGATGGTGGTCAGGGCCGCCTCTGCTTTGCGGTCCAACCGTCACATTAAGACCCTGGCAGTCAGATGACCAGGGTTCTGCCAGCCCCACTGGAATGGTGGTGGAGATCGTAATACGCCAGAGCAGTGCTGAATGCAGCGCTGCCCTGCGGATTACGATCTTGTTCTCCACCTGCCTTTTCATGGCAGTTTTACTGCCATGAAAAAGCTGGCTGGGAAGAGGTGCATGGGGCCACAGGGGGCCACTGCACTGCCCATGCACTTGGCATGGGCAGTGCAGGGGTCCACCCTGCCCAGCACCGTCGAGAATGCTGGTGCACCTTGCAGGCTACAGCATTGCCATTGACTCGATTACGAGCTGAAGACAGTGCTGTAGCCTGTTTCTGCCAGCAAGGTTTCCGCCCACCGGCCTAGTGGGAAACTCCTAATAAGTCTAGCAGGGTGGTCGCCACTGCGGCAGTGTAATTACAGTTAGTTATTGCAATTGCATTTAAATATTGCCTACTCCCCCTGATGAGGTGATGTAGTACCTCACACTGGACAGCACGCTGTCCAGAACTAAAGGAGTGCTATTTGTTACCTGTTAGTTATTAGGATTAGACTTCAGCACGCAAACAAATCATTGCAGTCAGCTATTCCAGTTTCTTTTGATGGACTAAATTATTAGGGGTTAGTTGAAATCATTAGTAAGGAGTGTGTGACATGCACATGGTTGGTGGAATGAATAGATACGTTTGTGGAGATTAAGTATGGTTATGTTGCAAAGTTATGATTTTCAGAGGAAGGAGGAGAGATTGTGATTGTGTAAATGAGTTTTGTTCAATTTGCAGAAATACAATAATAGAGAATAAGGCAAACATGTGACCAAGTAGGCAGTGCTAGAGAGAGAGGCATGCAGAGGATGGAATGAAAGGAAAAGGCCATTTGTAAGAAAAAAAGGAGCAACAACAATTAGATGTTTTAATTAAAGGTCAGTTTTTCATGATGGTTTTTAAGGATGTATAGAATATTTGTGAGATAGCATGCAGTTTGAGGATGCAAGAATGTCGAAAGATGCAACATTATTTACTTCTGAAAATTGTGCTATATTTGGCATTTTTAAAAGACACTGTAGAATCAAGCAAACCATCTATCTGATTATTCTACTGCTAGACCACTGATCCAGCGAGGTAACTTAATCAGCTTAATAGTTGAAAGTAAAAAATAATCACTGGACACATATGTCGAGAGCTATCAATAACTTTAGGGTGCATTCAGAAGAAGCAGTAACTTTAATGTCATAGCAGTGTCAGAAAATACATGGGAAATAATGTAAACATTGAAAAGGGGATTCTGTAAATGCTGAAGTGGAGGTATTCTGTTTTTGTTACCTGTAGTTTGACTCACAGTTTTCAATACAAAGCAGAATGAGATACATTTGAATGTCTCTGGTTTGCATTGACGCAATATGGAAGGTGAGGACAGCTTACTAGACAGTGGAAGTGTATTGCCTGCATTCCGGTGGCTAAAGGGCAGAGATGCAGACACTACTGTGAGTGTGGGATAGTGAAAATTGATCGATTTACAAAATAAATGAAAACTTTGTTAGTAAATGGTTGCTGATTAGATTTTCTGAACCACTGCTCCTTCATAAATGATATGGGTATAAGGTGGAGCTGCAGGTCACCCTTTAGGTGAGACCAGTCCTTTTGTCTACCTTGATCAACCCTTTCAGTGGCGAACACTCACACCTCTTTCTGCCTCTGTTGTGGGTGCTGCAGGCTGCAGATTGCCCTGCTGTGAGCGGCACCAGTACCCAAAGGCTGTGTATGGAGAGCAGCCTGGAATTGATATTTGAATGAAGGACCACCCCATACTGTTTCTGAAGTGTGAGGCAGTCGCACTTGCAGTGTGATTCAAGTAAAAATTCTGTTTTTAACTGATTAAATCACGTTATGCTGAAATACAATAAAACTGACATTGTTTGTTGAATACTGTGATCTTGTCTCCAAACTCCAAACTGATTCAGGACAATGCCAGAAACAAGGCAACGTTCTGTGGAAGACTGCCAAATTGGGACAGATGGGCTAGAGCCACAAAAAAGGTGCTCCCTCTAAAACACTAACTATAGATGTCCGAACGTTTCCACCCCTTTTAGCCCAGAAAATGTTTTTCCAGTGAAAGAAGAGTTGGGCACATTTAAAGTGGCACTCCTTGCAGTTCCACTGAATCTTGCACTCTGTGGCAAAGAAAGGGGAGACATGCCTTCCACAGAAAAAACACCCCTTGAAATGAAACATAGAAATGCATCCACAACAGCAGATCGGCTGTCCCTTGCACTGCACCATGCCCTCTGCACACTTCAGTCATCTGTATAAACATAGACAAAAGCATGAGAAATGTGTGTGTGTGTGACTGGCACAGTGAAAGGCTGGGGCATCCCAGCCAGAGGGCCTCCACAGGGGCTGGAAAGGCATGAAGGATTTCACTAACCTGCACATGAGATAGAGAGACAGAAAATGAGGATGGTGAAAGAACAATGCACACAAATTAGAATCAAGACATGCCATATTGATATTAATTAACACCTTCAGCGGGCTCCCACGGAAAATCTCCCATTGTATTTATTGCTGCCTCTTTCTCTTCCATTCCTTTCTTTAGCACAAACATGGCGCTGAGCATTAAAGCACCCAATAACTGAACCAGGCCATGCCACGCAAAGGGGGGTATAGAGATCAAGGGCCTCATTATGAGTTTGAGGACCACCACACTTGCAGTGATTGTGAGAATGCTGCACTCTAAGCGGTCTGAACCCACATTAAAACCCTGTCTGGTAGACCCATCAGGGGACCGCCATCCATGCCAGGAACATGGTTCCCAATAGGCTGACAGAGGTCTGAGTTGTACTTAGCCATGGCAATGCTGAAGTCAGTGTTGCATGGCTGATTACAACTCAGTTTTCTGCCAACCTTTCCTTGGCCGGGACCCTACGACATAGGGGAGGGGGGAGGCAAAAAACAGGGACACACACACTCAACACCACAACCCCCGCCCCGACCCTCACCCACTACAACACACACACCAATGCATATCTATACATTACAGTAACACCCCACAACCCCCCCAAAAGAATGCAAAGACAAAAGGAAATGAGTGTAACTATTGTAATATATCAAAATTGAGTAAGCAAAAATATACATATATATATATACACTATAAACAAAATATACACCAGGATTAGTAGTCCAGGTTTTCCACCATTCATAGTCCGTGGACCACTGGGCCCAAACTGCATGGGCGAGGCCCACACAAGAAACCCGAACATGACGGAGAGAACACTGCAGGGGCATCAGATAGAAATACAACAGGCACCTCAGGGGGAAGGGAAGGGGGGGCACCTCAACCAGATGAGTGCACAACGCCAGATCCACGAGGGGGCACCATGCCCATTGATGTATCCTGGGGAGTGCAAAGCCACAGTCTCTCAAGTCTCTACAATGGGTGGCTTGCCCACTGTACCATCCTGGGGAGTGCAAAGCCACAGTCTCTCAAGTCTCTACAGTGGGTGGCTTGCCCACTGTACCATCCTGGGGAGTGCAAAGCCACAGTCCCTCAAGTCTCTACAGTGGATGGCTTGCCTACTGATCAATCCTGGGGAGTGCAAAGCCACAGTCTCTCAAGTGGATGCATATCTCCACTGGTTCTGGAGGGGGAATGGTGCCCAGAGTGCTTCATCCTGTGCAGGACAGATGGAGTGGATGCTGTTCTCCACTGGTTCTGGAGGGGGACTGGTGCCCAGAGTGCTTCATCCTGTGCAGGACAGACGGAGTGGATGCTGTTCTCCACTGGTTCTGGAGGGGGACTGGTGCCCAGAGTGCTTCATCCTGTGCAGGACAGACGGAGTGGATGCAAGTCTCCACTGGTTCTGGAGGGGGACTGGTGCCCAGAGTGCAGCACTCACCCTGTGATGGTCCCAGTTGCGTCACTTCCCCTGCCACTAATGGGCTAGCGGTGCTTGCCTTGGCGGTCTTTGCCCTGTTCGGCAGTCCTTGCCCTGTTCAGCGGTGCTTGAGTTGGCAGTTTCTGACCTGTTCAGCGGTGCTTGCCATGGCAGTCTTTGCCCTGTTCAGAGGTGCTTGCCCTGTTCAGTGGTGCTTGAGTTGGCAGTTTCTGACCTGTTCAGCGGTGCTTGCCCTGTTCAGCGGTGCTTGAGTTGGCAGTTTCTGACCTGTTCAGCGGTGTTTGCCATGGCGGTCTTTGCCCTGTTCAGCGGTCCTTGCCCTGTTCAGCGGTGCTTGAGTTGGCAGTTTCTGACCTGTTCAGCGGTGCTTGCCATGGCGGTAATTGCCCTGTTCAGCGGTGCTTGCCCTGATCAGCGGTGCTTGAGTTGGCAGTTTCTGACCTGTTCAGCGGTGCTTGCCATGGCGGACTTTGCCCTGTTCAGCGGTCCTTGCCCTGTACAGCGGTGCTTGCCATGGTGGTCTTTGCCCTGTTCAGCGGTGCTTGCCCTGTTCAGCGGTGCTTGAGTTGGCAGTTTCTGACCTGTTCAGCGGTGCTTGCCATGGTGGTCTTTGCCCTGTTCAGCGGTCCTTGCCCTGTTCAGCGGTGCTTGCCCTGTTCAGCGGTCCTTGCCCTGTTCAGCGGTCCGTCATTCCCCAGCTGGGCTGTGGCTGGCGGTCCTTCATGGGTCAGCTGGGCTGTGGCTTGCGGGGCCCTCCTGGGCAGCTGGGCTGTGGCTTGCGGGGCCCTCCTGGGCAGCTGGGCTGTGGCTTGCGGGGCCCTCCTGGGCAGCTGGGCTGTGGCTTGCGGGGCCCTCCTGGGCAGCTGAGCTGTGGCTTGCGGGGCCCTCCTGGGCAGCGATGATGGGGCTGGCGGTGGCCTCCTGGACAGCGACTATGGGGCTGGCGGGGCCCTCCTGGCCAGTGGGGATGATGGCGGTCTTCTCCGCTGTGCTGCTCCTCCCAGACTTTGCAGGTTTCTTCTGCCCCTTCCCCACCTTGGGAGGGGTCACAGCTGAGTCCACACTCCCCCCGGGACCCCTGTGAGCGGCTTGGCTGGCTGGAGTCTTCCCCCTCTCCCGCCGGGCACTGTCCAACTTCTGGTGCTTCACAGGGGGGGGACAGGCTGTGCTGTGGCTCCGTGCCACACTGGCTGGCCTGGTGGCTGGTGCACGCCACATACCTGTAACAACAGGCACCACTGGTCCTGGACATGTTTTGGCTGAGGTGCTAGTATGGGACCTATGAGTTGGACAGGGGGATGGTGGGAAATAGGTTAAGGGGGGACAGGAAAAGTTGTTTGGACATACTGGGATGGGTAGCTGGAGGGGGTTTGGGAGTGGAGGAAGAGGTGGTGGTTGTAGGAGGTGTAACTTTTGTGGATTTGAGTGCAGGTGCATGCGCTGGAGGCTGTCGTGAGGTGGATGTCTGTTGGGTGGTTGTGTGCCTGAGTTTGTGTATCTTCGGAGGGGGCGTCACAGACACACTGGGAGAGGACACAGGGGACGTGTAAATGGTAGTGGGGCTGGTGAGTGCACGTGAGCGGGGTGTGGTGGTGGGTGTGCTGGTGCAGGACATAGTGGCTGTAGTGGTAGTGCATGCAGGTGTGAGTGTAGACGAAACTGGGAGGGAGGAGGGAGACGAGGAGGAGGGGGACACAGTGGAGGCAGTGGATGTTGGTGTGTCTGTATGTGTGTGATGCTTGCGTGAGTGCCTGTGGGATGTGTGGTGCTTATGTTTGCCTGAGCTTCCCTTGTGTGGTGAGGTGTGTGCAGGCTGGTCTGATGGTGTGCTTGGGATAGACAGAGGTACAGGGGATTGGGTCTTGGTGGAGGAAGTTGGAGGGGGGAGGCTAGACAAAGAGACAATGGCTGTCATCAGTGCTGAGGCCAGAGTTTGAAGGGTTCGATGAAGGGCAGCCTGACCAGAATCAATTCCCTCCAGGAATGCATTTGTGTGTTGCAACTCCCTTTCTACACCCTGGATGGCATTCAAAATGGTAGACTGCCCAACAGTGAGTGACTTGAGGAGGTCAATGGCCTCCTCACTGAGGGCAGCAGAGGTGACAGGGGCAGGGGCTGAGGGGCCTGGGGCAAAGGTGATGCCCACCTTCCTGGGTGAGCGGGCACGGGCGAAGGCTGAGGGGCTGCTGGGAGGGTGGTGCTGGTAGGGGGGGTGGCGGCTCTACCTGTTGAAGTGGGGGGCACAGATGTTGCCACCACCACAAGGGAGCTCCCATCGGAGGACGAGTCCGTGTCGCTGGTTGCAGATCCTGTGACCGCCGTGGTGCTCCCCTCGCCCTCCTTCCCACTGGTCTATTCAGAGTCCGTAGTGTGGGCCTCCATGCCCATGTGGGATGCAGCTCCCTCGTGCTCCGGTGCCACTGTACCTCCGCCTTATGATGCTAATGCACACAAGAACAGGGAGACCGCAAATAAAGGGGGGGGAACAGAAGAAAGTCAGGTTGAGTGCATGGCTTACCACTACCGTTGGCGGACAATACAGACACAGCAGCCCCCTGCACTACGTCGCGCTGTAGAGCTCTACAGTGCAATTCCTGGGTAATGGCCTACAAGGCTATGGACGACATCTGCACACATAGATGACACAGGGGCATGAATAGCTGTACTTGGCACTCTACAGAGGTGGTGTGGGGGGCCACAGGGCCATGCCTTACGAATGAGCCTAGCCTACGGAACTCGTCCTGGCCTAGGGGAACCCACAGCCCTCCTCCCCCACCCAGACACCTTCACTGCGTGCAAAGTCAGCTGAATGATAGTGTACTCACCCCCTTGTGTCTGCTGTGATGCCCTCAAGCACCCATCCAACTCAGGGTAGGCCACCGCCAGGATCCGGAACATCATGGGGGTCATGGTTCAACGGGCACCCCTCCCACGTTGGGAGGCCATCCCCAGCTGATCCTCCGCTGTCTTCTTGCTCCAGCGGCGAATGTCCTCCCATCTCTTCCGGCAGTGGGTGCTCCGTCTGTGGTGCACCCCCAGGGTCCGGACGTCCTTGGCGATGGCATGCCAAATATCCTTCTTCTGGTGGGCGCTGACCTACATGAAATGTACAGGGGAAGAAGAGAAGTCATTACCAACTGCACCATCAAAGTGAGTGGCCCACATCCCTACCCTTGCCATGTGGCACATGCATTCACCGTCTTTCATGCATGCAGAACTCTGCCCCCTTCCTTCTTACAACCAGCCCTCTCCACACAGGCATAGCCCATACAACATGCTCCCTGTGTACTTACCTGGTGGTCTGGAGGACCGTAGAGTAGCGTGTACTGGGGGAGGACCCCGTCGACGAGCTTCTCCAACTCCTCTGCAGTGAAGGCAGGGACCCTTTCCCCAGACGCACGAGCCATTGTCTCTTCCAGACCGAGGTCACAGCAGCACTTGCAGTGTAGGTCCTCTCCTGTCGAAGACCAGGTATGGAGTGATTAAACAGTTAGAAAATGGCGGTCACGTCCGCAACGGTCACGTCCGCGGCGGTGCGTACCATCACCGCCGGCGTACATCGTCATTGGCTCTTGGGACCCATAGGGTCCCATGTTAACCAATGCAGCATTGCCCCGCGGTCTTCGACCGCCTACCGCGACGGTGTACAACGCCAGCGCAGTTACCTCACATCCCATTGTCCCACTTTAGAGGTCAAGCAGCTGTCATTTCAGGGGCCCACATGGCCTAATTACCAACTGCGTCACACATACCTAGGCCTACTCTCAACACACATACCACAGGCCAGATTTTGTGTATGATTGGTGTTCTGTGTAGACTGTGGGTACATACCTCTGAGTTGTTTTACTCTGTGCTCGCTGTTGTCCTTCATAGGCACCGTCCGCTGGGACATGTGAGGAGATGGCGGAATCCTCCGGTGTACTGACCGCTGGTGGACCTGTCGACAATGGAGGAAAGAAATTTGATCATCACCTACAGGTTTGACCGTGCCACAATCCAGGAACTGTGTACCCAGTTGGAGCCAGACCTGATGTCAGCAATCCGCCATCCCACTGGAATCCCCCCTCAAGTGCAGGTGCTATCAGTGCTCCATTTCCTTGCAAGTGGGTCTTTTCAAACAACTGTGGCCATGTTGTCTTCCCTGCTGAAACACATGCGGAGCTACATCGTTTTCCCTCAGGTGGAGGACTTGCCTACAGTGAAAGGTGACTTCTATGAGCTTGGACATATCCCCAACATCATAGGTGCCATTGATGGGACCCATGTGGCTTTGGTCCCCCCCCACAGGAGTGAACAGGTGTACAGGAACCGGAAGAGTTATCATTCTATGAATGTACAGATGGTATGTTTGGCAGACCAGTACATCTCCCATGTGAATGCCATGTTCCCTGGCTCAGTGCATGACGCCTACATCATGCGGAATAGCAGCATCCCTTAAGGGATGGTTCAACTACAGAGGCACCGGGTGTGGCTATTAGGGGACTCTGGTTACCCCAAAGTGTCATGGCTACTGACCCCAGTGAGGAATCCCAGGACCAGGGCAGAGGAACGCTACAATGAGGCCCATGGGCGGACTAGGAGGGTGATCGAACGCACCTTCGGCCTCCTGAAGGCCAGGTTTAGGTGCCTCCATATGACAAGTGGATCCCTATTCTACTCACCAAAGAAGGTGTGTCAGATCATTGTGGCCTGCTGTATGCTTCATAATTTGGCTTTGCGACGACAGGTGCCTTTTCTGCAGGAGGATGGTCCAGATGTGTACAGTGATGAGGAGGAAGCAGAGGAAGAAATCATTGACAACAGGGACTCAGTCATCCAGCAATATTTCCAGTGAAACACAGGTGAGAAGTACTTTTCAACTTCTACCTCTATCCTGTCTGTCGATTTCACCCAGTGTATGGTCACTGAGTTGTCACTTTCCCTTACAGTTTCACAGGTGTGGGTTCCAACGTGTGTCATCTGCTTAGATTCCTCATGGACTAGAGCTGTGTGACATAGGTATGTTGACATTACTATTTCCTGGAAATGTTGTCACTGTAATTGCAAATACACTATTTCAAAATCACAGACAGACTCCAGATCTTTTGGTGCTTTAGGTGTGTTTATTTATATACAAAATATTGGTGGGGGAAGTTAAATGGTGAGGGGTGATGGCGGAGGAGTGTCCATGGCAGAGTCCACTCTATTTGTCTCATGGGTGCATTGCCCATATGGGCATAGGAAGTGGAGCTGTGGCAGTTCCAATATGGACAGGGTGACAAAGTGGGACAGTGGGTTGACAATCAGGGTGGTCTCATTTCTTGGCGGGGGTCTTGGCATCGTGCTCTGTCTTGTTCCTGGATCTCAGGGACCGCTTGCGGGGTGGTTCTCCATCTGCAGGGGGTGGGGTGCTGGTGTGATGGTCCTGTGGCGGTGCCTCCTGTCCACTAGCGCCGGCGGAGGTGGTGGGCAGTTCATCATCCATGCTAGTGTCAGGGGCCCCTTGGAGTGCTGCAGTGTCCCTCCTGGTGTTGAGTATTTCCTTCAGCACCCCTACGATGGTGCCCAGGGCGGAGCTGATGGTTCTGAGTTCCTCCCTGAACCCCAAATACTGTTCCTCCTGCATGCCCTGGGTCTCCTGAAACTTGGCCAGTACCGTTGCCATCGTCTCCTGGGAGTGGTGGTATGCTCCCATGATGGAGGAGAGGGCCTCGTGGAGAGTGGGTTCCCTTGGCCTGTCCGCCCCCTGTTGCACAGCAGCCCTCCCAGTTCCCCTGTGTTCCTGGGCCTCAGTCCCCTGGACCGTGTGCCCACTGCCACTGCCCCCAGGTCCCTGTTGTTGTTGGGGTGGTGGGTTATCCTGGGTTCCCTGTAGTGGTGGACACACAGCTGATTGACGTGTCCTGGGGATGGAGGTATGGGGCCGCTGGGTGGGTGCTGTGCTGGTGTTACCAGATGGTGGAAGGTCTGTGGTGGCCTGTGCCTGTGTGAGGGGAACCGACTGTCCTGAGGCCCACGATGGTCCGGGCTGGTCATCTGGATCCAGTTGGACAGAGCTATTGTCATCAGTGTGGGCCTCTTCTGTGGGTGGGGTGGAGATGTCTGGACCCTCCTGTCTGGTGACGTTGGGTAGTGGTCCTGCAGGGGTGTAAAAGCATAAATATTGCATCTGTGTGTGTCATGGTGGGCAATGGGTGGGTGACCGTGTGCCCCAGTGCTTGCATTCCTATGTGGGGACTTGTGTGATGATGGTTTAGGGGGGTGTTAGGGTATGTGCATTGGGCATGCTTTAGTGATGGGTGTCCATGCGTTGGTGTTTCATGCAGGGCTTGGTGTTGGGATGGGTGGTTTGTAATATTAGTACATTTGTGAGGAGTTGGAGTGATAGGGGAGGGGGTGAGGGTGGGGGTCTGTGATAGCATGCAGGTAGGGTGGGGGATATGGTAGTTAAAGGTTTGACTTACCAGAGTCCATTCCTCCACCGACTCCTGCGAGGCCCTCAGGATGCAGAATCGCCAAGACCTGCTCCTCCCATGTTGTTAGTTGTGGGGTAGGAGGTGGGGGTCCGCCGCCAGTCCGCTGAATCACCAGGTGGTGTCTGGAGACCACGGAACGCACCTTCCCCCGTAGGTCGTTCCACCTTTTCCTGATGTCCTCCCGATTTCTTGGGTGTTGTCCCACTGTGTTGACCCTGTCGACTATTCTTCGCCATAGCTCCATCTTCCTTGCAATTGAGGTGTGCTGCACCTGTGCTCCAAATAGCTGTGGCTCTACACGGACGATTTCCTCCACCATGACCCTGAGCTCCTCCTCCGAGAACCTGGGGTGTCTTTGCCGTGCCATGGGGTGGTGTAGGTGATGTGTGGGGTGGTGTGTGTGGTGATAAGTGTGGTGATATGTAGTGGTGTGTGGTGTTTTGTACGTGGAAGTTGTGTGGGTGATGGTGTTGAGTGCCTGTGGATGCTAGTTTGTGGATGGTGGTGTCTCTCTCAGGCCTTCTCTCTGTAATATTGGTCGTAGGGGTTTGTGGGTGATGTGTGTGTGTGTTTAATATTGTAATGGGTGTGTGGGAGTGGTGTGTGTATGTGTATCAGGTGTGTGTATTTTGAATTGTCCAATGTGGTGGTGTTTTGTAGAAGTGTGTGTATTTTGAGCGCGGCGGCGTGTACCGCCAATGGAATACCGCGGTTGAAAGACCGCTGCGTGGATTTGTGTGCCGTGATAGTGTGGGCATATTTCTGTTGGCGTGACGGTGGAGGTTTTGTTTTCGCCAGTTTATCACTGACCTTTGGTGTGGCGGACTTGTGTGGGTGTCTGAATTTTGTCGGATTTCGAGATGTGGGTCATAATAGCTGTGGCGGAATTCCGCGGCCGCGGCGGTATGTTGGCAGTCTTCTGCACGGCGGTAAGCGGCTTTTACAGCCAATGTTGTAATGACCACCAATAACTCCTACTGCATGGGGACGGCCTCTACAGGAACCAGCTGCAGGGGACACACAACTAAATGGACACATGCACAGGTAAATGCAAACACAGCTAGCACAGCTGAATACACCCCATGTCTGCACATACAAAACTCAGGATGATACACATCACATCAGTACAGAAGCCATATCATGGGGACAAGTCCAACACCAGACATGCCTACACTGCTCAACACAATGAGAAATACATACCACAACAAACACTACACAATGTTACAAAACCTACATTGCAATTACGCACACTTACCTACAGACACAACACACAGCCTCCTCTTGGGGGACACCAGCCCTGCACACAAACTCACATACAGCAAACAATACCACATGGAGCAGCAAGCAGGCTCAAACACACACAACTCCAGGCACACTACTAAAGTCACTCAGGACCTTCATAATTCTAGAAAAGTAAGGGCAGAACAAAAGTGTACGCCTAAATAAACAACTGATTGGGTTTATTAAGTGTAAAAACTCAGAAAGTCCAAGGCCTTAGGCCAGTACATAAATTGTGCCCACTTGACTCGTGACTGCCATGCAATCTCCACCGGAAGGGGCATCAAGGGGGCTGGCAGCCACCTCAGGGATTATCCGGGAGTCAGGGGGTCAATCATGGGAGGGGGGGTTTGGGCTTGAGCTTGGAAGTGGGGAACTTCTTGGGTAGGCTTCTTTTTGGCGGGGTGGGGTATGGGTGCTTGCCGGGGGGGGGGGCAGAGGAGGCCTTTGAGGTGGAAGGGACGGCCTTGGACAAGACAGAGGACCTTTTGGGTATGGTAAGGGGGTGAGGACGGGGCAAGGCCAAGGTCACACAGGAAAAACTTCTTGGGCACAAGGGGGTGATCATCAGAAGGGGTATGGGATTTGGAGGTTGAGGGAGTGGTCATATGACAAGTAGGTGTGGATTTCATGGGTGCATGCTTGTGGGACGAATGCTTGTGACTAGTGGGTGTCCGTTGGGTGGGTGAGTGACGGCATTGATGTGTATTGGGCTTGGGGGGTGGAGGTGCTAGGGGATGTCATGGTGGATGGGTGGTTGTCTGTTGGGGTGGTGACTGCAGGTATGCTGGATGTGCTGGATGTACATGTGTCTGTTTCTGTGATGTCTGTAGGTGTGGTGATTGGGGTGGATGTCTGAGGGTCTGCTGGGGTGGTATCAGCAGGTAGGGTGGGTGTGGTGGCTGTATCAGTGACTGTTGATATGGTGCTTGTCAGTATGCTTGATGTTGTGTGTGTGATGCTGGAGATGCTGGGGCTGTCAGGGGAAGTTGTGGCTGCTGCTGTGTCTGTGGGTGAATGTTGTTTGTGTGCATGCCAGTGTGTCATTTGGTGCTTGTGTTTGTGTGTGCTACTTTTGATTGTTGAGGTGGATGCTTGAGAGTCTGTTTGTGTGCTTCGGGTAGGTCTGGAATGAGGGGATTTGGACTGGGAAGAGGGAGGTGGAGGGGAGACGGAAGGTGGGGGGGGATGACTGGCTTCCATCGGTGTGTAGGCCAGAGCCTGAAAGGATTTCTGTAGGTCAGCCATTGCACCGTGAATGCCCTCAAGGAATGCGTATGTCTGTTGAGGTTGTGTCGCCAGACCCTGGATGGCATTCACGATAGCTGACTGGCCCACGACGATTGTCCTTGGGAGGTTAATTGCATCCTCACTGGGGACAGCAGGAGTAACAAGGGTAGAGGTGCCTGCGTCACAAGAGACGCCCACCCTCTTGAGTGAGAGTAGAATTGGGGGTAGACAAGGATGGGTCGGGAGGTCCCCGATGAGTCCATCACCACTAGGGAGTGGCCACTGGAGGAGGAAATCGAAGATGATGACATGGTCCCCGTACCCCTGTGGCACTCCCCTCACCCTCCAGGCCACTGGGTCCCTCTTTGTCAGTTGTATCTTGACCTGAGGTCCAGTGGCCAGATGCTGCCTACTCAGCTTGACACCTTCTCCTTTACCTGGCTGTGCTGATGCTGCAAATACAAAAAGAAATAGGGTCATAACAAGTACATGACTACCCTTCAATCACAACTCTGAGTGACAGACAATACTGTCATGTCAACTAGCTCCCAGCAAAACCTTCAACTAAGTGGCACATTCATGTGCCATCACATATGCATGCATCCCATCTGGACTTACCCAAGTTATCCACCAGAAAATCTGGATCTCAGACAACTAAAACAGAATGGATGAAGTCTAGCAACCACAAAAAAAATACTACAACTAGGTGACCTCTAAATCCTTCAAGATGTACCACATGCAGCAGACCCTAGTCGGCTTGTAGCTAACAATGGTATCCCACTATAAATTATTTGGTCATATTTTGCACACAAGCAAATGCACACATCTAACTTCACATGCATGAACAATTTGAGATGATGCTGCTGAAAACCAGCTAATTCAGATTCCTATCTGCAATATCCTGAAGTAAGTGACATGGAAATACTCATGTCACAATGGACACATACCAACAATGTCCAGCTCAATAAGTTACATCTGTCCCAACTGAGTCAAGGAGGTAGTAGCAAGGTCACCCAGATTGGCCTCAAATGTGGCATGAAAAGGACCAACATTAACATCAGGTCTAATATGTCAGGGAGAGATGTCTCGCGAAAACACAAAGTAGTGAACTAGTAAGCCATAGGATAGCTACCACTAATGTCTGACATCAATCACAATGACATCATCTGAGTATTAACCATCTGTTCCCTGCATGCTGGAGAGTCAAAGAACCAATAGAAGGACCCCCGTTTGTCCAATGTGATTCCACATCACTACCCACAGCTCAGAAATGGCAAGCCTGCCATTTGCCTGTGATTAAATACCTGAACCCAAACACATGTGATATGAATATCACTGCAAGTCACTCCATGATGCATGCCTTCACACAGGGCACAATCGCCAATCTCTACACATCTGCAGTGCACTAATCAACATGATGCTACATCAAGGGCATAGGAAACACAGAGTTGTTCTACAATTTTGGTCTATCTGCCACGTTCCTCGCTGCAACTGCAATCCTACATGCCAAATGACATAATATGACACAAGAAGTTATCAGTCAGAAGATAACCAAAGGTGGGACACTTATCTGTGCCATAACATGAAATGGACCGCTGTTGTAAATGTACCAATCCATTAACTATTTTCCATGCACTTATATATGTGTGACTACATACATGATCCCATCAGCACGGGTAGAAAATGCATGACCTTGCAGAAAGGAATGCATCCCTAAGAGAAAAGGGCACATGCTGACATGTAGGCACAATGGTGTGTTGGCTGCAGTCATGGGACATAATTCTTGTCAATGGGCATTCCTCACTTACCTAGGGGAAGTAGTTTTCTACACCTGCAGGCCTTTAGCCATGTAAGGCATGTCACATGTATGCTGGGCACTAACTTATCACAGACGGCAGTGAGGCACAAGCATCAATCATTCACTGAATCCCACCTGCTTCTGGGTAGCAGATTTCTGCATGCACATATGCCCAGACACATAGCAAAGGACAGTGATCCATCACCCACTTACCTATTGTCTGTGACATTCAGGGGAAGTGATCAGTGGGTCCGAAATCACACCCATCCCAACTACAAATAGTACATGATTGTTCACTGCACACAGCCATTTATTGATCCTGCGGAGGAAGTGGCTTGGGGATTTGCAACAGATGTGTACTAGGTTCAAGGTTCAGAAGGCAAGATACCCCAGTTTAATATATATCACATGTCAACACAATCTCCCATCAACTGTATGACACATGGCTCAGCCCTCATTGTCAGGGGAACAGTCTGTACTCCACTCACTCACCTGGCAATGGAACAGGCAGGAATTTGCTGTGTACTCACCCCTTTCTGGTTGCTGTGCTGCCCTCAAACACCCATCTAGCTCTGGGTAGGCCACCACCAGAATGCAGGCCTACCCAGGGCCCTCCACCCATGTTGAGAGGACAGCCCCAGCTGGGCCTCCACAATCTTCTTTGACCAGCGTTTCAGGTCCTCCCACCTCTTGTGGCAGTGGGCGCTCCACTCCACACCTTCTTGGTGATGGCTTTCCAAATCCCCTTCTTCTGATGGGCATTGACCTGCATGGTTGCAAAAGACAAGACAGAAAATCATGTCAAAATGTTCTGTCTGAAATAGCAGAGTCACATACATGGCTGTATACTAAGCTAAGCACATCAGGTATTGCTCCGACTGGCCAGGTGTGGCACATACCAGTCACTGAGAACATGGACATGACAACAAACACTTCCTAAGCAGTAGACCAATCCACCACCCTGCTCAGGCCCTCCACTGACCAGGTAGGCCTCCTGCATCTTTTGGGACCTGCCCAAGCAATCCGAGTGAGCTCAGAAGCACAATGGGACACATGACATCTCTGTGGCTTTTGAGAGGTGGATTCCAAAGGCACAAATACCCAACCCCACATATGGTTAACAATGAAGGGACTGCAATGGTGGGTACAGGAGTTTCCTAACCTGCCATTGTGAGGACATGTGGACTCACTGATGCATACTCATTCCATCTCAGGAGGTGGGGTAATGTTTCATCTACCTGTGACACAGAACATGCTTCTGGAAATATGTTTCTATCCTACAGTGATGACACCCAACAAACATTGTCAGCCATGTAACACAACAATCGGGCCAGATATCATGGCTTCACAGGATTCATCACACTGTCTGCACTGTAGGACTAACATGTATGCTATAAATCTGCACAGGACAAATTTGACCTGTGTAACGATGACAAGAGGGCTGTTAGAGTAAGGGACCTGTCAATGATCAGAGACACACATTGACAGTGATGCCTAGTGCACATTGATCACAGAGCTTTGACTCTCCATCCAATGCCATCTAATACTCCTCAGTGAAAGAACCTTAAGTATCTGCATCTTAGTACAGAGACCAGAGTGGTCCACATGACAGGATGTCATGTGAGCCAGGTAGTGGACACAGTGTCACAGTTGTATAGTCAAAATGACTCAACTCAATCCTAGACTTGGACCCATACAGTGAGATGCCGTTGACAGACACTGTTCTCTGCAGGCTGAGAAGAAAGAACCTATGAAAATTGATTCCCATCAATTTCATGCATGACAGACTCTCATTTTGGCAAACAGCAATTTGCCATGTGATGTGTATGTGGCACCCATAAGGGCATAGTAAGTCCACATATACATCCAAAACAACAGATTAGCATGGCCAGATGTGGTCTGAAGCTCAGTGGCAACATACACACACCTCACACATGCAACATGCTCATGCTGCACATGCTGTCATGGATGTACATGTGCTATCACATTGTCGACATCCATGTGTCAAGTATTGTATGGGCATGGCTGAGGTTTCCCCTCACCTAGTTAAGTGCATCGCATATCAGGAACAACATGGTACTCTCAAAACACACACAAGTCAGATATCTCAACATCTGGTATTGATCTAAGCTACATGCACAATAAGGGGGTCATTCTGACCCTGGCGGTCAGTGTTAAAGCGGCGGCCAACCCGCCAACAGGCTGGCGGGCCAAAAAATGAATTCTGACCCTGGCGGGAACCGCCAACCCAGGCCGCCGCTTTAACACTCCGACGGCGGCCCAAACAAACAGCGTGGCGGTCACCGCCAACAGCCAGGCGGCAGACAATGTACCGCCCACCCTATCACGACTCACCAATCCGCCACCTTTTCCGGTGCGGGAGCCCCGCCGATAAAAACACGGCGGAAACAGACATTTCCAATGGAAAACGCTCACCTCGACACACTCCACGCGGAATCGGGACAGCATGGAACCGGAACTCCACATCCTCCCAGCCATTGCCTTCCTGCTCTTCTTCCAGGATCACGAACGTCGCCGCAGACGACAACGGTGAGTACTGCACCTACGACACAGGGGAGGGGGGAGGAGGAAAGCTTACGGGCACACACATACGCCACACCCCCACCCCCACCCTCACCCCCACCGAAATACCTACACACCAATGCAGATTAAAAAGTCAGAGTGACACCCCCAAACCCCCAAAACAAAAAAGCAAAGACAAAAGGCAATGATTGTAAAAATAGAACTATATTATAGCAAGAATTAAGAATAGCGAACTTAGCAATATATAAAGAATTATTACACATCTAGAACTATATATATATACAAGTAGCAAAAGTCCGGCACAGTTTTGCAAAGTTCAAATGTCCGTGGGCCAATGTGCAGCAACACATGGGCAAAGCCCACACACAAGATCAAGTCCATTGGAGAGAACACTGCTGGGGCATCACAAAAATCAAATACTCGCACCTCAGGGGGAAGGGAAGGGGGGGCACCTCAGCCACATGAGTTCACGACGCCAGATCCACGAAGGGCCTCCATGCCCACTGTGCCATCCTGGGGAGTGCAAAGCCACAGTCTCTCAAGTCTCTACAGTGGGTGGGTTGCCCACTGTGCCATCCTGGGGAGTGCAAAGCCACAGTCTCTCAAGTCTCTACAGTGGGTGGGTTGCCCAATGCAAAGCCACAGTCTCTCAAGTCTCTACAGTGGGTGGATTGCCCACTGTGCCATCCTGGGGAGTGCAAAGCCACAGTCTCTCAAGTCTCTACAGTGGGTGGATTGCCCACTGTGCCATCCTGGGGGGTGCAAAGCCACAGTCCATCAGGTGGATTACAGAGTCCACTGGTCATGGAGGAGGCATGGTGGGCAGAGTGCCTCGTGAAGCCCTGCCCGACACAGAACCGGGCCTGCCAATGGGCCAGCGGTGCTTGACAGGAGGGCCCAGCGGAGCGGTGCTTGAGATGAGGGCCCAGCGGAGCGGTGCTTGACAGGAGGGCCCAGCGGAGCGGTGCTTGAGATGAGGGCCCAGCGGAGCGGTGCTTGACAGGAGGGCCCAGCGGAGCGGTGCTTGACAGGAGGGCCCTGTTCAGCGGTGCTCCTCACGGCGGGGCCCTGTTCAGCTGTGCTCCTCACGATTGGCGGGCCCCTGTTCAGCGGTGCTTCTCACGGCGGGGCCCTGTTCAGCGGTGCCTGTCTTGGCGGGGCCATGTTCAGCGGTGCTTCTCACGGCGGGGCCCTGTTCAGCGGTGCTCCTCACGGCGGGGCCCTGTTCAGCGGTGCCTGTCTTGGCGGGGCCATGTTCAGCGGTGCTTCTCACGGCGGGGCCCTGTTCAGCGGTGCCTGTCTTGGCGGGGCCCTGTTCAGCGGTGCTTCTCACGGCGGGGCCCTGTTCAGCGGTGCTCCTCACGGCGGGGCCCTGTTCAGCGGTGCTTCTCACGGCGGGGCCCTGTTCAGCGGTGCTCCTCACGGCGGGGCCCTGTTCAGCGGTGCCTGTCTTGGCGGGGCCCTGTTCAGCAGTGCTTCTCACGGCGGGGCACTGTTCAGCGGTGCTCCTCACGGCGGGGCCCTGTTCAGCGGTGCTTCTCACGGCGGGGCCCTGTTCAGCGGTGCCTGTCTCGGCGGGGCCCTGTTCAGCGGTGCCTGTCTTGTGTTTTGAGTGAACCACACCTGGCCAATACTTCCTGCTCAGTCAGCATCGGACCTTTCCGTTGCGGGGCCCCCCTGTGATGGAGTCCTGGGGCCCTGGGTCTCCTCCGATACCCCCGGAATGGGGCTGGTGGGGCCCTCATGGCCAGGTCGGCGGCTCCCTGCCTTTTGTGCTTTGCTGCCCTTGCCCTCCTTGGCAGACTCTCCGTGGCCCTTGGCTCCCTTACCCGATGTGGCAGGTGACGGTGCAAGGCTACCCTCCTTGGGGGCAGGCGTATCAGGCCTGTCGCGCCTGCCCTTCAGTTTTTTGCTCCTCTTCCCAGGGGGGTGGGGGGGGCTGGCTGTGCCTTTGCTGCTGGCCGATGTCCCTGCACAAGGAAAAGGCGGACTCCAAAAACCAGCCACGACGTTCTTGGGAGTTGCTGGGCTGGTGGTGGCTGAGGTGTTTTTGGAACTCTTACGAGATGGAGGGGGTGGGTCAGGTGAGGAAAAGAGGTCCAGTTTATAGAGGATTAGTTTTTTAGGAGCCATGGGAAGGGTAGGTGGAGTGGGTATGGGAGTGGAGGAAGAGGATGTGGTTGTAGGAGAGTCAAGTCTGGTGTCTTTGGGTGCAGGTGCTTGGGCTGGAGGCTGACGTGAGGTGGATGGCTGTTGGTTGGGTGCCTGCCTTCGTTTGTGTGGTTTGGAAGCGGGGGTGACAGACACACTGGGAGAGGACACAGGCGACGTGTACATGGCAGTGGGGGTGGTGACTGCACATGTGCGGACTGGTGTGGAGGGTGTGCTGGTGATGGGTGTACTGGCTGATGGTGGTGTGCATGCAGGTGTGAGTGTAGACGTCACAGGGAGGGAGGAGGGAGACGAGGAGGTGGGGGACACAGAGGAGGTAGTGGCTGTTGGCATGTCTGCATCTGTATGTTGCTTGTGTGAATGCTTGTGTGTTCTGTGGTGCTTATGTCTGGATGAGCTTCCCTTGGGTGTTGAGGTGTGTGCAGGCTGGTCTGTAGGTGTGGATGGGATAGGCAGAGGAACAGGGGAGTGGGACTGGGTGGAGGGAGTTAAAAGAGGGAGGCTGGAGACAGGACAATCGCTGCCGTCAATGCTGAGGCCACAGCGTTGAACGATCGCTGATGGGCAGCCTGACCCGAATGAAGGCCCTCCAGGTATGCATTGCTTTGATGCACCTCCCTCTCCACACCCTGGATGGCATTCAAAAGGGTAGATTGCCCAACAATGATGGTCCTCAGGAGGTCAATGACCTCCTCACTGAGGGCAGCAGGGGTGACTGGGGCAGGGCCTGAGGTGCCTGGGGCGAAGGAGATGGCCGCCTTCCTGGCCGTGCGGGCACGGGCCGAAGGCCGAGGGGCTGCTGGGAGGGCGGAGCTGGTGCGCTGGGTGGCGCATGTACCTGTAGTATCGGTGGGCACGGATGTTGCCGCCACCGCAAGGGAGCTCCCATCCGAGGACCTGTCGGTGTCACTGACGTCTGCACGGGTCCCCGTGGTGGAGCCCCCCTCGCCCTCCGTCTCACTGGTCATGTCTGAGTCTGTTGCATGGCCCTCCGGGGCCATGTGAGATGCAGCTCCCTCTTGTGCCGATGCCACTTCTCCTCCGCCTGATGATGCTAATGCACACATTCACCGAAAAACAAAGAAAATGGGGGGGGTGGGGTGGAGAAATAAAGACAAGTTGAGTGCATGCATTGGGGACACCGTTGGCGGACAGGACAGACACAGAAGCCCCCTGCACTACGCTGCGCACTTGGGGTACACTACTCATTCCCTGGGACATGCCCTACAAGCCTATGGGCGACAACTGCCCACACAGAATACACAGGTCCATGAATAGCGTTACTAGGCACCCTACAGAGGTGGGGGGCGGGGGCACAGGACCATACCTCACGGAGGGGCCTAGCCTACAGAAATCCCCCTGGCCTAGGGATACCCACAGCCCTCCTCCCCCACCCAGGCACCTCCACTGTGCGCAAATATAGCTGAATGTGCTGGTACTCACCCCCTTGTGTCTGCTGTGATGTCCTCAAGCGCCCATCTAAATCGGGGTAGGCCACAACCAGGATCCGGGACATCAGGGGGGTCAAAGTATGACTGGCACCCCTCCTAGGTTGGGAGGCCATCCCCAGCAGAGCCTCGGAGGTCTTCCTGCTCCCGCGGCGGATGTCCTCCCACCTCTTGCGGCAGTGGGTGCCCCGTCTGTTGTGGACCCCCAGGGCCCGGACGTCCTTGGCGATGGCACGCGAAATATCGATCTTCTGATGGGCGCTGACCTATGTGACAGGTACAGGGGGGGAAAAAAAACATCATCACTTTTCTGCATGCTCGATGTGAGTGGCCCCCCCTCCCCAAACTTGCCAGGTGGCACATGCTCTCATCTGTCGTGCCATGCATTCGTAATTCGCTCCCCTCCTCTCCATCGTACATCCACCCCACTCATCACAGGCATTGCCCACTATGCATTGGCCCCTGTGTACTCACCTGTTGGTCTGTAGGACCGTAGAGTAGCGCATACTGGGGGAGGACCCCGTCCACGAGCTTCTCCAACTCTTCGGAACTGAAGGCGGGGGCCCCTTCCCCAGTCGCAGCAGCCATTGTCACTTCCAGACCGAGGTCACAGCAGCACTTGCAGTATAGGTCCTCTCCTGTGGATGCTCAGGTCTCGTGTGGTTAAGCAGAGAGAAAATGGCGGTCACGCCCGCGACGGTGCGTACCGCGGCGGTGCGTATCGCGACCGCCGGCGCACATCGTCATTGGCTCCTGAAACCCATAGGGTTCAATGTTAACCAATGCTGCTTTGCGCCGCCGTCTTCGACCGCCTACCGCCATGGCGTGCCACGCCAGCGCAATGACCTCACTTCACATTGTCACACTTCACAGGTCAGGCAGCCGCCATTTCAAGGGCCCACATGGCTTAATTCCTACTGCGTCACACATGGCTAGGCCTTGCATCGACACTCATACAAGCTATTCAATCCAGAGAGATTCGTGTACTGTGCAGGCTGTGGGAACTTACCTGTGGATTGATTGACTCTGTGCTCCATGTTGTCCTTCCTAGGCACCGTCCGCTGGGACTTGCGAGGCGACGGAGGAATGTTCCCGTGTACAGACCGCTGGTGGACCTGTCGACAATGGAAGAACGACATGTCATACTCACCTACAGACTCAACAGTGCCACTATACAGGAACTGTGTGCCCAGCTGGAGCCAGACCTGATGTCACCCATCCGCCAACCCACAGGGATTCCACCTCTAGTGCAGGTGCTGTCAGTACTCCATTTTTTGGCTAGTGGATCATTTCAAACTACAGTGGCCATTTCATCTGGGATGTCTCAGCCTATGTTTTCAAGGGTGTTGTCCAGAGTGTTGTCTGCCCTGATGAAATACATGCGGAGCTACATCATTTTCCCTGAGGTGGGTGACTTGCCTACAGTGAAGGGTGATTTCTATGCCCTTGGACACATTCCCAATATCATTGGTGCCATTGATGGAACCCATGTGGCTTTGGTCCCCCCAAAAGACAATGGACAGGTGTACAGGAACCGAAAAAGTTATCATTCCATGAATGTCCAGGTGGTCTGTTTGGCTGACCAGTACATCTCCCATGTAAATGCCAAGTTCCCAGGGTCAGTGCATGACGCGTACGTCATGCAAAATAGCAGCATCCCTTATGTGATGGAACAGCTACTGAGACAGCGTGTGTGGCTAATTGGTGACTCTGGTTACCCCAACCTGCCTTGGCTATTGACCCCAGTGAGGAATCCCAGGACAAGGGCAGAGGAACGGTACAATGAGGCCCATGGGCGTACTAGGAGGGTGATCGAGCGGACCTTCGGCCTCCTGAAGGCCAGGTTTAGGTGCCTGCATATGACAGGTGGATCCCTAATGTACTCACCAAAGAAGGTGTGTCATCTCATCGTAGCCTGCTGCATGCTTCACAACCTAGCTTTGCAACGCCAGGTGCCTTTCCTACAGGAGGATGGTCCAGATGGTGGTGTTGTTGCCGCTGTGGAGCCTGCGGAGAGTGAAGAGGAGGAAGACGAAGAGGACGACACAGACAACAGGGACAGAGTGATACTGCAGTATTTCCAGTAACACACAGGTAAGAATCTACTCCTGCATTTTATTATATCTGTAACAGTTCTGGCTCTCTACTGTCTGACCTTTCACCCCAATGTATGGTAACTTAGTTGTGAATTTGCCTTCCTATTTCAGTGATGTGGTCCCCACAGAGTGCCCTCTGGTTTATTTCCCCATGGACTACCGCTGTGTGACACTGGTATGTTGTCATCACAATGTATTTGGCCATTTTTGGTTGGTTATATCGAATACATTTGGTTTAAAAAAATAAATAGCAGACTCCAGATGGTTTTTGTGCAATAATTGTGTTTATTGAAGTGCAAAAATTGGTGTATAGTTCAAAAAGGGTGATGGGTGATGGTGGAGGCATGTCCATGGCAGAGTCCAGACTCACGTTCGCACAGGTGCATTGTCCATATGCCTGTGGAAGGTGGAGCAGGGGCAGTTCAAGGTTGGACAGGGTGAACAAGTGGGACAGTGGGATGACATCCGGGGGGATCCGTGCATGGCGGGGGTCTTGACATCCTACTCTGTCTTCTTCCTCAATCTCAGGCCTTTCTTGCGGGGTGGTTCATGTTCTGCAGGGGGTGGGGTTCGGGTGGGCCGTTGCTGTTGTGTCGGGGCCTCCTGACCACTAGCGCCGGCGGAGGTGGTGGGCTGTTCTTCCTCCATGCTAGTGGCAGGGGCCCTTTGGGGGGCAACATGGTCCCGCAATGTGGTGACAATCTGGTTGAGTGCCACCACGATTGTACCCATTGCGGAACTGATGCTGCGCAGTTCTTCCTTGAACCCCATGTACTGGCCCTCCTGCATGGCCTGGCTCTCCTGGAACCTGGCCAGGACCGTCGCCATCGTCTCTTGGGAGTGGTGGTACACTCCCATGATGGTGGTGAGGGCCTCTTGGACAGTGGGTTCCCTAGGCCTGTCCTCCCTCTGTCGCACAGCAGCCCTCCCAGTTCCCCTTTGTTCCTGGGCCTCTATCCCCTGGACGGTGTGCCCACTACCACTGCCCCCAGGTCCCTGTTGTTGTTGGGGTGGTGGGTTGCCCTGGGTGCCCTGTAGTGGTAGACACACCGCTGCTTGACCTGTCCTGGAGAGAGAGGCATGGGCCCGCTGGGTGGGTGCTGTGCTGGGGTTTCCAGAGGGGGGTAGGTCTGCTGGGGCCTGTGGCTGCCTGAGGGGAACCGACTGTCTAGAGGTCCCCAATGGTCCGGGCTGGTCATCAGGTTCTAGGTCGACAGAGCTGCTGTCATCACTGGGGGCCTGTTCTGGGGGTGGGATGGACATTTCTGGACCCTCCGGGCCGGTGTGTTGGCGTTCGGGCACTGCAGGGGTAAAAGAGTATGGTTATTGCTTCTGTGTGTGCCATGGCGTGCGATTTGTGGGTGCCCTTGTCCCCCAGTGCTGGCATTCCCTTGTGGGAGGAGTTGTGAGGGTGGTTTGGGGGGGGGATGGGTATGTGCAGTGGTCATGCTTAGGTGATGGGTGTCCATGGTTTGTGTTGCCATTCAGGGGTTGGTGTTGGTTTGGGTGGGTTGTGCTGGTGAGACATTAGCAGGGAGGATATGTGCTGGGGGGTCGGGGTGAGGGTGGGGGTGGGGGTTGGCATGCTGGTGGTTGGGGGGGGAAGTAGTTGAGATTAGACTTACCAGAGTCCATTCCTCCGCCTACTCCAGCGAGGCCCTCAGGATGCAGGATGTTCAAGACCTCTTGCTCCCATGCTGTGAATTCGGGTGGAGTGGGTGGGGGTCCGCCGCCAGTTTTCTGCACAGCGATGTTGTGTCTTGACACCATCGTCCGCACCTTCCCCCGTAGGTCGTTCCAGCGCTTTCGGATGTCTTCCCGATTTCTGGGATGCTGTCCCACAGCGTTGACCCTGTTGACGATCCTTTGCCATAGCTCCGCCTTCCTGGCTATTGTGGTGTGCTGCACCTGTGTGCCAAAGAGCTGGGGCTCTACCCTAATTATTTCCTCCACCATGACCCTGAGTTCTTGGTCCGAGAACCTGGGGTGTCTTTGGGGTGCCATGGGGTGGTGTGGATGAGGTGTGGGGTGTGGGGTGGTGTTTGTGGTGATGAGTGTAGTAGTGTGTGGTGTTTTGTGCGTAGATGTAGTGTGGGGGATGATGTTGGGTTCCTGTGTGTGTTGTGGTTTGCGTTCCCTGTGCTCTCTCTCTGTGTATTGCGCCTTGTCTCTGAATTTCGATTTGTGGGGGTTTGTGGGTGATGTGGGTGTGTGTTTTATATCGTATTGATTGTGTGGGAGTGGTGTTTGTATGTGTATCAGGTGTGTGTATTTTGAATTATCCAATGTGGCTGTGTTTTGTAAAGGTGTGTGTATTTTGACCGCGGCGGTGTGTACCGCCAATGGGATACCGCGGTTGAAAGACCGCCGCGTGGATTCGTGGGTCGTAATGGCATGGGCGTATTTCTGTTGGCGTGACGGTGGAGGTTTGGTCATCTCCAGTTTATCGCTGATGTGGTGGCCTTCAGTGGAGGTCGGGTTTTTGGCGGTTTGGCAGTTGTGGGTCAGAATGACCCTGGCGGGTTACCGCGGCGGTGTTATGGCGGTCTTCTGACCGGCGGTAACTGCCTTTTACCGCCAGGGTCAGAATGACCCCCTAAGTCTCCTATTGACGCCACACCAACAGCCCCCCAATGGCCCTCACTTTACATATTGTTTACCATGGCCTCAATCTAGCCTATGAGGAGTAGAAATATGGTGAAATACAGGATAAAATAGTGTACATGAGGCACTTACCAGCTCCTCTGGTGAACCATAAAGTTGTTTATACAGGGGTACGACCTCCTCCACTAGCTTCTTAAGCTCCTCCGGGGAGAAGGCTATGGCCCTATCACCTGTTTGACATGGCATGATTGCTCCCAGAGGTGGTAGACAGCAGCTCAGGTAGTGGAGGTCTTGTTTGCACCAGTGTCAGGAATCAAGTGAGGGATGTTGCAGAACATGGAGGTTACGTCCACCACATAAATGACCATCACCGCCGGCAGATACAGTCATTGGCCAAATACCATCACTGGTGACAACATAACCGATGGCAGTGTCTGCCGTAGTAGCATCTGCCTGCCCCCATTACAACTTCAGTTGATGGTCGAGGGTGGTTCACAATGTCCAGTGGAGTAAGTCAGGCACCCACCATTTTAGGGAAACAACATAAGGTCTATGGCCAAATAAAATGTGTCACAAGTACAACATTTTTGTTAATGCTAGTGGTGAGTGCTGGTCTTCTCCTATAAAGCTGTCCATACAGGGGTAGGACCTCCTGCACTAACTTCTCAAGCTCCTCTTGGGAGAAGGCTGGGGCCCTATCACCAGTTGGACATGGCATGATTGCTCCCAGAGGCGGTAGACAGCAACTCTGGTAGTGGAGGTCTTGTTTGCAACAGTGTCAGGCGTCAAGTGAGGGATGTTGCAGAACATGGTTGTCACGTCCGCCACATACGTGACCATCACCGCCAGAAAATACAGTCATTGACCAAAGACCATCACTGGTGACAACGTAGCTGATGGCAGTGTCCACCGCAGTAGCATATGCCTACCACCAAGACAACTTCCGCTGATGGACGACGGTGGTTCACAATGTCCAGTGGAGTAGGCCAGGCAACCACCATTTTAGGGGAACAACATGAGGTTTATGCCAAAATAAAATGTGTCACAAGTAAAAGAATGTTGTTAAAGCTAGTGGTGAGTGCTGGTCTTCTCCTGGCTACTTGCTCTGGGACACAGCCCTCCCCCCACAAAAATGATGTATGTGACATGAACTCACAGTCTGAGTGGCAAGTCTCAAGCACAAATAATTGCTGCCCGGGTAGATGATGTGTACACAGTTGTTGGACTGTAAGGGGGAAACATGTTACGTCTGTATGATTGACAGTGGTGATGTCTACTGTGTATCATGTCCTTTACCTCTGACATGCCTTGTCACAGTTTGTGAATGACATGCATATATGTATGTATGTGTATGTGTGTATGTATGATGCCTATCCTCATTTTTTGTTCCACATAGGTACCCAGGGAGGGGAAGGATCAGACATCCTCCTGTGTAGCATACACTGGCAGACCTTCAGGCCGTGGGAAACAGATACGTCACGATCTACTGGCTGAACAGGCAATCATAGATCTCTGTCATCAGTTGGAGCCAGATCTGATGCCTGCCATTAGTCATTCAAATAGCTTACCACCCATCACACAAGTCATGGCAGTGTTCCAATTCTTGGCCACAGAGTCCTCACAGAATACAGTGGCACTATCTGCTGGGATGTCTCAGCCTATGTTCAGTATATTATTGAAGGGTGTACTCTCAGCAGTGTTGAAACACCTGGACAGCTACATCGTATTTCCTTAACATGAGGACTTTGCCCATGTGAAGGCTGACATCTATGGTTTGGCACACATCCAACATGTGGTGAGAGCCATTGATGGTACACATGTAGGCTTGATTCCACCGCATTTCAATGAATAAGTCTATCGGAACAGGAAGAATTTCCATTCCATAAATGTCCAGGTTGTTTGTTTGGCAGACCTCTACATTTCACAGGTCTGTGCCTGTTTTCAGGGTTCAGTCCATGATGCCTTTATCATGTGGAGCCCAATTCCACAGCACATGTCACAACTGTACGCAGAGAGGGCCTGGCTGGTTGTTAAGTCACGTATGTCATGTCATTTTTCTAAGGCAATGTCTGTTGCTATGAAAATGATGAGAGGGGCTCATAGTTGCACATATGTTGCATTCCCTTAAAGGGGACTCTGCATTCCCAAACTGTTTATGGTTGTTGACACCAGTGAGGAACCCAATTACGCCTGGGGAAATCCACTTCAAAGATGCCCATGGAAGAACACAACTTGTTGTGGAGTGGGTTTTTGTGGTCTTGAAAGCCAGATTTCGCTGTCTGGACAAGACAGGTGGAGCCCTCCTCTACTCACATGAAAAGGTTTGTATGATCATTGTGGCCTTTTGCTTGCTCTACAACATTGCCCTGAGGGGGAACATCCCATATATACCAGATGAGGGGGAGCTAGCAGTGTCACTGGGTGAGCCCCCTGAAATGCCAAATGAGGAAGACAGTGATGAAGAGAAAGGTGAAGACTTCCAGGCATATCTCATCAATCACTACTTCACTTGAGTGTGAGTATGTCATGTGATGTGATTTCTGTGACTGTCTGGGGAAGTGAAGGGGTCAGGGTGTATCGAGAGGGGTTATTTCCCACTAAAGACACGGCAGCCCATGCTATGAAGTATACAGCCAAGCTTTACTGCACAAGTCAGACTAGGACATGTAATTACCTTTATGATCTGCCTTGTTTGTGTCAGTCTCATTGTAATGTGAGTAGATCTATAGTATCTTGTTGTAGGAGGCCGGCCTGGTTTGTAGTGGGCACCTAAGGTACTTACACCTTATACCAGGTCCAGTTATCCCTCATTAGTTCCTCACTGGTGTCAACAACCATAAACAGTTTGGGAATGCAGAGTCCCCTTTAAGGGAATGCAACATATGTGCAACTATGAGCCCCTCTCATCATTTTCATAGCAACAGACATTGCCTTAGAAAAATGACATGACATACGTGACTTGTAGGCAGTGTTCTAGCAGCTTAGGTTGTCTAGGGGTAGCTGTAGCAGAGCAGCCAAGGCTGAACTAGGAGACATGCTAAGCTCCTGCAATACCACTATAGTTACACAGTACTCATACACACTACTCAGTGTTAACCAAAATACAGGTATTTTATTTTAGTGACATAAGGCCAAAAATATCTCAGAGACAATACTCCTTCTGGAGGTAAGTATTATACACAGTGTATACACTAGTAATGAAAATCAGGTAATTAAACAGTCATAGAATAGTGCAAACAGTAGTAAATACAATACATTGTAATGCCAAATTCTCCCCTAGGCAATTGTAGTCCGTAGAGGGGCGCTGGGAGTGCATGAAAATACCAAAGGTAAGTAAAGTACCCCACTTCAGAGACCAGGAAAGCAAAAGTAAAGTATAGCAATTTTCCTCAGGACACACTACAAGTCGTGATAAAGGATTATGCAAGAACCAAGCAAGACTGCAAGCAACAAACAATGGATTCGTGGACCTGAAGACGTGTGGAGAGAGGAGACCAAGGTCCTCATTATAACATTGGCGGTAAATCCTGCTTACCACCACGGTGATGGCCGCCAACATACCGCAGCGGTGGCAAATATCTATTCCCTATATTATGACACTCACACATCAATCCAACAGAATACTGCCACATACACAAATCCGCCAGTCCAAAGATCAGTGCTAAAGTGGCAGTACCAACACCCATACCGTTACGCCAACAAAACAACGCCCACCAAATCATGACCCACGAATCACCATGGCGGACATTCAATGGCAGTAAACCACTGACGGTACATACTGTCGCACTCAGAATGGACACCCACATTGAAAACAACACTGCATTGGCCAATACTAAAATCACACACCTGACACACATACACACACCAAACCCACCCGCCCACAGTACCATAAAACACACACCCACAGTACCCACAACCCTTTACAGACAACAATTACTGCCAGGATATAGACATGAACAGCACAGAGACAACTAGACACACACACCACATACACCCATACATCCGTCTGCACCCCCAATCACACACCCCACCACATTACTCAACACACTCTCACCAACACACACCATACAATACCCATGTCCCCACTAAGGCACCCCCGTTTCACTGATGAGAAGTTAAGGGTCATGGTGGGGGAAATACGGTAGAGCCACAGCTGTTTGGAGCACAGGTACAGCAAATATTAATTGCCAGGAAGATGGAGCTATGGCGTAGAATCGTAGATAGGGTGAACACCGTGGGACAGCACCCAAGAACAAGGGAAGACATCAGGAAGAGGTGGAACGAACTATGGGGGAAGGCACAGGCTTGCCATACAGAGGACTGGCGGTGGACCCCCAACTCCTCCCCCACAGCTCACAGCATGGGAGGAGCAAGTCTTGGCACTACTGCATCCTGAGGGACTCGCTGGAGTAGCCGGAGGACTGGACACTGGTGAGTCAATATTTACTACTTATCACCCCCCATACCTCCATGTCATCACACCCCCTCACCCTCACTCCCATTACCCCATTCCATCCCACACACTGCACCTACATATAGGACCAACCCCAATGCCAAATCCTGCATGCTATGCCAATGCATGGACAGCCCTCCCAGCCCTGCATGGACACCAATCACTAAAGCATGCACAGCGTAGGGAAACTAACAATCCCACAATACATCACCATGCACAAACAAGGGTGTCAGGGCAATAGCAACAATAGAGGGGAAGCCAAGGATGTACAATATGTCACAGACATGAAGCATAATACATCACTTTCCTCCCCATGGGTGCCCCACCCACCCAGCGTACCCACACCTCTGTAACCAGGACATGTCAATCAGCAGTGTGCCCACCTGTACAGGGACCCCAGTCCACACCTCTCCCCCAAGACAATCAGGGACCTGCGGTCAGTGGCAGTGGGCATACCGTTCAGGGGACAGAGGCACAAGGAAAAAGGGACATTGGGAGGACCACTGTGCGCCGGGGGAGGACAGGCCCAGGGAACTGACTCTCCAGGAGGCACTCACTGAGATCCTGGGAGCCTACCAACATTTCCAGGATACGATGGGCCAGATCCTTGACAACGTACAGGAGAACAGGCAGCTACAGGAGGAACAGTATCAGGTGATCATGGAGGACTTGCAGGCCATCAAAACCACCTTGATGTCCATAGCAGGGGTGGTGGCAAACATGGCCAACATCACGAGGGAAGCAACAGCACACCACCAGGCCAGTACAACTAGCCAGTCTATTGACCAGCCCTCTAATTCCGCTGCAGCTAGTGCGTAGGAGGCCCCACCACAGGACCCACAGGCCACCAGCACTCCTCCCCCTGCAGAAGGTGAACCACCCCTCAAAAATTCCCTGCGACCCAGACAGAAGCCAGAGATACTTGCCAAGGCCACCGCCAGGAAATAAGACTGTCCTGATTGTCCCCCTTGTGTCCCACACTGTCACCTTCTCCACTTTGAAGTGCCTTTGCTCCCCTTCCTATAGCCCCTTGGACTCTGGACCTGTGCTACAAACAAACTGGAACAATACCCTGGACATTTCTCCATCATCACCCCATTCCATTGCACGTTTTCCTCAATTTCATAGCACTACAACAAACACCCTTGAACACAGCTTGACTACTAGTATTTTATGTGTTGAAAATGTGCATTTATGGAAACTGTCACATCTAGTGCAAATGATCTGAACACTGTGAGAGCATAGAAATAATGACCTGTAGCTGTCTGTAGTCATCCCATCAGTACACAGTTGTTACTCTCACCAACATCTGTAAAATGACAAGTCATAGGTGACAGTAAGTTGAGATGCAATGGAGGTTAATGCCATCATGCTACAGCCACACAGAAAACATCAATAGTCAGAGGACTGTCTCACCTGTGTGTCATTGGAAGTATTGAATTATAACTGATGTTCTGTTGTCCTCACCCTCATCCTCTGCCTCCTCATCCTCACTGTCATCAGGGTTCACTGCTGCCACAGGGGCATCTCCAGTCTCCTCCTCCTGCAGAAAAGGTACATGCTGTCTGAGGGCCAGGTTGCACAACATGCAGCATGCCACTACTATCTGGCAGACCTTCTTGGGGGAGTAGCACAGGGATCCACCTGTCAGAGGGAGGCACCTGAACCTGGCCTTCAGAAGCCCAAAGGACCTCTCAATGGTCTCCCTTGTGCCTCATTATAATGTTCCTCAGCCCCTGTCTTGGCATTCCTCACAGGGGTCAGCAGCCATGATAGCTTTGGGTTGCCAGAGTCACCTGCAAGTATTGAGGGTCAACATTTAGCCTCACACAATGCTATGTGGATGACACCTGAAGGCATACACTAACATACAGTGGGTGGGTACCATGGCCCACGTATTAGCCACAACCTCTGCCTCTGTAGTTGGGCCATCACATTTGGGATGCTGCTATTCCTCAGGACAAAGGCGCCATGCACCAAACCAGGATACTTAGCAGTGACGTGGGAGATGTACTGTTCCACCACGCACACCATTTGCACATTCAGTGAGTGGAAACTCGTACGATTCCTGAACACCTGTTCATTCTGGCGGGGAGGACTAACGCAATATGTGTCCCGTCAATCGCCCCAACAATATTGGGGATATGTCCCATTGCATAGAATCCAGCCTTCACAGTGGCCAGATCTTCCACCTGGGGGAAAGCTATGCAGCTGCACATGTGTTTTACCGGGGCAGACAAAACTCTTGCCAGCACGATTGAAAACATTGGCTGTGACATTCCTACTGCCAAGCCCACTGTCACTTGGAAAGAACCAGTTGCCAGGAAATGGAGAACTGATAGCACTTGCACAAGAGGGGGGATCCCAGTTGAATGACAGATAGCAAATATCAGGTCAGGCTCCAATTGGGCACACAGCTCTGTGATTGTGGCCCTGTCCAGTCTATAGGTGAGTATAATGGGCCTGTCCTCCAGTGTAGCCATTTCCATAACGGCTCTGTACACAGGAGTTTGTCTCCTCCTCCTATTTATCCGAAGCGGTAGGTATCGAAGAGAGTAGGCTGTCACAATTTGAACAATGGCACCACAACCTCAGTGTACATAGTGCATTTATGTGATGGGACAGTGGGAATGGCGAGGTATGTGCTAATCTAGGCTGTGACGCAGTTAAGGTTTGTATGACCGTTGTCCGCCACCATGAAATGGAGAACCGCCTGTCCTGCATGTAGGGACAGGTGGAAGTGAGGTAACTCCACCGACGTTGGGCATCGTGGCGGAAGGCAGTCTTGTCCCACTGTGCAATTCGTCATTGGATAATATGGGGCTCTATGGAGTACAGTGGCAAATGGGGATCAACGCAGGCTGTGACTGTCTACACCACCGCGGACGTGACCACCATTTTCTATTTGATTCCACACTTGTTTCCTGACCTTCAACAGGAGAACACTTACACTGCGTGTGCTGATGTGACCTGTGTCTGGAACCTACCATGGCCCATATGACCGAGGAATGGGCCCCTGCCTTCACTGTGGAGGAGTTCGGGCGATTGGTGGATGGGGTCCTACCCCAGTACAGACTGCTGTATGGGCCTCCAGACCAACAGGTGAGTACACCTTGGACACAATGCATGTGGGAAGGATACATGGAGATGTGTGTGCAAGCATCGTGTCATCTGGGGGGATGTCTTGTGGTGGTGTACATGGTGTGCACCAGGCGATTTGTGTGCCAATGGAGTTGAAAACGGCACTGGTGGACCATATGTGTGACAGGCTGTATTGTATGTGTAAAGGTGTCCTCCTGTCTGTATTACCTCTGCAGGTCAGTGCCCAACAAAAGAAGGGATTATGGCATGCCATCACCAAGGACGTGTGGACCCTGGGGGTCTATGGCAGGCAGAGCACCCACTGTTGCAAACTGCGAGAGGACCTGAGATGCTGGGCATGGAAGACCGTGGAGGCCCATCTGGGGATGGCTCCCAATGAGGAAGGGGTGCCCATTGGAACCTGACCTCCCCAATGGCCCACATACTGGTGGTGGCCTACCCAGAGCTGGATGGTCGCTTGAGGGCATCACAGCAGCCACAAAGGGGTGAGTCCAGTGGGCATTACTACAATAACTGACAGGTGGCATGGGATCCGGGTGGTGGGTGTGAGTTAGTGGGTGCCCCCTAATGGCAGGTCAGACATTGCAGTGCGATCCAGCTCATGGCTAATGGGGGTATGGCAAATGCAGGTAACCTAGCTTGTTAGCATTCCATGTCAGTCAGGGCTTTGTGTGTACCAGGGGGGGTGCAGTTGGCTGTGAGTGGCCCTTATCTTGCTGTGGCATCTAGCCAAATCACTGGCAGTTCAATGCATAGTGCTCAATGTAGGAAAGTACCATCTTGCCTGGCATGTTACCCCCATTTTTACTGTATGTATGTTTGTTTTTGCCTATGTGTCACTGGGGTCCTGCTGGTCAGGACCCCAGTGCTCATAAAGTATGCCCTGTATGTGTTCCCTGTGTGGTGCCTAACTGTATCACTGAGGCTCTGCTAACCAGAACCTCAGTGTTTATGCTCTCTCTGCTTTTAAAATTGTCACTGCAGGATAGTGACTCATTTTACCAATTCTCATTGGCACACTGGAACACCCTTATAATGTATATGGAACCTAGGTACCCAGGGTATTGGGGTTCCAGGAGATCCCTATGGGCTGCAGCATTTCTTTTGCCACCCATAGTGAGCTCAGACAATTCTTACACAGGACTGCCACTGCAGCCTGAGTGAAATAACGTCCACGTTATTTCACAGCCATTTTACACTGCACTTAAGTAACTTATAAGTCACCTATATGTCTAACCCTCACTTGGTGAAGGTTAAGTGCAAAGTTACTTAGTGTGGGGGCACCCTGGCACTAGACAAGGTGCCCTCACGTTGTTCAGGGCAAATTCCCCAGACTTTGTGAGTGCGGGGACACCATTACACGTGTGCACTACATATAGGTCAATACCTATATGTAGCTTCAGAATGGTAACTCCGAACATGGCCATGTCACATGTCTAGGATCATGGAATTGTCACCCCAATACCATTCTGGTATTGGGGAGACACTTCTATGCATCCCCGGGTCTCCAGAATAGAGCCCGGGTACTGCCAAACTAACTTTCCGGGGTCTCCACTGCAGCTACTGCTGCTGCCAACCCCTCAGACAGGTTTCTGCCTCCCTGGGACCTGGGCAGCCTAGTCCCAGGAAGGCAGAACAAAGGATTTCCTCTGAGAGAGGGTGTTTCACCCTCTCCCTTTGGAAATAGGTGTGAAGGGCCTGGGAGGAGTAGCCTCCCCTGGCCTCTGCCCTCTCTGCATAAGCCAGTCTACACTGGTTCAGGGATCCACACAGCCCTGCTCTGGCACGAAACTGGACAAAGGAAAGGGGAGTGACCACTCCCCTGACCAGCACCTCCCAGGGGAAGTGCCCAGAGCTCCTCCAGTGTGTCCCAGACCTCTGCCATCTTAGATGCAGAGGTGTGAGGGCACAATGGACAGCTCTGAGTGGCCAGTGCCAGCAGGTGACGTCAGAGACCCCTCCTGATAGGTGCTTACCATTCTCTGTAGCCAATCCTTCTCTGTGGGCTATTTAGGGTCTCTCCTGTGGGTATCTCACCAGATAACGAATGCAAGAGCTCACCAGAGTGCCTCTGCACTTCCTTCTTCGACTTCTGACAAGGATCGACCGCTGACTGCTCCAGGACGCCTGCATAACCGCAACAAAGTAGCAAGAACACTACCAGCAACATTGTAGCGCCTCATCCTGTCGGCTTTCTCGACTGTTTCCTGGTGGTGCATGCTCTGAGGGCTGTCTGCCGTCACCCTGCACTGGAAGCCAAGAAGAAATCTACTGTGGGTCGATGGAATCTTCCCCCTGCCAACGCAGACACCAAACTTCTGCATCACTGGTCCTCTGGGTCCCCTCTCATCCTGACGAGCATGGTCCCTGGAACACAGGAGCTGGGTCCAAGTGTCTTTGACAGTCCAGTGGCTCTTCTGTCCAAATTTGGTGGAGGTAAATCCTTGCCTCCCCACGCCAGACAGTAATCCTGTATACTGCGTGAACTGCAGCTGCTCGGGCTTCTGTGCATTTTTGCAAGACTTCCTTCGTGCACAGCCTAGCCCGGGTCCCCAGGACTCCGTCCTGCATTGCCCAACTTGCTGAGTTGGACTCTGACGTCATGGAACCCTCCTTTGTGACTCTGAGTCGACCACTGTCATCAGATCTTCTAAGTGCCTATTCAGGTGCTTCTACGGGTGCTAGCTGCTTCTGCGTGGGCTCTCCTTGTTGCTGAGCGCCCCCTCTGTCTCATCCTCCAAGGAGCGACCTCCTGGTCCTTCCTGGGCCCTAGCAGCACCCAAAATCCTCAACCGTGACTCTTGCAGCTAGCAGGGCTTGTTTGCAGTCTTTCTGCGTGGAAACAACTCTGCCTCCTCCAGCACGCTGTGTGACATCTTCTAGCCTGGCACCTTCCGTTGTTGCAAAATCTTTGGCTTTTTCACCCAGAGGCAGCCCTTTCGCACCTTCATCCGGGGTTTAGTGGGCTCCTGTCCCCCCTGGACACTTGCGTGACTCTTGGACTTGGTCCCCTTCCTTTACAGGTCCTCAGGTCCAGTAATCCGTCTTCAGTGTTTTGAGTCAGTTGTTGTACTTGCAGAATCCGCTATCTCAACTTTACTGTCTTTCTGGGGTAGTAGGGTAACTTTACTCCTAGTTTTCAGGGTCTTGGGGTGGGGTATCTTGGACACCCTTAGTGTTTTCTTACACTCCCAGCGACCCTCTACACACTACACTAGGCCTGGGGTCCATTCGTGGTTCGCATTCCACTTTTGGAGTATATGGTTTGTGTTGCCCCTAAGCCTATTTCTCCCTATTGCATTCTATTGTGATTCTACATTGTTTGCACTACTTTTCTAACAGTTACTTACCTGATTTTGGTTTGTGTGCATATATTTTGTGTATATTCCTTACCTCCTAAGGGAGCATATCCTCTGAGATACTTTTAGCATATTGTCACTAAATAAAGTACCTTTATTTTTAGTAACTCTGAGTATTGTGTTTTCTTGTGATATAGAACTATATGATATAAGTGGTATAGTAGGAGCTTTGCATGTCTCCTAGTTCAGCCTAAGCTGCTCTGCTATAGCTACCTCTATCAGCCTAAGCTGCTAGAACACCTCTATTCTACTAATAAGGGATAACTGCACCTGGCACAAGGTGTAAGTACTACAAGGTACCCACTATGAGCCAGGCCAGCCTCCTACATTGGTGGTGCAGCGGTGGGATAAGTACTTGTAACTGCTTTACCACTTTGTCATTGGTGCTGTTCATGAAAAGAACATATACTATATATTTCAATATATACACATTGAACCAAAACAGTTTACTGTTCTGCTCGAAAACTTTCTACAAAGTTTCTGAAAAGTTCTGAAAACTTTTAAAAGTTTTCAAAAAGTTTGAAAAAGTTTTTTTTCTGTACTTTCAAAAGTTCTAAAAAAAAATTCTCTCTGTCCTAAACCTTTTCTATCATGTCTGCAGTAGAGCTCACTCCCAAAATAGTTCAAGCAACCTTTGAGAGTTTAAACTTTAAAAGTTTGAGGAGTCTCTGCATAGAAAGAGGTTTAAGCATTGGTAAGAATCCTACCAAAGACTTTCTCTTTGACCTTCTCCTAGAAAATGACCAGAACCAGTCTGGCCCATCCCAGGAACGGAGGTAGGAGGGGAAGGTACCCAGTCAGAATCAGAGGAGTTCCCTGAAGAGATTGGGGAGGGTTCTTACAAAGACCTGCCACCTAGCAGGCCACCTAGTGACACTGGTAGTGGGAGGGGGTCACACATTAGTAAGACACCTTTCACTCCTAAAGGCCAGGTTAGTAGGGTCCAGCCAGTTAGGGACAGCTCTCTCTCTGCCAATTCCCAAATTTCCTCTGTATCTCACCATTCCCAAGCCTCCCACCCTGAGGATAACTTAATGGAAAGGGACCTCAGAAAGCTGAGGTTGGAAGAGGCCAGGCTGAAGCTTAAACAGCAGCAGCTGGCCTTAGAGAGGGAATCTCTGGATGTAGAGAGGGAAAGGCAGAGATTGGGGTTAGTTCCCCATGGTGGCAGCAGCAGTGTTTTTGATAGCAATCCTGTTAGAGAGCAAGATTCCAGAAACCTGCATAAGATAGTCCCCCCTTACAAGAGGGGGATGACATTAACAAGTGGTTTGATGCACTTGAGAGGGCCTGTATGGTACAGTTGGTCCCTCAAAGGCAGTGGGCTGCTATCTTGTGGCTATCATTCACTGGTAAGGGTAGGGATAGGCTCCTTACTGTCAGAGAAAGTGATGCTAATAACTACAAAGTTTTGAAGGATGCACTCTTGGATGTGTTTGGCCTAACCACTGAATAATACAGGATTAAGTTCAGAGACACCAGAAAAGAGTCCTCTCAAGACTGGACAGACTTTGTAGACTGTTCAGTGAAGGCCTTGGAGGGTTGGTTGCATGGCAGTAAGGTGACTGACTACGAAAGCCTGTATAATATGATCCTAAGAGAGCATATTCTTAACAATTGTGTGTCTGATTTGTTGCACCAGTACTTAGTAGACTCAGATCTGACCTCTCCCCAAGAATTGGGAAAGAAGGCAGACAAATGGGTCAGAACAAGAGTAAGCAGAAAAGTTCATACAGGGGGTGACAAGGATGGCAAGAAGAAGGATGGTAAGTCTTCTGATGAGGTGGGGACAAAGATAAAAAACATTCGGAATCGTCATCAGGCTCACAAAAATCCTCTAGGGGTGGTGGGTCCAAATCCTCTTCTAACAATCAGAAAAAGCCTTGGTGTTATTTAAGTAAAGTAAAAGGCCATTGGGCAAGTGATTTCACTTGTCCAAAGAAAAACACCAAACCTCCCACCACCACAACCCCAACTGCAACCTCTAGTGCCTCTAGTAATAGCAGTGGTGGTGGGAAGTCTACTACAGCCAATCCAATGGTGTAGCTGGACTCACTATTGGCAGTGTAGTTGGGGTTAGTCTCTTTAGGGAGACCACATAGGCTGTTTTAGTCTCTGATGGTGGCATTGACTTTGCCACCTTGGTTGCTTGTCCCCTTAATATGGGTAAGTACAAGCAACTACCCCTAATCAGCGGTGTTCAGGTTGAGGCCTACAGGGACACAGGAGCCAGTGTAACTATGGTGACAGAAAAACTGGTTCACCCTGATCAACACCTACTTGGTCAGCAGTACCAAGTGACTGATGCTCACAATAACACACTTAGCCACAGCATGGCTGTTGTGAATCTCAACTGGGGGGGGGGTTACTTGTCCAAAGAAAGTTGTGGTAGCCACTGAATTACCTGTAGATTGCTTACTAGGCAATGATTTGGAGATATCAGCTTGGGCTGAAGTGGAGTTGGAGGCTCATGCAGCAATGCTGGGCATCCCTGGGCATATTTTTTCTTTGACAAGGGCTCAGGCCAAAAAGCAAAAAGGACAGGGAAACTTGGATCCTGGAACAATGGACCAAGTGCTCTCAAAAGCTAGGGGTAGAAAGTGTAAATCCTTGCCCACTATCCCTCCCTCTCCAGAAGATTCCCCTTTTGAGGAAGAGGAATCCTCTCCCTGTGCAGAATCTACACCAGATGAGCTGGCAGCAGACACTGCTGAGCTTTTGGGTGCAGGGGGGCCTGCCAGGCAAGAGCTGAGTGAGGCACAGCAGACCTGTCCCACACTAGAGGGTTTACGACAGCAAGCTGTCAAGCAGCAGAATGGGGATGTCAGTGATAGCCATAAGGTGTATTGGGAAGACAACCTCTTGTACATTGAGTCAAGGGACCCTAAACCTGGAGCTGCCAGGAGATTGGTCATTCCCTTGCAATTCAGAGGTTTCTTCTTACCTTGGCACATGACATTCCTTTGGCTGGGCATTTGGGCCAAACTAAAACATGGGACAGGCTTGTTCCCCTGTTTCACTGGCCTCATATGTCAGAGGACACTAAAGAGTTTTGTCACTCTTGTGTGACCTGCCAATACAGTGGCAAGACTGGTGGCACCCCAAAGCCCCCCTTAATTCCACTTCCAGTGGTTGGGGTGCCCTTTGAAAGGGTAGGGGTTGACATAGTTGGCCCCCTTGACCCTCCAACAGCTTCAGGCAATAGGTTTATCCTGGTGGTAGTGGACCATGCCACTAGGTACCCTGAAGCCATCCCCTTAAGGACCACTACAGCTCCTGCAGTGGCAAAGGCCCTCCTGTGAATCTTTTCCAGAGTGGGTTTCCCTAAGGAAGTGGTGTCAGACAGAGGTTGTAACTTCATGTGTGCATACCTCAAAGCTATATGGAAGCAATGTCGTGTAACTTACAAGTTCACTACCCCTTATCATCCACAAACAAATGGTCTGGTTGAGATGTTTAATAAAACTCTCAAAGGTATGATAATTGGACTCTCTGAAAAACTCAGAAGCAGATGGGATGTCCTGTTACCTTGCCTCCTTTTTGCTTACAGGGAGGTTCTCTAAAAAGGAGTGGGCTTTAGCCCCTTTGAACCCCTCTTTGGGCATCCTGTGAGAGGTCCCCTTGCTCTTGTTAAGGAGGGTTGGGAACAACCTTTAAAAACTCATAAACAGGAGATTGTCGACTATGTACTTGGCCTAAGATCAAGAATGGCTGAGTATATGAAAAAGGCCAGTAAAAACCTTAAGGCCAGCCAGGAGCTGCAAAAGCAATGGCATGACCAGAAGGCTGTCCTGACTCAGTACCACCCAGGACAGAAGGTGTGGGTATTGGAGCCTGTGGCCCTAAGAGCACTCCAGGACAAATGGAGTGGACTCCATCTGATTTTTTAGAAAAAGGGTAAGGTTACCTATTTGGTAGACCTTGGCACTGCCAGGAGTCCCCTTGGGGTGCTCCATGTCAACCACCTGAAACCCTACTATGACAGGGCTGATGTCACCCTGCTCATGGCAACTGATGAGGTACAGGAAGCAGAGAGTGACCCTCTCCCTGATCTCTTCTCTACCACTGAAGCTGATGGCTTAGTGGAGGGAGTAGTACTGGAAGATTGTCTTACTGCAGAGCAGAAACTGTATAAATCTTTTAAGTCAGTTTTCTGAACTCTTCTCACTGATACCAGGTACCACTACTTGGTGTGAGCATACAATTGATACTGGAGACAGTTTACCTGTCAAAAGTAAGATTTTTAGGCAGCCTGACCATGTCAGGGACTGCATTAAACAAGAGGGTCAGAAAATGCTAGACTTAGGAGTGAACCTTCATAAACCCCATGGGCTAGCCCAGTGGTGCTTGTCCCTAAACCTCACAGTAAAGATGGAAAAAGAGAGATGAGGTTTTGTGTGGACTATAGAGGGCTCAACCAAGTAACCAAAACAGAAGCTCACTGTACCTTTATTTTTAGTAACTCTGAGTATTGTGTTTCTTGTGATATAGTGCTATATGATATAAGTGGTATAGTAGGAGCGTTGCATGTCTCCTAGTTCAGCCTAAGCTTCTCTGCTATAGCTACCGCTATCAGCCTAAGCTGCTAGAACACCTCTATTCTACTAATAAGGGATAACTGGACCTGGCACAAGGTGTAAGTACCCCAAGGTATCCACTATAGGCCAGGCCAGCCTCCTACACTCAATCCTGATCCCTGTGTGTGACAGTGCTGTGTATGACAACTGTGAAGTTGGTGTAGTAATTGACCCAGTGATTCCTTTCTCTTTCTCTCCCCCTTTTTTCTTCTGTCATCCTGTCCATGTGTGCATTAGCATCCTCTGGCGGAGGAGCAGGGGCACCAGCGACAGAGGGAGCACCATCCCACAGGACCCTGGAGGCAGAGTCCACTGACGCCGAGGGAACTAGTGGGACAGAGGGCAAAGGGAGCACCACGGCGGAGACAGGAGGCGACAACACAGAGTCAGAAACCTCCTCCGATGGAAGCTCCCTGGTGGTGGCGGACACCTCTGTGACCACCCCAGCTGCAGGTACAACTGCCATCCCGTACCAGCACCGCCCTCCCAGCAGCCCCTCATTGAGTTGCCCGCTCACTCAGGAGGGTGGGCATCTCCTTTGCCCCAGGCACCTCAGGCCCTGCCCCAGTTAGCCCTGCTGCCCTGAGTGAGGAGGCTATTGACCTCCTGCGATCCGTCTTTGTTGGCCAGTCAACCATTGTGAATGCCTTCCAGGGGCTGGCAGCCCAAATGCAACAGACCAATCCATTTCTGGAGGGCATTCACACTGGCTTGGCGGCCCAACAGAGATCAATCCAGACTCTGGCCTCCTCTCTGATGGCAGCCATTGTCCCTGTTTCCACCCTCCCCCCTCCAACTTCCTCTTCCCAATCCCATTCCCCACAACCCCAACCTATCCCAAGCACACAGTCAGACGAGCATGCACATAGGACAACACACAAGAGTGGCACAGGCAAACACAAGCACCACACATCATCTTACAGGCACTCACACAAACACCATCCAGATGCAGACATACCAATGTCCACAATTTCCACTGTGGCTCTCTTCTCCTCCTCCTCCACCTCTGTCCCAGTTGCGTCTACACTCACACCAGCATGCACTACATCCTCATCCTCTACCGCCATCACAAGCACACCTATCAGAACACACACCTCACTGGCAGACACCACCACAACAGCCATTCACACGTCCCCTGTGTCCTCTCCCACTGTGCCTGTCCCCCCCTCTCAGGGTACACAAACGCAAGCCCTCAGACATCCAACAGCCATCCACCTCACAACAGCATTCAGCCCATGCACCTGCACTCAAAGACAGCAGACAGACACCTCCCACAACCACTCCCTCTTCCCACCCCAATGTCCATAAGCAGCTTTTCCTCTCCACCATTGACCTCTTCCCTACCCCTAACCCCCGTCCTTCACGTCTGGCCAGGGTGGTTAAAGCCCAGGCAAGCACCTCAGTCACCCAGTCCACGGTCCCAGTAATGTCCACACCCACTCGTGGTGGTAAAGGATCCAGGGCACAAGACAGCCTCATCGAAAGGGTGCCTGCCCCAAGTGCTGCCTAGAAGTGCAAGGAACCCTTCCCAGCTACTGCCCTGAAGGGCAAGGTGCCACCCCCAGCTTCTGCCAGGAAGGGCAAGGAGCCTGCCCCAAGTGCTGCCCTGAAGGGTAAGGTGCCATCCCCAGCTGCTGCCAGGAAGGGCAAGGAGCCTGCCCCAAGTGCTGCCCTGAAGAGCAAGGTGCCATCCCCAGCTGCTTCCAGGAAAGGCAAGGAGCCTTCCCCAAGTGCTGCCAAGAAGAGCAAGAGCCAACCCCAGTTGCTGCCAGGAAGGGCAAGGGACCTGCACCAGCAGGCAGGAAGGACAAGGGGCCTGGAGCAGGGACTCAGTCAGAGCCCCCAACATCAACCATGGTTGTGCAGCCGTCCAAGGCTGCAGGGGATGGGCAGGGGATGGGCAGGAGCTTCCCCCCACAATCACCATGAGCAGCAGCAGCACCACCACCACCACCAGCAGTAGCAGCCATCTGAGGCTGCAGGGGATGGGCAGAAGCGTACCCCCCACAACCACCACCAGCAGTAGCAGCACCACCATCACCAGCAGTGGGCAGCCGTCCGAGGCTGCAGGGGATGGGCAGGATCTTCCCACCACAACCAGCAACAGGAACACTACTACCACGACTGAGCGGCCGTCACCGCCGGTGGATGGTCTGTAGACCTGCCTCCATGGGCTGTTGTACGGCCTGCCCCCGCAAATCCTGTGAATATGACACCCAGCTGAGAGACTGTGACCTTGCACTCCCCAAGATCTGAAGCACAGGGCACAATGCCCCCTCCAGAACCAGTGGGTATGACAACCACTCACCCCATTTTTCCCAGGATCATGTGCACAGGGCACGATGCCCCCTCCAGAACCAGTGAGTATGACACCCATTCACCCCATCTTCCGCAGGATCAGAAGCACAGGGCACGGTGCCCCCTTAAGAACCAGTGGTATGACACCCACTCACCCCATCCTCCCCAGGATCCGAAGCACAGGGCAACGTGCCCCCTCCAGAACCAGTGGGTATGACACCCATTCACCCCATCCTCCCCAGGATCAGAAGCACAGGGCATGTTGCTCTCTCCAGAGCCAGTGGGCAAGTCACCCACTCAAGAGACTGTGGCCTAGTACTCCCCAGGACCAAGCATAGGGCATGTTGCCCCCTCCAGAGCCAGTGGGCAAGTCACCCACTTGAGAGACTGTGGCCTTGCACTCCCCAGGACCAAGCACAGGGCATGTTGCCCCCCTCCAGAGCAAGTGGGCAAGTCACCCACTCGAGAGACTGTGGCCTTGCACTCCCCAGGACCAAGCATAGGGCATGTTGCCTCTCCCAGAACCAGTGGTCTTCTATCCTCTGCCGGCTGAAGTGCTCCCCGTCCCCCTGAGGTGCACGCGTGTAATGGTATCCCCACACTCATGAAGCCTGGGGAATTGGCCCTGGAGAAAATGGGGGCACCTTTGCTAGTGCAAGGGTGCCCTCAACTTAGTAACTTTGCACCTAGACTTCAGTAAATGAAGGTTAGACATATAGGTGACTAATAAGTTACTTAGTGCAGTGAAAAATCACTGTGAAGTAGTGTGTGCACTATTTCACTCAGGCTGCAGTGGCAGTCCTGAAGAAAGGTTTGTATGGGTTCCTTATGGGTGGCAAAAGCAATGCTGCAGCCCATAAGGATCTCCTGGAACCCCAATACCCTGGGTACGTAGGTACCATATACTAGGGACTTATAAGGGGGGTCTAGTGTGTCAATCTGAATTGGAATATGAAGTCACTAAACTGTAGTGACAAATGTGGTAAGTAGAGAAAGCAAAAGCACTGTAGTTCTTCTTAGCAGAACTTCAGTGACACAGTCAAACATACTGACAGCACATATAGGCCACAGACTATGAGCCCTGGGGTCCTGGCTAGGAGGATCCCAGTGAGACAGGTAAAACACACTGACAAATAGGTTTTTTAAACTATGAACACTGGGGTCCTGGCTAGCAGGATCCCAGTGAGACAGTAAAAACACACTGATAAACACTCGCAAACAGGCCAAAAATGGGGGTAATCATGCTAGAAAGAGGCTACTTTCTCACACTTGTGATGATGTGTGGGCAATATATATGAATTTTCATGCCTTAACTCCCCATATTCCAATTTTTCACCCAGTTCTCTTCATCATGCCATCCTCATGCGGGCATCTCAGAGTTGTGACATTGGCAGGTACCTGTAGCTGTTCTGACAAGTGAAGTGGACATGGATTGATACAGGTAATGTTGGTCAAAGATTTCGGGTGTATGAGTCCTGTGCCAAAGGAGTCTGGACAGTGGGTAAGGGGAGATCAGTAGTACACAATACACTTGTGATTTGTGGTGTGATGGGGCACATGTTTCATGTGAGTGGCAATGTGGCCTTGCTACATGTCATCTAGTGCAACCTATGCATTCTCCCTTCACATTGTACATACAGTAATCCTGGATGATATTTGTGTGTCTGTCAATGTGTTTCCACAAAGCAGGTCAGAGTGCCTGTGCCACAACACTGACACAGGTTTGCATTATACCACCCGATACTTGTAATAGGATGGACCTAGGATCAGGAAATGCTGTATTGCCCTCTGGCTGTGCCTTGGTGTATGTGAAGTTGGAAGACCTGGTTTGGTATGTGATAAGGCCCAAGCTGGTGACAACATCCACTAATCTGTTGGCATATTCTATGGGACAAGGCCTGACAATGCGCTTTCTACTATGGTCTGGGGGATGGTCCTTTTGGGATATCTGACCTGACTCAATGTGGTTCAGACTTTTTTGGCAATGGCAGTCCAGACCTTTTAACTTCTATGTGCAGTACAGTGCAATAAAATGTTTGGTGTGACCAGACTCATGTGTCCTTGTGTTCTAGTCATCCTCAGCATGACGCTACCTGAGAACTCTCCTTCCTTCCATTAACATCGTATGTCTTCCTTGTGTGCATTATATAGGTTCAACATTTCAAAACTGTTATAAAAAAGGTAGTAGGCAGTGTTTGTGTGATAGGTGTGTTTATTTACCTATGTATATGGAATAATTGTGAAACTCTAAAAAAAAAAGTAAGGTGATCAGTCATGGTGGATGTAATCAATAGAGTAGATGCCACAACACTTGAAGTCCAGTGTCGTTCTACCATGGAAAACGGAAAGTGGTAAAAGACCAGTCAACAGAGTGAATCTGTGGCACACAAAGGAGTTCCATCAGGAAGAGGTCACTTCCTGGCAGTGGTTGGTGTCTTGCCATCCGTACCTCCTGGAGTCTAGATGTCCCGCTTGTGGATAGGTTCAGTAGCTGCAGAGGCAGGGTTTCTGAGGCAGGTGTTTCCCCTGACAGGGCCTCCCTTCCAGTGGCTGCCACAGATGTTGAAGGGGCTGATATTGCTGGGCCGCAGGAAGGGGTACGTTGTTGTTCATGTTCCCTGATCAAGGTACTGCTGATCTCCTTGAACACCCCTGTTAGGAAGGCCACCATGGCGATGGAGGTCTCCCACTTAAGTCTCTCTGCAACTACTAAATCTCCCTGAGTTCGGTGAGTATCTGTCTCATTACGCCTTGGGATTTTTGGTAGGCTCCCAGGACTTGGCTGATGGTGCCCTGTCCAGGAGCATCACCAGCAGCTTCTTGCCACTGGCCCACATCATCCCTCCCACATACCCTACCCCCACGTGCCTGCACCCTTGGCGCAGCCTCCTTCCTTCCGCTGGTTCCAGGTCTTTCATTGTCATAGTTGGCTTGCTGTGACTCAGGAACCAGGACTAGGGAACATAAGATGTTAGTGACTGTCCTTGGGGCACAGGTTTGGGGGTGACTGGCTGCCTGAGATATTGAGGCCACGGGGCTGGGAGGAATCGATGTGCTCAGGGTGAGGCTCACTGGTGTCGTCTGACCAGGTTGCCCAGATGGGTCAAAACCGTCCTCAATGTCCACACATCCAGGAGTGGTGTCCTCACTTTGGCTTTATCCATGGGGATTGTGGCAGTCGCTTCAGTGGTGTCAGTAGCTGCAGTGGCTGCTTGACTTGTTGATGTGAGAGACACAATGTTAGAGGTTGTATTGTGAAATCTACCTCCAAAAGATGACAGTGACATTTGGTTACGGCCATGTACACATAGGGGCTAGTAGCTTTCCCTTATGTGACAGGTTACAAAGCTAACCTTTGTAATGGCCTGAGATTTCAGTAGTATACCTATTCAGTTTCTGTCAAGTGGCTTCAGAGTGTCTGAGTACCTTAGCACTTGGAGGGATGGTCATATACATATCTTGCCAGCAGTGCAGGCAAAACAGTGTCTGGGTAGGATGTGGTTTGGGTCATCTTAAGACCTAGTTGGCTGTTATGCAAGCAGACCCAATACCTTGCAGTATATGTGATAGTTATCACCATGTGGTCAGTGCATTGTGGATATGTCTGCTGCCAATGGCAGTCAGATGATGTATCTTTGGGCCTTTGATCTGCCATAAAGTATTATACTCCACATTTTGAGCTGTCCTTCCTGTCTGCAACATTTTATCTTGGCATAGCTGCTCAAGATGGTTCTGGGTGTGTAGTTACATCACAGGGTGTACCATGACCTGTATCTTGCCCCCCACCTGGTGGTTAGACTTCATTAGTGAGTTCACACACAGATGCACAATGTAACATGGTCACTAGCCTTGTGATAGGAGTTACATGGACTTGCACTCCTGGGATTTACAGTGATGTTTCTCCAAGCACAACACACAGTATACATAAGTCATCCTCTAAGGTGGGTACACTTCCATTGCAAGTTAACCTACAAGGATATTTGAGCATATGCAGAATGGGCTTGTACTTTGAATTGGGTAGACCTAGCCTCCTGACTTAGTGATCATGTGACTCCCTGTTCCACATGCACTTGTTATCTGTCATTTCCCCTGGTGAGTGCCCTTCATGTGTGAATGTCCAGGAAAACGGTATTTTGGCAGGTGTTCATTGGACTGGTACTCGGTGTGGCAGTTAGGAATCCTCTGGTGTAATGCAGCCATTTAGCTCCATGTATCACACACACCATATAGGCATGGTCCTTTCTAGGTGAGTACAGTTCAATGTCTGAGTAGAGGTGGAAGGCTCATTATGATAGAGAACACTGTGTTGGCTGATTGGGGTAACACTACTAGTGCATTGTGGCCTTTGCATTCCTGTTAGTACCTGTCCTATACCCACACACTATATAGTTGTGGTCCTTTCTGGGTGAGTACAGTTCAATGGCTGAGTAGAGGAAGTAGGTTAATTGTACCAGAGGACACTGTGTTGGCTGAATGGGGTCACACTACTAATGCCTACTGGCCTTGGCAGTTCTGTCAGAGCTTGTGGTACACATGCACACTGTACAATTGAGCTCCTTCCTAGGTGAGTACACTAGTTTGGGGCTTTGCAATACACAGTAAATTTGTATGTGATGCACATTTCTGGTTTTGCAAAGTATAGGACAGTACCTGCTGTCAGCCTCTGTCCTACGCCCAGTATACACAGATGAGGTTCCCCCAGATGAGTCTATTTCACATGTGAGATGGCAGGCAGTATTATCTGGACAGGTGAAGGCTAGGCTGGTGATTGGGGTGCCATTGAAGGTATCCAAAGATGAGCAGTGAGCATACATGCCAATACCTTGAGGTGCAATATTTTTGTTTTGTGATGTGCCTGACTCCACTCCCCCAGATATTCCTGTAAAGACCTCAGGATGCAGGATGACCACAACCTTCTCCTCCCATAATGTGAGTTGTAAGGGAGGAGGTGGGGGACCACTACTAGTCTTTTGGAGCTGCAGCTGGTGCCTGGATGCCATAGAATGGACCTTCCCCCTGAGGTCATTCCACCTCTTCCTGATGTCATCCCTTGTGTACGAGGTGGTGACTACAGCATTCACTCTGGCGACGATCCTTTGCCACATTTCCATTTTCCACGCAATAGTAGCTTGCTGGACTTGGGCTCCAAATAAATGTGGCTTTACTCTAATGAGTTCATCCACCATGACTCTTAACTCATCTTCTGTGAAACAGTGAAGCAGGGATTTTTCTTTCGTGACATGGTGATGTTAAACATAGATGGGTGGGTGCTGAGAAAATGAACAGGTGACAGGGAGTAATGGAGTATGGAGGTGCAGATGGTTGTGGTTTGGGTGTGTTGAGGGTGTTGAGTGCGTGGTTGGTTTAAATTGGAGGGTGCCTATTCTAGTGGATTGAGTTTTGGGAATTTCACACTGTATCAAATCTGTGATAAAATATTCTTTAATATGTTAATGTTTAATTTGCAATATAGAAACTTGTAGTTTTCTGAGACCATAAATACAGTGGAGGAGAGGCTGCCCTCAAAGAGGTGGCCTCACCCCGTCATATTACAATGTTTCCATCAGGCGGAAACATCATATTACAACGTCACTGCAAGTGAACCCAGTGGAGACAGTGCAGTAGCATTGGCCTCGGCTCTGGGAGCCGAGGCCAATGCTGTTGCACATCAGCCCTCTCAGATTGCACACTGCATATTGTGCATTCTGAGAGTGCCGGCAGGGGTGGCCCCTGCATCGGATTTCTGCCAGCCTTTCCATGGCAGTGCAACCACCATGGAAAGGCTGGTGGAAAGTGAAGTAATGATCAGCATGGTGGTGCTGCCATGGGCCATGTGCACTGCAGTGGCTGACCAAGACTTCAACCACCACCAACCCATCAGGATCCCTGATATGGGCGGAGGCGGCGGTCTCCTGGGCGTACAGTGGTCCAACCGCCAACGCGAGTTTGCCAGTCCGTGGACCGCCCCACTCATAATGAGTTTGTAATAGATTGTAGTGGAAATAATAAATTTCACCCATTTAGTGTCCAACGCCTTTCACAAATTGGCTTAGGTTGGAGTGAGAATAATAAATGTCACCCCTTTAGTGTCCAACACCTTCCCCAATTCAGTAAGATTGGAATAGGAATAGTAAATGTCACCCTGTTAGGGTCAAACCCTTCCACAAATTGGCATTGATATTGATATAGAGTGGGAATAGTACCCTGTTACTGTCTAACACCTTTCTCCAGGTGGTTTAGGTTGGAGTAGAACAGTAAATGACATCACTTTGGTGCCCACCATCAACACCTTCTCCACATTGGTTTAGATTGACATGGGAAGAGGACATGTCACTGTTTAAGTGTCCAACACCTTTCCCAAATTTGTGTAGATTAGAGTGAGAATGTCAGATGTCCCCCCTTTAGTGTCCTAAACCTTCCCCAGTTCAGTTTAGATTGGAGTGGGAACAGTAATGTAACTATTGCAAGTACAAAAAGAAAAGAAGGGTGGAGGATGCCACAACAATCGCACATCAACGCAGGTTTTGGATTAATGTCTTTCTAGTAAATCTGAAAGAAAATGCAACATCGAAGTCCAGTGGGTGCAGACCAGCTGGGCACCTCCCACCACAGGTGTCCAGAAGCACTGACTGCAGGGTAGTCAGTGATAGTATCAAATATATGCACAGCAAGCCAGGGCACACCAGAACAAGTTTCAAGTGGTTGATCCAAGTGGTCAAGTAATAAGAGTCAGGGTCCAAGGAGTAAGTATCAGCCGAGCATTTATTGATGTGTGCATCAGTGTGGTCAATATACAGGTCAAAGACCACATGTGAACCAGTAGTCCAACACGAACAGCTGACACGTGTTCTGTCTCCTAGACTTTGTCAAGGCTGTAGAGTAAATATACAATATGTACAGATTGGTCACACAGAAACCTGAACTACTTCCATATCAAAGTATATTTTAAATTAAAATGAAAGACTGAATCAAGTAGTCCAATGTAACCAAACAAAGTGGCATGTGAAAGTTTAAAGTGGTGCCAGGGTTGAGGGATGCGCACCGTGCGTATTAGTTAGTACATACCAGAAAAAATGTGCAATAGTTCAGAAACAGAGGGAAGTAAATTGTGGTTGCTAACATACAAAAGGACCAAAGAACCAGCACATCCTGTGATGTGAACGCACTCATATGGAAACGTGCAAGTGATCAAAGGTACAGAGAAACCATGTGAATAAAAACCTTCAAGCAACTGTGTGTACGATAGTGAAAATATAAACTATGCCAAAGTAAGGAAAAGTTTAAAAAAATTACTTAACACGAAGTTGTATACCTTCAGAATGTAGGTGCGGAGAATGGAAGTTCCATGAAGAGCTTGAAGGAATAACATCTCTGTTGGACCTGGCTTTTTGACAGGGTCATCCCCAAACTTTTTGCCTCCTTCCTCCTATTTTTTCTGACCTGTTGTTGTTGGCTTTTGAACTCTGGGCACTTTACCACTGCTAACCAGTGCTAAAGTGCATATGCTCACTGTGTAAATTGTACTGTTGATGGGTTTATCCATGATTGGCTATTTAATTTACTTGTAAGTCCCTAGTAGAGTGCACTATATGTGCCTAGGGCCTGTAGATTAAATGCTACTAGTGGGCCTGCAGCACTTGTTGTGCCACCCACGTCAGTAGCCCCTTAACCTTGTCTCAGGCCTGCCATTTCGAGGCCTGTGTGTGCAGTTTCACTGCCACTTCGACTTGGCATTTAAAAGTACTTGCCAAGCCTACACCTCACCTTTTTCTACATATAAGTCACCCCTAATGTATGCCCTAGGTAACCCCTAGAACAGGGTGCTGTGTGGGTAAAAGGAAGGACATGTACCTGTGTAGTTTATATGTCCTGGTAGTGTAAAACTCCTAAATTCGTTTTTACACTACTGTGAGGCCTGCTCCCTTCATAGGCTAACATTGGGGCTGCCCTCATACATTGTTGAAGTGGCAGCTGCTGATCTGAAAGGAGCAGGAAGGTCATATTTAGTATGGCCAGAATGGTAATCCAAAATCCTGCTGACTGGTGAAGTCGGATTTAATATTACTATTCTAGAAATACCACTTTTAGAAAGTGAGCATTTCTTTGCACTTAAATCTTTCTGTGCCTTACAATCCACGTCTGGCTAGGTTTAGTTGACAGCTCCTTGTGCATTCGCTCAGACACTCCCCAAACACAGGGTACTCAGCCTCACTTGCATACATCTGCATTTTTAATGGGTCTTCCTGGGCTGGGAGGGTGGAGGGCCTGCCCTCACACAAAGGACTGCCACACCCCCTACTGGGACCCTGGCAGACAGGATTGAACTGAAAGGGGACCTGGTGCATTTCTTAGCCACTCTTTGAAGTCACCCCCACTTCAAAGGCACAATTTAGTATAAAACAGGGCCTCTGCCCTACCTCATCAGACACTTGCTGGAGAAGAGACCTGAACCAGAACCTGCATCCTGCCATGAAGAACTGCCTGGCTGCCTAAAGGACTCACCTGACTGCTTTCTACAAAGGACTGTTGCCTTGCTGTTGCCCTGCTGCCTTGCTGAACTCTTGCCTTACTGCTGAAGTGTTCTCCAAGGGCTTGGATAGAGCTTGCCTCCTGTTCCCTGAAGTCTCAGGACCAAAAATACTTCTGTTTTTCATTTGGACACCTTGTGCGGCGAAAAATGTGACGCACAGCTTGCTCCGCGGTGAAAAATTCACTGCACGCCGATCCGGAAAGACGCCGCTCGACGTGACGCCTGCGGTGCGACCGGAACTTCGACGCACGGCCTCGCCTGGACAACGCCACCCGACTCCAGAAAGGAAATTGACACAATGCCTGCCATGAGGGAGAAGATTCTACGCACAGCCCACCGGAACGACGCACAGCCGGAAAACAAGCCTTGGATTCCACGCACAGACTCCGGGACATCTGGTAATCCCACGAACCACAGAAAGAGACTGTCCGCGCGCCGTAAAATGACGCCCGACTTCCCCGCGTGAAAAATAACGACGCAAGTCCGTGTGTGCAGGGGAGAAATCGACGCACACACCATTTTTCCACGTATCTCTTCTTCTGCCGCCCCTTTGTGGAGATTTTCCCCTTTAAACCAGGTACTCTGTGCTTGAAAGAGACTTTGTTTGCTTTTTAAAGATTTAAGACACTTTGGGGGTGATTCTGAGTCTGGCGGGCGGCGGAGGCCGCCCGCCAGACTTCCCCCACCAAAATACCGCTCCGCGGTCGAAAGACAGCTGAGGGTATTTTGGGATTTGCCCTGGGCTGGCGGGCGACCGCCAAAAGGCCGCCCGCCAGCCCAGGTCAAATCAACCTTCCCACGAGGACGCCGGCTCAGAATTGAGCCGGCGGAGTGGGAAGGTGCGACGGGTGCAGTGGCACCCGTCGCGTATTTCAGTGTCTGCAAAGCAGACACTGAAATACAAAGTGGGGCCCTCTTACGGGGGCCCCTGCAGTGCCCATGCCATTGGCATGGGCACTGCAGGGGCCCCCAGGGACCCCGCGGCACCCCCTACCGCTATCCTGTTCCTGGCGGGAGACCCGCCAGGAACAGGATGGCGGTAGGGGGTGTCAGAATCCCCATGGCGGCGGAGCGCGCTCCGGCGCCATGGGGGATTCACAAGGGCAGCGGAAAACCGGCGGGAGACCGCCGGTTTTCCGCATCTGACCACGGCCGAACCGCCGCGGTCAGAATGCCCTGCGGGGCACCGCCGGCCTGTCGGCGGGGTGCTCCCGCCGACCCTGGCCCCGGCGGTCTCTGACCGCCGGGGTCAGAATGACCCCCTTTATATCTCTTTTCAGTGATATCTCTACAATTTCATATTGCATCTTTATTCTTTTTGACCTGCAGTTATGCATATCAATATTATATATTTTTCTAAACACTGTGTGGTGTATTTTTGTGGTGCTATATTGTGTTATGGTATGATTTATTGCACAAATACTTTACACATTGCCTTCTAAGTTAAGCCTCACTGCTCGTGCCAAGCTACCAGAAGGTGGGCACAGGATAATTTGGATTGTGTGTGACTTACCCTGACTAGAGTGAGGGTTCTTGCTTGGACAGAGGGTAACCTGACTGCCAACCAAAAACCCCATTTCTAATATTGGTGACCAGCGGTGAGGATGGGATTTGGATTTGTGCAGTGACATACAGTAGCTAAGTATTTCACTACCTACCCACAGTTGAAGGTCAACTTGATTTTTCATCTTTTTGCTTTTGGTTCTCTGATGTCCTCCTGGATATATTATTGATTTTGGACTTTGATTTTTGGTTTTGCCTGTGATACCTTGCCAGATTGGGAATGGATTCCAGCTTCTCAGAAGACTACGATGTGTCAAACCTTGTACCTGTTGAATCCCTCACTAAGGCTGAGCTGAGGGGGCTGTGCAGAAAATGGGGACTTCCCATGTGAAGGAGATCAACTAAGATGGAACTGCTAGATATCTATGTAGCCTGGGGAGAAGCACAATGGGCAGAGGAACAGGCAGCAAAGAACCAAAGGAATCATAGCCCTGAGAATGATTATGAGGAGGAGGACTACTCAGATGAGGAAAGAGAACCAGTGAGAGATGAATGGCTCCTAGCTCAAGACCGGCGGGTGAAAGAGCAAGATGAGTTTACTGAAAGGGCTGAGGCGGCAAGAGCCTTAGCCCTGGAAAAAGAAAGGATTGCAGCTCAGGAGCTGAGCTGTGAAGAGCTGAAACTGGAAGCCGGAAGGGCTGAGTCCAGTTCAGATGGTGGCAGCAAAAATCTTGCATCCAGTACTGCTGAAGAAGGGCACAAGCCCAGAAATGTGGTGCCCAACTTGAAGAAGGGAGTTGGCACACCCCAGGCGGTTCAAGAGTATGAGGTAGTTTCCGTTATGCACAGGGTCCCTGAGAAGGATTGGGGAACTGGCACAGGGAGTCATATTCCTACTGGGGGGAGGGACACTTTACTGGCTCTAGAAGAGAGTGACAGGGAAAAGGGTTCCCCCCTGGTGGACGTCCTGGATATAGAGTGTGGAGACATCCCAGAAGGGTATGGGTTGAGTGTCAGGGACAGTCAGATACTGTCTCACCAGTCTCAGGAGGGTGATGTAGAGTGCTTTTTCAAGGTTGAGTCACTGGATGGTTGGGTGAAGGGTACTGTGATTAATACATGTGAAGGGCAGAGTGATGTAATTGCTGGAGAGCATATGTCTGGTCCTTATTTTCCAGAGCTGCGCCAACACCAGGTCGAGTGTGAGTTCCCTGACCCCAGGGAGCTCACAATGGAGGCAGACTTCTGGGTGAGTACCAGAGAGTCTGAAGAGGCATTTGGGGGTGCTCCTGAAGGGAGTGGTCTAGGTGTTTCCCGACCAAGTGAGGTGGGAGAGGATTGTAGTGTCCCAGGTAGGTCCCAGGTCCTAGAGGGTTCCATGAGGGAACGCCAGGAGGGCAGCCTAGCCTGTACCGTAGGGCCACCTGTTGAGGGAGGCCCGCAGTGTCAGAAGAACTTGGGGGGGTGACTGTAGCCAGCATCCCACCAGTTCTGGTGTCTGGCAGTACCACTCCTAGTGAGGGGGTACAGAAGTCCAGACAGAGGGTTGAGAGGGGGTTGCGGACCTCAGTGGAGGTCCTGGAGAGTCAGGGGCCAGCTCTGAGAGCAGAGCCCCCCAGGAATGACCCAGGTGAAACCGTTTCTGGTTTGGGGGAGATCCAGACTCTGCCAGATGGGCAGAGGTCAGGAGACCTGCGCCAACCACACTCTTGTGTAGCCCTTAGGGATGGTGTGTCCCTATGGGGGGTGAGCGTGCCCCCCAGGAAGTCCTGGCGTGCCAGGCAATTGTTCAACCTCAGGGTGGTGACTCTGGGTTGGATGACCAGGTTCAGGGGTTAAACTCTAGCCTGGTGGGGGGTCAGTGAGCCCCCCAGGAAGTCCTGGCGTTCCAGGCAATTGTTCAACCTCAGGGTTGTGACTCTGGGTTGGATGACCAGGTTCAGGGGTTAAACTCTAGCCTGGTGGGGGGTCAGTGTGCCCCCCAGGAAGTCCTGGCGTGCCAGGCAATTGTTCAACCTCAGGGTGGTGACTCTGGGTTGGATGACCAGGTTCAGGGGTTAAACTCTGGCCTGGTGGGGGGTCAGTGTACCACCAAAAAAGTCCTGGTGTGCCAGGCAACTGTTCAACCCTAGGGCTGGAAGACCAGGTTCTGGGTGTCCCCCCGGACCTGGAGGGAGGGGCTACTGATAACAGTGCCCCTACCATGTTGTCTTCTGAGGAGGCCACTCCTAGTTGGAGGGTGCTGGACCCCAGAAGGGAGGGCAGGGGGAGGGAAGCCTTACCCCGGGCACTAATCCAACCTGAAGGTACAGACCCCAGGTTGGAGGGCCAGTTGCAGGTTAACAGCCCTGCAGTGGTGGAGAAATGGTGCAGGGCGGCTTCTATAAGCACCCTGACCATGTTGGACTCTGGGGGTACCGCTCCAGGAGGGAGGGTACAGAGCCCCAGAGGGGAGGACCAGGTTCAGGCTGTCATCCCTGACCTGGTGGAAGGGAGAGTGGTTAAAGGGTGTCTAGCACCTGGGGCTACCGCCCCCCACTCTCCACAGCCACAGTGGTTGGCGAGCTTTGAGAGGCCTGGGGCCTGGCTCTCATCCCTGACAGCTGTCAGTAACCACTGTGGCTTGCTGTCCAGGTGGACAGAGTTATCCCTGGGGAGGGGACAAGAGTCACACCCCGGGGGTAGAGTGGGCAACACCACTGTGCTGGTCCTGGTGGTACTATCCTGCCCCTGGGATACATCTGTGAGCAAAGTAAGGTTAGGTACTGCACAGATGGTATCTGCAGGTAAGGAGAAAGGTTCCCCATGGGTTGGCTTAGTGGGCCCTGAGAGTATGGACAGAGGGATCCAATTGGAGTCAGGAAGGCGAAGAACTGGAACATGCCCCTGCTGTTGTGGGCCTGGGTCCTTGTTCTATCACCTCAAACAGGGAAGTACATCAGGATAGTGATTGTTCTCCCTTGGCTTTAGCCTGGTGGGGGGTCATGTTGGACCTGGCTTTTTGACAGGGTCATCCTCAAACGTTTTGCCTCCTTCCTCCTATTTTTTCTGACCTGTTGTTGTTGGCTTTTGAACTCTGGGCACTTTACCACTGCTAGCCAGTACTAAAGTGCATATGCTCTTTGTGTAAATTGTACTGTTGATTGGTTTATTTGTGATTGGCTATTTAATTTACTTGTAAGGCCCTAGTAGAGTGCCTAGGGCCTGTAGATTAAATGCTACTAGTGGGTCTGCAGCACTGGTTGTGCCACCCACTTCAGTAGCCCCTTAACCTTGTCTCAGGCCTGCCATTGCAAGGCCTGTGTGTGCAGTTTCACTGCCACTTCGACTTGGCATTTAAAAGTACTTGCCAAGCCTAAACCTCCCTTTTTTCTACATATAAGTCACCCCTAATGTGTGCCCTAGGTAACCCCTAGAGCAGGGTGCTGTGTGGGTAAAAGGAAGGACATGTACCTGTGTAGTTTATATGTCCTGGTAGTGTAAAACTCCTAAATTCATTTTTACACTACTGTGAGGCCTGCTCCCTTCATAGGCTAACATTGGGGCTGTCCTCATACATAGTTGAAGTGGCAGCTGCTGATCTGAAAGGAGCAGGAAGGTCATATTTAGTATGGTCAGAATGGTAATCCAAAATCCTGCTGACTGGTGAAGTCGGATTTAATATTACTATTCTAGAAATACCACTTTCTAGAAAGTGAGCATTTCTTTGCACTTAACTCTTTCTGTGCCTTACAATCCACGTCTGGCTAGGTTTAGTTGACAGCTCCTTGTGCATTCACTCAGACACTCCCCAAACACAGGGTACTCAGCCTCACTTGCATACATCTGCATTTTTAATGGGTCTTCCTGGGCTGGGAGGGTGGAGGGCCTGCCCTCAAACAAAGGACTGCCACACCCCCTACTGGGACCCTGACAGACAGGATTGAACTGAAAGGGGATGTGGTGCATTTCTTAGCCACTCTTTGAAGTCACCCCCACTTCAAAGGCACAATTTAGTGTAAAACAGGGCCTCTGCCCTACCTCATCAGACACTTGCTGGAGAAGAAACCTAAACCAGAACCTGCATCCTGCCAAGAAGAACTGCCTGGCTGCCTAAAGGACTCACCTGACTGCTTTCTACAAAGGACTGCTGCCTTGCTGTTGCCCTGCTGCCTTGCTGAACTCTTTCCTTGCTGCAGAAGTGCTCTCCAAGGGCTTGGATAGAGCTTGCCTCCTTTTCCCTGAAGTCTCAGGACCAAAAAGACTTCTCTTTTTCATTTGGACGCCTTGTGCGCTGAAAAATTAGACGCACAGCTTGCTCCGCAGTGACAAATTCACAGCGCGGTGCGACCGGAACTTCGACGCACGGCCTCGCCTGGACAACGCCGCCCGACTCCAGAAAGGAAATCGACGCGACGCCTGCTGTGAGGGAGAAGATTCCACGCACAGCCCACCGGAACGACGCGCAGCCGGAAAACAAGCCTAGGATTCCACGCACAGACCCCTGGACATCTGGTAATCCCGCGAACCACAGAAAGAGACTGTCCGCGCACCGGAAAACGACGCCCGACTTCCCCGCGTGAAAAATAACAACGCAAGTCCGTGTGTGCAGGGGAGAAATTGACGCACACACCATTTTTCCACGTATCTCTTCTTCTGCGGCCCCTTTGCGGAGATTTGCCACTTTAAACCAGGTACTTTGTGCTTGAAAGAGACTTTGTTTGCTTTTTAAAGACTTAAGACACTTTGGCCCTCATTCTGACCTTGGCGGTCGGCGGAGAGACGGCGGTCGGACCGCGAACAGACCGGCGGTATTAAAAATGGCATTCTGACCGCGGCGGTCACCGCCGCGACCGACCGCCACTTCCCCACTCCGACAGCCACGGCGGTCATGACCGACGGGCTGGAGTCTGCGCACTCCGGTCCGGCGGTCGACCCAAGACCGCCAACGGTATCATGACCCTGCTTACCGCTGCGGTTTCTGGCGGTCGGGAACCGCCATGCGAACCATGGCGGTAGGCACTATCGGGGCCAGGGAATTCCTTCCCTGGCACTGATAGGGGTCTCCCCCACCCCCCACTGCCCCCCGAGTCCTCCCCCCACACCCTCCACCCCTCTGCCATCCCCCAGAGGTGGTACGAACCCCCTCCCCACCCCCACCCCGACATGCACATACACGCACCCCGACATGCACACACACCCTACATGCACATATACACACCCCCTACACACACACATACACAACGGGGACACATACCCGCACACATACATGCCGACATGCGCACCCGCCGAACTACACACATTGCCCATAGGCACAGCAGCACTCCCCGCCCGCATGCACGCACTCACACACCCCCTCTACACACTCCCACGCACACCCCCATGCACGCACACATCACACAACACCCCCCCACCCCCCCCCCCCTCACGGACGATCAACTTACCTTGTGCGTTGGTCCTCCGGGAGGTGACAGGAGCCATGGGGAGGTGACCGCCAACAGAAGACCGCCAACAGAAGACCGCCACACAGAAATGTGGGTCGTAATTCTGTGGGCGGTGTTCTGCTGGCGTGGCGGTGGAGGTTGACCAGTCTCCACTTTCCCGCCGACCGCCAGTGTGGCTGCTGGCGGTTTTCCGGCGGAACGCTCCCAGCGGTCAGAATGCGCACAGCGGCATACCGCCGCGGTCGGCGGTCTTCACCGCCGCGGTAACTCGGCGGTCTTGCGAAAAGACCGCCAAGGTCAGAATGAGGGCCTTTATATCACTTTTCAGTGATATCTCTACAATTTCATATTGCATCTTTCACTCAACTTGCCGACGTCACGTGGCACGGGTCCACCTTCTCGGGTAAGAACACTGTAGCTTGTCTTGCGTTGGGTTTCCCACCCACTGCGTCAGTATTGTTTGAGAGATTTCATCATTTATTTACACGCCGGTATACCACGCCATTTTCGGGTGTTTTAGAATTCGCACTGCCTCTCCAGCACCATGATTTTCATCTACAGTTGTACTCAATGCTTAGGGAACAATTTTTTCCACAACCGTAGGCTTCACAGCGCTTTAGTAATGGGCTTAGATATTCACGTATTGTCTCATTGATTCAGTTCCTATTTGCTTTGGACGCCCGTCCCGATAACTGAGCTTGCGCCATTACGTTTAGCCTCACTGCCCAATTTTGCCGCTTCAGATACCTAATGTTATTTTTTACTTTCAGACTAGTTGCACTTTCGTTACATTTTCTCACCTAGTTTTTACTACCACAGCCTGATGTTTTGTGCTTCAGGTTTTTACTTCCCTCACTAATTCATTACAAATATGGCTTGCCCGCCTTGTTTTTACCGCACCAGTTCACCACTATCCCTTCCATGTCTTGCCTTAGTGTACACAGTCCGGCATTCATTTTGGGTCGCGTTTTCCACCAGTCACAGTGTCTCGTTGCTTTTTCTTCCTTTTCAGGCTTATCATGGTCTACCATCTCCGCTATTCTACTACATTATATTAATTCAATTGGAGATGTTATTCCTTCAAGCTCTTCATGGAACTTCCATTCTCCGCACCTACATTCTGAAGGTATACAACTTCGTGTTCAGTAATTTTTTTTAACTTTTCCTTACTTTGGCATAGTTTATATTTTCACTATTGTACACACAATTGCTTGAAGGTTTTTATTCACATGGTTTCTCTGTACCTTTGATCACTTGCACGTTTCCATATGAGTGCGTTCACATCACAGGATGTGCTGGTTCTTTGGCCCTTTTGTATGTTAGCAACCACAATTTACTTTCCTCTGTTTCTGAACTATTGCACATTTCTTCTGGTATGTACTAACTAATACGCACGGTGCGCATCCCTCAACCTTGGCACCACTTTAAACTTTCACATGCCACTTTGTTTGGTTACGTTGGACTACTTGATTCAGTCTTTCATTTTAATTTAAAATATACTTTGATATGGAAGTAGTTCAGGTTTCTGTGTGACCAATCTGTACATATTGTATATTTACTCTACAGCCTTGACAAAGTCTAGGAGACGAAACACGTGTCCGCTGTTCGTGTTGGACTACTGGTTCACATTTGGTCTTTGACCTGTATATTGACCACACTGATGCACACATCAATAAATGCTCGGCCGATACTTAGTCCTTGGACCCTGACTCTTATTGCTTGACCACTTGGATCAACCACTTTGAACTTGTTCTGGTGTGCCCTGGCTTGCTGTGCATATAAGTAATGTAACCATTGTAGTGTCCTATGCCCTGACTAAATTGGTATAGATTGAAGTGGGAATATTAAACGTCACTTATTTAGGGCCTCATTAGAAATTTGGTGTCCATCGACTGCTATGGTGGTGGTGGTGGTCCGGCCACTGTCGAGTTGGCAGTATGTTACGAGTCATGCGAGGTTGTACACCGCCATCGTAATGGTGGCGGTCCAACCATCACGTCCCAGCAGGCAGAAACAAGGATTATAAAGGGAGAAACTCCTCTGCAGGCAGCCTTACACGTCCATTGCTGCCATGGATCCCTTCACACAGGTTCTGTCGCTGCTGCTGATCCTTGAAGGAGACCAAAATCTATGCTGCTGTGGGCATAACTGACCGTAAGTACACACACCTAGTTGTGTTGTCAACTGTTACAACAGATCATTGCGCAGTCGTTCACATGGAATAGGGTTCACGCTACGGATACCAAGTACAAGTCTCATTGTGTACACAGGTGGAATCATTCATAAAGATGGACATATTCACAAGCACAATACCCCCCTATGGGCAGGCCACTCACACTGCACCGCAACACTACACAAAAAAACATGTCTGACCATCTCAGGCATAGGGAAAGTCAAGGGTACACAACATTGTCTCCCACAATACCAACAACACACAAACTTCACAAATAGAAGTACAACTCACACACTCACATTGCACACATGCCATGAACTGTCTTCACATCCAACTCACATATGTATGGATGTGGCATGGAGTGCAAACAACACTTCCATTAAACAGCCCTGCATTGGACACACACAACACACATATTACAGCACAGTGGAAGGACAATGGCATGCACAATAGTCAGTGTCATATATGTCCCAAGCACACTGTGCAAACCATACTTGCACAATTGGATTAGGTTGGGGGCATCAGAAGCACTCAGGGAAGGAGGCTGCACTGAGACACATATCACTATGCACATGCTCCTCAAACAACATTTTCACAAGAAATGTCCCTACATGTATCTCGGGGATGGACACTACTAGAGACAAATGACATGCCTATCCACACAATGTGGAAGGGCAAGTCAGCAAAGCACATACAACTCCAACTGCATGGGACATACACCTACAGGAACTAGCTGCAAGGTACACAGCTACATGGACACATGCACAGTCAATTGAAAACAAAGGTAGCATAACTGAACACACTCCATGTCTGCACAAACAAAACTCAAGCTTGCACACCTCAGATGAATACATGATCCATATCAGGGGACTTGTATAATACCATACAAGCGCACAGTGTACAACACAAGATGAAATACTTACCATAACAAACAGGACACAATGCATTATACCACAATTGCATTTTCACCCAGATATCTAGACAGTCAATACATACCCTTGTCTTGGGGGACAACAGCACTGCCCACAAAGTCACATACTGCAAACAACAGCAAAAGGAATAGCAAGCAGGCTGAAAAACACACAACAGTAGGCAGAAAAGACAAATTACTCAGGAACAACATAACAGTAGCAAAGGAATTGCAGAACAAAGGTGTAGCCAATAAAACAACAATTGTTAGGGTATATTTAAGCTAAATAAATCAGAACAAAGGGCACTGGTCAGTCCATTTTCCCATCCATAATACCACAGTATTGAGCCAAAACTTGACTCCTAACTGCCACGGAACCTTCACAGAAAGGGGCATCAAGTGGGTAGGCAGGCACCTCAGGGATCATCCTTTGTGGTGGTCAGAGTTTGGTGGGGGGTTTGGTCTTGGGTTTGGAAGGGGTGTCTGCTTTTTGGTAGGGGTGTGATTCTTCTTGGGGGAGAGGTATGGGTGCTTACAGGGGATTGGGGAGGCTGTGGAGGTGGAAGGAAGGGGCTGGGATGTGGGTGGATGCTTCTTGGGTCTTGGACGGGGTTGGAGGGAACAGGGGAAATATCAGGGAAACTTTCCTAGGGACACAGGGACGGCCAGCAGAAGAGGGTTGGGATTTGAAGAGAGAGGGATTGGTTATGTGCTGTGTGTATGTTGGGGTGCGTGCCTCTGGGAGGTATGCTTGTGTTTGTTGAGTAGGTGGGTGAGGGAATGCGTTTGTCTTAGGGGCTGGGAGATGGAGGAGCTGGGGGATGGTGTGGTAGATGTGTGTGTGTCTGTTGGGGTCGTGACTGTGGGAATGTTGGATATGGTAGATGTATGTGTCTGTTGCCCGTGGTGTCTGCGGGTATGGTGCTAATGGTGGATGTCTGGAGGTCTGTTGGGGTGCTGTCTGCGGGTATGATATATGTGGTGCGTGTGTCACTGACTGTTGGTGTGGTGCCTGTGGGTATGCTGGATGTGATGTGTGCAATGCTGGAGTGGTGGGGTGTCTGGGGAAGTGGTTACTGTTGCTGTGTCTGTAGGTGGATGTTGTTTGTGTGTGTGCTGGTATGTTTTGTGGTGCTTGTGTTTATTGCTCTTGTGTGTTGACGTTGATACATGCAGATCTGTCTGTTTGCTTTGGGTAGGTAGGGGAATGGGGGATTTGGAGTGAGAAGAGGGAGGTGGAGGGGGGACAGAAGGTGTGGGGGGTGACTGGCTGCATCAGTGTGGCGATCAGAGCCTGAAAAGATCTCTGAAGGCAATACATTGTACCACAAATGCCTTACAGTAATGCCAATCCCTGAATGGTATTCACAATGGGTGTCTGATCCACGGAGACACTTCTCAGAAGGTCAACAGGCTCCTTACTGAGGGCAGCAAGGGTAACAGGGGCTGGAGCGGTGGTGCCTGCAGCAAAGGAGATGCCCACCCTCTTGGGGGAGCCAGAACGGCCAACTGTGTGGAGAGCAACAGGGAGGGAGGTGATGGAATGGGGGGTGGTGAACAAGGATGGCACATGAAGACGCCCCGATGAGTCCGCCACCACTTGGGAGTGTCCACTGGAGGAAGAATCCAATGATGAAGAAGATAGTCTGGTCTCCCCTGTGGCACTCCTGTCGCCCTCCATGTCACTGTGTCGGTGGTGTCTTGACCCAAGGTCCCATGGCCAGATGCTTCCCCACTTGGCTGTGCCCCATCACCTTCCCTTGCTGATGCTGCAAATACAGAGAGAAATAGGGTCATCACATTTCCATGATCACACTTGAACAACAGCTCTGATCAGAAAACATTACCAGGATATCAAGTAGGCCCCAGCAACAAACTCCACCTAGGTGTCCCATACATGTACCATACCATATGCATGCGTACCATCTGAACTATCAACAGTTGCCCACAGGTAAATCAGGATCTCAGACAACTAGAATTGCATGGCTGAATGTGCAATCACAATAACCTTTCAGCAAGTAGTAAACACCATCATCCTCTAACCTCTTCCCCATGGAGCAGACCCCAGTTACCTGTTGGCATACCATAGTAGGCCATTGCCAAATGCATTCCCACAGAACCCAGACAAGGTCATGCACAAATTTGTTTGTCACATACATAATGACCCTACACTGAGAAATGAAGTTACAAAATCCTGCCATATTGATGACAAAAGTACAATAGCCTGGAGAACAAGACATGGAAATACCCATGTCACACTGGAAACATATCAACAATGCACACTTCATCAAGTGATATTTGTCCCGTCAGGGTCATGGAGGTTTTATAAATGTCGCTCAGATAGGCCACACATGTGGCATGGAAATGGACACTGTAGACATTATAGGGGTCATTCGCCCAAACACCGCCTCGCGGTCAGATGACCGTGGGGGACATTCCGACTTTCTGCAAAAGATCGCCCGCCGCCCCAGCGGGAAAGCCCCAGCGGGAAAGCCCCAGCAAAGATGAAGCCGGCTCCGAATGGAGCCGGCGGATTTGCTGCGGTGCGACGGGTGCAGTGGCACCCGTCGCGATTTTCAGTGTCTGCCAAGCAGACACTGAAAATCTTTATGGGGCCCTGTTAGGGGGCCCCTGCACTGCCCATGCCAGCGGCATGGGCAGTGCAGGGGCCTCACGACACCCGTTCCCGCCAGCCTCTTCCTGGCGGTGTAAACAGCCAGGAACAGGCTGGCGGGAAGGGGGTCGGAATCCCCATGGCGGCGCTGCTTGCAGCGCCGCCATGGAGGATTCCTTTGGCCAGTGGAAAACCGGCGGGAAACCGCCGGTTCCCCTTTTCTGACCGCGGCTTTACCGCCGCGGTCAGAATTGGCCAGGAAGCACCGCCAGCCTGTTGGCGGTGCTTCCTCTGCCCTCTGCCCTGGCGGTTTCATACCGCCAGGGTCAGAATGAGGGCCTATGTGTAGTATGTCAGGGAAAGATGTCCCCAAAATCCACAACACAATGAATCTGCAAGTCCCAGGGTAATTTCCACTAATGTCTGGAACCCCTTACAATTACGTACTCTAGGGGCATCAGTAGATGCCATTAGTCCCTTCGATGTTGTAGAGGCCCTGAGATTTGCAAGAACTCAAAATGTGTTTTCTGAAACACATCACACCAATGTGGATTCTGAAGGGTAAACTCCTCAGGCATGAAGGACCACCACATTTATACTCTGTGAGATTGACTCTCTGTATACAGTCCCTACAGCCAACTTTCAGAGTACAAACTCATGTGTAACAATGAAGGGTCTGGCATGGTGAGCACAGAAAGTGACTACTCTGTCCATGTGTGGACAGGTGCCATACCAAATACAGACCTGTACCACATAATAGTCCTTTGGATATATTTGTTCATCCTGCAGAGATAGCATTCAACAAACAAAGTCATAAGTTGTACATTTTCTACTATGTGACCAAGCTACTGAGTTGCCTGTCATGACCTCCCTAAAATCAACACACTGTCTGGGTGTGTGACTGTCATTCATGCAATAAGCCTGCACAGGACAAATGTGACCTGTGTACAGGTGACAACAGGGCTTTGGGAGTAAGGGACCTGTCATGAGTCAAAGACACACACTGACAATGATGCCAAGTGCACATATGGCTTTGATCAATAACTTACTTCTGGACCAATTCCCAATCTAATCAAAGAAATGAAACATTGTGGGCAGGATTTGCCACAGGAGCCTCATATTGGCCACATGACAGGATCTTCTCAGTTACAGAGAGTGGGCACAGGTCCACAGTTGCAATGCCACAGTCACCCTAGATTAGGACCCATTCTAGGAGACACATTTGACAAGCCCTGGTCTCTGCAGGCTGAGCAGACAGAACCTACATGACACTCCATTCCCATAACTTGCATGCATGACAGTACATCATGCAAATAACAGTAAATTGGCATGCTGTGTGTGTGGCAACCTGAAGGGCAGAGTGACTCATGATAGGCCTTCCAAACAACAGTTTAGCAAGTACAAATGTGTTAATGGATCTTTGTGCCACCATACAGATTGCTCACATTACTCACAACTGACTCATACAACATGCATACTCTGCTCATGCTGTCATGCACATATAGGTTGTCTGACATTTACAACAGTCATGGGGAAAGACTTGTCAGTGGATGGCAGTAATATCTCCTTACCTAGTTATGTACATCCAACACAAGGAAGATCTTGGAACCCAAAATAGCCATACAACCCTATGTGAATGAACTTTACGTATGGCACTGGCCACCAATACCTGTCACCCTGGCACATATGGCTACGTTCTAGCCTGTGAAGAGGAAAAGGATGGTCAAGTACAGAGAATACTGTGCACATGAAGTACTTACTTCTCCTCTGGTGCACCATAGAGCTGTTCATACAGGGGTAGGACCTCGTCCACTAGCCTCTCCAGCTTCTTTGGAGAGAAAGCAGGGCCCATATCACCTGCTGGAAGTGGCATGATTGCACCTAGAGGTGGTACACAGCAGGTGAGGTAGTGGAGGTCTTGCTGGCAGCAGTGCAGCAGTGTTAGGAGTCAAGTGAATTAATCAGCAAAACATGACGTTCATCATCACAGGCAGACAGTGCCATTGGCACATGACTGCCACTGTTAACAGCGTCAGCCTTTGGCTGGGTCCGCCACAGCTGCAACCATTTACTGCCATGACGACTACCACTGGCAGTCGAGGGAGGTTCCTAATGTCCAGTGGAGTAGGTCAGGTAGCTGCCATTTTGGCAGGATCAAATGATGTACTGGACTATTTACACTAAGTCACATCCTAAAAACATGTCATATTAGCTCACATAGAAGCTTTTGCTGTATTGTCAGGCTGGTACTTTGCATCAAACAACATTTTAGCATGTTGCAGGGCACAGATGACATGAAACAGCAAGGCATGGTACGCCGACGGTCTCTTTTGCACTTGGGGGAGGCAGACACATTTCGAGGAGCAATTATATCGCACGAAGTCCTAGTTTTGTCCAATATCATGTAGAGGACACATATGTGTAAAAATATGTGGGTCACGAGGGAATCTTGTGTAGTTGCCAGCTGGGATGTGTACTGGGTGCCATGTAAATTCAGTCTGAAATGCTATGTCACATGATAAACTTGGCATGCATCATGTACCTTGCTTGGGACACTGACTAATGTTACCAATCATGTCTTGTCACATATAGGTACCCAGGAAGAGGGAGGAGGTGTCTTCCGTCCACTGCCAGACCTGCAGACCATGGAGCATTGCCAAATCATAATGTTGTATCGCCTGGACAGGCGAACAATAGTGGACTTGTGTCATCAGCTGGACCCAAATTTGATGCCAGCTTTTAGTTATCCAACCAGCATACTACCCATTGTATACCTCATGTCAATGTTGCACTTCCTAGCCACAGGGTCCTTCCAACATACAGTGGCCCTGTCAGCTGGTGTGTCCCAGCCTATGTTCAGTCTGGTGTTGAGGGATCCCCTCTCTGCAATGTTGAAACACCTCTATCCAGTTTCCCCGATGTGAGGATTTTGACAATGTAAAGGCTTAATTTTATGGTTTTGCACGCCTACCAAATGTGGTGGGAGCCATTTATGGCACACATGTTGGCTTGTTGCCACTGCATTCCAGTGATAATCTACTATACCACTTATATCATATAGCACAATATCATAAGAAAACACAATGCTCAGAGTTACTAAAAACAAAGGTACTTTATTTTTATGACAATATGCCAAAAGTATCTCAGTGAGTACCCTCAGTTAGAAGGTAAGTAATATACACAAGTTATATGTACACAAACCCAAAACAGGTAAGTAACAGTAAGAAACGTAGTGCAAACAATGTAGAATCACAATAGGATGCAATAGGTGAACATAGGTCTAGGGGCAACACAAGCCATATACTCCAAAAGTGGAATGCGAATGACGAATGGACCCCAGACCTATGGGAACTTGTAGAGGGTCACTGGGACTGTAAGAAAACAGTAACAGTGTCCAAAATACCCCACCCCAAGACCCTAGAAAGTAGGAGTAAAGTTGCCCGACTACCCCAGAAAGACACAATAGTCGTGATAGAGGTATTCTGCAAGAACCACAAGCACCAGCAAAACACTGAAGACGGATTCCTGGACGTGAGGACCTGCAAGGCAAGGGGGCCAAGTCCAAGAGTCACAATAGTGTCCGGGGGGCAGGAACTCAGGAAACCCCGGATGAAGGTGCAAAAGGGCTGCCTCCGGAAGAAGCCGAAGATTCTGCAACAAAGAAAAGGGCTAGGAACTTCTCCTTTGGATGGAAGATGTCCCACGGCGTGCTGGATGTTGCAGAAGTGTTTCCATGCAGAAATACTGCAAACCAGCCTTGCTAGCTGCAAGGTTAGCAGTGGGTGCTGCTGGGGACCAGGAAGGACCAGAATATCGCCCCTGGGAGGAGGAGACAGAGGGGGAACTCAGCAACTCAGAGAGCCCCCGCAGAAGCAGGCATCACCCACAGAAGTACCAGAGCAGGCACTTGGAAGTTCTGTGAACTCAGAGTCACAAAAGGAGGGTCCCACGACGTCGGAGTCCAACTCAGAGGGTTGAGCACTGCAGGACAGAGTGCTGGGGACCCAGGCTAGGCTGTGCACAAAGGAATCCTTGGAGAAGTGCACAGAAGCCAGAGCAGGTGCAAATCATGCAGTACACAGGTTTGCTGTCTGGCGTGGGGAGGCAAGGACTTATCTCTACCAAACGTGGACTGAAGGATCACTCGAGTGTGGGGGTCACTTGGATCCAGCTCCTGTGTTCCAGGTACCACGCTCGTCAGGATGAGAGGGGACCCAGAGGACCAGTGATGCAGTCTGTTGGTGCCTGCGTTAGCAGGGGGAAGATTCCATCGACCCACAGGAGATTTCTTCTTCGCTTCCAGTGCAGGGTGAAGGCAAACAGCCCTCAGAGCATGCACCACCAGGAAACAGTCGAGAAAGCCCGCAGGATGAGGCGCTAGAATGTTACTGGTAGTTGTCTTGCTACTTTGTTGCGTTTTGCAGGAGTCCTGGAGCAGTCAGTGGTCGATCCTTGGCAGAAGTCGAAGAGGGAAGTGCAGCGGAACTCTGGTGAGCTCTTGCATTCGTTTTCTGAATAATACCCCAGAGGAGAGCCCTAAATAGCCAGAAAAGGAGGTTTGGCTACCAAGAAAGGAGGTTTGGCTGCCAAGAGAGGTAAGAACCTATCAGAAGGGGTCTCTGACATCACCTGCTGGCACTGGCCACTCAGAGCAGTCCAGTGTGCCCCCAACACCTCTGAATCCAAGATTGCAGAGGTCTGGGACACACTGGAGGAGCTCTGGGCTCCTCCCCTGGGAGGTACTGGTCAGGGGAGTGGTCACTCCCCTTTCCTTTGTCCAGTTTCGCGCCGGAGCAGGGCTGGGGGATCCCTGAGCCGCTGTAGACTGGCTTATGCAGAGATGGGCACCATCTGTGCCCATCAAAGCATTTCCAGAGGCTGGGGGAAGCTACTCCTCCCAGCCCTTCACACCTATTTCCAAAGGGAGAGGGTGTAACACCCTCTCTCAGAGGAAATCCTTTGTTCTGCCTTCCTGGGTCGGGGCTGCCCAGACCCCAGGAGGGCAGAATCCTGTCTGAGGGGTTGGCAGCAGCAGCAGCTGCAGTGGAAACCCCGGAAAGGCAGTTTGGCAGTAACCGGGTTCTGTGCTAGAGACCCGGGGATCATGGAATTGTCCCCCCAATACCAGAATGATATTGGGGTGACAATTCCATGATCTTAGACATGTTACATGGCCATGTTCGGAGTTACCATTGTCACGCTACACATAGGTAGTGACCTATATGCAGTGCATGCGTGTAATGGTGTCCCCGCACTCACAAAGTTCGGGGAATTTGCCCTGAACGATGTGGGGGCACCTTGGCTAGTGCCAGTAACTTGGCACCCAACCTTCACCAAGTGAGGGTTAGACATATAGGTGACTTATAAGTTACTTAAGTGCAGTGGTAAATGGCTGTGAAATAACGTGGACGTTATTTCACTCAGGCTGCAGTGGCAGGCCTGTCTAAGAATTGTCTGAGCTCCCTATGGGTGGCAAAAGAAATGCTGCAGCCCATAGGGATCTCCTGGAACCCCAATACCCTGGGTACCTAAGTACCATACACAAGGGAATTAAATGGGTGTACCAGTGTGCCAATGAGAATTGGTAAAATTAGTCACTAGCCTGCAGTGACAAATTTAGAAAGCAGAGAGAGAGCATAAACACTGAGGTTCTGGTTAGCAGAGCCTCAGTGATACAGTTATGCACCACACAGGGAACACATATAGGCCACAAACCTATGAGCACTGGGGTCCTGACTAGCAGGATCCCAGTGACACATATCAAACACACTGACAACATAGGGTTTTCACTATGAGTACTGGGCCCTGGCTAGCAGGACCCCAGTGAGACAGTAAAAACACCCTGACATATACTCACAAAAAGGCCAAAAGTGGGGGTAACAAGGCTAGAAAGAGGCCACTTTCGTACAACCCCCCCCCCCAACGAAGGACAATAAGACTAACCTTGGCCAGTTGAGTCTTTATTGTCTAAGTGGTGATAAGTGGAGAGTAGCTCTGCAATAGATTGGTTACTCCCTTTATCATCTACTATATGGTCACTTCCCTGTGGGGATGTAAACCACCCTGTTTTAAGTTTTTTAGCTAGCCAACAATGTGGAGTTATATTCTCAGAGTTCCAATTAGTATGTTTACGTTTAGAGCTGTGGGAATTGTCCACTGGACCTATATCAAGTGATGAGAATTCCAGACAGGGATGCTGTCTCAGGAAAACCATAGCTGGGCAAAAACTTTGTCCATATGGCTCTAAGAGAGAACAGGGTTGCTGTTTCTCTTAAGTTGGAGCAGGACAGGGATGCTGTCCTATGAGCCCCACACTAGGGCAGGGCTGCTGTCCTAAGTGTTGTGAGGCAGTGCAGGGTTGCTGCACTAAAGTTTCTCTGGGAGGGTTGGAGGGATGCTCCATGTTAACTAAAGTGGTGCACTTTTTCTCACCAATATTAGCTATCCCACAGAGAGGTACTTCTACCTCAGGGAGTTCAGCTGTGCTAGCTGATGGTTCCCTTGGTACAGGTGCCACCCCAGGAGAGGTTTCTCCCACCACAGGAATGGCATCCTGAATGGCAGGGTGGATAGGGGATACTTTGATGCCCTTTTTACCTGTTGTTGGAGAAGGATCCTGAGATTTCAGGCCTTTTTCTCTCCTTTGCTTTTTCATTTCAGGTGAAATGAGAGGAAGCAATTCCTCAGGGATACCCAGCATGGCTGCATGAGTATTAAACTCTACCTCAGCCCAACCTGAGGCCTCTAGGTCATTACCAAAGAGACAGTCTACAGGTAAGCTAGGTGATACTACCACCTACTTAGGGCCAGTAACTCCACCCCAACTAAACTGAATTATAGCTAAGGGAAGAAACTTAATGGAGTTATGGACATCAATAATCTTGTACTGTTGTCCAATGATGTGCTGTTCAGGAGACACTAGGTTTTCAGTCACCAAAGTGATGCTGGCACCTGTGTTCCTGTAGGCCTGAGCCTCAACACCATTTATTGAAACTGTCTGTCTGTACTTATCCATTGTAAGGGGACAAGCAGCCAGTGTGGCAGGGCCAATGTCACCAGGTGTGACAGAAACTGTCTTGGGACTGACTACCCCAGTTTCTATGATGGACCCATTAGTGAACCCAACTACACCCTTATTTTGACTGTTGCCAGCAGTCCCACCACTATTACCACTACTGCTAGGGGCACTAGAGTTTGATGTATTAGTGGTGGTAGGCTCAGGGGGTTTACCTGGGCAGGACTTATCCCCTGGCCTATGGCCTTTATTTTTACACACATAGCACCAAGGCTTTTTAATGTGTGTTGGTTGTGAAGAAGAGGAAGAAGATGATTTATCCCCACCCCCTGAAGAGTGTTTAGGATTTGAAGAACAATCTTTAGTTTTACCTTTATCCCCATGCTTATCCTGAGATTTCTCACCATCTTTCTTCTTGCCATCCTTGTCACCTCCTGTATGAACTTTTCTGTTCACTCTTGTTCTGACCCATTTGTCTGCCTTCTTTCCCAATTCTTGGGGAGAGGTCAGTTCTGAGTCTATCAAGTACTGGTGCAACAAATCAGACATACAATTGTTAAGAATATGCTCTCTCAGAATAAGATTATACAGGCTTTCATAGTCAGAAACTCTACTGCCATGCAACCAACCTTCTAAGGCCTTCACTGAACAGTCCACAAAATCTGTCCAGTCTTGAGAGGACTCTTTTCCGGTGTCTCTGAACTTAATCCTGTATTGTTCAGTGGGTAAGCCAAATCCATCCAAGAGTGCATCTTTCAAAACTTTATAATTATTGGCATCACTTTCTCTAACAGTAAGGAGCCTATACCTACCCTTTCCAGTGAAAGATAGTCACAAGATAGCAGCCCACTGCCTTTGAGGGACCAACTGTACCATACAGGCACTCTCAAGTGCAGCAAACCACTTATTAATGTCATCACCCTCCTTGTAAGGGGGGACTATCTTGTGCAGATTCCTGGAATCTTGCTCTCTAACAGGATTGCTATCAGACATACTGCTACTGCCACCATGGGGAACTATCCCCAACCTCTGTCTTTCCCTCTCTATGTCTAGGGATTCCCTATCTAAGGCCAACTGCTGCTGTTTAAGCTTCAGTCTGGTCTCTAACACCCTCAGCTTTCTGAGTTCCCTTTCCATCAAGTTATCCTCTGGGTGGGTTGGGAATGTTTAGACACAGAGGAAATGTGGGAAGTTTCAGAGGGAGACCTGTCCCTAACTGTCTGGACCCTAGTAACCTGGCCTCTAGGAGTGAAAGATGTCCTACTGACGTGTGACCCTCTAACACTACCAGTGTCACTAGATGCCCTGCTAGGGGGCAGGACTTTGTAAGAACCCTCCCCAGCTTCTTCAGGGAACTCCTCTGAGTCTGACTGGGAAGCTTCCCCATTTTCTAACCTCTCCTGAGATGGGCCAGACTGGTTCTGGTCATCTACAATGAGCATGTTAAAGAGAAACTCTTTTGTAGGATTCTTACCTTATTCAACAGTGTGTTGGTGAAGATTGCACATATCCAACTGCGATAACACTGTCATGATCTCAAGCAAGGACAAAGGAGAACACTGCCCATGTGGCATAGGCTGGTGCTACCGGGAACTCTTACAAATGAAGCTGATCTGTTCCACATCTTCATGTGTGTGGTGTCTTTTCTGCCCTTAATGGTGGTGGTGGGGAGGTAGGGGGGGCACACACACTTTAGTGGTTGAAGATGTGGAATCCCAATTTGCGGCAGCTGCCATTTGTGTATCAACATATGGCATCACTGGAGAAAGGAGGAGCTGCTGATTTTTTAAGATAGCAGCAACATCCCGGTGGTAGGCAGCCATGTCTGCCCTGAGGGAGGCCACTTTCCTCTGCATGGAGTCCAGCTTGTTCTCAATCACGCTGCTGCCAGTTTTGGAGTGCTGTTGTTGTGGCCTCTCCCTCATGGCAGCAGCTATGTCCCTCAGAAACTGCTGGACTCCATGCAATGAGGAGTGTGTGCCTCGTTTGCCAGCTGTATGTTCATTGGCCGTCACAAAGCACGTGCACATTTCCTCAAGGCTGGCTGCCACAGTGTCCATCCCCACCTGCACCTGCTTGGCCATCTCCTGCTAGACTCCTACCACTTGCCTCTCGAAGTTTGTCCCTGGGTCCTCAGAGTCCTCAGCTGTGTTGGTGCTGACAGGTTGTACTATTGGGGTGTTGGGTAGGGCATCTGGGATGGCACCTACATTATTTGTCCTCCTTGCAACTGGAGGTGGTGTCTGGAGGGATGTCAGAACATCTTGGAGGGTCTCTTGGCTGATGATTGTCAGCTGATCATCCAGGTCATTGGGGAACTCCAGGACAGGCAGATCAGCATGAGAGCCATGATCCTCTGAGATGGTGTGAAATCAATCTTTCAATGTTGTGGCAGTTGACATGCCACGTCACTTGCTATCTATCAGTCCTTTGCCCCACCTGAGTGTTACATAAAGGGAAGTTCAGGTGGCACAATTGGCTGTGTGATATTTACTAGGTATGATGTATTTCTTTTGGTGGCTTGACACCATCCTGTTATTGTGGGCCCTTCCTATCCATCCATTTGCATGGTAGGGCCTTGCAATGGGTGTTACAGTTGTCAAGCCACAGCAACACATATTGCAATATACCCCAGTCCCATTTTTACATGTTTTATATACACCAGGGCAGTACAGAAACCTTACACCACCCCAGGGATGGCATTAACAAGGCACTATGGGGGTCATTACAACATTGGCGGTATAAGGCGGCGCTTACCACCGTGCAGAAGACCGCCAATACACCGCCGCGACCGCGGTAGACCGCCACAGCTATTATGACCCAGATCAAGGAATCCGCCGAAACTCAGACACCCACACAACACCGCCACACCAAAGGCCAGCGATAAACTGGTGGTAACAAATCCTCCACCTCCACGCCAACAGAAATACGCCCATGCAATTACGACACACGAATCCATGCGGCGGTCTTTCAACCGCGGTATTCCATTGGCGGTACACACCGCTGCGCTCAAAATACACACACATCTCCAAAACACCGCCACATTGGACAATTCGAAATACACACACCTGATACACATACACACACCACTCCCACACACCCAATACTATATAAAACACACACCCACATCACCCACAAACCCCTACAACCAGAAATTCTGAGAGAAGGCCACAGAGACAGCACAGCTATTGACAACCCCAACACACAGAGGCACACAACACCATCACCCACGCAACATCCACGCACAAAACACCACATACCACTACACTCATCCACACTCATCAACACAAACACCACCCCACACATCACACATAACACCCCATGTCACGCCAAAGACACCAACACTTCTCCGAGGAGGAGCTCAGGGTCATGGTGGAGGAAATCCTACGGGTAGAGCCACAGCTATTTGGCTCACAGGTACAGCACACGTCAATAGCCAGGAAGATGGAGCTATGGCGCAGAATAGTCGACAGGGTCAACGCAGTGGGACAGCACCCAAGAAATAGGGAGGACATCAGGAAGAGGTGGAACGACCTACGGGGGAATGTGCGTTCAACGGTCTCCAGGCACAACATCGCGGTGCAGCGGACTGGCGGCAGACCCCCACCTCCTCCCTCACAACTAACAACATGGGAGGAGCAAGTCCTGACCATCTTGCATCCTGAGGGCCTCGGAGGAGTCGGTGGAGGATGGGACACTGGTAAGTCAAATCTTAACCATCACATCCCCCACCCTACCTGCATGCTATCACACACCCCCACCCTCACACCCTCCCCTATCACCCCAAATCCTCACCAATCTACCCATGACACCAAGCACCCATCTCAACACCAAGCCCTGCATGACACAACTAAGCATGGGCACCCCTCACTAAAGCAAGCCCACTGCACATACCCAGAACACCCCCCCAACCATCACCACAAAAGCCCCCACACAGGAATGCCTGCACTGGGGATCACGCACACCCAACCATTGCACACCATTACACACACACATGCAATAATCATGTGCCTATACCCCTGCAGGAACCCGAAGGAATGTCACCACACCAGAGGGTCCAGACAACACCACTCCACCCCCAGAAGAGGCCCACAGTGACGACAGCAGGTCTGCCCCACTGGATCCTGATGACCAGCCCGGACCATCGTGGGCCTCAGGACAGTCGGTTCCCCTTGCCCAGCCACAGCCCAACACCGAGCTGCCACCCTCTGGTAACACCAGCACAGCCCCCACCCAGCGGGCCCAAACCTCCCTACCCAGGACAGGTCAATCAGCGATGTGTCCACCACTACAGGGCACCCAGGCTAACCCACCACCCCAACAACAGGGACCTGGGGGCAGTGGTAGTGGGCACACGGACCAGGGGACGGAGGCACAGGAACACCGGGGAACTGGGAGGGCTGCTGTGCGAAAGAGGGAGGACAGGCCAAGGGAGCCAACTCTCCACGAGGCCCTATCCTCCATCATGGGAGCATACCACCACTCCCAGGAGACGATGACCACGGTCCTGGACAAGTTGCAAGAGACCCTGCGTCTGCAGGACGAACTGTATTTGGGGTTCAGGGAGGAGCTCAGGACCATCAGCTCCACCCTGGGCACCATCGGAGGGGTGCTGACGGACATTCAAAAGACCTTGAGGGACACCGTGGCACTCCAAGGGGCCCCTGACACTAGCCAGGACGACGAACTGCCCACCACCTCCGGCGGCGCTAGTGGACAGGACGACCCGCCACAGGACCAAGACACCAGCACCCCATCCCCTGCAGACAGACAACCACCACGCAAGCGGTCTCTGAGATCCAGGAACAGGACAGAGCAAGATGGCAAGACCCCCGCCAGGAAATAAGACCACCCTGATTGTCCCCCCACTGTCCCACTTTGTCACCCTGTCCAGATAGGAACTGCACCAGCTCCACTTCCAATGCCCAGATGGGCAGTGCACCTGTGAGACGAATAGACTGGACTCTGCCATGGACATTCCTCCACCATCACCCATCACCATTTTACAACCTTCCTTGATTTTTTTAGCACTTAAATAAACACCCTTGAAAGCCAAAAAAACTTGAGTCAGTCTATGATGTGGAACTTTGTATTATCAATTACAGTGTCATAATGGGTTACCCATTGTAAGGCTAACATACCAATGTCACACATCACAAGCCCTTGATGGATGCAAGCAGTTGACACGTGGGTTACCACACTTGTGAAACTGAAATGGAAGGGTACAACTCAATTAACAAATAGTGAGTGAAATGTAGGTACAGGATAGAGGTAGACGTGTGAAAGTTAATGTAATGTTAAACCTGAAAATGTTCTCACCTGTGTGTCACTGGAAATATTGCTGTATGACTGACTCCCTGTTGTCGTTTCCTTCATCCTCAGCTTCATCCTCATCACTGTCCACTGGATCCACAGGCTCCAAAGCTGCCACAACACCGTCATCTGGATCATCCTCCTGCAGAAAAGGCACCTGACGTCGCAATGCCAAATTATGGAGCATGGAGCAGGCGATGATGATGTCGCACACCTTCTTCGGTGAGTAGTATAGGGATCCACCTGTCATATGGAGGCACCTGAACCTGGCCTTAAGAAGGCTGAAGGTGCGTTCGATTACCCTCCTAGTCCGCCCATGGGCATCATTGTACCGTTCCTCTGCCCTGGTCCTGGGATTCCTCACTGGGGTCAATAGCCAAGAAAGGTTGGGGTAACCAGAGTCCCCCAATAGCCATACCCGGTGCCTCTGGAGTTGACCCATCATATCAGGGATGCTGCTATTCCACAGGATGTAGGCGTCATGCACAGAGCCAGGGAACATTGCATTTACCTGCGAGATGTACTGGTCTGCCAAACAGACCATCTGGACATTCATCGAATGATAACACTTCCGGTTTCTGTACACCTGTTCACTCCTGCGGGGGGTGACCAGAGCCACATGGGTCCCATCAATGGCACCTATGACGTTGGGGATATGTCCAAGGGCATAGAAGTCACCTTTCACTGTAGGCAAATCCTCAACCTCAGGGAAAATTATGTATCTCCTTATGTGTTTCAGCAGGGCAGACAACACTCTGGACAGCACGTTGGAAAACATAGGCTGGGACATCCCTGATGCCATGGCCACTGTTGTCTGAAATGACCCACTTGCAAGGAAATGGAGCACTGACAGCACCTGCACGTCAGGGGGGATTCAAATCGGATGGGGGATTGGTGACATCAGGTCTGGCTCCAACTGGGTACATAGTTCCCTGGATTGTGGCACGGTCAAACCGGTAGGTGACGATGATATGTCTTTCTTCCATTGTCAACAGGTCCACCAGCGGTCGGTACACCAGAGGATTCCGCCATCTTCTCATATGTCCCAGCTGACGGTGCCTAAGAAGGACAACAGCGAAGAACCTGTCAATATTCCTCCAGGTATGTACCCACAGTTACACACAAGACTACACCAGACAAAAAAGCCTTCCTGTATGTGTGTTGAGTATAGTCCTAGGTATGCGTGACGCAGTAGTAAATGAAGGCATGTGGGCCCCTGAAATGGCGGCTGCCTGACCTCACAACTGGGACAATGGGATTGTGGGGTAACTGCGCTGGCGTTGCACACCGTCGCGGTAGGCGGTTGTAGACCGCGGCGCAATGCTGCATTGGTTAACATTGGACCCTATGGGTCCCAGGAGCCAATGAACAGGTGCACCGGCGATGATGATGCGCACCGCCGCGGACGTCACCGTCGCGGACGTCACCGCCATTTTCTATCTGTTCACTCACTAGATACCTGACCTTCGACAGGAGAGGACCTACACTGCTAGTGCTGCTGTGACCTCGGTCTGGAAGCGACGATGGCTGCTGCGTCTGGGGAAAGGGCCCCTGCCTTCACTGCACAGGAGTTGGAGAAACTTGTGGATGGGGTCTTCCCCCAGTACACGCTACTCTACGGTCTTCCAGACCAACAGGTTAGTACACAGGGAGCACGTTGTATGGGCTAGGCCTGGGTGGAGAGGGCTGGGTGGAAGAGGGAAGGGGGCAGAGTACATAGAACACTTATGCATGGGAATGAATGGGCCACATGGCCAGAGTAGGGAGGGGGCCACTCACATTGACGGTGCAGTTGGTAATGACTGTTCCTCTTTCCTTGTGCATGTCATGTAGGTCAGCGCCCACCAGAAGAGGGACATTTGGCGTGCCATCGCCAAGGAGGTCCGGACCCTGGGGGTCCACCAGAGACGGGGCACCCACTGCCGTAAGAGAGGGGAGGACATCCGCCGCTGCAGCAAGAAGACGGCGGAGGGTCAGCTGGGGATGGCCTCCCAACGTGGGAGGGGTGCCCGTCGCACCATGACCCCCCTGATGTTCCGGATCCTGGCGGTGGCCTACCCGGAGTTGGATGGGCGCTTGAGGACATCACAGCAGACACAAGGGGGTGAGTACAACCTCATTCAGCGGAGTTAGCGTGCAGTGGAGAGGTCTGGGTGGGGGAGGTGGGCTGTGGGTGTCGCTAGGTCTGGGTGAGTTAGGTAGGCAAGGCCCCTCCGTTATGTAGGCCATGTGGCACTCAACCCCACCTCAGCAGAGTGCCAAGTTGAGGTATAGTTGCCCCTGTGGCATCCATGTGCGCAGATTCCCACCATTGCCATGTAGGCCATGTCCCAGAAATTGCATGTGCAGAGGTCAGGAGAACGGCGTAATGGAGGGGGCTGCTGCGTCTGTCTTGTCCGCCAACGGTAGCGGCATGCCATGCACTAAAACTCTCTTTCTTCTTTCTCCCCCCCTTTTCCTGCTCTCCCTGTCCTTTTGTACATCAGCATCATCAGGCGGAGGTACAGTGGCACCGGAGCACGAGGGAGCTGCATCCCACATGGCCATGGAGGGCCACACCACAGACTCTGAATGCACCAGTGGGACGGAGGGCGAGGGGAGCTTCACGTCGGCCACCGGATCACCAACCAGCGACACGGACTCGTCCACCGATGGGAGCTCCCCTGTGGTGGCGGCACCACCTGTGCACCCAACTTCTACAGGTACAGCCGCCACCCCCCTTACCAGCACTGCCCTCCCAGCAGCCCCTCAGCCTTCGCCCCGTGCCCGCTCACCCAGGAGGGTGGGCATCACCTTCGCCCCAGGCACCTCAGGCCCTGCCCCTGTCACCCCTGCTGCCCTCAGTGAGGAGGCCATTGACCTCCTCAGGTTACTCACTGTTGGGCAGTCTACCATTGTGAATGCGAGAGAGAGAGGGAGTTGCAACACGGCAATGCATTCCTGGAGGGCATTCATTCTGGTCAGGCTGTCCTTCAGCGAACCCTGCAATCTCTGGCCTCAGCACTGATGGCAGCCATTGTCCCTGTGTCTAGCCTCCCCCCTCCAACTTCCTCCACCCAGACCCAATTTCCTGTACCCCAGCCCTTCCCAAGCACACCTACAGACCAGCATGCAGACAAGTCAACATACACAAGTAGCTCAAGCAAACATAGGCACCACACACACCACAGGCACTCACGCAAGCCTCACCCACTTACAGACACAGCAACATCCACTGTCTCCACTGTGTCCCCCTCCTCCTCTTCTCCCTCCTCCCTCCCAGTCTCGTCTACACACACACCTGCATGCACCACATCTACAGGCACTAGGACTCGCAACAGGACACCCAGCACCACAAGCCGCTCACCTGCACTCACCACCTCCACTGCCATTTACACGTCCCCTGTGTCCTCTCCCAATGTGTCTGTGACGCCCCCTCCCAAAGTACCCAAATGCCGCCAATCACTCACCCAACATCCATCCACCTCACGACAGCCTCCAGTACCTGCACCTGCACCTGCACCCAAAACAGCTAAAGTGACACCTCCTACAACCACCTCCTCTTCCTCCACTCCCAGACCCCCTCCAGCTACCCATCCCAGTGTTCGTCAGAAACTGTCCCTCTGTCAAATTTACCTTTTTGCCCCCCCCCCTTCAATTCATCAGTCCCGTCGTAGCGCCTCAGCCAAAAAGCCTCCAGTACCAGTGGTGCGTGTTCCAGGTTTTTGGAGTGCACCGTCCACCAGGGCAGGCAGTAGGACCCGGAGCCAAGGCAGTGGCAGCCCACCCCCTGTAAAGGCTCTGAAAATGGAGAGTGGACGACGGGACCGTCTTAAGACTCCTGTTGGGACAACAAGTGACATGGGATCGAAGGCGAATGGTGAGTCAGCTGTAACTCCAACAAAGGTGGGGAAGGTCCAGACGAAGTCTGCCCAGCCTGTTGTGAGTGTCACGGCGGAGAAGTGTGTCATCATATCCGGCGGTCCAGACACAACTGCCAGCACCGTCGTCACTGGTCAGGAGACCACTGCCAGAGTCACAGGCCAGGAGAGCCCAAGTATCGTCACTGGTCAGGAGACCACCGCCAGAGTCACAGGCCAGGAGGGGCCAAGTATCGTCACTGGTCCAGAGACCACCGCCAGAGTCACAGCCCATGAGGGGCCAGTATGCCACAGCCCCGCTGGTCAATGATGGAACGTCATGCCACACACAATGTCCGTATCAGAACCGCCATGGCAAAGCACCGCTGAACAGGGCAAAGACCGCCATGGCAAAGCACCGCTGAACAGGGCAGAGACCACCATGGCAAAGCACCGCTGAACAGGGCAAAGACCGCCATGGCAAAGCACCGCTGAACAGAGCAAAGACCGCCATGGCAAAGCACCGCTGAACAGGGCAAAGACCGCCATGGCAAAGCACCGCTGAACAGGGCAAAGACCGCCATGGCAAAGCACCGCTGAACAGGGCATGCACCATCTAGGAATGAATGGACCGCCATATCAGTCATCCTTATCCCATGTGCAGCTGGGACAGTGACAGGACAGGTACTTTCACGTGGAGACTCATCCAGTCTGGGCACCAGTCCCCCTCCAGAACCAGTGGAGACCTGCATCTACTTGAGAGACTGTGGCTTTGCACTCCCCAGGATGGCACAGTGGGCAAACCACCCACTGTAGTGACTTGAGAGACTGTGGCTTTGCACTCCCCAGGAATGCACAGTGTGCAAACCACCCACTGTAGTGACTTTAGAGACTGTGGCTTTGCACTCCCCAGGATGGCACAGTGGGCAAACCACCCACTGTAGTGACTTGAGAGACTGTGGCTTTGCACTCCCCAGGATACATCAATGGGCATGGAGCCCCGTCGTGGATCTGGCTTCGCATTCATCTGGCTGAGGTGCCCCCCCTTCCCTTTCCCCCTGAGGTGCCTGTAGTGTTTCTATCTGATGCCCCGGCAGTGTTCTCTCCGATTTAGGTCAGGTATCTATTGTGGGCCTCGCCCATGCTTTTTTGGACTGTTGGTGCACGGACATTGTTGTGTACATATCTGCTCTACTTCTCGGATTGTATGTGTAAATAAGAGTGATTTTGAGATAGGTATATCTGTATATTTGTTTATGACATGTATATTGGCACATTACAAGGTTTGCCCAAATTTCGCATTGTGTTTTCATTCTTCCGGGGGGATTGTGGGTTGTTCTTGTGATTTTTGTGACTGCATTGGTGTGCATGTTGTGATATGCGAGGGTTGGGGTGGGGGTGTTTGGTGGGTGTCCCCCTAACTTTTGCCTCCTCCTCCCCCGTGTCGTAGGTGCAGTACTCACCGGTATCTTCTGCGCCCACGTAGCTGTTGATCGTAAAGGAGCAGAAAGACAAGGGCAGGTAGGATTTGTAATTCGGGCTCCATGGTGTCCTCCTTCCTCGTGGGATGTGGTGAGGTGAGCGTTTTCCCATAGCAAAAGCTGTTTCCGCCGTGTTTTTATCCGCGGTGCATCCGCCCCGGAAAAGGTGGCGGATTGGCGGGTTGTAATAGTGTGGGCGGTACATTGTGTCCCGCCTGTCTGTTGGTGGTAACCGCTGCGCTGCTTGTCTGTACCGCAGTGGCGGTCGGAGTGTTAAAGTGGCTGTCTTTGTTGGCGGTTTCCGCCAGGGTCATGATTCCCTTTTTTTGTCCGCCGGTCTGTTTGCAGTATTTCCGCAGCTTTAACACCGTCCGCCAGGGTTGTAATGACCACCTATGTTGTTTCCTTTGATTGCCTCTCGTGTTGATCTATGTGTATGCTACATTGCACATCACACATGGACCTAGCAGATTGCCATTTCAGTTTCTGGTTGTGCTGGAATGTGCTCCTTCCTACTCAACTATGATCTCCCCCTCAATGCAGTCATCCTTGCACTACGGTGCAAGAGATGCAGCATTGTGCCAGTGCAGCTAATTTAACACAGGAATAGGGGTGGACCCAGGGATGGCCAGCATGGGTATCATTTGTTGATGTGTACATCATTTTCTAGATGACAGTGCCTGATGCCACAAAAAAATGGACATAGCCAGTTGACTAAAGTTGAACTTAGATCAGAGCCTCAAGCTAGTTTGATAGAGATTTTGCAGGTAGTTGTACTGGTGCATACCTGGACTCTCATTACAGGTCCGGCAGTCCTGTGACTACCAGACTGCCAGTGGCAATATGACCACCGCCAACAGCGCAGGTGGAAGTGGCACATGTTGTCTATGGGGAATTTCCATTGGGCCAATAGCCTGGCACTAGCAGGTTGCAGGCAGCTTACGGACTGGCAATGCCACCTGTCTTGTGACACCAGACCAGTATTACGATCAGCGCTACCCTCCAGGTATGTTTCCGCTTTTCCACCAGCCTTTGCATGATGGTGAAACCCCCATGCAAAGGTTGGTGGTAATGTGGTGTGGTGTGCTCCTGGCTGCCCCTGTACAGCCCATGCACCTGGCATGGGCAGTGCAGGAGGCCCCATGCCCAGGCCATTTGCGCTTTCACTGCCTTATTTGCAGTGCTAAGAGCAGCGTGTCCTGCCACACCCAATGCACCCCAAGATTGGCGCTGACTCTATTTGATCCATCAACAATGTAGTCGTAACTGCCCCACAGAGCTGACATGAGCAGACAGATTTCCACCCGCCATCCCAGCGTGTAACTCATACTGCCATCTGTAAAGGGTACACTGCACTAACAGTCTTACCAACACCAGACTTGCTAATGCATGATTCTCAAACCGTCAATGTGAAATTGTACACCACGATGTTTACAGACATACACCATGTGTTGTGTTTGTGTGGTTATTTCCCCATTCCTATGTGTCTCATATAGTTGTGTCAGAGTAGTTGTGGACTCAGCCTGTATGTGTTGTGACCTGCAGATTGCACTCTGGAGTACATATTATCTCTAGAGGTACAGTTCTGATCAACATCAATATATGTGGCTCCACACTACACCTAGTTTAGTTACACTGGGTAGTGCCATGTATCCTGTGATATAGGACGACCCTGCAGTTCCCCTAGCGGCTGCCCAGATTACTTTTCCCTGTACCCAGCAAGGTATCCTTACTGCATGATGGAGAAGTGGCTGCCTTATAAGGATGTGTTGTTTATGCGTGGGGTGGTGGTGCTTCCGGCACATGTCTGAGTAATGTTGGCTAAGGTTGCATTTGCAATACACATGTGTTTTGGCAATGGGACAAGGCAGTTGCAAGATGTTTCTGCAAGGGACACCACCATGACGTAACCCCAGGAACGGTATTGACTGACTTCCTAGTCTCTGATGTCTTGGTCATGTTGGTAGGGTTTGTTTGACTATATACAAGGGATGTTGTGATGACACAACCACAGGCAGAGTAACTAGACATGTCTTCCATTCTATGTGCTGCATATGTACATGTTGGTATGTAGCCCTGGTGATTAACATATGTCCAGGCTGTGTATGTGTTATGGTTCATGGCACAACCAAGGCATATGTACATGTGTTGCTTACATTTGAATGGTGCAACGTGATTCATGTGCAATGTGTCCCTTTGCGCTCCTTTTACATGCATTGAGTATGTCATATGTGCCTCCCACTTCTTGCATTTGGAAAATTTGCATTTTTCCCCCATGTAATGTACCCTGCATTTGTGGTGGTTCCTGGTAGTCTGTGCTGTCCTATCCTGCGATTCCAGTGACCAGTTCCTCCGGGATGACCGCTGCAACCATCTCCTCTATCTCATCCAGGTCCTCTTGTGGTGCTGGACTTCTACCTCCAGTTTGCAGTGCTTCCTTCATGTTCCTTGCCATTTTCTCCTTTGTCCTTCACTTACAATGATGCCTGCATTTTTTGCACTCGGTTACGGTTCTCCTCTCCTCTGCCACACTGTTAACCTTGTCAACTATCTGCTGCCATATTGCCTCTCTCCTGCCAATTGTCAATTTGGAGGTGACAAATAGTTGTTGCTGGTGTTCTGTCACCTCTCTCACAAGGATTTCTTGCTCCTCCACACTAAAACTACACTTGCGCTTTTTCTTCTCCTTGCCTTGGGACTTGTGTGTGTCCTACTGGCTGGTTCCTGGTTGAATGGGGTCACTCTGGGATCTCTCCTGGCTTGCTGGGTCCATTTTCCCTCTCTTTCGCAATGTTTTCTGCATTAGCGTCTGAAGTTGACGCTAATGTGGTTTAAGATGGTGTATATCCGTTTTGCAACATATTTACATGCCGTAAAACTGGTTAGAGTCATTTTTGCAGCGTTAACGTAATTTAGCCTTACAGCAGGGCGTAAGGGTTAACGTCAACATTTTTTACTCTAAACAGTTTTTAGCGCCTTTGTGTGTCATGGTATAAATATGACGCCTAGATGACAGAAAAAAATGGCACAGGCCAGTGCTAAACTTTTTGATGCAAAACTGCGTTTGCCCAGTTTTGCATCAAAAAGTATAAGTATGGGGCTATGTTTGCTGGTTTTAATTGGATTTTATGAAATATATTTGGCAATGTTTTGCTTTGTTTTGTTTTCTCTGCACATACATGATACCTGTTTTTTAATTTTGTTTTCTCTAGTGAGGAGAGGAAGGGTCTCTCACATAGGGAGCTGGGTTCGAGAGAAGGTCCAGGTGGGGGTGCTCTATCCTCTCTTCTGGGACACTTGAGCACGAATTGGTGATGTTTTATACATTTTCACATATTGATGAGAACTGTGACTAAGTGATAATGGTCCTTCTGACAAGAGGTTGCAACTTGCTGTAGGAAAAGGGAGCTCACTGTGATTAATTAGTTAATTTTGTTAATTTTGTTAAATTCTGAGGCATTATTTCTTGTGTGCTATTTTATCTGCATTTGATTTTAGTTGCGCCAGTGAGGTGTGGGGTAAACCTTACCCACTGGATGAGTATTCTACATTTTATTATGGAAACAACATTCCTTTTCCTCCAGGACAACAACCTGATGTCATTTTGTGGTGAAGTATATGCCCACTTGGGCTTAATCAGAGATCAAATATATAGAGCTAAGTGTGGTTACATAGTAGGAATGACATTCAATAGTTGATCATTCATGGATGATGAGGCCATTACAATACAGTTTAGGTTCGCAGACATCAGTTTTACTATATTTATATAGTAATCTTGGTAAACAATTTTCCCCTTGTGGTGGATGATGGAACTTTGGAAGAAATTGGTTATGAGAAATTTTGACAGAGCAGCAAGTGTCTCATGATGATTGCAATGTATTTTACAAAGCACACCCTTTTTATGATTTATATAGGCTGCAATGTGTTATGAAATCATTTATTTTATATAGTATAGAGTCTAAGATGACAGCTAACAAATTATGCGCTAGGAGTATCTTTGTTAGTCCTTCTTTCATTTTCCACATGTTGTGCACTGCATATGAGGGATGTGGTATCGCATGGCCCCATGTGTGAGCGAGGCCAGGTGGCTGGAATGTGTAGTAGGGGCCTGACCAAATGGTGAATTAACATTTATGAACTTTATTTCGAGTGTGTGTGACTCTTTATGAGTTTTAAAGCTGTACGGATCACTGGTGGCCACTCCTGGTATCACGTGGTAGTTATAGTTAGTACCATGTTTCCATAGAAAAAGCTTTTTTGATTTGCCTATATCTTTGGCTCCATTTGACAAACCTTCATGACATTTTCCAAAACAAAGTGCACTGCGATTCTTGTTGTGCATGGAAAGTTTTGGGGTGATCCATCAAGGAGTGACCGAGAAAAAGGAGGTGGTGGTAAAAAGTTGTTTTTTCACTGTTAATTCCCATTGGGCCTTTAGATATGACTACAGCCCGAACCACCTGATGGAATGAGACCGGATTTGTCAGAAAGCTAGCTTTCGGTATGCAAATTGTGCTTTTGCTTATTTGGTGTAAATCTGTTCAGCAGTTTTGGAGACATTTGAGGGAAAATAAATGTGTATATCTCTTGCTGCGACAACTTCGCAAAAACAGACAAGCTCCTGCAGGGAAATGCACAGCACTGATTGGCTGCCAACACTTGAAACTAGGAAGTGCTGGCAGTCCCCAAAAAAAAGTTTTAAAAAAAAAATAAGGGGTCAGGGTTGAGACACCTAGACCCCTTAGCTCTGGTGGTGGGGTCATAGAGGGAACCCCCAGAGCTAAAAATCATTTTTAATTTTTTTTTGCTAATATTCACAATGGATCTGCGAATCCGGGGAATATTTTTAATTTTCTAAGGAGCCCTCAGTTGGGCCAGGCCCCAAGGTCATTGATTTATGTATGATGGGAGGGGACGAAGATGGCTGTGGGTTCCTGCATGATGCAAAGGATGTCCCACGTGGAGATGTTAGATACAGGCGAGTTGCACGCTGGATTCGTCCATCAAGCCTTGGTTCAAGCACTGTTGCAGATTGCGTCAAAATGGCGCTGACTGGATCCAGGAGGGAACCTGGGGGCCTCAACTCGAACTGAGGAGGTAGACGGGGCTCCCAACACTGGAGGGAACCCACAGATGACCAGGAACCGTCGTCTTAGAAGGTGCCTGCTGGAGCAGGGAAGTGACTCCGTCACTCCACAGGAGATTAATTTGGTCCTTTTGGTGCATTGTGAAGACAGGGAGTCCCCAGAGCGTGCACACCGTGGAAACTGTTGCAGTTGCTGGCTGGAGCTGAAGTTGCAGTGTCAAAGTAGCCCTTCTGGATACTTTGTTGCAGTTACAGTGGTTCCGGGAGCAGTCTGCGGTTGATCCGAGGTCAGAGGATGAAGCAGTAGTTGCAGAGTATTCCTGATGGGAACTTGCAAGGAGAATCTGAAGAGAAACCCACAGGAGAGACCCTAAAGAGCCCTGAGAGGGGGATTGGCTATCTAACCAGGTATGCACCTATCAGGAGGGGTCCCTGACATCACCTGCTGGCAATGGTCACTCAGAGGTCTCCAGAGTGTCCCCACGCCTTGAAAAACAAGATGGCTGAAGTCTAGGACACACTGGAGGAGCTCTGGGCACCACCCCTGGGGTGGTGATGGACAGGGGAGTGGTCACTCCTCTTTTCTTTGTCCAGTTTCATGCCAGAGCAGGGACTGGGGGTCCCCGAACCGGTGTAGACTGGCTTATGCAAGGAGGGCACCATCTGTGCCCTTCAAAGCATTTCCAGAGGCTGGGGGAGGCTACCCCTACCAAGACTGTAACACCTATTTCCAAAGGAAGAACACCATCCTTCAAAGGAAATGCTTTGTTCTGCCTTCGTGGGACTGGGCTGCTCGGAGGGCAGAACCCTGTCTGTGAGGTGACAGCAGCTGTAGCTGCAGTGCAAGCCTCAAAGAGCTGGTTTGGCAGTACTGGGGGTCCATGGTGGAGCCCCCAGGTTGCATGGAATTGGCTCCCCAATACCAAATTTGAAATGGGGGGACACTTCCATGATCTTAGACACCTTACATGGCCATATTCAGAGTTACCATTGTGAAGCTACATATATGTATTGACCTATATGTAGTGCACATGTGTAATGGTGTCCCCGCACTCACAAGGTCCGGGGATTTGGCACTGGACTGCGTGGGGGCACCTTTGCTAGTGCAAGGGTGTCCTCACACTTAGTAACTTTGCACCTAGCCTTCAGTAAATGAAGGTTAGACATGTAGGTGACTTATAAGTTACTTAAGAGGAGTGAAAATGGCTGCGAAATAGTGTGTGCACTATTTCACGCAGGCTTCAGTGGCAGTCCTGTGAAAGGATTTGTCTGAGCTCCTTATGGGTGACAAAAGACATGCTGCAGCCCATAAGGATCTCCTGGAACCCCAATGCCCTGGGTACCTAGGTACGATATATTAGGGACTTATAAGGGGGTCCAGTGTGCCAATTGGAATTGGAATATGAAGTCACTAAACTATAGTGACTAATTTGGAAGCAGGGAGAGCCTAAGCACTTAATTTCTGGATAGCAGAACTTCAGTGATACAGTTAAGCACTACTGACAACACACACATTAGGCCACAAACTATGAGCACTGGGGTCCTGGCTAGCAGGATCGCAGTGACACAGTAAAAACACACTGACACACAGTCACAAACAGGCCAAAAGTGGGGGTTACCATGCTAGAAAGAGGCTACTTTCTCACAGCATTGAAAAAATGAAATGCAGGGGGGCAAATTTAAAAACAAACAGAGGCTCTATTTTTGGACCCCCTGCAGCCCCGGGGACCACCTCCTCCCCATGGTATTGATTACACTGTATGCAGGGGGAGGCACACGAAACCCCCCCTGCAGCCCCAGTGACCACCACCTTCCCGGGGCATTTATTACATTGTGTGGCGGGGGGGGTTAGGGACCACCACCTCCCCGGGGCAGATTTAAAAAAAGAGATTGGTGTTCCGTTTCAGACCCCCTGCATGCTTGTCCACTGGCCCAGTGGCTCTGCAGAGCTATGTATTTTGGAGGGGGACTGAGCGGCCCTCTTTAAGGAGCCAATGATGGCTCTGGTGACTGCCACCCCCTAGGGCCGGCTCCTGCTATGTCCTGGGTCGCCCAAAAGAAAAAGGGCCAGGGTATAGGCACTCTGACCCCTTAGCTCTGGTAGAAAGGTAGGAGGCTGGACTGGCTTGTAGTGAGTACCAAGGGGTACTTACACCTTGCACCAGGCCCAGGTATCCCTTATTAGTGTATAAGGTGTCTAGCAGCTTAGGCTGATAGATAATGGTAGCTTAGCAGAGCAGCTTAGGCTGAACTAGGAGACGAGTGAAGCTCCTACAGTACCACTAGTGTCATATGCACAATATCATAAGAAAACACAATACACAGATATACTAAAAATAAAGGTACTTTATTTTTATGACAATATGCCAAAAGTATCTCAGTGAGTACCCTCAGTATGAGGATAGCAAATATACACAAGATATATGTACACAATACCAAAAATATGCAGTATAGTATTAGAAAACAGTGCAAACAATGTATAGTTACAATAGGATGCAATGGGGACACATAGGGATAGGGGCAACACAAACCATATACTCCAAAAGTGGAATGCGAACCACGAATGGACCCCAAACCTATGTGACCTTGTAGAGGGTCGCTGGGACTGTAAGAAAACAGTGAGGGTTAGAAAAATAGCCCACCCCAAGACCCTGAAAAGTGAGTGCAAAGTGCACTAAAGTTCCCCAAAGAGCACAGAAGTCGTGATAGGGGAATTCTGCAGGAAAGACCAAAACCAGCAATGCAACAACGATGGATTTCCAGACGAGGGTACCTGTAGAACAAGGGGACCAAGTCCAAAAGTCACGACCAAGTCGAGAGTGGGCAGATGCCCAGGAAATGCCAGCTGTGGGTGCAAAGAAGCTGCTACTAGGCAGTAGAAGCTGAGGATTCTGCAGGAACGACAAGGGCTAGAAACTTTCCCTTTGGAGGATGGATGTTGCACGCCGTGGAGAGTCGTGCAGAAGTGTTTTCCTGAAGAAAGACTGCAAACAAGCCTTGCTAGCTGCAAGTCATACAGTTAGGATTTTTGGATGCTGCTGTGGCCCAGGAGGGACCAGGATGTCGCCAATTGTGTCAGGGGACAGAGGGGGCTCCCAGCAGGACAAGGAGCCCTCTCAGAAGCAGGCAGCACCCGCAGAAGTGCTGGAACAGGAACTATGAAGAGGAGTGAAATGGTGCTCACCCGAAGTTGCACAAAGGAGTCCCACGCTGCCGGAGGACAACTCAGGAGGTCGTGCAATGCAGGTTAGAGTGCCGTGGATCCAGGCTTGGCTGTGCACAAAGGATTTCCACCGGAAGTGCACAGAGGCCGGAGTAGCTGCAAAAGTCGCGGTTCCCAGCAATGCAGTCTGGCGTGGGGAGGCAAGGACTTACCTCCACCAAACTTGGACGGAAGAGTCACTGTACTGTGGGAGTCACTTGGACAGAGTTGCTGGATTCAAGGGACCTCGCTCGTTGTACTGAGAGGAGACCCAGGGGACCGGTGAGGCAGTTCTTTGGTGCCTACGGTAGCAGGGGGAAGATTCCGTCGACCCACAGGAGATTTCTTCGGAGCTTCTAGTGCAGAGAGGAGGCAGACTACCCCCACAGCATGCACCACCAGGAAAGCAGTCGAGAAGGCGGCAGGATCAGCGTTACAGAGTTGCAGTAGTCGTCTTCGCTACTTTGTTGCAGTTTTGCAGGCTTCCAGCGCGGTCAGCAGTCGATTCCTTGGCAGAAGGTGAAGAGAGAGATGCAGAGGAACTCTGATGAGCTCTTGCATTCGTTATCTCAGGAAATCCCCAAAGCAGAGACCCTAAATAGCCAGAAAAGAGGGTTTGGCTACCTGGGAGAGAAGATAGGCTAGCAACACCTGAAGGAGCCTATCAGAAGGAGTCTCTGACGTCACCTGCTGGCCCTGGCCACTCAGAGCAGTCCAGTGTTGCAGCAGCACCTCTGTTTCCAAGATGGCAGAGGTCTGGAGCACACTGGAGGAGCTCTGGGCACCTCCCAGGGGAGGTGCAGGTCAGGGGAGTGGTCACTCCCCTTTCCTTTGTCCAGTTTTGAGCCAGAGCAGGGCTGAGGGGTCCCTGAACCGGTGTAGACTGGCTTATGCAGAAATGGGCACCATGTGTGCCCATGAAAGCATTTCCAGAGGCTGGGGGAGGCTACTCCTCCCCTGCCTTCACACCATTTTCCAAAGGGAGAGGGTGTAACACCCTCTCTCTGAGGAAGTCCTTTGTTCTGCCTTCCTGGGCCAAGCCTGGCTGGACCCCAGGAGGGCAGAAACCTGTCTGAGGGGTTGGCAGCAGCAGCAGCTGCAGTGAAACGCCTGAAAAGGCAGTTTGGCAGTACCCGGGTCTGTGCTACAGACCCGTGGGATCATGGGATTGTGCCAACAATGCCAGGATGGCATAGAGGGGGCAATTCCATGATCTTAGACATGTTACATGGCCATATTCGGAGTTACCATTGTGAAGCTACACATAGGTAGTGACCTATATGTAGTGCACACGTGTAATGGTGTCCCCGCACTCACAAAATCCGGGGAATTGGCCCTGAACCATGTGGGGGCACCTTGACTAGTGCCAGGGTGCCCATACACTAAGTAACTTAGCACCCAACCTTTACCAGGTAAAGGTTAGACATATAGGTGACTTATAAGTTACTTAAGTGCAGTGGTAAATGGCTGTGAAATAACGTGGACATTATTTCACTCAGGCTGCAGTGGCAGGCCTGTGTAAGAATTGTCAGAGCTCCCTATGGGTGGCAAAAGAAATGCTGCAGCCCAGAGGGATCTCCTGGAACCCCAATACCCTGGGTACCTCAGTACCATATACTAGGGAATTATAAGGGTGTTCCAGTATGCCAATGTAAATTGTTGAAATTGGTCACTAGCCTGTTAGTGACATTTGTAAAGAGAGAGCATAACCACTGAGGTTCTGGTTAGCAGAGCCTCAGTGAGACAGTTAGACATCACACAGGGAACACATACCTATAGGTCACAAACTTATGAGCACTGAAGTCCTGACTAGCAGGGTCCCAGTGACACATAACAAACATACTGAAAACATAGGGTTTTCACTATGAGCACTGGGCCCTGGCTAGCAGGATCCCAATGAGACAGTGAAAACACCCTAACATACACTCACAAACAGGCCAAAAGTGGGGGTAACAAGGCTAGAAAGACGCTACTTTCTCACACCTTAGCTCTGGTAGAAAGGTCCCAGAGGGACCCCCACAAAGCATAAAAGTATTTTTTTAAAAATGTTTTTCCCACTGACTCATAATATTCACGAATTTCTAGCAAAGACAACAAGCATGGGCTTCCACGCTTATTTTTTAATCGGCCCCTGGGTGGCAAATATTTTTGAGTGTGGGGTGGCTTCTTAGCCTTCCCACAGCCCCGGAGACCACCACCGCCCTGGAGCAATTTTCATGATATAGAGGCCCCCGTGCCCCAGGGACCACCGCCTCCAGAAGGCAAGTTGCATTAACTGTGCAGGGGAGGCCCATCGGCCTCCCCCACAACCCAGGGGAACGCCCTAGGGCTTTAATTACAATAAGTGCAGGGGGCGCACTGGGACCACCACCTCCCCAGGACAAATAGCAGAATATTTAACAGCGGTCACTTTCAGACCTCCATTAGCACATTAGCACTAGGGACCACCACCCCCCTGGGGCTATCTTCACATTAGAAGGAGGCCGTGCGCCCTCCCTTGGGGAGTCTGATGGCCGTGGGGAACACCACCACCCCCCCGGGCCACCTCCTGCTATGCCTTGGGGTCCCCACCCCGGTACATAGCTGTTTGCTGTGGCATAGTTGCAGCTTTGAAGCTGCAGCCAAGCTACAGCAAACACTCCAGTTTGTGACAGCGCGACCTGTCAAGCATGGCCCACTGTCAAAAACAGGAGCTTTCATCTCTGTCCCCTGCATGCGTGCAGGGAATGGAAGGCTTGCTTCAGCTAGCACGGAGGTGCTGTTCAAAGAAACTCCTTGCTTGCTGAAGCAATGGATCCGTGGGATAGGCCTTGTTGCATACTCCATGGTGCCAGATAGCCCTAAAGGGCATTTTTTATAATAAAAATATTCAAAACTAAAAAAACTTGTGGGGAGCATGGGGGAGTCTTTAAGGGCTCCCCCACGGTCCCAGGTAGCCCATAAATGTCTAAAAAAAAACCAGGACAACAAACAGAAAACAATAGCTCAGTGTGAAGATCATGGACCTTCACACTAAGCACTGACTGTTCTCACTGACTTTTGACTCTTTTATTTAAACTACAAATGTTTAAAGGTAAAATAATAGGTGATATTATTATTTTTAAATAACAAATTCATTTTTCTTTTTAAATTGAACAGAAATATCTCATTCTAAGTATATCATACATCAAAACCTAAAAAAGTCTCTATCTCTCTCTCTCCCTCCCTCTCACTCTCTTTCTTTCTCTCTCTCTCTCTTTCAATCTCTTTCTTCCACTCACACACACACTGAGACTTTAATGCACCCATTCACTGCTGAGACCTTGAGTTGTCAGAAGTATATTTTTAGTAGTTTCAACAGACCATTCAGGTTACATTTTCAAACAATTATTGCAGCAAAAAGTCTATAATTCTAAATATGAATTCATTCTCTGTCAATTATTCAATAAATCAGGATTTATAAAGCACATCAAATCATCCGTGAAGGCCTCAAGGCACTGGAGTTGCTAGCTGCTTTGTTGTGCTCTTTTCGTGGCATGCATCCTGTCCTGAATTCCTGGAGTAATGCAGCATTCCTGAGGTTCAGAGGAAGGTTGTTCCAAGCTTTGACTGCCAAGTGAGAGAAGGAGTGTCCTCCGATGTTGGATTGGAGGATCCAGGGAGTGTGTGCGAGGAAGAAGGAGGTGGATCACAGATGTTTTTCCAGTTGGTGGAAGGTCATTTGTTTGTTGATGTATGCTGGTCCTTTGTTGTGCAGTGCTTTGTATACATGAGTCAACATCTTGAATTCATATGTCTTCTGGATCTGGAGACAGTATAGTTCTTGAGGTGCAGGGTGATGTGAGTCCGTTTGGGGAGGTCAAGGAAGAGTCTTGCCGCTGAATTTTGTATTGTCTGTAGTCTCTTCAGAAAGTGTGCAGTGATTCCTATGTAAAGAGTGTTACCATGGACCAGCCTGCTCGCGATGAGGGCTTGAGTCACGATCCTTTTGGTGTTGATTGGGAGCCACCTGAAAATCTTACATAGCATGCATAGGTTGTGGAAGCAGGTGGACAAGACTGCATTTACCTGTTTCTGCATAGATAACTTTCTTTCCAAGATGATGCTGAGGTTGCGGCTGTGGGAGAAGGGCTGAGTTCAGCAGGCCACCAAATGTCGTTCCATGGAGAGGTGTTGTTCCCAAAGATGAGGGTTTCCATCTCTGTGTACCCTCAGACTAGAGAGAGTCATACAGAACAGGCTTTAGAATCATTGAGATTCCTACATATAATTATATTCTTATTATTATATTTTTATTATTTTCAGCAAAACAAATGATTCATCATATTAGTCACATGTTCTCCACCAAATGTTAGATCTATGGAGAAAAGACATGGTTTCCTCAAGACTCTTTAGTTTGCTGAAGAGCTCTAATAGTAGGAAATTGTAAAGTTATATCAGACCCCATGAAAGACAGAGATGTGTTGTAATAAATTAAGGGCCTAGTTTACAAAGAACTGGCACATTGATGCACCAGTTTCCTTACGCCGCCCTGCAGCACCTAAAAACACCATGCCAGTGCTGTATTTATAGTACAGCACACCATGGTGCTCATTAGCATAAATGCATCAAAATCTTTGACGCAATTGAAGTGCTTTGCTGGGCTAGCATAGAAATTTTGACCCTAGTCCAGCAAAGCTCAGGGAGGCCTATTGATAAGAGCCTGGCGTCAGTTTAATGCCTGTCCTGGGCAGGTGTTAAAAAAATTAGGCTTGAATATCACAGTGAAATCCTATAGATTTCACTGCGCCATGTTTTTGGGCCTCCCTGCAGGTGAACGCCTCCCTTGCATACATAATACCTGGCAGAGCTATAATGTGGCGCAAGGGTTTACAAACCGGCGCGATGGTGACATTGTGTCTGTTTGTAAATACTGCGCGGGGTTGTTTTGCACCACTGTCGCATTAAAATAAATGATACTATGGTAGCACAAGGGGCTTGTAAATGAGCCCCTAAATATCATTATGATCCAGTGACTTTAGGAAGAATACAAAAAAATAGAACCTAGTGAATTATTGGCGCTTGAACAATCCAAAAGTATGAGACTAATTATTTTTTTCCACACTTCACAACATTTTCTCCAGGATTAACTTGTTCCTGTTTTCTAAAATAGTGCTTTGGAGATTTATATTCTAATCTGTCAGATCATACACGTTTTGATAGTTAACAGATATGAAAAAGATTCTTCACAAGACACTTCGATGGGGGATCAAAAGTGGTTTTTAACCTATGGTCTAGGGTCTCCTGGTAGGGGGCGCAAAGCCTAAACAGGGGTCTGCAACTGCTTAGAAAATTAAATAATAATAACATATTAATAAATTCTATAAAAATAAATAAGAAAGTGTAAAAATGTAAATGTTAAAATGTTCTGTAAATGTGAAGCGATTTGATATTTGAGACTAAAAATAAGTTAGTATCCTAAAACGGGTCAGTGGGAGCAGTGGAAGTGCATCAAACAGATTATAGTAAAGATTTGTTAGTGAATTAAATACAAATATCTCTCTGTCTTCATTTCTAAACCTCCTTTCATGTCATGGTGTCACAGAATCCTTCTTTTAATTTGGCGAGAGGCTGGTGACAATGTGAGAACTGCTTCTGCCTCCAGGTGAGGCTGGTAAATGCAAGATCGAGAGACTGGTGATGATGCGAGAACCACTTCCACTTCCAGGTGATGCGAGAACCGCTTCTGGCATAGCAGAGCCGCAGGCGAGTAAAGCTTAGCGACAAGCCAGAACGAGTCAGCTGGGGGTGGCAAGACAGAGAAGGAGAGTGTGAGATATGGGAGGGAGGTGGGGGTAAGTAGTGGAACCCCTTGCAACCCGACCCCCTAGCCGTGATGGTTGGATGAACAGGTGGAGGTGAAGGGTGGGTGAAGTTGCTGCCAAATCCCCAAACCACGAATCACTAAAACTGTGTGGCACCCCACCTCTGCTGCTTTGCCAAGCTTCTAGCTTTCAGCTCCTGCTACTTGCACTCCTGCATTACCCCTGCATCAACTCTACATTACCCCTGCATTAAAGGTGCGCCAGTAAATCATAGATAAAACTGAGCACATAGGGTCAGAGGGGAAGGTGACTAAGGATATAGGGACGTATAGAGGGCTACAGTATTGCTAAATCAAAGGCCTTGACTCTGTTCACTGGCATCCTGCTAACCAGGATCCCAGTGATTATGCTTTCTCTACTCTATTTTGTCACTGCATACTGGTAACCCTGTATTTTACCCAAAATTGGCATACTGGTGCCCCCCTATAAGTTCCTAGTATATGGTACCTAGGTACCCAGGGCATTGGGGCTCCAGGGGATCCCTATGGGCTGCAGCATTTCTTTTGCCACCTATAGGGAGCCCATGCAAAGGCTTCTACATGAATGCCATTGCAGCCTGTGTGAAAAAGTGCATGCACCCTTTCACTGCCATTTACACTGTACCAGGGGCCAGATGTTGCAAATTACGATTTTGTGAATCGGAAATTGCGAGTCGGTGCGACTCGCAATTTCCGATTCGCAAAATCGGATGCAGAACGGTGTCTCAGACACCGTCTGTGAACCTCAATGGGGTCGCTAAGACCCACCTCATTAAAATTAATGAGGTGGGTCGCATTTTGCGATCCCATTGAGATTCCCTGCACTCACAGGGATGGTGGCCTGCTGGAGACAGCAGACCTCCATGTCTGTGACTGCTTTTTAAATAAAGCATTTTTTTTTTTTGTATTGCAGCCCATTTTCCTTAAAGGAAAATGAGTTGCAATACAAAAAAATAACAAAACCATTTGGTTTCGTTTTTTTCGGAGTAGGCAGTGGTCCATTGGACCACTGCCTGCTCTGAAAAACATTAATGGCAACATTCACAAAGGGGAAGGGGTCCCATGGGGGTGTGACATTGGTGGTAACTGCGAATTGCTTTGCGACTGCGCTCACGGTCACAAAGCAATTCTGCATTGCGGTGCGAGTCGCAAATAGGAAGGGAACACCCCTTCCTATTTGCGAGTCGCATTCCCATTTTGCGAGTCGGTACTCGCAAAGTGGGAATGTGCATCGCGATGCGCGTTTTGCATGGCACAAACTGCGATTTTCGCAGTTTGCGCTATGCAAAACGCTTACTACATTTGGCCCCAGGTCACTTATAAGTCACCCCTATAGCAGGCCCTCCAGTCCTGAGGGTAGGGTGCAGAGTACCTGTGTGTGAGGGCACCCCTGCACTAGCAGAGATGCCCCCACAACCTCGAGGACCATTTTCCTGGACTTCGTGAGTGCCGGGTCTCCATTTTACGCGTGTACTGGACATTGGTCACTAACTATGTCTAGCTACATAATGGTGACTCCAAACATAGGCATGTTTGGTATCAAACATGTTTGAATCATACCCCAATGCTTTTGCAAGCATTGGTTTTATGATTCCATGCACTCTGGGGGCTCCTTAGAGGACCCCCAGTATTGCCATTCCAGCCTCCTGAGGTTTTCCAGTCAGCCCCAGCTGCTGCCACCTCTCAGACAGGTTTCCGCCCTCCTGTTGCTTGAGCAACTCAAGCCCAGGAAGGCAGAACAGAGGATTTCCTTTGGAGAGGGGTGTTACACCCTCTCACCTTGGAAATAGGTGTTACAGGTTTGAGAGGAGTAGCTTTCCCAAGAAACTGGAAATGCTTTGAAGGACATAATCCAGTCTACACCGGTTCATGGTCCCCCAGTCTCTCCTCTGGTGGGAAAGTGGACAAAGGAAAGGGGAGTGAACACTCCCCTGTTCATCACCACCCCAGGGGTGGTGCTCAGAGCTCCACCAAAGGGTCTCTGGGTTTTGCCATCTTGGATTCCAAGTTGTCAGGGAACTCGGGGAGTATCTTAGTGGCCAGTGCCAGCAGGTGATGTCAGAACCCTCCCCTGATAGGGGCTTAACTGTGTAGCTAACCAATCCCTCTTTCAGGGCTTTTTATGGTCTCTTTCTTGGGTGGTTCTTCAGATTCGGATTGCAAGACTCCAGCAGGAATCCTCTGCATCCTTTACTTCACCTTCTCACCGAGGAAACTGCATCTGGACTCTCCAGAAACTCTACAAACTGCAACAAAGAAGCAAAGATGACTTCTGCAACATTGTATCTTCAGCTCCTGCCAGCAACGGCAACTGTTTCCTGTAGGAGGCTGGCCTGGCTTATAGTGGGTACCTGATGGTACTTACACCTTGTGCCAGGTCCAGTTATCCCTTAGTAGTAGATTAGTAGTGTTCTAGCAATTTAGGCTGATAGAGGTAGCTATATCAGAGCAGCTTAGGCTGAACTAGGAGAAGTGTGCAAAGCTCCTATTATACCACTTATATCATATAGCACTATCTCACAAAAAACACAATGCTCAGTGTTACTAAAAATAAAGGTACTTTATTTTAGTGACAATATGCCAAAAGTATAGCAGAGGATATACTCCCTTAGGAGTTAAGTAAAATACAGAAAATATACACACAAACCAAAATCAGGTAAGTAAACAGTTAGAAAAGTAGTGCAAACACTGAAGAATACTATAGGATGCAATAGGAGAAAATAGGCCTAGGGGCAACACAAACCATATACTCCAAAAGTGGAATGCAAACCACAATGGACCCCAGTCCTAGTGTAGTGTGTAGAGGGTCGCTGGGAGTGTAAGAAAACACTTAGGGCCTCATTACAACATTGGCGGGCGGCAAGCACCGCCCGCCAAGTTGTAACCCCCGGGCGGCCGCCAATGCAGCCGCACTCCCACAGTGCCCATTTTGACATCCCCGCTGGGCCGGCGGGCGGAAACCGAGTTTCCGCCTGCCGGTCCAGGGGGGATGTGGGCCGCAACATGGGAGCCACCTCCAAATGGAGCCGGCGGTGTTGCGGCCGTGTGACGGGTGCAGTTGCACCCGTCGCGCTTTTCACTGTCTGCATAGGGGCAGTGCAGGGGCCCCCAGGGGCCCCGCGACTCCCCGTACCGCCATCCTTTTCCTGGCGGTTCAAACCGCCAGGAAAAGGCTGGCGGTCGAGGACTCGTAATCCCCTGGGCAGCGCTGCAAGCAGCGATGCCCTGGCGGATTACTACCGCCGGGGCCATTGTGGCGGAAAACCGCCGGCCCCCGGCGGTGCGACCACGTCGTAATCCACCAGGAAGCACCGCCAGCCTGTTGGCGGTGCTTCCGTCATTTTAGCGCTGGCGGTCTCGTACCGCCAGGGTCAAAATGACCCCCTAAGGGTGTCCAAGATACCCCACACCAAGACCCTGAAAAGTAGGAGTAAAGTTACCCTCCTACCCCAGAAAGACAGTAATGTCGAGATAGGTTATTCTGCAAAGGCAACAACTGGCTGCAAAGCACTGAAGATGTATTCTTGGACCTGAGGACCTGCAAAGGAAGGGGACCAAGTCCAAGAATCACCCAAGTGTCCAGGGGGGGGCAGGAGCCCACTAAACCCCGGATGAAGGTGAAAAAGGGCTGCCTCTGGGTGGAAGAAGCCAAAGATTCTGCAACAACGGAAGGCGCCAGGAGCTTCTTCTTTGGTCAGAAGATGTCCCACGGCATGCTGGAGGATGCAGAGTTGTTTCCATGCAGAAAGACCTCAAACAAGCCTTGCTAGCTGCAAGAGTCACAGGTGCAGAAAATGGGTGCTCCCCGGGCCCAGGAAGGGCCAGGAGGACGCTCTTTGAGGAGGAGACAGAGGGGGCACTCAGCAACACAGAGAGCTCATGCAGAAGCAGACAGCACCCGCAAAAGCACTTGAACAGGCATTCAAGAAATCTGAGCATGGCGGTTGTATCAACACTACAAAGGAGGGAACCACAAAGTCGGTGGTCAACTAAGCGAGTTGAGCAATGCAGGACAGAGTGCTGGAGACCTGGGCTATGCTGTGCATGAAGGAGTCCTTGCAAAAGTACACAGAAGCCCTAGCAGCTGCAGATCATGCAGTACACAGGATTACTGTCTGACGTGGGGAGGCAAGGACTTACCTCCACCAAATTTGGACAGAAGGACCACTGGACTGTCAAAGACACTTGGGTCAAGCTCCTGTGTTCCAGGGACCACGTTCGTCAAGATGATAGGGGACCCAGAGGACCGGTGATGCAGAAGCTTGGTGCCCGCGTTAGCAGGGGGAAGATTCAGTTGACACACGGGAGATTTCTTCTTGGTTTCCAGTGCAGGGTGAAGGCAGACAGCCCTCAGAGCATGTACCACCAGGAAACAGTCGAGAAGGCCAGCAGGATTAGATGCTACAATGTTGCTGGTAGTCGTCTTGCTACTTTGTTGCGGTTTTGCAGACGTCCTGGAGCAGTCAGCGGTCGATCCTTGGCAGAAGTTGAAGAGAGAGATGCAGAGGAACTCTGGTGAGCTCTTGCATTCATTATCTGACGAGAATCCCACAGGAGAGACCCTAAATAGCCCTCAGAGGAGGATTGGCCACCTAACCAGGTAAAAGCCTATCAGGAGGGGTCTCTGACGTCACCTGCTGGCACTGGCCTATCAGAGGTCTCCCTTGTGCCCTCACACCTCTGCATTCAAGATGGCAGAGGTCTGGGACAGACTGGAGGAGCTCTGGGCACCACCCTGGGGTGGTGATGGAAAGGGGAGTGGTCACTCCCCTTTCCTTTGTCCAGTTTCACGCCAGAGCAGGGGCTGGGGGATCCCTGAACCGGTGTAGACTGGCTTATGCAAGGAGGGCACCATCTGTGCCCTTCAAAGCATTTCCAGAGGCTGGGGGAGGCTACTCTTCCCCAGCCCTTAACACCTATTTCCAAAGGAAGAGGGTGTAACACCCTCTCTCAGAGGAAATCCTTTGTTCTGCCTTCCTAGGACTGGGCTGCCCAGACCCCAGGAGGGCAGAAACCTGTCTGAGGGTCGGCAGCAGCGGTAGCTAAAGAGAAAACCCCAGAGAGCTAGTTTGGGAATACCCGGGGTCCATGCTGGAGCACCGGGAATGCATGGGATTTGCACCCCAATACCAGATTTGGCATTGGGGGACAATTCCATGATCTTAGGCATGTTACATGGCCATATTCAGAGTTACCATTGTGAAGCTACATATAGGTATTGACCTATATGTAGTGCACACGTGTAATGGTGTCCCCGCACTCAAAAAGTCTGGGGAAATTGCCCTGAACAATGTGGGGGCACGTTGGCTAGTGCCAGGGTGCCCACTTAGTAACTTTGCACCTAACCTTCACTAAGTGAGGGTTAGACATATAGGTGACTTATAAGTTACTTAAGTGCAGTGTAAAATGGCTGTGAAATAACATGGACATTATTTCACTCAGGCTGCAGTGGCAGTCCTGTGTAAGAATTGTCTGAGCTCCCTATGGATGGCAAAAGAAATGCTGCAGCCCATATGGATCTCCTGGAACTCCAATACCCTGGGTACCTAAGTACCATATACTAGGGAATTATAAGGGTGTTCCAGTGTGCCAATCAGAATTGGTAAAAACGGTCACTAGCCTGCAGTGACAATTTTAAAAGCAGAGTGAGCATAAACACTGTGGTTCTGGTTAGCAGAGCCTCAGTGATACAGTTAGGCACCACACAGGGAACACATATAGGCCACAAACTATGAGCACTGGGGTCCTGGCTAGCAGGATCCCAGTGACACAGGCAAAAACAAACTGACACACAAGTAAAAATGGGGGTAACATGCCAGTTACCTGTTCAGGTGCTTCTGCGGGTGCTGCCTGCTTCTGCATGGGCTCTCTGTGTTGCTGAGCGCCCCCTCTGTCTCCTCCTCCAAGGGGCGACCTACTGGTCCTTCCTGGGCGCTGACAGCACCCAAAATCCTCAACCGCGACTCTTGCAGATAGCAAGGCTTGTTTGCGGTCTTTCTGCGTGGAAACAACTCTGCATCCTCCACCACGCCGTGGGACATCTTCTGATCAAATGAGAAGTTCCTGGCACCTTCCGTTGTTGCAGAATCTTCAGCTTCTTCCACCCGGAGGCAGCCCTTTTGCACCTTCATCCAGGGTTTAGGGGGCTCCTGCCCCCCTGGACACTTGCGTGACTCTTGGACTTGGTCCTCTTCCTTTACAGGTCCTCAGGTCCAGGAATCCGTCTTCAGTGTTTTGCAGTCAGTTGTTGTCCTTGCAGAATCCCCCTATCTCGACTTTACTGTCTTTCCGGGGTAGTATGGTAACTTTACTCCTACTTTTCAGGGTCTTGTTGTGGGGTATCTTGGGCACCCTTAGTGTTTTCTTACACTCCCAATGACTCTCTACACACTACACTAGGTCTGGGGTCCATTCGTGGTTCACATTCCACTTTTGGAGTATATGGTTTGTGTTTCCCCAGGCCTATTTTCTTCCTATTGAATTCTATTGTGTTCTACATTGTTTGCAATACTTTTCTAACTGTTACTTACCTGATTTTGGTTTGTGTGCATATAATTTGTGTATATTACTTACCTCCTAAGGGAGTATATCCTCTGAGATACTTTTGGCATATTATCACTAAAATAAAGTACCTTTATTTTTAGTAAATCTGAGTATTGTGTTTTCTTATGATTTAGGCCCTCATTACAACCCTGGCGGTAAATCCCGCTCACCGCCGTGCAGAAGACTGCCAACACACCGCTGCGGTGGCAGAATTCCACTACAGCTATTACGACCCACAGCTCGGAATCCGCCAAAATCCAGACACCCACACAAGTCCGCCACACCAAAGGTCAGTGATAAACTGGCGGTAATAAAACCGACACCGTCCCGCCAACAGGAATACGCCCACACTATCACAACACACGAATACAAGCGGCGGTCTTTCAACCGTGGTATTCCATTGGAAGTACACACCGCCGCGCTCAAATTACACACACATTTACAAAACACAACCACATTGGACAATTCGAAATACACACACCTGATACACATACACACACCACTCCCACACACCCAATCCAATATAAAACACACACCCACATCACCCACAAACCCTCACGACCAGAATTGCGATAGAAGGCCAGAGAGAGACACCACCAGAAACAACACTAGCATCCACAGGCACACAACATCATCACTCACACAACATCCACGCGCCTCAGACAACATACACAAACACAACCCCCTCACACATCACAACCGACACCACCTCATACATCAACCACACCACATCATGGCACCTCAATGAAACCCCAGGTTCTCTGAGGAAGAGCTCAGGGTCATGGTGGAGGAAATCATTCGGGTAGAGCCACAGCTATTTGGATCACAGGTGCAGCACACCTCCATTGCTAGGAAGATGGAGCTATGGCGCAGAATCGTCGACAGGGTCAACGCAGTGGGACAGCACCCCAGAACACGGGATGAAATAAGGAAGAGGTGGAACGACCTACGGGGGAAGGTGCGTTCCGGGGTCTCAAGACACCAGATTGCTGTACAGAGGACTGGCGGTGGACCCAAACCTCCTCCCCCACAACTAACAACATGGGAGGAGCAAGTTTTGGAAATACTGCATCCTGAGGGCCTCACAGCAGTAGCAGGAGGAATGGACTCTGGTAAGGCAACTCTTTACTACCTTATCCCCCACCCTACCTGCATGCCATCACATACTCCCACTCTCACCCTCACCCCCATCACTCCAACACCTCACATATGTCCCACCATCACAACCCACACATCCCAATACCAAGCCCTACATGCAAGACAAAAGCATGGACACCCATTGGAGTCAGTCTGTGCTTTCACAAATGTGTAATTGCAATAACTATGGAATATAGCAATGTCAATTTAAATGTCAACATACCGATGTAACACAGCTCTAGTCTATGAGGAAATATAGCAGAGGTCACAAAGTGGGACCCACATCTGTGAAATGGAAAGGCAAAGTGAGAAGTCAGGGTCCATACACTGGGTGAAAATGACAGACTAATGATAGGTCAAACAATAGTATGAGATTTGGGAGGCAGTGATATCTTCTTACCTGTGTCTCACTGGAAGTATTGCTGGATAATGTTGTTTCTGTTGTCGATATCCTCTTCTTCTGCCTCCTCTTCTTCACTGTCCACAGCTGCCACAAGACCTCCAGCTGGACCATCCTCCAGCAGAAAAGGCACCTGTCATCGCAAAGCCAGGTTGTGCAGCATACAGCAGGCCACGATAATCTGGCACACCTTCTTTGGTGAGTAGTAGAGAGAACCACCTGTCATATGGGGGCACCGGAATCTGGCCTTCAGGAGGCCGAAGGTTCTTTCTATAATCCTGCTAGTTCGCCCATGTGCCTCATTGTAGCGTTCCTCTGCCCTTGCCCTGGGATTTCTCACTGGGGTCAGTAGCCATGACAGGTTTGGGTAACCAGAGTCACCTGAAAATATCGAGGGACAACTGTTAGACACACACTAACCCGTATGGACAACCCCAGACCCAGACAACTATTCACAGGGTATATGGTCCTTGTCCTCACCTATTAGCCACACACGGTGCCTCTGGAGTTGCCCCATCACATAAGGGATGCTGCTATTCCTCAGAATGTAAGCGTCATGCACTGAGCCAGGAAACTTGGCATTCACATGGGAGATGTACTGGTTGGCCAAACACACCATCTGCACATTCATCGAATGGTAGCTCTTCCGGTTTCTATACACCTGTTCACTCCTGCGGGGGGTACCAAGGCCACATGTGTCCCATCAATGGCACCTATGATGTTGGGGATATGTCCCAGGGCATAGAAGTCACCTTTCACTGTAGGCAAATCCTCCACCTGAGGGAAAACGATGTACCTGCGCATGTGTTTCAGCAGGGCAGACAACACTCTGGACAACGAGTTAGAGAACATTGGCTGGGACATCCCTGATGGAATGGCCACTGTTGTTTGAAAAGACCTACTTGCCAGGAAATGGAGTACTGACAGGACCTGCACTAGAGGGGGATCCCTGTGGGGTAGCGGATATCAGACATCAGGTCTGGCTCCAACTGGGCACACAGTTCATGTATTGTAGCACGATCAAGTCTGTAGGTGACTATTACGTGTCTCTCTTCCATTGTCGACAGGTCCACCCGCGGTCTATATACTGGAGGATGCTGCCATCTCATCACCTGCCCCAGCGGACGTGCCCTATGGAGGAGAATAGCGAGCAGAGAGTAATCCAACACTGAGGTATTACAAAATGTCATTTGCACACATTTATTAATCCGCAATGTGCCTGTTACTATGTGTATGCAAGGCCTAGATAGGTGTGATGCAGATATTATTAATGCCATGTGGCACCCTGAAATGGCAGCTGCCTAACCTGTAAGGTGGGACAAGGGGATATGAGGTAACTGCGCTGGCGTTCAACACCGTCGCGGTAGGTGGTCGAAGACCGCTGCGCAATCCTGCATTGGTTAACATTGGACCCTATGGGTCCCAGGAGCCAATGACGATGTACGCCGGCGGTGACGTTACGCACCGCCGCAGACGTGACTGCCATTTTCTGTCTGTTCACTCACTTGATAACTGACCTTTGACAGGAGAAAACCTACACTGCAAGTGCTGCTGTGACCTGGGCCTTGAAGCAACGATGGCTACAGTGTCTGGGGAAAGGGCCCCTGCCTTCACTTCGGAGGAGTTGGAGAAGTTAGTGGATGGGGTCCTCCCCCAGTACACGCTACTCTACGGTCCTCCAGACAAACAGGTGAATACACTGTAAGCATGCTGCATGGGCAATGCCTGTTTGGAGTGGTGTGGATGGAAGATACATGGGGTGTGGGGGACTGAGGCCTGCATGAGTGGACAGTGAGTGTATGTGCATCAAGGCAAGGGTGGGAACGTGGGCCAATGAATATGACGGTTCGGACGGGTAAAGATTATCCTTTTCCCCTGTACTATTCCTCTAGGTCAGTGCCCATCAGAAGAAGGATATTTGGCGTGCCATCGCCAAGGACGTCCGGACCCTGGGGGTCCACCACATACGGAGCACCCACTGCCAGAAAAGATGGGAGGACTTTCGCCGCTGGAGCAAGAAGACGGCGGAGGCCCAGCTGGGGATGACCTCCCAATGTGGGAGGGGTGCCCGTTGCACCATGACCCCCTGATGTTCCAGAGTTGGATGGGCGCTTGAGGGCATCACAGCAACCACAAGGGGGTGAGTACAGTCACAATCATCTGACTCTGTGCGCATTACGAGATGTCTGGGTAGGGGAGGTGGCCAGTGAGTTCCCCTAGGCCAGGGCTAGCTTGGTAGGCAAGGTCCCTTGTGAGGCAGGCTCAGTGGCACCCCAACCCCACTAGTGGTTATTGGCATCTACACTTCCATGTGTGCATCAAGCGGGCATAGGCCTTGTACCCCAAGGCCCTGTGAATAATCTACGAACTATAAGTGCACGACGTAGTGCAGAGGTCTGCTGCGTCTGTAGTGTCTGCCAACGGTAGTGGTGTTGCATGCACTGAACATGTCTTTCTTCTGTCTCCCCCCCACCTTTTTGTGGTCTCCCTGTTCTTGTGTGCAATAGCATCATCAGGCAGAGGAGCAGTGGCACCGGAGCAGGAGGGAGCTGCATCCCACTTGGCCCTGGAGGGTGAAACAACGGAGTCTGAAGCCACCAGTGGGACGGAGGGCGAGGAGAGCTCCATGGTGGGGACAGGAGGTGACAGCAGTGACAGCGACTCCTCTACTGATGGGAGCTCCCTTGCGACGGCAGGCCCCTCTGTGCCCCCCACATCAACAGGTACAGCCGCCAACCCCCTACCAGCACCACCCTCCCAGCAGCCCCTCAACGTGTGTCCCGTGCCCGCTCACCAAGGAGGGTGGGCATCTCCTTCGCCCAAGGCACCTCAGGCCCTGCCCCAGTCAGCCCTGCTGCCCTCAGTGAGGCTATTGTCCTCCTGAGATCCCTCACTGTTGGGCAGTCTACCATTCTGAATGCCACCCAGGGTGTTGAGAGGCATTTGCAACAAACAAATGCATACCTGGAGGGCATTGATTCTGGCCAGGCAGCCCAACAGAGAGCATTTCAGGCTCTGGCCTCAGCACTGATGGTGGCCATTGTCCCTGTGTCCAGCCTCCCCCCTCCAACTTCCTCCACCCCGACCCAATCCCCTGTACCTCAGCCTATTCCAAGCACACCATCAGACCAGCATGCACATACCTCATCACACAAGGGTGGCTCAGGCAAACATAAGCACCACACATCTCACAGGCACTCACACAAGCATCATACCCATGCACACATACCAACATCCACTGCCTCCACTGTGTCCCCCACCTCCACGTCTCCCTCCTCCCTCCCAGTCTCGTCTCCACTCACACCTGCATGCACTACATCTTCACCCACTACCTCCATCATCAGCACGCCCATCACCACACACCGCTCACGTGCACTCACCAGCCCCACTACCATTCACACATCCCCTGTGTCCTCTACCAGTGTGTCTGTGAGCTCTCCTCCCAAAGTACACAAACGCAGGCACACACCCACCCAACAGCCATCCACCTCACAACAGCCTCCAGCCCATGCACCTTCACCCAAATTCAGCAGACGTACACCTCCTACAACCACTTCCTCTTCCTCCACTCCCAAACCCCCTCTATCTTCCCATCCGAGTGTGTCTAAAAAACGTTTCCTGGCTAATATTGACCTCTTCCCTAAACCTCCCCACCCCCCGTCCGTACCCTAGGGCCAGGCTTTCCAGGTCCCAATCAGCACCTCAGCCACCACATCCCCAGGCACAGTGGTGCCAGCAACTGCGGGCTATTGGAGTGCGCCAACCATCAGGGCTGCCAGTGTGCCACGGAGCAAGGGCAAGGACATTCCACCACCTGCAAAACTAAAAAAGTTGCCCACATTCCAGAGGGAGAAGCAGAAAACACCTGCCACCAAGGGCTCAGGGAAAACAAAAGGTGATAGTGGCAAGACAGCTGTTCCATCATCCAGGGTGGGTAAGGGCCAGAAACTAAAGGGCAGGTCAGGAGAGGGCATGGTGGCACCGACTGAGGAGCCAGTGTCACACCTTCTGTCCACGTCGATGCCAACCTGTACGACAGAGAAGACCGCCACCTGCACCGCCACAGAGCCCACCACCAGCACCGCCGCCAATACCACTGTCATTGAGCCTGCCACCAGCACCGCCGCCACAGAGCATGCTGCCAGAACCACTGTCATTGAGCACGCCACCAGCACTGCTGCCACAGAGCCCGCAGCCAGCACCGCCACCACAGAGCTCGCAGCCAGCACTGCCGCCACAAAGCCCGCCTCCAGCATCACTGTCATTGAGCCCGCTACGAGCACTGCCGCCACAGAGCCCGCAGCCAGCACTGCTGCCACAGAACCCGCAGCCAGGACCGCAGCCACAGAGCCCGCAGCCAGCACCGCTGCCACAGAGCCCGCAGCCAGCACTGCTGCCACAGAGACCGCAGCCAGCACTGCTGCCACAGAGCCCGCCACCAGCACCGCTGCCTCAGAGACCGCAGCCAGCACCTCTGCGACTGACACCGCCGCAAGCACCGCTACAAATGACACCGCCGCAAGCACTGCCAGCAGCCCCTCGACATTCTGAGCCAGTGGCACCACCGCAGACATGGCTGCCATCCCCAGTGGTCATTCTTCTGATGAGGCACTCTGGGCACTAAGCCCCCTCCAGAACCAGTGGAGAGATACATCCACTAACCCTGTCCTTGGCAGGATGAAGCACTCTGGGCACAAAGCCCCCTCCAGAACCAGTTGAGAGATACATCCACTACCTCTGTCCTTGGCAGGATGAAGCACTCTGGGAACAAAGCCCCCTCCAGATCCAGTGGAGATACACATCCACTACCTCTGTCCTTGGCAGGATGAAGCACTCTGGGCACAAAGCCCCCTCCAGAACCAGTGGAGAAACACATCCACTACCTCTGTCCTTGGCAGGATGAAGCACTCTGGGCACAAAGCCCCCTCCAGAACCAGTGGAGAACCACATCCACTACCTCTGTCATTGGCAGGCTGAAGCACTCTGGGCACAAAGCCCACTCCAGAGCTAGTGGAGAAAGGCATCCACTTGTGATACTGTGGCTTTGCACTCCCCAGGATAAAGCAGTGGGCAACCCACCCACTTGAGACACTTGAGAGACTGTGGCTTTGCACTCCCCAGGATAAAGCAGTGGACAACCCACCCACTTGAGACACTTGAGAGACTGTGGCTTTGCACTCCCCAGGATAAAGCAGTGGGCAACCCACCCACTGAAAAGACTTGAGAGACTGTGCAGGATAAAGCAGTGGGCAACCCACCCACTGCAAAAGACTCAAGAGACTGTGGCTTTTGCACTCCCCAGGATACATCAATGGGCATGGAGCCCCCTTGTGGAGCAGTGGTGTTGTGCGTTCATCAGGCTGAGGTGCCCCCCCTCCTCCTCCTCCTGAGGTGCCTGTTTATTTTCAATCTGATGCCCCTCCAGTGTTCTCTCCGTTTCGAGTCAGGTATCATGTGTGGGCCTCGCCCATGCATTTTTGGCCCAGTGGTCCACGGACAGTGATTGGTGCACTATCCGGACTTGTGTAGATGGTGTACATAATTGTATATACTGTATTTAGAGTTTTGAGTACTGGATTTTTATTGATTACAATCGTTCAAATCAATTCCTTTAGTCCTTGCGTTATTCAAGGGGGGGTGTATATGTAATGTTGCAGCATTTGTTTGTGTGTATGGTGTTGTGGGTGAGGGTGGGGATGGGGGTGTTGCGTGTGTGTGTCACTCTCTTTTCCCTCCCCCCTTCCCTGTGTTGTAGGTGCAGTACTCACTGTGGACGTCGCCGCCGTCTCTGGAGCTCCTGATAGAGGAGACCATCGCCGGCAGGATGTGAAGTTCTGGCTCCATGGCGTCCTGGTTCCTCATGGGGTGTGGAGAGGTGAGCGATTTCCCCTTCTGTGTACTGTTTCCGCCGTCTTTTTGTTCGCGTTGGTTCCGCCCCAGAAAAGGTGGCGGATTGGCATCTTGTGATATGGTGGGTGGTACATCGTCTTCCGCCTGTCTGTTGGCGGTTACCATCGCGCTGTTTGTTTGTACCGCTGTGGCGATCGGAGTGTTAAAGTGGCTGTCTATGTTGGCGGTTTCCGCCGTGGTCGTAATCCCATTTTATTTTCTGCCGGCCTTTTGGCGGTATTACCGCCGCTTTAACACCGACCGCCAGGGTTGTAATGAGGGCCATAGTGCTATATGATGTAAGTGGTATAGTAGGAGCTTTTCATGTCTCCTAGTTCAGCCGGAGCTGCTCTGCTATAGCTATCTCTATCAGCCTAAACTGCTAGAACACCTCTATTCTACTAATATGGGATAACTGGACCTGGCACAAGGTGTAAGTACCACAAGGTACCCACTATAAGCCAGGCCAGCCTCCTACATTGGTGGTGCAGCGGTGGGTTAAGTACTTGTAACTGCTTTACCACTTTGTCATTGGTGCTTTTCATGAGAAAAACATATACCATATATTTCAATATATACACATTGAACCAAAACAGTTTACTGTTCTGCTCTAAAACTTTCTACAAAGTTTCTGAAAAGTTCTGAAAACTTTTAAAAGTTTTCAAAAAGTTTGAAAAAGTTTCTTTCTCTGTACTTTCAAAAGTTCTAAAACGTTTTCTCTCTGTGTCCTAAACCTTTTCTATCATGTCTACAGTAGATCTCACTCCCAAAGTTGTTCAAGCAAAATATGAGAGTAAACTTTAAAAGTTTGAGAGGTCTCTGCATAGAAAGAGGTTTAAGCATTGGTAAGAATCCTACCAAAGATTTTCTCTTCAACCTTCTCCTAGAAAATGACCAGAACCAGTCTGGCCCATCCCAGGAACAGGAGTTAGAAGGGGAAGGTACCCAGTCAGACTCGGAAGAGTTCCCTGAAGAGATTGGGGAGGGTTTTTACAAAGATCTGCCATCTAGCAGGCCACCTAGTGACACTGGTAGTGGGAGAGGGTCACATATTAGCAGGACATCTTTCACTCCTAAAGGCCAGGTTACTAGGGTCCAGCCAGTTAGGGACAGGTCTCTCTCTGCCAATTCCCAAATCTCCTCTGTGTCTAAACATTCCCAAGCCTCCCACCCTGAGGATAACTTAATGGAAAGGGAACTCAGAAAGCTGAGGTTGGAAGAGGCCAGCCTGAAGCTTAAACAGCAGCCGCTGGCCTTAGACAGGGAATCCCTGGATGTAGAAATGGAAAGACAGAGATTGGGGTTAGTTCCCCATGGTGGCAACAGCAGTGTTTCTGATAGCAATCCTGTTAGAGAGCAAGATTCCAGAAATCTGCATAATATAGTCCCCCTTTACAAGGAGAGGGATGACATTAACAAGTGGTTTGCTGCACTTGAGAGGGCCTGTATGGTACAGTTGGTCCCTCAAAGGCAGTGGGCTGCTATCTTGTGGCTATCTTTTACTGGTAAGGGTAGGGATAGGCTCCTTACTGTCAGAGAAAGTGATGCTAATAATTACAAAGTTTTGAAGGATGCACTCTTGGATGGATTTGGCTTAACCACTGAACAATACAGGATATAGTTCAGAGACACCAGAAAAGAGTCCTCTCAAGACTGGACTTTGTAGACCGTTCAGTGAAGGCCTTGGAGGGTTGGTTACATGGCAGTAAGGTGACTGACTATGAAAGCCTGTATAATCTGATCCTGAGAGAGCATATTCTTAACAATTGTGTGTCTGATTTGTTGCACCAGTTCTTGGTAGACTCAGATCTGACCTCTCCCCAAGAAATGGGAAAGAAGGCAGACAAATGGGTCAGAACAAGAGTGAACAGAAAAGTTCATACAGGGGATGACAAGGATGGCAAGAAGAAGGATGGTAAGTCTTCTGACAAGGGTGGGTACAAAGATAAAAAACATTCTGAGTCTTCAAAAGGCCCACACAAATCCTCTGGGGGTGGTGGGTCCAAATCCTCTTCCCACAATCAGAAAAAGCCTTGGTGTTATTTATGTAAAGTAAAAGACCATTGGGCAACGGATTCCACTTGTCCAAAGAAAAACATTAAACCTCCCACCACCACAACCCCAATTGCAATCTCTAGTGCCCCTAGTAATAACAGTGGTGGTGGGAAGTCTACTACAAGTAGCCATTCCAAGGGTGTAGCTGGGCTCACTATTGGCAGTGTAGTTTGTGTTGGTCTTGTTATGGAGACCACAGAGGTTGTTTTAGTGTCTGATGGTGGCATTGACTTTGCCACCTTGGTTGCTTGCCCCCTTAATATGGGTAAGTACAAGAAACTACCCTTAATCAACGGTGTTGAGGTCGAGGCCTACAGGGACATAGGAGCCAGTGTAACTATGGTGAGAGAGAAACTGGTTCACCCTGATCAACACCTACTTGGTCAGCAGTACCAAGTGACTGATGCTCACAATAACACACTTAGCCACCCCATGGCTGTTGTGAATCTCAACTAGGGGGGTTACTGGTCCAAAGAAGTTGTGGTAGCCACTGAATTACCTGTAGATTGCTTACTAGGCAATGATTTGGAGACATCAGCTTGGGCTGAAGTGGAGTTGGAGGCTCATGCAGCAATGCTGGGCATTCCTGTGCATATTTTTGCTTTGACAAGGGCTCAGGCCAAAAAGCAAAAAGGACAGGGAAACTTGGATCCTGGAACAATGGACCAAGTGCTCCCAAAAGCTAGGGGTAGAAAGGGTAAATCCTTACCCACTATCCCTCCATCACCAGAAGATTCCCCTTTTGAGGAAGATGAATCCTCTCCCTGTGCAGAACCTACACCAGAGGAGCTGGCAGCAGACACTGCTGAGCTTCTGGGTGCAGGGGGCCTGCTAGGGATGAGCTGAGTGTGGCACAGCAGACCTGTCCCACACTAGAGGGTTTACGACAGCAAGCTGTCAAGCAGCAGAATGGGGATGTCAGTGATAGCCATAAGGTGTATTGGGAAGATAACCTCTTGTATACTAAGTCAAGGGATCCTAACCCTGGACCTGCCAGGAGATTGGTCATTCCCTTGCAGTACAGAGAGTTTCTTCTTATCTTGGCACATGACATTCCTTTTGCTGGGCATTTGGGCCAGACGAAAACATGGGACAGGCTTGTTCCCCTGTTTCACTGGCCTCATATCTCAGAGGACACTAAAGAGTTTTGTCGCTCTTGTGTGACCTGCCAAGCCAGTGTCAATACTGGTGACACCCCAAAGGTCCCCTTAATTCCACTTCCAGTGATTGGGGTGCCCTTTGAAAGGGTAGGGGTTGACATAGTTGGCCGTCTTGACCCTCCAACAGCTCCAGGCAATAGATTTATCCTGGAGGTAGTGGACCATGCCACTAGATACCCTGAAGCCATCCCGTTAAGGACCACTACAGCTCCTGCAGTGGCAAAGGCCCTCCTGGGAATCTTTTCCAGAGTGGGTTTCCCTAAGGAAGTGGTGTCAGACAGAGGTAGTAACTTCATGTCTGCATACCTCAAAGCAATGTGGAAAGAGTGCGGTGTAACTTACAAGTTCACAACTCCTTACCATCCACAAACAAATGGTCTGGTTGAGAGGTTTAATGAAACTCTCAAAGGTATGATAATGGGACTCCCTGAAAATTTCAAAAGGAGATGGGATGTACTGTTACCTTGCCTCCTTTTTGCTTACAAGGAGGTACCCCAAAAAGGAGTGGGCTTTAGCCCCTTTGAACTCCTCTTTGGGCACCCTGTGAGAGGTCCCCTTGCTCTTGTTAAGGAGGGTAGGGAACAACCTCTAAAAGCTCCTAAACAGGACATTGTGGACTATGTACTTGGCCTAAGATCAAGAATGGCTGAGTATGCGAAAAAGGTCAGTAAAAACCTTCAGGCCAGCCAGGAGCTGCAAAAGCAATGGCATGACCATAAGGCTGTCCTGACTCAGTACAACCCAGGACAGAAGGTGTTGATATTGTAGCCTGTGGCACCAAGAGCACTCCAGGACAAATGGGGTGGACCCCATCTTATTGTTGAGAGAAAGGGTGAGGTTACCTCCTTGGTAGACCGTGGCACTGCCAGGAGTCCCCTTAGGGTGATTCATGTCAACCACCTGAAACCCTACTATGACAGGGCTGATCTCACCCTGCTCATGGCAACTGATGAGGGACAGGAAGAAGAGAGTGACCCTTTCCCTGATCTCTTCTCCACCACTGAAGCTGATGGCTTAGTGGAGGGAGTAGTCTTAGCAGATTGTCTTACTGCTGAACAGAAAGACAAATGTGTTTATCTCTTAAATCAGTTTTCTGAACTCTTTTCACTGATAACAGGTACTACTACTTGGTGTGAACACACTATCAATACTGGAGACAGTCAAAAGTAAGATATATAGGCAACCTGACCATGTCAGGGACTGCATTAAACAAGAGGTGCAGAAAATGTTAGACTTAGGGGTGATTGAGCCTTCAGAAAGACCCTGGGCTAGCCCAGTTGTGCTTGTCCCAAAACCTCACACTAAAGATGGAAAAAGAGAGATGAGGTTTTGTGTTGACTATAGAGAGCTCAACCAAGTAACCAAGACAGATGCTCACCCTATACTAAGGGCAGATGAGCTCATAGATACACTGGCTTCTGCCAAGTATCTAAGAACTTTTGATCTAACTGCAGGGTATTGGCAAATTAGATTATCAGAAGATGCTAAACCAAAGACTGCATTTTCAACCATTGGAGGGCATTATCAATTCACAGTAATGCCCTTTGGTCTGAAAAATGCACCTGCCGCTTTTCAAAGGTTGGTGAACACAGTCCTGCAAGGGTTAGAAGCTTTTAGTGCAGCAAATCTAGATGATATAGCTGTCTTTAGCTCAACCTGGGATGATCACCTGTTCCACCTATGGAAAGTTTTGGAGGCCCTGCAAAAGGCAGGCCTCACTATCAAGGCCTCAAAGTGCCAGATAGGGCAGGGGAAAGTGGTTTATCTGGGCCACCTGGTAGGTGGGGAACAGATTGCACCACTGCAGGGGAAGATCCAGACCATTATGGAATGGACTCCCCCTACAACTCAAACCCAGGTGAGAGCCTTTTTAGGCCTCACAGGGTACTATAGAAGATTAATCAAGAATTATGGCTCCATAGCAGCCACTGTAATAATCTCACTATCAAAAAGATGCCTAAAAAGGTATTGTGGACAGCTAACTGTCAAGAAGCTTTTGATGAGCTCAAACAGGCCATGTGCTCTGCACCTGTCCTAAAAAGCCCTTGCTACTCCATGAAATTCATACTCCAGACGGATGCTTCTGAATTAGGGGTTGGGGCAGAGCTATCACAGCTGAATACTGAAGGCCAGGATCAACCTGTTGCTTTTATCAGCAGAAGTTTGACCCCTAGAGAAAAGCATTGGTCTGCCATAGAGAGGGAGGCCTTTGCTGTGGTCTGGGCACTGAAAAAGTTGAGACCATACCTGTTTGGTACTCACTTTATTGTTCAGACAGACCACAAACCTCTACTTTGGCTAAAACAAATGAAAGCTGAAAAACCTAAATTGTTGAGGTGGTCCATATCCCTAAAGGGAATGGACTATACAGTGGAGCATAGACCTGGGAGTACCCACACCAATGCAGATGGACTCTCCAGATATTTCCACTTAGACAATGAAGACTCATCTGTGCAAGGTTAGCCTTACTGTCCCTTGTTTTGAGGGGGGGTTGTGTAGGAAAGTACCATCTTGCCTGGCATGTTATCCCCATATTTACTGTATGTGTGTTTGTTTTTGCCTATGTGTCACTGGGATCCTGCTAGTCAGGACCCCAGTGCTCATAAAGTATGCCCTGTATGTGTTCCCTGTGTGGTGCCTAACTGTATCACTGAGGCTCTGCTAACCAGAACCTCAGTGTTTATGCTCCCTCTGCTTTTAAAAGTGTCACTGCAGGAAAGTGACTAATTTTACCAATTCTCATTGGCACACTGGAAAACCCTTATAATTCCCTTGTATATGGTACCTAGGTACCCAGGGTATTGGGGTTCCAGGAGATCCCTATGGGCTGCAGCATTTCTTTTGCCACCCATAGGGAGCTCAGACAATTCTTACACAGGACTGCCACTGCAGCCTGCGTGAAATAACGTCCACGTTATTTCACAGCCATTTTACACTGCACATAAGTAACTTATAAGTCACCTATATGTCTAACCCTCACTTGGTGAAGGTTAGGTGCAAAATTACTTAGTGTGTGGGCACCCTGGCACTAGCAAGGTGCCCCCACATTGTTCCCCGGAATTTGTGAGTGCAGGGACACTATTATATGTGTGCACTACATATAGGTCACTACCTATATGTAGCGTCACAATGGTAACTCCGAACATGACCATGTAACATGTCTAGGATCATGGAATTGTCACCCCAACACCATTCTGGTATTGGGGGGACAATTCCATGTATCCCCGGGTCTCCAACACAGATCCCGGGTGCAGCCAAACTAACTTTCCGGGGTCTCCACTGCAGCTACTGCTGCTGCCAACCCCTCAGACAGGTTTCTGCCCCACTGGGGCCTGGGCAGCCTGGTCCCAGGAAGGCAGAACAAAGGATTTCCTGTGAGAGAGGGTATTACACCCTCTCTCTTTGGAAATAGGTGTGAAGGGCCTGGGAGGAGTAGCCTCTCCTAGCCTCTGGAAATGCTTTGAGGGGCACAGATGGTGCCCTCTCTGCATAAGCCAGTCTACACCGGTTAAGGGATTCCCCAGCCCTGCTCTGGCACGAAACTGGACAAAGGAAAGGGGAGTGACCACTCCCCTGACCAGCACCTCCTAGGGGAGGTGCCCAGAGCTCCTCCAGTGTGCCCCAGACGTCTGCCATTTTGGATGCAGAGGTGTGGGGGCACAATGGACAGCTCTGAGTGGCCAGTGTCAGCAGGTGATGTCAGAGACCCCTCCTGATAGGTGCTTACCTTTCTCTGTGGCCAATCCTCCTCGGAAGGCTATTTAGGGTCTCTCCTGTGGGCTATTCCTCAGATAACGAATTCAAGAGCTCACCAGAGTTTCTCTGCACTTTCCTCTTTGACTTCTGCCAAGGATTGACCACTGACTGCTCCAGGACGCCTGCATGACCGCAACAAAGTAGCAAGAAGACTACCAGCAACATTGTAGCGCCTCATCCTGCCGGTTTTCTCGACTGTTTCCTGGTGGTGCATGCTCTGAGGGCTGTCTGCCTCCACCCTGCACTGGAAGCCAAGAAGAAATCTCCTGTGGGTTCACAAAATCTTCCCCCTGACAACTCAGGCACCAAACTTCTGCATCACCGGTCCTCTGGGTCCCCTCTCATCCTGACGAGTATGGTCCCTGGAACACAGGAGCTGGGTCCAAGTGTATTCGACAGTCCAGTGGCCCTTCTGTCCAAATTTGGTGGAGTTAAGTCCTTGCCTCCCCATGCCAGACAGTAATTCTGTGTACTGCATGAACTGCAGCTGCTCGAGCTTCTGTGCACTTTTGCAAGACTTCCTTTGTGCCCAGCCTAGCCCAGGTCCCCAGCACTCCATCCTGCATTGCCCAACTCGCTGAGTTGGAGTCTGACGTCGTGGGACGCTCCTTTGTGACTCTGAGTCGACCGCTATCCTCAGATCTTTTAAGTGCCTGTTCAGGTGCTTCTGCGGATGCTGCCTGCTTCTGCATGGGCTCTCTGTGTTGGTGAGCGGCTCTCTGTCTCCTCCTCCAAGGGGTGACCTCCTGGTCATTCCTGGGCCCTGACAGCACCCAAAATCCTCAACAATGACTCTTGCAGCTAGCAAGGCTTGTTTGCGGTCTTTCTGCGTGGAAACAACTCTGCATCCTCCAGCATGCCGTAGGACATCTTCTGACCAAATGAGAAGTTCCTGGCACTTTCTGTTGTTGCAGAATTTTTGGCTTCTTCCACCCAGAGGCAGCCCTTTTGCACCTTCATCCGGGTTTTAGTGGGCTCCTGCCCCCCCCTGGACACTTGCGTGACTGTTGGACTTGGTCCCCTTCCTTTACAGGTCCTCAGGTCCAGGTATCCATCTTCAGTGTTTTGCAGTCAGTTGTTGTCCTTGCAGAATCCCCTACCTCAACTTTACTGTCTTTCTGGGGTAGTATGGTAACTTTACTCCTACTTTTCAGGGTCTTGGGGTTGGGTATCTTGGACACCCAGAGTGTTTTTTTACACTCCCAACGACCCTCTACACACTACACTAGGTCTGGGGTCCATTCGTGGTTCGCATTCCACTTTTGGAGTATATGGTTTGTGTTGCCCATGGGCCTATTTTCTTCCTTTTGCATTCTACTGTGTTCTACATTGTTTGCACTACTTTTCTAACTGTTACTTACCTGATTTTGGTTTGTGTGCATATAATTTGTTTAGATGACTTACCTCCTAAGGGAGTATATCCTCTGAGATATTTTTGGAATATTGTCACTAAAATAAAGTACCTTTATTTTTAGTAACTCTGAGTATTGTGTTTTCTTATGATATAGTGCTATATGATGTAAATGGTATAGTAGGAGCTTTGCATGTCTCTTAGTTCAGCCTAAGCTGCTCTGCTATAGCTACCTATATCAGCCTAAGCTGCTAGAACACCTCTATTCTACTAATAAGGGATAACTGGACCTGGCACAAGGTGTAAGTACCACAAGGTACCCACTATAAGCCAGGACAGCCTCCTACAATAATGGTCTGGATCTTCCCCTGCAGTGGTGCAATCTGTTCCCCATCTATCAGGTGGCCCAGATACACCACTTTCCCCTGCCACATCTGGCACTGTGAAGCCTTTATAGTGAGGCCTGCCTTTTGCAGGGTCTCCAAAATTTCCCACAGGTGGACCAGGTGATCATCCCAGGTTGAGCTAAAGACAGCTACATCATCTAGATATGCTGCACTAAAAGCTTCCAACCCTTGCAGGACTGTGTTCACCAAACTTTGAAAAGTGGCAGGTGCATTCTTCAGACCAAAGGGCATTACAGTGAATTGATAGTGCCCTCCAATGGTTGAAAATACAGTTTTAGGTTTAGCATCTTCTGATAATTTAATCTGCCAATACCCTGCAGTTAAATCAAAAGTGCTTAGATACTTGGCAGAAGCCATTGTATCTATCAGCTCATCTGCCCTGGGTATAGGGTGAGCATCTGTCTTGGTTACTTGGTTGAGCCCTCTATAGTCAACACAAAACCTCATTTCTCTTTTACCATCCTTGCTGTGAGGTTTTGGGACAAGCACCACTGGGCTAGCCCATGGGCTTTCTGAAGGCTCAATCACTCCTTAGTCTAACATTTTCTGCACCTCTTGTTTTATGCAGTCCCTGACATGGTCAGGCTGCTTATAAATCTTACTTTTGACAGGTAAGCTGTCTCCAGTATTGATTGTGTGCTCACACCAAGTAGTTGTACCTGGTATCAGTGAGAAGAGTTCAGAAAACTGACTTAAGAGATTTACACAGTTGTCCTTCTGCTCAGCAGTAAGGCAATCTGCAATTACAACTCCCTCCACCAGGCCATCAGCTTCAGTGGTAGAGAAGAGATCAGGGAGAGGGTCACTCTCTTCTTCCTGTCCCTCATCAGTTGCCATGAGCAGGGTGAGATCAGCCCTGTCATAGTAGGGTTTTAGGCGGTTGACATGGAGCACCCTAAGTGCCCAGGTCTTCCAAGGAGGTAACCTCACCCTTTTTCTCAACAATGAGATGCGGTCCACTCCATTTGTCCTGGAGTGCTCTTGGTGCCACAGGCTTCAATACCCACATCTTCTGTCCTGGGTGGTACTGGTTCAGGACAGCCTTCTGGTCATGCCATTGCTTTTGCAGCTCCTGGCTGGCCTGAAGGTTTTTACTGGCCTTTTTCATGTACTCAGACATTCTTGATCTTAGGCCAAGTACATAGTCCACAATGTACTGTTTAGGAGCTGTTAAAGGTTGTTCCCAACCCTCCTTAACAAGTGAAAGGGGACCTCTCACGGGGTGCCCAAAGAGGAGTTCAAAGGGGCTAAAGCCCACTCCTTTTTGGGGTACCTCCCTGTAAGCAAAAAGGAGCCTAGGTAACAGGACATCCCATCTCCTTTTGAATCTTTCAGGGAGTCCCATTATCATACCTTTGAGAGTTTTATTAAACCTCTCAACCAGACCATTTGTTTGTGGATGATAAGGAGTAGTGAACTTGTATGTTACACCACACTCCTTCCACATTGCTTTGAGGTATGCAGACATAAAGTTACAACCTCTGTCTAACACCACTTCCTTAGGGAAGCCCACCATGGAAACGATTCCCAGGAGGGCCTTTGCCACTGCAGGAGCTGTAGTGGTCCTTAAGGGAATTGCTTCAGAGTACCTAGTGGCATGGTCCACTACCACAAGGATATACCTATTGCCTGAAGCTGTTGGAGGGTCAAGGGGGGCAACTATGTCAACCCCTACCCTTTCAAAGGGCACCCCAACCACAGGAAGTGGAATCAAGGGGGCCTTTGGTGTGACACCAGTCTTTCCACTGGCTTGGCAGGTCACATATGAGCGACCAAACTCTTTAGTGTTCTCTGACATATGAGGCCTGTGAAACAAGGGAACAAGCCTGTCCCAGGTTTTACTCTGGTTCAAATGCTCAGCCAAAGGAATGTCATGTGCCAAGGTAAGAAGTAACTCCCTATACTGCAAAGGGATGACCAATCTCCTGGCAGCTCCAGATTTAGGGTCCCTTGACTCAGTAAACAGGAGGTTGTCTTCCCAATACACCGTATGGCTGTCACTGACATCCCCATTCTGTATTGTATTGTATTGTAGGATTTTTGTAAAGCTTGTTCTGGCAAAAAAGCATTGAAGCGCTAGTCTTCGTAAGATAAATAGAGACCGGGAACAACCCTGGAAATGAAATCAAGAAATCCCTAACTACTGGGAAAAGAGCCACGTTTTTAGTTTTTTTTCTGAAAATCATGTATGTCTCCGTCTGTCTAATTAGAGAGGTCATCAAGTTCCAAAGTCTTGCTTCCTCCACCGTGAAGGCTCTATCCCTCCACCTAGCCTTATGGCAGTGGGGTACCACAATCAAATGTCTGAATGAGGATCTAAGGGTCCTGGATGGTTGATAGTGCTGTAAGGCAGAGCTCAAGTATTTGCATCCTTTGGCATGAAGTGCCTTATAGGTTAAGCAAAGGGATTTTAACTTAATCCGTTTGTCAATGGGCAACCAGTGAAGCTATCTAAGGCTGCTACTAGCTGAAGAGGATCGGGGTAAATTCAGGATTAAGCGGGCCGCCGCATTTTGGATAAGTTGGAGTTTATGTAGCGCGGATTTACTGATATTTAACAGTAAGGCATTGCAGTAGTCTAGTCTGGATATAACTAGCTCCAGAACTACGGGCACTTTCAAATCATCGTCCAAAGAGCCAAAACATTTTCTGAGAGTTTTTAATGCCCAGTAGCAAACTTTAATCGTCTTGTTGACCTGTTGCTCAAAGGAAAGGGAGCTGTCAAATATCATACCCAGATTTCTGGCTGAGGTGCGCGGGACTGGGCATCCCCTGCAGGACTCCAGCCACCTTCTGGCGTTCCAGAGATTATTGTCAAGACCGAAACAAATAATTTCCGTCTTGTCACCATTTAGTTTAAGCCAATTACGGGACATCCAGCTGTTAATAACAGTCATACAAAGCTGGAATCTTTCCCTCGTTTCCTCCCAGTTGCGGGAGACTGGGATAATCAGCTGCGTATCATCAGCATAAGACACAATATGGAATTCAAAAGAGCGTTCCAAGCTGGCCAAAGGTGAAACATATAAATTGAAAAGGGTTGGGCTGAGGGAAGGACCCTGAGGGAGTCCGCAGGACTGTTGGAAAGGTGTAGCTCTATGGTCACCGCAAGACACCGTAATGGATCTATTGGTCAGAAAGGACCTGAGAATACTGAGTGCCTTGTCTCTTACACCTGCCTGATAGAGACATTGAGGGGCATATTTATACTCCGTTTGCGCCGAATTTGCGTCGTTTTTTTCGACGCAAAACTAACTCCATATTTATACTTTTGCGTTAGACGCGTCTAGCGCCAAAGTTCATGGAGTTAGCGTCATTTTTTTGCGTGAACACCTTCCTTGCGTTAATGATATGCAAGGTAGGCATTCCCGTCTTAAAAAATGACTGCGATGCATATGCGTCGTATTTATACTCCCGGGCAAAAATGACGCCCGGGAGTGGGCGGGACTAAAAAACCCGCATTTGCTCCGGATTTTAGCGCCTGGGTCAGGGCAGGCGTTAATGGACCTGTGGGCTCAGAATGAGCCCAGAGGTGCCCTCCCAAGCCCCCAGGGGCACCCCCTGCCATCCTTGCCCACCCCAGGAGGACACCCAAGGATGGAGGGACCCATCCCAGGGAACAAAAGGTAAGTTGTGGTAAGTATTTTTTTTATTGTTTTTGTGTGGCATAGGGGGGCCTGATTTGTGCCCCCCCCTACATGCCACTATGCCCAATGACCATGCCCAGGGGACATAAGTCCCCTGGGCATGGCCATTGGGCAAGGGGGCATGACTCCTGTCTTTGCTAAGACAGGAGTCATGTTAATGGCGTCTGGGCGCCCAAAAAAAATGGCGCAAATCGGGTTAAGACGATTTTTTAGCCTCAGCCTGACTTGCCCCATTTTTGGACGCCCAAACGCCATTTTTCCCTACGCCGGCGCTGCCTGGTGTACGTGTTTTTTTTTCACGCACACCAGGCAGCGCCGGTCGGCTAACGCCGGCTACCGCCATTCAATAAATACGGCGCCCGCATGGCGCTTCAGAATGGCGTTAGCCGGCGCTAATTTTTTTGGCGCAAAACTGCGTTAGCGCAGTTTTGCGTCAAAAAGTATAAATATGGCCCTGAATGAGAAGTTGTGGTGATATAGTGTCAAAGGCTGTAGACAGGTACAACAGGACCAGAATGGTGCCTTCCCCCTTATCTATTCTTCTACGGATCATATCTGCCGAAGATATTAGCGCTGTTTTTGTACTATGGGCACAACGGAATCCATGTTGAGAAGTATCTAGCCTTCCATTGGCTCGTAGAAAATCCACCAATCCGTAGTAAGATGTCTTTCTAAAATCTGGCTAAGGTAGGTAAAAGGGAGATCGGGCGTAAATTGGACAAGTCTGACGCATCCTTGCCTGGTTTCTTAATTAATGGAATGACAATCGATTCTTTCCAGGTCTCAGGAAAACAACCTTCCTGTAAAATATCTCCAAAAACAGGTTCCAAGGCAGTGGAAATAAGATTTGGGAATAACTTAAGAATGCGCGGAGGGCAAGGGTCATTAGGAGAGCCAGATTTAACCGCCACTAATAAATCAGAGATTTTTTTTAGAAGTTAGAGGCTGGAAACATTTTAACTGGTTTCCAATGTCAGGTTGCGAAGAATCCTTTCACCTGTCCCCCTCTAATTCGGAGATGGGTTTTATAAAGTTGACCTGCAGTTGGACGATTATGTTTAAAAAAAAATCTGCAACCTTTTGACAGAAAGTTGAAGAGTTCTGCTGTTTGACATCTTGCTGTCTCAAACCCTCTAGTGTGGGACAGGTCTGCTGTGCCACACTCAGCTCTTCCCCAGCAGGCCCCCCTGCACCCAAAAGCTCAGCAGTGTCTGCTGCCAGCTCATCTGGTGTAGGTTCTGCACAGGGAGAGGATTCCTCTTCCTCAAAAGGGGAATCTTCTAGAGAGGGAGGGATAGTGGGCAAGGAAGTACCCTTACTACCCCTAGCTTTTGGGAGCACTTGGTCCATTGTTCCAGGATCCAAGTTTCCCTGTCCTTTTTGCTTTTTGGCCTGAGCCCTTGTCAAAACACAAATATGCCCAGGAATGCCCCTCATTGCTGCATGAGCCTCCAACTCCACTTCAGCCCAAGCTGATGTCTCCAAATCATTGCCTAGTAAGCAATCTACAGGTAATTCAGTGGCTACCACAACTTTCTTTGGACCAGTAACCACCCCACCAGTTGAGATTCACAACAGCCATGGGGTGGCTAAGTGGGTTATTGTGAGCATCAGTCACTTGGTACTGCTGACCAAGTAGGTGTTGATCAGGGTGAACCAGTTTCTCTATCTTCATAGTTACACTGGCTCATGTGTCCCTGTAGGCCTCAACCTCAACACCATTTATTAGGGGAAGTTGCTTGTAATTACCCATATTAAGGGGACAAGCAACCAAGATGGCAAAGTCAATACCACCATCAGAAATTAAAACAGCCTCTGTGGTCTCCCTTACATGACCAACCCCAACTACACTGCCAATGGTGAGCCCAGCTACACCCTTGGATTGGCTATTTGTAGTAGACTTCCCACTACCACTGCTATTACTAGGGGCACTAGAGGTTGCAGTTGGGATTGTGGTAGTGGGAGCATTGGTGTTTTCCTTTGGACAAGTAGAATCACTTGCCCAATGGCCTTTTACTTTCCATAAATAACACCAAGGCTTTTTCTGATTGTGGGAAGAGAATTTGGACCCACCACCCCCAGAGGATTGTTGTGGGCCTGATGAAGACTCAGAATGTTTTTTATCTTTGTCCCCACCCTTGTCAGAAGACTTACCATCCTTCTTCTTGCCATCTGTGTCACCCCCTGTATGAACATTTCTGTTCACACTTGTTCTGACCCAGTTGTCTGCCTTCTTTCCCAATTCTTTGGGAGAGGTCAGATCTGAGTCTACCAAGTACTGGTGCAAGAAATCAGGCACACAGTTGTTCAAAATATGCTCTCTCAGGATTAGATTATACAGGCTTTCATAGTCAGTCACCTTACTGCTATGTAACCAACTCCCCAAGGCCTTCACTGAACAGTCGACAAAGTCTGTCCAGTTTTGAGAGGACTCTTTTCTGGTGTCTCTGAACTTAATCCTGTATTGTTCAGTGGTTAAGCCAAATCCATCCAAGAGTGCATCTTTCAAAACTTTGTAGTTATTAGCATCACTTTCTCTGACAGTAAGGAGCCTATCCCTACCCTTACCAGTGAAAGATAGCCACAAGATAGAAGCCCACTGCCTTTGATCGACCAACTGTACAATACAGGCCCTCTCAAGTTAATGTCATCCCCCTCCTTGTAAGGGGGGACTATCTTATGCAGGTTTCTAGAATCTTGCTCTCTAACAGGATTGCTATCAAAAACACTGCTGCTGCCACCATGGGGACCTAACCCCAACCTCTGCCTTTCCGTTTCCACATCCAGAGATTCCCTGTCTAAGGCCAGCTGCTGCTGTTTAAGCTTCAGCCTGGCCTCTTCCAACCTCAGCTTTCTGAGTTCCATTTCCATAATGGTATCCTCAGGGTGGGAGGCTTAGGAAGTGTGAGACACAGAAAAAATGTGGGAATTGGCAGAGTGAGACCAGTCCCTAACTTGTAGGACTCCAGTAACCTGACCTTTAGGAGTGAAAGGTGCCCTACTAGTGTGTGACCCCCTCCCACTACCAGTGTCACTAGATGGCCTGGTAGCTGGCAGGTCCTTGGAAGAACCCTCCCCAGCACCCTCAGGGGACTCCTCTGAGTCTTACTGGGTACCCCACTCCTCTACCTCCTGATCCTGAGATGGGCCAGACTGGTTCTGGTCACTTTCTAGGAGAAGGCTAAGGAGAAGATCTTTGGTAGGATTCTTACCAATGCCTAAACCTCTTTCAATGCAGAGACCCCTCCAACTCTTAAAGTTTAGACTACCATATGTTGCCTGGACAACTGTGGGAGTAAGTTCTACTGCAGACATGATAGGAAAGGTTTAAGACAGAGAGAAAAAAAAGTTTAGAAACTTTTAGAGAAAAGAGAAAAACTTTTTACAACTTTTCAAAACTTTTGAAAACTTTTCTAAAATGTTTTAGAAAGTTTAAAGAAGGAAAGTTAAACTGTTTGGGTTAACTGTGTATATTCTGAAGTATTTGGTATATGTTTTTCTTATGAAAAGCACCAATGACAAAGTGGTAAAGCAGTTACAAGTACTTATCCCACCGGTGCACCACCACTGTAGGAGGCTAGCCTGGCTTATAGTGTGTACCTGATGGTACTTACACCTTGTGCCAGGTCCAGTTATCCCTTATTAGTATATCAATAGTGTTCTAGCAGCTTAGGCTGATAGAGGTAGCTATAGCAGAGCAGCTTAGGCTGAACTAGGAGACATGCAAAGCTCCTACTATACAACTCATATCAAATAGCACTATATCACAAGAAACCCAATACTCAGTGTTACTAAAAATAAAGGTACTTTATTTTAGTTACAATATGCCAAAAGTATCTCAGAGGATATACTCCCTTAGGAGGTAAGTAAAATACACAAAACATACACACAAACCAAAGCCAGGTAAGTAAACAGTTAGAAAAGTACTGCAAACACTGTAGAATGCAATAGGATGCAATAGGAGACAATACGCCTAGGGGCAACACAAACCATATACTCCAAAAGTGGAATGCAAACCACAAATGGACCTCAGGCCTAGTGTAGCGTGTAGAGGGTCACTGGGAGTGTAAGAAAACACTAAGGGTGTCCAAGATACCCCACCCCAAGACCCTGAAAAGTAGGAGTAAAGTTACCCTACTACCCTAGAAAGACAGTAAAGTCGAGATAAGGGATTCTGCAAAGGCAACAACTGACTGCAAAGCATTGAAGATGGATTCCTGTACCTGAGGACCTGAAAAGGAAGGGGACTAAGTCCAACAGTCACGCAAGTGTCCAGGGGGCAGGAGCCCACTAAACCCCGGATGAAGGTGCAAAAGGGCTGCCTCTGGGTGGAAGAAGCCAAAGATTCTGCAACAACAGAAGGCGCCAGGAACTTCTCATTTGGTCAGAAGATGTCCCACAGCATGCTGAAGGACGCAGAGTTGTTTCCACACAGAAACACTGAAAACAAGCCTTGCTAGTTGCAAGAGTCATGGTTGAAGAAAATGGATGCTGCCCGGGCCCAGGAAGGACAAGGAGGTCGCCCCTTGGAGGAAGAAACATAGAGGGCACTGAGAAATACAGACAACCCATGCAGAAGCAGGCAGCACCCGCAGAAGCACTTGAACCGGCATTCAAGAAATCTGAACACATCGGTCATCTCAACACTACAAAGGAGGGTCCCACGAAGTCGGTGGTCAACTCAGCGAGTTGAGCAATGCAGGACAGAGTGCTGGGGACCTGGGCTATGCTGTGCATGAAGGATTCCTTGCAAAAGTGCACAGAAGCCCTAGCAGCTGCAGATCATGCAGTACACAGGATTACTGTCTGGCACGTGGAGGCAAGGACTTACCTCCACCAAATTTGGACAGAAGGACCACTGGACTGTCAGGGTCACTTGGATCTAGCTCCTGTGTTCCAGGGACCACACTTGTCAACATGAGAGGGGACCCGGAGGACCAGTGATGCAGAAGTTTGGTGCCTGCATTAGCAGGGGGAAGATTCAGTTGACCCACGGGAGATTTCTTCTTGGCTTCCAGTGCAGGGTGAAGGCAGACAGCCCTCAGAGCATGCACCACCAGAAAACAGTCTAGAAAGCCGGCCGGATTAGGTGCTACAATGTTGCTGGTAGTCATCTTCCTACTTTGTTGCAGTTTTGCAGGCGTCCTGGAGCAGTCAGCGGTCGATCCTTGGCAGTAGTTGAAGAGAGAAGAGCAGAGGAACTCTGGTGAGCTCTTGCATTCTTTATCTGAAGAGAAACCCACAGGAGAGACCCTAAATAGCCCTCAGAGGAGGATTGGTCACCTAAACAGGTAAGAACCTATAAGGAGAGGTCTCTGACGTCAACTGCTGGCACTGGCCACTCAGAGGTCTCCCTTGTGCCCTCACACCTCTGCATTCAAGATGGCAGAGGTCTGGGACAAACTGGAGGAGCTCTGGGCACCACTCCTGTGGTGGTGATGGACAGGGGAGTGGTCACTCCCCTTTCCTTTGTCCAGTTCCGCGCCAGAGCAGGGGATGGGGGATCCCTGAACTGGTGTAGACTGGCTTATCCAAGGAGGGCACCATCTGTGCCCTTCAAAGCATTTCCAGAGGCTGGGGGAGGCTACTCCTCCCCAGCCCTTAACACCTATTTCCAAAGGGAGAGGGTGTAACACCCTCTCTCAGAAGAAATCCTTTGTTCTGCCTTCTTGGGACTGGGCTGCCCAGACCCCAGGAGGGCAGAAACCTGTCTGAGGGTTGGCAGCAGCGGTAGCTGCAGAGAAAACCCCAGAGAGCTAGTTTTGCAGTACCCGGGGTCCATACTGGAGCCCCGGGGATGCATGGGATTGGCACCCCAATACCAGATTTGGCATAGGGGGACAATTCTATGATCTTAGACATGCTCTGAACAATGTGGGGGCACCTTGGCCAGTGCCAGGGTGCCCTCACACTTAGTAACTTTGCACCTAACCTTCACTAAGTGAGGGTTACACGTACAGGTGACTTATAAGTTACTTAAGTGCACTGTAAAATGGCTGTGAAATAACATGGACGTTATTTCACTCAGGCTGCAGTGGCAGTCCTGTGTAAGAATTGTCTGAGCTCCCTATGGGTGGCAAACAAAATGCTGCAGCCCATAGGGATCTCCTGGAACCCCAATACCCTGGGTACCTAGGTACCATACACTAGGGAATTATAAGGGTGTTCCAGTGTGCCAATCAGAATTGGTAAAAATGGTCACTAGCGTGCAGTGACACTTTTAAAAGCAGAGAGAGCATAAACACTGTGGTTCTGGTTAGCAGAGCCTCAGTGATACATTTAGGCACCACACAGGGAACACATATAGGCCACAAACTATGAGCACTGGGTTCCTGGCTAGCAGGATCCCAGTGACAGAAGCAAAAACAAACTGACACACAAGTAAAAATGGGGGTAACATGCCAGGCAAGATGGTACTTTCCTACATTTCCCAGTCGTGGCTCCTCAGAGGACCGCCTGTCTTCAGCCTGCACCCGAAGAACAAAGGAATCTCCCTTGGAGTGAAGGAGTCACTCCCCTGCTTCAGCAGGCACCTCTCTGCAAGGACGGCTAGTGGCGTATGTCCCCAATCTTGATGAGCTGTGTGGATCCTACCTCACACGTCATAGACTGAAGTGGTCCAGACGGTCCTGACATCCTACTGTCCAACTTTGGTGGAGGTAAGAGCTTGCCTGCCTACGCAAGACAGTATCCCTGAGCACCGTATGTTTTGCAGTTGCCAAGGCTTGTTGGCATCCTTCCACAAAGTTCTTCATGCACCTTGCAGCTCCTGCCCCAGCACTCGATCCTGCGATACACAGGTTCCTGTGTGGTCTTGCACAGGTCTTAAGGTCCAGGAATCTACTGTTGGTAGTTTGCAGTCTCTTCTGGTTCTTTCATTATCTTTTTTCTCGTGTTCTTGTGTGTTCTAGAAAAGTTACTGCGATTTGCTCCTGCTTTCCTGGGCTCTGGGGTGGGTTCTATTACTTTCCTTTGGTGTTTTCTCATATTACCAGAGCCCCTTTACACACTACACTTTCCTGTGTCAGAAACTGACTTTCGCATTCAACTTTCTTAGTATATGGTTTGTGTTCTCCCTAAGCCCATTTCTAACTATTGTGATTTTCACTTTTTGCACTGTTTTCTAACTGTTTTTACAGCTATTTCTGCATGCTAGTGTATATATTTTGTGTATTACTTACCTCCTAAGGGAGTATAGTATCCATGGGATTTTTGGCATTTGTGTCACCAAAATAAAGTACCTCTCTTTTTGTAACACTGAGCATTTTCTTTAATGTGTGTGAGTACTGTGGGACTGCAATGGTAATGCATGAGCTTTGCATGTCTCCTAGATAAGCCTTGGCTGCTCAACTACAGCTACCCCTAGAGATCCTGGCTTTAAGACACTGCCTACATTTCACTAATAAGAGATAACTGGACCTGGTATTAGGTGTATGCACCTCAGATACCCATTACAAACCAGGCCAGCCTCCTACAAGAGACAAACGCAAACCGATGCAACTATGGTCACCCCCTGTGTTGATGGCATGTGTGGTTGTAGAGAGGGTGATGGGGCTACCATAGCGGGAAGATAGCCAGCCAATAGATGAGCATCAGCTCTGCAGCCTTGAAAATGCTATTGTTACCACCAAACCTAATCAAGTATTGGTCGGCAGTGAGGAGTTCGAAGTGAGAACCTTTTTGCCTCAGAGAAAAGCCTAAGGCAAAGTAGGCGAAGGACTGAGTGTGGGCACCAAGAAGAAGGGAAATGCAGCAAAATGGGAAGTGGAATATACTGTTCCCAGTATATTCCTTAAAATGGTTGTTCTCTAACTTCAAGGGATGTGCAGCCAGTGGGGTAATTCTAACCGCAGCTGAAAGGATTTGCCAAATGTGGAGAATACATATGTTTGCAATTCAGCCTCTACATTGCTGGTTGACGTCCCTCAGCAAGACGGAAGGAGTTGGGACAAAGCAGAAGTTTCCAAAACTACTCAAACCCCCTACTGCGAGGACAACCAAAGTTTGGGAGGTCCAACTAAAGAGGCAATCTGTCCAGAACACCCTGGAAGGGCAAGGATGCTCAAGAAAAAAAGAGCAGTTAAGGCCCGTAGTCCTTCATGTTGCCCTCAGGTTGTAGTTGTAGCCCAATCTGGGCATGGAGGTCTATGTACTGCTACGGAATCAGAGGTGCCTTCCAGCCTCAACACTGATGCTCTACCACTTATTCCAGCAATTAGATACAGAGACAGTGTAGAAGATTGCAAACTGCTTTATAATCGCACTGCTGCTTCTGTTGACGACTCGTCCAGAGGAAGGAATAGTGGGTGTTGTTTGGGGTTTGTCAACCTTTTTCCGCATGCCAGACTATTACAACCTTTAAATAGGTTACTAGCTCTCTTTTACTCTGACCCAGAGCTGAGAGTTCTTTCTTCTAGCGATGTAAAACTAGTGAAGCTGGGGAGCAAGCAACAGCGGTATGGCCGAGGTGAGAGGTGTGCCGATCCCACCGCTCTTTAATGTGGCCTTGTTGCTTCTTGTCCTTCTGCTCAAGTCAAATGTGTGCAGCTTGGTATCGCCAGACTCATTCTAAGCCATATTCCAAGCCATATAGATTGTTTCCACTTAATGGGGGTCAACGTGCTGCCACGCCTTGATATCAGCCAAGAGGAAACTGTCCTGGATGATTGGTGCAGGAATAATAAAGGCATGTTGAGCACTGGCAGCCTGCATGAATACGGATCTGCAGCAATGGAAACAATGAGGGCGTTCACAATTGATGGCATTAGAATACTTGAGAACCTGACCATCACTAGCAACAAAAACAGTAGACAAATCAGGATTCCCAACCGTGGCGAGAAGAAACTTGGGAATGACTGTGAGGAATGCTCATGGGTGGCAGCAGTACTGGCTAGAGACTTAGGAGCCTCTTCTAGAGCGAGATGTGACTGAGTAAAAAAGGATTTCTCCCTCTATTCTGCCATTTCCCCAGCATATACCGCTTCTTAACATTCCCCTTGTAATAACCTGGAGTGGAATGTATACAATGTTGTTGTGTAACACACCAGGCCTTGCTAGTGAAATGGAGGATAATGACTAGTTAGAATTTGTCAGCTTACATAATATGTTTTGCTTCCAAGAAACCTGGGCCCTTGGTGAAATATGTGTGAATGTTTTTTTTTAGAAATGGGGTCTTTGGTTGGCAGTCAGGTTACCCCCTGTCCAAGCAAGGACCCTCACTCTAGTCAGGGTAAAAGAGAATCACCCTCAGCTAACCCCCACTCAGCCCCTTGGCAGCTGAGCAGGCAGGCTTAACTTCAGAGTGCTTGGTGTAAAGTATTTGCACCAACACACACAGTAACTTAACACTACAAAATGACACAACACAGGTTTAGAAAAATAGAAAATATTTATCTAAACAAAACAAGGTCAAAACGACAAAAATCCACAATACACAAGTGAAGTTACCAATTAAAAACAAAAAGGAGTCTTCAGGTAATTTTAAACACGGTGCTAATGCTGTTAGCGTGGAAATGTACCTGGGTGCGTCACAAGTAACCCTGCACAGGTGAGTGTGCATCAAAAAGGGCTTGTGATGCGTTGATACCACTCACGAGCAAGACCTTGAGGCGTTTCTCCTTCTGTCAAGTCAGCGAGCATCATTTCTTCTCTCGGCAGGAGAGCGATGCGTCGATCCGAACAGCACTCTCGGGTCCGGGCAAGCCTTGCATTGTTTTTACTTGCCCAGTGGTGTTTGCGTCGGAAATCCTGCTGCACGATGGTCCGAAAACCACACAGCGTGGGTTGCGATCTCACCAGCCTTCATTAGAGATGCTGCACGTCGTTTCTTCAGCCACGTGCATTGATCTTTCAGTTGCGGTGCAGGCAAATGTTGATTTTCAGCCACGAAGTCAGCGGCGCATCGATTTTTCAGCCGCGGATCAGAGTTGCTTCGATCTTTTCCCTGCACGGCGGTCGAGCTTCTCCTTTCAGGGTCCCAGGTACTGGATGGGCACTATTTGGCAGAGTAGGAGTCTCAGCAGAGGCTCCAGGTGCTGGCAGAGGGAAGTCTTTGCTGTCCCTGAGACTTCAAACAACAGGAGGCAAGCTCTAATTCAAGCCCTTCTTCACAAGAAGGATGGCACACAAAGTCCAGTCTTTGTCCTCTAGCACAGGCAGAAGCACAACTGCAGGATAGCTGCACAAAGCACAGTCACAGGCAGGGCAGCTCTTCTTCCTCAGCTCTTCAACTCTTTTCCACGCAGAGGTTCTTCTTGGTTTCCAGAAGTGTTCTAAAGTCTGTGGTTTTGGGTGCCCTTCTTATACCCATTTTGCCCTTATAAGTAGGCTTACTTCAGAGCAAAGTCTCTCTTGTTTGTGAACTCCTGCCTTGCCCAGGCCAGGGGATGGAGACTGTATTGTGTAAGGGCAGACACAGCCCTTTCAGGTGTAAGTGACCACTCCTCTCCCCTCCCTCCTAGCACAGATGGCTCATCAGGAAATGTAGACTACAACCCAGCTCCCTTTGTTTCACTGTCTAGTGAGAGGTGCAACCAGACCAACTGTCAAATTGACCCAGACAGGGAATCCACAAACAGGCAGAGTCACAGAAATGGTTTAAGCAAAAAAATGCTCACTTTCTAAAAGTGGCATTTTCAAACACAAAATCTTAAAATCAACTTTACTAAAAGACGTATTTTTAAATTGTGAGCACAGAGACTCCAAACTCCACATGTCTATCCGCTCCCAAAGGGAATCTACACTTTAATCATCATCATCATCAAAATACTTTATTCGATTGTTTATCACAATCATAAAAGCACATAAATATACCGCCAATCAACTTCCACTTAATGTGAATAAATAAAACTTCTAAAAATTAACATGGTGTCATAAAGTTTACGACAAAAGTCTAAAATCAATTACAAGATAAAAGACCCTGATAACAGTAAGGGAGATAAAAACAGAATTTTAGGAGATAAAAGTTACTGACATTACTAAAAACATTTATACTTAGGAGACCTCCTAAATTTACACTAAAAGTGTGATCGAGAGTTCATAACTGCACACAGGTAAACCGCTAAGGCATTGCAAATTTGAACTGATGGAAGAGTCAGCAGATAGAGAAAAGCAGGGCGGCACTGTGTAAATTGCAAGGATTTTAAAAGTGGTATAACAAACGCTTTCCTTGAATCAGAATATAATGTTCACTTTAATCATATTTAAAGGTAGTCCCCATGTTATCATATGAGAGGGACAGGCCTTGCAACAGTGAAAAACGATTTTAGCAGTATTTAACTGTCAGGATATATAAAACACATTCCTAAATGTCCTATCTTAACCATACACTGCACCCTGCCAGTGGGGCTAACTACGGCCTACCATAGGGGTGTCTTACATGTAAGAAAAGAGAAGGTTTAGGCCTGGTAAGTGAGTACACTTGCCAAGTCGAATTTACAGTTTAAAACTGCACACACTGACACTGAAGAGGCAGGTCTGAGACATGATTACACAGCTACTTTTGTGGGTGGCTCAACCAGTGCTGCAGGCCCTCTAGTAGCATTTGATTTACAGGCCCTGGGCATCTCTAGTGCACTTTACATGGGACTTACTAGTAAATCAAATATGCCAATCATGGATAAACTAATCACATACACATTTTGTATAGGAGCACTAGCACTTTAGCACTGCTTAGCAGTGGTAAAGTGCCCAGAGTAACAAAAATAGCAAAAACAGAGTCCAGCACACATCAACAACCAGGGAAACAGAGGCAAAATGTTAAGGGAAACTACGCCAAGGATGAAAAGTCTAACAGGGTTTTTGGGGGTTGACACACTGGCTGCCCTTTCTAGGAAGGTGTGGCCATCTGGTGATCTTTCAGTATGGGTTTCGTGTAAGCTAAACTGTAAATCAGAGCATGTAGATCTGCTATCTCAGTCGCTTTCAGCTAATATCCAGCATGTGAGACATAGGCCTGGGGGGGAATTGTGGGTGGGTGATTGACATCCTGAATGTATACATACTGCCAGGGTGGTCCTCAGAGGTTCAGGCACTTTGGAATGACTGTCCCACATATATTGGAAGTTCTAAATGAGCTGCGATAGATGATAAACTAATTAAGGGGTTAAAGAAGGCACAAATTTGATGTTGATCTTAATACACAATGCTGCAATGCCATCAATAATAATGAAATCTTGATGGAAGATCGCAGCCTAGGAATCACTGAGTCAGGTGTATGTTGCTTTAAGTCCACAAGAAAGGCTGAGGAATTCACTGATCTCTTGCTAAATGACCAACTCCGCTTTGTTAATGGGCGCACCAAGGCGGACGGTGCTGCCAAGGCAACCTTTGACAATGGGAGACGTTCTTCAGTTATTGATTATGTAATTGTTAATGTGGAAGCCTTGGAGACCATCCTAAACATAGTTGTGATCAATAGAGTGGAGAGTGATCATAACCCACTTGTCCTTAGTATGCGGACGAGCATCATGGGGAAAGAAAGCACAACAAGGCGGGCTGCGGGGAATTATGGGTGTCAGATTGTCCCATCTACTTGTAGAAAGAGAATAAGGTGGGATGGTGAGAAGTATCTGCGAGAACTCCTGCAACTTGTATATATTGTGGCCAACTATGGACCACCTGTTATGGATGCACTGACCAGTGATAGCCCCCTGATCCTAGCCACACATAACAAGATGATAAGCGAGTTGAAGGCCTTGTAGTCTAAGCCTGCAGCATCTAAGGTAGATGGTATTAACAGACAGGAGTGGCTGGTGTGGAAATGTTGGCACGACAAGGAGTGTGAAAGGGTGAAATGAGATGTTTCCTATGCCTTAGCACAATGCAATGATAGCTTCACTAGCGAAGAGAAATTTAGAGAGTGCAGAAGAGTCTACAAGTGTCTTCTAGCCGCCAAAAAAGTGCTGTACCAAAAGGTTTTTATAGGCAGAATTGAGCGAGGCTGCAGCTGAGAATAATTCCAAGAAATTCTGGGAAACGATAGCTAGGGTGAGGAAGGGGATGGTAAATGCTGTAGAAAGTTACATAGATCCATCTTTTTTTGTTCAACATATAGTACTTCTTTTGTTGGCCCCTTGAATCCCATGTTGTTGCGAGATGCCCTGCCCTCCGGTCCTAATGTAATAGAATTACTAATTCTGGAAGTGATCAGAGCACTTGGTGCTGTGAAGAAGCATATGGCTCCTGGCCCTGATTTTGTGCCTGTGGACCTCTATTGTGAGGTGCCCTATTATTGGGCTAGTCTCCCCACCAAAGTGTTCAATGCAGCCCTTGGGGGAATGCAGTGCCTTTGTCCTGGCAATCTGCCACTATTGTCCAGATTTACAAGAAGGGCGATTGAGGCTGCCCTGCTAACTATCGGCCAATCCCCATTGTTGATGGAGCTGGGAAGGTTTTAGGGAAAGTATTGCCTAACCACCTACAGGGATGGGTAGATGCCCAGGATGTTATGACAGAAGTGCAAGCTGGCTTCCGGTCCAGTGTAGGAACTACTGATCAGGGTATTCACCTCTATATGATTTCACAAACATTTACAGTAATCAGGAGGTCCTCGCTGTACTTGGTCTTTCTAGACCTAAAAGTGGCCTTCGATTCAGTGGATAGAGGAAAACTATGGAGGTCACTGCTGGGTTTAGGGGTTGATGTTTCCCACAAAAAGCTGTAGAGGCTCTGCATTTGGGTAATATGGCCAGAGTGAGATACAGGATGGGTGGGGAGTGTATAGACCTCTGCCTAGTTCAAAAGGGCATCCTGCAAGGCTGTGTCTTGGCGCCATTACTTTTTAGCCTCTTCCTAAATGATGTGGTTGACTATCTCTGAGAAGAACAGCTAGATGTTCCTGTCATAGCTGGTAGATGACGCAGTGCTCATGGCGCATATAGAAATCACAACCCACAGGATACTAAGTGGCTTTGGAAAGTATTGCAAGGAAAAATAACTGACTATCAACTGTAGTAAGACTGAGTATGGCCTTGCAGCTATCTCCTATCTTTAGGCGAAACCTAGTGATTGATGGTGAACCAATTGACGCTACCAAGCAATTTGGCTACCTGGGTGTGCGGATTTTGGATAACTTAAATTGGGACAGTCATCTGGAGCAATATTGAAGTTTAGGCACAAGGCTGACACCAGAAGTATCAGTGCCATCTAGGAAATATATGCCAAAAAGGCAGTGGCCACAGTGTTCTATGGGGAGAGATTTGGGTATATGCGAACACCAGTGTGCTACAAGTAGCTGAGAATCATTTTCTAAGATCTTTATTGGAGTTAGGGCCGGAAACCCCCTTGAGGGCCCTCTTTGCAAAGCTTAGCCTGGTGACATTGGCCCTCATTACAACCCTGGCGTGATAAAGTGGTGGTAATATCGCCAACAGGCCGGAGTTAATTACCGCCAAATTATGACCATGGCGGAAAGATCTCTGAAAGACAGCCAATGTATGACACCGACCTCTAGGGTGGAAACAACAGCCACCACGGCGTTAGCTGCCTACAGCTAGGCGGAAGTCAATGTTCCTCCCACCATATTATAAAAACGCAATTCGCCCCCTTTTCTGGGGTGGTACCAAAAACATCAAAAGCCTGGCAAAAATAGATCTCAGAAGTGAAAGGACTCCCCATTGGAGACACAAGGAACAACCACGCTCCATGGAACCCGAACTGCATGTATTTCTGATGATATTCTACATGTTGCTCCACCACGAACACCAACGCCAGCGAAGACGGTGAGCACAGATGCCTAGCACACAAGGGAGGGGGTGAGGAAAAAGAGGGTGACACACACACACACAACGCACACCCCATACAAACAACCAGATGCACAAGAAAGCAAGTTAATCCCCCTAAACCGGCTGAATAATGCAAGGAAAAAATTAATTTACCAAAGTGAGTGTAATAATATCAACACAGTAAAAAAAATATTAAATTAGGCAATGCAACAGTTATTTACAAATGTACAGAACAAGGCCACTGCCCAGTCCTCAGTTCGTGTGGGCCACATGGCCACAGGCCAAAGTCCAAGGCCCCACTTATCACCTGCATCAAAGGAGAGAACACTGCAGGGAAATCAGTTGGCAAATAGGCAGGCACCTCAGGTGGAGGAAGGGCACTTCAGCCGGGAACTGATTCTGGAGGGGGCAACATGCCCAGTGCTTTTTCCTGGGGAGTGATAGGCCACAGTCTCTGGAGTGAGTGAGTTGCCCACTGGTTCTGGACGGGGCAACATGCTCTGTGCCTGGTCCTGGGGAGTGATAGGCCACAGTCTCTGGAGTGGGAGTCTTGCCCACTGGTTCTGGAGGGAGCAACATGCCCTGTGATTGGCCTGGGGAGTGCAAGGCCACAGTCTCTGGAGTGGGTGACTTGCCCACTGGTTCTGGAAGGGGCAACATGCCCTGGGCTTGGTCCTGGGGAGTGATAGGCCACAGTCTCTGGAGTGGGTGTATACCCCACTGTTTCTGGAGTGGCAAGGCTGCACAGCAGCCCTTGGAGGCAGGATTACATTTCGTCCGCCGGCAATGATGGCTGCACTGTGGTGGTGCTGGTGGTGGTGGTGGTAGGCTCTTGCTTATCCCCTGCACCCTCGGATGGATGCACTGTGGTGGTGCTGATGGTGGTAGGCTCCTGCACATCCCCTGCACCCTTGGATGGATGTACTGTGGTGGTGCTGGTGCTGCTGGTGGTGGTGGGAGGCTCCTGCACAATCCCTGCACCCTCAGATGGATGCACAACCATGGTTGGTGGTGGGGGCTCCGTGACAGCTGCTGGTGCAGGCTCCTGGCACTTCTTGACTGCTCGTGCAGGCTCCTTGCCCTTTCAGGTGGCAGGTGCAGGCTCCTTGCCCTTCTTGCCTGCTGGTGCAGGCTCCTTCCTCTTTAGGCTGGCTGGTGCAAGCCCCTTCCCCTTCATTAAATGTGGCCTGGATTCCTTTCCACCACGAGTAGGTGCAGATGGAACTGGGCCCGTGGACTCTGTGGCTGAGGTGCGTGGCTGGGTTTGTGATACCCTGGACATACGTGCGGTACTGGGGGTAGGGAAGAGGTCAATGTTGGATAGGAAAAGTTTCTTTGGGATATTGGGGCGGGAAGAGGAAGAAGGAATAGGAGTGGAGGATGAGGGAGTGGTTGTTGGAGGTGTTTGTCTGCTGGATTTGGGTGCAGGTGCATGGTTTGTATGCTGTTGTGAGGTGGATGGCTGTTGGGTGTCTGAGTGCTTGCGTTTGTGTATCTTAGGAGCGGGGGACAGACACAGTGGGAGAGGACACAGGGGATGTGTGCATGGCTGTTGTGGAGGTTTCTGCCAGTGAGGTGTGTGTTCTGCTTGGTGTGGTGATTATGCTGGTAGTGATGTAGTGCATGCAGGTGTGAGTGTGGATGTGGCTGGGAAGGAGGTGGTGGAGGTGGAGGAGGGGGATACAGTGGAAATAGTGGATGCTGTAGTGTCTGCAAATGAATAGTGTTTGTTTTAGTGCCTGTGGGATGAAGTATGGTGCTTGTGTTTACCTGTGAAACTCTTGGGAGTTGTCTTGTGTGTATGCTCATCTGTATGTGTGCCTGGGATGGGTTGGGGTTGAGGACAATGGGACTGGGAAGTGGAAGTTGGAAGGGGGACGGTAGAAACAGGGGCAATGGCTGCCATCAGAGAGGAGGCTAGAGCCTGAATCGATCTCTGATGGACCACCAATCTAGTGTGACTGCCCTCCAGGAACGCATTGGATTGTTGCATCTGGGCTGCCAGCCGCTGGATGACATTCACAATGGTTGACTGCCTTACAGAGATGGATCTCAGGAGGTCAATAGCCTCCTCACTCAGGGCAGCACAGCTCAGTGGGGCAGGGACTGAGGTGTTTGGGATGAAGGAGAAGCCAATCCTCCTGGGTGAGTAGGCATGGGAAACTCAATGAGGGGCTGCTGGGAGGGCGGTGCTGGTACAGGGGGTGGCGGCTGTACCTGTAGCTGGGGTGGTCAGAGGACCTACACTGCTATGTCAGGCCTGGCCTAGGGGTATCCACTGACACACATCCACCACCCAGATACCACCCACCAGGTGTATGTTGTAATGATAGCCACTGTACTCACCCCCTTGTGGCTGCTGTGATGCCCTCAAGCGCCCATCCAGCTCTGGAGAGGCCGCCGCCTGTATGCTGGCTATTAGGGAGGTCAGGGTTCGGCGGGCACCCCTTCCTCGTTGGGAGACCATCCCCAGCTGGGCCTGTGCTGTCTTCTGTGCCCAGCGTCTTAGGTCCTCCCACTGTTTGTGACAGTGGGTGCTCCGCCTGCCATAGACCCCCTGGGTCCACAACCCTTGACGATGGCACGCCATGTACCCTTCTTTTGATGGGGGCTGACCTGCAGAGGCAATGCACACAGGAAAATACTGTTAGACAAACAGTCCTGCCTGTTACACATATGGTCCACCATACCCGTTCCCATCACCATTGGCACACACATAGCCCAGCACATAGGCTGTATGCCGCAAAGAGGACATTCACCCACCCCCCTTGCACGAGGCCTTCACACACACCACTCCATGCATCCATGCCACATGCATCGTGCTCACAGTGTACTCACCTGTTGGTCTGGAGGCCCATACAGCAGTCCGTATTGAGGTAGGACCCCATCCACCGGTCTCTCCAACTCCTCTGAAGTTAAGGCTGGGGCCCTTTCGCCAATCACACGTGCCATGGTAGGTTCCAGTCACAGGTCACAGCAGCACATGCAGTGTAGATCCTCTCCTATGGAAGGTCAGGTAGCAAGTGAGGTATTTGATAGAAAATGGCAGTCACGTTCGCAGCGCTGCATACCGTCACTGCCGGCATAGATCACCATTGGCAAATGTACCCCGTAGGGGACAATATTGATCAATGAGGAGTTGCACGGCGGCTCCCAACCGCCTCCCGCCATGGTGCACAACGTCAGCTGAATTACCTCACTTCACCTGTCCCTCCACACAGGACAGGTGGGCGCCATTTCGGGGTGGGGGGGACAGCACTATCGATCCATGCTGCGTCACAGGAGAAATAGGCACAAAATGGACAAATCACACTGACCCATTACAAGTTTACAGATTGAAAACTCCTGTTGTGGCTCAAATGTTCAGTTTGTGACAGCCTCCTCACTCTTGTGTCCCTTAGATACCTACTGCTGTGGATGAATAGGAGATGGAGACATACCCCTGTGAACAGACACCTGGTAGACTTGGCAACACTGGAGGACAGGCATATTATCCTCACCTATAGACTGGACAGGGCCACAATCACAGACCTGTGTGCCCAATTGGAGCCTGGCCTGATATCTGCTATCCGTCACGACACTGGGATCCCTCCTTTTGTGCAAGTGCTATCAGTGCTCCATTTCCTGGCAACTGGTTCTTTCCAAGTGACAGTGGGCTTGGCAGCAGGAATGTCACAGTCAATGTTCTCAAATGTGCTGACAAGAGTGTTGTCTGCCCTGATAAACACATGTTCAGCTACATTGTTTTCCCCCAGGTTGAGGATTTGGCCACAGTGAAGGCTGAGTTTTATGTAATGGAACATATTCCCAACATTATTGGGGTGATTGATGGAACACATATTGCATTTGTCCCCCCCCCCACTGGCAGAATGAACAGGTTTCCAGGAATCATAAGAGTTTCCACTCTATGAATGTGCAGATGGTGTGCTTGCCTGACCAGTACATGTCCCACATCAATGCTAAGTATCCTGGGTTGGTGCATGATGCCTTTGTCCTGAGGAATAGCAGCATCCAAAATGTGATGGCCCAACTACAGAGGCACAGGGTGTGGCTAATAGGTGAGCCCTGGTTCCCACCCAGTAGATGTTGGTGTATGGATATGATGTGGGCCATATAGGTTAGTGTGTGGCTAAATTTTTTCCCTCAATATTTGCAGGTGACTCTGGTTACCCAAACCTATCATGGCTGCACACACCTGTGAGGAATGCCAGGACAAGGGCAGAAGAACGTTATAATGAGGCACATGGGCGAACAAGAATGATCATTGAAAGGACCTTTCATCTCCTGAAGGCCAGGTTCTGGTGCCTCCATCTAACAGGTGGATCCCTATGCTACTCACCCAAGAAGGTGTGCCAGATAGTAGCGGCATGCTACATGTTGCACAACCTGGTCCTCAGACGCCATGTCCCTTTTCTGCAGGAGGAGGAGACTAGAGATGCCTATGTGGCAGCAGTAGACCCTGTGGACAGTAAGGATGAGGAGGTAGAGGATGAGGATGAGGACAACAGAACATCAGTTATTCGTCAATACTTCCAATGACACACAGCTAGGACAGTGTTACTTTACATTTCAATGCCTTTCGTTGTAATCTGTGTGGCAATGGCATGTTGATATTTCCCACTTCTATGCCCACTTACTGTTCCTTCTGGCTATTCATTTTGCAGATGTTGGTGAATTGACATATGCTCCTGGCGTGATCACTACAGCCAGCTACAGGTCATTAATCTATGCTCATCCTATGTAAAGTTAAATTACAGGTATGTTTGTACCTGTTTCAATCAATACATATTTGATATGCATGACATACTCCAAATGGATTTTTTTCAAAGGGTGTTTATTGAAGTGCTAACATACAGGGGGCAAGTGCAATGGGATGGGGTGATGATGGAGGAAAGTCCAGGGTATTGTTACAGTCTGTTTGTAGCACAGGTGCATTGTCCAAGGGGACATAGGAAGGGGAGCAATGGCAGTTCAAGGTGGACAGGGTGACTGAGTGTGACACAAGGGTGACAATCAGGAGGGTCTCATTTCCTGGGTGGGGTCTTGGCAAGTGTCTCTTGCTTCTGTCTGGATTGCAGGGAACGTTTGTGGGGTGGTTCACCTTCTGCTGGGGGAGGGGTGTTAGTGGCCTGTGAGTCCTGTGACGGGGCCTCCTGGCCACTAGCTCTGTGGAAGTGGAGGCTGTTCAGATGTCTGGCTGGAGGCAGGGGCCCGCTGGTGTGAGACTGCCTCCCTCATAATGTTGGCTATGTCTATGGAGATCAGGGTGTTGTTGATAACCTGCAAGTCCTCCCTGATCCCCTGGTACTGTCCCTCCTGCAGCTGCCTGTTCTCCTGCACGTTGTCCAGGATCTGGCCCGTCGTGTCCTGGGAATGCTGATAGGTTCCCAGGATCCCGGCGAGTGCCTCCTGGAGAGTCGGTTCCCTGGGCCTGTCCTCCCCCTGGCGCACAGAAGTCCTCCCAGTTTCCCTGTTGTCCTGTGCCTCTGTCTCCTGACCCGTGTGTCCACTGCCACTGACCCCAGGTCCCTGATTGCCTTGGGTGTGAGTTGTGGCCTGGGGTCCCTGTAGAGGGGGGCACACTGCTGATTGACGTGTTCTGGGGAAAGAGGTTTGGGTACGCTGGGTGGGTGCTGTGGTGGTGTTTCCAGATGGGGGAGGCTCTGTGGTGGTGTGTGACTAGGCCTGGGAACCGACTGTCCAGTGGTCCCTGATGGGCCAGGTAGGTCGTCCAGATCCTGAAGACCAGAGTTGCTGTCATCACTGTGGGCCTCTTTAGTTGGGGGACTGGATAGTGCTTGCACCTCTTCTCTGCTGACATTGGCAGGGGTACCTGTGTGAATGTAAATGATGTGTTATGGTTAATCTGTCTGACATATTGAACTACCGTGACTTCCCCTCTATGGTTGGATTTGCCCTGCCAGCTTTCACTTCTGTATGTTAGTGTACAGTGGGATTGTTAGTTCTCTCTGATGTGCATGGTTTAGTGATGAGTGTCCATGCAGGACAGTGAGAGGTGTCCATGCATTGGTACAGCATGCAGTGCTTGGTATTGGGATGAGTGAGATGTGATGGTGGGGTGTGTCGGATGTAGTGGAGTGATGGTGATGAGGGTGACGGTGAGGATGTGTGATGGCATGCAGGTAGGGGGGTGATAATAGTAGAGAGTTGACTTACCAAAGCCCAGTCCTCCTCCGACTCCAGCCAGGCCCTCAGGATGCAGTATTGCCAAGACTTGCTCCTCTCATGCTGTGAGTTGTGGGGGAGTAGGTGGGGGTCACCACCAGTCCTCTGGATAGTGAGCTGGTGTTTGCTGCAATGGAACGTACCTTCCCCAGTAGGTCGTTCCACCTCTTCCTGATGTCATCCCAAGTTCTTGGGTGCTGTCCCGCGGCATTGACCCTGTACACGATTCTCCGCCATAGCTCCATCTTCCTGGCTATTGATATCTGCTGCACCTGTGCTCCAAATAGCTGTAGCTCTACCCTGGTGAATCCCTCCATTATGACACTTAGCTCCTCCTATGTGAACTGGGGGTGGCTTTGTGGTGCCATGGGTGTTATGTGAGGTATTTTGGTGAGGGTCTGTTGGGTAAAGTGTTGAGGTGTGTGATGTGGAGTGCTTGAGTGGTTTATAGGTGTGAGTAGTGTGTGGCTCTGGTTGTGTCAGTGGTCCTGGTGTCTCTCTGTTGGCAATACTTTGTCGTCGTAAAGGGTTGTGAGTAGTGTGGGTGTGTGTTTTAAAGTGGTGTGGGTGTGGTGTGTGTATGGGTGTCAGGTGTGTGTTGTTTGAATTGTCCAATGTGGTGTTGTTTTGTCTGTGGGTGTCCATTGTGAGCACAGCGGTATGTACCACCAATGGTTAACTGCCATTGAATGTCCACTGTGGGATTCATGGGTCATAATGTGGTCGGCGTAGTTCTGTTGGCGTTACAGTGTGGGTTTTGATACCGCCAGTATCACTGACCTTTGGTCTGGCGGATTTGGGTGTGTGGCTGAATTCTGTCGGATTGGTGTGTGTGTGTCATTATATGGTGAAGGGATATCAGCCGTGGCGGAGGTATGTTGGCAGCCGTCAGCGTGGTGGTAAGTGGGATTTACCACCAATGTATTAATGAGGTCCAATATTAGAACTAGCAACTTTAAGGCCAGTAATATACTGAGTAAGTTTAGTATGTAACTCTAAGGCAGTAGTGTATTTAGAAACTCTCAAAAAGGTCACTTTGAATGGCGGACTTGGGAGGTATTCATGAGGGGCTCACTTTAAAAAGGTCTTAGGAAATGTTCATCTAGAGGCTTTGTAGGCGTAACCCGGAAGAGTCAGACAGGTCACTGCTGTGAGTCAGGTCAAGGACCGGTACAGCAAATTCGATAAGATTAGGGTATATCAGGAACTTAGGCCTGAATGAATCACAAGATATTATTTTAATAATGCCTATGATCCTACCCCAATAAATTACCTGTATCAGCTAGAGCCCAAACTGAAGCGCTTTCTATATATAAAATACAGGTTGGGTATACTGCCACTAAGAGGTTATGTATCCCGTACCCATAGGCTAGTGGCTAGACTAGAGTACTGTGATTGTGGCCTTGGGAGGTAGACAATGTTGCCCACTTAAACTTGTTTTGCAGAAAATTTGAAGTGGCTCAGCAATGGTGGCTGTTCCCAGTTTTTAAATCCAGTGGAGCAAACTGTGCTAAAGCAGCAGTAGCACTTTGTGTAAGGCCCTGCAACATTAGTGCACATAACTCGGGAGCCTCATATATATGGGCTGACTGGCCCTGCTTTAGGGAGTTGCCAGCCATGCTGGGGTTGACTGAATCATAAGATCTTCATAAGTCCCCAGCTATTGTGTTTCTGTTTGATACAATTAGTTACTCCCTCCTGTATAAATGGGGCCGGCCTAAGTAGTTACATTTAATGTCCTGCCGTAGCTAAACATTGTATGCACAATTACTTTGAATCTCGTTTTTAATATCTTCTGTACAACAAGGGTTGGCCCTAGCAGTTTGTTTTTTAATGTCTTGACATTAATAATTGTTATATGTACAAGCACTTTTTCCCTGGGTTCCCCTTTCAAATTTCCTTTTGCATAAATGTGGGATGGCCTTCGTAGACATAGATGGTGATACTGCATATGTGCAAGGTGAGGTTTTATGAATCAGTGAGCTCCCTTGTGTGGAGCCGCTCTGTCGCTGTTGCTTTTTTATCTAATGATTACTTGTTTTTATATTTCCTCTGTTTTTGTTTTAATTGTTTTGTGTATAATGTTTTATATTATTGTATGGCTTGTAGCTGAAACAATAAATAGCAATGGATAAAATAAAAATATTTTGATCATTTGTATATTTGTTTGTTGACTGCTTGGTTATACATTTTTATGTATTGTATTGTGGTTCAGATCATTGACAATGCTTAGTCTGTGGTCCTCAGCTTCCAGTAATGACTCAGTGGCTGTCCTCAGAGTTCCATAATCACTCAGTGAGGGTCCTCAGTTTCCAGTAATGATTAAGTGAAATGCCACAAAAGTCAAAATATTAAGAACCACTGCTCTAGAGAAAAAGAAGAGGTTTTGAAAACTGACAAAAAGTTAGTGCAGGATTTTCTAATTGTCTGGAAAAGTGTTATTTGGGATGTTAATTCTTTTTCCTCAGAGTTATCAGTACATAGGTTACTGGGAACTATGGGGGTTGAGTAAACATGGATGACAGCAGTGACCCTTGGATTCCTCTAAGAAATGAGTAATTACCATAGGAACAGGTAATCCATAACCCAGTTTACCTGAACATTTTCAATGTGCCTTGGAGTTTTGCCCAAAGATTGTCACTGCTTTCAGAAACTGAAGCTTCAAGTGAAACAAAATGGTTCTAGAATCAGGGGCGGCTCCTCCATAAGGGCGGAAGAGTGTTGCTCTCCTGCCAGTAGCGTCAGCTGCAAACCTTTTTCCCCAAAACAATCATAAACTGTGTTTATGATTGTTTTTTGGGGAGAAGGGGTGGGGCCACAGGGGTCACGAGAAGTGACACTCCCCCTCACAGCGCATGTGTGTTTGGCTGACTGTCTAGGGCCGGCCAAACACACATGTGCACAGGGCTCTCTCGAGCGCTCCCAGCCAATCCTAATGCTGCTCTAAGCAGCATCAGGATTGGCGCAGGGCAGGCTGGGAGCCTGTTCCTGCCTGCAGCGAGACGGGAGAAGGCAGAGGAGGGGCGATAAGTGTTTTTTTAATTATTATTATTTTTTAATTTAATTTAATTCCCCCCTTGCCACCCCACATGTGCACTGCCCCGCCCCTTTCAATTAGCGCGACCACGACTGTCTAGAATGTTGCTGTGGTTCTCATAATCTTGATGGTAACTGCTATTACTATCCTAAATGAAGTGAAAAGTGATATAACGAGAACAGCGAGAAACTCTCATTATTCAGATGAACAAAAGAGAGAGGGTTGCAGACTTTTTAAAAAAACACAAAAGGTGTTGAAACAACTTGAGCAGAACTATGCAGCAACAAAGGACAAACTGGATTTAAAGAGGAAAGTGTTTGCAAGTAAATGCGAGATTAACAAAATGCACAAAATAAAAGCAAAAAGAGCCTATTGCACACTAAATAAGAATTTGAAGATTGTGAAAATGTATTAGCCAATGAATAAAATAAAAACAAATTAAACATATTGTTGTTTTCCCATGTAGATAAAACATATCACAAGATCGTCGATACCGTTCAATTCAATTGATCTGTATTTGAACGCCTGAAAAATAAATATAAGTACATCAAATTGACTATTTGCCATTAGTAAAGTGCAAACCGCAAGTCAATGTGCAAAGTTCTTTAGATAATCATTGATTTTCCGCCATCAAGTAGCTTTGAGGAAATATCCTGCTCTAAAAATCCATCCTCCACATTTAACAATTGCTGAAAGCAGAGAGGAACTGTAGATTGTGAATTTATATGTTTTTTTTTCAAAGTGGCAATAAGAATTGGTTGTAAAATGTCTATAAATTTTACAAAAATGTATATAATGCTAAAGATTCTAATTGGAAACATTATCACATGGGCAATAACAGGTCCCAAAATCATTACCATGTAGCCCTAATTGGAAGCTAAGCAACCAATGACCAATATCTGCTCTTAAACGGAATAGGAGAGATCTTTCCTATTGTCCTAAGACAATCAGGAGGTAAGGTTCCAGCCTTTGACAGTGTTAAGGTGGGCATAAGACCTATCAGTGGTCTTGTGTAGCTCAGATATCCACAGATAGATAGATAGGTCCCCATTTTACAGAGACTTTTATATATGGAAGATCTAACTCCTCATGATATATAAAGTGAGAGGTAGAGTGCAGCATAGAAAGGAGCCATCTGCAATAACCTTTTCTTCCACTTGAAGTGCAGAGCACTTGGCATGCCCCCCACACCCCCACACCATAAACTGCAGTGGAAATACTTTAAGATTTAAGAGGTCCTAGTGCCTCCTTGCGCCACATTAGCGTCATTTTTTTATGGTAATGTGGCCCAACAAGGCCAAAATTGCAGAGCCAGATTTACAAGGTGGCACAATGCACGCATTGCACCACTTTGTAACCCATTGCGCCACATTATGCCAGCTTCAGGCATAATGTATGCAAGGGGGGCTTACACCCATTAGGTGGGGCCGACAAAATGGCACAAAGAAATCTAAAAGATTTCCGTGCATGATTTTTTGTGGCATTTTAACGTCTGCACAGAGCAGGCATTAAAAGAAGGCACACCATTATTTATAATAATGTACTCAATGTGCTTTGCAGGATTACGCTAAACCTGCAACGTGCCAAGCTAGCGTCATTTATATGCTAGTTCCCTAACTACAGCCATGGTGGCATTAGGGGGATGTTAAGGGGTGCAAGAAAAGTGGTGATGTATTGTATGCTGCGCCAGTTTTCTTAAATCTTTTCTTAAATCTGCCCATATAAGTCTTATAATTTTCCAGTAACAGTGATATAGGTTTACCCCCAGTTGGTCTTGGCATGTTAAGCAGCACCCACAGAGTGACTCATCTTGCGTCGGCTGATGAGGGAAGCTGTTTACTCCCTCTTGTCTGTGATCACCAATGGCAAAGGTGCTCATTTTCATGCGTTCAGTACCGCAGGCCATAATGTGTGATTTGGCAAAGTTCTCAATTCGAGGTCAGCCATGAACTGAACAAATGTATTGGTAGATAGTGCAGTGCTTTAGGAGTACTAACAATGAGAACTGTGTTATCCACATATAAAAGTGCCAGGTTAGGAACTTTATTGACCATGGGAACATGAGGGCAAGCCTTGATAAGTGTTGGGCTGAGATTATTTATATAAAAGCAAAAAAAAGAGGAGTGAGCACACACCCCTGTCGTACGAACCCCTTAATAGAGAAAATGTGTCCGATGCCTCCCCACAAGCCCCCCATCTGGCCTTAGGTGTAAGGTTATAATGAGGAGCAGACAAAACATGTATCTCAGGCCAGATCAAGCAGGGACACCCAAAGAGTGCTTTAATTAACATTGTCAAGTGCTGATAGCAAATCCATAAAAGCCAAGTACAATGGGAAACACCTTGCTATAGTATATTTTCCAGTAATCACATTTAGATGTGAGCACTACTCCACTGTACCTAGCTTCTGCCTGATTCCATACTAATAGTACTTTGTCTAGCCTTGCCCAGTGCGGTAATCTATTGTGAATTTTTCTAACGATAATTTTGACTGTGATATCTTAAAGGGAAAATGGTTGATAGCACTTTGAATTGAGTCATCAACCACGTCTCCTTCAGCCACACCACCAAACTCCTATGGACCGACCATAGCTGCATCCATTTCTCCTTTCAGAAGCCGGTCACTCACCACCTCATCACCAAACCCCCCTGCCGTTACTGGAACAGAATCTCTACAGAACAGCTGATCTCCACCCTCACCCAGGCACCCCCGCCAAGGACCCGGGACCCCAGCACAGCCACCACCTACCTGTACAAATGGCTAGAAGACTGCGCCAACAGCCTCGCTCCACTCAAACAACTCTCAGACTCCCACCACAGACCCAAGGCAAGCTGGTTCACCCCCGACCTGCAGGCCTCCAAACGGGAATGTTGAAGTATGGAGAAGACCTGGCGCCTTGCACCCACCGAACCCAACCTCAAAACTGCCATCCGCAAACATCACCAGCTGATCTGCACGACCAAAAGAACCAACTACAGAAACCAAATAGACACCAACGCCCACAACAACAAAGAGCTCTTCGGCATCATCAAAGAACTCTCCAACCCCAGGACCTGCGCCCACGAACCCTCGCCATCACAGGAACTCTGCAACTCCCTCGCCACTCACTTCCGTCGAAAGATCGAAGACATCCACAACAGCTTCGAACCCCAGACCCATCAGCCAACCACAGACAACCAAGAACCCGACGCATCAATCAACACCAACCCGCTATACTCCTGGACCCACGTCAACAATGAAGACACCATCAACACCATGGCCTCCATCCACTCCGGCTCCCCCTTGGACCCCTGCCGCACCAGATCTTCAACAAAGCCTGCAACATCACCACACTCCACCTCTGTGCAATCATCAACAGCTCCTTTGAGACAGCCACCTTCCCGGAGAAATGGAAACACACCGACGTTAGCGCCCTGTTGAAGAAACCCAAAGCAGACCCAGATAACCCCATTAACTACTGACCTATCTCCCTCCTCCCCTTCCCAGTGAAGGTAATCAAAAAATCGTGAACAGCCAACTTTCCCGCTACCTGGAAGACAGCAAAGCGCTAGATGCCTCCCAATCCAGATTTCGCAAAAACCACAGTACGGAGACTGCACTCGTTGCTGCCACATCAGGACCATGCTTGACAAAGGCAAAACCACACCTCTCATCCTCTTGGACCTTTACGCAGCTTTTAACACCGTCTGTCACCACACCCTTCGAACACGCCTCCACAACACTGGGATCCATGCCAAGGCCCTTGACTGGATCTCCTCTTTCCTCTCCGGCAGAACCCAGAGAGTCCGCCTTCCGCCCTACCTATCCGAATCCTCCGAAATCGTCTGTGGCGTCCCGCAAGGATCCTCCCTCAGCACAACTCTTTTCAACGTTTACATGGCTCCCCTCGCCAACATCGCACGATCCCACAACATAGTATCCTACGCAGACGACACCCAGCTGATCATCTCTCTCACGAAAGACCCCACAACAGCAAGAAACAACCTACACAAGGGACTTCACGCTATCGCCGGCTGGATGGCTACTAGCCGCCTCAAGCTAAACACAGACAAAACAGAGGTTCTCATCCTCAGCAGCAACCTCTCCGCCTGGAACAACTCCTGGTGGCCTACATCCCTCGGAGCCGCCCCCACCACCCAAGTACGGAACATGGGCATCATCCTTGACTCAACAGGTCAACGAAGTCTCCTCTTCCTGCTACAACACCCTCCGCATGCTCCGCAAGATTTTCAAGTGGATTCCTGTTGAAACCAGAAAAACAGTCACCCACGCCCTAGTCAGCAGCAGACTGGACTTCGGCAACGCGTTCTATGCAGGAACCACAGCCAAACTACAAAAGAAATGTTAACGCATCCAAAACGCCTCCGCCCGACTCATCCTTGACATCCCACGCCACAACCACATCTCAGCCCATCTCAGAGAACTACACTGGCTACCCATATCGAAGAGGATCACCTTCAAACTACTCACCCACGCACACAAAGCCCTCCACAACACAGGCCCGGCTTATCTCAATGACAGACTCACCTTCCACAACCCCGCCCGCCAGCTCCGCTCCGCCAGCCTCACCCTCGCCTCCGTCCCCCGCATTCACCGCTCCACCACCGGAGGAAGATCCTTCTCCTACCTCGCCGCAAAGACCTGGAACTCCCTACCGCTCCAACTACACCAGACCCAAGACCTCCTGGCCTTCAGAAAACGCCTCAAGACATGGCTTTTAGACCATTAGCTCCCCCCCCGAGCGCCTTGAGACCCTAACGGGTGAGTAGCGTGCTTTATAAATTGTTTGATTGATTTATTGAATTTGTCCCTTTTTAAATATTAGCCCTATTAAAGAAGTTGGCCAAGAACTGGGTAACTGGGTCACTAATAAGGGACAAGACTGTCAAAAACATTGGTCAGGAAAGGCACACAGATCTATGTTACATTTTACAAGGTCTAAAGGCATTCCATCGGGACCCAGCCGGTAGGGCTTTCTATCATGACATCTGATTTTAGGGATACATTAAATATTAGCTAATTGTTAGTGCCAGGATCATAATGAAGAGAACCTGGTAGACCACAGTCAGAAGGAGCAGAATAAATGCCCTCAAAATGTACCACTCCCTCATTGCATGCGATGTGACAACTCAAAAGGTTCCCAGGAAAGGTGTTTGATTTAATGGCTTTAACTATGCACCACACCTTCTGATCTCTCTTGTGGGATGCAAGAAGCAGACGTTCTCACTTCATACAACGGAGCTGCATTTTACCTATTTGTATCTCTTGATTGTACCAGGAATATGTGGTTGCAACTTCCACAGCATCCTCAGGACGAGAAGAAGATGCTTTGTGCAACCATCTATCGGCTCGGGAGCTCATAGTGTCAAACCAGCGTTTCCTGCCGTCTAAATTAGGCATGGGCTTTAATAAGCCTGTTTACAAATGCATTAGCCACGTGAGGTGTGAATGTTACCTCCGTAAGGAATGTTAAAAAGCAATCAAAATTGCTTTCGATTGTGGTAGGCAGAAACATGCTAGGGCTGAGCAAATTCCGAACAAGTCTAAGCCTGTTGATATGTTGTTTGGGCTGGGCTAAGGTTCTTGTTATATGGTCCTTGGTCAATATCGGGAAGGAAAATGTGGCCACTAAGGGATTATGGTCCCCGTAGTTCACAGCCAAAAATTCTCCATGTTTAAAATATTCAGTCAGGCTGTCGCATGGGAAGTTGGGATTCTCCCGTTACCAGATTTCACAATCTCAAACAGTTGATTAAATTATGTACAATGACAGAATAACTCGATTTCTTGCCCCTGCGATCCTTACAGTTTCCTGCAGGGTCAATATGATGTAAGCCAGAATTGAAAGTGCTAACCTGTGCTTTGGAATGGAAAACTCCTCAGAGAATAATATTAATGTGTTTAGAGGCTTCAAAATGTTCACTCTTTATGTGCTCCACAAAACTGAACAAATAGGAAAAATTCTCATTGATGGCAAACCCAAATTCATTGTTATAGAAAGTAAACAAGTATAAATGAACACTTTGGTGTTCCTTTAAATGTACAATCTGAATTACATCACTACCTGCTTCTATAGTTTCTGATACATCCAGAGACAAACTCACTCACATCGACAATCCACCCATAGCACACCCAGATCTAAGGGGGCTAGCAGTCACAGAATACTATTGAAGCTCATGATAAATAGAGATGAAATTTCCGAAGTCTCCTGAAAATGGAGAATAAAATGCTTGTTTGCCAGATCTTTCCATTCAGGTTGTTCCATCATTGACTTAGGGGCATATTTATGAGCCCCTAGCGCCACTGGAGGGTCACTTTACGTGATGCTCCAGTGGCACTAACCTCGCCTCCATATTTACAAGGAGGTGTAACACTACTTTTTGTGGCGTTACACCTCCTTGTAAATGTTGGCTGCTCCGATGCAGTTATCTGAGTCAAAGGGGCATGCAATGGGTGTTGCTGTGAGCGTGCCACAGCATCACCCATTGCATTTTGATGCTGCCTCAGATTTATGAGATTTCGTAAACCTGAGGCAGAGCCAAAATCTAACGCGACCCCCAGGGGTGGCGTTAGCGAGGTGCAACAAAAATTCATACTTTTATTCCTCCTCAATTTTTGCAAAATGCCAGAAATGATTGTTTTTGTGCAGGGAGGTGTCCCTTTCTGACCATAAACAATCATTTGAAAATGACTCTTTGGCACTCTTGTGTGTGATGCACTCTGCAGCACACACAGAAGCGCCAAAGTGCAATTGGTGATTGCCAATTTTGGCACAGCATCGCGCTCCATCATTTTTCAATAAATATGGACCTTAGTACCAGTTGTGTTCCATATTTTGATGATGATAGTAATTGATACACCGATCTCTGAGATAGCTAACTCTGATACCCATGGACAAGATCCATAATGTTACCAGTGATTGTGGTACTATAATTTCTGGGATCTGGTATAAATCTATCTTTAAACACTAAGGCCCTCACTACAACCCTGGCGGTCGGTGTTAAAGCGGCGGTAACACCACCAACAGACCAGCGTTAAAAAAAATGAAATCATGACCAAGGCGGAAACCGCCAACACATACAGCCACTTTAACACTCCGACCGCCATGGCAGTAGCAACAAACTAGGCGGCGGTAACGGCCAACAGCCAGGCGGAAGCCAAGGTCCCGCCCACTGTATTACAAGAGGCCTATCCGCCAGCTTTTCCGTGGCTGTGCCAACGCCATCTAAAGCACGGCAGAAACAGTGTTCTGAAGGGAAATGACTCACCACTCGACACTCAAGGAAGAACCAGGACGCCATGGAGCCCGAGCTGCAGGTCTTCCCCATGGTGGTATTTCTGCTCATATACCAGGAGCACCAACGCCGGTGACGTCAACCACAGTGAGTACTGCACCTAGCACACAAGGGGGGGGGGGGAAAGAGAGTGACACACACACGCAATACCCCCACCCTCACCCCCCATTACCATACACACAAACACATGCAACAACATTACATATACACCCAGTAACCCTCAGGAATAACGCAAGGACAAAAGGAATGGAGTCAAATGAGTGTAATATTAGAAATACTTAGAAATAAGTTTAGAAATCAAAAATAGTATGTACAATATATACAATATATTCAAAAGGCGGGACAATGCCCACTCAAAATGTCCATGGCCCACTGGGCCAAAACATATAGGACAAGCCCACACTTGACTCCTGCCTCAATACGGCAAGAACACTCCAGGGGCATCAGGCCAAAACAAAAACACACAGGCACCTCAGGGGAATGGGGAACGGGGGGCACCTTAGTCGGAAGATGGTACAACGCCACTGCTACTGGAGGGGGCTCCATGCTCACTGCTTGGTCCTGGGGAGTGCAAGGCCACAGTCTCTCAAGTGGGTGGTTTGCCCACTGCTTGGTCCTGGGGAGTGCAAGGCCACAGTCTCTCTAGTGGGTGGTTTGCCCACTGCTTGGTCCTGGGGAGTGCAAGGCCACAGTCTCTCAAGTGGGTGGTTTGCCCACTGCTTGGTCCTGGGGAGTGCAAGGCCACAGTCTCTCTAGTGGGTGGTTTGCCCACTGCTTGGTCCTGGGGAGTGCAAGGCCACAGTCTCTCATGTGGGTGGTTTGCCCATTGCTCGGTCCTGGGGAGTGCAAGGCCACAGTCTCTCTAGTGGGTGGTTTGCCCACTGCTTGGTCTTGGAGAGTGCAAGGCCACATTCTCTCTAGTGGGTGGTTTGCCCACTGCTTGGTCCTGGGCAGTGCAAGGCCACAGTCTCCCAAGTGGATGGTTTGCCCACTGCTTGGTCCTGGGAAGTGCAAGGCCACAGTCTCTCAAGTTGATGGCTTCTCCACTGGATATGGAGGGGGCTTTGTGTCCAGTGTGCTTCATCCTGGCAAGGATAGGGTGAGTGGATGCCTTCTTCCACTGGTTCTAGAGGGGGCTTTGTGCCCAGTGTGCTTCATCCTGCCAAGGATAGGGTGAGTGGATGCCTTCTTCCACTGGTTCCGGAGGGGGCTTTGTGCCCTGTGATGCAGAACATGGGGGGTGCAAGGTCACAGTCACTCACCTGGGTGTCAGACCCACATGATTTTCTGTGGGCAGGATGCATGACACTCCATGGAGGCAGGACTACAGTCCATCCGCCGGCGGGGATGGCTGTACAGTGGTGGCAGTGCCGGTGCTGGTGTCGGTGCTGCCAGTGGTGGGGAGGCTGTACCTTTTGTTGGGGTGGGCACAGAGGTGTCCACCACCGCCAGGGAGCTTCCATCGGAGGAGGAGTCGCTGTCTGTAGTGCCCCCTCCTGTCTCCTTTGTGGTGCTCCCTCTCGCCCTCCGTCCCACTGGTGCCCTCACCATCAGTGGATTCGGCCTCCAGGCCCATGTGGAATGCAGCTCCCTCTGTTGCCGGTGCCTCTGCTCCTCCGCCAGAAGATGCTAATGCACACAAGGACATGGTGACAAAACAAGTAGGTGGGAAAGACAGAGGATACATTTGGTCAAGGCCAGCAACAACACTACCGTTGGCGTACACAGCACACAGGGATCAGCCCTATGCACTAGGCCATGCACTACCAGTTACAAAGCTAGTCACCAGCCATGGGGTACATTGCCCAATGCCATTGGCTGCACACCTGAAACCAACAGGACCCTGCCCATTGGTAGATGCCCACTAACACTATTGGGGTTGCAGTGCTTCAGAGCCTCCCCAACAAGAGACCTACCCTGCCAGTTCGCCCTGGCCTGGGGCACTCACAGCCCATATCCACCACCCAGGTCAAACTTTAACACGCACTAAGTCATGATTCAGAGTCTGTACTCACCCTCTTGTGGTTGCTGTGATGCCTTCAAGCGCCCATCCAACTCCGGATAGGCCACCGCCAGGATGCAGAACATCAAGGGGGTCAGGGTACGACAGGCACCCCTTCCTCATTGGGAGGCCAGCCCCAGCTGGGCCTCCGCCGTCTTCCTTGCTCAGCGGCGCAGGTCCTCCCACTGTTTGCAGCAGTGGGTGCTCCTCCTGTCAAAGACCCCCAGGGTCTGCACCTCCTTGGCGATGGCACGCCAAGTACCCTTTTTCTGATGGGCGCTGACCTGCAGGAAAATATGCATAGAAAAAAGGGATTAGTCATACCTTCCAGACTATTACACTTATGGCCCACAATGTTCCTCCCATCCCCTTACAAACAGACATTGACCACCAGACATGAAGCACTCTGCCCAGGACCCCTCAGCCCCCCCCCCACACAAGGCTTACACACACAGAAATCCATACATTAATGGCCCATGCATCATGCTCACAGTGTACTCACCTGTTTGTCTGGAGGACCATAGAGTAAAGTGTACCTATGTTTATTTTGCCATGATTTTAATTATTTTCCCATTTTTTATCCATTTTATTGCGTTTCTATTTTTAGTGTTTTTTCACAATTTGTTGTGTATTGTACTTTTATGGTATGTTTTTACTTACCGAAATAAAGTAAATGAATGAATGTACTGGGGTAGGACCCCATCCACCAGTCTCTCCAACTTCTCCGAAGTGAAGGTGAGGACCTTTTCCCCAGACACTCGAGCCATTGTCGCTTCCAGACACAGGTCACAGGAGCACTTGCAGTGTAGTTCCTCTCCTGTTGAAGGTCAGGTAGCTAGTGAGTGAACAGATAGAAAATGGCGGTCACGTCCACGGATGTGGATTGCGGGGCCTCCTCTCCACTATTGCCGGCTGAGGTGGAGGGCTGTTCTTCTGTGTGGCTAGTGTCAGGGGCCCGTTGGTGTGCCACTGCCTCCCTCATGGTGTTGGCCATGTCAGCCAGCACCCCTGCAATGGTGACCAGGATGGTGTGGATGTGGTTGAGGTCCTCCCTGATCCCCAGGTACTGTCCCTCCTGCAGCTGCTGGGTCTCCTGCAACTTGTACAGTATCTGGCCCAAGGTCTCCTGGGAATTGTGGTATGCTCCCAGGATCCCTGCAAGTGCCTCGTGGAGATTGGGTTCCCTGGGCCTGTCCTCGCCCTGTCACACAGCAGTCCTCCCAGCTTCCTTGTTGTCCTGTGCCTCTGTCCCCTGAACCGTGTGCCCCCTGCCACTGACCCCAGGTCTCTGATTGTCTTGGGTTTGTGAGGTTGCCTGGGGTCACTGTAGTGGTGGACACACTGCTGATTGACATGTCCTGGGGACAGAGGGATGGGCCCGCTGGGTGGGTGCTGTGCTGGTGTTTCCGGAGTGGGGAGGCTCTGTGGTGGGTTGGGACTGTGGCAGGGTAATCAACTGTCCAGAGGTCCCTGATGGGCCAGGTTGGTCATCGTGATCCAGGCGTGCAGAGCTGCTGTCATCACTGTGGGCCTCTTCTGTGGGGGGACTGGATGTTGGTGGCACCTCCTCTCTGGTGACATTGAGTGGGGGTCCTTTGGGGATGTAAATGCAGTGTTATTTTATCTGCATGTGCCATCTTGTGCATGGATATGTTTCCCTCTATGGTTGTTATTAGCAAGGAACTTTTGGGTTGTGTGAGATGTTATTAGTTTGGCTAAGTGATTGTCACTAGTGTGCATGCTGTGGTGATGGGTGTCCATGCAGGTCTGTGACGGGTGTCCATGCATTGGTGTTGCATGCAGGGCTTGGTATTGGGATAGGTGGGTTGTGATAGTGGGGTATATGTGAGGTAGTGGAGTGATGGGGTGAGGGTAGGGGTAGGAGTTTGTGATGGCATGCAGGTAGGGTGGGGGATTTGGTATTAAAGATTTCACTTACCAGAGTCCAGTCCTCCTGCTAGTCCTCCAGGCCCTCTGGATGCATGATCACCAAGACTTGCTCCTCCCATGTTGTTAGTTGTGGGGGAGGAGGTGGGAGTCCACCACCAGTCCTCTGTACGGCTACCTGGTGTCTTGCAACCATGGAACGTACCTTCCCCTGTAGGTCGTTCCACCTCTTCCTGATGTCATCCCTTGTTCTGAGGTGCTGTCCCACGGCGTTGACCCTGTCCACGACTCTCCGCCATAGCTCCATCTTCCTTGCAATGGACATCTGCTACACCTGTGATCCGAATAACTGTGGCTCTACCCCGATGATTTCCTCCACCATGACCCTTAGCTCCTCCTCAGAGAACCTGGGGTGTCTTTGTAGTGCCATGGGTGTATTGTGAATGGCATGTACGAGGGTGTGTGGGGTGAAGTGTTGGAGTGTGTGCTGTGAGGTGCTTGGATGGTGCATGTGTGATGGTGTTATGTGGCTCAGATTCAGTGGGTGCTCCTGGCTTGTCTCTCTCTCTCAGTTGGCAATATTTTTTGTTGTTGTAAGGGTCTGTGGGTAATGTGGGTGTGTGTTTTATAGTGGTGTGGGTGTGGTGTGTGTTTGTGTGTCAGGTGTGTATAGTTTGAATTGTCCAATGTGGTTTTGTTTGGTTAGTGTGTGTGTATTTTGAGCGTGGCGGTGCGGACCACCAATGGTTTACCGCGATTGAATGACCGCTGCAGTGATTCGTGGGTCATGATGCTGTGGGAGTATTTCTGTTGGCGTAACGATGTGGGTTTTGGTAGCGCCAGTTTTTCACTGACCTTTGGGCTGGCGGACTTGTGTGGGTGTCCGTATAGTGGCGGATTTCTCTGGGTGGGTCATAATACCCGTAATGGTATACCGCCACGGTCATGGTATGTTGGCGGCCGTCAACACAGCGGTCGGCGGCATTTACTGCCAGAGTGGTAATGAGGGCCTAAATTTGACAATGTTTCACATCTATTCTCTAATGTTACACCATTGTGTACTCTGTAGCAATGTTCACGAGCAGAACTTGGCAAGACATAAAGAAGGGAGTTGGGCCTTTTACAGGAAACCTGAGCTAGAGGTTGTTAAAGTAAACCAGAAGTAAAGTAGTGATGGCTACTTTATTGAAGCAGCTTTATTGACAAAAAAAACAGTAGATTACTTACATATATAAGAATTTTAACGTTTATTACAATAGAGTCACCAGGTATAGTTTTCAGAGAGAGTCCAACCCAGCCTAACCCTCTAGTCGTGATAATATGATTTCCATTAGTAGCATTAAAATCCTTATTTGCAAAGAGGGAGTGTAGCACGTTATGCATAAGGTGTTCCCCTTTTCCCCCTTAATTGCTTCTCAACTCAGGGATGCTAGCTAAGATCAAGACAAAGGAAAAAGCCAATAGAGGAAAATTAGGTGTTTCACCGATATTGCCGGGTTCCTGGTGGATATCCCTGGGGACAGCGTGTTCTGTGCCGGTAACCGATGATGTCAGGGTGTCCTAATTTAGCTAGTGAGAAGGATCTTAAATGGTATAAGAGAGGGAACTGTCTGAGTTTTCATGTCCTGGCCAAGAGCACTGGGTGGTGGTGATAGAATACCTTGCATGGCAGCATGTCTGACATCTAGGGATTGCTGAGCAAGGTAAAGAATTGTATTGTAATTGAATGGGCGCAAGTACAGGATTTGTGGGTGTAATATCAAATATGGTGCACAATTAAGACTCAATACACTCTAGTCTTTCAATAATTGGTAGCAATTGTTTTATTAAATTCCTGCCAAGCCTGACACAATATTCATCCAGCAACAAAAAGTCAATACTTTCCCGTGTATTTGTAGGTATGGCCCAATTTGAATAAGGAATTGTCATTATGCTCCATTTAGTTAAGAATCCTTCTTTTCTACTTAGCCGCCTGGGCCATCGGGAAGATAGGGGCAGGTGCCCTGAGTTTAGATAGATGAACAACAGTCTGATGTCACCGTGTCAGCATGATTAACTTTGTTCACAGTTTCTTGCAAGTAAGGAAAATCTCTGTTCTGTGAGAGCAATTTAATTGGCAACCACCCTCACAGCTATTTCCAAAATTATATCAATCGTTCCAATGCTGTCAGAGACGGAAAAGTAGCTGTAGCTGGCTTTGCTTACCCATTGCAAAGCTGAAAAATCATGCAAGGGTCTGAAAAGTGGAAGAAATTTGATCGGCCCAGTCCAGCCTCGCCCGTGTTCTAACGAGCACAGACGGGCTCACGTTTGGCCTCGGCACACCCAGTGCATCCTTGTAGGAGGCTGGACTGGCTTATAGTGGGTACCTTGTGGTACTTACACCTTGTGCCAGGTCCAGTTATCCCTTATTAGTAGATTAGTAGTGTTCTAGCAGCTTAGGCTGATAGATGTAGCTATAGCAGAGCAGCTTAGGCTGAACTAAGAGACATGCAAAGCTCCTACCATACCACTTATATCATATAGCACTATATCATAAGAAACAAAATACTCAGAGTTACTAAAAATAAAGGTACTTTATTTTAGTGACAATATGTCAAAAGTATCTCAGAGGATATACTCCCTTAGGAGGTAAGTAAAATACACAAAATATACACACAAACCAAAATCAGGTAAGTAAAACACTTAGAAAAGTAGTGCAAACACTGTAGAACACAATAAAATGCAATAGGAGACAATAGGCCGAGGGGCAACACAAACCATATACTCCAAAAGTGGAATGCGAACCATGAATGGACCTCAGGCCTAGTGTAATGTGTAGAGGGTCGTTGGGAGTGTACGAAAGCACTAAGTGTGTCCAAGATACCCCACCCCAAGACCTTGAAAAGTAGGAGTAAAGTTACCCTACTACCCCAGAAAGACAGTAGGGGATTCTGCAAAGACTTCAACTGACTGCAAAGCACCAAAAAGAGATTCCTATACCTGAGGACCTGCAAAGAAAGGAGACCAAGTCCAAGAGTCACACAAGTGTCCGGGGGGGCAGGAGCCCACTAAACCCCGGATGAAGGTGCAAAAGGGCTGCCTCCGGGTGGAAGAAGCCGAAGATTCTGCAACAACGGAAGGTTCCAGGAACTTCTCCTTTGGTCAGAAGATGTCCTACGGAGTGTTGGAGGATGCAAAGTTGTTTCCATGCAGAAGGACCGCAAACAAGCCTTGCTAGCTGCAAGAGTAATGGTTGATGATTTTCGGTGCTGCCAGGGCCCAGGAAGGACCAGGAGGTCGCCCCTTGGAGGAGATCATGGACAACTCCATGATCTTAGACATGTTACATGGCCATGTTCGGAGTTACCATTGCGAAGCTACACATAGGTATTGACCTATATGTAGTTCACGCGTGTAATGGTGTCCCCGCACTCACAAAGTCCGGGGAAATTGCCATGAACAATGTGGGGGCACCTTGGCTAATGCCAGGGTGCCCTCACACTTAGTAACTTTGCACATAACCTTCACCAAGTAAGGGTTAGACATATAGGTGACTTATAAGTTGCTTAAGTGCAGTGTAAAATGGCTGTGAAATAACGTGGACATTATTTCACTCAGGCTGCAGTGGCAGTCCTGTGTAAGAATTGTCTGAGCTCCCTATGGGTGGCAAAAGAAATGCTGCAGCTCATAGGGATCTCCTGGAACCCGAATACCCTGGGTACCTAGGTACCATATACTAGGGAATTATAAGGGTGTTCCAGTGTGCCAATCAGAATTGGTGAAAATAGTCACTGGCCTGCAGTGACAATTTTAAAAGCAGAGAGAGCATAAGCACTGAGGTTCTGGTTAGCAGAGCCTCAGTGATACAGTTAGGCACCACACAGGGAACACATATAGGCCACAGTTATGAGCACTGGGGTCCTGGCTAGCAGGATCCCAGTGACACAAGCAAAAACAAACTGACATATAAGTAGAAATGGGGGTAACATGCCAGGCAAGATGGTACTTTCCTACAATCCTACGCTGCAGGGAGCTGTTGGTACCTTAGTAGCAAAATGTCTAGTGGGAGGGCCTCTCATCCTCCACTCCCTCTTCACACACCAAGAACTCTGGGATTTGCAGTCCCTCTCCTGGGTGTCTTCTGTGTTTATATCATTATCCTAATTTTCAACTAATAATCTAATTGCAGAGGAATTCCATTTATGTTATGCTGAGTTACACAAGAAACAGTATATCAGTGAAATCTATAGAACAAAATTTTACAATCACCTTGATCTTCTACAATTAACCTCTGAAGAATTTGTATGAAGACAAGTCTAAAGCAGAAGTCTGTAGAACCCAGAAGAGTTTATCCCAAGGGAAAACTACTTGTTAAAATTGTTTTCAAATTGAAAAGGGAAAACCTGTCCTACATATGACAAAATGGTACAATGAGACTGTATGGAAATGTTCGTTCAGGGTTAAAGTGAAGGAATCCATTTTGGTTGCTAGAAAATCCCTCTTTTTGTGTAGTAACCCCTATGTATTGTGGTGACTGGAATTGTTGATTTGCTGACCATTTCCCAGTGTGTGTGTTCTAATCTCTAAAATACGACTAAATTATTTGATCCCCAATTGGCATTGTTAGTTTTCCAGTAAGGCCATAATATATGGTGCAGTAAGCACACCCAGGTCATTCAAGGTTATATGTAGGGGCACTGGAATTATGAGGCAGAGGAAGGCCAAATTATGTGGCTGGGTAAAGATAATCATGCAACAAGAAAAGTCAAATAATATGCTGTAATGTCGCACTTTTTATGATGTTATTATTATTTGATTCTTTTGTCTTTTTTACTCTTGTTAACACTAGCTGGGCATTGGTTGCACCTCATTAGTACCTGTTTAAAACCCAAGTATAGCATTAAGCAACAGAAACGCAACTAGTAAAGCTTTGCAAAGGGCCTTCCAAGTGTTGCTGCATTTTTATTAACTTTTTAACGCTTTGAGCTAGAAACCTTTTTTTCTTAAAATGTGTAAATTATGCAGCTGACATTGGAGTAGGTTGCAAATGAGACAGATCTATATTGAAGCAAAAGATGCCGCTGCTGCACAATTGTGTAATTCCAGTAGCCCTGGTTATATGTGACCTATGGACTGAAACCTATATTGTGTCATCCACTTGGCTAAAAAGACACACATGGCTTCACTTCAGACCTACAGGTGCGCCTGATTGCTGCAGCTTTTAAAGCTGCAGGCTCACATTTCGAATAATGTAGGAGGCTGGCCTGGTCTGTGGTGGGTATCTATGGTACTTATAAAAGTCCAGGTATCCCTTATTAGTGTACTGTAAGCAGAGTCTAGAAGCCAGGCTCTCTAGAGGTGGCTGTGGATGGGCAGCCACGGCTTATCTAGGAGGCATGCAAAGCTCATGCAATACTACTGTAGTCACACGCACATGAAAGGAAACACTCAGTGTTACAAAAATAAAGGTGCTTTATTTTGGTGACACAAATACCAAAAATACCATAGAGACTATACTCCCTTGGGAGGTAAGTAATACACACATTATATTCACAAGTATGCAGAAAAATGCATAAAAGCATTTAGAAAACAGTGCAATTAGTAAAAATCACAGTAGAGAGAAATAGCCCTAGTGGGAGCACACACCATATACTAAACAAATAGAATGTGAAAGTCTGTCACCCACCTAGGTAAGTGTAGTGTGTAGAGGAAAGTACCACAACTAACCCCAGTGACCAGGAAAGCAGGAGTAAATCACTGTAAGTTCCCCAGATCGATCACACACAGAGAAGGAAAGAAGAATAATGCAAAACCCAGAAGAGACTGCATGACACCAACAGTGGATTCATGGACAAGAGGACCTGTCCAAGAAGCATAGCAGAGTCCAGGAAGGGCAGGAGCCCCTACCCACCAGACTGAAGGTGCAAGAGGTGAGTCGATGGTGAAGAAGGAGAGTCAGCACTGCACCCAAGAAGATGAAGTCGAGTTCCTGGAAGATGCAGGTGATGTCCCATGCCGAAAGTAGGATTGCAGTCAAGCTTGCTTCTCCGGTTTCAACCAACAAGCCTTGGCACATGCAGAACTCGCAGTTAGCGGAAAGTGGAGCTGCTGGGGACCAGAAAGGACCAGGTGGTCTCTACCCGGGAAGGGAAGCCAGAGGGGGCCCTCAACAACACAGAGAGCCCATAGAAGACCGGGTAGCACCCACAGAAGTCCCAAAGAACGGGGACACAAAAGTGGATGAAGAGGTCCATGCAGCACTACAAAAAAGTCTCCCACACCGCCGGAGAACCACTCAGGGAGCTGTGTGTCACAGGATGGAGTGCTGGGGGATGGAGCTTCAGGATGCCTGAAGATCTTGTGGAAAAGATGTCAACAAGCCTTGGCAGCTGCAAAGGATGAGGTTCAAGGTGGTACTGTCCTGCGTGGGCAGGCAAGGGCTTAACTCTACCCAAGTTGGAAAACTAGTTGAGAGGTCTGTCGGGACCACTTCAGTCCATCACCCATGATGCAGGATCCATGCAGCTGAGCAGGAGAGAGGATTCACGCAGCAGGTTGCCATTGCAGTTGGTGCCTGCAGAAGCAAGGGAGTGACTCCTTCACCCCAAGGGAGATTCCTTCGTTCTTCTAACGCAGGCTGAAGATGGACTGTCCTCAAAGGATGCACGACTGGGGAAATGTTGCAGTTGCTGGATGGAGCCAGAGTTTCAATGTTGCAGGAGGCGTCTTGCTTCCCTGAAGAGTCCACATGCAGGTTCTTCAGTCAGAAGTTGAAGTGGAGGTTGCAGAGGATTCCTGCTGGAGTCTTTCAATCCGAATCTGAGGAACCACCCAAGAGAGAGACCCTAAATAGCCCTGAAAGGGAGATTGGTCACCTAGCTGGGTGACCACCTATCAGGAGGGGGCTCTGATGTCACCTGCTGGCACTGGCCACTTAGATGCTCCCAGAGATCCCTGACAACCTTAAATCCAAGATGGCAAAACCCACGGACACTCTGGAGGAGCTCTGAGCACCACCCCTGGGGTAATGATGGACAGGGGAGTGGTCACTCCCCTTTCCTTTGGCCATTTTCGTGCCAGAGCAGGGTGTAACTGGTTTATACAAGGAGGGCACCAAATGTGCCCATCAAAGCATTACTAGTGGCTTGGGGAGGCTACCCCCCCCAAGCCTGTAACACGATTTCCAGAGGGAGAGGGTGTAACACCCCTCTCCCAAAGAAAATCCTTTGTTCTGCCTTCCTGGGTCTGAGCTGCTCAAGCAACAGGAGGGCAGAAACCTGTCTGGGAGGTGGCAGCAGCTTGAGGTGCCCTGAAACCCTCAGAAGGTCAGAATGGCAATACTGGGGGTCCTCTAAGGAGCCCCAGAGTGCATGGAATCATACAACCAATGCTTGCAAAAGCCTTGGAGTTTGATTTCAACATGCTTGATATCAAACATGCCTATGTTTGGAGTTACCATAATGTAGCTGGACATAGGTTGTGACCCATGTCCAGTACACGTATAAAAAGGCTGTCCCCCCGCACTCATGAAGTCCAGTAAAATGGCCTGGATTTTGTGGGGGCACCTCTGCAAGTGCAGGGGTGCCCTCACACACAGGTACTTTGCACCCTGACCTCTGGGGTAGAAGGCCTGCCATAGGGGTGACTTACAAGGGACCTGGTGCAGTGGAAAATGGCAGTGAAAGGATGCTTGAACCTTTTCACACAGGCTGCAACGGCACTCCTGCAGAACCCTTTGCTTGGGCTCCCTATGGGTGGCAAAATATATGTTTCAACCGATAGAGATCCCCTGGAACCCAAATGCTCTAGGTACCTAGGTATCAAATTCTAAGGACTTAAATTGGGGTCTTTCCTATGAGAAAAAAACTAAAGCACAATTAGAATACTTGTTTTGGTATCCTTGGCTTGGAATAAGCTACAGAGAACATGAAATCATTGTTTTTGATATTTATTAAACTACAATTCATTGGTGAAGTTTGATTTTTGATAAATACACAGGAAAAGTAACTTCTAAAGAATGAAACATTGCCTGTCTGTAGCTCAAATGGGCTAGTTAATATCTGCCTGCTGCTCTCCTCCCTGCCAGTGATTTCCTCCCGCTGAGTTTCTTGGTGCCCTTTAGAAACTGTAACATGCTCAGGTACCACGTCTAGTCCAGGCTTGTCCCACTGGAGGTTATTGATTTCTAAAAAAAGAGACTAAGTCCCATTATAGAAACCATACCAGGTGAACTTTTGAAAAATACCTGGAAGATTAGAAGGCTTTAGCAAGCATCAGGTTTGAATTTTGACATACTGGGGCTTTTCCTGAAAAAAAGATAATCACTTCAACAGGATCTCAATTAAACAGCATCCTACTTCATGTGCACTTCGAAACATACAGTCTGCATCCCTGCCCCACTAGCATATTTTGACTTCCATAAAAAATGTAGTCAAATGTAAAACCTCTGACAGGGATACCCGGTTTGGTGACTCCAAACACTGCTTCTTCTCTGTCAGACTTATATCATGCCCCAGTCTTGGTAAATCAGGAACAGTGACTTCTGAATGGTGCTTTAATTTTTCTTAGCGTTTATTGTCCTAAAACATTAAATGTTCATGTCTCTGGTTTCTAATTAAACATTTTTGTGTCGTGCTTCTTATTAAATTTATCTTTATGTTACAAATTCCAAGGGAGATTTTATTTTGTTGTGCTTTGACTTTTTAATGGTTGTGTGACTGCTAAGTTTTCTCGCCGAGTCCATGGGCTGTATAGGATTTAAGTCCTTACAAACTAATCATCCACTATTTTACATTGGTGTTCGGTAGTGGGACCCAGAACTTCTGCTTAGCAGATGATGCTTTGCTTTAAAAGTCAAAACTGAAAATCCCTCTACATAACTGACAGCAACAATGTTTTTTAGATTTTTTTATTAGCATGACATATTGATTGGATGATATTTGTTTTCCAAATTAATTTTTGTTCACATTAGGAAATATGGAGGTGAATCTATCTACCCTGGAGAGCATCCACTCAGTTAATAAGGCAAGGCAGCCCCATTTTCTTTCAAGGCCAAATGTGCCTTACTTTCTTCCACAGTCTAAACTTCCAATTTTAGTTGTAGTTCTTGTTATGTTTTTGTCCACCATCTCCTCTTGACTGGAATACGTACTTCAGACAGATATGTTGAATTTGGCTTAGGATGGCACAGGAAAAGGAGAGTGGTGCGGGTTGTGATCCTCAGACTCATCTTCTTCCTCTTCTATTTTCACAGGGTTAGCCTTGCTTTTTCTGTACTCTGGGAGCACAACTTGCACATGCTTTCATGACAGTTATTGGCAGGTCTGGCAAAGCAATACATGTGGGTTTCCATAATTGCAGAAAGATGAAGAAATCCCCAAAAAAATAATGTAGTGCTTGTTTTTACTGCTGTTTTTTACTGCACTCATAAAAGCAATATCCACAATACTGAAGAATAATTCAGAAGTCACGTTGTTTGCTTTAATGGGGCCTCAGTCACACTTGACATCAGTATTGTGGGCTCTCCCTCCCATATCTTAAAAGGTGATGTCCTACACTCTTTCTGCTATTAATTTACATGGAATCAAAGGATTAGTTGTAGGAAAGTACCATCTTGCCTGGCATGTTACCCCCATATTTCACTGTATATATGTTGTTTTAGTGTATGTGTCACTGGGACCCTGCCTGCCAGGGCCCCAGTGCTCATAAGTGTGCCCTGTATGTGTTCCCTGTGTGATGACTAACTGTCTCACTGAGGCTCTGCTAACCAGAACCTCAGTGGTTATGCTCTCTCTGCTTTCCAAATTGTCACTAACAGGCTAGTGACCAATTTCACCAATTCACATTGGCATACTGGAACACCCTTATAATTCCCTAGTATATGGAACTGAGGTACCCAGGGTATTGGGGTTCCAGGAGATCCCTATGGGCTGCAGCATTTCTTTTGCCACCCATAGGGAGATCTGACTATTCTTACACAGGCCTGCCAGTGCAGCCTGAGTGAAATAACGTCCACGTTATTTCACAGCCATTTACCACTGCACATAAGTAACTTATAAGTCACCTATATGTCTAACCTTCACCTGGTGAAGGTTGGGTGCAAAGTTACTTTGTGTGTGGGCACCTTGGCACTAGCCAAGGTGCCCCCACATCGTTCAGGGCAAATTCCCCGGACTTTGTGAGTGCGGGGACACCATGTCACTACCTATGTATTGCGTCACAATGGTAACTCCGAACATGGCCATGTAACATGTCTAAGATCATGGAATTGTCACCCCAATGCCATTCTGGCATTGGGGAGACAATTCCATGATCCCCCGGGTCTCTAGCACAGAACCCGGGTACTGCCAAACTGCCTTTCCCGGGGTTTCACTGCAGCTGCTGCTGCTGCCAACCCCTCAGACAGGTTTTTGCCCTCCTGGGGTCCAGCCAGGCCTGGCCCAGGAAGGCAGAACAAAGGACTTCCTCAGAGAGAGGGTGTTACACCCTCTCCCTTTGGAAATAGGTGTCAGGGCTGGGGAGGAGTAGCCTACCCCAGCCTCTGGAAATGCTTTGATGGGCACAGATGGTGCCCACCTCTGCATAAGCCAGTCTACACCGGTTCAGGGATCCCCCAGCCCTGCTCTGGCACGAAACTGGACAAAGGAAAGGGGAGTGACCACTCCCCTGACCTGCACCTCCCAGGGGAGGTGCCCAGAGCTCCTCCAGCGTGCCCCAGACCTCAGAGGTGTGCTAGCACACTAGACTGCTCTGAGTGGCCAGGGCCAGCAGGTGACGTCAGAGACTCCTTCTGATAGGCTCTTACCTGTCTTACTAGCCTATCCTCCTTCCTAGGTAGCCAAACCTCCTTTTCTGGCTATTTAGGGTCTCTGCTTTGGAGAATTTTTCAGATACCGAATGCAAGAGCTCACCAGAGTTCCTCTGCATCTCCCTCTTCACCTTCTGCCAAAGGATCGACCGCTGACTGCTCAGGACGCCTGCAAAACCGCAACAAAGTAGCAAAGATGACTACTGCAAACTTGTATCGCTTCATCCTGTAGGCTTTCTCGCCTGTTTCCTGGTGGTTCACACTCTGGGGGTAGCCTGCCTCCTTCTTGCACCAGGAGCTCTGAAGAAATCTCCCGTGGGTCAACTGAATCTTCCCCCTGCAACCGCAGGCAACAAAAGACTGCATCACCGGTCCTCTGGGTCCCCTCTCAGCATGACGAGCGTGGTCCCTGGAACTCAGCAACTCTGTCCAAGTGACTCCCACAGTCCAGTGACTCTTCAGTCCAAGTTTGGTGGAGGTAAGTCCTTGCCTCCCCACACTAGACTGCATTGCTGGGTACCACGTGATTTGCAGCTGCTCCGGCTCCTGTGCACTCTTCCAGGATTTCCTTTGTGCACAGCCAAGCCTGGGTCCCCGACACTCTAACCTGCAGTGCACAACCTTCTGAGTTGTCCTCCGGCGTCGTGGGACTCCCTTTTGTGACTACGGGTGGACTCTGGTTCACTCCTCTTCTAAGTGCCTATTCTGGTACTTCTGCGGGTGCTGCCTGCTTCTGTGAGGGCTCCCTGACTTGCTGGGTGCCCCCTCTGTCTCTTCATCCAAGTGGCGACATCCTGGTCCCTCTGGGCCACAGCAGCATCCAAAAACCCTAACCGCGACCCTTGCAGCTAGCAAGGCTTGTTTGCGGTCTTTCTGCATGGGAACACCTCTGTAAGTTTCTTCACGACGTGGGACATCCATCCTTCAAAGGGGAAGTTCCTAGTCCTCTTCGTTCTTGCAAAACACCAAGCTTCTCCGATGCGGTGGCAGATTCCTTGCACCCTCAGCTGGCATTTCCTGGGCATCTGCCCACTCTCAACACTGTCGCGACTCTTGGACTTGGTCCCCTTCTCTTACAGGTACTCAGGTCCGGAAATCCACTGTTGTTGCTTTGCTGGTGTTGGTTTTCCTTGCAGAATCCCCCTATCACGACTTCTGTGCTCTCTGGGGGTTGTAGGTGCACTTTACACCTACCTTACAGGGTCTTGGGGTGGGCTATTTTTCTAACCCTCACTGTTTCCTTACAGTCCCAGTGACCCTCTACAAGCTCACATAGGTTTGGGGTCCATTCGTGGTTCGCATTCCACTTTTGGAGTATATGGTTTGTGTTGCCCCTATACCTATGTGCTCCTATTGCAATCTATTGTAACTTTACACAGCTTGCATTACTTCCTTTTGCTATTACTGCATATTTTTGGTATTGTGTACATATATCTTGTGTATATTTGGCATCCTCATACTGAGGGTACTCACTGAGATACTTTTGGCATATTGTCATAAAAATAAAGTACCTTTATTTTTAGTATATCTGTGTATTGTGTTTTCTTATGATATTGTGCATATGACACCAGTGGTATAGTAGGAGCTTTGCATGTCTCCTAGTTCAGCCTAAGCTGCTCTGCTATAGCTACCTTCTATCAGCCTAAGCTGCAAGAAACACCTCTTCTACACTAATAAGGGATAACTGGACCTGGTACAGAGTGTAAGTACCCCTTGGTACCCACTACAAGTCAGGCCAGCCTCCTACATTGGTTGTGCAGTGGTGGGATAAGTACTTGTTGAGTAAGGATAGCAGGAGGAGAAATCCATGCACCGGGAATCCAGAAAGGTGCACTGTGTTTAAAACATGTACGGATTCAGATAATTTCTAACAAAACTGGAACAAATACACACTGTTGGAGAGATGATTAATGAAAAGGCTTTTCTTGTTCCTGATGATAAAGGTTGAAAAGGCAAGTTTGATGGGAGTAAACAGTTGCTCATCAGATAAGAGCTGTGTGGTGAGAGCATAAAGCTACAAAAAGAGCAAGAGGTGAGGTAGCACAATCCAAGCAAGAGGGAAGGAACAAATACAGTGTCCTCAATCCAGAAACTATTGTCCACCCACGTGAGCACTTGAACCCACTCTAGGGGCCTAATAAAAGTTTGGGTTGTTTTTGGTAAGAGATATTACCACTACTCATGTCAAACAAGCCTCCAACAAATCATCGCTGAATCTTTCTTACTGGCAAGGAAGTACTGCAATCTATATGCAGATAGCAAATTATGATTAGAATTTAGATGATAGAGAACAGGAGTGAGGTACATAAATTTTGAAGTCCAGAGATTGAATGTATGATAATTGTGGTATATCACCTGTCCAGAGGTTTGGAAATGATGTATAGTCTAATCAACATTTTATGACCCAGGCATTCATCATGATAATATGAATGACACACACCCAAAAGGTAAGAATTATTCCTTAAATATATTATGACGACGGGTATAGTATTTCTTAAAAATAATTTGACATGCAAGTAGAAAGGTGTGATTTTAAAAAGATGAAGGCATGTGCACATTGCTAGTCTTCAGCAGTGGCTACTAGCATTCTAAGAAGGTACCTACCTCGTTCTCTAAATCAGGCCCTTAATTCTATAAACATATTACATTGGGTGAACCAGAAATTATAGCAAGCCAGGAATTTTGCAGTAAACAATCAGGGGCATATTTATACTCCGTTTGCGCCGGAATTGCGTCTTTTTTCTAGCGCCAAAGTCCATGGAGTTTGCGTCATTTTTTTGCGTGGACACCTACTTTGCGTTAATGATATGCAAGGTAGGTGTTCACGTCTAAAAAATCGACTCCGAGGCATGTGAGTCGTATTTATACTCCCGGGCAAAATTCACGCCCGGGAGTGGGCGGGTCAAAAAAAATGACGTACGGCCGCTTTTGCGCCGTTTTTTAGCGCCTGCAAAAGGCAGGCGTTAAGGGACCTGTGGGCTCTGAAGGAGCCCAGAGGTGCCCTCCCATGCCCCCAGGGACACCCCCTGTCACCCTTGCCCACCCCAGGAGGACACCCAAGGCTGGAGGGACCCATCCCAGGGACATTAAGGTAAGTTCAGGTAAGTGTTTTTTTTTTTTCTTTTTGTGGCATAGGGGGGCCTGATTTGTGCCCCCCTACATGCCACTATGCCCAATGACCATGCCCAGGGGACATAAGTCCCCTGGGCATGGCCATTGGGCAAGGGGGCATGACTCCTGTCTTTGCTAAGACAGGAGTCATTTCTATGGGGGTTGGGAGTCGAAAAAAATGGCGCAAATCGGGTTGAGGCGAAAACATTTCCTTAGCCTGACTTGCCCCATTTCTTGACGCCCAAGCCCCATATCCCCCTACGCCGACGCTGCCTGGTGTACGTCGTTTTTTTCCACGCACACCAGGCAGCGCCGGCGGCTAACGCCGGCTAACGTCATTGATTAAATACAGCGCCCGCATGGCGCTTCAGAATGGCGTTAGCCGGCGCTAATTTTTTTGACGCAAAACTGAGTTAGCACAGTTTTGCGTCAAAAAGTATAAATATGGCCCTCAGTGATTGAGAGGAAATGGTACCACCCAACAAAAGACTGAATTATGGGAAAATGATAGAAAAGAAACATAGATGAGTTAAGAAAAAGGCAAACATCACTTTGCCTTATGAGTAGAATAGTTTATCCTTGAAATACATTATTTGACGGCATTTTAAATGAATACAAATTTGTGAGATTTGTATACTTGCATGCCTTTTCGCTCATCTGAGGATCAAATTTCATGCGTACACACCCTTTTCTCTACATTGGTGAACCTGGCTTGTTTGGGCAACTTTGGGTTCGGGTACTATCATTCTTTTGCCACCATTAGTGCCACGTCTATTCAATGAGATACATGTTGTACTGGTCTCCACTGTGGGCATATTCCCTTTATGTGCAATTATGATTCAACCTCGTTATGCCTTTTGTCTTTGTCTGTGAAGATTTTGCCACAAATCCTTAGATGCTAAAATATGTCTACTATCCCCTTACTGAGGTTCTCAAATGTCTACTAAATTTTAATATGAATGGAGGATGATACCCTCATTCAGCCTACTACACTTTGCTACACTAAGGGAATGCATCATTTAGCTAAAAGTAACTTCCTTCTCTTCTTATTACACACAAAGCATAGCAATAGGGTGAGATATTGGCAGGTCTATCTCATTTCCTTGAACTGCTAGTAAGTTGATAACTACACCCCCTTGTTCCACTAGGTCTCCTCCATCCCCAGAGTGAGCATCAGTGATTATAAGCACAGGTCACAGTAAACGTATCACCGATCCCTGATGTTGGTCCTGTGAGTAGTCTCCTTTAACACTACTGTGTTCTCAGCTTGGTCCGAGAGCCAAAGCCGGGGGCACAACTTTGGGGGCATTGCTGTGAGAATGAAAACAATGCAGAAAGGGAGTTTAAGGGAGGATGATGTTTGTTCTCTTAAAAATGTCATCAAACAACTTAAACACTATTGTGAGTGAGGAACATGATTTAAAATAGTATTGGATTTTAGAGGAGATTCCACTAAGACCTTACTACGATGTTTGTGGCAACCAGTTTGCTCATTACCACTGGTGAAAGACGGAAGAAGTTAAATACCGTTTTATAATGGAAGGTATTGGGGTATCCACCAAATAATATTTGGAAAGATGAATGGGATATGGTGTAATAATCTTTATTCGGCACTATGCCCAAAAAAGCACAACAATAAAAACACATAAAAAACATTACATGATATCATAAAATACAAAGAAAACCAGTCAAGTCTGTTAAGATCACGTAAATAGCAATAAATATAATATAATATAAATATAATATACATTCATTAAAAAGGTCGTTTATATATGGTGTATTATGTCGTAGAAACATTGGCAAAAGCATGGAAGAATTTAAATACAACTTCACAGTTCACTCATCAGGGATGCATAAAGCAACGAACGCCATATTGTGAAAATGGTTGCATAACACTTTTCTATTCTGGAAAATATAAGACTTAAACTGGATAAGCAGAGAATGTCTGGAATTAAGTACCAACGTGGCTGCTTAGGTGAAAGGCAGTTCGGGAACCGATCAAATCACCACCGTATTAGTAAGCACTCTTTCAGTAATGCTACCAAATCCTCAATTGGAAGGACCAATGCTTTTTATTAATATTATTATACTCTTTATGAATAATAACACCACTTTTCGCAAGACCTGCCACGCCTTTATTGGAGAACATGACGATATCTTTCATGCCTGATACACATTAAAATACACGCGCAAAGCTTCTCCGGAGAGCTGCATCCTCCTCCTTAGGAAAGTAGGCTCTCTCCTCAGACAATCTGACATAAAATGACTGAGCATTACCAACACTAATCAACATGGCTAATACTCTTTGTATTGTCTAACTTAAAACGCCTCAGCGGGGCTGTGATGCTCTATTGGATAGCGCCAATATTTCTCGGTTGGGCTGCTATACTCTTCAGTATGATACCTGAACCTTTTTATGAACAGCTTTAACACTTCTAATGCAAGTATTTCCCAGCAAAACGTCAATATTGTTATTAGACAATGTCAGCAGTTATCAGTGGAGATGTCAAAATGCTATTGAATTGTACCAATTTGTATGTCTTGTAGCTGAGCTGACCAATGCACTCAATGGAGTGGATCTGTTTTGATAAAATGGCTACAGGTTTAAATCAGTACATGTCCACTCATTAATCCCCCAGATAGAATGAGTACAATCCAGCCGGGTAACAACAAAGGTATGCCAAAAGTACCAATAATCCCTTTAATGCCAACACAAATTTTACTGGAGCATTTCATGTAATGTTATTTTAGGAAATCTTAATGGTTGCATTAGACTTTGGCTCATGAGTGTCACCTTCTTCCAATATTTGATTTAATTGCTCACATTTTGAATTCTGGAACATAATTTTTTTATCATTAGCTACATAATCCAACCTTTTGCACTGGCTAAAGTTGATCCCATGGTACAGGCTGGGTGGCAGAGGGGGTGGATAATCTGGAGAAAGGAGGCTGCATTATTTCTTACGCATCAGAAACAGCCATGATATAACAAGCCATACTGTCCTCCTTCTCAATAGGATGAGCACTGTCTGAGCTGATTACAATAATCCAAAGCTCATATCCTGCAAGGCAAAGACACTTAGAAGTAAATAACATTTGCAATGCTACTTTTCTCTCTTTGATGAGTGTGCTGGAATTCACTGTAATATCGACATATTATTACAGGTTGAGGGAGAGGCAGGCTGTGTACACAAGACTTAAGAATCGGCAATGTGCCAAACTTCATTCCTTTTCATAATTGGTTACTTCTGCTTTTATTACCAAGAAAAAATATATGGTTATTTTGTAAAGTGCACTACCTGGTATTAATAGTAATATGCACTGTTGTAGCCTTGTGTTTTTTAGTTTGGGACGAATCCTTGCTTGAGTTGATGTCCATAGCTCATTACTTGTGATCTCCTAAGGATTTCTTTCTGTTGTTGTGGCCTAGCCGCCATGTCCCCATGCCAATGCACCTCTTTCAGACTCTCTCTGGCAGTGTTAGTTGTCCTTTACCTTTGTCATTAACCCCACTCCCCATAATCAGTGTTATAATACCATTTGTGAGAAATTGGGTTATTGGTTGACTGGGGTGTTAGTCTTGGTTAAGCAAGAGCGATTATCCCTGGAAGGGTGGAAAAACTCACTAAATTAACCTAAGCTTAACCCGGAGTGGCTTGGCACAACAAGCAGCCAGTCTTAACTTAGAGGTAATGTCTAAAGTATTTATGCAGAACACAAACAGAAGGAAAGTGAAAGCACAGCACAATAAAAATCCCACAGCAATTTACCAAAACAGCGTAAAATATTATAAATTACTTGACACCAATACAACAAAAATCCAACTAGAAATGAGTTATAAATTTTTAAAGTTTTTAGTAAAAAGTAGCACCCAAAAGATTAAAGCACCAACTGCAGACTTTTAGTCACGGAAGACCGAATCAAAGTTGAAAAATATGGTTGACTGCGTTGGAGTGGAGGTTGAATGCAAGAAGTGGATTGGGCCCAATTAGCGCTTACCTTCGGACATAGATGACATTTTTAAGAAAAGGTTGTGAGAAGCAAAAGTTCAGCGGGACAAGGCGGTACGAGGCAGAGGATGAGGTGTTGTTGTTGGGGAGCTTTGAATTTTGGCTATCTGGCCACCTTAAGCACCACCACCAAGGGTCCAGGGCTGGAGGGGCACCACTTGGGGGGTAAGGACTCAGGCGGGGTCCAGGGGTGGGTTCAAGATTGTGGAAGCCTGTTATGTCACAGGGTTCTGGACAGGAAGCCAGCAAACTAGCCCTTATAGTCACTCTGGTAGTCACTCTGATAGCCCTTCATTCAGATAAAAAAGCAGGACCCTGCAAGTCCAGAAAGTAAAGTGAAGAGTCTGTCTGAGAGCCCAATTTTTGTATACTTAGTGCCTTCTTTGAAGTATGAGAGGTTTCTCTTTAAATTTCTTGACTCCTCTACCCTACCTCCAAGCTTGATGCAGAAATAATGCAGTGTTGACAAGCCCTTTATAGGAAGGCAGAGCACAGCCTACGCAGCGGTGAAGGAGCTGTGCCCAACTCCTCTTCCCCCATCCTGCCAGGCACATGGCTCAATAAGGTACACCTAATCCCTCCATTGTGTTACTGCCTGGGAGGAATTCACAAAGTCTAAATGCTAAATAACCCAGTCATGTGCTCTGGACAGACTGTAGGCACCAAATGGCAAAGGACAGGAAAATGCCAACATTCTGAAAGTGGCACTTTCAAAATTGTAATTCAAAATCCAACTTTAACATTAGAGAGGATTTTTAATTACACTTTCATAGATACCAAACATGAAATACCTATCTGTTCCAAATCAAATGTTAGCACTTAAAGAAATGTAAAAGGGCAACCTAATCTTATCCTAAGGGACAGGTGGGCCTCACAGTAGTGAAAAACAAATTAGGAGTTTTTCACTATCAGGAAACGTGCAATTTAAAGGTACATGCCCAGCTCTCCTAATTAGGCTGCTTAGTGCCACCTTAGGGGTGGCGTGTGTAATAAGAGTAGTTTAAGGCTTGGCAAGGGGGTTCTATCGCCAAGTTGACTTCACAGCTTAAAACTACATTTCAGCTGCAATGGCAGGCCTGGGATATGTTTTATGGGGTTATTTCAGCGGGTGGCACAATTGTGCTGCAGGACCACTAATGGCATTAAAGTGACCAACCCTAGGTATAAGGTATACCACTTTACAAGCGACTTACAAATAAATGAAATATGCCAAACAAGTGTATGCCGATTTGATCATGCTCGGGGGCTTATCACATGCATGTTAGCACTGATTAGCAATGGTAAAGTGCACAGAGTGTTAAGGCTGGCGAAAACAAACTTTTAGCAAAAATGGGAAGAAACAGGCAAAGATTTTGGTAGAAGACCACCCTCAGGCGGACAGGTCTACCACCAGTGTTCCATTGTCTTTCTCACTCTGGCAATGCTTTTGTTTTGTTATGTCCTTTGGGGTGTGTTACTGTGTTGCATTGTCAGTGCTCTAATGCCATAGTCTCTCTGTCAATGTATCCTTGGCGTTATCTATGTCCCTATGCCTGTGTGCTTTGTTCATGTCACAAAGACAGTGCTCCCATATCAGTGTCTTACTGTCACAGTGTCAGCATCCCATTTTTGGTGTCAGTGTTTTCATGCCAATGTTACCATGTTAATACCCTTTTTCTTGCATCTTTGTGCACATATCACATACTCAGTGTCTTGGTGTCATTTTTCCATAATCATTGTCTTGTGTCACTTATTCATACCTTGTGCTGTTGCCAACTTTCCTGTGTCAGTGCCTCCTTGTCAGTGTCCACTGTGAGACTCCACATGAAAGTGTCAGTTTCTAAGGTCATTTTATCTGTCACTGTCCAAGTGTCGGTGTCTTAATATCAGTCCTTCATCAGTGTCCCAGCCTCAATGTCCTTGTGTCACTTTTTCCTCATAATTTTATCAAAGTTTTTCAGATGTTCCTGTGTCCACATTCTTAATTCAGAGTTCTTTTGACAAAGCCAATATCTTTGTATCAGTGTTTCTATGTAAATGTTCCCATCTGAATGACCTGGGATCAGTGTGTTGGTTTTAAAGTGTGCATAGTGAATGTTACTATGTCATTGGGTCAGCTTCCTCATGTGAATGCTCTAGTTCCTCCATGTCATTGATGATGTGTCAATGTTACAGTATCCCATATCACTAACAGTGTCCATATGTCATTGTTGGTGCCTTGTTGTTGTTGAAGCATTTCCCCCACTCAGGTAACTTTCGAACACAGTTTAGCGTAAAAAATATACTGCCGTCTAGCACCATCCCAAGATGCCGGCCGGGCGTCATATCTATGGTATGACAGTAGCCGGCAGTAAGGCCCGGCTAGCGTATTAAGAAAGAACACTAGCCGGGTAGGGGAGCGTAGGGAGAAGAGGGCATTTAGCGCCAAAGGATGATGCATAAAAATGCCTCTAACCAGTCTAGCGTTATTTTCTGACGTTAAAACCCCATGGACATGACTCCGGTCTTAGTTAAGACAGGAGTCATGCCCACTACCCCAATGGCCATGCCCAGGGAACATATGTCCCCTGGGCATGGCCATTGGGCCCAGGGCCATGTAGGGGGACTGAAGTTAGGCCCCCCCTATGGCACTACAAAAAATACAAAAAACTTACCTCTACTTACCTCTACTTACCTTGGAAGTGGTCCCCATCCTCCGCTGTCCCTCTGGTGTGGGTCGGGGTGTCTCTGGGGCTAGGGAAGGGCACCTGTGGGCTCTTTCCATGGTCTCTCACCATGGAAAAAGGCCCACAGGTCCCCTAACGCCTGCCCTGACCCAGGCGTTAAATAATGGTGCTAAGCAAGCTTAGCACCATTATTTAAGGCCCCCATCCCCCAGTGCTTGATTTGAGCATGGGGGATAAATATAGCGCTAAGGCCATATCATCATTTTTTGCCCAGGAACGCCCACCTTGCATCTCATTGACGCAAGGTAGTTTTCCACAGCCAAAAATGACTTTAACTCCAAAATTTTGGCGCTAGACTTGACTAACACCAAAATGCAAATATGGAGTTAAATTTGCTCTGAATTAGCGTGCAAAAAATTATGCCAATTTAGGGCAGAGTATAAATATGCCTCCTAATCCCCCTGAAACTGTTTACATTGAACACAAGGGGAATTAATGGCTATTCGAAGGAAGAAAGGACTTTGAGAAAATAATATGGAAAGTAACCTTTTCATGTAAAAAGAGAAGGTTTCGCATTAATGAAGAGGGGTCCAAACTAGAACAAAGGGTGAACGAGGAAATCATTTAGATGCATGTAGCACATTCATACCTTAGACTTTGCACTTTTTATATTGTTTACCACATTCAAATTCACATCTCACCCTTGCTTAAAGAATTGGAAAAGTGTGTTTCTTTGGAAACGTTTGTATTATCATGCAGAGACAACCTCGCACTAAAACTGGCATGCCGCAATTCCAAGTTTTATTGGGTTGCTGCGTAGAGCTTGTTTAATACTTTTTATGCTTTTAATACTTTAATGCTTTATTGCTTTTAATACTGTAAAACTGTGGCCTGTAGGTGGGACTAAGGTAAGAATAGAGGTACAATCACATAAAGTGGAGATTTTCAGTGTTACATGAATGGAGGACGTTTGAATGGATGGATGTATACTATAATTAGACCAAATGACAGTAATTGTTGAAAACGAGCACATCCTACATGCATAATATACATATATGGAGGAGCTTTTTGGTAAGCAGACTTCATCCCTTAGTTAATTGCATTGTCATTCTCTTTTTGTTGCTGCCCACCACAGCACACCGCAGGAGGTGATTTATCTATTGACTCCTTTCACTTAGAGTCTATGCACAGAGCTTGCACGCATTGTTCACAACCACTTAAAATTGGATAAGTCCTCTTCAGTGCCAACACTCGTTTAAAGTGTAGTCTTTTAATTTTATTTTTGTGTATTATGTTTAGAAATTGCTCCTTAATTTTGCCACCGTTTTGAGTGCCCAGTTAGATGGTGATTTATCTCCTGTATCCCTTTTAAATGTGTTTGTTATGAAGTGCTTAAGTGACATTCTGACATTGTAACTGCTTGCAATTTGAATTGGAATAATTGGTTGGACGATGATTTTGTCTTATTACCTTCACAAAAATAATAGTAACATGGCAGTCTTCTTTTTCAAACATCAACATCACATCACATCATTTTTTTTTATTGCAAGCATATGGTGGCCATATTTAGGCGGTAGAATGACTTTTCCTAATTATTTAGGAGGCATATGCTTCCAATATATTTTTTATTTCACCAGCATGTCACGTCCAGGCCTATATTGGCTCTGACAATGCTTGTTTTACTTTGTGCTCGATTGAATAGTATTCCAGCTACTTCCTGCTGTAATACCTTGTTGTGGAAGCGGCGATCTCCCTTTCATTGCTGTCTTTATTTACTTCTAAAAGAGACGTGTCCCCTGGTACATATGCAAAAAACCATTACTAGAATCGCATTAGCAGGTAACTGGTACAACTTGCTCAGAATTTACAGTTATGCTGTAAACTGCTTATTGCACCAGAGGGAAAGAGCAAGACATTAATTCTGTTTATGATATTTATTCAAGCACGGAAAAGATAATCTGCTGGGGTGATGATGGCTTTGCAAGACATATCCTCGTTTCAAGTAATTGCTCTGGCTCCCTCATCGATATCAAATATTCTAGGAATGGAGCAGAAGAGCTATTACTATTTATTTTTAAATGTCATTGTAAATGGTTTTGGACTCAAAATGAAAATTGTTTTTGTAATTTAATTCTTGAGGCATTTATGGTCGTTCCCAAATTACATCTTTCTACATATATTTGACAGCACATAATTTGAGCTTGTTGCTCTGAAGCTTCAGGCTTGTAATACCGACAGTCCCTTCCTAGAAGGGGAGGGGCTACTGGCACTCCAGGCTATTGTAGTGGGGTATGGAAACACCTGTCAAATCTCAAGAATCCATGGTGCTTGATCATTATCATCATGATGATAAAGCATAGAGGCAAGAGGACATGTAGGGGGCAGCAAAGGCAAAGTGGGTAGTAAAGGGTAGTAAAGAAAGGAAGACACTAGCTACCCAGATATTTCAAATTGTTGGGTAGTGCAAAATATGTTTCCATTGCCATGGCATTCAATAGGAAGATATAAGTAAGGCACACCTTTAGTGCAAGAGTTATTACTTAAAAGTAAGCACGAGGAGACGATGAGATTGGGTGCAGATTTCATTTAATCTTGTGTGAATACTTATCCTCGGTAAAAAGCTGTGGTGCTAATTGTGCATACACAGACTCTGTTAGTATAATCCTTTCTACGCTCACTGGGTCTGTACATATGCAAGAGGAGCAGGGCGCAATTACGGCTCTGTGTCAGCACTTCACATAAAAACCCGCTGTGCATGATAGTCCTACAGAACATGCTTTGTGGTCATCAATTCACCAAAATGCCAGGGGTAGCTGTAATGTTATCAGTGTTGACCTTGAGTACCTCGCAGGAAGTGGCATAATATGAGTTTTGTCCCTGAATCTTTCCAGGGAGTGATGTTGCATGAAATTAACCTGATGACATCACAATTAACTTCTGAAGTTTCATAATAACTCCGTAACTAATAGAACACAACATAGATACATACATAATTTACCTCTCATCTATATTAAGGTGCTGACATGATATGTCAAGGGAATATTTACCTGAATTATAGTGAGTGAAGTAAATCTGATATGTTCTTGGGAGGGGGGTGGAGGTCTGTAGGATGTAATTGAAATTGGCTCTAATCGGACATCTTAAAGAGTGATTTTCACATAAATTTGCTAAAAAAATAGGCTCTGAGGAAAGAGAGAGGGAGGGGGCGGGAGAGAGATAGACGGGAGAGAAAGAGAGAGAGTGTGAGAGGGAAGAGGGGAGAGGAGAGAGGGAGATGTTTCTTAGGCTTTGTTGAATGATATACTTAGAGAGATATTTCCAGACAAATTGAAAATAAACATGTATTTGACAAATAAAAAGAGTGAAATCACCTTTTAATATGTACGGTAGACATTTGAAGTTAAAAATAAATTAAACTAGGGCAATGAAAAGAGACGTACCCAGATTACAATCTCCAGCTTTCATTGTGAAGGTCTGAGACATTGACCATTAGACCACAAGAGTCTCCTTCCTGTCTGGTGTCCAGAAATACCTATGACATTCAACACAAAGACTTTGATGGGAAAGGGATGTAAATGTTCCATCACTAGGAGGATTTACCACTCGTAAATGAACAGACAAACTACCACGAGATACTAGGATTTGAAGGTTCAACCTAATGAGAACCTAATGAGTGATATCCAAGAGCTTTACTAGTGAGCCAGAAGTGACTCTGATCTGCTTGGCGTCAAATGAAACTATAATATTTGAACCAACCTACATCTTGCTTGTGTGACTCATTGAAGTCATTGTATGGAGAGACCATTGCAATACCAATCTCTCTTTCTGTCTGTCTTCCATCCCACAATGGGATGGAACAGAGTTTGAGAGAGAGACAGAAAGTGAGAGATTGAGAGAGAGAGATTGAATTTGACAATGAGATTGACAGTGGGAAATTAGGAGAGAGAGACAAAGAGAGAGCGAAAGGTGTTTTAGGCATCGATGAATGATATACTTAGAATAAGCTATTTCTGGACAAATTGAAAAGTGGATTTGTCAAGTAAAAACAGCGTGATCACCTTTCAGTATGTACCTCAAATGTTTAAAGTTGAAAAGAAATTAAAGTAGGAAAATAACCATTCACACACCGAGTCTAGAACTCTCATCTTTCAGTGTGAGGGTCTGAGACCTTAAACATCACACCACATATGACTCCTTAACCTGAGTTTTCCAGACATATGCTGTTCAATCAAAATAGTATGATGGTAAAGCGACTTAAATGACCCATCACTAAGAAGGTTTAATAAACACAACAGTAGTAATTAAACAAAGATTCTGAGTGACAGTCCAGGAGCTTTAGAATTAGGCCAGAAGCAACTCTGGTGTGCTGTGCATCAAAACGTAACTATAATATTCGAACCAAACATGTTGCTGGTGTGACTCTTTGAAGTAATTGTATGGAGTGACTATTGCAAAAACAATTAAAGTAAGTAAAACCCACAAACACACCTAGACTAGAACCATCATCCTTCATTATTAGGGTCTAAGACCTTAAACATTAATCCACACATGATACTTTCTCTGGGCTCTCTAGACATATCTATAACATTCAACCAAAAGACTATTATGGGAAAGTGGCTCAAATGTGCCATCACTAGGAAGATTTAAAAGTAAAAACACTAGTAAATAAGCATACACACTCCCATGAGATACTAGGATTTGAACTTTCAGCCTCCTGTGAGACAGTTCAAGAGCTTCGGCCAGAAGTGACTCTGTTCTGCTGCGCATCAAAACAAAACTATAATATTTTAAACTAAGAACTTGCTAGGGTGACTCTTAAAGTCATTGTGTGGAGAGACCATTGCAATAACAGTCTCTCTCTCTTGCATCCCATTATACAAGAGAGAGACAGACAGAAAGTGAGAGATTGAGATAGAGAGAGATTTAGAGAAAGATATTGACAGAGAGAAACTGAGAGAGAGATGCTTTGATGAATAATATAATTAGAATGAGATATCTCCAAACAAATTGAAAAGAAAAATGTATTTTTCAAGTGAAAAAGTGACATCTCTTTTCAATATGTAACTTAAACATTTGAAGTTCAAAATAAATTAAAGTAGGTAACAGACACACCTAGACTAGAACCCTCATCTCTCCATGTGAGACCTTAACTATCAGGCCTCAAGTGGCTCTTTACTCTACCCTCTCCAGACACACCCATGATTTTCAACCCAAAGATGATGATGGGGAAGAGACATAAATGTTCCATCACTAGCAAGGTTTAATAGTCAAAACATCAATAAATAGACAGGCACATTACCATGAGATACAGAATATTGAACCTTCAACCTAATGAGTAACAGTCCAAGAGCTTTACCAGTAGTCCAGAAGTGACTCTGGTCTGCTGATCATCAAAACGTAACTATAACATTCGGGCCAAGCATCTTGCATCTTTTAAGTCATTGTATGGAAAGACCATTTCAATAAGAATCTCTCTCTCTTCCATCCCATTATTCAATTGAAGAGAGGGAGAGAGAGAGAGAGAGAGAGGTATAGAGAGAGAGAAAAAGTGAAAGACTGAGAGAGAGGGGAGATTCTTAGAGAAACTGATTGACATAGATGAACTTGAGAGAGAGAAAGTGAGAGAGAGAGCAAGAGAGAATGAGAGATATTGTAGGCTTTGATGAATGATATACTTATAAGGAGACATTTTAGGACAAATTGAAAAGAAAAATGCACTTGTCAATCGCCTTTTAGATTGTACCTTAAACATATAAAGTTGAAAAGAAATTAAAGTGGGGAACGAACACAGAAAAACCTAGACTAGAACCTTCATCCTTCACTGTGAAAGTCTGACACATTAACAACTAAACCATACACTCATTATGCAAGACTTTCAGGCATTCAACCAAAAGAGTATGATGGGAAATGTAGCAAGGTGGTGTGAATATGTGGTATGACTGGGGGGCTTTACCATGTAATACTAACACATTAGCTCAGAGTGGACCTCAGGTTCACACCAGTAACCCTTAGCTTAGTCCTGGTAGAGTGGCAAAGAGCAGTCAGGCTACCTAGAGGAACATGTGTAACATTTCAAAACAACAACATAGGTGATATGTAATTGACACGACTCAAAAGAAATCCAAAACCAATTTAGAAAAATAAAGCAGATTTTTATCTTAATTTAGACACCAAGACGGTGGCGGTCGTTGATAAAACGGCGGTAATACCATCAACAAGCCGGCGGTAAAAATAATGGAATCACGACCACAGCGGAAACCGCCAACATAGACAGCCACTTTAACACACCGACCTCCACGGTGGTAGCAACAAACACTACAAAGGTAGTAAGGGTGAGAATAGCCGCACCTCCGTAGAGTAACAACAAGTATGATAAAAAAGTGTCAGTAAAATGAGAAGTTGTTGCCAGATTGGTCGGGTGCCTAACTACCCTAATAGGCACAAGTATGTGTACAGGTACACAATGATAATAACAGCAGTATGACCAAGGCACACAAAATAGTATAATCAAAGTTCGTGTTGAGGAAAAGTATCCCTGGTATTCAGGTTCAGGATGTGGAGAACAAAATAGGAAAGTCCACAGTCGATGATGCCCAGTGTCTTTATTTGTAGGCACAGTTTACCACTGGCTTGCGTTGTCTTCGAGAAACAGCAAACACGTGTTTCGTCACACAGGTGACTTCATCAAGGCTGTAAAACAGTAATTAGTGCAAACTGGTATGTAAGAGTATTCTTAGGTGAGTAGGTCTAATCTATGTCCACATAAGACTAGTGCCCGTGTTGCGTTATAATCAAGTGATTAAGCATGCACATCCATGTCCGTGAAATAAAAGGAAGCAGGCATGGCAATCCAAAAGGGTATGTGGGAACCTTAGTTAATTGTGTATAAGAGAGAGACAGATATGGAGAAGAGAGAAGTGAGCAAGAAGAGAGCGGATCCTTTACCAAGAAAGCGTGCTAGGGTGTGATAGTTCTACCCGGGTGTGTACCCAAAGAGGCGTGATTCACACGTGAGGTAAATGTGTGAAATAGGTAGAGAGCAGAGCAGGAATCGTATATATAAAAAAGGGTGAAAAAGTGGTAAAAAAATGGAATCATACCTGGGCCGTCCGGCCAGGGAAATGAGTATTGGGTAAAGTCGATGATGATGTGAGTAAGTACTATGTAGTAGAAAAGCTCTGGAAGAAATGGTATAAACTAGTGAGAAAAGATGGCTCAAATACAGCCGGTCAGGCTAAAAAGAACACATGATGGTAATCATAAGGGAAGCACTAAACAGTACTAACTTGTAAAGTGGATTGCGTGTACAGTGAAATGACTCGTGACGGTTGGTGAGTGGAGATCCAGTGAAAGGCAGGTGAACGAGAAAGGCCCTGATAAGCCTTGGGTCGGGACCCTGCGAGGGTAAGAGAATGAGAATTAGGAAATTAAGGAGTATTGTGGTGGGGAATCGCTATATAGAGGACTTGCGGGTAATCTCTGAGTGCAAAAGGAATAGCAGTATAATTGATGAAACTATGCGCAATAGTGTTAAATAGTTGGTAAGGGCAAACTGAAAATAATGGCAGTCCCAAAACCCCAAAAGTCTGGGTCAGCCGTGCTGAAACATATTCCGGAGTGCCGGATGAATAATTCAGTTCCTGGTTGTAAAAACATCGTCCGAGTCACTGAGTGTGCCATAGAACAGTAAGCTCGTATTGACATAGACGGCACAAAACCATGCCGATACACGTAAGTCAAGGGAGAGGTACATTCCCATGTAAGTGTTAGCGCGTGGGACGGCCGTTTAGGTAATTAGGAAAAATGCCCTAACCAGTGAGAAATGCTTGAAAGCAAGTACAAGTAACCCTCGTAGGAGGTTGCAGTACGCTGAATGGAAACACTAGAATGTGAGTAAGGGGACATATGCATCTAACGGATAAGTAAAAACCGTAAAGGCGAGTCTAAACATATCTGTGTACGGCGTGGAACGGTCGTCAGGTGTAGCACGAGCTCGTCTCGGTGTCCCGATGCTCCACGCTCGTTCAGTTAAGTAAGCTGGATGTGCAACATAGAGGATGGACTCATATGATTGCAATGTCGTCTGGGATTAAAATGTAGATGATGGGAAGAGGAGGCGGCCATCTTAAGATGGCAAAAAAAATTGTTGGTAAAGAGTGGTAGGAAATGTACCTGTGTCGTTAAATACCAAGTGGTTGCCCATAAGTATTTTAAAGTTGCGTATGGGAGAGAAAGCCATTGGAAGTAAAATGCTGGTGACACAGAGAGGTGAGAAAAGTGTTATACATGACACTGTTCAATATATACAAAAAGGCAATAACATATCTTGAGGAAATGGGTGCGTTGACCAAACCATTACCCCAAATGCATGCGACAGAGTTCAAATGCTGGACTCAAACATACAGAGAAACAATCATCATTTGAAAATAATGTACAAAACATGCAATTCGCGATCAGTGTTAAGTCCTTGTTCAACTCCTTGTTCAATTCTAAAACTTTGCGCAGTTGAACAAGCTTGTGACCCCTTTACAATCCCTGCCCTGGGTGCTACTGGTACCATTTAGTAGGGCCTTTCAGGGTGGTAATATCTATGCAAATTGAGTGTACAAAACCACAGTACAATTTAGGGGGAAAAGCACTGGAACTGAGATCTAATTAGCAGGCTTTAAAGCACTTTTATATAAAAAAGCAACAGCATCAGTAGTTTAAATAGGGTCAAAAATGGGGGGCATCTGCAAAGAGCCCTGTTTCCTACAGGAAAGAGACATAAATTTGCAATCACTAGGAACGTTTAGCAGTCCCAAAACCAGTAAATAAACAAACACACTGCCATGAGATACTGAATTTGAACTTACAACCTAGTGAGTGATAACTCAAGAGCTTACCATTAGGATAGAAGCAACTATCTTCTGCTGTGCATCGAACATCTTGCTAGTGTGACTTTTTGAAGTCATTGTATGGAGAGACCATTGCAATAACTCTCTCTCCTTCTCTTCCATCCCACTATGGGATGGATGAGAGAAAGAGACAGAAGGAGAGAGACTGAGAAAGAGGGAGAGAGATAGAGATTAAAAGAATGAGACTGACAGAGATAACTTGAGAGAGAGAGAGAGAGAGGGAGAATGCTTTTTTGGCTTTAATAATAAATGATATACTTAGAATGAGATATTTCAGGAGAAATTGAAATAAAAAATGGATTTGTCAATTAAAAAGAGTGAGATCACCTTTCAATATGTCAATAAAGCTTTACCAGTAGCCCAGAAGGGACTGTTCTGCTGAGCATTAAAATGTAACTATAACATTTGAGCCAAATATGTTGCTAGTGTGACTCTTTGAAGTATTTGTATGGAGAGAACATAGCGGTAACAATCTCTCTCTCTTCCATCCCATTATTGGATGGAAGAAGGAGAGAGAGAGAAAATGAAAGTGATAGAGAGATTGAGAGAGAGAGAAACACATCTAGAGAAAGAGATTGACAGAGAAACTTGAATGAGACAGAGAGAGGAGAGAGTTCTTTTAGTCTTTGATGAATGATAAACTTAGAATGAGATATTTTAGGACAGATTGAAAAATGAAAAAAAATATTTGTCAATAAAAAAGACTGAGATCATCTTTCATTATGTACCTTAAACTTTTGACGTTGAATAGAAATTAAAGTATGTAGATGAACACAGACACACCTAGGCTAGAACCCTCATTCCTTACTGTGAGAGCCTGAGACCTTGACCATCAGGCCACAAGTGTCTATTTACACAACCCTCACCAGACACACCTGTGATATTCTATGCAATACATAATTGTGGGCAGTGACATAAATGCGCCATCACAAGGAAGGTTTAATAGTCAAAACATCAGTAAATAAACAGATGTGTTACCATGAGATACTAGGATTTGAACATTCAGCCTAATTAGTGACAGTCCAAGAGCTTTAATAATTGCACAGAAGTGACTGGTCTACTGAGCATCAAAATGTAACATTGGAACTAAAAATTTTGCTAGTGTGAATCTATGAAGTTATTGTATGGAGAGTCCATTGCAATAACATTTTCTCTCTCTCTCTCTTTCTCCCTCTATCTATCTATCTATCTATCTATCTATCTATCTATCTATCTATCTATCTATCTATCTATCTATCTATCTATCTATCTATCTCTCCCTCCCATCTCATTATGAGATTGAAGAGAGAGAGAGAACGAAAGTGAAAGATTGAGAGAGAGAGATTTAGAGGAAGAGATTGACAGAGAGAACAGAGAGGAGAGTTGTTAGGCTTTGATGAATTATATACTTACAATGAGATATTTTAGGACAAATTAAAAAGAAAAATGCATTTGTTGAGTAAAATAGTGAGATCACCTTTCAGTATGTACGTTAAACATTTGAAGTTGAAAATAAATTAAACTAAGTGATTGGCCACAGACACACCTAGACTATACTCTTGAGCATTCAGTGTGAGGGGTTGAAACCTTAACCATAATGGGATGAGAGAGAGAGACAGCGAGAGAGACAGAGACAGACAGACAAACAGACAGAAAGTGAGAGACTGAGAGAGGGAGAGAGAGTTAGAAACCAAGATTGACAGAGAGAAAGTGTGGATGTGAGAGAGAGAGAGATAGAGAGAGAGAGAGAGAGAGAGAGAGAGAGAGAGAGAGAGAGAGATAGAGAGAGAGAGAGAGAGAGAGAGAGAGAGAGAGAGAGAGAGAGAGAGAGAAAGTTTTTTAAAGGCTTTGATGAATGATGTACTTAGAATGCAATATATTAGGGCAAATTGAAAAGAAAAATGTATTTGTGAATTAAAAGTTAGAGATCTCTTTTCAATATGTACCTTAAAAGTTTGAAAAGAAATTAAAGAGAAGGAATGACCATAGACATCTCTCGACTAGAAACCTCATCACACAGTTTGAGGAACTGAGACCTTAAGTATTATGCCATGCATTATTCTAGCCTGTCCAGATTCTATAGACATATTTATTAAATTTAACCAAAAGAGTATGATGGGAAAGAGACTTAAATGCTCTATCACTAGGAAAGTTTAACAGTCAATACACAAGTAAATAGACAAATACACTTTCATGAGATACTAGGATTTGAACATTCAACCTACTCAGAAACAGGTCAAGAGCTTAGGCCAGAAGTTACCCTATTTTGCTGTGCATCAAAACATAAGAATAACATCAAAACAAAAACAATTTGCTAGTGTGGCTCTTTGAAGTCATTGTATGGCAAGACTGTTGCAATAACAATCTCTCTTCCATCCCATTATGGAAGAGAGAGAGAAAGTGGGAGATTGAGAGGGATAGGTTTAGAGAAAAAAGAATGACAGAGTGAAAGTGTGTGAGATAGATAGAGAGTGAGAAACTGAGTGAGAGAGAGATTTGTTTTTGTCTTAAATGAATGAGAAAAGTCCGGACAAATTGGAAAGACAAATGTATTTGTCAAGTTGAAAAAGTGAGCTCACCTTTCAGTATGTACCTGAAACATTTGACGTTGAAGGAAGTTAAAGTAAGTAAATGACTACAGTCATTAAAACTAGAACTGTCATCACTCAGGGTGAGAGTCTGAGACCTTAAACATTAGGCCACAAGTTGCTCATCACTTGGTGGTGCAAGACATACTTATGACATTCGATTTAACAGAGATTAGAGATTTAAGAGTCAATACACTAGTAAATAAACAGATGCACTATCATGAGGTACTAAGATTTGAAACTTCAACCTAAACAGTGTCATTCTAGGAGCTTCAAAACGTAACTTTAACATTTGAACCAAACATCCTGCTAGTGTGACTCTTTGAAGTCATTGGATAGAGAGACCATTTCAATAACAATCTCTCTCTCTCTCTCTCTTCCATCCCATTATGGGATGAAAGAGAGAGATTGAGAGAGAGGGAGAGAGATTTAGAGAAAGAGATTGACAGAGAGAACATGTGTGTGTGTGTGAGAGAGAGAGAGAGAGAGAGGCAGAGAGTTTTGTAGGCTTTGATGAGAGATATTTTTAGAATTAGATATCTTAAGACAACATGAAAAGAAAAAAGTATTTGTCAAGTATTTGCCAAGTAAAAATAATGAGACCACCTTTCAGTGTGTTCCTTAAACATTTGAAGTTGAAAAGAAATCAAAGTAGGGAGATGACCACAGACATATAAAGACTAGAACCTTCATCTCTTAGGGTAAGTATCTGAGACTTTAACCATTATGTCACAAGTGGCTCTTTACCCTGCTTTGTCCAGGCACACAAATGACATTCAACACAAAGATGATGATGGGGAAAATTCATAATTGTTCCATCAGTAGAAAGGCTTAACAGTCAAAACACTGGTAAATAAACAGACACACTACCATGAGTGACAGTCCAAGATCATTACCAGTAGCCCATAAGTGGCTCTGGTCAGCTGTGCACCAAAAATTGTCTATCACATTCAAACCAAACATCTTGATAGTGTGACTCTTTGAAGTCATTGTATGGAGAGGCCATTGTAATAGCAATCTCTCTCTTCCATTCATCTATGGGATGGACAAGAGAGAGGGAGTGAGAGATTGAGAGAGAGGAAGAGAGATTTCGAAAAAGAGATTGACAAAGAGAATTTGAGAGAGAGCAAGAGCGCGCGAGTAGTAGTCAGTTTTTTTTAGGCTTTAACGAATGATATACTCAATGTAGCAAGGTGGCAGTATTATGTGGTATGGCTGAGGAGTCTTACCATGTATTACTAGCACGTTACCCAGAAGTGGACTTTGGGATCTCACTAGTAAACCATAGCTCAGTCCTGGGAGAGTGGCAAAGAGCAGGCAGGCTACTGAGGAACATGTGTAAAACATTTCACAGTACCCACATGGATGATAACTTAATGACACAACTAGTAAGAAATCCAACAAGAATTTAGAAAAATAAAGCAGATTTTTATCTTAATTTAGACACCAAAGGAAACCTTGTATCATAGATAAAACTGGAGTAGTGAATTTTTAAATCATTGGAAATTAGAGATCTTTTAATTGTCAAATGACTACCATTGAGGTCAAAGAGGGAAAATAAGTGTGCAATTGGTCTCTTATGGGGTGAGCTCCGGGAACCCACTTGGAGATAAGGCCCCTAGACCAAGCCTCAACAGTCAGTTTTTAGTTACCTTGCCAAAGGAGTCCGGATGCAGAGGTACTCTGCCTGTTCTTGGTGCTGACGGAATCCGAGGGAACTGTCAAAATTGAAGCACTTGACAAAAGCACACTTCAGGATGAACTCACACTCTACCCTTAGAGATCAGAGGCCTTTGGGGTCCCAGGACCTGGAATTTACAGCTGGAACTTCACCATCACGTCCGGCAGCTCTGGTTGCAGAGGTGGTCTTATAGTTGTCAATAAAAAAACTGTTTGTGCCAAAGATGAGTTATTGCTCGTCTTGAAGTCGTCTCCTTCAGCATGAGGGTCTCAGTAGTGGGGTCATTGCTGACATCAGTCACTTTGCTGGGAACTGCTCTGGAGTCAGTGATATCTGGGAAGCTGTTAGTTGCCAGGGTGGTGATGAACAAGCCTTGGCAGTGACAAAAGTAGTCCATGGTTACTTCATTGGCTGGAGGTCATCTGGCAGCAGCTCAAAACTTGGTGAGAGCCTCACTACCACTCCCAGGGTACAGGTCTTCAACTTTCCTTGGGCTTGATCACAAGGGGCCCAGCAGGTTGCAGTTCTTGGGACTTTGACATGATGATTATTCTGCAGATTGCAGGTGACTTGTGCCAACAGTCAGAGGAATCAGGTTTAGTTTCTGGCATCTACTGAAATCCTTCTTGTTGGGAGCAGTGAGTTTTCACCATGGTCACAGGTTAATCACACAGTTTCAGTATATGGTCTCTTCACAGCACTAGATTGTCCTCGCTTTAAATGGTAGCGATGTTCTGAGTCCTGTTGTCAGTAACAATGTCTTCTTTGTGCTTCTTTTCTCTCAAAGTCAGAACTGAGGTTCTGGTGCCAGAGAAACCCCTTAAAGTCCTGGTTTAGGGGGTGTTAAGTGTATGACGACAGTAGGCAAAGGTCTACTGGACCATGCAGCTTGTCCGCCCCTGAAGTGATGACTCCCTGTGGAAGTACATCACTTTTCGACCCAGAACCCACTGTTTCTAAGAATTGCCAACATGGCAGAACCTTCCTTCAGCTGTACAGACTGCTTAGTCCACCCGAAAGATGTGGCTAGTCTTTGGGAGGTGTATGCCTCTTCAATAACTGATTTTGCATTTGGTCTGCTTGGTCAAGGTGGGAAGAGCTTTGTCCTCCCTTGAGTTGGGGACAAGAGATTACACATCAAGGGTGGGGAAGCATTTGAAGCTCACTGCCTTGATCACTGTAGACACTAGCCATCCTGGGAGGACGGAGTTGTGTCCTCCTTCCTAGCAAGGTCCTTTGTCTCTGTCCTGGTGGAAGTGTTAGCAAGACCAGCAGGAGGGCAGACTCTTATCTTGGTGGCAAATGGCCCAGGAGAGCCCACCAAGGCAAGAAAAGGCTTGTACCTTGGTGGGCATCCTCTACAGACGCTACCAGGATACATGCAAACTAATCCGGGGCACAAGAATCGTACTCAAGGTTACCAAACACAGGAGGAATCGGTAAGGCCATCATGGAGCTGGACATCATGGGAATGCTCGGATGCCAGTTCATGTTATCCTATTGACAGCCAGTCACTTGTGGTAGCATTAAGTTTTAAAAGCCGGGTCATATATGTTCATGCAAATGTATGCACACTCACCACAGTATGCACCCTGCCTCCTGGGCTATAGGATGCATGCCTTAAGGCAGACTGACCTGTGTTATGGGCAGTGAATGGGCTTTATTTTTTTGGGGTCACACAGGGTGTCACAATCAGTGCTGCAACCCTGATGACCCATTTACCATCCCTGCCCTGGGTACAGCTTGTACCATTTACGAGGGCTTTTCAGGGTGGTAAAGTCCTTGCCAATGGGGTATGCAGAATCTCAGTAAAATTTAAGGAAAAGAGCACTGGTACTGGGGTCTGGTTAGCAAACCTCAGTATATTTTCAGGTCAAAAGCAACAGCATCAAGCAGTAAAAATTGGGGGGGTGACCATCCACAAAGGGGACTTTACAACAACTAGGAAGGATTAACAGTCAAAACATTAGTACAGAAACAGACAAAATACCATGAGATACTAGGATTTGAACTTCCAATCTAATGAATGACATTCCAAGATATTTACCAATAGACTAGAAGTGACTCTTGTGTGCTGTGCATCAAAACATAACTATGACATTGAACCAAACATCTTGCTAGTGTGACTCGTTGAAGTCATTTATAGAGATACCATTGCAATACCACTCTCTCTCTCTTTTCCATCCCATAGAGGGAGAGAGAAAGAGAGAAATTGAGAGAGAGAGAGTGAGGGAGAGAGGTCTTTTTAGGCTTTACTGAATGATATACTTAGAATAAGATATTTTAGAACAATTTAAAAGAAAATGTACTTGTCAAGTAAAATAAAGTGACATCACCTTTCAGTATGTACCTTAAACATTTGAAGATAAAAGTAATTTTTTCAGTGGGAGGTTCAGAGACCTTAACCATTATGACACAAGTGACTCGTTAGTCTGCACTTTCCACACACACCTATGGCCTTCAACCCAAAGATGATGATGCTGAAGATATGTAAATGTTCCATCACTAGGAAGGTATAACAGTCAAAACACTAGTAAATAACAGACACACTACCATGAGATACTACAATTTGAACATTCAACCCACTGAGGGACAATCTAAGAGCTTTACCAGTAGCCCAGAAGTGACTCTGGGCTGCTGTGTATCAAAACGTAGATATAGCATTCAAACTAATCATTTTGCTAGTGTGACTCCTTGAAGTCATTGTATGGAGAGGCCATTAAAAAAAAACACTCTATCTCTTTCTCTCTCTCTATCACGCCATTATGGGAGAGAAGAGAGAGAGAGAGAGTGAGAGAGAAACAGAAAGTGAGAGAATGAGTGAGTGAGAAAGAGAGGTTCAGAGAAAGAAATTGACAGGCAACTTCAGAGAGAATGAGAATGTGTTTTTTGTATTTGATGAATGATATACTTAGAATGAGATATTGTAGGACAAATTGAAGAACAATTTATTTGTCAAGTAAAAAAAAAGTGAGATCACCTTTCAGTATGTACCTTAAACATTTGAAGATGAAAAGGAATTGAATTAGTGAAAGGAACACAAAGACACATATATTAGAACCTTATTCTTTCAGTAGGAAGGTCTGCAACATTACTATTAGGGCACAAGTGGCTCTTTACTTTGCACTCCCCAGACATACCTATGATATTCAACCCAATAATAATGCTGGGGACTCAAGGCAATGAGGGGGTTTGTCCTCTGAGCTTCAGTTGAAGAGCCAGGCTTTAAGGTCCTTCCTGAATTGAGGTAGTGATGGTGACTGCCTGAGGTGCAGGGGCAGGGTATTCCAGCACTTTGCTGCAAGGTAGGCGAAGGATCTTCCACCAGCTGAGGTCTTCCATATGTGGGGTATGGTGGCTAGAGCTTGTTGAGCGGACCAGAGCGGTCTGGTGGGGGAGTAGAAGGTGATTTTGTGGTTGAGGTAGGTGGGTCCTGGTTTCTTTTCCTGATAGGAAGCCAGTGGAGGTGTCTTAGGTGACTAGAGATGTGTTCACAGCTGGGAATGTCCAGGATGAGTCTGGCAGAGGAGTTTTGGTTGTGCTGTAGTTTCTTCCGGTTTTTTTGGGTGGTGACGGCATAGAGGGTGTTGCCATAGTCGAGTCTGCTGGTAACCAGGGCATGGGTTATGATTTTGTGGCCAACCTTGGGTATCCATTTTTATATCTTCCGGAGAAGTCAGAGTGTGTGAAAGCAGGATGATGTGACTGAGTTGACTTGGCGAGTCATGGTGAGCAATGGGTCCAGGATAAAACTGAGGTTGCATGCATGGTTAGTTAGTGTGGGGGGTGCCGAGGGAGGAAGGCTACCAGGAGTCATCCTAAGCTGATGTGGATGGTCCCGTGATGAGTATTTTGGTCTTGTCAGAGTTGAGCTGGAAAGTAGCTGTCCTTCACCCAGGTGATGACGGCAATCTATCATCCATTTATAGAAATTCTTCTTGGCAGTAGTGTGATTTTCAGTCAGTGAGACAATCAGCTTGGTATCATCGGCATAGGAGATGATTTTCAGCCTGTGGTTTTTGACAATGGATGCGAGCAGACCATGTAGATGTTGAAGAGTGTGGGGCTCAGGGAGGAACCCTTTGGCACTCTGCAGCTGATTTCAGCAGGCCCTGACAAGGAAGGAGGGAGTATGACCCTCTGTGTTCTGCAAGACACAAAGGAGCGTATCCATTGTAGGGCCTTTCTGCAGATGGCAGCTGCATGGGGTCTTGAGCAGAGGGTGAGGTGCGAGACTGTGTTGAAGGCGGCCGATAGGTGCAGTAGGATAAGGGCTACCGTATGGCCTCAGTCGAGGAGTGAGCGGATGTCATCTGTGGCAGCAAGGAAGGTGGACTCCATGCTGTGGTTGCTCCTGAAGCCTGATTGGGAGGTGTCCAGGATCTTGTTCTCCTTGATGTGCTTGAAGAGCTGAGCATTGACGGCCTTTTCGATGACCTTGGCTGGGAAAGGCAGCAGAGAGATTGGGCAATAATTCTTGAGGTCAAGGAGGTTGGCCGTGGGTTTATTCAGGAGCGGGCAGATCTCAGCATGCTTCCAGTCCTCTGGGAAGATTGCTGTCTTTATGGAACAGTTGAGGGTGTGGCGGAGCTTGGGTGTGATGGAGGTGTTAGTTTTGTTGAGAATGTGGTGAGGACAGGTGTCTGTAGGGTCTCCAGAGAGGATATTGCTCATGATGATGCAGGTTTCATCTGTGAAGAGGGGCTCCAATGATGTAGGATCTGTGATGGTTCCATGGGTCGGAGCTGGGGGCTTGTTGGAGGGCTCAGAGGGGCTTGGAATCCAAAGCAGTCATATATGATATTCCGGTGGAAAAAGTTGGCTAGTCTGTAGCAGAGGTCTTAAGATAGAGGGATGCTTGTCGTTTCCGATTGGGCTTTGGCAAATTCTTTGACCATGCTGCAGAGGTCTTTGGTGTTGTGAGCAGTGGCGTTGACACAGTCCTGCAGGGCAGCTTTCCTGGTGACTTTGATGAGGTGGCGTGGTATTTGGTGGCAGCTTTGAAGGCCTCAAAGTCTTTCAGGGACTTGCTTTTTCTCCATCTTTTCTCTAGCCATCTGCAGGTGCGCCTGGAGACCTGGAGTGTGGGGAAGAACCAGCTGGCATTCTTGATGTTTAGCTAAGGTCTTATGGAGAGGTGCTAGGGTGTTGGTGCACTCAGAGATCCATTGGTGTAAATTCCGTGCTGAGATGTTAGCATCTGCGGTGAGGGGTGGGGAAGACTTGCTGAGGTTGTTGGAAAGCTGTTCCTTGATAATCTGGTTTCATTTTCTGCTTGAGGCTCAGAGAGTACAGATGTTAATGGTCGGTGAGGTGATGGTAAAATGGATGCAGTGGTGTTCAGTCCAGTGAAACGTGGAGGTGTTGTCGACGATGATGTTGTTGCTGATGGAAATGTTGACGCTGAGTGTGTGTCCAGCGATGTGTGTTGGTGAGGTGACCAGTTGCTTTAGTTCTATTGTGGTGAGGATGTCGAGCAAGGAGGGTGGATTTGTGTGCGATAGCCAGGCGATGTCCAGTGCAGACGCTGAGTTTCTCCATGTTTCGGTGAGAAAGGTGCTCGTCCGGGCTGGTGGAGTCTAGTATGTCCCAGATTTCTACAACAGGTGTTTTTGGAGGGAGCAAATGTTGAGGAGGATGCAGCTGAGGTGCTCTGTGTTGGTGTTTGATGGCTCAGTGGCGGGAGAGTCTGGTGCATGGTGTAGGGTGAGGGTGCAGTGGCAGTAGAAGCAGGAGAGCAGTCCATGGGTGTCTCTGGGTGATGCAAGATGGCAGGCGGCAGAGCATCCTGTGCTCAGCATGTGGAGAGTCTCGTATTACAGTAATGGGAGGACAGAGGACCAGGGTTCGTGGCACTGGGCACGGTCCAGCACGGATGAGCTTGCCTTTGGTGAGCCTTTGGCGTGCCCGCTGCACAGTGGATGCCATTAAGATGGGGAGGGAGCCAGTGGGGGGTCCAGTCAGCTGGGAGATAAGAAGGCAGGAAAGTGCTTCACAGGGAGGGAGGAGGTGGGGGCAATGGGGCAGCAGCAGCAGGGAATTGAGAACTGGAAGCATGGGGAGAGTGAAAGGCTAAAGGAGAGAGAAAGAGACATAAAAGAAAAGATAAAAATAAAATTAACAGAAAAATAAGCAAAAGTAGAAAGAGACAGCAGGATACTTACACGCAGATGGCCACTACACCACCATGGATGAGGCGTAGGTGGGAGTGGGCTTCAAACTACGAGTCAGGCAGGCTCTCGCTTCAAACACAGCAGAGGCAGCAGAGGCAGCAGCAGCGACATGTGGAGCTGTGCAGAAGAGACCTAGCAGACAGTGACCAGGAGGTCGGGAAGTCACCCTCTCAGTGCGCAGCTGCCGCCATTAAGAAGGTGAGGGAGGCGGGGGTCCGGTCAGCTCGGAGGCGGGAGGGCTGTTAAGCGCTTGCAGTGATTGAGAGGGTGGGGCAGCAGAGGCAGGGAATGGAGTGCGGGAAACACAGGGAAAGTAAAAGGCTAAAGGAGAGAGAGAGATACAAGTAAGAAAGAAAAGAAATAAAGAAAGAAAACAGAAAAATAAGCAAAAGTAAAAAGAAACCTCATGCATTAGGCTACAAGTGACCCTTTTCCTGCACTGTTCAGGCATATCTATTACATTAATCCAACAGATTATGAGGGGAAATAGATTTATATGTTCAATCCCTAGGAAAGTTTAGCAGTCAAAACACAAACAGAAAAACAAACACACTGCCATGAGATCATGCGATTTGAACATACAATTTAATGGGTGACAGTCCAAGAGCTTTACCAGTAGCCCAGAAGTGACTCAGGTTTGGGGTGCATAAAAACATAAATGAAACCCTGAAATCAAGCATCTTGCTAGTGTGACACTCTGAAGTCATTGTTTGGAGATACCATTGCAATAACAATGCAAGAAAGGATCCCCACATAAGAGTGTATATGTTTCTGTGAACATTGGAGATAAAGTGTACCTTTTTTGCCGGCAACCTATCTCACCGCAGCCTTCAGAAAAGCACAGAGTGAAAGAAATGTCTTGTTTAAGAACGCAGTGCTGATCTAGGTGAAGAACAGTTAGATAGAGAAAACAAAACAAGACTGTGAATGTAGCTATTGTAAAAATTATATAACAAAGCTAGAATAAAATATATCTAGGTTAAAGTGCGCAGCGGCTGGCCTAGTTTGCTAAAATAACTATAGCTAAAGTGGCTACACGACACCCTCGCCTTGCAGTTTCAAAGGTGGTTCAAAGCTTATTCAAATAAAGCCTACTAAAAGTAATCTTACAGCATCTATATGGGAATGTCAAAGATGACAAGTTAAAAGTCACTTGAGCATGTATTAGAAGGATAATTTAAAATGTTAATTGTGGTGTCAGGGAAAGCCGAATTTCAAAAGTCAGAGTCATTTTTAAAATCGCCAATTACATCAGGAATAATTGAAGACAGGAAATCTTCCACTTCGGCAGGTGGTAAATTAGGAAGTTAATCGCTGAGGAAAACGAAGGAGCATTCGTGTTCCAAAGCCTGAGCTCCAGCCAAGGCAGCAGCATTCCGTGGGGTTCCCAATGGTGAGTTTAGAGACTGCAAGACACCAACAGTGGATTCCTAGACCTGGAGACCTGTGGAAGAAGGGGACCCAGTCCACAAAGCACAGAAGACTCCTGGGAGAACAGGAGCCCTGCTAAGCCGGATGAAGGTGCAAAAGAAGAACCACCAATGAAGAACAACAGTCAGTACTGCACCCAGTGAGATGGATGAGGGTTCCGGGTTGGTGCAGATGATGTCCCACGCCAGTTGGAGGATTGCAGTCTGGTTTGCTTCACTGGATTCCGTCAACAAGCCTTGGCACACGCAAAGCTTGCAGTTAGTGGAAAATTGCACTGCAGGGACCAGGAGGGACCTGGTAGACTCTACCCAGGAGGGGGAGTCAGAGGGGGCTCTCAGCAACTCAGAGAGCCCATGGAAGGCCAGGCAGCATGCACAGGAGACCCACATCACAGGGACAAAGAAGGTGCAAAAGTAGACCCACGCAGCACTACGACAAAAGATCCCACAACCCCGGAGAACCACTCAGGAAACTGTGCGTTGCAAGATAGAGTGCTGGGAGCCAGAGCTACACGGTGTAGAAAGGACTTTGTGGAAGGATGCCAACAAGCCTTGGCAACTTCAAAACATGCGGTGCATGGGGTTACTGTCTTACGTGGGGAGGCAAGCTCTTACCTCCACCAAAGTTGGACAGTAGGATGTCAGGACTGTTGGGAACACTTCAGTCTACCATTTGTGATACAGGATCCATGCAACTCGTCAGGAGAGGGGACCCACGAAGCCAGTTGTCGTTGCAGAGAGGTGCCTGCTGAAACGGAGGAGTGACTTCTTCACCCCAAAGGAGATTCCTTCATTCTTCTGGTGCAGGATGAAGACAGGCTGTCCTCTGAGGCTGCACGAGTGGGAATCAGTTCCAGTTGCTGGCAGGAGCTGAAGATACAATGTTGCAGAAGTCATCTTTGCTTCTTTGTTGCAGTTTGTAGAGTTCCTGGAGGGTCCAGATGCAGTTTCTTTGGTGAAACAGTGAAGTAAAGGATGCAGAGGATTCCTCTTGAAGTCTTGCAATCTGATTCTGAAGAACCACCCAAGAAAGAGACCCTAAATAGCCCTGAAAAGGGGATTGGTCAGCTAAATAGGTAAGCACCTATCAGGGGAGGTCACCTGCTAGCACTGGCCACTCAGATATTCCCAGAGTTCCCTGCCAACTTAGAATCTAAAATGGCAAAAACCAGGAACCCTCTGCGGGAGCTCTGAGCGTGGGGAGGTGATGAACAAGGGAGTGGTCACTCTCCTTTCCTTTGTCCAGTTTCGTGCCAGAGCAGGAACATGGGGTCCCTGAACCAATGTAGACTGGATTATGCAAGGAGGGCACCAAATGGGCCCTTCAAAGCATTTCCAGTGGCTTGCGGAGGCTACCCCTTCAAAGCCTGTAACACCTATATCCAAAGGGAGAGGGTGTAACACCCATCTCCCAAAGGAAATCCTTTGTTCTATATTCCTGGGATTGAGCTGTCTGAGAGGTGGCAGCGACTGGGGCTGCCTGGAAAACCTCAGAAGGCTAGAATGGCAATATCGGGAGTCCTCTAAGGAGCCCCCAGAGTGCATGGAAGCATACAATCAGTGCTTGCAAAAGCCTTGGGGTATGATTCCAACATGTTTGATACCAAACATGCCTATGTTCGGAGTTACCATTATGTAGCTGGACATAGGTAGTGACCTATGTACAGTACACACGTAAAAGTGTGTCCTCAAACTCACAAAGTCCGGGAACATTGCCCTGGAGGTAGTGGGGGCACCTCTGCTAGTGCAGAGGTGCCCTCACACACAGGTACTCTGCACCCTGCCCTCAGAGCTAGAGGTCCTGCTATAGGGGTGACTTATAAGTGACCTGGTGCAGTGTAAATTGCAGTGAGAGGGTGCATGCACCCTTTCACACAGGCTGCAATGGCAGTCCTGTAGAAGCCTTTGCATGGGCTCGCAATGGGTGTCAAAAGTTATGCTGCAGCCCATAGGGATACCCTGGAACCCCAATACTCTGGGTACCTAAGTACCATATACTAGGGACTTATAAGGGGGCACCAGTATGCCAATTTTGGGTGAAATACTCGGTTACCAGTATGCAACAGCCATAATTTTACGGGTGATAGCATAACTACTGGGGTCCTGATTAACAGGATCCCAGTAGACATAGTCAAACACACTGACAAACAGGCCAAAAGTGAGGGTAACCAAGCTAGAAAGAGGCTCCTTTCCTACAACCTTTCAGTATGTAGCTTAAACATTTGAAGTTGAAAAGAATTTAAAGTATTTAGATGACCGCAGCTACACCTAAGCTAAAACCCTTTTATGGGTGGTCAGAGTCATAACCACTAGGCCACAAATGTCTCTTTTCTCTGTGTTGTACAGATATACTACTGACATTCAACCCAAAGAGTAAAATGGGGCAGAGATATAAATGTTCCACCTCTAAGAAGGTTTAACGGTCAAAAAACTAGTAAATAAACAAAGACACTGCCATGAGGTACTAAGATTTGAACCTTCAACCTAATGAGTAATGAGAGCTTACCAGTAAACCTGAAGTGTCTCTGGTTTGCTGTGTATCAAAATGTAACTATAACATTCAAACGAAAACATCTTGCTAGTGTGTCCCTTTGAAGTCATTGTATAAAGATACCATTGCTGTAACTATCGGCTCTATTTCTCTCTCTCTCTCTCTCTCTCTCTCTCTCTCTCTCCTTCTCTATATCTCTCTCCCCTTCCAATATGGGATGGAAGCCAGAGAGAAACAGACAGAAAAGCAGAGATTGAGAGAGGGAGAGAGATTTAGAGAAAGAGATTGACAAAGAGAACTTGAGTGAGAGAGGGAGAGAGTTTTTTTGTCTTTGGTGAATGATATGCTAAGAATAAGATATTTATGGACAAATTGAAAAGAAAAATGTATTTGTCAAGTAAAACAAAGCGAGATCACTTTTTACTATGTACCTCAAACCTTTGAAGCTGAAAGGAAATCAAAGAAGGTAGATGTCCAAAGTTAAACCTTAAGTAGAGCACTCATTTCTCAGTGTGAGAGTCTGGCACCTTAACCATTAGTCTAAAATTGACCCCTTACTTTGTGTTGGACAGACATACCTATCACATTAAACCACAAGAGTATGATGGGAAGGAGGCTTAAATGTTCTATCACTAGGAATGTTTAACAGTCAAAACACTAGTAAATAAACAAACACACTGCTATGAGATACCAGGATTTGAACATTCAACCTAAAGGGTGACCAACCAAGAACTTTACCAGTTGTTCACTAGTTATTCTGGCTTGCTGTGCATCAAAACATACCTAGAACATTGGAACCGTACATCTTGCTAGTGTGACTCTTTGAAGTCAGTATGGAGATACTATTAAAATAACAATCTCTTTCTGTCTCTCTCTCTTTTCCATCCCCTTTTGGGATTGGAGAGAGAGAGAAAGACCAAAAGTCAAAGATTGAGAAAGTGGGAGAGAGATTTAGAGAAAGAGATTGGCAATGAGAACTTGAGAGAGAAAGAGAGAGAGAGATGGACGGAGAGAGATGTTTAGATATTTGATAAATGATACACTTAGATGCAATATTTCTGGACAAATTGAAAAGAAAAATGGATTTGTCAAGTAAGAAAAGTTAGATAACCTTTCAGTATGTACCTTAAATATTTGAAGTTTAAAATAATTTAAAGTACATGGATGAGAACAGACACACCTAGACTAGAATCCTTATCCCTCAGTGTGACGGTCTGGTACCTTGGCATTAGGCCATAAGAGACTCTGGCGGTCATTACAACATTGGCGGTAAAAGCCGCTTACCGCCGTGCAGAAGACCGCCAACACACCGCCGCGGAATTCCGCCACAGCTATTATGACCCACATTTCGGAATCCGCCAAAATTCAGACACCCACACAAGTCCGCCACACCAAAGGTCAGTGATAAACTGGCGAAAACAAAACCTCCACCGTCACGCCAACAGAAATACGCCCACACTATCACGACACACGAATCCACGCGGCGGTCTTTCAACCGCGGTATTCCATTGACGGTACACACCGCCGCTCTCAAAATACACACACTCTTACAAAACACAGCCACATTGGACAATTCGAAATACACACACCTGATACACATACACACACCACTCCCACACACCCATTACAAAATAAAACACACACCCACATCACCCACAAACCCCGACCACCAAAAATTCCGAAAGAAGGCCAGGGAGCGATAGCACCAGCAAGAACAACAGCATCCACAGGCACACAACACCATCACCCACAGAACTTCCACGCACCTCACACAATTCACCACTACAAATAAGAACACTTAACACCACACACTCCACCCCACACATCACCTACACCACCCCATGGCACGGCAAAGACACCCCAGGTTCTCGTAGGAGGAGCTCAGGGTCATGGTGGAGGAAATCATCTGGGTAGAGCCACAGCTATTCGGAGCACAGGTGCAGCACACCTCAATTGCAATGAAGATGGAGCTATGGCGAAGAATAGTGGACAGGGTCAACGCAGTGGGACAGCACCCAAGAAATCGGGAGGACATCAGGAAGAGGTGTAACGAACTACGGGGGAAGGTGCGTTCCGTGGTCTCAAGACACCACCAGGTGGTTCAGCGGACTGGCGGCGGACCCCCACCTCCTCACCCACAACTAACAACATGGGAGGAGCAGGTCTTTGCGATTCTGCATCCTGAGGGCCTCGCAGGAGTAGATGGAGGAATGGACTCTGGTAAGACAAATCTTAATTATTACATCACCCACCCTACCTGCATGCCATCACATACCCCCACCTTAACCTACACCCCCAGCACCCCAACTCTTCACATATGTCCCAACATCACAAACTACCCATCCCAACACCAAGCCCTGCATGCAACAACAAAGCATGGAGACCCATCACTAAAGCATGGCCACTGCACATACCTATACAACCCCATAAACCATCCTCACACAAGGTCCCACACAGGAATGCAAGCACTGGGGTACACGGTCACCAACCCATTGCACACCATGACACACACAGATGTAATAACCATCATTTTATACCCCTGCAGGACCCCTACCCAACGTCACCGGACAGGAGGGTCCACACATGTCCACACCACCAACAGAAGTGGCCCACAGTGATGACAGCAGCTCTGTCCAACTGGATCTAGATGACCAGCCCGGCCCATCAGGGACCTCAGGACAGTCGGTTCCCCTCACCCAGTCACAGGCCACCACAGACCTTCCCCCCTCTGGAAACACCAGCATAGCACCCACCTAGCGGGCCCATACCTCCGTCCCCAGGACACGTCAATCAGCAGTGTGTCCACCACTACAGGGAACCCAGCATAACCCACCACCCCAACAACAGGGACCTGGGGGCAGTGTTAGTAGGCACACAGTCCAGGGGACGGAGGCCCAGGAACACAGGGGAACTGGGAGGGCTGCTGTGCAACAGGGGGCAGACAGGCCAAGGGAACCCACTCTCCACGAGGCCCTCTCCTCCATCACGGGAGCCTACCACCACTCCCAGGAGACGATGGCAACTGTACTGGCCAAGTTTCAGGAGACCCAGCGGCTGCAGGAGGAACAGTATATGGGTTTCAGGGAGGTCCCTGAGATCCAGGACAAAGACAGAGCACAATGCCAAGACCCCTGCCAAGAAATGAGACCACCCTGATTGTCATCCTACTGTCCCACTTTGTCACCCTGTCCATACTTTAACTGCCCCAGCTCCACTTCCTATGCCCATTTGGGCAATGCGCCTGTGAGACTAATAGACTGGACTCTGCCATGGACATTCCTCCGCTATCACCCCTCACCATTTCACTACCCCCTCCAATATTGAGCTCTTAAATAAACACACTTAAAGCACAAAACAATCTGGAGTCTGTCTGTGATTTCGAAATAGCGTATTAGCAATTACAGTGACAAAATGCTCACACAGCTCTAGTCCATGAGGAATCTAAGCAGATGTCACACAGTGGGACCCACATCTGTGAAATCGTAAGGGAAAGTGACAACTCAGTGACCATACACTGGGTGAAAACGACACACAGTAGAGAGGTAGTAGTGTTAAAGTACATGTAGTAGGCAGGTCTCTACTCTTACCTGTGTCTCATTGGAAATTTTGCTGGATCACTGTGTCCCTGTTGTTCATGTCTTCTTCCTCTGCTTCCTCGTCTTCACTGTCCACAGGCTCCACAGCTGCAACAACATCGCCATCTGGACCATCCTCCTGCAGAAAAGGCACCTGTCGTCGCAAATCCAAGTAATGAAGCATACAGCAGGCCACGATGATCTGGCACACCTTCTTTGGTGAGTAGAATAGGGATCCACCTGTCATATGGAGGCACCTGAACCTGTCCTTCAGGAGGTCGAAGGTCCGCTCGATCACCCTCCTAGTTCGCCCATGGGCCTCATTGTAGCGTTCCTCTGCCCTCGTCCTGGGATTCCTCACTGGGGTCAGTAGCCATGACAGGTTGGTGTAACCAGAGTCACCTGCAAATGGTGAGGGACAACTGTTAGACACGCACTAACCTGGAGGGATATCCCCAGACCCAGACAACCATTCCCACTGACTTGCCTCCAGGTGCTCACCTAATAGCCACACACGGTGCCTCTGGAGTTGACCCATCACATAAGGGATGCTGCTATTCCGCAGGATGTAGGCATCATGCACTGAGCCAGGGAACATGTCATTCACATGGGAGATGTACGGGTCTGGCAAACATACCATCCGTACATTCATAGAATGATAACTCTTCCGGTGTCTGTACACGTGTTCACTCCTGTGGGGGGGGGGCAAAGCCACATGGGTCCGATCAATGGCACCTATGATGTTGGGGATGTGTCCCAGGGCATAGAAATCCCCTTTCACTGTAGGCAAATCCTCCACCTGAGGGAAAACAATGTAGCTCCGCATGTGTTTCAGAAGACAACACTCTGGACAATACGTTGGAAAACATAGGCTGGGACATCCCTGATGCTATGGCCACTGTTGTTTGAAAAGACCCACTTGCAAGGAAATGGAGCACTGACAGCACCTGCACTTGAGGGGGGGATTCCTGTGGGATGTCGGATTGCTGACATCAGGTCTGGCTCCAACTGGGCACACAGTTCCTGGATTGTGGCACGGGCAAGCCTGTATATGATAATCAAATGTCGCTCCTCCATTGTCAACAGGTCCACCAACGGTCGGTACACCGGAGGATGCCGCCATCTCCTCACATGTCCCAGCGGACGGTGCCTATGAAGGACAACAGCGAGCACAAAGTCAAACAACTCAGAGGTACGTACCCACAGTTTACCCAGAACACCAATCATACACAAAAGGTGGCCTGTATGTGTGTTGAGTCTAGGCCTAGGTATGTGTGACGCAGTTGGAAATGAAGCCATGTGGGGCCCTGAAATGGCGGCTGCCTGACCTCCAAAGTGGGACAATGGGATGTGAGGTAACTGCACTGGCGTTGTACACCATCGCGGTAAGCGGTCGAAGACCCCGGCGCAATGCTGCATTGGTTAACATTGGACTCTATGGGTCCCAGGAGACAATGACGATGTACGCCGGTGGTGACGGTACGCACCGCCGTGGACGTGACCGCCATTTTCTATCTGTTCAATCACTCGATACCTGATCTTTGACAGGAGAGAACCTACACTGCAAGTGCTGCTGTGACCTCGGTCTGGAAGAGACAATGGCTTGAGTGTCTGGGGAAAGGGCCCCTGCCTTCATATCGGAGGAGTTGGAGAAGCTTGTGGATAGGGTCCTCCCCCAGTACACGCTACTCTACGGTCCTCCAGACAAACAGGTAAGTACACAAGGAGCATGTTGTATGGGCTATGCCTGTGTGGAGAGGGCTGGATGTAAGAAGGAAGGCAGGAGAGTGCTGGTTGCATGATAGACGGTGAATGCGCCACATGGCAAGGGTAGGGATGGGGGCCAATCACTTTGACGGTGCAGTTGGTAATAACTTCTCTTTTTCCCCTGTACATTTCATGTAGGTCAGCGCCCACCAGAAGAAAGATATTTGTCGTGCCATCGCCAAGGACATCCGGACCCTGGGGGTCTACCACAGACGGAGCACCCACTGCCGGAAAAGATGGGAGGACATTTGACGCTGGAGCAAGAAGACAGCGGAGGCTCAGCTGGGGATGGCCTCCCAACTTGGGAGGGGTGCCCGTCGCACCATGACCCCCCTAATGTTCAGGATCCTGGTGGTGGCCTACCTAGAGTTGAATGGGCATTTGAGGGCATCACAGCAGCCACAAGGGGGTGAGTACACTCTCATTCTGCTGACTTTGCGCGCAGTGGAGAGGTCTGGGTGGGGGAGGTGGGCTGTGGGTTTCCCTATGCTGGGCGAGTTCCATAGGCAAGGCCCCTCCGTAAGGCAGGCCATGTGGCACCCCAGCCCACCTCTGTAGAGTGCCAAGTACACCTAGTCATGCCCCTGTGTCATCTATTTGTGCAGATGTCGTCCATAGCCTTGTAGGCCCTTTCCCAGGAATTGAACAGTGGAGCCCAAGAGCGCGGCGTAGTGCAGGGGGCTTCTGTGTCTGTCGTGTCCGCCAATGGTAGCCGTAATGCATGCACTCAACATCTTTCTTCTGTCTTCCCCCCCTTTTTGTGGTCTCCCTGTTCTTGTGTGCATTAGCATCATCAGGCGGAGTAGCAGTGGCACCGGAGCACGAGGGAGCTGCATCCCACATGGTCCTGGAGGGCGACACTACGGAGTCTGAATTCACCAGTGGGACGGAGGGCGAGGGGAGCTCCACGGCGGGGACAGGAGCTGACACCAGCGACACGGACTCGTCCTATGATGGGAGCTCCCTTGTGGTGGAGGCAACATCTGTGCCCCCTGCATCTACAGGTACAGCTGCCACCCCCCCACCAGCACCGCCCTCCCAGAAGCCCCTCAGCCTTTGCCCCGTGCCCGCTCACCCAGGAGGGTGGGCATCACCTTCGTCCCAGGCACCTCAGGCCCTGCCCCAGTCCCCCCTGCTGCCCTGAGTGAGGAGGCCATTGACCTCCTCAGGTCCCTCACTGTTGGGCAGTCTACCATTTTGAATGCCATCCAGGGTGTAGAGAGGCAGGTGCAACAAACCAATGCATTCCTGGAGGGCATTCATTCTGGTCAGGTGGCCCTTCATCAAGCTTTTCAGACTCTGGCCTCAGCACTGATGGCAGACATTGTCCCCGTCTCTAGCCTCCCCCCTCCAACTTCCTCCACCCTGACCCAATCCCCTGTACCTCAGCCTATCCCAAGCACACCTACAGACCAACATGCACACACCTCAACACCCAAGGGAAGCTCAGGCAAACATAAGTACCACACATCCCATAGGCACTCACGCAAGCATCACACACATGCAGACACACCAACATCCGCTGCCTCCACTGTGTCCCCCTCCTCCTCGTCTCCCTCCTCCCTCCCAGTCTTGTCTACACTCACACCTGCATGCACTACCTCTACAGCCACTACGTCCCTCTCCAGCACACCAACTACCACACCCCGCTCACGTGCAGTCACCACCCCCACTACCATTCACACGTCCCCTGTGTCCTCTCCCAGTGTGTCTGTGACGCCCCCTCCCAAGATACACAAATGCAGGCACACACCCACCCAACAGTCATCCACCTCACGACAGTCTCCAGCTCATGCACCTTCACCCAAAGTCACCAAATGTACACCTCCTACAACCACCACCTCTTCCTCCACTCCCAAACCCCCTCCAGCTACCCGTCCCAGTGTGTCCAAAAAACCTTTCCTGTCCAACCTTGACCTCTTACCCACACCTCCCCCACCCCATCTGTCTCATAGGCCCCGAACTAGCACCTCAGCCACAACATCTCCGGGACCAGTGGTGCCTGTAGTCACCGGAATCTGGAGTGCACCGGCCACCAGGGCAGCCAGTGTGGCACGGAGCCACAGCACAGACAGTCCCCCACCTGTGAAGCATCAGAAGTTGGCCAGTGCCCAGCGGAAGAGGGGGAAGACTCCAGCCACCAAAGCTGCTCCCAGGGGTACTGGTGCGAGTGTGGAGTCAGCTGTGACACCTTCCAAGGTGGGGAAGGGCCACAAGAAACCCAGAAAGTCTGGGAAGAGCAGCACAGCGGAGAAGACCGCCATCATCCCCGATGCCCAGGAGGCCACCGCCAGCACCAGCCCACCTGCCCAGGAGGCCACCACCAGCATCAGCCCAGCTGCCCAGGAGGCCACCGCCAGCACCAGCCCACCTGCCCAGGAGGCCACCACCAGCATCAGCCCAGCTGCCCAGAGAGGCCACCGCCAGCACCAGCCCAGCTGCCCAGGAGGCCACCGCCAGCACCAGCCCAGCTGCCCAGGAGGCCACCGCCAGCACCAGCCCAGCTGCCCAGGAGGCCACCGCCAGCACCAGCCCAGCTGCCCAGGAGGCCACCGCCAGCACCAGCCCACCTGGCCAGGAGGCCACCACCAGCACCAGCCCCGCTGGGCCATTAAGGACCGCCAGCACTATCCCCGCTGGGCCATGAAGGACCGCCAGCACTAGCCCCGCTGGGCCATGAAGGTCCGCCAGCAAAAGCCCCGCTGGGCCATGAAGGACCGCCAGCAAAAGCCCCGCTGGCCCATGAAGGACCGCCAGCACTAGCCCCGCTGGGCCATGAAGGACCGCCAGCAAAAGCCCCGCTGGGCCATGAAGGACCGCCAGCTAAAGCCCGCTGGGCCATGAAGGACTGCCATCAAAAGCCCCGCTGGGCCATGAAGGACCGCCAGCAAAAGCCCCGCTGGGCCATAAAGGACGTGAAATGGAGACCGCCATCTCAAGCACCGCTGAACAGGGCACCGCCGCCTCAAGCACCGCTGAACAGGGCACTGCCGTCTCGAGCACCGCTGAACAGGGCACCGGCGTCTCAAGCACCGCTGAACAGGGCACCGCCGTTTCAAGCACCGCTGCACAGGGCACCGCCGTCTCAAGCACCGCTGAACAGGGCACCGCCGTCTCAAGCACCGCTGAACAGGGCACCGCCGTTTCAAGCACCGCTGCACAGGGCACCGCCGTCTCAAGCACCGCTTAACAGGGCACCGGCGTCTCAAGCACCGCTGAACAGGGCACCGCCGTCTCAAGCACCGCTGAACAGGGTACCGCCGTCTCAAGCACTGCTGAACAGGGCACTGCCGTCTCAAGCACCGCTGCACAGGGCACTGCCGTCTCAAGCACCGCTGAACAGGGCACCGCCATCTCAAGCACCGCTGAACAGGGCACCACCGTCTCAAGCACCGCTAGCCCATGAGCGGCAGGGGCACTGACGCAACTGAGTCCGTCACGGGGTGAATGATGCACTCTGGGCACCACGGCCCCTCCAGAACCAGTGGAGACTGTCATCCACTACTTCTGTCCTTAGCAGGATGAAGCACTCTGGGCACCATGTCCCCTCCAGAACCAGTGGAGAGATCCATCCACTACCTCTGTCCTTCACAGGATGAAGCATTCTGGGCACCATGCCCCCTCCAGAACCAGTGGAGGGATCCATCCACTACCTCTGTCCTTAGCAGGATGAAGCACTCTGGGCACTATGCCCCCTCCAGAACCAGTGGAGACTGTCATCCACTTGTGAGACTGTGGCTTTGCACTCCCCAGGATTGAACAGTGGGCAACCCACCCACTGTAGAGGCTTGGGAGACTGTGGCTTTGCACTCCCCAGGATTGAACAATGGGCAACCCACCCACTGCAGAGACTTGTGAGACTGTGGCTTTGCACTCCCCAGGATTGAACAGTGGGCAACCCACCCACTGTAGAGACTTGAGAGACTGTGGCTTTGCACTCCCCAGGATTGGACAGTGGGAAACCCACCCACTGTAGAGACTGTGGCTTTGCACTCCCCAGGATGGAACCATGGGCATGTGGCCCCCTCGTGGATTTGCCGTCATGCACTCAAGCGGCTGAGGTGCCCCCCCTTTCCCTCCCCCTGAGGTGCCTGTTTAGTTGCTCTCTGATGCCCCTGCAGTGTTCTCTCCGTCATGGTCGGGGATCTTGTGTGGGCCTCGCCCATACCGTGTGGTCCCAGTGTTCCACGGACTTTCTTAGAGCACTACCTGGACTACTATGCTTGGTATATAATTTGTACATGGTGTATACATATATATTTCTGCCTACTTGCTTTTAATATATTACAATGGTTACACTCATTTTCTATTGTCTTTGCATTCTTCCGGCGGGTTTGGGGGGTGGAACTGTGATGTATTGATATGCATTAGTGTGTGTGTTGTAGTGGGTGAGGGTGGGGGTGGGGATGTTGCGTGTGTGTGTCCCTGTTTTTTCCCTCCCCCTCCCCTGTGTCGTTGGTGCAGTACTCACCGTGGTCTTCGCCGCCGGCATTCGTGCTCCTGTTAGAGGAGCAGGATGACTATTGCAGGGCGAATTTGGAGTTCCGGGTCCATGGCGTCCTCGTTCCTCGTGGGGTGTGTAGAGGTGAGCGTTTTTCCTTGGGGATTCCTGTTTCCACCGTGTTTTTATCCGCGGTGAATCCGCCCCGGAAAAGGTGGCGGATTGGCCTGTCATAATAGTGTGGGCGGTACATTGTCTTCCGCCTGTCTGTTGGTGGTGACTGCCAAGCTGTTTGTTTGTACCGCCGTGGCGGTCGGAGTGTTAAAGTGGCTGTCTTTGTTGGCGGTTTCCGCCACGTCGTAATTGCAAATTTTTTACTGCCGGCCTGTTGGCGGTCTTACCGCCGCTTCAACACCGACCGCCAGGGTTGTAATGACCACCTCTGTGCTTTGCACTCTACAGACAGGCATATGGCATTCAACCAACAGAGTATGATGAGAAAGAGATTTAAATGTTCCATCACTAGAATGTTTAACAGTCAAAACCCTAGTAAATAAACCAACACACTGCCATGAAAAACTAGAATTTGAACATTCAACCTAATGGGTGACAGACCATCCCATTATGGGATGGAATAGAGAGAGACAGACATAAAGTGAGAGACTGAGAGAGAGGGGAGATATTTTTAGAAAGAGAGTGACATAGAGAACTTGCAGGAGAGAGGAGAAGAGAGATTTTTTAGTGTTTGATAAACAATATTCTTTCAATTAGATTTTCCAGACATATTTGAATGAAAAATGTATTTGTCAAGTAGAAACAGTAAAATCACCTTTCAGTATGTACCTAAAACATCTGAAGTTGAAAAGAAATTAAAGCAGGTAAATGATCACAGACACACCTAGACAAGAGCCCTTGTCTCTCAAGGAGTGGGCTGGAAACCTTAACCATTAACCTCTTCAGAATACCTATGACATTCAAGGGGTAGGATGTGGGAGAGACATAAATGTTCTATCACTAGGAATGTTTAACAATCAAAACATTAGAAAATAAGCATATGTACTACTATGAAACATTAGAATTTGAAATTTCAACCTAGTGAGTGACAATTCAAGAGCTTTACCGGTATCCTGCAAGTGACTCTGATCTGCTGTGTATCAAAATGTAACTATAACATTCGAACCAAACATCGTGCTAGTGTGACTCTTTGAAGTCATAGTATAAAGATACCATTGCAATAGCAATCTCTTTCTCTCTCTTTGTATTCCATCAAATTATGGTATGGAAGAGAGAGAGAGAGATAAAGTGAGAGATTTAGACAGAGGGAGAGAGATTTAGAGAAAGAGATTGACAAAGAGAACTTGAGAGAAAGAGGGAGAGAGATTCTTTAATCTTTTATGTATGATGTACTTAGAATGAGATATTTGCTGATAAATTGAAAAGAAAAATGTATTTGTCAAGCAAAAAAGGGAGATCACTTTTCAGTATGTAGTTTAAACATTCGAAGTTAGAAGGAAATTAAAGTAGGTAGATTACCACAGGCACACTTTGACTAGTGATCTCCACCTTCAGCGTGAAGGTCTAAGACCTTAACCATTAGGCCACAAGTGACTCCTTCCTTTGCACTCCACAGACATACCTATGACATTCAACCAAAATAGTATGATGGGGAAGAGACTTAAATGTTCTACTACTAGGATTGTTTAACAATCAGAACACTAGTAAGTAAACAAAGACACTGCCACGAGTGCTAGGATTTGAACCTTCAACCTACTGACTATCAATCTAGGAGCATTACAATTAGGCCAGAAGGACCACTCTTTCGCTGTGTATCAAAACATATCTATAACAATAGAATGAAACATCTTGGTAATGTGACCTTTTGAAGTCATTATATGGAGAGACCATTGCAATACATCTCTCTCTCTATCCCTCTCTCTCCTTCTACCTCTCTCTCTCTCTCTATCTTCCATCCCACTATGGAACACATACAATTAGGCCATACATAACTCCTCAAGGTAAACTGTCCTGCCATATCTCTGACATGGAACCAAAAGAATATGATGGGAAATAGACTTAAATGGTCCATCACTAGAAAGGTTTAATAGCCAAACACTAGTAAATAAAGAAATGCACTGCCATGAGATACTAGGATTTGAACTTTCAACCTACTGAGTGACCATTCAATAGGTTTACAATTAGGCAAGAAGCAACTCTGTTCTGTTGTGCATCAAAACGTAACTGTAACATTCAAACCCAATAGAGTGCAAATTACAGCTCTGTCCCTTGATTCACTGAAGTCATTAGACTGGGACAAGCTTTATTTTAACAACGTAAAGAGTGGAAAAACTAACTTAGAAAGCTGCACTGACACATTTTAAATGTGCAATTTGCTTGTATTTCAAAATTTAACATATGTGTCTTTTCATTTAACTTTAGACTATGGCCCTCATTATGACATTGGCGCAAATCCCACTTACCGCCATGCTGACTGCACCAACACATCGCCGTGGCGGCAGATATCCGTTCACCATATTATGACACACATACACCTATCCGTCACTATTCAGCCACAGACACAAGTCTGCAACACCAAAGGTCAGTCATAAACTGGCAGTATCCAAACCCACACTGTTACGCCAACAGAACCACCCCCATCTCATTATGACCCACAAATCACCACAGTGGACATTCAACCGTGGTAAACCATTGACAGTACATACCACCACGCTCAAAATACACACACACATAAATAACAACATTACATTGGTCAATTTGAATAACACACACCTGACACCCATACACACACCAAACCCACGGCACTATAAAACACACACCCATATAACCCACAACCCTTTACGACTACAAATAATTGCCACCAGAGAGAGACAGCAAGACCACTCACACAACCAGAGCCACATACCACTCACACTTATACACACTCACGCACCCCACATCACACACCCCAACACATTACCCTACATACCTTACACAACAACCATGGCACCACAAAGATTCTCAGAGGAGGAGCTAAGGGTCATGGTGGAGGAAATCATCAGGGTAGAGCCTCAGCTATTTGGAGCACAAGTGCAGCAGGTATCTATAGCTAGGAAGATGGAGCTATGGCGGAAAATCATGGACAGGGACAACGCCATGGGACAGCACACAAGAACTAGGGATGACATCAGGAAGAGGTGGAACAACCTACGGGGATGGTACGTTCCATGGCAGCAAGACACCAACTCGCTGTACAGAGGACTGGCGGTGTACCCCCACCTCCTCCCCCACAAATGACAACATGGGAGGAGCAAGTCTTGGCAATCATGCATCCTGAGAGTCTGGCCGGAGTAGTAGGAGAACTGGACTCTGGTAAGTCAACTCTATACTACTACTACCCCCCTACCTGCATGCGAACACATACCCCCACGCTCGCCCTCACTCCCATCACTCCACCACCTCCCACACACCCCACCATCACATCCCACTCATTCCAATGCCAAGCCCTGCATGCACTACCAATGCATGGACATCACTCACAGCCCTGCATGGACACCTATCACCAAAGCATTCACAATAGAGAGAATCAGCTAGCCCACAATATACCAACTTACACAAGTGAAAGCTTTCAGGGCAAATACAACCCACCAATGCACAATATGTCACACACAGAAACAATAACACTTAATTTACATCCCCACAGGTATCCCAGCCAACGTCACGGGAGAAGAGGTGACAGCACTATCCAGTACCCCAACTGAAGAGGCCCACAGTGATTAAAGCAACTCTGGTCGCCTGGATCTGGATGACCAACCTGATCCATTAGGGACCTCTGGACAGACGGTTACACCACCACAGAGCCTCCCCCATCTGGAAACAGCACCCACCCAGCGTACCTTTGTCCCCAGGACACGTCAATCAGCAGTGTGTCCACCTCTACAAGGACCCCAGGGCACACCTCATACCCAAGACAATCTGGGACCTGGGGTCAGTGGCAGTGGGCACACGGTTCAGGGGACAGAGGCACAGGACAACAGGGAAACTGAGAGGAGTGCTGTGTGCCAGGGGGAGGACAGGCCCAGGGAATTGACTCTCCAGGAAAGACTCCCTGAGATCCTGGGAGCATATCAACATTCCCAGGACACAACATCTGAACTTCCTTCCACCTCCGCTGCCGCTAGTGGACAGGAGGCCCCACCACAGGACCAACAAGCCACCAGCACCCCTCCCCCTGAAGAAGGATAACCACCCTGCAAACATTCCCTGTGATCCAGGCAGAAGCCAGAGACTATTGCCAAGGCCCCCACCAGGAAATTAGACTCTCCTGATTGTCACCCTTGTGTCCCATTCTGTCACCCTGTCCACCTTGAACTGCCATTTCTCCCCTTCCTATGTCCCCTTGGACAATGCACCTGTGCTACAAATAGACTAGAACTATACCCTGGACTCTCCTCCATTATCACCCCATCCCCTTGCACATGTCCCTCAATATCTTACACCCTTGGAAAAAAAACAAGTATGGAGTCTTTTATATTTTTAAAGTATATATTCGCCTAACCAGGTTCAAACATTGCAATTCAACTGTACAGTAATTGTGCATATAGGAAAGACCTGTATTTGGCTGCAGTGATCACACCAGGAGCAATAGTGGGGCACCAACATGTGTAAAATGAATTGCCAAACGGTACAGTAAGTGGGCATGGAAGTGGGAAATAACAGCATGCCAGTGCCAAACATATACAAAATATTGACAATGAAATGTGAAGTAACACTGTCTTACCTGTGTGTCATTGAAAGTATTGTTGTATCACTGCTGTTCTGTTGTCCTCATGCTCATCCTCTGCCTCCTTATCCTCACTGTCCACAGGGTCCACTGCTGCCACACAGCCATCTCCAGCTCCTCCTCCTAGAGAAAAGGCACATGGCTTCTCAAGGCAAGGTTGTGCAGCATGCAGCATGCCACGATTATCTGGCAGACCCTCTTGGGTGAGTATTAGATGGGTGTTAGATGGAGGCACCTAAACCTGGCCTTCAGGAAGCCAAAGGTACTTTTGATTCTCCTTCTTGTTCCCCCATGTGCCTCACTGTAACGCTCTTCTGCCCTTGTCCTAGCATTCCTCAATGGGATCAGTAGCCATGATAAGTTGGGGTAACCAGAGTCACCTGCAAATATTGAGGGACAACATTGAGCCACAAACTATCCCATATGGCCCACACCATACCCATACACCAACACATACTAGGTGGGATCCAGGGCTCACCTATTAGCCACACCCTGTGCCTCTGTAGTTGGCCCGTCACATTTGGGATGCTGCTATTCCTCAGGATAAAAGCATCATGCACTGACCCAGGATACTTAGCATTGACATGGGAGATGTACTGGTCCGCCAAGCACACCATCTGTACATTCATGGATTGGAAACTCTTACAATTTCTGAACACCTGTTCTTTGTGACGGGGGGAACAAATGCAATATGAGTTCCATCAATCGCCCCAGTTATGTTGGTGATATGTCCCATTGCATAGAAGCCTGCCTTCACTGTGGCCAAATCCTCACCTGGGGGAAAACAATCTAGCTTCACATGTGTTTAATCAGGGCAGACAACACTCTTGTTAGCACTATTGAGAACATTGGCTGTGACATTCCTGCTGCCAAGCCCACTGTCACTTGGAAAGAACCAGTTGCCAGGAGAGCACTGATAGAACTTACACAAGAGGGGGGATACCAGCGGGGTGACAGATAGCAGATATCAGGTCAGGCTCCAATTGGGCACACAGCTCAGTGATTGTGGCCCTGTCACGTCTATAGGTGAGGATGATATGCCTGTCCTCCAGTGTTGCCAAGTCCACTAGGGGTCTGTACACAGGGGTATGTCTCCCCCCCTTGAAATGGTGTCCACCTGTCCTGTGTGGCGGGACAGGTGGAAGTAAGGTAATTCTGCTGACGTTGTGAGCCATTACTGGAGGCGGTCTGGAACAGTGTGCAACTCATCATTGGTTAACATTGGGCCCTATGGAGTACAGTGGCCAATGGTGATCTATGCCGGCGGTCACAGAATGCACCGCCGTGGACGTGACCGTCATTTTCTATCTGATCATTCACTTGCTACCTGACCTTCAACCTACACTACATGAACCTACCATGGCCTGTGTGACTAGAGATAGGGCTGCTGCCTTCACCTCGGCGGAGTTGGAGCGACTGGTGGATGGGGTCCTACCACAGTATGGACTGCTGTATGGGCATCCAGACCAACAAGTGAGTACACTGTAAGCACAATGCATGTGGCATGAATTCATGTACTGGTGTGTGTGAAGGCCTTGTGTAATGGGGGTGGGTGGATGTTCTCTGGGAGGTGTATTGGTTGTGTGCTGGGCCAAGTGTGTGCAAATGGTGATGTGAAGAGGTATTGTGGATCATAAGTGTAACAGGAAGGACTGTCTGACTAATACTATTTTCCTGTGTGTATTGCCTCTGCAGGTCAGCGCCCATCAAAAGAAGGGTATATGGCATGCCATCGCCAAAGACGTGGGGTCCCTGGGGTTCTACTGCAGGCGGAGCACCCTCTGTCGGAAATGGTGTAAGGATCTGAGACATTGGGCACGGAAGACAGCGGAGGCCCAGCTGGGGATGGCCTCCCAACGAGGAAGGGGTGCCCGTCGAACCCTGACCCGTCTGATGGCCAACATGCTGGCGGTGGCCTATCCTGAGCTGGATGGGCGCTTGAGGGCATCAGAGCAGCCACAAGGGGGTGAGTACAGTGCCCATCATTACAACTTGCGCATGGTAGGGTGGTATCCGGGTGGGGGATGTGTGTCAGTGGGTGCCCCTAGCTCAGCCCTGACATTGCAGAGTAGGTCCCCTGGTGGCAAGGGTCCTGAAGGGATAATCCTGCAACCTAGCTCGTACGCATCCACAAATGGTCAGGGCTGTGTGGGTCCAAGGTGTGCTGCATTTGGTGGTGTGTGCCCCTCCCATGCCTTGATGGCTAGCAAAATAACTGGTAGTGCAATGCATAGTGCTTAGGGCTGTTCCCTGAGTGTAAGAGTGGTGTGTACGCCAACGGTGGTGTTGGTGCAGCCATTGACCAAGTGTATCCTTTGTCTCCCCCCCCCTTTTTGTTTTGTCACCCTGTCCTCATGTGCATTAGCATCATCTGGTGGAGGAGCAGAGACACCGGCGATGGAGGGAGCTACATTCCAAAAGGCCCCAGGAGGCAGAGTCCACCGACGGTGAGGGCACCAGTGGGACGGAGCACGGCAGAGACTGGAGGGGACAGTTCAGACACAGATACCTCCTCCAAAAGAGGCTCCTTGGTGGTGGCGGACACCTCTGTGACCTCCCCAGCTACAGGTACATCTGCCACCCCGTACCAGCACCGCCCTTCTAGCAGCCCCTCATCGAGTTGCCCGTGCCTGCTCACCCAGGAGGGTGGGCATCCCCTTCGCCTCAGGCACCTCAGGCCCTGCCCCAGTAAGCCCTGCTGCACCTGAGTGAGGAGGCTATTGACCTCCTGACATCCATCTCTGTAGGGCAGTCAACCATTGCGAATGCCATCCATGGGCTGGCAGCCCAAATGCAACAAACTAATGCATTTCTGGAGGGTATTTACAATGGCCTGGCGGCCCAACAGAGATCGATCCAGGCTCTGGCCTCCTATCTGATGGCAGCCATTGTCCCTGTTTCCACCCTACCCCCTCCAACTTCCTCTTCCCAATCACATTCCCCTCAACCCCAACATGTCCCAAGCACACAGGCAGATGAGCATGCACACAAAACAACAAACAAGAGTGGCACAGGCAAACACAAGCACCACACATCATCCCACAGGCACTCACACAAACACCATCCGGATGCAGACATACCAACATCCACAATTTCCACTGTCTCCCCCTCCTCCTCCTCCTCCTCCCTTCCAGTTGTGTCTACACTCACACCTGCATGTACTACATCCTTATCCACTACCAGCATCACCACCACACCTAACAGAACACACACCTCACTGGCAGACACCTTCACAACAGCCTTGCACACGCCTGCTGTGTCCTCTCCCACTGTGTCTGTCCCCCCAAAGTACACAAATGCAAGCACTCAGACACCCAACAGCCATCCATCTCACAACAGCATTCAACCCATGCACCTGCACCCAAAGTCAGCAGACGGACACCTACAACCACTCCCTCTTCCTCCACTCCCAAACCTTCTCCCTCTTCCCACCCCAATGTCCCTAAGAAGCTTTTCCTCTCCACTATTGACCTCTTCCCTACCCCTCCCCACCCCGTCCTTCACGTCTGGCCAGGGTGGCAAAACCCTAGGCGAGCACCTCAGCCACCCAGTCCACTGGCCCAGTTGTCTCCACACCCACTTGTGGTGGGAAAGGATCCAGGGCATTTGAGAAGAGGGTGAAGGAGCCTGCACCTGGCAGCCTCAAGGAAAGGGTGCCTGCCCCAGCTGCTGCCTGGAAGGTCAAGGAGCCAGCCCCAGCTGCTGCCAGGAAGGGCAAGGAGCCAGCACCAGCTGCTGCCCGGAAGGTCAAAGAGCCAACCCCAGCTACTGCCAGGAAAGGCAAGGAACCAGCACCAGCTGCTGCCAGGACGGGCAAGGAGCCAGCACCAGCTGCTGCCAGGAAGGGCAAGGAGCCAGCACCAGCCTTCCCCCACCAGCAGCACCACCACCACCCCTAGGCAGCTGTCCAAGGCTGCAGGGGATGGGCTGGAACCTCCCCCCACCAGCAGCAGTACCACCACCACCACAACTGTGCAGCCATCCGAGGCTGCAGGGGATGGACTGGAGCCTCCCCCCACCAGTGGCAGCACCACTGGGCAGCCAGTCACTGCCTGCAGACGGTATGTACTCCTGCGTCCATGGGCTGCTGTGCAGCCTGCCCTCTGCAAATCCAGTTGGTATGACACCCACCTGAGAGACTTTGACCGTGCACTCCCCAGGATCAAGAGCACAGGGCACAATGCCCCCTCCAGAACCGGTAGGTAAGACACGCACCAACCCCAGCCTCCCCAGGATCAAGAGCAAAGGGCATGATGCCTCCTCCAGAACCAGTGGGTAAGACACCCACCAACCTCAGCCTCCCCAGGATCAAGAGCGCAGGGCATGTTGCTTCCTCCAGAGCATGTGGACAAGTCACCCACTTGAGAGACTGTGGCCTTGCACTCCCTAGGACGGAGCACAGGGCATGTTGCCCCCTCCAGACCATGTGGGCAAGTCACCCACTTGAGAGACTGTGGCCTTGCACTCCCCAGGACAGAGCACAGGGCATGTTGCCATCTCCAGAGCATGTGGGGAAGTCACCCACCTGAAAGACTGTGGCCTTGCACTCCCCAGGACCAAGCATGGGGCATGTTGCCCCTTCCAGAACCAGTGTCTTGTTCCATCTGCCGGGTGAGGTGCCCCCCGTTCCCCATCCCCTTGAAGTCCCTGCCTATTTTCCAACTGATGCCTCTGCAGTGTTCTCTCCGTGTTGGTGCAGGTGACAAATGGGGCCTTGGACTTCAGCCTGTGGCCCTGTGGCCCATGCACACTGAGGACTGGGCAGTGTCCCTTAAACTCTACATTTGTATATACCAGTTACATTGCATATTTCCTATTTCTACTGTGTTGATCTTATTACACTCACTTTAGTAAAATCTTGACGTTGCATAATTCATCCGAGGTACAGGGTATTTATGTTTTCTTACTGTAGCTAATTGTGTGTCTGGTGTTGGGGATGGGAAGGTTGTGCATGTATGTGTTACTCCCTTTTTCTTCCCCCCTCCCTTGTGTGCTAGGCAGCTATACTCACCGTTGTCGTCTTCGCCATCGTTGGTGTTCATGGTGGAGCAGGACGTAGAAAATCATTGGTAATACATGCAGCTCGGGCTCCATGGAGGCGTGGTTGTTCCCTGTGTCTCCAATGGTGAGTCCTTTCACCTCTGTGCAGTGTTTCTGCCTGGCTTTTGTACCGGCCCGGAAAAGGTGGTGGATTGCAGGGTCTTTAAACAGTGGGCGGGACATTGGCTTCCTTCTGGCTGTAGGTGGCTTCCGCCGTGGTAGCTGTTGTTTCTGCCCTGGCAGTCGGTGTGGTAAAGTGGGTGTCTATATGAGTTCTTAAAGCTATGGTCATAATTTGGCGGTAATCACCGCCAGCCTGTTGGTGGTATTACTGCCACTTTGTCACCGACTGCCAGGGTTGTAATGAGGGCCTAAGTGTGCACATCAAATGATATTGAATTTCTAAGGATTAATGAGTGATTTATGAGTTTAAAGATTTGTGCATTATTGGGAAAAATGCTCTTCTCTGTCATATTTAATGAAATTCAATAAGAGAGTTTTCTGTTTGATATGAATTATTTTATTGAAAAGTCCACACTTATACTACTTATTAAATTTTGCATGTATTTTATTAAAACGTATTAACTTAATGTAATTCAACAATATATTTATGTTAGCTAAAATGAGGTCTACAGAGCTTGCATGTTGTAGTATGTAAACCGTTGAAATATTTTTTCCGAATGTGCATCCTTCTTTTAGATTTTGTTCCTATGAGAAACAAAGTCCCATCTTAAAAAAGTCTATTGCATAACTGTGGAATTCATGCCTATTTGGCCTTGAGAATTTAGTAGTAAACGAACATGGACTAAGATATATACAAATGTTACAACATGTTCTGAGTCACACAGAAGCTAGAAGTTCCCATGGGAAAATGTTGAACTGTAGCAACCTAGAGTCTGGTGATAATTTATGAGTGGATGATACCTATTCAACGTAACATGAACTGACACCTTTGACGAATCAGAACATTCTATGTGAACTGATATACTGTTGAGAATTCAAACTTTGCATAGAGCAGTCCGGTCCCAGTCTTGTCTTGGTCAGAGATAGATACTTTCCTGATGCTTGCAGATGCTTTGCTGAACCGATGCTTTGCTGATGAAGATTCCCTGAATGCTAAATACTTTGGAGAGGTATTTTCTTCTCTGTCATTTGCGATTGCCCCTTAAAACATCCTCTAGGTTAGAAATTCCACAATGCTTTGTTTTATTTTATTTTTATTTAGTTATTGACCTCTAACCCAAGTTATTCTTTTTCAAAATTATTTTTGTCCTTTTTGTATTTTTTATTTTGCCTGCATGTGTTCCTCCCCCCAAATGTATTTCCCTAATTTGGTTAGCTGTAGGGTTGACATGTGCCAAGCCAAAGGTTATTGACTTTGCTAAATTTGAATTGACTAATGATTATAAATTCTGATCAGCATGTGATATCTGTATCAAAGATATTTCCATTGACTTTAAGTATTATCCTTCTTGGATGCTTAATTTTGTTGATGTTAGTATGCTTGAATTTGTTTAGTCACCTCGGGCAACCCTTGGTGATTATATATCTTTACCATTTGGTTCTGCGCATTGTCTACGTGATTTTGAGCTTGTGTTTGGAATAAACCTTTTAATTTTATTCTCGATTGGAGTCTCCGTGGCCATATTGGGCATGGTGTCTAAATTATTTGCATGGTGTTGAAGTATTGTTGGTGGTTTACCACACATCTTTGTGGGTCTGTTGACCTTGTTGCACATTTGATTCCTGTGAAGGATGAAAAATGAATCCACAGTTCTGGTAGCAGACTGATGGTTTCATCCCAGAAGAAGGGAACTCATACTTTTGCTAGTGCTAAAAAAGATAGGATTGAACCCATGTCATTGCCCAGTCCAAATATTGCCCACCCTGTAATTCGTTCATTCCAGAAATTGATGAAGTTCCAGCGTTGCAATTACAACTGACGCTTTGCATGAGTATAAATAGGGTTTTTGTGCTTGCAATGCTTTTGGCTTGAAGATTGTGGTGACGTGTGATGTAGTGAAGTGTTTTGTGGAGTGTTCATACTTGAAGAGATTGTGGCGCATTGTGTTAAAAAATATCAGTGGTTGTTGTTGTTGAAGGGTCCTTTGTGGACTAAGATCCCCGAGTAATGTAAAAGTGTAGAAGACACTTGGCTAATTTATTGCCTGTAGTGAGGTACTTGTCATGAGATGTCCTTGTTGTGCCAGTAGCTTTCCTTGAGTGAGTGTGAGTTGTTTGTTGGTACTAACTGAATCCTGAGTGCACATGGAGGATCTATATCAAGCTGAGGGAGAATTGCTGATTAATTTTCACTTGTTATGTAATTGTGATAGCCACAGTCAGAAGTGTAGCATGTACAGCTCTCAAAGTCATTGAGTTCCTACCTGCAGTGTGCAGACAGGTTATTGGTTTTTGCTCACAATATTTTGCATTATGTGTGAGTGAGCCATTGTGTGAGAGGCAATTGCAAAGTGATTGCAGCTGAGGAGAGAAGTGAGTGATCTTATTCTGTTCAGCACTAGTATAAGTTGGATAGTGGGAAGCTGTGGTGGCTAGTACCATGTTGCTATAGGTTGAGAACAGCGTGCAAAAAAAGATTGTTGAATTGAAATTAATTCCAGAATTGTTGCGGAAATGTTTCAAGGCATTAAGAAGCGCATCAAGTGGAGATGTGCTTATTCCTGTTAGAGTGGGCAAAGAAGTACCACCCAAGGGAACACCAACTTATGAAGTGTCAGAAAGAAAAGGAGTTTCAGCATGCGTATGGCCTAAACAGAGGTGTAAAATAATTGAGAAAGAGTGTCCATTAACCTTTTCTCAGTATGGAACATTTACTTTGAGAGTGTTAAACAATTTCAGGTGAGTAATGTGAGAATTAAAGCCTCCCCTGAGACCCACATATTATGAAGTCTTTGCTATTTGGGAACTTGTTGCAATACAGAGAGCAATATCAAAATTTGAGAACAGAATGCAGAAAGCAGTTAAGACATTAGCGGAAACTAGATGAAATTCCCAACAAAAAATATGGAGAGATACTAGATGGACTAATAATGTTTCCATCTATCACTGAAGAAGGTGATGGGAGTACAAAACCTAAGACTCGGAAGAAACAGACAGCAAAAGCAGAGCCGACAGCAGAAGATGAAGGTAAATGACAGTTACATATGAGAGTGATTCAGAAGATAAGTTCATAAATCAGCTTCTAATGAATTGTTACCCAAGATATCATTCAGTTGAGGCATAAACGTGTAGTGGAGCAGTGCGGAATATTGTCCTGAATGTGCCAACTGCTCCAGTTGCACAGACCCCGATTTAGGGAGTTCCAAGAACACCTGCAAATTCAGTGACACAAGTGCCTGTGGTTTGTCCACCAGTTCCAATTGTTAGTACCACACAGACCATTTCATGCCCAGTTGTAAATCAGGTAATGCCAAGTCTTAACGTGAATCAAATGATGCAAACACCTAATATGACCACACCTGTGCAGAATTCTAACCAAAGCAACATATGCCTATGTATACACCAATTCAGACAATGTCAAATGTTACTCCAAGTTAAACAGGACAGACTTCCAGTATTGTTTTAAGAGGTCAAAGTACTGGAATGACAATTCCGCAGAGTTAGACAAGTTTCATGGGTCCCGATGCACTAACAGATCCCCTGACTTAATGTCCATTTGTTCCCTTGTATACTTAAGGTAACCCTGGAAGTAATGTCCATTCAATGAATGTTTCAGAAGTTCCTGAAACACCAGCTGCATCTGCTGGGATATCACCAATTGGTATGCAGAGATCTGTTCTTTCAAACAATTCGAAGACAGAGAGATCACCTTCATTTGGTTCACCCTTGACTATTACACAAATTGCAGAACCTAACCAAATGCTAAATGCAAATGTGAACCAGATATCATCACATTTTCCTTTAATTGATTTGAGTTATGAGGAATTTTTAGAAACATTTCACATTGATAGTTCCGGTGATGAGGATTGCATGTTAGCTGCATCGTTGGAGGTATATCAACGTGGTCCCTGTGTAACTGCAAATATTATGGGGCCAGATGTGTCATTCTTGGTTGACACTGTAACTACACATTCCACTCTAAGAACAGCAGAAGTTCCAAACTTGAACCTATCAGGAAGGAGAATTCAGGTTATTGAAGTAGCAAATAAGCTGTTGACAAATCCTGTTAGAGAACATTTTTCAATAAAAATAGGTTTATTTGAAGATAAGCACCAATTTGTGGTTTGCAATTTAAGCCCAGTAAATCTGTAGGCCATGACCAGTTATGTAAGTTAAACTATTCCATTAGCTGTACATCCAAAGGAATAGAAATACAAACAAACGAGGAAGATGTCCCTTGTAAAATTGTACAACAGTATCCACTTGTCTCACTGTATCCAGTGATGATATGCAATGATTTGCCTAAAGAATTACAGGACAGTTCTTCCTGAGGTTTGGGATTTTGCAGGAATGAACATAGGTCTCATAAAAGGAGTTGAGCCAATCAAAGTAACAGTGAAGCCAAATGCGTGTATCCGAGAACACCATCTTACAACGTGACACCTGAGATAGTTGCAGGAATAACACCCTTGATTGAGAGTCTGATTGAGCAAGGTGTTCTGAAAGAAGTTTTGGGAAGCCCTTGTAATTCTCCTATTTTAGGATTGCGGAAACCCAATGGAAAATAACACATAATTCAGGATTTAAGAAAAGTGAACAAAATTGTTGTTCCATGTTGTCCTGTGGCTCCATATTCAGCAGTGATTTTATTTAAGATCCTATGAGAAGCAAAGCAGTTTAGAGTCATTGATGTGTGCCAAGCATCTTTGGGGGTCATTCTGACCTTGGCGGTAAAAGGCTTTTTCCGCCGGTCAGAAGACCGCCATTCTACCGCCGCGGCTGCGGTAACCCACCACGGTCATTCTGACCCACAACTGCCAAGCCGCCAAAAACCCGACATCCACAGAAGGCCGTCTCATCAGCGGGCAGCGATAAACTGGAGATGACCAAACCTCCACCGTCACGCCAACACAAACACGCCCATGCCATTACGACCCACGAATCCACGCGGCGGTCATTCAACCGTGGTGTTCCATTGGCGGTACACACCGCCGCGGTCAAAATACACACCCAGCTCCAAAACCCAGCCACATTGGACAATTTGAAATACACACACCTGATACACATACAAACACCACTTCCACACATCCAAGCAACTATAAAACACACACCCACATCACCCACAAACCCCCACTAGTTGGAAATCGGAGAGAAGGCGAGAGAGAGAGAGAGAGAGAGAGAGAGAGAGAGAGAGAGAGAGAGACAGCAATCGAAAACCCCAACACAAACCCAGGAACCCAACATCATCAACCACACCACATCTACGCACACATCACCACACACCAACACTCACATCACCACAAACACCACCCCACACCTCATCCACACCACCCCATGGCACCCCAAAGACACCCAAGGTTTTCCAACCAAGAACTCCGGGTCATGGTGGAGGAAATCATAAGGGTAGAGCCCCAGCTCTTCGGCACACAGGTGTAACACACCACAATAGCCAGGAAGGCGGAGCTATGTCAGAGGATCGTCGACAGGGTCAACGATGTGGGACAGCATCCCAGAAACCGGGAAGACATCAGAAAGCGCTGGAACGACCTACGGGGGAAGTTACGGTTGATGGTCTCCAGACACAACATCGCTGTGCAGAGGACTGGCGGCGGACCACCACCCACCCCTCCCGAATTCACAGCATGGGAGCAAGAGGTCCTTAACATCCTGCATCCTGCGGGCCTCGCTGGAGTAAGCGGAGGAATGGACTCTGGTAAGTCTCGTCTCAACTACTCCCCCCCCCCAACCACCAGCATGCCAACCCATACCCCCACCCTCACCCCCAACCCCCCAGCACACATCCTCCCTGCCAATGTCTCACCAGCACAACCCACCCAACCCAAAACCAAACCCTGAATGCCAACACAAACCATGGACAACCATCACCTATGCATGACCACTGCACATACCCATACCCCCCACAAACCACCCTCACAACTCCTGCCACAAGGGAATGCCAGCACTGGGGGACAAGGGCACCCACAAATCGCACGCCATGGAACACACAGAAGCAATAACCATACCCTTTCACCCTTGCAGGGCCTGAACGCCAACACACCGGCCAGGAGGGTCCAGATATGTCCATCCCACCCCCAGAACAGGTCCGCAGTGAGGACAGCAGCTCTGTCGACCTGGAACCTGACGACCAGCCCGGAACATCGGGGACCTCTGGACAGTCGGTTCCCCACACACAGACACAGGCCACAGCAGACCTAACCCCCTCTGGGAATATCAGCACAGCTCCCACCCAGCGGGCCCATGCCTCTGTCTCCAGGACAGGTCAATCAGCGGTGTGTCTGCCACTACAGGGCACCCAGGCTGACCCAACACCCCAACAACAACAGGGACCTGGGGGCAGTGGTAGTGGGCACACCGTCCAGGGGACAGAGGCCCGGGGAAACAGGGCAACTCGGAGGGCTGCAGTGCGACGGGGGGGGAGGACAGGCCCAGGGAACCGACTCTCCAAGAGGCCCTCACAACCATCATGGGAGCATACCACCGCTCCCAGGAGACGATGGCGACGGTACTGGCCAGGTTCCAGGAGATCCAGGCACAGCAGGAGGAACGGTACATGGGGTACAGAGAGGAGCTCAGGAACATCGTCCAGGTCCTGAACCTAATAGTCACCACATTGCGGGACCATGTGGCACCCCAAAGGGCCCCTGTCACCAGCCCGGACCAGGAACAGCCTACCACCTCCGCCGGCGCTAGTGGACAGGAGGCCCCCACCCAACGACGGGCCACCAGAACCCCACCTCCTGCTGAAGATCAACCACCCCGCAAGAGGAGCCCGAGATCACAAAGGAAGACAGAGTAGAATGCCAAGACCCCCGCCAGCCTATGATCCCCCCAAATGTCATTCCACTGTCCCACATCGTCACCCTGTCCAACCTTGAACTGCCCCTGCTCCATCCTTCCACAGGCATATGGACAATGCACCTGTGCGACCGAGAACTGGACTCTGCCATGGACATCACTCCACCCCCACCCATCACCGTTTTACTATCATGGACCTATATGTAGCACTTTAAATAAATCACAAATTGCACTTAAAACGCTCAGGAGTCTGCTTGTATTCTTAACAAATGTATTACACATAACGGTTCATAATTGTTCAGTTACATTGTGATGACAACATACCAATGTCAATGTGCTTTACTCCATGGCCGAACAAACCAGAAGTCACGCTGTGGGTCATACAGCTGTGAAAAGCCAAGGGAAAGTCACAATTCAGTTGAAAGGAACTGGGGGGAAACACAGAAAGTAGAGATGCAGGAGGCCAGAAGTAAATGTAAAATGGCGTGGGGGATTCTTACCTGGGTGCTACTGAAAATACTGTTGAATGACTGTGTCCCTGTTGTCCGTGTCGTCCCCGTCGTTTTCCTCCTCTTCACTCTCCACAGGCTCCACAGCTGCCACAACACCACCATCTGGACCATCCTCCTGCAGAAAAGGCACCTGGCGTCGCAATGCAAGATTGTAAAGCATACAGCAGGCCACGATGATCTGGCACACCTTCTTGGGTGAGTACATTAGGGATCCCCCTGTCATATGCAGGCACCTAAACCTGGCCTTCAGGAGGCCGAAGGTCCTTTCTATGATCCTCCTAGATTGCCCATGGGCCTCATTGTACCGTTCCTCTGCCCTGGTCCGGGGATTCCTCACTGGGGTCAGTAGCCAAGGCAGGTTGGGGTAACTAGAGTCACCTATTAGCCACACACGGTGTCTCTGTAGCTGTTCCATCACATAAGGGATGCTGCTATTTCGCATAACATACGCGTCATGCACTGACCCAGGGAACTTGGCATTTACATGGGAGATGTACTGGTCAGCCAAACAGACCACCTGGACATTAATCGAATGGTAACTTTTCCTGTTTCTGTACACCTGCTCGTCGTCTTTTGGGGGTACTAAGGCCACATGGGTCCCATCAATGGCACCAATGATGTTGGGGATATGTCCAAGGGCATAGAAGTCAGCCTTCACAGTGGCCAAATCACCCTCCTCAGGGAAAATAATGTAGCTCCGCATGTATTTCGTCAGGGCAGACAACACTCTGGACAAAATCTTAGAAAACATAGGCTGAGACATCCCTGATGACATGGCCACTGTTGTCTGAAAAGACCCACTTGCCAAAAAATGGAGGACTGACAGAACCTCCACCAGAGGGGGAATTCCTGTGGGTTGGCGGATGGGGGACATCAGTGCTGGCTCCAGCTGGGCACACAGTTCATGTATAGTGGCTCGGTCAAGTCGGTAGCAAAGTATTATATGACGTTCCTCCATTGTCGACAGGTCCACCAGCGGTTGGTACACGGGAGGATTCATCCTTCTCCTCGCAAGTCCCAGCGGACGGTGCCTAGGAAGGACAACATGGAGCACAGAGTCAAGCAACCCACAGGTACGTAACTACAGCTTGCACAGTACACGATTCTCAATGCATTGAATGGCTTGTATGAGTGGCAATGCAAGGCCTAGGCCTGTGTGACGCAGTAGTAATTAAGCCCTGTGGGCCCTTGTAATGGCGGCTGCCTGACCTGAGAAGTGTGACAGTGGGATGTGAGGTCAATGCGCTGGCGTGACACACCGTGGCGGTAGGCGGTCGAAGACCGCGGCGCAAAGCCGCATTGGTTAACATCGAACCCTATGGGTTTCACGAGGCAATGACTAGCTGCGCCGGCGGTCGCGGAACGCACCACGGCAGTACGCGCCGCGGCGGCCGTGACCGCCATTTTCTATCTGGTTAATCACTCGAGACCTGATCATCCACAGGAGAGGACCTATACTGCAAGTGCTGCTGTGACCTCGGTCTGGGAGATACAATTGCTGCTGCGACTGGGGAAAGGGCCCCTGCCTTCACTACAGAAGAGTTGGAGAAACTTGTGGATGGGGTCCTGCCCCAGTATGCGCGACTCTACGGTCCTCCAGACCAACAGGTAAGTATACTGTGTGCACGTTGAATGGGCTATGCCTGGGTTGTGTATGGTGGATGTGAGATGGTGGGGTGGGGAGACAATGATGAGTGCAAGGCACGACAGATGAGAGCATGTGCCACATGGCAAGGTTGGGGAGGGGGGGCCAATCGCATCTATCATGCGGAAAATTGATGATATTTCAATTCCCACCCTGTACATGTCAAATAGGTCAGCGCCCATCAGAAAGTCGACATTTGGTGTGCCATTGCCAAGGAAGTCCAGGCCCTGGGGGTCCACAACAGACGGGGCACCCACTGCCGCAAGAGGTGGGAGGACATCCGCCACGGGACCAGGAAGACCTCCGAGTCACTGCTGGGGATGGCCTCCCAACCTCGGAGGGGTGCCAGTCATACCCTGACCCCCCTGATGTCCCGGATCCTGGCGGTGGCCTACCCCGATTTGGATGGGCGCGTGAGGACATCACAGCAGACACAAGGTGGTGAGTACCAGCACATTCAGCTATCTTTACGCGCAGTGGAGGTGCTTGGGTGGGGGAAGAGGGCTGTGGGTGACATTAGGCCAGGGCGCTTTCTGTAGTGTAGTCCTCAGCTTTAGCCATGTCCCTGTGCCCCGCCCCCCACCTCTGTAGGATGACAAGTACAGCTATCCATGGACCTGCATCACCCATGTGCGCGTTTGTTGTCCCTAGACCTGTTGGCCTAGTCACAAGTACGGAGTAGTGTACCCCGATTGCGCGGCTTAGTGCATGAGGCTCTTGTGTCTGTCCTCTCCGCCAACGGTGTTGACAATGCATGCACTCAACCAGTTTTTATGTCTCCCCCCACCCTTTTTCTTTATCTTCTTGTGCATGTGTGCATTAGCATCATCAGGCGGAGGAGAATTGGCACCGGAGCACGAGGGAGCTGCAACTCACCAGGCCCCGGTGGGCCATGGCACAGACACCGAGGCCACCAGTGATACGGAGGGCGAGGGGAGCTTCACAACGGGGAGCCGTGGTGACACCAGCGACACCGACACGTCCTCGGATGGGAGCTCCCTAGCGGTGGCGGCAACATCCGTGCCCCCCGCCTCTACAGGTACAGCCGCCACCCCGCGCACCAGCTCCGCCCTCCCAGCAGCCCCTCATCCTTCGCTCCGTGCCCGCTCGCCCAAGAAGGCGGGCGTTTCCTTTGCCCCAGGCACCTCAGGCCCTGCCCCTGTTACCCCTGCTGCCCTCAGTGAGGAGGTCATTGACCTCCTACAGACCATCATTGTTGGGCAATCTACCCTTTTGAATGCCATCCAGGGGGTAGAGAGGGAGGTGCATCGTAGCAATGCATACCTGGAGGGCATTCATTCGGGTCAGGCTGCCCATCAACGATCGTTCAATGCTCTGGCCTCAGCACTGACGGCAGCCATTGTCCCTGTTTCCAGCCTCCCGCTTCTAACTGCCTCCAGCCTGTCTCTGTCTCCTGTTCCTCTGCCTATCCCATCCACACCATCAGACCAGCCTGCACACACCTCAACACCCAAGGGCAGCTCATCCAGACATAAGCACCACAGATCACACAAACATTCACCCAAGCAACACCCAGATGCAGACATGCCAACAGCCACTACCACCTCCTTGTCTCCCTCCTCCCTCCCTGTGACGTCTCTACTCACACCTGCATGCACACCACCAACAGCCAGTACTTCCATCACCAGCACACCCTCCAGTCCAGTCCGCACACGTGCAGTCACCACCCCCACTGCCATTTACACGTCCCCTGTGTCCTCTCCCACTGTGTCTGTCACCCCCTCTTCCAAGACACACAAACGCAGGCAGCCACTCACCCAACAGCCAAGAGCCTCACGACAGCCTCCAGCCCATGCACCTTCACCCAAGGACAGCACACCTGTCTCTCCTACACCCACCTCCTCTTCCTCCACTCCCATTACCACTACACCTATCCTTTACCCTGGTCCTAAAAAACTTTACCTCTCCACTCTTGACCTCTTTCCCTCCCCTGACCCCCCCCCTCCATCTGCTAAGAGTCCCAGGAGCGCCTCAGCCACCACCAGCCCGGCTTCAAGGGTCACCGTAGTGCATGGCTTTTGGAGTCCCGCCTTTGCCAGCAGTGATACATCGGTCAGCAGCAAGGGGACAGCCAGCCCCCCACATGGAAAGAGGACACGTAAAGTAAGGGGCCGCCGCGGGATGACTGACACGGCTGCCCCCAAGGACCAAAGTTCTGCCACTTCACCTGCCACAACATCCAGGGGAGGCAAGGGCCCGAGAGCCAGATCGAAGGAGGGCAAGGGCAGCAGGGCGGAGAAGTCAGCCAGCAGGAGCGCGGACCAGGAGGGCCCCACAAGCCCCATCCCGGGTGTGAGGGAGGACACCCAAGGGCCCAGCACACCGTCACCGAAGGGTCCAGCAAATGCATGGTCGGAGGGCGACTGAGCAGGGAGTCGTGGCCAGGTCTGACTCCCTTGACTTACAGAACAAGCACCGCTGAACAGGGCCCCGCCGTGCAGAAAGGCACCGCTGAACAGGGCCCCGCCGTGCAGAAAGCCACTGCTGAACAGGGCCCCGCCGTCCAGAAAGGCACCGCTGAACAGGGCCCCGCCGTGCAGAAAGCCACCGCTGAACAGGGCCCCGCCGTGCAGAAAGGCACCGCTGAACAGGGCCCCGCCGTGCAGAAAGGCACCGCTGAACAGGGCCCCGCCATCCAGAAAGGCACCGCTGAACAGGGCCCCGCCGTGCAGAAAGGCACCGCTGAACAGGGCCCCGCCGTGCAGAAAGCCACCGCTGAACAGGGCCCCGCCGTCCAGAAAGGCACCGCTGAACAGGGCCCTGCCGTGCAGAAAGCCACCGCTGAACAGAGCACCGCCGGGAGGAGCACCGCTGAACAGGGGCCCTTCATCTCAAGCACCGCTCCGCTGGGCCCTTCCTGTCAAGCACCGCTCCGCTGGGCCCCGCCGTCTCAAGCACCGCTCCGCTGGGCCCTTCCTGTCAAGCACCGCTCCGCTGGGCCCCGCCGTCTCAAGCACCGCTCCGCTGGGCCCCGCCGTCTCAAGCACCGCTCGGCTGGGCCCTTCCTGTCAAGCACCGCTCCGCTGGGCCCCGCCGTCTCAAGCACCGCTCCGCTGGGCCCTTCCTGTCAAGCACCGCTCCGCTGGGCCCCGCTGTCTCAAGCACCGCTCCGCTGGGCCCTTCCTGTCAAGCACCGCTCCGCTGGGCCCTTCCTGTCAAGCACCGTTCCGCTGGGCCCCGCCGGGCCCCGCCGTCTCAAGCACCGCTCCGCTGGGCCCTTCCTGTCAAGCAACGCTCCGCTGGGCCCTTCCTGTCAAGCACCGCTCCGCTGGGCCCTTCCTGTCAAGCACCGCTCCGCTGGGCCCCGCCGTCTCAAGCACCGCTCCGCTGGGCCCTTCCTGTCAAGCACCGCTCCGCTGGGCCCTTCCTGTCAAGCACCGCTCCGCTGGGCCCCGCCGTCTCAAGCACCGCTCCGCTGGGCCCTTCCTGTCAAGCACCGCTCCGCTGGGCCCCGCCGTCTCAAGCAACGCTCCGCTGGGCCCCGCCGTCTCAAGCACCGCTGGCCCATTGACAGTGCCGGTTCTGTGTCGTGCTAATGTTCACGCTGCACTCGGGCCACCCTGCCTCCTCCATTGCCTGTGGAGACTGTTATCCACTTGATGGACTGTGGCTTTGCATTCCCCAGGATTGAACAGTGGGCATGGTGGCCCCTTCTTGGATCTGGCGTCGTGGACTCATGTGGCTGTGGTGCCCCCCCTTCCCTTCCCCCTGAGGTGCCTGTAGTTTTATCATCTGATGCCCCTGCAGTGTTCTCTCCAACGGACTCAGGTCTCCTGTGTGGGCTTTGCCCATGTGTTGATACACTTTGGCCCACGGACATTTGCAATTTCTGTGACTGTGCGGGACTTTTTGCCTCTATTTATCGGTTACGCAATGTTTACACTTGGATTTTTTTATTTCATTTTCCTATTTTACCATGACTTCAATGAACCTATTTTTTACATAAATGTTGTTTCTCACTTTAATCTTATCTTTTAGTTATTCCGGGGGGTTTGGGTGGGGTCACTTTGACTTGGTGCTCTGCATTAGTGTGTAGATAGTTGGGGTGTGGGTGTAATGCGTATGTGTGTGCCCGTAACCCAGGCCCCTTGTCCTTTCTGCCTGCTGGTGTAGGCCCCTTGGCCATCCTGGCAGCACTTGAGGCAGGCTCCTTGCTCTTCCGGGCAGCAGCTGCAACATACTCCTTGCCCTTCCAGGCAGCAGCTGGAGCAGGATCCTTGCCCTTCCGGGCAGCAGCTGGGGCAGGGTCCTTACTCTTCCGGGCAGTAGCTTGGGCAGGCTCCTTGCACTTCCGGGCAGCAGCTTGGGCAAGCACACTTTCTTTGAGGCTGGCTGGTGCCCTGGATCCTTCCCCACCACAAGTGGGTGTGGAGGCTACTGGTCCTGTGGACTGGGTGGCTGAGGTGCTTGCCTGGGTTTTTGCACTCTGGCCCGATGTGAAGGATGGGGGGTAGGGAAGAGGTCAATGGTGGAGAGTAAAAGCTTCATAGGGATACTGTGGCGGGAAGAGAGAGAAAGTTTGGAGTGCAGGAAGAGGGAGTGGTTGTAGGAGGTGTCTGTCTCCTGTGTTTGGGTGCAGGTGCATGGGCTGGTTGCTGTTGTGAGGTGGATGGCTGTTGGGTGTCTGATTGCTTGCATTTGTGTACCTGGGGGGGACAGACACAGTGGGAGAGGACACAGGGGGCGTGTGCATGGCTGTTGTGAAGGAGTCTGCCAGTGAGGTGTGTGTTCTGCTAGGTGTGGTGGTGATGCTGGTAGTCGATGAGGATGTAGTGCATGCAGATGTGAGTGCAGATGAAACTAGGAGGGAGGTGGAGGAGAAGGAGGAGGGGGAGACAGTAGAGGCAGTGGATGTTGGTATGTCTGCTTCTGGATGGTGTTTGTATGAGTGCCTGTGGGATGATGTGTGGTGCTTATGTTTGCCTGTGCTACTCTTGTGTGTTGTCCTGTGTGCATGCCTGACTGCCTGTGTACTTGTGATAGGTTGGGGTTGACGGGAATGGGATTGGGAAGAGGAAGTTGGAGGGGGGACGGTAGAAACAGGGACAATGGCTGCCATCAGAGAGGAGGCCAGAGCCTGGATTGATCTCTGTTGGGCCGCCAAGCCAGTGTGAATGCCCTCCAGAAATGCATTTGACTGTTGCATTTGGGCAGCCAGCCCCTGGATGGCATTCACAATGGTTGACTGTCCAACATAGATGGATGTCAGGAGGTCAACAGCCTCCTCACTTAGGGCAGCAGGGCTAACTGGGGCAGGGCTTGAGGTGCCTGGGGTGAAGGAGATGCCCACCCTCCTGGGTGAGCGGGCACGGGCAATGTGATGAATGGCTGCTGGGAGGGCGGTGCTGGTACGGGGGTGGCTGGGGTGATCACAGAAGTGACCACCACCACCAGGGAGCTTCCATCGGAGGAGGTGTCTGTATCCAAACTGTCCCCTCCAGTCTCAACTGTGGTGCTCCCCCCACCCTCCGTCCCACTGGTGCCCTCAGCATCGGAGGACTCTGCCTACTGGGTTCTGTGGGATGCAGCTCCATCCGTCGCTGGTGCCTCTGCTCCTCCACCAGAAGATGCTATTCACATAAGTACAGGATGACAAAACAAAAAGGGTGGGAAGAGACAATGGAAACACTTGGTCAATGACTGCACCAACACCACCGTTGGCGTCCACATCACCCTCACACACAGGGAACAGCCCTACCCACTATGCAATGCACTACCTGTGATAATGCTAGCCACCAAGGCATGGGGAGGAGCACATACAGCCAAAATCATCACACCTTGGACCCAGACAGCCCTGACCAGTTGTGGATGCCCACAAGCTGGGTAGCAAGATTATCACTTCAGAACCCTGCAAACCATGGGACCTACTCTGCATTGTCAGGTCTGGCCTAGGGGCATCCACTGACACACATCCCCCACCCAGGTACCCCGCTACCATGCGTAAGTAGTGATGATGGGCACTGTACTCACCCCCTTGTGGCTGCAGTGATGCCCTCAAGTGCCCCTCAGGCTCCAGATAGGCCACTGCCAGTATGCGAGCCATCAGGGGGGTCAGGGTTCGACGGGCACCCCTTCCTCTTTGGGAGCACATCCCCAGTTGGGCCTCTGCCATCTTCCATGCCCAACGTCTCAGGTCCTCCAACCGTTTCTGACAGTGGGTGGTCCACCTGCCGTAGACCCCCAGGGTCCGCAACTCCTTGGCGATGGCACGTCATATACCTTTCTTTTTCTGGGCACTGACCATGCAGAGAAATACACACAGGAAATGGTATCAGTCAGACCGTCCTGCCTGTTAGACGTATGGCCCACCATACCCCTTCACATCGCCATTTGCACACACAGTGCCCGGCACACAAGCTGCATGCCACCCAGGGGACATACACCCAGCCCCTACACAAGACCTTCACACACCACTCCATGCATTCATGCCACATGTATCGTGCTCACAGTGTACCACCTGTTGGTCTGGAGGCCCATACAGCAGTCCGTACAGGGGTAGGACCCCATCCACCAGTCACTCCTACTCCGCCGAGGTTAAGGCAAGGGCTCTTTCCCCAGTCACACGAGCCATGGTAGATTCCAGACACAAGTCACAGCAACACATGCAGTGTAGGTCCTCTCCTGTTGAAGGTCAGGTAGCAAGTGAGTGATCAGATAGAACATGGTGGTCACGTCCGTGGCGGTGCATACTGTCACTGCCGGCATACATCATCATTGGCCACTGTACTCCATAGGGCCCAATGTTATCCAATGTTCTCAATAGTGCTGACAAGAGTGTTGTCTGCCCTGATTAAACACATGTGCAGCTACATTGTTTTCCCCCCAGGTTGAAGATTTGGCCACAGTGAAGGCTGATTTCTATGCTATGGGACATATCCCCAACATAATTGGGGCAACTGATGGAACACACATTGGATTTGTGCCCCCCCCCGGCAAATTGAACAGGTGTACAGAAATCAAAAGAGTTTTCACTCATCAATGTGCAGATGGTGTGCTTGGTGGACCAGCACATCTCCCATGCCACTGATAAGTATCCAGGGTCTGTGCCTTTATCCTGAGAAATAGCAGCATCCCAAATCCCTGTGCTACTCACCCAAGAAGGTCTGCCAGATAATCGTGGCATGCTGCATGTTGCACAATATTCCTTTAAGACGCCATGTGCCTTTTTTGCAGGAGGAGGAGGCTGGAGATGGCCATGTGGCAGCAGTGGACCCTGTGGACAGTGAGGATGAGGAGGTAGAGAATGAGGATGAGGACAACAGAATGGCAGTGATTCGACAATATTTCTAATGACACACAAGTAAGACAGAGGTACTTCACATTTCATTGTCAGCTTTTAGAATTATCTAAGGCACTGACATGCTGTTAATTCCCACTTCTATGCCCACTCACGGTACCCTTTGGCAACTCATTTTGCAGATGTTGGCGCCCCACTATCGCTCCTGGTGTGATCACTACAGCCAACTACAGGTCTTGTACTAAGTCAACATTACTGTACAGTTGGATTGCAATGTTTGAACCTCGTTAAACAAATACATACTTAAAACATTTGAAATACTCCATGCCAGTATTTTTTCAAAGTGTGTTTATTTAAGTGCTAAGAAGAAGAGTGACAAGTGCGATGGGATGGGGTGATGATGGAGCGAAGTCAAGGGTATTGTTCCAGTCTATTTGTAGCACAGGTACATTGTCCAAGGGGACATAGGAAGGGGAGAAATGGCAGTTCAAGGTGGACAGGGTGACAGAGTGGGAGACAAGGGTGACAATTAGGAGAGTCTAATTTCCTGGTGGGGGACTAGGCAATAGTCTCTGACATCTGCCTGGTTCGTAGGGAACATATGCAGGGTGGTTCACCTTCTGCAGGCGGAGGGGTGCTGGTTGCCTGTTGGTCCTGTGGCGGGGCCTCTTGTCCACTAGTGGCAGCAGAGGTGGTAGGCAGATCAGATGTCTGGCTAGTGGCAGGGGCCTGCTGTTGTGAGACTGCCCTGCTATGGAGACCAAGGTGGTGTTGATGGCCTGCAAGTCCTCCCTGATCCCCTGTTACTGTCCCTCCTGCAGCCACCTGTTCTCCTGCATGTTGTCCAGGATCTGGCCTAGCGTATCCTGGGAATGTTGGTATGCTCCCAGGATCTCTACAATTGCCTCCTGGAGAGTCAGTTCCCTGGGCCTGTCCTCCGCCTTTCGCTCAGCACTCCTCCCAGTTTCCCTGTTGTCCTGTGCCTCTGTCCCCTGAATCGTGTGCCCACTGCCACTGACCCCAGGTCTCCGATGGTTTTGAGTATTAGGTGTGCCCTGGGGTCTCTGTAATGGTGGACACACTGCTGATTGACGTGTCCTGGGGACGGAGGTGTGGGTATGCTGGGTGGGTGCTGTGGTGGCGTTTCCAGATGGGTGAGGCTCTGTTGTGGTATCTGACTGGGCCTGGGTAACCGGCTGTCCATTTGTCGCTGATGGGCAAGGTGGGTCATCCAGATCCAGGCGACTAGAGTTGCTGTCATCACTGTGGGCCTCTTCTGTGGGGGGACTGGATAGCGCTGCCACCTCTTCACCGCTGACATTGGCTGGGGTACCTGTGGGGATGTAAATGCAGTGTTATTGTTTCTGTGTGTGACATATTGTGCATCGGTGGGTTGCCCTCTTTGTTTGTATTTGCCCTGGCATATTTTACTTGTGTACGTTGGTATATGGTGGGATGATTAGTCCTCTCTAGTGTGCATGCTTTTTTGATGGGTGTCCATGCAGGTCTGTGAGTGGTGTCCATGCACTGGTTTGGCATGCAGGGCTTGGCATTGGGATGAGTGAGATGTGATGGTGGGGGTTGTGTGAGGTGGTGGAGTGATGTGATTATGGGTGTGGGTGGGGGTACGTGATGGCATCCCCTGAGGGCGACTGCTGATTTCCTATTTTTTACTGTGACACAGTTATTACCAGGGCCTGCCCCCCCCCGGAAATGGCATTCACCTGTCCTTGTATGGTGTGCCATCGCCAAGGAGGTGCGGACCCTGGGGGTCTATGGCAGGCGTAACACCCACTATCGGAAACGGTGGGAGGACCTGAGACGCTGGGCATGGAAGATGGTGGAGGCCCAGCTTGGGATGGCCTCCCAACGAGGAAGGGGTGCCTGTCAAACCCTGACCTCCCTGATGCCCTGCATACTTGTGGTGGCCTATCCGGAGCTGGATGGGCTCTTGAGGGCATCACAGCAGCCACAAGGGGGTGAGTACTGGGCTTATCATCACTACTTACGCATGGTATGGGGGTACCAGGGTTGGGGATGTGTGTCAGTGGGTACCCCTAGGCCAGGCCTGACATTGCAGAGTAGGCCCCATGGTGGGCAGGGTTCTGAAGTGATAATCCTGCCACCCAGCGTGTTGGCATCCACAACTGGACAGGGCTGTGTGGGTCCAAGGTGTTCTGAATTTGGCGGTGTGGCTGTCCCCATGCCTTGGTGGATAGCATCATCACAGATAGTGCATTGCATAGTGCGTAGGGCTGTTCCCTGTGTGTGAGGGTAGTGTGTACGCTATCGGTGGTGTTGGTGCAGCCATTGACCAAGTGTATTCTTTGTCTCTTCCCCTCCCATTTTTGTTTTTTCACCCTGTCCTTATGTGCATTAGCATCATCTGGCGGAGGAGCAGAGGCACCGGGGACGGAGGGAGCTGCATCCCTCAGGACCCAGGAGGCATAGTCCACCGACGCTGTGGGCACCAGTGGGACAGAGGGCTAGGGGTGCACCATGGCGGAGACAGGAGGTGACAGTTTGGATACAGATTCCTCCTCCGATGGAAGCTCCCTGGTGGTGTGGGACACTTCTGTGCCCACCCCAGCTACAGGTACAGCCGCCACATCTCGTACCAGCACCACTCTCCCAGCAGCCCCTCATTGAGTTGGCCATGCCCATCACCCAGGAGGTTGTGCATCTCCTTCGCCCCAGCACCTCAGACCCTGCCCCAGTTAGCTCTGCTGCCCTGAGTGAGGCTATTGACCTCCTGAGATCCATCTCTGTTGGGCAGTCAACCATTGTGAATGCCATCCAGGGGCTGGCAGCCCAAATGCAACACAAATGCATTTCTGGAGGGCATTCACACTGGCTTGGCAGCCCAAAAGAAATCAATCAAGGCTCTGGCCTCCTCTCTGATGGCAGCCATTGTCCCTGTTTCTACGGTCCCCCCTCAAACTTTCTCTTCCCAATCCCATTCACCTCAACCCTAACCTATACCAAGTACAAAGACAGATGAGCATGCACACAGGACAACACACAAGAGTGGCACAGGCAAACATAAGCACCACATATCATCCCACAGGCACTCACACAAACACCATCCGGATGCAGACATACCAACATTCACTGCCTCTACTGTCTCCTCCCCCTTCTCCTCCACCTCACTCCCAGTTGTGTCTACACTCACACCTGCATGTACTACATCCTCATCCACTACCAGCATCACTGCAACACCTAGCAGAACATACACCTCAATTGCAGACACCTCTACAACAGCCATGCACACGTCCTCTGTGTCCTCTCCCACTGTGTCACATCACCCACAAACCCTTACGAACAGAAATTTAGACAAAGGCCAGAGAGACAGCACAGCAAAGACAACTCCACCATACAGAGGCACACAAAACCATCACACACACACACATTCACGCACAAAACACCACACACCCCTAAACATCACCCCACACATCACAACATAAACCACCTCACACATCACCCACACCACCCCATGGCACCGCAAAGACACCCCAGGTTTTCTGAAGAGGAGCTCAGAGTCATGGTGGAGGAAATCATCCGGGTAGAGCCACAGAAATTCGGATCACAGGTGCAGCACACCACCATAGCTAGGAAGATGGAGCTATGACACAGAATCGTGGACAGGGTCAACCCAGTGGGACAGCACCCAAGAGCTAGAGATGACATCAGGAAGAGGTGGAACAACCTACAGGGAAAAGTACGTTCCGTGCTCTCAAGACACCACGTTGCGGTTCAGAGGACTGGCGGCGGACCCCCACCTCCTCCCCCACAACTAACAACATGGGAGGAGCAGGTCTTGGCTATACTGCATCCTGAGGGCCTCGCAGGAGTAGCTGGAGGAATGGACTCCGGTAAGTCAAATCATTAACTACTTCATCCCCCAACCTACCTGCATGCTATCACATACCCCCACCCTCGCCCTCACCCCCATCACTCCAACTTCTCACATATGTCCCACTATCACAAACCACCCATCCCAACACCAAGCCCTGCATGCAACACCAAAGCATGGACACCCATCACCAATGCATGGCCACTGCACATACCCACACACACCCCTAAACAATTAGCACACAAGGTCCTACACAAGAATGCAAGCACTGGGGTACAGGGTCACCCACCCATTGCACACCATGGCACACATAGATGCAATAATTGTGCCTTTACACCCCTGCAGGACCCCTACCCAATGTCAGCGGACAGGAGGTTCCAGACATGTCCACTCCACCCACAGAAGAGGCCCACAGTGATGACAGCAGCTCTGTCCAACTGGATCTAGATGACCAGCCCGGCCCATCTGGGACCTCGGGACAGTCGGTTCCCCTCACACTGGCACAAGCCACAACAGAGCCTCCACCCTCTGGAAACACCAGCACAGCACCCACCCAGCGGGACCATACCTCTGTGCCCAGGACACGTCAAACAGCAGTGTGTCCACCACTACAGGGAACCCAGGCTATCCCACCACCCCAACATCAGCAGGGACCTGGGGGCAGTGGCAGTGGGCACACGGTTCAGGGGACAGAGGCACTGGAACACAGGGGAACTGGGAGGGCTGCTGTGCGACAGGGGGAGGACAGGCCCAGGGAACCCACTCTCCACAAGGCCCTCTCCAACATCATGAGAGCCTACCACCATTCCTATGAAACAATGGCAACAGCACTGGCCAAGTTTCAGGAGACCCAGCAGCTGCAGGAGGAACAGTATTTGGGGTTCAGGGAGGAACTCAAATCCATCAATACCACCCTGGGCACCATTGTAGGGGTGCTGAAGGAACTCGTGAACACCAGGAGGGACACTGTGGCACAACAAAGGGCCCCTGACACTAGACTGGATGATGAACTGCCCACCACCTCTGCCGGCCCTAGTGGACAGGAGGCACCGCCACAGGACCACGACACCAGCACCCCACCCCCTGCAGATGGAGAACCACCCTGCAAGCGGTCCCTGAGATCCAGGACAAAGGCAGAGAACAATGCCAAGACCCCTGCCAAGAAATGAGACCACCCTGATTGTTATCCTTTTGTCCCACTTTGTCACCCTGTCCATCCATCAACTGCCCCAGCTCCTCTTCCTATGCCCCTTTGGACAATGCACCTGTGAGACTTATAGACTGGACTCTGCCATGGACATTCCTCCACCATCACCCCTGACCATTTTACAACCCCCTCCACTATTTAGCATTTAAATAAACACCCTTAAATCACAAAACTATCTGGAGTCAGTCTGTGCTTTCAAAAATGTGTATTTGCAATAACAAAGGCAAAATGCAATATCCATTGTATTGTCAACATACCTATGTCACACAGCTCTAGTCCATGGGGAAACAAAGCAGATGTCACACAGTGGGACCCACATCTGTGAAATCGAAAGGGAAAGTGACAACTCAGGGTCCATACACTGGGTGAATGTGACAGTCAGATGAGAGGTAGAACAAGTGTATCAGATGTAGCAGGCAGTGATGTCTTCTTACCTGCGTCTCACTGGAAGTATTGATGAATCACTGTGTTTCTGTTGTCGATATCCTCTTCTTCTGCTTCCTCATCTTAACTGTCCACAGGCTTCACAGCTCCCACAAGGCATCCATCTGGACCATCCTCCTGCAGAAAAGGCACCTGTCGTCGCAAAGCCAAGTTGTGAAGCATACAGCAGGCCACGATGATCTGGCACACCTTCTTTGGTGAGTAGAATAGGGAACCACGTGTCATATGGAGGGCACCTGAACCTGGCCTTCAGGAGGCTGAAGGTCCTCTCTATAACCCTCCGAGTTCGCCCATGGGCATCATTGTAGCGTTCCTCTGCCCTTGTCCTGGGATTTCTCACTGGGGTCAGTAGCCATGACAGGATGGGGTAGCCAGAGTCACCTGCAAATGTCGAGGGACAACAGTTAGACACACATTAACCCTTAGGGACAACCCCTGACCCAGACACCTAGTCACACTGTATAGGGTCCATGTCCTCACCTATTAGCCACACACGGTGCCTCTAGAGTTGCCCCATCACATAAGGGATGTGTCAAAACCAGAGCAGTACGCGCTCTATTGGCGACAAAAATGCAAAAACCCAGCACTCTCAAAACAAAGTAATTTATGCATTGTGCTGATATGTTGTGGTTTAACCTTTTGCATTGCAGAGTTCAATCCTGAAAACTTATTTTTAATATGCTTACAAATACTGTTCCTTTGCAATGTATTGCTGCAGGTTTTCAGAGTGTGTTAGGGTGTGGCCCCTTTCCAGGGCCTTCCAGAGACTTTCCCTGCAACATGCCTGGGCGTGGTTCTGGGCTGGGCCAAGACTCTATAAAAGAGAGCCAGCCCAACTCCCAGTGCTCACTATTCAGAGGTCCCGGTGCAGAGCAGCAGCTTCTTCCTGAGCTCCTGTTCCGGCAGCCTATTTGGATTTTCCAGTCCTCTGCCCTTCATCCTTCATTGGTGATCATTGTTCCAGGCGGTAAGACGGTGGTTGGACTGTCCCGACACCGTTATTGAGAATTGTCATATTCTTGGTTGAATTCTTAAATGAGTAACAGATTACTTGCTCGCTACCATTTCTTGACATTTATATGGTAGTTTACAAATAGGCAAGATGCGCGATTGGTTTCATAAAGGTTTGACTTTGTTATTCATTGCGTGCTACCATTTCTTGACATTGGCATGGTGGCTTAAGAATCGGCAAGACGCGCAATTCGTTTTATGGTGTTTAAACATTGTTGTCCATTGCGCGCTACTATTTCTTGACATTTACATGATGTTTTACGAATTGACAAGACGCGCAACTCGTTTCATGAGGATTTAAATTTATTGTTCATTGCGCGCTACCATTTCTTGACATTTACATGGTGGCTTAAGAATCGGCAAAAGAATCGCGATTTGTTTCATTGCACTTTGATCTTGTTATTTATTGTGAGCTGTTATTTCTTGACATTTACATCGTGTTTTACGAATCGGCAAGACGCACAATTCGATTAATGATGATTTGACCTTGATATTCATTGTGTGTTGCCATTTCTTGGTATTTTACATGGTGACACTCGAATCGGCAACACGCACAATTCTCTCCTCGAGTTTATTTCATGTTGTTTCTTATATGCCAATATTCTAAGATATTTATTAGGTAATATTCGAGTTGACAAGTTATGTGATTTGTTTCCTGAATCCATATCGTGTTATTCATGGTGCACAATCCTTTTATGGTGTTTACTATATATATATATGTATATATATATATCTGCAATATGCGCAATTTGTGTTGAAACATTTTAAGAGTACACAGAAGGCCAAAGTTTCTAGATTCAATATTGTATGGTCCTAGTATACATTCTCAAAACAGGATTTATATGACTGGTTTAAAATTTAGTCAGAATGTTTTTCTGATTCTCACTTACTTGAATAAGAAAGTTTTCATTTAATTCATCTTGATTTCCCTACAGGTATTCCGCCATCTTGAAACTTAATCATTTTAAACTTAACTCTTAGATTGTTCATGTTTTCAGAGTGACTAGGATTAGAATCATAGTCTAGTATTGATTTCAGGAGATATAATTTTCATATTGTGTGTTATAACCTTTTTCTTACTACAGGTCTCCTTCCCAGCTGTTCCCTTCCTAATCCCCTCTTCCCCTCTTGAACTCTCTCAGTCTCTGTGATTTATCTATCAGAGTCTTGGAGCTGTTCAGTGGTGGACGTGTTGGGAACGTGCAGAGACCCCGAGGATCTGGTGACTCTGACAGAAAAGTGAGCCCACAAATTATTATCCTCCTGGCTTGTGTATGTTCTCAGCATGGCCACGCTAGACAAGTTAGTCAAGGCTATCACCCAGCTTCAAGCAGAGGTGGTATCATCCAAAGAATTGACAACTTGCTTAGCAGAGAGAGTGAGTCAGTTACAAGATAAGGTAGAGAAGAAGGAACAAAGTCCCACAGGAGTGTCTTGGCCAGGTACTTCTTCTCTGGCTTCTGGAAGTAATCCGATTTCCCTAAATGTTCCTTCTGCAATTCCTTTAGCTCCCCCAAAATGTTTCTCAGGTGACCCTTTGAAAGCGCAATCTTTCCTGGTTCAAGTGGAACTACACTTCACCTGCAGACCAAATACTTTCCCCGATGCCCAGTCCAAAGTTGCTTTCTTGTTATCATATCTGTCTGGGGATGCAGCTACTTGGGCTATTCCTCTTGTGCGTAAAAACAATCCCTTGTTGTACAACTGGAGAAATTTTGTTTGTGAATTTGAGAGAGTTTTTGATCGTAGAACTGTAACACAGTCAGCAGATCGTGATTTATTAGATTTACGCCAAGGGAATCAAGATCTAGTGTCGTATTTAGCCAACTTTTAACCGGCTGGTTGCCGAGAAATCCTGGCCTGAAGAAAAACAAGTGGTTTTGTTTTACAAGGGACTCAAAGAGGAACTAAAAAATATCTTAGCGCAAATCGATCCACAACCTATAGACTGTCAAGAATTAATAAATCTTGTCTTGAGACTTGATCATCGTTTAGCAGAACGTAAAGGAACGCGCAAAAAGATTGAAAAATATTCATGGCGCGTTCATGATAACAGAGACTCAAGAACTCCGAAGGAAAGAACGCCGGAACTGATGGAAATTGGAACCATCAGAAGACCTTTGACAAAAGATGAAAAGGACCTATGCAGAAAAAATGGACAATGTCTTTATTGTGGGCGAAAAGGTAATTTTGCCAAAGATTGTCCAATCAAACCAAAGAACAAGCAAGGTCCAGTTCAGAAGGTCGCAGCCAATGCACCAGTCGAGTTGGAAAACTAAAACACCCAAGAAGCAGAGAAGGGTTGCTCTTGGGTGTCACTGTGGACCCTTCACAATCTAGACATCTTAACCTGGAAATAAGAGTTCAGGTCAAGAAAAAGATCTATTTAAAAAAAGCTCTAGTCAATTCTGGGGCTACCGGGAACTTTGTTGATGTCCAATTGGTTCGTGCATGGGGGATCCCATGTATTGAAAAGAAGACCCCAGAAATCATCCAGGCAGTCGATGGGAAACTCTTGACTGGAGGTCTGGTAACTCTTCAGACTATCCCCTTGTCGATGATTTGTGAAGATAAGAATCAAAGAAAGAAACATAAAGAGAAAATCATCCTTGACGTGATCCATGCTCCCCAATATGGGAATATCCTCGGCTTGCCATGGTTAACTCATCACAATCCGGAGATCAATTGGGCAGAACGAAAAATCGTGTTCTGATCTGCGCTATGTAAGGAACAATGGCCCTCATTCTGACCCTGGCGGTCGGTGATAAAGCGGCGGCCAAGCCGCTAACAGGCCGGCGGTCTAAAATATGCAATTCTGACCCTGGCGGGAACCGCCAACACAGCCCGCCGTATTAACACTCCGCCCGCCACGGCGGTACAAACAAACAGCGCGGCGGTCCCCGCCAACAGCCAGGCGGCAGACAATGTACCGCCCACCCTATCACGACCCACCAATCCGCCACCTTTTCCGGGGCGGGAGCACCGCCAATAAGAACACGGCGGAAACAGACTACGAACGGGAAAACGCTCACCTCTACGCACTCCACGCGAGATTCCGGCAGTATGGAACCAGAGTTGCAGGTCATCCCCGCACTCCTATACCTGCTCATATACCAGGAGCACACCCGGCGGCGCGGAAGACATCGGTGAGTACTGCACCTACGACACAGGGGAGGGAAAAGATTACCGGCACACACCCACCCACCCACACCCACTACAACACACACATCAATGCATTCCCACAGATCACTGTCACAACCCACAAACCACCCCCCTCCGAAATAATGCAAAGACCAAAATAAGAGATCATAAACGGGCAGATATATTGAAATATGTACACCAGTAATCCCAAAAAATAAATAAACTATGTACAAAATATACACAGCTACTAAATGTAGTCCAACCACTGTCCGTGGATCACAGGGGTCCTGTGCAAAGGGGCAAGGCCCAGTCCCACGACAAGAACTCCACGGAGAGAACACTGCAGGGGCATCAGAAAGAAAATAGGACAGGCACCTCAGGGGGAAGGGAAGGGGGGGCACCTCAGCCACTTGAGTACACGACGCCAGATCCACGAGGGGACTCCATGACCACTGGGCCATCCTGGGGAGTGCTAAGCCACAGTCCATACAGTCCATACAGTGGGTGGCCTGCCCACTGGGCCATCCTGGGGAGAGCAAAGCCACAGTCCAAACAGTCCATACAGTGGGTGGCCTGCCCACTGGGCCATTCTGGGGAGTGCAAAGCCACAGTCCATACAGTCCATACAGTGGGTGGCCTTCCCACTGGGCCATCCTGGGGAGTGCAAAGCCACTGTCCATACAGTCCATACAGTGGGTGGCCTGCCCACTGGGCCATCCTGGGGAGAGCAAAGCCACAGTCCAAACAGTCCATACAGTGCAAAGCCACAGTCCATACAGTCCATACAGTGGGTGGCCTGCCCACTGGGCCATCCTGGGGAGAGCAAAGCCACAGTCCAAACAGTCCATACAGTGGGTGGCCTGCCCACTGGGCCATCCTGGGGAGTGCAAAGCCACGGTCCATACAGTCCATAACAGACCCCACTGCCACTGGAGGAGGCAAGTTGGCCAGAGGACATCCTGCAGCCCTGCCCGAGATAGATCCTGCCCTGCCACGTCTGCCAAAGGGCCAGCGGTTCTTGCCTTGAAGGGCCCAGTTCAGCGCTCCTTGCCTTGAAGGGCCCAGTTCAGCGGTTCTTGAGACGGCGGGGCCCAGTTCAGCGCTCCTTGCCTTGAAGGGCCCAGTTCAGCGGTTTTTGAGACGGCGGGGCCCAGTTCAGCGGTTCTTGAGACGGCGGGGCCCAGCGGAGCGGTTCTTGAGACGGCGGGGCCCAGTTCAGCGGTTCTGGAGACGGCGGGGCCCAGTCCAGCGCTCCTTGCCTTGAAGGGCCCAGTTCAGCGGTTCTTGAGACGGCGGGGCCCAGTTCAGCGGTTCTTGAGACGGCGGGCCCAGTTCAGCGCTCCTTGCCTTGAAGGGCCCAGTTCAGCGGTTCTTGAGACGGCGGGGCCCAGCGGAGCGGTTCTTGAGATGGCGGGGCCCAGTTCAGCGGTTCTGGAGACGGCGGGGCCCAGTCCAGCGCTCCTTGCCTTGAAGGGCCCAGTTCAGCGGTTCTTGAGACGGCGGGGCCCAGTTTAGCGGTTCTTGAGACGGCGGGGCCCAGTTCAGCGCTCCTTGCCTTGAAGGGCCCAGTTCAGCGGTTCTTGAGACGGCGGGGCCCAGCGGAGCGGTTCTTGAGACGGCGGGGCCCAGTTCAGCGGTTCTGGAGACGGCGGGGCCCAGTCCAGCGCTCCTTGCCTTGAAGGGCCCAGTTCAGCGGTTCTTGAGACGGCGGGGCCCAGTTCAGCGGTTCTTGAGACGGCGGGGCCCAGTTCAGCGCTCCTTGCCTTGAAGGGCCCAGTTCAGCGGTTCTTGAGACGGCGGGGCCCAGCGGAGCGGTTCTTGAGACGGCGGGGCCCAGTTCAGCGGTTCTGGAGATGGCGGGGCCCAGTCCAGCGCTCCTTGCCTTGAAGGGCCCAGTTCAGCGGTTCTTGAGACGGCGGGGCCTAGTTCAGCGGTTCTTGAGACGGCGGGGCCCAGTTCAGCGCTCCTTGCCTTGAAGGGCCCAGTTCAGCGGTTCTTGAGACGGCGGGGCCCAGCGGAGCGGTTCTTGAGACGGCGGGGCCCAGTTCAGCGGTTCTGGAGACGGCGGGGCCCAGTCCAGCGCTCCTTGCCTTGAAGGGCCCAGTTCAGCGGTTCTTGAGACGGCGGGGCCAAGCGGAGCGGTTCTTGAGACGGCGGGGCCCAGTTCAGCGGTTCTGGAGACGGCGGGGCCCAGTCCAGCGCTCCTTGCCTTGAAGGGCCCAGTTCAGCGGTTCTTGAGACAGCGGGGCCCAGTTCAGCGGTTCTTGAGACGGCGGGGCCCAGTCCAGCGCTCCTTGCCTTGAAGGGCCCAGTTCAGCGGTTCTTGAGACGGCGGGGCCCAGCGGAGCGGTGCTTGAGACGGCGGGGCCCAGTTCAGCGGTTCTGGAGACGGCGGGGCCCAGTTCAGCGGTTCTGGAGACGGCGGCCGGTCTATGACCAACTGCTCATTGCCTGGTGGTGCCCTCCTGGGCAGCGGGGATGGTGCTCTTTCAATGCCCACCTGGGCTGTGGGTGGTGGGGCCCTCCTGGCCAGCTGGGCTGGGTCCTCCCTGGGCAGCGGCTATGGGGGTGGTGGGCTCTCCCGGGGCAGCTGTGCCGGTTCCTCCCGGGGCAGCGGCTATGGGGGTTGTGGGCTCCTCCTGGGCAGCAGGCCTGCTGCCTGACCTCTCCGACTTGCTGCCCTTGCCCTCCTTAGTCGTGGGCCTGTGGCCCTTTCCTCCCTTTGGAGCTGTGGCTGGTGACTGTCTCTGGGTGGTGTCCGGGGGGGATGTAGAAGGCGGGCTCCTGCGGCGCCCCTTCCGCCTTCTGCTCCTCTTCCCAGGGGGTGGGCTGGCTGTCCCCTTGCTGCTGGGCGAAGATCCAGACATGCGGGCTGGCGGGCTCCAATACCCCTGCACCCTTGTCAAGGGGGCTGCAGGGCTGGTGGTGGCTGAGGTGCTCTTCTTACCCCGACGAGAAGGAGGGGGGGGCTCAGGGTCAGGAAAGAAGTTAGTAGTGGCGAGGAAGAGCTTCTTGGGACAATGGAGAGTGGTAGGTACAGTGGGAATGGGAGTGGAGGGAGAGGATGTGGTTGTAGGTGAGTCACGTTTGCTGTCTTTGGGTGCAGGTGCAGGAGGGATAGGCTGTCGTGAGGTGGATGGCTGTTGGGTGGGTGGGTGGCTGCGTTTGTGTGGTGTGGAAGAGGGGGTGACAGACACAGTGGGAGAGGACACAGGGGACGTGTAAATGGCAGTGGGGGTGGTGACTGCACGTGTGCGGACTGGAGTGGAGGGTGTGCTGGTGATGGAAACACTGGCTGATGGTGAGGTGAATGGAGGTGTGAGTGTAGACGTCACAGGGAGGGAGGAGGGAGACGAGGAGGTGGGGGTCTCAGAGGTGGTAGTGACTGTTGGCATGTCTGCATCGGAATGTTGCGTGTGTGAATGTCTGCGTGATCTGTGGTGCTTATGTTTGGATGAGCTTCTCTTGGGTGTTGAGGTGTGTGCAGGCTGGTCTGATGGTGTCGGTGGGACAGGCAGAGGAACAGGAGACTGGGAGGAGGGAGTTAGTAGAGGCAGGCAGGAGACAGGGACAATGGCTGCCGTCAGTGCTGAGGCCAGAGCCTGGAACGATCGCTGATGGGCAGCCTGACCCGAATGAATGCCCTCCAGGTACGCATTGCTGCGATGAACCTCCCTCTCCACCCCCTGGATGGCATTCAAAAGGGTAGTCTGCCCAACAATGAGCGTTCGGAGGAGGTCAATGACCTCCTCACTGAGGGCAGCGGGGGTAACAGGGGCAGGGCCTGAGGTGCCTGGGGCGAAGGAGATGCCCGGCTTCCTGGCAGAGCGGGCACGGGGCGAACGCTGAGGGGCTGCTGGGAGGGCAGAGATGGTGCGCTGGGTGGCGGCTGTACCTGTAATGGCGGGGGGCACGGATGGTGCCACCCCCGCAAGGGAGCCCCCTTCCGAGGACGTGTCCGTGTCGCTGCAGGGTCCAGTCGTCCCCGTCGTGGAGCTCCCCTCGCCCTCCGTCTCACTGGTCCAGTCTGACTCTGTGGCATGGCCCTCCTGGGCCATGTGAGATGCAGCTCCCTCCTGCCCCGATGCCACTTCTCCTCCGCCTGATGATGCTGATGCACACAAGCACAGAAAGACAAACAAAAAGGGGGGGGGAGAGAGAAATAAAGGGATATTGATTACATGGATCTCCGGTACAGTTAGCGGACATGACAGACACAGATGCCCCCTGCACTAAGTTGCGCACTTGGGGTCCGCTACGCATTCCGTGGAACATGCCCTACACGCCTAGAGTTGACAACTGCACCCATGGATGACACGGCCCAGGGATGGCTGTACTGACAAACTACTGAGGGTGGTGGCTGGGGACACAGGGGCTTACGGGGGTGCCCAGCCTACAGATATCGCCCTGGCCTAGGGGGACCCCCAGCCCTCCTCCCCCACCCAGACACCTCCACTGCGCGACAACAGAGTAGATAATGCTTGTACTCACCCCCTTGTGTCTGCTGTGCTGCCCTCACGCGCCCATCCAAATCAGGGTAGGCCACCGCCAGGATCCGGAACATCAGGGGGCTCAGTTGACGGCAGGCACCCCGCCTACGTTGGGAGGCCATCCCCAGCAGAGACTCGGCGGTCTTCTTGGTCCCGCGGCGGATGTCCTCCCACCTCTTGCGGCAGTGGGTGCCCCGTCGATGGTGGACCCCCAGGGTCCGGACTTCCTTGGCGATGGCACGCCAAATCCCGATCTTCTCATGGGCGCGGACCTATGTGACACGTACAGGGAGGGAGAAATACCACGTTCAAGTTTGTCAGCATTTTCCTTGCCAGTGGCCCAACGCCCCCCATCCCCGCCAGGCCCCCCGCCATGCCCCCCGCCAGGCCCAACATGCCCCCCATCCCCGCCAGGCCCCCCGCCATGCCCCCCGCCAGGCCCAACATGCCCCCCATCCCCGCCATGCCCCCGCCATGCCCCCCGCCAGGCCCAACATGCCCCCCATCCCCGCCATGCCCCCCGCCAGGCCCAACATGCCCCCCATCCCCGCCATGCCCCCCGCCATGCCCCCCGCCAGGCCCAACATGCCCCCCATCCCCGCCATGCCCCCCGCCATGCCCCCCGCCAGGCCCAACATGCCCCCCATCCCCGCCAGGCCCCCCGCCATGCCCCCCGCCAGGCCCAACATGCCCCCCATCCCCGCCAGGCCCCCCGCCAGGCCCCCAAGCCAGCCAGTGGCCCCAAATCCAGATTGAATTAAACTCACTTGTTGGTCTGGAGGACCGTAGAGTAGCGCATACTGGGGGAGGACCCCATCCACAAGTTTCTCCAACTCCTCTCCAGTGAAGGCAGGGGCCCTTTCCCCAGGCGCAGCAGCCATTGTCCCTTCCAGACCGAGGTCACAGCAACACTTGCAGTATAGGTCCTCTCCTGTGAAAGTTCAAGTCGCAAGTGGATAAGTAGATAGAAAATGGCGGTTACGTCCGCGGCGGTGCGTACCGCGGCGGTGCGTCCCGCCACCGCCGGCGCCCTTCGCCATTGGCTGCTGAAACCCATAGGCTTCAATGTTAACCAATGCGGCTTCGCGCTGCGGTCTTCGCCCGCCGCCCGCCGCGGTGTGCCACGCCAGCGCATTGACCTCACATCCCATTGTCACACTTCACAGGTCAGGCAGCCGCCATTTCCAGGGCCCACATGGCTCTATTTCAACTGCGTCACACAGGCCTAGGCCTTGCATAGCCACTCAGACACGCCATTCACTGCATAGAGAATCGTTTACCGTGCTAGCTGTGAGTACGTACCTGTGGGTTGCTTGACTGTGTGCTCCATGTTGTCCTTCCTAGGCACCGTCCGCTGGGTTGGGCGAGGAGACGGATGAATCCTCCCGTGTACCGACCGCTGGTGGACCTGTCGACAATGGAAGAACGCCACATTATCCTGACCTACCGTCTTAACCGTGCCACTATCCATGAACTGTGTGCCCAGCTGGAGCCCGACCTGATGTCCCCCATCCGCCAACCCACAGGGATTCCCCCTCTGGTGCAGGTCATGTCAGTACTCCATTTCTTGGCAAGTGGGTCATTTCAGACAACAGTGGGAATTGCTTCTGGGATGTCTCAGCCCATGTTTTCGAAGGTGTTATCCAGAGTGTTGTCTGCCCTGATGAAATCCGTGAGGAGCTACATCATTTTCCCTGAGGTGGGCGAATTGGCTACAGTGAAGGGTGATTTCTACGCCCTTGGACATATTCCCAACGTAATTGGTGCCATTGATGGGACCCATGTGGCTTTGGTTCCCCCAAGAGACAGGGAGCAGGTGTACAGGAACAGAAAAAATTACCATTCAATGAACATCCAGGTGGTGTGTTTGGCTGACCAGTACATCTCGCATGTAAATGCCAAATTCCCAGGGTCAGTGCATGACGCCTACATCCTCAGGAATAGCAGCATCCCTTACGTGATGGAACAGCTACAGAGACACCGTGTATGGCTAGTGGGGGACTCTGGGTACCCCAACCTGTCGTGGCTACTGACCCCAGTAAGGAATCCCCGGACCAGGGCAAAGGAACGGTACAATGAGGCCCATGGGCGTACTAGGAGGGTGATCGAACGCACCTTTGGCCTCCTAAAGGCCAGGTTTAGGTGCCTGCATATGACAGGTGGATCCCTAATGTACTCACCTAAGAAGGTGTGTCACATCATTGTGGCCTGCTGCATGCTTCACAACCTGGCTTTGCGCCGCCAGGTGCCTTTCCTGCAGGAGGATGGTCGAGACGGTGGTGTTGTGGCAGCGGTGGAACCTGAGGAGAGGGACGAGGAGGAAGACGACGGGGCTGAAACAGACAACAGGGACAGAATCATTGAACAGTACTTCCAATAGGACACAGGTCACATTTCAAAGATAATTTAGTAAATGTTAACTACTCTCCTGCATCTCTGCTGCCTGTCTATTTGCCCCAGTGTATGATGACTGAGTTTTGGCTTTTCCCTCCCTGTTTCAGATCTGGGGTCCCCACTACGAGTCCTGTGCTTCGTTTCCCCATGGACTACAGCTTTGTGGCAGCTGTTTGTTGACTTCACCATGTACAAGGACATATGTGCACTGTCATGTCAATTACAATATATTGAAATCACAGCCAGACTCCAGATATTTTGGTGCAAAATAGGTGTTTATTTAAGTGCTCAAAATGGGATGGGTGGTTTCAAGTGGGTGGGGGCTATGGTGAAGGAATGTCCATGGCAGAGTCCAGAGTAACAGTCACACAGGTGCATTGTCCAGAGGCCTGTGGAGAGATGGAGCATGGGCAGTTCAAGGATGGACAGGGTGACAATGTGGGACAGTGGGATGACATCAGGTGGTATCCATTGCTGGCGGGGGTCTTGACATCCTACTCTGTCTTCTTGCGAGATCTCAGGGCCCTCTTGCGGGGTGGTTCTTCTCCTGCAGGAGGTGGGGGTCTGGTGGGCTGCTGCTGTGCGGGGGCCTCCTGTCCACTAGCGCCGGCGGAGGTGGTTGGCTGTTCTTGGTCCAGGCTAGTGGCAGGGGCCCTTGGGTGTTGTTGAGTGTCCGCCCTGGTGTTGACGAGGTCCTGCAGCAGCCCTACCATGGTAACCAGGGTGGTGTTGATGGCTCTGATGTCCTCCCTGTACCCCCGATAGTGTTCCTCCTGCAGTACCTGGATCTCCTGGAACCGGGCCAGTACCGTCGCCATCGTCTCCTGGGAGCGGTTGTATGCTCTCATGATGGTGGTGAGGACCTCGTGGAGAGTGGGTTCCCTGGGCCTCTCCTCCCCCCCCTGTCGCACAGCTGCCCTCCGAGTTGCCCTGTTTCCCTGGGCCTCTGCCCCCTGGCCGGTGTGCCCACTACCACTGCCCCCAGGTCCCTGTTGTTGTTGGGGTGGTGGGTTATCCTGGGTGCCCTGTAGTGGTAGACACACCGCAGATTGACGCGCCCTGGAGACAGAGGCATGGGCCCGCTGGGTGGGAGCTGTGCTGGTGTTCCCAGAGGGGTTTGGGTCTGTAGTGCCCTGGGCCTGTGTGAGGGGAACCGACTGTCCAGAGGTCCCCGATGGTCCGGGCTGGTCATCGGTGTCCAGGTCGACAGAGCTGCTGTCATCGCTGACGGCCTCTTGGGTGGGGGGTGTGGAGAATTCTGGCCCCTCCGCCGCGGTGTGTTGACGGTCGGGTCCTGCAGGGGTATAGAGGTATGGTTATAGTTTCAATGTGTGGCATATGGGTGTATCTATGGGTTCTCGTGTCCCCAAGTGCTGGCATTCGTGTGTGGGGGCTTTGGTGAGGGTGGCTTGTGGGGGGGATGTGTATATGCATTGGGCATGCTTTGGTGATGGGTGTCCATGCTTAGTGGACGCATGCAGGCCTAGGTTTTGGGATGTGTGGGTTGTGATGGTGAGACATTGGCGGGGAATAGGTGTGCTGGGGGTGGGGGTGAGGATGGTGGTGGGGGTGAGGATGGTGGTGGGGGTGAGGGTGGGGGTGAGGATGGGGGTGGGGGTGAGGGTGGGGTTCGAGGATGGGGGTGAGGGTTGGGGTATGATTTGGCATGCATGTGGGGGGGAAGCAGTATTGAAGCTTCAACTTACCAGTATCCATTCCTCCGCCGACTCCTGCGAGGCGGTCAGGATGCAGGATGTTCAAGACTTCCTCCTCCCATGATGTGAATTGTGGGGGTTGAGGTGGGGGTCCTCCGCCAGTCTTCTGCACGGCGATGTTGTGCCTGGATACCATGGAACGCACCTTCCCCCGTAGGTCGTTCCATCGCTTCCTGATGTCTTCACGATTTCTGGGGTGCTGTCCCACTGCGTTGACCCTGTCGACAATCCTCTGCCATAGCTCCGTCCTCCGGGCAATGCTGGTGTATTGTATCTGTGTGCCGAACAGCTGGGGCTCTACCCGAACGATTTCATCCACCATGACCCTGAGTTCTTCGTCTGTGAAGCGGGGTTGTCTTTGGGGTGCCATGGGGTGGTGTGTATGATGTGTGGGGTGGAGTATGTGTATTTAAGTGTGTTGAGTGTGGTGGTGTGTGTTGTTTTGTGTGTGGATAGTGTGTGGGTGATGGTGTTGAGTGGCTGTGTCTGTTAGTTTGTGGATGCTGGTGTCTCGCTCTGGCCTTCTTTCAGAATTTTTTTGCGTAGGGGTTTGTGGGTGATGTGGGTGGGTGTTTTATATTGTATTGTGTGTGTGGGAGTGGTGTGTGTATGTGTATCAGGTGTGTGGGATTCAAATCGTCCAATGTGGCTGAGTTTTGTTCGTTTGTGTGTATTCTGACCGCATTCGTGGGTCGTAATGGCATGGGCGTATTTCTGTTGGCGTGGCGGTGGAGGTTTGGTCACCTCCAACTTTCGCTGGTCTGGCGGTCGGTTGTGGCTGTCGGATTTTCGGAGGTTTGCCTTCTGCGGGTCAGAATGACCGTGGCGGGTTTCCGCGGCCGCGGCGGTGTTATGGCGGTCTTCTGACCGGCGGTAAGTGCATTTTACCGCCGGGGTCAGAATGACCACCAATGTCTCCAACAGATTCAAGTACCAAAAGTTTGCAACTCTTACATAGCTACTGCTGCGGAGAAAGAAATTCAGCTGCCCAAACAGTATTCATCTTACAAAGATGTATTTGATGAGAAAGGAGCAGAGACTCTACCTCCTCATAGATCTTATGACTGTCAAATTGATCTAGCCCCAGGTGCGATACTTCCCAACTGTCGTGTATATGCCCTGTCAGAACATGAAAATCAACATTTATGAAAATACCTAGATAAATTTTAGGAGAATGGCTTCATTGGCCCCCCCAAGTCTCCTGCAGCTTCACCTTTGTTTTTTGTCCCAAAGCTAATGGAGAACTTCGAACTTGCATCGACTATAGGGGTTTGAACGAAGTCACCATCAAGAATAAATATCCTTTGCCCCTAATTCCGGTCTTATTGGAACAAGTAAAGAAAGCAAAAATCTACACGAAGCTTGACCTTCGAGGTGCTTATCATTTGGTCAGAATAAGAGAGGGTGACAAATGGAAAACAGCGTTCAAGACAAGATATGGCCTTTTTGAATACACCGTCATGCCTTTTGGTCTGTGTAATGCTCGAGCAGCATTTCAATTTTTCTTGAATGACGTTCTTAGAGAGTACCTCGACATATTTGCCATAGTCTACATCAATGACATTTTGATCTACTCAGACAATGAAAACGAACATGTCCAACATGTCAAGAAAATTCTTGCAGCCCTTCGAAAACACCATTTATATTGCAAACTAACCAAGTGTGAGTTTCATGTTACCACAGTTGAGTTTTTAGGGGTTATTCTTACCCCTCAAGGTATGTTGATGGCAGAAAAGAAAGTAAAAGCTGTATCTGATTGGCCCACCCCAAAGACTGTTCGTGATGTATAATGTTTCCTGGGGTTTGCAAATTTTTACCGGTGGTTCATAAATCATTTCTCCCAGACAGTGGCTCCAATCACTAAGCTACTAAGAAAGAAAGAAAAGTTTGTACGGTTCCCAGAAGCTGATCAAGCCTTCTCGACTTTGAAGGAAGCTTTCTCCACTGCCCCAGTCTTGACTCATCCTGATGCAAATCAACCTTTCATAGTGGAAGCTGATGCTTCAGATGTAGCAATAGGAGCCATCTAATCACAACAAAATAAAGACACTGGTCAACTTCATCCTGTAGCTTATATGTCTCGGAAGTTGAACGAAGCCGAACAGAACTATGTCATTGCTGAAAAAGAGCTTCTGGCGATTCGTGACGCCTTTAAAGAATGGAGGCATCATTTGTTGGGTGCTAAATACACTGTCACAGTATATACTGATCATCGTAATCTTCAATTCATGAGTTCCGCCAGACTTTTGACCCCTTGGCAATTACGCTGGATGCTTTTTTTTGCCGAATTTGATTTTGTAGTAACCTTCCGGCCTGGTAAAGATAATCGCAAGGCTGATGCCTTGTCCCGTCAAGAGTCTACCACGTTGGCTGCATTTCAAGCCTCCAGAGCTATCATTGCTCCTGATAAGGTTCTATGTATCATAAAAACTGAAGATTTCTTTGAAGAAATTCGCAACTCTTTCACTGTTGAAAAATGGAAAACATGGGCCCAAGCAGATCCCAAAAGGTCAATCAAGCAAGGTTTACCCTTTCATGACGCTCGTTTGTTCGTACCCACTACCAAACTTTGCAAGATAGTGTTTCATTGGTTGCATGTTATACCTACGGCAGGTCACCAAGGTACTCCTAAAACTCTTGAACTGATCCAACGCTATTTTTGGTGGCCTATCCTAACAAAAGATGTAAAAGCAATGGTAAACAACTGTGAAGTTTGTGCTCGAATTAAAACAAGTCATTCAAAACCAAAAGGGTTGTTATATCCACTTCCAACCCCAAGTCGTCCAAGGGAGCACATTTCTGTAGACTTTATTACTGGTCTGCCAGTGGTTCAACAGCATTCAGTAATTCTGGTGGTAGTAGATAGTCTCACGAAATATGGACATTTCATCGCCTGTAAAAAATTGCCCACTTCTAGTGAATTGGCAACTATTTTACTGAACAGAGTGGTTTATTATCATGGACTGCCAAAGGTTATCCTCTCTGATCGGGGGTCACAATTTTCCTCCAATTTCTGGAAGACATGGTGTAAAACACTCCAAGTGACATCTACGCTATCTACTAGTCACCATCCTCAAACAGATGGTCAAATGGAGAAACTAAATCAGACTTTGAAACAACACCTACGTGCCTACACTGAAAAGGCACTTCATTCTTGGACATCTATGCTCTGGTTAGCTGAGCTAGCTTACAATAACTCATTCCACACTTCTATTGGTGTTACACCCTTTTTTGGTTTATTTGGCTATCATCCTGACACCTTGCCCATCACAATTCCTCAAGAAAGTTTTCTTACTCCAGCTGTGTCAGAAACCATTCAGCATTTACATCAAACCCAGAAACTGATTCAACAGCATTTAGAAAAAGCCAAACAAAAATATAAAAGGCATTATGACAAGAAACATTGTGAGGGACCGCAATATCAACCAGGTGACAAAGTGTGGCTTTCCACAAAACATATAGACTTCAAGAAGAAGCACATGTTTAACCTTAAATTCATAGGTCCTTATACTGTCCTTCAGCAAATCAATCCGGTGACCTATAAACTACAATTGCCCAGATCCCTGCGGATTCATCCATTGTTCCACACTTCCCTCTTGAAAAAGGCAGTCCAAAAGGTCCACCCTCATCCAGCTCCTGTTCTAGTACAAGGGGAAGAAGAATATGAAGTCAAGAAAATGTTGGATTCTAAACTGAGAGGGCGTGATCTATGGTACTTAATCTCATGGAAAGGTTATGGTCCTGAAAGTAACTCATGGATTTCCGCATCTGATGTTCATGCTCCAGTACTTGTAAGACGCTTTCATCGTCTTAATCCAAGCAAACCAGGCCCTAGAGCGCATCTGGGAGAGGGGAGTACTGTCAACACCAGAGCAGTACGCGCTCTATTGGCGACAAAAATGCAAAAACCCAGCCCTCTCAAAACAAAGTAATTCATGCATTGTGCTGATATGTTGTGGTTTAACCTTTTGCATTGCAGAGTTCAATCCTGAAAACTTATTTTTAATATGCTTTCAAATACTGTTCCTTTGCAATGTATTGCTGCAGGTTTTCAGAGTGTGTTAGGGTGTGGCCCCTTTCCAGGGCCTTCCAGAGACTTTCCCTGCAACATGCCGCGGCGTGGTTCTGGGCTTGGCCAAGACTCTATAAAAGAGAGCCAGCCCAACTCCCAGTGCTCACTATTCAGAGGTCCCGTTGCAGAGCAGCAGCTTCTTCCTGAGCTCCTGTTCCGGCGGCCTATTTGGATTTTCCAGTCCTCTGCACTTCATCCTTCATTGGTGATCATTTGTCCAGGCGGTAAGACAGTGGTTGGACTGTCCCGACACTGTTATTGAGAATTTTCATATTCTTGGTTTAATTCTTAAATGAGTGACAGATTACTTGCTCGCTACCATTTCTTGACATTTATATGGTAGTTTACAAATAGGCAAGACGCACGATTGGTTTCATAAAGGTTTGACTTTGTTATTCATTGCGTGATACCATTTCTTGACATTTCCATGGTGGCTTAAGAATCGGCAAAAGAAGCGCGATTCGTTTTATTGCACTTTGATCTTATTATTTATTGTGAGCTGTTATTTCTTGACATTTACATCGTGTTTTACGAATCAGCAAGACACCCGATTCGATTAATGATGATTTGACCTTGATTTTCATTGCGTGTTGCCATTTCTTGGTATTTTACATGGTGACACTCAAATCGGCAAGACGCACGATACTCTCCTCAAGTTTATTTCATGTTGTTTATTGTATGCCACTATTCTAAGATATTTATTAGGTAATATTCGAGTTGACAAGTTATGTGATTTGTTTCCTGAATCCATATCGTGTTATTCATGGTGCACAATCCTTTTATGGTGTTTACTATATATATATATATATATATATCTGCAATATGCGCAATTTGTGTTGAAACATTTTAAGAGTACACAGAAGACCAGAGTTTCTAGATGCAATATTGTATGGTCAAAACCAAAAGGGTCATAAAACAGGATTTATATGACTGGTTTAAAATTTAGTCAGAATGTTTTTCTGATTCTCATGTAAAGGAAAGTACTTGAATAAGAAAGTTTTCATTTAATTCATCTTGATTCCCCTACAGGTATCCGGCCATCTTGAAACTTAATCATTTTAAACTTAACTCTTAGATTGTTCATGTTTTCAGAGTGACTAGGCTTAGAATCTTAGTCCAGTATTGATTTCAGGAGATATAATTTTCATATTGTGTGTTCTTACCTTTTTCTTACTACAGGTCTCCTTCCCAGCTGTTCCCTTCCTAATCTCCTCTTCCCCTCTTGAACTTTCTCAGTCTCTGTGATTTATCTATCAGAGTCTTGGAGCTGTCCAGTGGTGGACGTGTTGGGAGCGTGCACAGACCCCGAGGATCTGGTGACTCTGACAGGATGCTGCTATTCCTCAGAATGTAAGCATCATGCACTGAGCCAGGAAACTTGGCATTCACATGGGAGATGTACTGGTCGGCCAAACACACCATCTGCACATTCATAGAATGGTAACTCTTCCGGTTTCTGTACACCTGTTCACTCCTGCAGGGGGGACCAAGGCCACATGTGTCCCATCAATGGCACCTATGATGATGGGGATATGTCCCAGGGCATAGAGCATAGAAGTCACCTTTCACTGTAGGGAAATCCTTCACCTGAGGGAAAATGATGTAGATGCGCATGTGTTTCAGCAGGGCAGACAACACTCTGGACAACACGCTGGAGAACATAGGCTGGGACATCCCTGATGCTATGGCCACTGTTGTCTGAAAAGACCCACTTGCCAGGAAATGGAGTACTGACAGCACTTGCACTAGAGGGGGGATACCTGTGGGATGGTGGATAGCTGACATCAGGTCCGGCTCCAACTGGCACACAGTTCCTGGATTGTGGCACGGTCCAGTCTGTAGGTGACAATTGCATGTCGCTCTTCCATTGTCGACAGGTCCTCCAGCAGTCTGTACACCGGAGGATGCCGCCATCTCCTCACCTGCCCCAGCGGACGTGCTCTATGGAGGAGAACAGCGAGCAGAGGGACAGCCAACACTGAGGTACGAAAACACAACTTAATTGCACACATTTTTCAATCCGCTAGGTCCCTGTCTTAATGTGTATGCAAGGCCTAGATATGTGTGACACATTTAAAAATAATGCCATGTGGCCCCCTGAAATGGCGGCTGCCTGACCTGTAATGTGGGACAAGGGGATATGAGGTAACTGCATTGGCGTTGTACACCGTCGCGGTAGGCGGTCGAAGACCACGGCGAAATACTGCATTTGTTAACATTGGACCCTATGGGTCCCAGGAGCCAATGACGATTTACGCTGGAGGTGACGGTACGCACCGCCGCGGACGTGACTGCCATTTTCTATCGGTTCACTCACTTGATACCTGATCTTCGACATGAGAGGACCTACGCTGCAAGTGCTGGGTTCAACTGGGGTCAACAGCTCTCCTGCCTCCGCAGATCTATTTAATAAGTGGATCTCCTCCTCTTTGGATGTTATTCTGCCCATTAAATCTAGAGTCAATAAGCCCTCTCACAAGGCTAAACCCTTGTTCTCTCCTCTCTTATTAGAATTAAGAAAGAGGTGTAAAAAGTTAGAAAGAACATGGAGAAAGAATTACAGCCCCACCAACAGAGAAGTATACAGGCAATCCATAAGACTTTACCACCAAAAATATTAAAGCCGTCCAGTCCACTTACTATGGTACAAAAATAGAAAATTCCTCCTGCTCACAGAAGGAAAGTTTTCGGATTTTTAAAGAATTAACCATAACCCCTATGCCTGTCCCCCCCACAGAGCCCTCCGTTGAATACAGTAATCGCTTGGCATCCTACTTCCATGATAAAGTTATCAAGATATATTCCGGGTTCTCCTCTTCTCCTTCCCTGGAGTCATCGGAATATCAAACGATGGCCCCCGCCTTCTCTGGAAGTGTATTAACTGCCTTTGTACCTCTCACGGATGCTGTAACTTCCAACCTCCTTCTTCAAATTAAATCGGGCTCCCCCCTTGATCCTGCCCCTCCTGCCATCCTCTCGCGGGTCTCAGACATTGTTGTTCCTCCTCTTACAAAAATACTGAATCATTCCTTATCTTCAGGTTCTCTCCCTTCTTCTTTTAAGCATGCTATCATCAAGCCTCTTTTAAAAAAGCCTAAGTTGGATCCTTCTCTGCTGGAGCGTTACAGACCCATTGCTCTCCTTCCCATCTCAACAAAAGTCCTGGAGAAGCATGTTAACTATCAATTAACCAGCTATCTGGAGAGTCATGAACTTCTCCACCCTACTCAAATGGGCTTTAGAGCCCACCATAGCACAGAGTCAGCCCTCCTTACAGTGACGGAGTCAGCCCAGCAACTTTTGGACCAAGGGGCCTATGTAGCCGTTATTTTACTTGATCTTAGCGCAGCTTTTGATACGGTGGACCACAACCTTCTTTGCTGCAGGCTCTCTGAATTAGGGATAGGAGGTTCAGCATTGTCCTGGCTGTCTGCTTTTGTTAAAGGAAGATCTTTTCAAGTTCTGGATCGAGCCTTTTTCTCTGAGATTTTTCCATTGACCTGTGGAGTCCCTCAGTGCTCCTCCCTGAGTCCAACTCTTTTCAATGTTTATTTATCCCCGCTGGCTAAAGTGATTGTTCCCTATAATTTCTCCTTGGTCACCTATGCCGACGACACTCAGCTTGTGGTTTCACTATCTAGTTCTGGGGATTCATCCGTGGCCAATCTTTCTTGCTGTATGGAAGATATCGGAGACTGGATGATTCAATCTAAGCTTAAATTTAATGATGGAAAATCAGAAGTTATTGTGTTAGGCAATGGTTCCCCAGCCTCCCCCCTCTCATTGCACTCCAAGGCTTTTGACAATCTTCCTCCTCCCAAGGCTCAGGTAAAAAGCCTTGGTTTTTGGCTGGATTCACGCTTGACTATGGATTTTAAAGCAAAAAAAGTCTCCTCTACATGTTTTGGTATTTTAAGAGTCCTTAGGAAGGTTTTTAACCTTCTACCCTCCACGGCCAGAGGAATCCTCGTTCAAACTCTGATCCTCTCCCGTCTGGACTATGGGAACTCTCTGTTTCTCAGTTCCCCGGCTTATGTGATAAAGAAGCTGCAGACAGTTCAGAATGCAGCGGCCAGGCTTCTTATTAATCTTCCTAGACATCTTTCCGCAAAGCCGGCTCTTTCAACACTTCACTGGCTCCCCATCAAGCAGCGTACCCACTTTAAAGCCCTGTGCATTGTTCACAGAGCCCTTCAGGATAAGGGTCCGATGTTCCTCAGAAAACGGATCCATATCTATGCCCCCTCTCGAAGTCTGAGGTCTTCCTCCTACCGACACGTCAACATCTTGCGGTCTAAGAGAGCTTGGGGAGCCAATTCTTTTCCACCAAGGCCGTCCACCTTTGGAACGATCTTCTCTCTGAGCTTCGTCATGAACCCTCAGAGCAGCTTTTTAGGAAAAAACTCAAGACTATCCTTTTCTGTAGATAACTTTCGGGATTTTCCTGCTGCTGGCATTAGTCATGTTACGTTAGCGCTGGGATGCCTTAGGGTAACTACGCGCTTTATAAATCCTTAAAACTAAAACTAAACCTAAATCTGGAAGAGACAATGGCTCATGTGTCTGGGGAAAGGGCCCCTGCCTTCACCACAGAGGAGTTGGAGAAACTAGTGGATGGGGTCCTCCCCCAGTACACGCTACTCTACGGGCCTCCAGACAAACAGGTAAGTACACTCTGAGCATGCTGTATGGGCAATGCCTGTGTGGAGTGGTGTGGATGGAAGATAGAGGGGGAGAATGAGGGAGGCATGAAACGACAGTGAGTGCATGTGGTCATGGCAAGGGTAGGAACGCGGGCCAATGACTGTGACGGTTGACGGTTATATCTTCTCCTTTTCCCCTGTACTATTCCTGTAGGTCAGCGCCCACCAGAAGAAGGATATTTGGCATGCCATCACCAAGGACGTCCAGACCCTGGGGTTCCACCACAGACGGAGCACCCACTGCCATAAAAGATGGGTGGACATTAGCAGCTGGAGCAAGAAGACGGCGGAGGCCCAGCTGGGGATGGCCTCCCAACGTGGGAGGGGTGCCCGTCGCACCATAACCCCCCTGGCGGTGGCGTATCCGGAGTTGGATGGGCGCTTGAGAGCATCACAGCAGCCACAAGAGGGTGAGTACACTCTCATTCAGCTGAATCTGCACGCAATACGAGGTGTCTGGGTGGGGGAGGTGGGCTGGGGGTTCCCCTAGGCCAGGACAAGTTTAGTAGGCAAGGTCCCTTCGTAAGGCAGGCCATGTAGCACCCCACCAGTGTTCAGAGCCAACTACACCTAGTCAGGCACGTGTGACTTCCATGTGTGCAGCAATCAGGCATAGGCCTTGTACCCCATGTCCCTGTGATTAATTAGGGAACTCTAAGTGCACAGCGTAGTGCAGAGGTCTTCTGTGTCTGTAGTGTCCGCCAACGGTAGCAGTATTGCATGCACTCAACATGTCTTTCTTCTGTCTCCCCCCCCCCCTTTTTTTGGTCTCCCTGTTCTTGTGTGCAATAGCATCATGAGGCGGTGGAGCAGTGGCACCAGAGCAGGAGGGAACTGCATCCCACATGGCCCTGGAGGGCGAGACAACGGAGTCTGAAGCCACCAGTGGGAGGGAGGGCGAGGGGAGCTCCACAGCGGGGACGTACAGCCGCTACCCCCCTACCAGCACCGCCATGCCAGCAGCTCCTCAGCGTGTGCCCCGTGGCCGCTCACCCAGGAGGTTGGGAATCTCCTTCACCCCAGGCACCTCAGCCCCTGCCCCTGTCAGCCCTGCTGCCCTCAGTGAGGAGGCCATTGATATCCTCAGATCCCTCACTGTTGGGCAGTCTACCATTCTGATTGCCATCCAGGGTGTAGAGAGGCAGTTGCAACAGACCAATGCATACCTAGAGGCCATTCATTCTGGTCAGGCAGCCCAACAGCAAGCTTTTCAGACTCTTGCCTCAGCACTGATGGCAGCCATTGTCCCGGTGTCCAGCCTCCCCCCTCCAACTTCCTGCACCCAGACCCACACCCCTGTACCTCAGCCTATCCCAAGCACACCATCAGACCAGCATGCACACACCTCAACACAAGGGAAGCTCTGGCAAACATAAGCACCACACATCCCACGGGCACTCACACAAGAACCATACCCATGCAGACATACCAATAGCCACTGCCTCCACTCGGTCCCCCTCCTCCTCGTCTCCCTCCTCCCTCCCTGTCACGTTTTCAGTCACACCTGCATGCACTACATCTTCAGCCACTACGTCCATCACCAGCACACCCATCACCACACACCGCTCACGTGCACTCACCACCCCCACTACCATTCACACATCCCCTGTGTCCTCTCCCATTGTGTCTGTGAGCCCACCACCCAAGGTACACAAATGCTGTCACACACCCACCCAACGGCCATCCACCTCACGACAGCCTCCAGCCCATGCACCTTCACCAAAAGTCAGCAAACGTACACCTCGTACAACCACTACCTCTTTCTCCACTCCCAAACCCCCTCCATCTACCCGTCCCAGTGTGTCTAAAAAACTTTTCCTGTCCAGCCTTGACCTCTTCCCCTCACCTCCCCTACCCCTTCAGTCCCCTAGGGCACACCTTTCCAGGTCCCAACCCAGCACCTCAGCCACCACATCAGCGGGAACAGTGGTGCCAGCAGTAACCGGCTTCTGGAGTGCACCAAGCAGCAGGGCAGCCAATGTGCCAAGGAGCAACACCACGGACAGTCCCCCACCTCAGAAGCATAAGAAGTTGGCCACTGCCAGGAGGGAGAAGGGCAAAACACCTGCCACCAAGGGCTCTCCCAGGACTACAGTTGGGAGTGGGAAGACAGCTGCGCCACCATCCAAGGTGGGGAAGTGGCACAGAAAGAAAGGGAAGTCACCGCCAACCTGCACCGCGGACAAGACAGCCACCAGCACCGCTACCAAGGACACCGCTGCTACCAGCACCGCTGCCCAGGACACCGCCGCCACCAGCACCGCTGCCAAGGACACTGCCGCCACCAGCACAGCTGCCAAGGACACCACCGCCACCAGCACCGCTGCCCAGGACACCGCCGCCACCAGCACAGCTGCCAAGGACACCGCCGCAAGCAGCACACTCACTGAGCCACCTACCAGCACTGCAGGCCAATGAGCGCCGCAAGCACCGCCGCTACTGAGGCCGCCATGAGCTGGATGAAGCACTCTGGGCACAAAGCCCCATCCAGAACCAGTGGAGAAAGGCATCCACTACCTCTGTCCTGGGCAGGATGAAGCACTCTGGGCACAAAGCCCCCTCCAGAACCAGTGGAGACTGTTATCCACTACCTCAGTCCTTGGCAGGATGAAGCACTCTGAGCACAAAGCCCCCTCCAGAACCAGTGGAGACTGTTATCCACTACCTCAGTCCTTGGCAAGATGAAGCACTCTGGGCACAAAGCCCCCTCCAGAACCAGTGGAGAAAGGCATCCACTACCTCTGTCCTTGGCAGGATGAAGCACTCTGGGCACAAAGCCCCCTCCAGAACCAGTGGAGACTGTTATCCACTACCTCAGTCCTTGGCAGGATGAACCACTCTGGGCACAAAGCCCCCTCCAGAACCAGTGGATAAAGGCATCCACTACCTCAGTCATTGGCAGGATGAAGCACTCTGGTCACAAAGTCCCCTCCAGAACCAGTGGAGACTGCTATCCACTTGTGAGACTGTGGCTTTGCACTCCTCAGGATAAACCAGTGGGCAAACCACCCACTGGAGAGACTTGAGAGACTGTGGCTTTGCACTCCCCAGGATAAAGCAGTGGGCAAACCACCCACTGGAGAGACTTGTGAGACTGTGGATTTGCAATCCCCAGGATAAAGCAGTGGGCAAACCACCCACTGGAGAGACTTGAGAGACTGTGGCTTTGCACTCCCCAGGATAAAGCAGTGGGCAAACCACCCACTGGAGAGACTTGTGAGACTGTGGCTTTGCACTCCCCAGGAAAAAGCAGTGCGCAAACCACCCACTGGAGAGACTTGTGAGACTGTGGCTTTGCACTCCCCAGGATAAAGCAGTGGGCAAACCACCCACTGGAGAGACTTCAGAGACTGTGGCTTTGCACACCCCAGGATACAGAAGTGGGCATGGAGACCCCTTGTGGATCTGGCGTCGTGCACTCATCCGGCTGAGGTGCCCCCGTTCCATTCCCCCTGAGGTACCTGTTGTATTTCTATCTGATGCCCCTGCAGTGTTCTCTCCGTTTTGATCGGGTATCTTGCGTGGACTTCGCCCATGCATTTTGGGCCCAGTGGTCCAAGGATTATCAATGGTGCAGTACATGGACTTGCATTCTTGGTGTATACATTTGTTAATAGTGTATATATATTTTTGAGTACTGGATTTCAATTGATTACAATCGTTACAATCATTTCCTTTTGTCTTTGCATTCTTCCGGGGGGGGGCTTTGGGGGTGAAACTGTAATGTATCAACATGTATTAGTGTGTGTTGTAGTGGGTGAGGGTGGGGGTGGGGGTGTTGCGTGTGTGTGTCACTCTTTTTTCCCTCCCCCCTCCCCTGTGTCGTAGGTGCAGTACTCACTGTGCTCTTCGCCGCCGGCGTTCGTGCTCCTGGTAGAGGAGCAGGAAGACAAAGGCAGGTAGAATATGGAGTTCTGGCTCCATGGCGTCCTGGTTCCTCGTGGGGTGTGTTGAGGTGAGCGTTTTCCCTTCCAAGTCCTGTTTCCGCCGTGTTTTTGTTCGCATTGAATCCGCCCCGGAAAAAGTGGCGGATTGGCCTGTTGTAACACTGTGGGCGGTACATTGTCTTCCGCCTGTCTGTTGGCAGTTACCGCCACAGTGTTTGTTTGTACCGCCGTGGCGGTCAGAGTGTTAAAGTGGCTGTCTATGTTGGCGGTTTCCGCCATGGTCGTGATTTCATTTTTTTTCTGCCAGCCTGTTGGCGGTCTTACCGCCGCTTTAACACCGACCGCCAGGGTTGTAACGAGGGCCTTAGTGTGCACATCAAAATAATATTGAATTTCCAATGATTAATGAGTGATTTATAAGTTTGAAGATAAGTGTAGAAATTAGAAAAATGCACTTCTCTCATATTTGATGAAATGCAGTAACATAGTTTTTTATTTAACATGAAATGTATTATTTTATTGATAAGGGCCCACTTATGCTACACTTATTGGTTTATGTTTTGCATGTATTTTATTAAAACATATTAATTCAATGTAATACAATATGTTAGCTTAAATGAGGCCTTCTGAGCCTGTATTTTGCAGTCATGCAAAAGTTCTGAATTCTTTTTTCATAAAGTGAAGTGTTCTTCCGAATCTCGTTCCCATGAGAAGCAAAGTCCCATTTGTAAAAAGTCTATTGTCTAACTGTGGAAAGTCATACCCATTTGGCCTTGAGAATGCTGTAGTGCAGGAACACGGACTAAGATTGTAAACAAATGCTTCAACCTTTTTGGAGTATCATGGAAAGGAGATTTTCCGATGACATGGGAAAATGTCAAACTGTTGCAACCTGGAGTCTGGTGAAAATGTATGATTAGATGATGCCTATTCAACGTAGTATGAGCTGACAACTTTGATAAATCAGAACATTCTTTGTGAACTGAGATACTGTTGGATATATTCAAACTTTGCTTAGAGCAGGTTGGTCCCAGTCTTGTCAGGGACAGAAGCTTTCTTGAAGCCTGCAGAAGCCTTGCTGACCAGATGCTTTGTTGATGAAGATTCCCAGAATGCTGTATCCCTTGGAGAGGCATTTTCTTCTCTGTCATTACCCCTTGAAGTGCCCTTTATGTTAGAAACACCATGGCACTGATGCTTATTTTATTTTCATTTTATTTAGATAGTGACCTCAGGTCCTAGGTATTCTTTTTCCAAATTATGTATGTCCTTTTTGTATGTTGCCCCACATGTGTACCTCTCCACACATGTATTTTTCAAATTCGGTTAGCTGTAAGGTTGACCTGTGCCCAGCCAAAGATTATTGACTCTGCTAAATTTGAATTGACTAATGATTGTAAATTCTGAGCACCGTGTGATATCTGTATCTGTATAAAGTCAATAAGAATATCTCTGATACAGACATCACATGTATTCTTATTGACTTTATGTATTATTATTCTTGAATGCTTAGTTTTATTAATGTTAGTACACCTGAATTTATTTTGTCGCCTTCGGTAACCGTTGGTGATTATGTATCTTTAAAATTTGGTTGTGCTCATTGTCTACATAAGCTTGTGTTTGTAATAAAGCTTTTAACTTTACTCCTGATTGCAGTTTCCTTTTGTGGCTATACTGGTCATGTTTCTAAATTGTTGGGATGGTGTTGTTGATAGTTCACCTCACGTCTTTCTGGGTTCAAAGTTCTGTCAATCTCGTTGCTCGCTGGATTCTTGCAAAGCATGAAAAATGTGTCCACAAACCAAACATCTTGCTAGTGTGATTCTTTAACATCATTGTATGGAGAGATCATTGCAATAACAATCTCCCTCTCTCACTTCCATCCCATTATGGTATGGAAGGAGAGAGGGAGAGAGAGAGAGAGAAAGAGAGAGAGAGACAGAGAGAGGCAGAAAGTGAGAGATTGAGAGAGAGGGAGAGAGGGAGAGAGATTTAGAGAAAAAGACAGACAGAGAGAAACTGTGAGAGAAAGAGAGAGAGGGATTGGGGGTGTTTAGGTTTTGATGAATTATATACTTAGAATGAGGTAATTCCGGACAAATTCAAAACAGAAATTCATTTGTCAAGTAAATAAATGAGATCACCTTTCAGTTTGTACCTTAAACATTTGAAGTTGAAAAGGAAATTAGAGTAGATAAAAGACCACAGACACACCTATCCCAGAACCCTCATCATGAAGGACTGAGACCTCAACCATTAGGACAAAACGCACTCTGTACTCTGCACTGTCCACACATTCCTATGGCATTCAGCCCAAAGATTATGATGGGGAAGAGACGTACATGTTTCATGTAGCAAGGTGGCAATACTATGTGATATAACTAGGGGGTCTTACCATGTAATACTAACACATTATCCAGGACTGGACTTGGGTTTGCAGCTCAGTCCTGGTAGCGTGGCAAAGAACTGTAAGGCTACTTATGAGAACATGTATAATGCATTTCACAACACCAACATGGACTATAAGTAGCTGACACGACTCAAAAGAAATCCCACACAAATTTAGAAAAATAAAGCAGATTTTTATCTTAATTTATACACTAAAACAAACATAGGCGGTCATGACAACATTGGCGGTAAAAGCCGCTTACTGCCGTGCAGAAGACCGCCAACACACCGCCGGCTGCGGAATTCCGCCACAGCTATTATGACCCACATGTCGGAATCCGCCAAAATTCAGACACCCACACAAGTCCGCCACACCAAAGGTCAGTGATAAACTGGTGAAAACAAAACCTCCACCGTCACACCAACAGAAATACGCCCACACTATCACGACACACGAATCCACGCGGCGGTCTTTCAACCGCGGTATTCCATTGGCGGTACACACCGCTGCGCTCAAAATACACACACATTTACAAAACACAGCCACATTGGACAATTCCAAATACACACACCTGATACACATACACACACCACTCCCACACACCCATTACAATATAAAACACACACCCACATCACCCACAAACCCCCACGACAAAAAATTCTGAAAGAAGGCCAGAGAGAGAGCACCAGCAAGAACAACAGCATCCACAGGCACACAACACCATCACCCACAGAACTTCCACGCACCTCACACAACACACCACTACATATCAGCACACTTATCACCACACACTCCACCCCACACATCACCTACACCACCCCATGGCACGGCAAAGATACCCCAGGTTCTCGGAGGAGGAGCTCGGGGTCATGGTGGAGGAAATCGTCCGGGTAGAGCCACAGCTATTCGGAGCACAGGTGCAGCACACCTCAATTTCAAGGAAGATGGAGCTATGGCGAAGAATAGTGGACAGGGTCAACGCAGTGGGACAGCACCCAAGAAATCGGGATGACATCAGGAAGAGGTGGAATGACCTACGGGGGAAGGTGCGTTCCGTGGTCTCCAAACACCACGTTGTGGTTCAGAGGAGTGGAGGCGGACCCCCACCTCCTCCCCCACAACTAACAACATGGGAGGAGCAGGTCTTGGCGATTCTGCATCCTGAGGGCCTTGCAGGAGTAGGTGGAGGTAAGACAAATCTTAATTATTACATCCCCCACCCTACCTGCATGCCATCACATACCACCACCCTCACCCCCAGCACCCCAACTCCTCACATATGTTCCCAACATCACAAACCACCCATCCCAACACCAAGCCCTGCATGCAACAACAAAGCATGGACACCCATCACTAAAGCATGCCCACTGCACATACCCATACAACCCCCTAAACCATCCTCACACAAGGTCCCACACAGGAATGCAAGCACTGGGGTACACAGTCACCCACCCATTGCACACCATGACACACACAGATGTAATAACCATCCTTTAAAACCCCTGCAGGACCCATACCCAACGTCACCGGACAGGAGGGTCCACACATGTCCACACCACCAACAGAAGAGGCCCACAGTGATGACAGCAGCTCTGTCCAACTGGATCTAGATGACCAGGCCGGCCCATTGGGGACCTCGGGACAGTCGGTTCCCCTCACCCAGTCACAGGCCACCACAGACCTTCCCCCCTCTGGAAACACCAGCACAGCACCCATCCAGCAGGCCCATACCTCCGTCCCCAGGACAAGTCAATCAGCTGTGTGTCCACCACTACAGGGAACCCAGGATAACCCACCACCCCAACAACAACAGGGACCTGGGGGCAGTGGTAGTGGGCACACAGTCCAGGGGACGGAGGCCCAGGAACACAGGGGAACTGGGAGGGCTGCTGTGCGACAGGGGGCGGACAGGCCAAGGGAACCCACTCTCCACGAGGCCCTCTCCAACATCATGGGAGCATACCACCACTCCCAGGAGACGATGGCAACGGTACTGGCCAAGTTTCAGGAGACCCAGCGGCTGCAGGAGGAACAGTATATGGGTTTCAGGGAGGAACTCAGAACCATCAGCTCCACCCTGGGCACCATCGTAGGGGTGCTGAAGGAAGTACTCAACACCAGGAGGGACACTGTGGCACTACAAGGGGCCCCTGACACTAGCAATGACGATGAACTGCCCACCACATCCGCCGAAGCTAGTGGACAGGAAGCCCTGCCACGGGACCACCACACCAGCACCCCACCCCCTGCAGAGTGAGAACCACCCGCAAACTGTCCCTGAGATCCAGGACAAAGACAGAGCACGATGCCAAGACCCAGCCAATAAATGAGACCACCCTGATTGTCATCCTACTGTCCCACTTTGTCACCCTGTCCATACTTTAACTGCCCCAGCTCCACTTCCTATGCCCATTTGGGCAATGCACCTGTGAGACTAATAGACTGGATTCTGCCATGTACATTCCTCCGCCATGAACCCTCACCATTTCACTACCCCCTCCAATATTGAGCACTTAAATAAACACACTTAAAGCACAAAACAATCTGGAGTCTGTCTGTGATTTCGAAATTGTGTATTAGCAATTACAGTGACAAAATGCTCTTTCAATTGTAATGTCAACATACCTATGTCACACAGATCGAGTCCATGAAGAATCTAAGCAGATGTCACACAGTGGGACCACATCTGTGAAATCGTAAGGGAAATTGACAACTCAGTGACCATACACTGGGTGAAAACGACACACAGTAGAGAGGTAGTAGTGTTAAAGTACATGTAGTAGGCAGGTCTGTACTTTTACCTGTGTCTCACTGGAAATATTGCTGGATCACTGAGTCCCTGTTGTTCATGTCTTCTTCCTCTGCTTCCTCCTCTTCACTGTCCACAGGCTCCACAGCTGCAACAACACCTCCATCTGGACCATCCTCCTGCAGAAAAGGCACCTGTCGTCGCAAAGCCAAGTTATGAAGTATACAGCAGGCCACGATGATCTGGCACACCTTCTTTGGTGAGTAGAATAGGGATCCAACTGTCATATGGAGGCATCTGAACCGGGCCTTCAGGAGGCCGAAGGTCCGCTCGATCACCCTTCTAGTCCGCCCATGGGCCTCATTGTAGCGTTTCTCTGCCCTCGTCCTGGAATTCCTCACTGGGGTCAGTAGCCATGACAGGTTGAGGTAACCAGAGTCACCTGCAAATGGCGAGGGACAACTGTTAGACACGCACTAACCTGGAGGGATATCCCCAGACCCAGACAACCATTCCCACTGACTTGCCTCCAGGTGCTCACCTAATCGCCACACACGGTGCCTCTGGAGTTGACCCATCACTTAAGGGATGCTGCTATTCCGCAGGATGTAGGTGTCATGCACTGAGCCAAGGAACTTGGCATACACATGGGAGATGTACTGGTCTGCCAAACATACCATCTGTACATTCATAGAATGATAACTCTTCCGGTTTCTGTACACCTGTTAACTCCTGTGGGGGGGGACCAAAGCCACATGGGCCCCATCAATGGCACCTATGATGTTGGGGATGTGTCCCAGGGCATAGAAATCACCTTTCACTGTAGGCAAATCCTCCACCTGAGGGAAAACGATGTAGCTCCGCATGTGTTTCAGAAGGGCAGACAACACTCTGGACAATACGTTGGAAAACATAGGCTGGGACATCCCTGATGCTATGGCCACTGTTGTTTGAAAGGACCCACTTGCAAGGAAATGGAGCACTGACAGAACCTACACTTGAGGGGGGATTCCTGTGGGATGGCGGATTGCTGACATCAGGTCTGGCTCCAACTGGGTACACAGTTCCTGGATTGTGGCACGGTCAAGCCTGTATGTCATAATCAAATGTCGCTCCTCCATTGTCGACAGGTCCACCAACGGTCGGTACACCGGAGGATGCCGCCATCTCCTCACATGTCCCAGCGGACGGTGCCTATGAAGGACAACAGCGAGCACAGAGTCAAACAACTCAGAGGTAAGTACCCACAGTTTACCCAGAACACCAAACATACACAAAATATGGCCTGTATGTGTTGAGTCTAGGCCTAGGTATGTGCGACGCACTTGGAAATGAAGCCATGTGGGCCCCTGAAATGGCGGCTGCCTGACCTGTAAAGTGGGACAATAGGATGTGAGGTAACTGCGCTGGCGTTATACACCGTCGCGGTAGGTGATCGAAGACCGCGGCGCAATGCTGCATTGGTTAACATTGGACCCTATGGGTCCCAGGAGCCAATGACGATGTACGCCGGCGGTGACGGTACGCACCGCTGCGGACTTTACTGCCATTTTCTACCTGTTCAATCACTCGATACCTGATCTTCGACAGGAGAGGACCTACACTGCAAGTGCTGCTGTGACCTCGGTCTGGAAGAGACAATGGCTCGAGTGTCTGGGGAAAGGGCCCTTGCCTTCACATCGGAGGAGTTGGAGAAACTCGTGGATGGGGTCCTCCCCTAGTACACGCTACTCTACGGTCCTCCAGACAAACAGGTAAGTACACAGGGAGCATGTTGCATGGGCTATGCCTGTGTGGAGAGGGCTGGATGTAAGAAGGAAGGGGGGAGAGTGCTTCTTGCATGAAAGACGGTGAATGCATGTGCCACATGGCAAGGGTAGGGATGGGGGACAATCACTTTGACGGTGCAGTTGGTAATAACCAGAAAAAAGATATTTGGCGTGCCATTGCCAAGGACGTCCAGACCCTAGGGGTCTACCACAGACGGATCACCCACTGCTGGAAAAGATGCGAGGACATTCGCCACTGGAGCAAGAAGACGGCAGAGGCTCAGCTGGGGATGGCCTCCCAAAGTGGGAGGGGTGCCCATCGCACCATGACCCCCCTGATGTTCAGGATCCTGGCGGTGGCCTACCCGGAGTTGGATGGGCGTTTGAGGGCATCACAGCAGCCACAAGGGGGTGAGTACACTCTCATTCTGCTGACTTTGCCCGCAGTGGAGGTGTCTGGGTAGGGGAGGTGGGCTGTGGGTTTCCCTAGACCAGGGCGAGTTCCGTAGGCAAGGCCCCTCCGTAAGGCAGGCCATGTGGCACCCCAGCCCATCTCTGCAGAGTGCCAAGTACACCTAGTCATGCCCCTGTGTCATCTATGCGTGCAGATGTCGTCTATAGCCTTGTAGGCCATTTCTCAGGAATTGAACAGTGGAGCCCAAAAGCGCGGCGTAGTGCAGGGGGCTTCTGTGTCTGTCGTGTCCGCCAACGGTAGCGGTAATGCATGCACTCAACATGTCTTTCTTCTGTCTCCCCCCCCCCTTTTTGTGGTCTCCCTGTTCTTGTGTGCATTAGCATCATCAGGCAGAGGAGCAGTGGCACCGGAGCATGAGGGAGCTGCATCCCACATGGCCCTGGAGGGCGACACTACGGAGTCTGAATTCACCAGTGGGATGGAAGGCGAGGGGAGTTCCACGGCGGGGACAGGAGCTGACACCAGAGACACGGACTCGTCCTCTGATGGGAGCTCCCTTGTGGTGGCGGCAACATCTGTGCCCACGCATCTACAGGTACAGCCGCCACCCCCCCCTACCAGCACCGCTCTCTCAGCAGCCCCTCAGCCTTTTCCCCGTGCCCGCTCACCCAGGAGGGTGGGCATCACCTTTGCCCCAGACACCTCAGGCCCTGCCCCAGTCACCCCTGCTGCCCTCAGTGAGGAGGCCATTGACCTCCTCAGGTCCCTCACTGTTGGGCAGTCTACCATTTTGAATGCCATCCAGGGTGTAGAGAGGCAGTTGCAACAAACCAATGCATTCCTGGGGGGCATTCATTCTGGTCAGGCGGCCCTTCAGCAAGCTTTTCAGACTCTGGCCTCAGCACTGATGGCAGCCATTGTCCCCGTCTCTAGCCTCCCCCCTCCAACTTCCTCCACCCCGACCTAATCCCCTGTACCTCAGCCTATCCCAAGCACACCTACAGACCAACATGCACACACCTCAACACCCAAGGGAAGCTCAGGCAAACATAAGCACCACACATCCCACAGGCACTCTCGCAAGCATCACACACATGCAGACACACCAACATCCACTGCCTCCACTGTGTCCCCCTCCTCCTCGTCTCCCTCCTCCCTCCCAGTCTCGTCTACACTCACACCTGCATGCACTACCTCTACAGCCACTATGTCCCTCTCCAGCACACCCACCCCCACACCCCGCTCACGTGCAGTCACCACCCCCACTACCATTCACACGTCCCCTGTGTCCTCTCCCAGTGTGTCTATAATGCCCCCTCCCAAGATACACAAACGCAGGCACACACCCATCCAACAGTCATCCACCTTACGACAGCCTCCAGCGCATGCACCTTCACCCAAAGTCACCAAACGTACACCTCCTACAACCACCACCTCTTCCTCCACTCCCAAACCCCCTCCAGCTACCCGTCCCAGTGTGTCCAAAAAACTTTTCCTGTCCAACCCTGACCTCTTTCCCACACCTTCCCCACCCCGTCCGTCTCATAGGCCCCGAACTAGCACCTCAGCCACAACATCTCCGGGACCAGCGGAATCTAGAGTGCACCGGCCACCAGGGCAGCTAGTGTGGCACGGAGCCACAGCACAGACAGTCCCCCACCTGTGAAGCATCAGAAGTTGGACAGTGCCCGGTGGGAGATGGGGAAGACTCCAGGCACCAAAGCTGCTCCCAGGGGTCCCGTTGGGAGTGTGGAGTCAGCTGTGACACCTTCCAAGGTGGGGAAGGGCCACAAGAAACCAGGCAAGTCTGGGAAGAGCAGCACGGCGGAGAAGACCGCCATCATACCCGATGCCCACGAGGCCACTGCCAACATCAGCCCAGCTGCCCAAGAGGCCACCACCAGCATCAGCCCAGCTGCCCAGGAGGCCACCGCCAGCATCAGCCCACCTGCCCAGGAGGCCACCGCTAGCATCAGCCCAGCTGCCCAGGAGGCCACCTCCAGCACCTGCCCCGCTGGGCCATGAAGGACCGCCAGCAAAAGTGCTGCTGGGCCATGAGCAAAAGCCCCGCTGGGCCATGAAGGACCGCCAGCAGCTGAGGCCCTACAATGGAGACCGCCGCCTCAAGCACAGCTGAACAGGGCACCACCATTTCAAGCACGGCTGCACAGGGCACCGCCATCTCAAGCACCGCTGAACAGGGCACCGCCGTCTCAAGCACGGCTGCACAGGGCACCTCCATCTCAAGCACCGCTGAACAGGGCACCGCCGTCTCAAGCACGGCTGCACAGGGCACCGCCGTCTCAAGCACTGCTGAACAGGGCACCGCCTTCTCAAGCAACGCTGAGCAGGGCACCGCCATCTCAAGCACCGCTGCACAGGGCACCGCCATCTCAAGCACCGCTGAACAGGGCACCGCCATCTCAAACACCGCTGAACAGGGCACCACCATCTCAAGCACCGCTGAACAGGGTACCGCCGTCTCAAGCACTGCTAGCCCATGAGCGGCAGGGGCACTGACGCAACTGAGTCCGTCACGGGGTGAATGATGCACTCTGGGCCCCCTGCCCCCTCCAGAACCAGTGGAGACTGTCATCCACTACCTCTGTCCTTAGCAGGATGAAGCACTCTGGGCACCATGCCCCCTACAGAACCAGTGGAGAGATGCATCCACTACCTCTGTCCTTAGCAGGATGAAGCACTCTGGGCACCATGCCCCCTCCAGAACCAGTGGAGACTGTCATCCACTACCTCTGTCCTTAGCAGGATGAAGCACTCTGGGCACCATGCCCACTTCAGAACCAGTGGAGACTGTCATCCACTACGTCTGTCCTTAGCAGGATGAAACACTCTGGGCACAATGCCCCCTCCAGAACCAGTGGAGAGATGCATCCACTACCTCTGTCCTTAGCAGGATGAAGCACTCTGGGCACCATGCCCCCTCCAGAACCAGTAGAGACTGTATCCACTACCTCTGTCCTTAGCAGGATGAAGCACTCTGGGCACCATGCCCCCTCCAGAACCAGTGGAGACTGTCATCCACTTGTGAGACTGTGGCTTTGCACTCCCCAGGAAGGAACAGTGGGAAACCCACCCACTGTAGAGACTTGTGAGACTGTGGCTTTGCACTCCCCAGGATGGAACAGTGGGCAACCCACCCACTGTAGAGACTTGTGAGACTGTGGCTTTGCACTCCCCAGGATGGAACAGTGGGCATGTGGCCCCCTCGTGGATTTGGCGTCGTGCACTCAAGCGGCTGAGGTGCCCCCCTTTTACCTCCCCCTGAGGTGCCTGTTTAATTGCTCTCTGATGCCCCTGCAGTGTTCTCTCCGTCATGGTCGGGGATCTTGTGTGGGCCTCGCCCATACCGTGTGGTCCCAGTGTTCCACGGACTTTCTTAGTGCACTACCTGGACTACTATGCTTGGTATAAATTTTGTACATGGTGTATATATATATTTCTGCCTACTTGCTTTTAATATATTACAATGGTTACACTCATTTTCTATTGTCTTTGCATTCTTCCGGGGGGCTTGGAGGTGTAACTGTAATGTATTGATATGCATTAGTGTGTGTGTTGTAGTGGGTGAGGGTAGGGGTGGGGGTGGGGGTGTTGCATGTGTGTTTCCCTGTTTTTTGCCTCCCCCTCCCCTATGTCGTAGGTGCAGTACTCACCGTGGTCTTCGCCGCCGGCGTTGGTGCTCCTGGTAGAGGAGCAGGAAGACTATTGCAGGTAGAATTTGGAGTTCCGGGTCCATGGCGTCCTCGTTCCTCGTGGGGTGTGTAGAGGTGAGCGTTTTCCCTTCAGGATTCCTGTTTCCGCCTTGTTTTTATCCGCGGTGAATCCGCCCCGGAAAAGGTGGCGGATTGGCCTGTCATAAAAGTGTGGGCGGTACTTTGTCCTCCGCCTGTCTGTTGGCGGTGACCACAGCGCTGTTTGTTTGTACCGCCGTGGCGGTCGGAGTGTTAAAGTGGCTGTCTTTGTTGGCGGTTTCCGCCACGGTCGTAATTGCAATTTTTTGACCGCCGGCCTGTTGGCGGTCTTACCGCCGTTTTAACACCTACCGCCAGGGTTGTAATGACCACCTTAGTATCTTATACAACCAGAGTTGTGGATTTTTAAAGCATTTTAAATTAGATATGCTTTTAGATGCTAATCAAATACCATTGAAGCCAATGGGGGAAAACACAGTGTGTAATCGGTAACTTGTGGGGTGCTTTCCATGGAACCTACCTGGAGTTAAGGTCTGAGGGGTCCCTAGACCACCTTTTTACAGACAGTACCTTTTTACCTTGCCCAGGTAAAAAGCATGAGTGTAAAGGTGGCCTTGCTAACCTTAGAAAAGACCAGGAACTGAGTACTGTCAATCAAAGATGCAGCACTCTGCAAAAGCACACTCAGAGATGGAGTTACACTCTACCCTAGTAGAGGCCTTTGGGGTCCCAGGACCTGGATTTCACAGCTGACACTCTGCCACCACATCCGGCGTCTCCAGATGCAGAGGTGGCCTTGCAGCTGTCATTCATGGGAGGGTTGCGCCAATGATGCTTTGCCACTTAGTCGAAGTTGCCTTCTTCAAGATGCAGTATCTCAGCTATGGGACTGTTGCCGATGTCACTATCTATTGCTGGGAGTTGCTCTGGAGTTGGTGACTTCCAGGATGGGTCAGTTACCTGGCTGGTGACCAACAAGCCTTGGCAGCGGCAACAGTAATCCATGGGTACATCGTTGCCCAGGAGTAGTGTAGTGGCTCAATATTTGGTGTGGACCTCACTAAAATTCCCAGAGTGAAGGTCACTGATTTTGTTGCACATCTTGTGAAACAGCACAATGATTGTTTTTCAGGTGGCAGGTGACTGTTCCATCAGTCAGGGGAGTCTGCTTCAGTTTCAGGCATCCACTGAAGTCCCTCTTTTTGGCAGCAATGAGATTTTTCCACCGGACCTTGTTGAACACACAGTCCCAGTATATGGTCTCCTCAGGGCATCTATGTGTCCTATCTTTGAGCGGCGGCAGAGTCCAAAGTCCTGTTGTCGGTGATGGCAATTTCTTTGTGCCTCTTCTGGACTCAACGTCAGAAATTAGGCTCTGGTGCCTGGGTAGCCCCTAAAGTAGGATAATGGTGGGAGGACAGTGGCCAATGCGCTCCTGGTCCCTGTGGCTACTCCACCCCTGAGGTGATAACTTCCTTTGGGAGTATGCCACTTTTCTACCCAGAATCCACTAATTCTGGGTTTGCCATGATGGCAGAACCTTTCCTAGGCTGAACAGACCTCCTATCCCACCCAAAACATGTGGCTATCCTCTTGGAGGTATATGCCTCCTGCAAAGCTAATTTTTCCACCTGTCAGACTGGACAGGACAGGAAGGGCTATGTCCTTGAGTGGGGGACAAGAGATTACATATCAAGGGCAGTGAAAGCCTTTGAGGCTAACCGCCTTGATTATTATTAACACTAGCCATCCTGGAAGGGCATCAGTGTGAACTCCTCCCTGCCCAGATCCATTGTCTCTGTCCTGTGGGAAGTACTGGAACAACCAGCAGAAGGGTAGACTCTTGTCCTGATGGCAAACGTCCCAGGGGGGCACCAATGCAAGAGAAAGCTGGCAACTTGGTGGACATCCTATCAGGACGCCACCAGGGTACATGCTAAGTAACCCTGGGCACAATAATCCAGTGGCATAGTGAGTCCAGGACACACGTCTGGGCATATTTGGCACACTTAGGGCGACAAAAGTAAAAAGAACAGATGTTGGACGGAATGCTGAACAATACAAACATCCAGTAGCAAAGATCCGGGTTTAATCCATCAGGTTTTTCCTTACCATGCCACTGGAGTCAAACTAGCCTGGCTGATGAAGGGTGATACCATGAAACTGGTCCCAGGATGCTTGATACAGTCCAGGGAAGACCTCACCTGGCAGTTCAGGCTGGACTGTTTCTATGGGGAACAGAGTCAAGACTGATTTGTATATGGCTGGGTCCAAACTGGAAAGTCATGGGTAGCAAAAAAACAATGGATTTAAGGCCAGATCTCTCTACTGGGGGTGAATGAATGACATTATTCAGCATTCTGTCCATCACTTGTTCTTTTTGCAATTGTTGCCCTAAGTGGGACAGGCATGCCCAGACGTGGATCCCATGCTCCCCATGCCACTGGAGACAAGCTAGCATGGCTGGTGAGGGGTGATACCATGAAACTGGTCCCAGGATGCTTGATTCTGGTCCAGGAAAGCCCTAACCTGGCAGTTCAGGCTGGATTGTTCCCATGGGGAATAAGGTCAAGAATGATTTGCATATGGCTGGGTCCAAACTGGAATGAGATGAGTAGCTTAAAAAGATTGATTTCGGCCCAGATCTCTGCACTGGGGGGAATGTTTGACGTTGTTCAGGATTCCATCCATCACTTGTTCTTTTTGCAATTAGTCTCATTGGCAGCATCAGTAATTAGCTGACTGGCAAGGGGCATCATTTGGTCTGGAGAAATCGGTGAGGCTTTCACCATGGTGAGACTGGCACCTGTATCCCTCAGAGCCTTTACCTCAGTCCCATTGATTCTTAGCCATTGTCTATACTTCTACTTCTCCAGGCTTGGAGGTAAGACTGCCCAGTTTTCAATGTCCTTCCCTCACAGGGAAACCAAGGTAGCCATGATGTGACATCTGGCCTCTCCAGAGAACACACCTTCGCCAATTCCAATACGAACAACAACTGTAGGAGGCTGGCCTGGCTCATAGTGGGTACCTTGTGGTACTTACACCTTGTGCCAGGTCCAGTTATCACTTATTAGTAGAATAGAGATGTTCTAGCAGCTTAGGATAATAGAGGTGGCTATAGCAGAGCAACTTAGGCTGAACTAAGAGACATGCAAAGCTCCTACTATGCCACTTATGTCATATAGCACTATATCACAAGAAAACACAATACTCAGAGTTATCAAAAATAAAGTTTTTTAATTTTAGTGACAATATGCCAAAAGTATCTCAGAGGATATACTCCCTTAGGAGGTAAGTAATATACACTAAATATATGCACACAAACCAAAATCAGGTAAGTAACAGTTAGAAAAGTAGTGCAAACAATGTAGAACACAATAGAATGCAATAGGGAGAAATAGGCCTAGGGGCAACGCAAACCATATACTCCAAAAGTGGAATGCGAACCACAAATGGACCCCAGGCCTAGTGTAGTGTGTAGAGGGTCACTGGAGGTATAAGAAAACACTAAGGGTGTCCAAGATACCCCACCCCAAGACCCTGAAAAGTAAGAGTAAAGTTACCCTACTACCCCAGAAAGACAGTAAAGTCGAGATAGGGGATTCTGCAAGGACAACAACTGACTGCAAAACACTGAAGACGGATTCCTGGACCTGAGGACCTGTAAAGGAAGGAGACCAAGTCCAAGAGTCACGCAAGTGTCCAGGGGGGCAAGAGCCCACTAACCCCCAGATGAAGGTACAAAAGGGCTGCCTCCAGGTGGAAGAAGCCAAAGATTCTGCAACAACGGAAGGTTCCAGGAACTTCTCCTTTTGTCAGAAGATGTCCCACGGCGTGCTGGAGGATGCAGAGCTGTCTCCACATAGAAAGACTGCAAACAAACCTTGCTAGCTGCAAGAGTTGCGGTTGAGGATTTTGGGAGCTGCCAGGGCCCAGGAAGGACCAGGAGGTCGCCCCTTGGAGGAGGAGACAGAGGGGGTGCTCAGCAACACAGAAAGCTCACGCAGAAGCAGACAGCACCCGCAGAAGCACCTGAACAGGCACTTAGAAGATCTGAGGGAGACGGTCGACTCAGAGCAACAAAAGAGGGTCCCACGACGTCGGAGTCCAACTCAGCGAGTTGGGCAATGCAGGACGGAGTGCTGGGGACCTGGGTTAGGCTGTGCACAAAGGAAGTCTTGCAAAAGTGCACAAAAGCCCTAGCAGCTGCAGTTCATGCAGTACACAGGATTACTGTCTGGCGTGGGGAGGCAAGGACTTACCTCCACCAAATTTGGAAAGAAGGGCCACTGGACTGTCAAAGACACTTGGACCCAGATCCTGTGTTCCAGGGACCACGCTCGTCAGGATGAGAGGGGACCCAGAGGACCGGTGATGCAGAAGTTTGGTGCCTGCGTTAGCAGGGGGAAAATTCCGTCGACCCACGGAAGATTTCTTCTTGGCTTCCAGTGCAGGGTGAAGGCAGACAGCCCTCAGAGCATGCACCACCAGGAAACAGTAGAGAAAGCAGGCAGGATGAGGCACTACAATGTTGCTGGTAGTCTTCTTGCTACTTTGTTGCGGTTATGCAGGTGTCCTGGAGCAGTCATCGGTCGATTCTTGGCAGAAGTCAAAGAGGGAAGTGCAGACGAACTCTGGTGAGCTTTTGCATTCGTTATCTGGTGAGATACCCACAGGAGAGACCCTAAATAGCCCACAGAGGAGGATGGTTACAGAGAAAGGCAAGCACCTATCAGGAGGGGTCTCTGACGTCACCTGCTGGCCACTCAGACCTGTCCCTTGTGCCCTCACACCTCTGCATCCAAGATGGCAGAGGTCTGGGACACACTGGAGGAGCTCTGGGCACCTCCCCTGGAAGGTGCTGGTCAGGGGAGTAGTCACTCCCCTTTCCTTTGTCCAGTTTCGCACCAGAGCAGGGCTGGGGGGATCCCTGAACCGGTGTAGACTGTCTTATGCAAGGAGGGCACCATCTGTGCCCTTCAAAGCATTTCCAAAGGCTACTCCTCCCAGGCCCTTCACACCTATTTCCAAAGGGAAAGGGTGTAACACCCTCTCTCAGAGGAAATCCTTTGTTCTGCCTTCCTAGGACTGGGCTGCCCAGGCCCCAGGGGGGCAGAAACCTGTCTGAGGGGTTGGCAGCAGTGGTAGCTGCAGTGGAGACCCCAAAAAGTCAATTTGGCAGTAACCGGGCTCTATGCTGGAGACCAAGGGATGCATGGAATTGTCCCCCCAATACCAGAATGGTATTAGGGGGACAATTACATGATCCTAGACATGTTACATGGCCATGTTCGGAGTTACCATTGTGACGATACATATAGGTAGTGACCTATATGTAGTCACGCATGTAATGGTGTCCCCGCACTCACAAAGTCCGGGGAATTTGCCTGAACAATGTGGGGGCATCTTGGCTAGTGCCAGGGTGCCCACACACTAAGTAACTTTGCACCTAACCTTCACTAAGTGAGGGTTAGACATAGAGGTGACTTATAAGTTACTTAAGTGCAGTGTAAAATGGCTGTGAAATAACATGGACGTTATTTCACTCAGGCTGCAGTGGCAGTCTTGTGTAGGAATTTTCTGAGCTCCCTATGTGTGGCAAAAGAAATGCTGTAGCCCATAGGGATCTCCTGGAACCCCAATACCCTGGGTTCCTAGGTACCATATACCAGGGAATTATAAGGGTGTTCCAGTGTGCCAATCAGAATTGGTAAAATTGGTCACTAGCCAGCAGTGACAATTTTAAAAGCAGAGAGAGAATAAACACTGAGGTTCTGGTTAGCAGAGCCTCAGTTATACAGTTATGCACCACACAGGGAAAACATATAGGCCACAAACTTATGAGCACTGGGGTCCTGGCTAGAAGGATCCCAGTGACACATATCAAACATACTGACAACATAGGGTTTTCACTATGAGCACTGGGCCCTGGCTAGCAGCATCCCAGTGAGACAGTAAAAACACCCTGACATATACTCACAAACAGGCCAAAAGTGGGGGTACCAAGGCTAGAAAGAGGCTAACTTCCTACACAACTCCCCCCCCCCCCCAAATGAAGAACAATAAGGTTAACCTTGGGCAGTTGAGTCTTTATTGTCTAAGTGGTGATAATTGGAGAGTAGCTCTGCAATAGATTGGTTACTCCCTTTATCATCCACTATATGGTTACTTCCCTGTGGGGATGTAAACCACCCTGTTTGAAGTTTTTTAGCTAGCCAACAATGTGAAGTTATATTCTCAGAGTTCCTATTAGTATGTTTACGTTTAGAGCAGTGGGAATTGTCCACTGGACCTATATCAAGTGATGAGAATGCCAGACAGGGATGCTTTCTCAATAAAGCACAGCTGGGCAAAAACTTTGTCCATATGGCTGGAAGAGAGAACAGGGTTGCTGTTTCTCTTGGGTTGGAGAAGGGCAGGGATGCTGTCCTATGAGCTCCAAACTAGGGCAGGGCTGCTGTCCTAAGTGTTGTGAGGCAGTGCAGGGTTGATGCACTAAAGTTTCTCTGGGAGGGTTGGATGGATGCTCCATGTTAACTAAAATGGTGCACTTTTTCTCACCAATATTAGTTATCCCACAGAGAGGTACTTCCACCTCAGGGAGTACAGCTGTGCTAGCTGATGGTTCCCTTGGTACAGGTGCCACCCCAGGAGAGGTTTCTCCCACCACAGGAATGGTATCCTGAATGGCAGAGTGGGTAGGGGATACGTTGATGCCCTTTTCTCCTGTTGTTGGAGAAGGATCCTGAGTTTTCAGGCCTTTTTCTCTCCTTTGCTTTTTCATTTCAGCTGAAATGAGAGGAAGCAATTCATCAGGGATACCCAGCATGGCTGCATGGGTATTAAACTCTACCTCAGCCCAACCTGAGGCCTCTAGGTCATTACTTAAGAGACAGTCTACAGGTAAGCTAGGTGATACTACCACCTGCTTAGGGCCAGTAACTCCACCCCAACTAAACTGAATTATAGCTAAGGGAAGGAACTTAGTGGAGTTATGGACATCAATAATCTTGTATTGTTGTCCAATGATGTGTTGTGCAAGAAACACTAGGTTTTCAGTCACCAAAGTGATACTGGCACCTGTGTCCCTGTAGGTCTGGGCCTCAACACCATTTATTGAAACTCTCTACCTGTAATTATCCATTGTAAGGGGACAAGCAGCCAGTGTGGCAGGGGCAATGCCACCAGGTGTGACAGAAACTGTCTTGGGGCTGACTACCCAGTTTCTATTATGGACCTATAAGTGAACCCAATTACACCCTTATTTTGACTGTTGCCAGAAGTTCCACCACTATTACCACTACTGTTAGGGGCACTAGAGTTTGATGTATTAGTGGTGGTAGGCTCAGGGGGTTTACCTGGGCAGGACTTATCCCCTGGCCTATGGCCTTTATTTTTACACAACATAGCACCAAGGCTTTTTAATGTGTGTGGGTTGTGAAGAAGAGGAAGACGTTGATTTATCCCCACCCCCTGAAGAGTGTTTAGGATTTGAAGAAGGATCTTTAGTTTTACCTTTATCCCCATGCTTATCCTGAGATTTCTCACCATCTTTCTTCTCGCCATCCTTGTCACTCTTGTTCTGACCCGTTTGTCTGCCTTCTTTCCCAATTCTTGGGGAGAGGTTAGATCTGAGTCTACCAAGTACTGGTGCAACAAATCAGACACACAATTGTTCAAAATATGCTCTCTCAGGATTAGATTATACAGGCTTTTATAGTCAGTCACCTTACTGCCATGCAACCAACCCTCCAAGGCCTTCACTGAACAGTCTACAAAGTCTGTCCAGTCTTGAGAGGACTCCTTTCTGGTGTCTCCGAGCTTAATCCCGTATTGTTCAGTGGTTCAGCCAAATCCATGCAAGAGTGCATCCTTCAAAACCTTGTAGGTATTAGCATCACTTTCTCTGACAGTAAGGAGCCTATCCCTACCCTTACCAGTGAAAGATAGCCACAAGATAGCAGCCCACTGCCTTTGAGGGACCAACTGTACCATACAGGCCCTCTGAAGTGCAGCAAACCACTTGTTAATGTCATCCCCCTCCTTGCAAGGGGGGACTATCTTATCCAGGTTTCTGGAATCTTGCTCTCTAACAGGATTACTATAAAAACACTGCTGCTGCCACCATGGGGAACTAACCCCAATCTATGCCTTTCCTCTCTACATCCAGAGATTCCCTGTCTAAGGCCAGCTGCTGCTGTTTAAGCTTCAGCCTGGCCTCTTCCAACCTCAGCTTCCTGAGTTCCCTTTCCATTAAGTTATCCTCAGGGTGGGAGGCTTGAGAATTGTGAGACATAGAGGAAATGTGGGAATTGGCAGAGAGAGACCTGTCCCTAACTGGCTGGACCCTAGTAACCTGGCCTTTATGAGTGAAAGGTGCCCTACTAATCTGTGACCCCCTCGCACTACCAGGGTCACTAGGTGGCCTGCTAGGTGGCAGGTCTTTGTAAGAACCCTCCCCAATCTCTTCAGGGAACTCCTCTGAGTCTGACTGGGTACCTTCCCCTCCTATCCCCTGTTCCTGGGATGGGCCAGACTGGTTCTGGTAATTTTCTAGGAGAAGGTTGAAGAGAAAGTCTTTGGTACGATTCTTACCAATGCTTAAACCTCTTTCTATGCAGAGAACTCTCACCTTTTAAAGTTTAAACTCTCTTAGGTTGCTTGAACAATTTTGGGAGTGAGCTCTACTGCAGACATGATAGAAAAGGTTTAGGACAGAGAGAGAAAAAGTTTTAGAACTTTTGAAAGTACAGAGAAAAAAACTTTTTCAATCTTTTTGAAAACTCTTTAAAGTTTTCAGAACTTTTCAGAAACTTTGTAAAACGTTTTAGAGCAGAACAGTAAAATGTTTTGGTTCAATGTGTATATATTGAAATATTTGGTATATGTTTCTCTCATGAAAAGCACCAATGACAAAGTGGTAAAGCAGTTACAAGTACTTATCCCACTGCTGCACCACCAATGTAGGAGGCTTATAGTGGGTACCTTGTGGTACTTACACCTTGTGCCAGGTCCAGTTATCCCTTATTAGTAGAATAGAGGTGTTCTAGCAGCTTAGGCTTATAGAGGTAGCTATAGCAGAGCAGCTTCGGCTGAACTAGGAGACATGCAAAGCTCCTACTATTCCACTTATATCACATAGCATTATATCACAAGAAAACACAATACTCAGAGTTACCAAAAATAAAGGTACTTTATTTTAGTGACAATATGCCAAAAGTATCTCAGAGGATGTACTCCCTTAGGAGGTAAGTAATATACACTAAATATATGCACACAAACCAAAATCAGGTAAGTAACAGTTAGAAAAGTAGTCCAAACAATGTAGAACACAATAGAACGCAATAGGGAGAAAATGGCCTAGGGGCAACACAAACCATATACTCCAAAAGTGGAATGCGAACCACGAATGGACCCCATGCCTAGTGTAGTGTGCAGAGGGTCGCTGGGAGTGTAAGAAAACACTAAGGGTGTCCAAAATACCCCACCCCAAGACCCTGAAAAGTAGGAGTAAAGTTACCCTACTTCCCCAGAAAGACAGTAAAGTCGAGATAGGGGATTCTGCAAGGACAACAACTGACTGCAAAACACTGAAGACGGATTCCTGGACCTGAGGACCTGTAAAGGAAGGGGACCAAGTCCAAGAGTCATGCAAGTGTCCGGGGGGGCAGGAGCCCACTAAACCCCAGATGAAGGTGAAAAAGGGCTGCCTCTGGGTGGAGGAAGCCAAAGATTCTGCAACAACGGAAAATGCCAGGAACTTCTCCTTTGGTCAGAAGATGTCCCACAGTATGCTGGAGGATGCAGAGTTGTTTCCACACAGAAAGTCTGCAAACAAGCCTTGCTAGCTGCAAAAGTCACAGTTGAGGATTTTGGGTGCTGCCAGGGCCCAAGAAGGACCATGAGTTCGCCCTTGGAAGAGAAGACAGAAGGGGCACTCAGCAACACAGAAAGCCCACACAGAAGCAGGCAGCACCCGCAGAAGTACCTGAACAGGCACTTAGAAGATCTGAGAACAGTGGTCGACTCAGAATCACAAAGGAGGGTTCCACGACGTCGGAGTCCAACTCAGCGAGCTGGGCAATGCAGGATGGAGTGCTGGGGACCTGGGCTAGGCTGTGCACGAAGGAAGTCTTGCAAAAGTGCACAGAAGCCCGAGCAGCTGCAGTTCACGCAGTACACAGGATTACTGTCTGGCGTAGGGAGGCAAGGACTTACCTCCACCAAATTTGGACAGAAGGGCCACTGGACTGTCGAAGACACTAGGACCAAGCTCCTGTCTTCCAGGGACCATGCTCGTCAGGATGAGAGAGGACCTAGAGGAGCGGTGATGCAGAAGTTTGGTGCCTGCGTTAGCTGGGGGAAGATTCCATCGACCCACTGGAGATTTCTCCTTGGCTTCCAGTGCAGGGTGAAGGCAGACAGCCCTCAGAGCATGCATCACCAGGAAACAGTTGAGAAAGCCGGCAGGATGAGGCGCTACAATGTTGCTGGTAGTCTTCTTGCTACTTTGTTGCGGTTATGCAGGCGTCCTGGAGCAGTCAGCGATCGATCCTTGGCAGAAGTCAAAGAGGGAAGTGCAGAGGAACTCTGGTGAGCTCTTACATTCGTTATCTGGTGAGATACCCAAAGGAGAGACCCTAAATAGCCCACAGAGGAGGATGGCTACAGAGAAAGGTAAGCACCTATCAGGAGGGGTCTCTGACGTCACCTGCTGGCACTGGCCACTCAGAGCTGTCCCTTGTGCCCTCACAGAGGTCTGGGACACACTGGAGGAGCTCTGGGCACCTCCCCTGGGTGGTGCTGGTCAGGGGAGTGGTCACTCCCCTTTCCTTTGTCCAGTTCCGCACCAGAGCAGGGCTGTGGGGAACCCTGAACCGGTGTAGACTGGCTTATGCAAGGAGGGCACCATCTGTGCCCTTCAAAGCATTTCCAGGGGCCAGAAGAGGCTACTCCTCCCAGGCCCTTCACACCTATTTCCAAAGGGAGAGGGTGCAACACCCTCTCTCAGAGGAAATCCTTTGTTCTGCCTTCCTGAGACTGGGATGCCCAGGCCCCAGGGGGGCAGAAACCTGTCTGAGGGGTTGGCAGCAGTGGTAGCTGCAGTGGATATCCCGGAAAGTTGGTTTGGCAATTCCTGGGCTCTATGCTGGAGAACCGGGGACGCATGGAATTGTCCTCCCGATACCAGAATGGTATTGGGGTGACAATTCCATGATCCTAGACATGTTACTTGACCATGTCCGGAGTCATTGTGACACTACATAGAGGTAGTGACCAATATGTAGTGCACGCGTGTAATGGTGTCCCCGCACTCACAAAGTCCGGGGAATATGCCCTGAACAATGTGGGGGCACCTTGGCTAGTGCCAGGGTGCTCACACACTAAGTAACTTTGCACCTAACCTTCACTAAGTGAGGGTTAGACATATAGGTGACTTATAACTTACTTATGTGCAGTTTAAAATGGCTGTGAAATAACGTGGACGTTATTTGACTCAGGCTGCAGTGGCAGTCCTGTGTAAGAATTGTCTGAGCTCCCTATGGGTGGCAAAAGAAATGCTGCAGCCCATAGGGATCTCCTGGAACCCCAATACCCTGGGTACCTAGGTACCATATACTAGGGAATTATAAGGGTGTTCCAGTGTGCCAATTAGAATTGGTAAAATTAGTCACTAGCCAGCAGTGACAATTTTAAAAGCAGAGAGAGCATAAACACTGAGGTTCTGGTTAGCAGAGCCTCAGTGATACAGTTAGGCACCACACAGGGAACACATATAGGCCACAAACCTATGAGCACTGGGGTCCTGGCTAGCAGGATGCCAGTGACACATATCAAACATACTGACAACATAGGGTTTACACTATGAGCACTGGGCCCTGGCTAGCAGCATCCCAGTGAGACAGTAAGAACACCCTGACATATACTCACAAACAGGCCAAAAGTGGGGGTAACAAGGCTAGAAAGAGGCTACCTTCCTACAACAACCATGTACTGTCTCTCTGTGGGGGACTTCTTGGTGCAATAGGCATCACCTCTCTTGCGCTCTGCCTGATGACAGTCAAAGCAGGTCCCAGACTTCTTCTTGGGATCCCATTTCTTACCCTGATACCCCTTTCCTTTGGACAGGGAAGAGCCTTGGCCGCCCCTCCTCAAAGTTCTTTGTGGGCCTGGAGAAGAATCTTTTTTCTTTGTCTTGTCAGTGCTACCCCTTCTCCTATTGGGAAGTCTGAGCACCCTTCTTGGAGTCACCTCCACTATGGTTCTTGTTCTGGGGAACCCTGTGCCAGACCACTTTATCAGCTACCTTTCCCTATTCTCTGGGAGAACATAATCGACTAAATGCTGTTGCAATTTCTCAGTACACCAATTGGTAAAGATGTGCTCTTTCATCAAAAGATTATATAGTGCTTTATAGGTATTTACTTCACTGCCCCTTATCCAGACTCCTAGTGTATTTTCCGAGGAGTCAACAAAGTTTGGTCTTGACCTTTTTTGGTATCGCTAAACTTGACTATGTACTCCTCTGCGCTGAGTTGAAAACCTTCTATGAGGGCCTCTTTTATGTGGGTGTAGTACTCAGCCACTTCTTCAGGAAGGATCAGAAGTTTATCACTACCCTTAGCTGGGAATAACTCCCAAAGTAGAGAGCCCCAGTGTTGGCAATCTAATGCCCTCATTCTACAGCACTTTTCAAAGGCTGCAAACCATTTATCAATGTCATCTTCTGGGCTGTACATGGTGACAAAGCCTTTGGGGACTTTAGGGTCAAAGAAGCCTTACTTTCCCCATCCTTGGGAACTAGTCGTAGTCTAACCCTTCTCTCCCCCAGGCTAGCCTTCTCACTCCGAGTTCAAGCCCCCTCTGCTCCAGGGAGATCTGGAGAAGCCTGTTCTCAAAAGTGTTGCCCATACTACCGGGGGGTGACTAGAGTGACTCCTGTTACCACCCACTGGTGAATGGTGTCTGTGGAAGGGTGGAGAATTATTCGTCCTCAGTGACTCCTGTCACTACCCACTGGTGAAAGGGGTCTGTGGAAGGGTGGAGAATCATGGTTCTCACCTCCTTCCGCTTCACTTTCTGGGGCCAGGGCTTCATCCTCTACCTCTGTAGGTTCTCCTTCTGAGGAGGAAACCTCTTCCTTATGCTTGTTTTCTTCAAATGAAGTGAGGGTCTCTACAAGGTTCACTCTTTTTGCAGTAGCTCTGAAACTAATGCCTCTAATCTTGCACAGGGCCCTAAGATCATTGATCTTGAGGGTGGAAAACATAGGATGATTGAGGCTCAGGATATTCTCCATTGTGCACTATTTATCTGTGAAGTAAGGATCTTTTAAAAAACTTTTCAAAATCCTTTTACCTAACTATCTAGACACTTTTGGAATATTTTTAGAACATTTTTGTAACCTATTGGTATGGGGATGTAACACAGGACCCTAGAAATTCCAATTAAAAAAAGCTAACAAAATGTTGTTTGGGTCTAAAGGCAATTAAAGATTACTTGTGTACCCAAAAATATACTTATGTCCAGGTGGTGTAGTGAAACACAAGTTCAGGATCCGCACTGTTGAAGCACCAATGCAGTAAGGTGGCAGTATTATGTGTTATGACTGGGGTGTCTTACCATGTTATAATAACACATTACCCACAATTGGACCTCGGTTCACACCTGTAAAGCTTAGCTCAGTCCTGGTAGAGTGGTAAAGAGCAGTCAAGCTACTTAGAGGAACATGTGTAAAGCATTTCACAACACCAACATGGACGATAAGTAATCGACACAACTCGAAAGATATCCAACACCAATTTAGAAAAATAAAGCATATTTAGACACCAAAATGAACTTTGTATCTTACATACAACCGGAGTTGTGGATTTTTAAAGGGTTTAAACATTGATGTACTTTTAGTAGTCAAACGAATACCATTGAAGCCAATGGGGGAAAGCACATTGTGCAATCGAGAACTTGTTGGGTGAGTTCCATAGAGGCGGCCTGGAGGTAAGGTCTGAGGGGTTCCTATACTATGTTTCTATAGACAGTACCTTTTTATCATGCCCCGGGAGTCTGGTTGCAGAGGTAGCCTTATTGTCCTTAGTAAAGACAGGGAATTGTGAGTGCTGTCAATCAAAGATGCTGCACTCTGTAATACCACACTTTGAGATAGAGTCACACTCTACCCTTGGACAGTCGAGGGATATGGGGCCCAAGGCCTGGATTTCACATCTGACACTCTGTCACCATGTCTGGCGGCTCTGGTTGAAGAGGTAGCCTTGCAGCGTCTATCACAGGAGAGTTGAGCCAAAGGTGCTTTGCACTTAGTTGAAGTTGGCTTCTTCAGGATGCAGGATCTCAGGAGTGAGCTCATTGCTGATGTCAGTCACTATTGCTGGCAGTTGCTCTGGAGTTTGTGACATTTGGGTATGGGCCAGTTACCGGGCTGGTGACCAACAAGCCGGCAGTGACAAAAGTAATCCACAATTACTTCCATGCCCTGGTGATAGGCAGGAGTGGTATAGAGGCTCAAAACTTGGTGTGATCCTCACTGCAACTCCCAGGATGCAGGGCACTGATTTTCTTTGGGATCAGTCAAGAGGGGCTGGATGGGTTGCACTTCTTGTGACACAACATGGTGATTCTTCTGCAGGTTGTAGGTGACTGGTTCCACCAGTCAGGGGAGTCTGCTTCAGTTTCTGGCATCTACCAGAGTCCCTCTTACTGTGATCAATGAGATTTTGCCACAGGCACACATTGAGCACAGTTCCGGCACTGCACTGCAGCAGAGCTTAAAGTCCTGTTGTCAGTGATGACATCTTCTCTGTGCCACTTCTTGGATTCAAAATCAAAACTTAGGTTCTGGTGCTAGTGTAGCCCTTTAAATGATACCTTAGGGAACACTGAGGATGTGGGGGACAGTGGCCTGTAGGCTCCTGGTCCCTGAAGCTAGTCGATTCCTGAGGTGATGACTTCCTGGGTGCGTACATCACTTTTCTACCCAGAACACATCTTTTCAGGGTTTGCCAAGATGGCAGAAACTTCCCTGGGTTGTACAGACCTCCTATACCACCCTAAGGATGTGGCTAATCTCTCGGAGGAGTACACCTCCTTCATAACTAGTATTCCCACCTGTTAGCCTTGACAGGGTGGGAAGTGCTTTTTCCTTATGTGGGAGACAAGAGATTATAAATCAAGGGTGGTGCAAGCCTGTGAGGCTCACCGCCTTGATTACTATAAACACCAGCCATCCTGGGAGGGTGGAGGTGGGACCTCCTCTCTGCCCAGTTCTTCGTGTCTGTCCTCGGGGAAGTATTATCACAACTAGTAGGAGGGCAGACTCTTGCCTTCACATCAAATAGCTTGGGTGAGCACGCAAAGGCAAGAGAAAACTTGCAACTTGGTGGGAATCATCTAAGGTTGCCACCAGGGTATATGCTAGGTATCCATGGGCACAATAATCATGTTCATGGTTAAAAAACACAGTGTTTGACACAAAATACAGGGGAAATCAGTCAGGCCATTATGGAGCTGTACATCTGCCCAAGTGCCAGTCTATGTTATCTTATGGGCAGCCTGTCACTTGTGCTAGCATTAAGTTGTAAATGTTATCACAGTACCATATATGTTCATAACGCAGTGCACTCTGCTTCATGGGATATAGGAGGCCTACCTTAGGAGTGACTGACCTATGCTATGGACAGTGAAGGGACTCTGCCTCATCTGGTGTGGGAAGAGTTCAACATGAGCAGACAAGCTGCTCATGCTGCTCATGCTGGCTGACATGGTTGTTCTGCAGGCTTTGCTTTTACTCAGGCCAAGCTGGGTGGCACAATCAGTGATGTGGCTCAGGTGACTCCTTTAGCATCCCTGGGTACCACTGGTACCATTTACTAGGGCTTTACAGGGCACTGGCACTGAGGGCTGTTTAGCAGACTCAGTACACCTTCAGATCAAAAACGACAGTATTAAGCAGCAAAAATGGAGGTGACCGTCCCATAAAAATGTACTTCACAACATGACCCCCCCTGACGAAAGGGAATGAGCACTATCCTCCCTTCTGGTAGTCCTCATCTTTTTATTGGAGGGATCTGAAAAGGACATCTGCATTGGCATGGACAGTCCCTGTTCTGTGTTCTACTATGAAGTCCATCTCCTTTAGGGAAATGGATCACATGAACAATTTGGGGTTCTCTCCTCTCATCTGTGTCAACCACCTGAAAGACCTGTGGTCAGTTTGTACTTTGAAGTGAGTCCCAAACAAGTAGGGTCTTAGCTTCTTTAGGGATAAAACCATAACAAAGGTTTCCCTCTCAATGGCACTCCAAAGCTGTTCTTTGGGTATAATATGCCTGTTAATATAAGCCACTGGCTGATTCTGGCCCTCAATATTTGTTTGTGACAACACTGCCCCAATCCCATGTTCAGAAGCATCTGTGTGGACACTGAATGGTTTATCCTAGTCTGGTGCTTTAAGGGGAGGTACTGAGACATGGCTGCTTTCAAGGTATCAAAGGCATTTTGATAAGCTGCAGTCCAAATTACCTTCATTGGCTGTTTCTTTGAGGTTAAATCAGTGAAAGGAGCCACAATGGTACCATACCAATTAAAAACCTTCTATAGTACCCTGTCAGGCCCTGACTAGTGTCTGTGTCTTGGGAGGCTCCTCATCCAGAATGGTGTGGATTTGTGGTCCGAGGGGTCTAACTTGGCCTCCACCTACCAGGTGACTCAAGTAGACTATAGTACTCTGCCCTATCTGGCACTTACTGGCCTTGACGGTGAGCCCTGCCTGTTGCAGGGCCCGTAAAACTTCTCTCATGTAGACCAGATGATCCTCCCTGGTAGAGCTAAATACAGCTATATCATCCAGATATGCTGCACTATACTGTTCCAAACCTGACAGAATCTTATCTGCCAACCTTTGAAAAGTGGCATGTGGGTTAGAGAATGCAGATCTCTCCTTGGATCCCTGGGTCAGAAATAACTGCTGTACCCTATTGTCAAATCAAAGGTACTGAGACACTTGGCTACCCCAAGCTTATCAACAGGATCATCTCCTTTTGGTTTTGGGTATGCATCTGTCCTAGTGACTGCATTCAACCCTCTGTAATCCAAACAAAATCTCCTCCTTACTTTGTCATCTTTTGAGTGAGGTTTGGGGACCAGAACCAGTAGGCTAGCGCAGGGACTGTCAGAGGGTTCAATCAGCCCTAGCTCTAGCATCTTCTTGACTTCAGTCTTGATGCATTCTTTGACTTGATCAGACAGTCTGTAGAGTTTTTTCTTGAGAGAGAGGCTGTCATTGGTGTCCACATCATGGGTACACTAAGTAGTCTGACCAGGGGTCAAACAAAAGATCTCTCTAAACTGACCAAGGACCTGTCTGCTGTCAGCTTTCTGTTGTGCAGTGATTTTGTCAGAAAGTTTAACAACCTCCACTGTACCATCTTTGGGATTGGTTGACAAAAGATCAGGGAGAGGTTTACTCTCTTCTTCCTAATCTTTATCTGTGACCTTGAGCAGGGTTATGTCGGCCCTGTCTTACTGTGGCTTTAGGCGATTTACATGAATCACTCTGTGAGGGTTCCTGGGAGTGCCAAGGTCAATCAAGTAGGTGACTTCCTCTTTACTTTCCACAATGGGATAGGGCCTGGTCCGCTTGTCCTGGAAGGTTCTAGGAACCACAGGTTCCAACACCGACACCAACTCACCAAGTTGATACTTAACCATGGCTTCCTTTTTTGTCATACCAGTGCTTGACAAGCTCCTGGTTGGCCTGCAAATTCTTGTTTGCATTTTTCATGTACTCAGCCATGCATGAGCAAAGGGCAAACACATAGTCCACTATGTCCTGTTTGGGTTTTTGGAGAGTCTTCTCCCATCCTTCCCTCACTAGACTAAGAGAACCCCTTACACAGTGTTCAAACAGACTTTCAAAGGGACTGAATCTAGCCCCTTTCCAAGGAACCTCCCTGTATGCTATCAGGAGGTACGGCAATAAGACACCCCAATTGCTTCTGACTTTGTCTGGGAGTCCCATGATCATGCCCTTAAATTCTTGTTGAATCTCTCCGCCAACCCATTAGTCTGGGTGATATAGGGGGTGGTGAACTTGTAAGTTACACCACATTCACCCTACATACCCTTCAAGTATGCAGACATGAAATTTGTACTTCTTTCAGAGAGACCACTTCCTTAGGAATACCCACTCAGGTAAAGAGGGCCTTTGCTACTGCAGGAACATTTTCAGTCCTAAGAGGAATTACCTCTGGGTATCTAGTAGCATGGTCCACTAGTACTAGGATAATTCTGTCCCCAGATGCAGCAGGTGGGTCAAGAAGACTAACCATGTTGATCCCTACCCTCTCAAAGGGAGTCCCAACCACAGGTATTGTAAGTACGGGAGCCTTTGGTTGTGCACCTGTCTTGCCACCTACCTGACAAGTTACAGATGAGCAACAACACTCCTTGACTTTCTCAGACATCTGGGGCCAATAGAAATGGGACACCAACCAGTCCCTAGTGTTTGACTGACCCAGATGCCCAGCAAGGGGGATGTCATGGGCTAAAGTTAAGATGAACTCTCGGTATAACTGGGGGACCACCACTCTCCTGGCTGCCCCTGGTTTGGGGCCTTGGCCTCAGTATACATTAAGCCACCCTCTCAATAAATGTTGTGAGTGCCACAGACATCTCCCTCTTCTTGCCTGCCAGCTTGCTGCCTAGGGCCCTCAAGAGTTGAGCATTTTCTGCTCTTGGCAAAACTCCTCTCTGGAGGGTCCCCCTGCACTAAGAAGCTCTGTCAGGTCAGGCCAGGCCTCTCCCATTGCAGTTCTCTCTTCAGGCATCAGGACCTCACCTCCCAGTGAGTTCTTCCCCTGGCCCTGTTATGTTATGTTATGTTATTGATACTTATATAGCGCCAGCTACACGGAGGCCTCGAAGCGCTGATCAGCTAAGTTTGGACTCAGAAACTGGGTCAGCAGTCCTCTTTCAGTATTGCTTTTTTTGTAAACAGATTTTATTGGTTATTAGATAACAACAAAAGTGGAAACTAACTAAGTTAAGGGAAATATGCATCACTGCAAGCCAGTATTGACAATTCGTACTAGCGTGCTCATCTGTCTCACCTCTCTCTCACTTTGAGTCGGGGTGTCATAGCCTTGTATCAATGGTAATACATTGTAAGTGAAGAGTCTGGTGCGTGAATAATCTGTGTAGGCCACTACAAGTAGATGCAGGGAGTAGGTTGGCAATTTTGGGGCACCAGACTGGGAAAGGAGTTAGTCTCTGGGTTAGTTTTAGGTAGTAGGTGGTAGTGAGGGCACCCTAGGAGGTGAGGCTGCAGACAAACCTTTGTGTGAAGGCGGGTCTGGGATTTTCAAGTTGAGGACTAATGCTTCCTATGAATGGGTATTGTCCAGCTTCCCAACCCCTGATGCACCTCACACAACAGGGTCTCCTCGCAGCTCATCCACTTTTCCAATTCCTTGCGCCACAACAAAAGGCCCCTGACCTTTCCAGTGATTGGTGAGTTTGCATTTGGCAAATATCAATGCTAAGTCTGGGAATTTGCTGCTTACTCTAGTTTTAGAGGTGTGCGGGAATCAAAGAAGGAGGCAAAAGCCTGGGGTAATGGAGACATCTCTTTCGAACAATTCAGCTAGTGTCCGTGTAACCCCCTCAGAGTATGTGCTTAAGTGAGGGCAAGCCCAAGTCATGTGGAGAAAATCAACACCCACTTCCCCGTATCTAGGGCAAGAAGCATCACCTACCCCAAAGTATTTTTGAATTTTGCCCGAGGTAAGGTAGGCCCTTTGTAATATGTAGAAGCCAATCAGTTTGAAAAACACATTTCTGGAGATCTTGGGGATTTGTTCTAGTAAATTTTCCTAAGCCTTTTCTGTGAGGGGATTTCCCAAATCCAGCGGGGCCTCAGGGCATCAAATGGACACAATGGCCCTCATTATGACATTGTCGGTAAGTGCCGCTTACCGCTGTGGTGGCGGCTGCCAACATACCACTGCGGTGGTGAAGATCCGTTCGCCAAATTCTGACACACACACACACCAATCCCACAGAATACTGCCACATACACTAATCTGCCAGACCGAAGATCAGGGCTAAAGTCGGGGTCCCAACACCCATACCGTTACACCAACAAAACAATGCCCACCACATTATGTCCCACAAATCACCACGACGACATTCAACGGTGGTAAACCATTGGCGGTACACTCCGGCGCAGTCAGAATGGACACCCATACAAAACAACACTACATTGGCCAACACTAAAAACGCACACCTGAAATTCATACACACACCACACCCACCCACCCACAGCACTATAAAACACATACCTACAGTACCCACAACCCTTTACGAACAACAATTGCTGCCAGGAGATTGACACGAACAGTACAGAGACAACTAGACACACACACCAGATACACCCATACATCCCTCACGCACCCCACATTAGACACCCCACCACATTACTCAACACATTCTCACCAACATCACCACACAACACCCATGTCCCCCAAAGGCGCCCCCGTTTCACTGATGAAGAGTTAAGGGTCATGGTGGAGGAAATTGTCAGGGTAGAGCCACAGCTGTTTGAAGCACAGGTACAGCAGACATCCATTGCCAGGAAGATAGAGTCATGGTGGAGAATCGTGGACAGGGTGAATGCCATGGGACAGCACCCAAGAGCAAGGGATGACATCAGGAAGAGGTGGAATGACCTACGGGGGAATGTATGTTCCGTGGCAGCAAGGCACCAGCTTGCCATACAGAGGAGTGGCGGTGGACCCCCACCTCCTCCCCCTCAGCTCACAGCATGGGAGGAGCAAGTCTTGGCATTACTGCATCCTAAGGGACTCACTGGAGTAGCTGGAGGACTGGACACTGGTTATCCAACATTTAACACTTATCACACCACATACCTGCATGCCATTTCACACCCTCACCCTCACTTCCATCACTCCACTCCATCCCACACACTGCACCTACACATATGACCAACCCCAATGCCAAGCCCTGCATGCCATACCAATGCATGGACACAGCTCCCAGCCCTGTATGGACACCCATCACCAAAGCATGCACAGCATAGGAAAACTAACAATCACACAATACATCACCATACACAAGCAAAAGGTGGCAGGGCAACACCAACAATAGAGGGGAAACCTGGGATGTACAATATGTCACAGACATGAATCATAATACATCACTTACATCCCCACAGGTGCCCCAGCCAATGTCAGCGGAGAGGATGTGCCAAAACAAACCAGTCCCCCAACAGAAGATGCCCCCAGTGATGACAGTAACTCTGGACTTCAGGATCTGGACAAAAAACCTGGCCCATCAGGGACCACTGGAGAGTCAGTCACCCAAGTCCACTCTCAGTTCACAACAGAGCCTTCCCCATCAGTATCCAACACCACAGCACCTACCCAGCGTACCCACACCTCTGTCCCCAGGACACATCAATCAGCAGTGTGCCCATCTGTACAGGGACCCCAGGCCACACCTCATACCCATGACAATCAGGGACCTGGGGTCAGTGGCAGTGGGTACACCGTTCAGGGGACAGAGGCAGAGGCCAATAGGGACACTGGGAGGACCGCTGTGTGCCAGGGGTGCCAGGGGAGGACAGGCCCAGGGAACCAACTCTCCAGGAGGCACTCACCGACATCCTGGGAGCCTACCAACATTCCCAGGACACAATGGGCCAGAGCCTTGAATACATGCAGGAGAACATGCGGCTGCAGGAGTGGCAGTATCAGGGGATCAGGGAGGACTTGCAGGCCATTAACACCACCTTGATCTCCGTAGCAGGGGTGCTGGCAGACATCCTAAATATCATGAGGGAAGCAACAGCACAGCAGCGGGCCCTACCACTAGCCACTCTATTGACCAGCCCTCCACCTCCGCTGCAGCTAGTGGGCAGGAGGACCCACCACAGCACCCACAGACCACCCGCACGCCTCTCCCTGCAGACGGTGAACCCCCCTGTAAACGTTCCCTGCGAGTCAGACAGCAGCCAGAGACACTTGCCAAGACCACCACCAGGAAATCAGACTCTCCTGATTGTCCCCCTTGTGTCCCACCTTGTCATCTTGTCCACTTTAAACTGCCTTTGCTCCCCTTCCTATGGCCCCTTGGACACTGGGCCTGTGCTATAAACAGACTGGAACAACACCCTGGACCTTCCTCCATTATCACCCCATTCCATTGCCCTTTTCCCTCAATTTCATAACACTACAATAAACACCCTTAAACACAACCTGACTACTAGTATTTTATGTTTTGAAAAATTGCATTTATGGAAACAGTCACATCTAGTGTAAATGACACGAACAAGGTGAAAGCATAGAAATAAGGACCTGTAGATGTCTGTAGTCATCACATCAGTACACAGTTATATCTCACCAACAACAGTAAAATGACAAGCCATATGTGACAGTAAGTTGAGATGCAAAGGAAGTTAATGCCATCATGCTACAGCCACACAGAATACATCAATAGTCAGAGGAATGGTCAGTTGCACTGTCTCACCTGTGTGCCATTGGAAGTATTGACAGATAACTTATGTTCTGTTGTCTTCATCCTCATCCTCAGCCTCTTCATCCTCACTGTCCTCAGGGTCCACTGCTGCCACAGGGGCATCTCCAGTCTATTCCTCCTGTAGAAAGGGTACATGCCGACTGAGGGCCAGGTTGTGCAACATGCAGCATGCCACTTCTATCTGGCAGACCTTCCCGGGTGAGTAGCACAGGGATCCACTTGTCAGATGGAGGCACCTGGACCTGGCCTTCAGGAGGCTGAAGGTCAGCTCGATGATCCTTTTGGTTCGCCCATGTGCCTCATTATAACGTTCCTCTGCCACTGTCCTGCCATTCCTCAGAGGGGTCAGTAGCCACAATATGTTTCGGTAGCCAGAGCCACCTGCAAGTATTGAGGGACAACATTTAGCCTCACACAATGCTATAAGGATGACACCTGAAGGCATACACTAACATACAGTGGGTGGGGATCATTGCTCACCTATTAGCCACACCCTGTGCTTCTGTAGTTGGGCCATCACATTTGGGATGCTGCTATTCCTCAGAACAAAGGCTTCATGCACCGACCCAGTATACTTAGCATTGACTGGGGGATGTACCGGTCCGCCAGGCACACCATTTGCACATTCAGTGAGTGGAAACTCTTACGATTCCTGAACACCTGTTCATTCTGGTGGGGGGATAAACACAATATGTGTTCAGTCAATTGCCCCAATAATATTGGGTATCTGTCCCATAGCATCGGAAAACATGGAGGATTGATGTGTCAAAATATGGTGAGCGGTACTTTGTCTTCCTCCTGGCTGTTGACGGCTACCCCGTGGTGGGTGTTGTTTCAGCCCTGGCGGTTGGTGTGGTACATTGGCTATCTATGGGAGTTATCACCACCATGGTCATAATTTGGAGGTAATTACTGCCAGCCTGTTGGTGGTATTACGGCACTTTGTCACAAACCGCCAGGGTCATAATGAGGGCTAATGTGTCTGTTTGCAATGACCTATATATGCCAACATATAGCCCTACATATCTACTGCAGAGCTGGGCCTGTCGTTCAGTGCCTCCCAATTTCCAATAGCGGCGGAGGGCTGCCGTCAGTGATCCAAGAAGAAGAAAGTGACCCTGGGGATGGTTGAAGTATGCTCATAAGTTGTCAAAAGGAATACGTACGACTCACAGAACAGTTGCCCCACCCTGTGGACCCCGGCAATCATCCATTCCCAGAGGACGCCCTAGTCTCCCCCATGTGGTAGCGATGTCAGCATGTTAAGTGGTAAGTCTGGGGAATGAGCAATCAGAGTATGTGTTTTTCACAGACTGCAGGGCCACCACTTCCAAATGACGAGAACCACCCTCGGGCCAGTCGCTGCAGTACTGCCTATTCTCAACAGTGTTGTTACAAGATTTTCCAGGGGTGGTGCCATTGGGTCAAAATCCTTGCCTGAGCATTGTCTGCCTGCATCCACTGGGCATACCAATGGAGTTTGGTCGCTAGGTAGTACAATTCAAAATCCATAACACTGTGTTCAGAGCCCCCCATCTGCAGCTCTGGCCCCAGGTGGATGGTCTGATTAAATAATTTAGTCCAGTAAAAAATGATCTAGGTATGCAGAGGGCGAGCGTTTCAAAAAGGTATAAAGACTGAGATAATACCACCATTTTCAGTGTGGCTATCCATCCTGCCATCGACAATGGTGGGGTCCTCCAAAAATGTATGCAAGTTTTTAGCTTCCTAATAACAAGTCCCAGGTTCCATTAGAAAATATCTGATTGGTTATGATAGACTTTTACCCCTAAGTAGGAGAGGCCACGGGGTTCCCAAAGAAGGTTACCCAGAGGTTCAGGGGCCTGGGGATCTTCCCTATTGGGGAATAGGTGGGTCTTTTTCCAGTTGACTTTGAGACCAGATAAAGCACCAAAGCTCCACAATAGAGCCCCGGCCCCTGCAAGATCATTCCAGGTGTCTCTGAAGAAAAGCAAGAGGTTGTCGGTATATGTTGCTATTCTCTGGATAGCGGCACACACTTTGAACAGTCTGTAAAGGGCCCCAGATTGAGCCATAAATGCAAGGGGTTCCATAGCTATTGAAAGAAGAGGGACCATGTCATGTATCCAGCTCTATGGCATAGCTATCTGAAATGGTTTGTCCCGTGCACACTCGGGCTGTAGGGTTGGTGTACAGAAGACATGCCAATTCTACAAAAATACACTCCCAAGCCCCATGTGTATCAAAATTCTATAGAGGTAGCCCCACTCTATGCTATCGAAGGCCTTTCTGTATATCTAGAGCTAGTATGGCTGCTCTCTTCTTGTCATACATGGAGGCTTCCACGAGCGACAGTAGTCTTCTCACACTGAGGGCAGTGTTCTGTACTGGAATAAAGCCGCTTCATCAGGGTGAATTATTTGTATTATGTGCCAGTATTTTATAGTTGATATTTGACATTGAGAGCAGCCAGGAGGCTTTGAAAGCTGTCACTTGCCTCCCAGGTTTTAATAGGGGTATGACCAGTGCTTTTCTGGTGGTCTGTGAGAGGCCCCTAGAGTCTCAGGCAGCCCTGTAGACATTCACTAGCTGAGGGGCGAGTTCCATGCAGTAGCTAGCATAGAATTCAGCTGGGAATGCATGCAAGCTGTGAATTTTACCTCTTGCAAGCCATTTAATTGCCTCAAGGATTTCCTGTGGGGAGATATCCGCACCTATGCTGTCAGCCTATTCAGCTGTAATTCGTTGAAAGAGAATTTGTTGTAAGGAATCCCTGTATGGCTGCATTGTCAAATGGGTTCCTACTTGTGTATAAATCTTGATTATGCAGCATAAAGCAGTTAAGAATGTCAGTTTGGGAATAAAAAGCATCTCCAGTAAGAGAAATTAATTCTGCTATGGGCATGTCCCTTCTAGTACGATTGGCTATCCAGGCTAATAATCAGCCAGATTGGTTGCGCAATGTGTGAGTCCTTTCTATATAGGTCCTATATTCAAAAGAGCATAGTCACTCAGTATGAGTTGCCACGTACTCTTTGACCTCTAACAGTGCGTTCTGTAATTCTGAGTGTTTAGGGCATTTCCGTTCTTCTTCTCTCAGCATGCCCTCAATGTCATTTAGCTCTCAGACCAATGTGCTCCAGACGTCCATCGAATCTGCCAGGCAGTAACCTCGGATCATAGACTTGAAAGTGTCCCACTCCATCTGGGGTGTGGAGGCAGTTGCCGTGTTGTCTGACAAAAAGGTCCCTATTTTCCTCCTAATTGTCTCCTGAAATAATGGGTCTTCCAATGCCTTGAGCTTCAGTCTCCAGGTAAGAATCTTACACTGTGGTCTATGCCAGAGAAGGTGTTTTAGGGCTGGGTTTTGAACCGAGAGGGTGCGGGCGAGATATTCCATATCTTGGACTAGGGTGTGTACGTCAGTTGAGCACAGAAAAGTGTGAAGGTGAATGTGTAAATCATGTATGGAGAAAACGAGTAATATCAGGGTCAGGGGTGGCTGTGCTGCCAGGAGTCCACTAGATTCCAGTTTTGTCTCCATTCTACAAATGATGATGAGTGAGGGAGTCAAATAATGGGGGTTGTGTGTGATCCAGGGTGGGGTCAGCAATACAATTAAAATCCCCAGTGACTATAGTAGTGTGTATTGGAAAGGGGTCTAACTGAGCTGATAGCATCCCCAGGAATGTACTTCGGTTAACATTGGGGCCATATACATTCACAATGTTAATGTACCGCCTATTAAGTTTGCCAGCAACTGCCAAGTATCTGCCCTCAGGATCAATTATAGATTTGATTGGGAAGGGAATCATGCTCTAATCAAAACCAGCCCACCTCTAGCAAAGGGCAGAAAATGAGGTATAGAAGACCTACCCTCTCCACCGAAGCTGGAGGGCTTCTCCCTCTTTAGCCATTAAGTATGTCTCATTAAGTATGTCCAGTCCTTGCCATGGTCATAAGATGGGAAGTCATATCAGATCATCCCTGTGGTGGCAGCTGGTTCCTCCTAAAGGCTACACAGATAGTAGGGGCAAGGGGCATTTAAGCGGCTTCCGACTCAGAGGCTCCCCAAGAATAAGAGGTATGAAAGTAAAAAAAAAAATAACACCCAACTCCCTCTCCAAGGGCAAGAAGTAGAACCCCTCCATCCAAACCTTAAGTCAAAACAACCACTCAGAATACTTTTTGGGGGAGTGCTGTGCAGATAAATCCAAGGCCAGTTATACCCAAGTTCCCACCCAACATTTGAAGTCAAGATAAATATTAAGAGGTGGGGGAGGGGGACAACAGGTATTATCACATTGGGGGCTACCATTGGACCCCCACCAAAGGTTATATATACTTAGTTTAATTAGTGGTAATAATTTAATATTTATTACCGCTGGCCTGTTGGCGGTATTACCACAACTATATCACCGACCGTCAGGGTTGTAATGAGGGCCTATTAATCAAGAGTGGTGAAAGCCTTTGGGGCTCTCCTCCTTGATGATTATAAGCACTAGCCATCCTGGGAGGGCAGAGGCGTGTGCCCCTCCCTGCTGAGGTCCTTTTTCTCCATCCTCAGGGAATTGTTGGCACAACTCCTGTCTTGGTGGCTAACGGCTCGGGGGATCCCGCCATGCCAAGAGAAAGCTGGCAACTTGGTGGGCATCCTCTAAGGATGCCACTAGGGTACATGCTAGCTAATCCTGGACACAAGAATTCTGCTCAGAGATCGAAAGCAAGGTGTTTGACACCAAACATGGGGGAAATTGGTTGGGTCATGTTGGAGCTGGACATCTGGGGTTTGCCTGGGAGCCAGACCCTGTTATTCTATGGACCCTGGTCACTTGCAGTCGCATTAAGTTTTAAATGCTACCACAGGGTCTCTCCCACACAGACTCACTCTCATTCACATGCACATACATGAACACAAAGTGTTTTGAATCTTGGAATTAATAATGCCAGGCAGTGCAGGTGTAAGTGCTCTATTTTAATACCCTAGTGCCCTGCTCCTAGAAATTGGGAGAAGTTTCTAGAAGGTTCCCTGAAGTTCCAGGAATTTCCTGTCCCTCCTGCCCTGGCTCCTAGCTGGCTGCACTGACAATACATGGTTGTTAAGCCTATTGAGTAATGGCAGAACCCAAACATTCAGCTGCAAGTGGGGCCATGCTTAGTACCATCCCCCATCAAGTCAGTTAATGACCCATTCAGGCTCTGCTAATCCCACTACTGTGTGACTGTCTCGGGTGAATTCCAAAAGTCTCAACTGTCAGTTACACTCAATCATGTGACTTAAGGCAAGCTGCAGCCACAGAGGATCGAGGGCCAGAAAATGATAACTGTAAAAGTGGCATTTTCAAACTTGTAAGGATAAATCCGACTTTACCATTAAAGAGCGTTTATCATTACAAGTTTATCAATACTAAACATGATATATCTACCAACTCTGCTCTAGGAATTACAACTCATTAAATTCAGCAATTAATCTACAATGTTATCCTATGGGGGATGAGGCCTCACAGTAATGATAAAATAAATCTGGGAGTTTTTCACTACTAAGACATGCGTAACTATAAAGTAGGGGTTGGCGGTGAACACCGCTCCACTGGAGGAGCAAACAGAGTTTTTTGTACTCCGTGCTCTGCTTGGACTGTGGAGTTTAGCTAAAAATTCTGCTAGCCCAGCAGCAGAGCTGAACTCACTGTTGTGCACACTGCAGCCCAGATATGGGCCATACAGTGCAAGCCCAGTCTGCCATTGCATTGTGTGGCCCATAGCTGGGCTGCACTTTACACTCAGCCCAAAATGTAGATATTTGCCCTACTACAGGCAAGGAGACCCCTAGCTTAGGCTTTGCTGTCTGCTGGTTGGTGGCATGGAGCTGCTGCAAGCTGCTTCTGACCGCAGGGCTTTGGTGCTGCGGTCCCTAGCTGGCAAAGTGATGGGCATGACTTCCCCTCCTGTCCGCAGGTGGCTTCGCTTGTGGGGCTGCATAGTGGATGCAGTTTCTATGGTCCCTTGGGCTCAGTTTCACTGCAGGCCATTGTGGATTCATCGGCTATCCTTTTGAGATCCACATCCAGGTACTTTGATCTGATGGTCCCGTGTCTCCAGCAGTACTTCTGGAACTGGGGTGGTGGAAATTACAGGACAATCTGTCCGTGGGAGTACCCTTGCACTCAGATCCTCCGCTGGTCCTGAGAATGCGTGCCAAGTGGTCTTGTTTGGGGAATGACCATGGGGGACAGGCCTCGGCAGTCTCAGTGGTCTCTTCAGGAGGTGTGATGCTATTCCAATTGGAGGGAACTGACAGCAGTGTTCAGGGCTTTATGGGGTTTTGTCATCTTTTAGTGGGACACAACTTGGTGGTGCATTTGACAACCATGGGATGATCTGCTCTGTCTCTCAATGCAGTGGTCCTGCCTTTATTCTGATGGGGGGGGATGCAGTTTCAGTATTTGGTACTGGGTCACGTTAGGGGGTGGACTATGGGGCACCAGATGCCCTCTGTTGATTCTTTCCAGCCTCTCAGGAGCTGCCTCCCACCTTAGATGTCTTTCTTCATGTGTGCAGGTTTGTGTGCCTTTCCTGGCTCTATTTGCTTCCCAGCTCAATGCTTTGGCCCCCAGGTTTTGTGCTCACACCCAGCATGAGGGGGCCTGTGGGGTGGATGCTGTTATGGATCCCTGACTGGACCGCCTGTTGCATGCCTTTCCTCCAACTGCTCTCATTCCTAGGTTTCTTGGTTGATGAGGGAATCCAGAGTCATGATGATGGTGGTACCGTTTTGGCCACATAATTCTTGGTTTCCCACTCTTAAATTCATGGCAGTTCAGGGCCCATGGATGATTCCTTTCTCCCCTTCTCCTCTGCTGTCATTTCCTCTCTGGATCTCCAGTGTCTTATTCTGTCTGTCTGGAAGTTGAGAGGAGGAGGTTGAAGCACAGGGGCAATCCTCAAAATTTAGCAATTGCTATTCTGCAGTCCGGTCAGCGTTCCACTTTGAAATCTTATGTGAGACATTGGGGTAGTTTCCAGCATTGTTGTTGGTCTCTCAAGTTGTTTCCTTTGGAGTGCTCTTTGATGGATGTGCTGCAGTTTTCATGGGATGTTTTTGAGAAGCGTTTGGCAGCATCTACCTTGCAGGCTCAGTGGGCAGGTATTAAAGCATTCCGCGCTTTTCTGGGGAACTTGGCCAAAGTGGATGATCTGGTGGCAAGGATGTTGCACAGATTTTCTATTTCCTGTCCTCTGGTGAAGTCTTTTTCCATTTTGCGATTCGCCACTGGTGCTGAAGACTCTGGTGCAGGCCCAGTTTGAACCATTGAAGTTGGTTGACATTTAGGGCCATATTTATACTTTTTGACGCAAAACTGCGCTAACGCAGTTTTGCGTCAAAAAAATTAGCGCCGGCTAATGCAATTCTGAAGCGCCATGCGGGCGCCGTATTTATTCAATGACGTTAGCCGGCGTTAGCCGCCGGCGCTGCCTGGTGTGCGTGAAAAAAAACGACGTACACCGGGCAGTGCCGGCGTAGGGGGATATGGAGCTTGGGCGCCAAAAAATGGGGCAAGTCAGGCTGAGGCAAATTTTTCGCCTCAACCCGATTTGCGCCATATTTTTCGACTCCCAACCCCCATAGAAATGACTCCTGTCTTAGCAAAGACAGGAGTCATGCCCCCTTGCCCAATGGCCATGCCCAGGGGACTTCTGTCCCCTGGGCATGGTCATTGGGCATAGTGGCATGTAGGGGGGCACAAATCAGGCCCCCCTATGCCACAAAAAAAAAAAAAAAAAAAACACTTACCTGAACTTACCTTAATGTCCCTGGGATGGGTCCCTCCATCCTTAGGCGTCCTCCTGGGGTGGGCAAGGGTGACAGGGGGGGTCCCTGGGGGCATGGGAGGGCACCTCTGGGCTCCTTCCGAGCCCACAGGTCCCTTAACGACTGCCCTGACAGGCGCTAAAAAACAGCGCAAAAGCGGCCGTACGTCATTTTTTTTGACCCGCCCACTCCCGGGCGTGAATTTTGCCCGGGAGTGTAAATACGGCGCACATGCCTTGGAGTCAATTTTTTAGACGGAAACGCCTACCTTGCATATCATTAACGCAAAGTAGGTGTCCACGTTAAAAAATGACGCAAACTCCATGGACTTTGGCACTAGACGCTTCTAACGCCAAAGTATAAATATGTAGTTAGTTTTGCGTCGGAATTGCGTCAAAAAAAAAATGACGCAATTCCGGCGCAAACAGAGTATAAATATGCCCCTTAATTTCTCGTGTTCAACATGTTTTTCTTGGTGGCAATTACTTCCACCAGGCAGATTGGTGAGCTTGGGGCTCTGATGGCCAAGGTACGCTTCCTGTCTTTTGGTGGGGTGGTGCTGTGGTTGCATTCCACTTTTGTGCCTAAGTTGGCTTTCCAGTTTCATCATTTTCAGGGGGTGATCTTGCTTGCACTGGTTGTCGAATCTATTGAACATGGCTTAGGCTTAGTTGGATGTGAAGAGGGCTTTGTAGATTTATTTGGATCGGACAAAGGGCCTGATTTAGATCTTGGTGGAAGGGAATATTCTGTCACAATTGTGACAGATATCCCATCCATCACATTATGTTCTCCATAGGATACAATCGATCATAATATGGCAGACAGGAGATCTGTCTCGTTTATGAAGGAGTTCACCCTCTCCCCTCCTCCTTCTTCACCAAGATCTAAAGGCCCTAAGGCTTATTGGAAAACTGACTGCATATTCATGTCTTTTGGGGCTTCCCCTACAAGGGATAAGACTTCATCTTTGTCCATCAGCAGATGGATCAAGCATTTGATTGAGTTGGCTTATTCTTAGGCTGGGGCTTCTCCTCCTGTGGGGGTGCAAGGGTGCTCTACAAGAGAGCTGGCAGCTTCCTGGGCTGAGTTGATGGGGATGCCCATTTCTGTGATTTGCCAGGGGGGGTAACTAGGCAGCCTCCAATACCTTTGTCAAACATTATTGTCTCCAGAATGTATTAGGGGATGATACAAATTTTTGGTTGGGAGTGTTGCAGGCCATGAGCTCCTGATTGATTCTGTTAGGCCTTGGTTTGTGTTAATACATCACTTTTGGATGCTGATGTATGGTGTTGTATCCTTTTATGATGTCATTTTCTTTGTCTATGAAGACTGGGTTTACTGGCTTGGATGTTAGTAATAAATGGGACGAGGCCTGGAGTGACCTAGAAGTAATGTCCCACTTCTTGGTCCTGTAGCCCTTGTCCCATTCACCACACCACACATCCTCCCTCCTGAATGGCCGGCCTTCATTTTGGGGGCTTGGTGGTTCAGAATGAATGCTAGGTAAGTATATATTAAGTACTTCCAGTGGGAGCGGGTGGGACAGGGGTTTCGAGCATACCTTGTGTTCTTTTTTCTGTTATGGTGATAGCCGTTATTTCCATTAATAATGAAAGGGACAAGGACTATAGGGCCAGGAATAATGAAGAATACTGGTAAGTAATAGGACAATACCACTGCGTACGTTATTTATCGGGTGCAATAAAAAGAACCTATATTGAAAGTCTACTAGGAATAATGCAGATTTGGGTGTTTAACGCACCAAAATCCACAAGATGTGGTAAATGCTACATGCTTTTCTCCTGTTAAATTTCGGCAGGTTTGACGAGCTGAAATTTTATGAACCTAGAGGGAAGCATCTGATAATTATTGGATATGATAAATACAGTTTCAACTTGAAATTCCAGCAAGGTGATAGTATTAGGTGGTATGAGTGGGGGGGGGGTCCTGACACGTAATACTAACACAATACCCAAAAGTGGACCTTGGTTTCACATCCCTCTGTAATCCACACAAAATCTCATCTCAACTTTACCACCTTTTGAGTGAGGTTTGGGGACCGGTAGCACTGGGCGGGCCCAGGGTCTGTCAGAAGGTTCAATCATCCCGAGCTCCAGCATCTTCCTCACTTCAGTTTCGATGCACTCTATGACTTGATCAGACAGTCGGTTTATCTTCTTCTTGACACAGAGGCTGTCACTGGTGTTCACGTCCTCCAGGCACGCGTCTCCGGGTAGGTTCAACGCGAGACCGAAGGAAGATTAAATAATTCTTCTTTGGTTTGAGATTGACATGTGCCTATGATGCCTTTTCTCTACCATGGGAGGGGCGACCATTTGACTAATTGACGGTGACAATTAGTCCTCGGTCAGTAAGTGACTTCCCAGCACTAATTTTTCATTTTAATAGGAGAAGTAGTTGTCTAGGTCCTGATGAAGCGCCAAGGGATAAATTTTTGACCGCAGAGGCGCGAAACATGTTGACCACTTTTTGTTAGGATTGGGTACTCTACCTTTTCTCCTTTCATGGAGTGTAATTGGACATTTTTCCCTGTGTTTACTCCTCTAGTCTTCTCTTTTAATCTTGGCATGTTCCTTCTTTCTGAGTTATTAAAGTATGATGCCTAAGGCTCAGAGCCAATTTTAAATCACTCATCTCTCCTACACTTTTGTCCTTTTGTCAGTATTTTCCGCAGACTTATTTACATCTGCTGGAGAATCCTCAGTTGAGTACCACCACCTTGTGTGGGGTGGTCCGCCCGACATTGCAGTGCCGGTCTGAGGAGATTGCCCAATGATGATACCCAGCATCCTAGTAGATGCTTGAGGGCTCTCCTGAAAATATTGGTACGCCTCTATTTTGCATGCCTTGTGTCTTGGAACAGTGTACTATTTTTTCTATAGGTTCATGTCATGGGTACATCAAGTTGTCTGGCCAAGGTTCAAAGAAAAGAACTTTGCGAACTGGCAGAGAACCTGTCTACAGTCAGTCTGCTGTTGTACAGTAAGTGTGTCAGAAAGTTCTACACCCTCTACTGTACCATTTTTTTGGATCTGTTGACAGCAGATCAGGGAGAGGTTCACTCTTTTCTTTCTGATCCCCATCAGTGACCATCAGCATGGTTATGTCAGCTCTGTCTTAGTGTGGTTTTAGGGAATTCCTATTGATCACTCTACGAGGACTCCTCGGAATACCTAGGTCAACCAGATAGTTTCTTTTCCACAACTGAATAGGGCTCAGTCCACTTGTCCTGGAGGGCCCTGGGAGGTAGAGGCTCAGACACCCACACCAACTGACCAGGTGGATATTAATCCACGGCTGTTTTATGGTCATACCAGTGCTTTACAAGCTCCTGGCTGGCCTATAAATTTGTGTTTGCTTTCTTCATGTACTCAGCCATGCATGAGCATAGGCCAAGTACATTGTCCACTATGTCCTGTTTGGGTTTCTTGAAAGGTTTCTACCAACCTCCCCTCACTAGACTAAGAGGACACAACAGAAGTTCAAAGGGGCTGAATCCAATACACTTCTAATACACCTTCCTGTATGCAAATAGGAGGCATGGCAGTATGACACCCCATCTCCTTCTGGGTTTGTCTGGGAGTCCCTTGATCATGCCCTGAATGGTCTTGTTAAATCCTTTCCCCAATCCATTAGTCTGGGGGTGATAGAGGGTGGTGAATTTGCATCTTACACCTCATTCATCCCACATAATTTTGAAGCATTGTGTCTCTCTGTAGGAAAGTACCATCTTTCTTGGCATGTTACCCCGAGTTTTACAAGTATGTCAGTATGTTTTTGCCTGTCTCACTGGGACCATGCTAGCCAGGACCCCAGTGTTCATAGTTTGTGGCCTAAATATGTATGCCTGTGTAGTGCCTAACTGTGTCACTGAGGCTCTGCTAATCAGAACCTCAGTGTTCATACTCTCTCTGCCTTTAAATTTGTCATTATAGGCTAGTGACTACATTTACCAATACTAATTGGCAGACTGGACCCCCCTTATAAGTCTCTAGTATATGGTACCTAGGTACCCAGGGCATTGGGGTTCCAAGAGATCCATATAGGCTGTAGCATCTCTTTTGCCACCCATAGGGAGCTCAGACAAACCCTTACACAGGAATGCCATTGCATCCTGTGTTAAATAACGCACACGTTATTTCACAGCCATTTTCACTGCACCTAAGTAACTTATAAGTCACCTATATGTCTAACCTTCACTTGCTGAAGGTTAGGTGCAAAGTTACTAAGTGTGAGGGCACCCTTGCACTAGCAAAGGTGCCCCTACATAGTTCAGGGCCATTTCACCGGACTATGTGAGTGCGGGGACACCATTACAGGCGTGCACTACATATAGGTCAACACCTATATGTAGCTTCACAATAGTAACACTGAATATGGCCATGTAACATGTCTAAGATCATGGAATTGTCCCCCCATTCCAAATCTGGTATTGGGGAGCCAATTCAATGCATCCTGGGGGCTTCACAATGGACCCCCAGTACTGCCAAACCAGCTCGCTGAGGTTTGGACTGCAGCTACAGCTGCTGCCACCTCACAGACAGGGTTCTGACCTCCTGGGGTTTTGGTAGCCCAGTCCCAGGAAGGCAGAACAAAGCATGTCCTCTGAGAGCAGGGTGTTACACCCTCTCCCTTTGGAAATAGGTGCAACAGGCTGGGGAGGGGAAGCCTCACCGATCCTCTGGAAATGCTTTGAAGGGTACAGATGGTGCCCTCCTTGCATAAGCCAGTCTACACCAGTTTAGGGAACCCCAGTCCCTGCTCTGGCACGAAACTAGACAAAGGAAAGGGGAGTGACCACTCCCCTGTCCATCACCACCCCAGGGATGGTGCCCAGAGCTCCTCCAGTGTGTCTCAGACCTCTGCTATCTTGTTTTCAGGGGTGTGAGGACACTCTGGAGGCCTCTGAGTGGCTAGTGCCAACAGGTGACGTCAGAGACCCCTCCTGATAGGTGCATACCTGGCTAGGTAGCCAATCCTCCTCTGAGGGCTATTTAGGGTCTCTCCTGTGGGCTTCTCATCAGATTACGACTTGCAAGAAGCCAGCAGGACTCCTCTGCACTTCTCTCTTCGACTTCTGCCAAGGATCGATCGCTGACTGCTCCAGGACGCCTGCAAAACTGCAACAAAGTAGCCATAAGACTACCAGCGACATTGTAGCGCCTAATCCTGACGGCTTTCTCAACTGTTTCCTGGTGGTGCATGCTCTGGGGGCTGCCTGCCTTCACCCTGCACTGGAAGCCATGAAGAAGTCTCCTGTGGGTCAACTGAATCTTCCCCCTGCTCCAGCAGGCACCAAACCTCAGCTTCACTGGTACTCTGGGGCCCCTCTCATCCTGACGAGTGTGGCCCCTGGAACACAGGTGGTGGACCCAAGTGACCCAGACTGTCCAGTGGTCCAACTGTCCAAATTTGGAGGAGGTAAGTCCCTGCCTCCCCTCCCCAGAGAGTAATCCTTTGCACTGTGTGATCTTCAGCTACAAGGGCTTCTGTGCACAGTTCTAAGAAATCCTGCATTCACAGCTGAGCCTAGATCCCCAGCACTCTGTCCTCAATTCTCATCTCCCTGAGTTGAGCTCCGGTGTCGTGGGACCTCACTTTGCAGTGTTGAGACGATGCCATGTTCAGTCTTCTTGAACCTGTGTTCAAGGACTCCTGCAGGTGCTTCTCTCCTTCCAGTGGGCTCTGTACATTGCTGAGGGCCTCCTCTGTCTCCTCTCCTGAGTGGCGACATCCTGGTCCTTCCTGGGCCCGGGCAGCACCCTTTTTCTCCAACTGTGACTCTTGCAGGTAGCAAGGCTTGTTTGCAGTATTTTGCCAAGGAAACAACTCTGAATCCTCCATCACGCCGTGGGACAACTTCTGCATGAAGCAAAACCTCGTACCTCCTTTAGTTGGTGCAAAATTAGCATCTTCTACCAACCGGAGGCAGCCATTTTCCACCTTCATCTGAGATTTAGTGGGCTCCTGCCCCCCCTGGACACTTTAGCGACTCTTGGGCTTGGTCCCCTTACTTTGCAGGTCTTCAGGTCCAGGAATCCATGTTCAGTGCTTTGCAGTCTGTTGTGGTCCTTGCAAAATCCTTTATCACAACTTTAGTGTGTTTTGGGGGAAATAGTAGTACTTTACTCCTACTTCCCTGGGGTTTGTGGTGGGGTTTCCTTTACACTCTTAGTGTTTTCATACACGTCCAGTGACACTTTACACAGTACTCTTGCCTAGGGGTGCATTTGTGATTCGCATTCCACTTACTTAGTATATGGTTTGTGTTGCCTCTAAGCCTATTGCATCCTATTGTGTTTTAAAGTGCTTGCACTACTTTCTGACTGTTTTACTTACCTGATTTGGTTATTTGTGTATATTTTATGTATGTTACTTACCTCCTAAGGGAGTATATCCACTGAGTTATTTTTGGCACATTGTCACTAAAATAAAGTACCTTTATGTTTAGTAACTATCAGTATTGTCTTTCTTATGATATAGTACCTTTATGGCATACGTGGCATTGCATGAGCTCTGCATATCTCCCAGTTCAGCCTAAGCTGCTCTGCTATAGCTACCTCTATCAGCCTAAGCTGCTAAAACACTACTACACTCTACTAATAAGGGATAACTGGACCTGGTATAAGGTGTAAGTACCATTGGTACCAACTACAAGACAGGCCAGCATCCTACATTGGTTGTTCAGCGGTGGGATAAGTACTTGTAACTGCTTTACCACTTTGTCATTGGTACTTTTCATAAGAAAACCATATTCCTAATACTTAGAAATGTACACAAGTAAACTTAACAGTCTTACTTTCACTCTAAAAACTTTCTACAAAGTTTCCAAAAAGTTTGAAAAAGTTTTTTCTCTCCGTCCTGAAAGCTCAAAACCTTTTCTAACCCCTAACCTCTTTCTTTTCACCATGTCTATGGTAGAGGCTACTCCAAAAGTTGTGAAAACAACTTATGACAATCTTAACTTTAAAAGTTTGAGAGGTCTCTGTATAGAAAGAAGTTTGGGGACTGGTAAGAACCCTACCAAGGATCTCCTTCTTAACTGTCTCCTTGAAAGTGACCAGAATCAGAATGGTCAAACCCAGGATCAGGAGGTAGATGAGGGGGGATCCCAGATAGATTCAGGGGTGGGTCTTGAGAATTCTGGGGAGGGTACTTCCAAAGACCTTTCACTTAACAGGCCACCTAGTGAAGCTGGTAGTGGGAGGGGGTCACACAGCAATAGGACACCTTTCACTCCTGAAGGCCAGGTCACTAGGGTTCAGGCAGTCAGAGGAAGGTCCACCTCTGAACATTCTCACATTTCCGCTCTATTAGAGGTTTCCCAAGCCTCCCACCCTGAGGAAAACACCCTAGACAGGGAACTCAGAAAGCTGAGGTTGGTTGGAAGAGGACAGACTTAGGCTAAAGCAGCAACATTTGGCCTTAGATAGGGAATCCTTAGATGGAGAGAGAAAAAGGTAGAAGTTGGGGTTAGTTCTCCATGGTGGCAGCAACAGCAGCAATCTTGATAGTCATCCTGTTAGAGAAACAGATTCAAGAAACCTGCATAAGATTGTCCCCCTTACAAGGAGGGGGATGACATTAACAAGTGGTTTTCTGCACTTGAGAGGGCCTGTATGGTACAGTTGGTCCCTCAAAGGCAGTGGGCTGCTATATTGTGGCTATCTTTCACTGGCAAAGGTAGGGACAGACTACTTCTTGTCAGGGAGAGTAATGCCAACAAGTACAAAGTTTTGAAGGATGCACTGTTAGATGGATTTGGCTTAACCACTGAACAATACAGGATAATGTTCAGAGATACCAGAAAAGAGTCTTCTCAAGACTGGGCAGACTTTTGGGGACTGTTCAGTGAAGACCTTGGAGGGATGGTTACATGGCAGTAAGGTAACTGATTATAAAAGCCTATATAATCTAATTTTGAGAGAACATATCTTGAATAATTGTGTCAGACTTGTTGCATCAATACCTGGTAGACTCAGATCTGACCTCTCCCCAAAAATTTTGAGTGAGCAGAAAGGCTCATATAGGACAAGGATGGCAAGAAGGATGGTAAGTCTCATGGCAAGGGTGGGGACCAAGACTAAAATAATTCTGAGTCTTCATCAGACCCACAACAATCCTCTTGGGGAGGTGGGTCAAAATCCTCTTTTCACAATCAAAAGAAGCCATGGTGTTATTTATGTAAAAGTAAAGGCCAATGGGCAAGTGATCCCACCTGCCCAAAGAAAAACACCATGGCCCCCACCACCACAACCCCTTCTGCACCCCCTAGTGCCACTAGTAATAGCAGTGGTGGTGGGAAGAACACTACAAATAGCCAGGTGAAGGGTATAGCTGGACTCACCATTGGTAATGTAGTGGGAGTTGGTCTAGTTAGGGTGACCACAGAGGCTGTTTTAGTCTCAGATGGTGGTATTGACTTTGCCAGCTTAGTTGCGTGTCCCCTGACTTTGGGTAAGTACTAGCAACTACCCCTAATAAATGGTGTTGAGGTTGAGGCCTACAGGTATACAGGAGCCAGTGTCACCATGTTGATAGAGAAACTAGTTGCCCCTGAACAACACCTACGTGGTCATCAGTACCAAGTGACTGATGCTCATAACAACACTCTTAGCCACCCCATGGCTGTTGTGAATCTCAACTGGGGGGGGTTACTGGTCCAATGAAAGTTGTAGTAGCCACTGATTTACCTGTAGATTGCTTACTAGGAAATGATTTGGAAACATCAGCTGGGGCTAGAGTGGAGTTGGAGGCTCATGCAGCAATGCTGGGCATTCCAGAGCATATCTTTGCTCTCACAAGGGCTCAGGCCCAGAAGCAAAGAGGACAGGGAAACTTGGATCCTGGAAAAATGGACCAAGTGTTCCCAAAAGCTACGGGAAGAAAGGGTAAATACTTGCCCACTATCCCTCCCTCTCCAGAAAATTCCCCTTTTGAGGAAGAGTAATCCTCCCCTTGTGCAGAACCTACACCAGAGGAGCTGGCAGCTGACACTACTGAGCTTTTGGTTGCAGGTGGGCCTACTAGGGAAGAGCTGAGTGTGGCACAGCAGACCGGTCCCACACTAGATGATCTCAGACAGCAAGCTGTCAAACAGCAAAATGGGGATGTCACTGATACCCACAAAGTCTATTGGGAAGACAACCTTCTCTATACTGAAGCAAGGGACCCTAAACCTGGTGCTTCCATGAGATTGGTCATCCCTTTGCACTATAGGGAGTTTCTTCTGACTTTGACTCATAACATTCCTTTGGCAGGGCATTTGGGCCCAATGAAAACATGGGACAAACTGGTTCTACTGTTTCACTGGCCTCATATATCAGAGGACACAAAGGAGTTTTGTCGCTCCTGTGTGACCTGCCAAGCCAGTGGCAAGACTAGTGGGACACCTAAGGCCCCTTAATTCCACTTCCATTGACCAAGTGTATCCTTTGTCTCCCCACCCTTTTTGTTTTGTCACCCTGTCCTTATGTGCATTAGCATCATCTGGCGGAGGAGCAGAGGCACTGGCAATAGAGGGAGCTGCATCCCACAGGGCCCTGAAAGCCGAATCCACCGACGGTGAGGGCGCCAGTGGGACAGAGGGGGAGGGGAGCACCACGGCGGAGACAGGAGGGGACAGTTCGGACAGTGACACCTACTCCGATGGAAGCTCCCTGGTGATGGCAGACACCTCTGTGCCCACCCCAACTACGGGTACAGCCGCCACCCCCCATATTAGCACCACCCTTCCAGCAGCCCCTCAGCGAGTTTCCCGTGCCAGCTCACCCATGAGGGTGGTCATCTCCTTCGCTCCAGGCACCTCAGGCCCTGCCCCAGTTAGCCCTGCTGCCCTGAGTGAGGAGGCTATTGACCTCCTGCGATCCATCTCTGTTGGGCAGTCAACCATAGTGAATGCCATCCAGGGGCTGGCAGCCCATTTTCAACAAACCAATGCATTCCTGGAGGGCATTCACTCTGGCATGGGGACCCAACAGAGATCAATCCAGGCTCTCGCCTCCTCCCTGATGACAGCCATTGTCCCTGTCTCTAGCCTCCCCCCTACAACTTCCTCTACACAGTCCCATTCTCCTCAACCCCAACCTATCCCAAGTACATATTCAGACCAGCATGCACCCAAGACATCACACAGGAGTGGCTCAGACAAACACAAGCACCATATATCATCCCACAGTCACTTACACAAAAACAATCCAGATGCAGACATGCCAACATCCACTGCCTCCATTGTGCCCCCCAACTCCTCCTCGTCCACCACCCTCCCAGTAGCGTCTCTACTCACACCTGCATGCACTACATCCTCATCCACTACCCCTATCACCATCACACCTATCACTACGGACCCCTCACTGGCAGTCACCACACCCACATCCAAGCACATGTCCCCTGTGTCCTCTCCCACTGTGTCTGTGCCCCCTCCTCCCAAAGTACACAAATGCAAGCACTCAGACACCCAACAGCCATCCACCTCACAACAGCATCCAGCCCATGTATCTGCACCCAAACACAGCAGACAGACACCTTCTACAACCACTCCCTCTTCCTCCACTCCCAAACCTTCACCCTCTTCCCACCCCAGTGTCCCTAAGAAGCTTTTCCTCTCTGCCTTTGACCTCTTCCCTACCCCTCCCCTGTCCTTCACATTGAGCCAAGGTGGTCAGAACCCAGGCGAGCACCTCAGCCACCCAGTCCATGGCCACAGTAGTGTCGGCAACTACTGCAGGTGGGAGAGGCTCCAGGGAACCAGCTATCAGCACTGCCAGTGTGCCTGCACCAGCTGCCAAAGGGAAGGACAAGGAGGCACCACCAGCGGCCAAGGTGAAGGGCAAGGAGGCACCACCAGCGGCCAAGGTGAAGGGCAAGGAGGCACCACCAGCTGCCAAGGGGAAGGCAAGGAGGCACCACCAGCTGCAAAAGGGAAGGGCAAGGGGTCTGCACCGGCAGGCAGGAAGGACAGGAGGCCTGGTTCTGGGTCTGATTCTGAGCCCCCGCCACCAACCATGGGGGTTCAGCCATCCGAGGAAGAGCTTGAGCCTCCTCCCACCACTGGCATCCCTGCCACCAGCACCACCACCAGCACCGCCACCATGAACAGCAGCCCCAGTGGACAGCCATCCGAGGCTTCAGGGGAAGAGCTAGAGCCTCCCCCCACCACTGGCATCCCCAACACCAGCACCGCCACCAGCACTGCCACCAGCACCACCACAAGCAGCAGCAGCCCCAGTGGGCAGCCGTCCGAGGCTGCAGGGGAAGGGCTGGAGCCTCCCCCACCACTGTCTGCACAGCCACCAGCGCCACTGCCAGCAGCAACAGCCGCAATGGGCAGCAGTCCGAGGCTGCAGAGGAAGGGCTGGAGCCTCCCCCACCACTTGCTTCCCTGAAACCAGCACCGCCACTGCCACTACTGAGAAGCATTCACCACCGGAGGGCAGTGTGCAGTCCTGCTTCCAGGGGCTGTAGTGAGTCCTGGACCCTGCAAATGCTGTAGGTGTGACACCCAGGTGAGAGACTGTGACCTTGCACTCCCCAAGTGCTGCATCACAGGACACAAGGCCCCCTCCAGAACCAGTGGAAGAAGCCATCCACTCACCCCCTCCTTGCCAGGATGAATCCCACTGGGCACAAGGAGCCATACAGAACCAGTGAAAGAAGCCATCCACTCAGCCCCTCCTTGCCAGGATGAATCACACTAGGCACAAGGCCGCCTCCAGAACCAGTGGAAGAAGCCATCCACTCACCCCTCCTTGCCAGGATGAAGCACACTTGGCACAAGGCCCCCTCCAGAACCAGTGGAAGAATTCATCCACTCACCCCCTCCTTGCCAGGATGAAGCACACCCGGCACAAGGCCCCCTACAGAACCAGTGGGCAAATCACCCACTAGAGAGACTGTGCTTTGCACTCCCCAGGACCAACCAGTGGGCAAACCATCCACTTGAGAGACTGTTGCTTTGCACTCCCCAGGAGCAAGCAGTGGGCAAACCACCCACTTGAGAGACTGTGGCCTTGCACTCCCCAGGACAGAGTGATGGGCATGTTGCCCCCTCCAGGAATAGTGGTGTTGTACCATCTTCCGGTTGAGGTGCCCCCACTCCCCGTTCCCCTGAGGTGTCTGTGTATTTTTGACCTGATCCCCCTGCAGTGTTCTCTCCATGTTGTTGCAGGAGTCAAGTGGGGCCTTGGCCTATGTGATGTGGCCCTGAGGCCCACGGACATTGAGGAGTGGGCAGTGTCCCTCCATTTGTATATATGTATATACTGTTTTGATTTTGAAGCACTAATTTCTACTATTTTATCTTATTACACTCGCTTTAATCAATTCCTTTTGTCCTTGCATTATTCCTGAGGGGTACAGGGTTTATATGCAATGTTACTGCATCTGGTTGTGTGTATGGTGTTGGGGGTGGGGGTATTGCATGTTGCATGTGTGTGTCACTCTCCTTTTCCTCCCCCCGCCTTTGGGTGCTAGGCAGCAGTACTCACCGTGGTCGTCTTTGCTGGCGTTGCTGTTCGTAATGCATGAAGAGGTATACAAGCGTGGGGAAGAGGTGCAACTCGAGCTCCATGGAATCGTGGTTCTTCCTTGAGTCTCCAGGGGTAAGTCCTTTGCCTTCTGTGTACTGTTTCAGCTGTTCTTTTGATGTCATTGGTACCACCCTGGAAAAGGTGGCAGATAGGCCTATTGTAATACTGTGGGTGTACATTGTCTTCCACCAGGCTGTTGGCGGTTACCGCCACGGTTTTTGTTGCTACCGCCATGCCAGTCAGTGTGTTAAAGTGGCTGTCTGTGTGGACGGTTTCCGCTGTGGTCATAATTCCATTTTTTTTACAGCCGGCCTGTTGGCGGTATTACCGCCGCTTTATCACCGACCGCTAGGGTTGTAATGAGGACCTCTGTCTTTTTACCCTTGTCAGTGCTCCCTTCTTTCCCATGCTGGTAAGTTTAAGAACCCTTCTTGGAGTCACCTCAATCTTAGGTTTTCTTCTGGGAAACCTTGGATCTGACCCATTTGACTGATATCTTCCCCAGATCTCTGGGAGAAAGCAACTCAGAATCTGCTAGATGCTGTCTCAGTTTCTTTGTGGATCAATTTGCTACAATGTGCTTTTTCACTCTTTCATCAAAAGATTATACAGCCCTTCATATGTGTCAACTTTTTTGCCCTTTATACAGCCCTCCAGTGCCTTGAATGAGGAGTCAACAAAGTCTACCCAAGTTTGGTTTTGGCCATTATGAGTATCCCTAAACTTGAGTCTGTAATCCTCAGAGGTGAGTCCAAACCCCTCTAGGTGAGTTTATTTCATGTTTTGATAGGACTAAGCCACATCCTCATTAAGAGCCAGAAGTTTATCTCTGTCCTTCACTAAAAATAACTCCCAAAGTAAAGAGCCCAAGTGTTGGTGACCACCTTTTCTCATTTTGTAAGCTCTCTTATAGGCTGCAAACCATTTGTTTATATCATCACCATCACTATACTTTGGGACAATCCCTATGGGAATCTTAGGGTCATAAAACTCTTCTCTTTCCCTATTTACTTTGCTGCCACCATCTTTGGGAACTAGACACAACCTAATCCTTCTCTCTTCAACAGCAAGAAACCATTCTTTGAGTGCAAGCTTTCTCTCCTCCAAGGAGATTGTTGGCAAGCTTGCTCTCAAAGTGCCCTACAACCGTAACATAGGGGAGTTACTAGAGTGACTCTTTTTATTACCCACAGTTGAGGGGGCCTGGGGAAGGGTATGTTCATGTTCACTTGTGGAGAGATCTTCCTCCCTAACTTTTTAAGATAGCTTGGCCTAACGTTTTAAGATAGTTTTTCACTTTTAGCTTTTGTGCACTATTGGAATTGGTGATGACACTTAGGGCCCTAGCATTTCCAATTAAGGCTCGATTTAAAAAAGTCAGAAAAAAATACTTTATGTGTCTAAAGACAGTTGTGGATTTCTCGTGCACAAAATATATACTTATGTCTAAGTGGTGAAGCGAAAGATAAGATCTAGATCCCACCGCTTAAACCCCAATGTAGCAAGGTGATAATATTATGTAGTAGGAATGGGGGGTCTTACCATGTAACACTATCACAAAACCAAAAAGTGGGCCTTGGATTTACACCAGTAAACCTTAGCTGAGTCCTGGTAGAGTGGCAAACAGCAATCAGGCTACTTAGAGGAACATGTGTTAAGTATTTCACAACACCAACATGGACGATAAGTAATTGACATGATTCGAGAGGAATCTGACACCCATTTATAAAAACAAAATTGATACATAAAGGATAACCAGAATTATCAATTTTTAAGCATTAAATAAATCAGTGCTTTGCAGAGCTGCCAAACTCTATCATTGCGGTTAGTGGGAGAAAACACAGTGCGCAAATGGACACCTGAGGAGTGAGTTCCATGGAACCCACTTGGAGTTAAGGTCTTGCGGACCCACAGACCAAGTCTCAACAGTCAGTACTTTTACCTGGTTTTGGGGGGCTGGAGAGCAGGGCTGTGCTGGCTGTCCTTGGTGTTGACAATGGGACCTGCAGTCTTGTAATGGGTACCTCAGCAAAAGGTTACTGGAGAGTCAAGTTCAATGAATTCCTTTTGAACTTAAACTTCCCTTGGACCAGGAACCACCAGGCAGAACAGGTCTGCCATGCTTGGACATCTCGGAAGCAGAGGTGCTCCTAGCTATCCATGGTGCTGATTGGGATCCACGGGTGCTGGGTTTACCAGGCAGGAGAAAACAGGCTGAAAGGAGAAGCAAAGACTTACAATGGAGCCACAGGGGTTGATTGTTGAACAGTGATGACGATTCCTTGGGCCTGGAATGTCGAGTAAAGAAGGTAGTAGTCGGACTGACCACCAACAAGCCTTGGAGAAAATGCAGCAGTTAGATTAATATTCTTCCAGAGGACCAGGAGAGTGATGCAGAAAGCTGAGCCTCACTGAGGATCCGGTCTGCAGTCTTTAGAAGCCACCTGACGAGATACTTTCAGGAGACCACACTTTGGACCCCGGTGACTAGTATTTCAATGATTATAGAAATGAATTTTGGTCCTGACATTGTCAGGGGACTAGTAAGTCTAGCCCTAGGGAGTCCTGGTGAAGGGTTTCAGTTGCAGAGGGGTTCACCTTCCTTTTGGAACCGGTACCTGGCCCAGGGCTAGTCCAGATTCAGCAGGTGCAGAGCGGCCACCACAGGTGCAAAGCTTCACACCTTTCTTTGTGGAGTCTTGCCTTGTTGTGGGCTTGGGTCTCTTGTTGGTTCACAGCAGATCTGAGGTTTTGGTGTCAGGGCAGCCCCTTAAATCCTAGATTTGGGGGGAGTTAAGGGGTGCGAGGTCTAGTAGCCAGGGTGCAGCCAATCCACCCCTGAGTTGATGACATCCAGTGGGTGTACGTCACCAAACTACCCAGAATCCACTATTTCTAAGTCTTTTCAAGATGGCACAGGTCACCCTCAACTGTACATCCCAGCTGGCCCACCCTAGAGGTGTACGCCTCCTGACTAGCTAATTTTCCCACCTGCCCACCTCAGAAGGTGCCTGTGGGAATTGCAGGCTTTGTCCTCAAGTCGGGGACAAATTCCTTTGTCCTGCAACGGCATGTGTAGGAGGCTGGCCTGGTGTGTGGTGGGTACCAATTGTACTTACACCTTATACCAGGTCCAGATATCCCTTATTAGTGTAGTTAGTCAGTGTCTAGTAGCCAGGCTCTCTAGAGGTAGCTGTGGATGAGCAGCCAAGACTTATCTAGGAGACATGCAAAGCTCATGCAATATCACTGAGGTCACATAGTACTCACACACATGGAAGAAAACACTCAGGCCCTCATTATGACACTGGTGGTAAATCCTGCTTACCGCCACGCTGATGACCGCCAACAGACTGCCGCGGTGGAGGATATCAATTAACCATATTATGACACACACACATCAATCCAACAGAATGCTGCCACACACACAAATCCGCCAGCCCAAAGGTCAGTGCTAAAGTGGCACACCAACACCCATACCGTTATGCCAACAAAACAACGCCGACCACATTATGATTCACAAATCACCAAGGCAGACATTCAATGGCGGTAAACCATTGGAGGTACATACTGCTGCGCTCAGAATGGACACCCACATACAAAACAACACCACATTGGCCAATACGGAAAACACAATCCTGACATCCATACACACAACACACCTACACACCCACACCACTATAGAACACACACCCACAGTATCCACAACCCTTTGCCAACACCAAAAGATTGCAAGAGTAAGCCACCGACATCACAGAGACAACTACAAACACATCACTGACACCCATAAATTCCTCACACACCCCACAACACACACTCTCACCAACACACAACATACAACACCCGTGGCACCACAAAGGCACCCCCTTTTCACTGAGGAGGAGTTAAGGGTCATGGTGGAGGAAATTGTCAGGGTAGAGCCACAGCTGTTTGGAGCACAGGTACAGCAGATTTCCATCTCCCGTAAGATGGAGCTATGGTGGAGAATCGTGGGCAGGGTGAACGTTGTGGGACAGCACAGAAGGGAGGACATCAGGAAGAGGTGGAACGACCTACGGGGGAAGGTAAGTTTCATAGCAGCAAGGCACCAGCTCGTCATACAGATGACTGGCAGTGGACCCCCACTACCTCCCCCACACAACATGGGAGGAGCAAGTACTGGCATTACTGCATACTGATGGACTCGCTGAAGTAGCTGGAGGACTGGACACTGGTAAGTCAACATTTACCACTTATCACCCCCCATAGCTGTATGCCATCTCACACCCTCACCCTAACTCCCATCACTCCACTACAACCCATGCACTGCACCTCCACATTTGGCTAACCTCAATGCCAAATCATGCATGCTGTACCATTGCATGGACACCCCTCCCGCCCTGCATGGACACCCATCACCAAAGCATGCACAGCATAGGGAAACAATCCCACAATATCACCATACACAAACAAAAGGTGGCAGGGCAACAGAAACCATAGAGGGGAGGATAGGGTTGTACAATATGTCATACACATGAAGCACAATACATTACTTACATCCCCACAGGCACCCCAGCCAATGTCAGCAGAGAGGAGGTGCCACGACTATCCAGTCCCCCAACAGAAGATGCCCCCAGTGAAGACAGTAACTCTGGACTTCTGGATCGGGATGACCTACCTTGCCCATCAGGGACCACTGGACAGCCGGTCACCCAAGCCCTCTCACAGACCACCACAGAGCCTCCCCCATCAGAATCAAACACCACAGCACCCACCCAGCGTAAAACACACCTCTGTCCCCAGGACAGATCAATCAGCAGTGTGCCCACCTGCACAGGAATCCCAGGCCACACCTCGCCCCCAAGACAATCTGGGACCTGTGGTCAGTGGTAATGGGCACATCGTTCAGGGGACAGAGGTACAGGACAACAGGTACACTGGGATGACTGCTGTGCGCCAAGGGGAGGACAGAAGCAGGGTACCAACTCTCCAGGATGCACTCTCAGAGATCCTGGGAGCCTACCAACATTCTCAGGACTGGATGGGCCAGATCGTAGACAACGTGCAGGAGAACAGGTGGCTGCAGGAGGGACAGTATCAGGGAATCAGGGAGGACTTACAGGCCACCAACACCACCCTGATCTCCATAGCAGGGGTGCTGGCAGACATGGCCAACATATTGAGGGAGGCTACAGCACACCAGCAGGCCCCTACCACTAGCCAATCCATTGACCAGCCCTCCACTTCCGCTGCCGCTAGTGGGCAGGAGGACAGGACCCACAGGCCACCAGAATCCCTCCCCTGCAGAAGGTGAACCACCCCACAAATGTTCCCTGCGACCCAGAGAGAAGCCAGAGACACTTGCCAAGACCACCTCCAGGAAATGAGACTCTCCTGATTGTCCCCCTTGTGTCCCATGCTGTCAGCTTGTCCACTGTGAAATGCCTTTCCTTCCTATGTCCACTTGAACACTGCACATGTGAAATAAACAGACTAGAACAATACCCTGGACTTTCCTCCATCATCACCCCATTCCATTCCACTTTTCCTTCAATTTCTAGCACTACAATAACACCCTTAGACACAACTTGACTACTTGTATGTCGTGTTTAAAATGTGTATTCTTGGAAACAGTTACATCCATTGCAAATGAACTGTACATTGTGAGAGCATAGAAATAATGACCTGTAGCTGGCTGTAGTCATCACGTCAGTACACAGTTGTTATATCACCAACATCTGCAATATGACAAACCATAGGTGACAGTAAGTAGAGGTAAAAGGAAGAGAATGCCATCTTGCCACAGCCACGCAGAATACACCAATAGTGATAGAAATGTTAATCTACACTGTCTCACCTGTATGTCATTGGAAGTACTGACGGATTAATGATGTTCTGTTGTCCTCATTCACAGCTTCTTCATCCTCACTGTCATCAGGGTCTACTGCTGCCACAGGGGCATCTCCAGTCTCCTCCTCCTGCAGGAAAGGTACATGACCTCTGAGGGCCAGGTTTTGCAACATGCAGCATGCCACTACTATCTGGCAGACCTTCTCAGGTGAGTAGCACAGGGATCCATCTTACAGCTGGAGGCACATGAACCTGGGCTTCAGGAGGCTGAAGGTTCTCTCAATGATCCATCTGGTTTGCCCATGTGCCTCATTATGACGTTCTTCATCCCTTGTCCCGGCATTCCCCACAGGTGTCAGCAGCCACAAAAGGTTTGGATAGTCAGAGTCACCTGCAAGTTTGAGGGACAACATTTAGCCACACATAATCCTATGGGGTTGACACCAGATGCATACACTAACATTCAGTGGGTGGGGACCAAGGCTCACCTATTAGTCACACCCTGTGCCTCTGTAGTTGGGCCATCACATTTGGGATGCTGCTATTCCTCAGAACAAAGGCATCATGCGCCGACCCAGGATACTTATCATTGACGTGGGAGATGTACTGGTCTGCTAGGAACACCATTGGCACATTCATTGAGTAGAAACTCTTACGGTTCCTGAACACCTCTTCATTCTGGTGGGGGGACAAATGCAATATGTGTCCCGTCAATCGCACAATTGATATTGAGGATATGTCCCATTGCATAGAATCCTGCCTTCACAGCGGCCAAATCTTACACCTAGGGGAAAGAAATATATCTGCACGTCTTTTACCAGGACAGACAAGACTCTTGCCAGCACGATTGAGAACATTGGCTGTGACATGCCTGCTGCCAAGCCCACTGTCACTTGGAAAGACCCAGTTGCCAGGAAATGGAGCATTGATACCAATTGCACAAGAGGGGGGATCCCAGTGGGATGACAGATAGATGAGATCAGGTCAGTCTCTAACTGGATACACAGTGATTGTGGCCCTGTTTAGTCTATAGGTCAGTATTATGTGCCTGTCCTCCATTGTAGCCAAGTCCACCAGAGGTCTGTACACGGGGGTTATGTCTCCACCTCTGTTAGAAATGTGGTCTTTGGTTGGCAGTCAGGTGACCCCCTGTCCAAGCAAGGATCCTCACTCTGGTCAGGGTAAGTCATACACAATCTAAATGATCTCATTCCCACCCTCTGGTAGCTTGGTACTGAACAGTCATGCTTAACTCATAGGGCAAAGTACAAAGTATTTGTACAATAAATCATATACTAACACAATATAACACCACAAAAATACACCACACAGTGTTTAGAAAAATATATCATATTTATCTGATAAGATGCAGATCAAAATTATAAAAAAAGCAATAAGTACACGTTGAGATATCACTGAAAAGTGATGTAAAGGCGGTCATTACAACCCTGGCGGACGGTGTTAAAGTGGCGGTAAGACCGCCAACAGGCCGGCGGTAAAAAAATTGGAATTACGACCGTGGCGGAAACCACCAACAAAGACAGCCACTTTAACACTCCGACCGCCAAGGCGGTACAAACAAACAGCGCGGCGGTCACCGGCAACAGACAGGCGGGAGACAATGTACCGCCCACACTATTACAACCCACGAATCCGCCACCTTTTCCGGGGCGGATTCACCGCGGATAAAAAGCACAGTGGAAACAGGAATTCCGAAGGGAAAACGCTCATCTCTACACACCCCACGAGGAACGAGGACACCATGGACCCGGAACTCCAAATTCTCCCTGCAATAGTCTTCCTGCTCCTCTACCAGGAGCACGAACGCCGGCGAAGACCATGCTGAGTACTGCACCTACGACACAGGGGAGGGGGAGGGAAAAAATAGGGACACGCAACACGCAACACCCCCACCCCCACCCACAACAACACACACACCAATACATATTGATACATCACAGTTACACCCCCAAAGCCCCAGAAGAATGCAAAGATAATAGAAATTGAATGTAACCATTGTAATATATTAAAATCAAGTAGGCAAAAATATATATGTATACACCATTTACAAAATATATACCAAGCATAGTAGGCCAGGTAGTGCTCCAATTAAGTCCGTGGAACACTGGGCCCACACGGTATGGGCGAGGCCCACACAAGATCCCCGACCATGATGGAGAGAACAGTGCAGGGGCATCAGAGAGCAAAAAAACTGGCACCTGAGGGGGAGGGAAAGGGGGAGCACCTCGGCCGGTTGAGTGCATGACGCCAAATCCACGAGAGGGCCACATGCCCACTGTTCAATCCTGGGGAGTGCAAAGCCACAGTCTCTCAAGTCTATACAGTGGGTGGATTGCCCACTGTTCCATACTGGTGAGTGCAAAGCCACAGTCTCTCAAGTCTATACAGTGGGTGGTTTGCCCACTGTTCCATTCTGGAGAGCAAAGCCACAGTCTCTCAAGTCTCTACAGTGGGTGGTTTGCCCACTGTTCCATCTTGGGGAGTGCAAAGCCACAGTCTCTCAAGTCTATACAGTGGGTGGTTTGCCCACTGTTCCATCCTGGGGAGTGCAAAGCCACAGTCTCTCAAGTGGATAACAGTCTCCACTGGTTTTGGAGGGGGCATGGTGCCCCGAGTGCTTCATACTGCCAAGGGCAGAGGTAGTGGATACCTTTCTCCACTGGTTCTGGAAGGGGCTTGGTGCCCAGAGTCCTTCCTCCTGCCAAGGACTGAGGTAGTGGATGCCTTAATTCTGCCCGTGACGGACTCAGTAGCGTCAGTGCCCTTGGCGCTCATGGGCCAGCGGTGCATGAGACGATCGTGCCCTGTTCAGCGGTGCTTGAGACGGCGGTGCCCTGTTCAGCGGTGCTTGAGGCGGCGGTGCCCTGTTCAGCGGTGCTTGAGGCGGCGGTGCCCTGTTCACCGGTGCTTGAGGCGGCGGTGCCCTGTTCAGTGGTGCTTGAGACGCCGGTGCCCTGTTCAGCGGTGCTTGAGGCGGCGGTGCCCTGTTCAGCGGTGCTTGAGACGGCGGTCTCCATTGCAGTGACTCTGCTGCTGGCGGACCTTCATTGCCCAGCGGGGCTTTTGCTGGCGGTCCTTCATGGCCCAGCGGGGCTTGTGCTGGCGGGGGCCTCCTGGGAAGCTGGGCTGGTGCTAGCGGTGGCCTCCTGAGCAGCTGGTCTGGTGCTGGCGGGGGCCTCCTGGGCAGCTGGTGCTGGCGGTGGCCTCCTAGGCAGGTGCTGGCGGGGGCCTCCTGGGCAGCTGGGCTGGTGCTGGCGTCGGCCTCCTGGGCAGCTGGGCTGGTGCTGGAGGGGGCCTCCTGGGCAGCTGGGCTGGTGCTGGCGGTGGCCTCCTGGGCAGCTGGGATGATGGCGGTCTTCTCCGCTGTGCTGCTCTTCCCAGACTTGCTGACCTTTTTGTGCCCCTTCCCCACCTTGGAAGTTGTAGCAGCTGACTCCACACTCCCACCTGTACCCTTGGGAGCGGCTTTGGAGGCTGGAGTCTTCCCCCTCTCCCGCCGGGCACTGGCCAACTTCTGATGCTTCACAGGTGGGGGACTGTCTGTGCTGTGGCTTCGTGCCACACTGGCTGCCCTGGTGGCCGGTGCACTCCACATTCCGGTGACTACAGGCACCACTGGTCCCGGAGATGTTGTGGCTGAGGTGCTAGTTTGGGATCTAGGAGACGGACGGGGTGGGGGAGGTGTGGGAAAGAGGTCAAGGTTGGACAGGAAAAGTTTTTTTAACACACTGGGACGGGTAGCTGGAGGGGGTTTGGGAGTGGAGGAAGAGGTTGTAGGAGGTGTTCGTTTGCTGACTTAGGGTGAAGGTGCATGTGCTGGAGGCTGTCGTGAGGTGGATGGCTGTTGGGTGGTTGTGTGCCTGCGTTTGTGTATCTTCGGAGGGGACGTCACAGACACACTGGGAGAGGACACAGGGGTTGTGTGAATGGTAGTGGGGGTGGTGACTGCACGTGAGCGGGGTGTGGTGGTGGGTGTGCTGGAGAGCGACGTAGTGGCTGTAGAGGTAGTGCATGCAGGTGTGAGTGTATATGAGACAGGGAGGGAGGAGGGAGGCGAGGAGGATGGGGACACAGTGGAGGCAGTAGATGTTGCTATGTCTGCATGTGTGTGATGCTTGCGTGAGTGCCTGTGGGATGTGTGGTGCTTATGTTTGCCTGAGCTTCCCTTGTGTGTTGACATGTGTGCATGCTGGTCTGTAGGTGTGCTTGGGATAGGCTGAGGTACAGGGGATTGGGTCAGGGTGGAGGAAGTTGGAGGGGGGAGGCTAGACACAGGGACAATGGCTGCCATCAGTGCTGAGGCCAGAGTCTGAAAAGCTCGCTGAAGTGCTGCCTGACCAGAATGAATGCCCTCCAGGAGTGCATTTGTTTGTTGCAACTGCCTTTCTACACCCTGGATGGCATTCAAAATGGTGGACTGCCCAACAGTGAGGGACCTGAGGAGGTCAATGGCACGGGACGATGGCTGAGGGGCTGCTGGGATGGCGGTGCTGGAAGGGGGGGTGGCGGCTGTACCTGTAGATGGGGGACACAGATGTTGCCGCCACCACAAGGGAGCTCCCATCAGAGGACGAGTCTGTGTCAATGTTCTCAGCTCCTGTCTCCGCCGTGGAGCTCCCCTCGCCCTCCGTTCCACTGGTGAAGTCCAATTCCATAGTGTGGCCTTCCATGGCCATGTGGGATGCAGCCCCCTGGTGCTCTGGTGCCACTGCTAATGCACACAAGAACAGGGAGATCAAAAAAGGGGGGGACGACAGAAGAAAGACACGTTGAGTGCATGCATTACCGCTACCGTTGGCGGACACGACAGACACAGAAGCCCGCTGCACTACGCTGCGCTCTTGGGCTCCACTGTTCAATTCCTGGGAAATGGCCAACAAGGCTATGGACGACATCTGCACTCCGTCTTCTTGCTCCAGCGGCGAATGTCCTCCCACACATAGATGACACATGTCACAGGGACATGACTAGGTGTACTTGGCACTCTAAAGAGGTGTGCTGGGGTACCACATGGCCTGCCTTACGGAGGGACCTTGCCTACGGAACTCGCCCTGGCCTAGGGAAACCCACAGCCCACCTCCCCCACCCAGACCCCTCCACTGCGCACAAAGTCAGCAGAATGCGAGTGTACTCACCCCCTTGTAGCTGCTGTGATGCCCTCAAGCGCCCATCCAACTCCGGGTACGCCACCACCAAGATCCTGAACATCAGGGAGGTCATGGTGCAACGGGCACCCCTCCCACGTTGGGAGGCCATCCGCAGCTGAGCCTCCACCGTCTTCTTGCTCCAGCGGCGAATGTCCTCCCATCTTTTCCGGCAGTGGGTGCTCCGTCTGTGGTAGACCCCCAGGATCTGGACGTCCTTGGCGATGGCACGCCAAATATCTTTTTTCTGATGGGCACTGACCTACATGATTTGTTTAGGGGGAAGAGAAAGTTATTACCAACTGCACCGTCTAAGTGATTGGCCCCCATCTCTACCCTTGCCATGTGACACATGCACTCACCGACGTTTCATGCACGCCGCACTCTTCCCCCTTCCTTCTTACATCCACCCCTCTCCACAGAGGCATAGCCCATACATCATGCTCCCAGTGTACTTACCTGTTGGTATGGAGGACCGTAGAGTAGCGTGTACTGGGGGGGACCCCGTCCACAAGTTTCTCCAACTCCTCTAATGTGAAGGCAGGGGCCCTTTCCCCAGACACTCGAACCATTGTCTCTTCCAGACCGAGGTCACAGCAGCACTTGCATTGTAGGTCCTTTCCTGTCGAAGATCAGGTATCAAGTGATTGAACAGATAGAAAATGGCGGTCACCTCCGCGGGGGTGCATACCGTCACCGCTGGCGTACATCGTCATTGGCTCCTGGGACCCATAGGGTCCAATGTTAACCTATGCAGCAACGGGCCGCGGCCTTCGACCGCCTACCGCGACGGTGTACAGCACCAGCGCAGTTACCTCACATCCCATTGTCCCACTTTACAGGTCAGACAGCTGCCATTTCAGGGGCCCACATGGCTTCATTTTCAACTGCGTCGCACATACCTAGGAGTAGACTCAACACACATACAGGCCACTTTTTGATTATGAATGGTGTTCTGTGTAAGCTGTGGATACGTACCTCTGAGTTGTTTGACTCTGTGCTCGCTGTTGTCCTTCATAGGCACCGTCCGCTGGGACATGTAAGGAGATGGGGGCATCCTCCAGTGTACCGACCGTTGGTGGACCTGTCGACAATGGAGGAAAGATATGTGATAATCACATACAGGCTTGACCGTGCCACAATCCAGGAACTGTGTACCCAGTTGGAGCCACACCTGATGTCAGCTATCTGCCATCCCACAGGAATCTCCCCTCAAGTGCAGGTGCTGTCAGTACTCCATTTCCTTGCAAGTGGGTCATTTCAAACAAAATGGCCATAGCATCAGGGATGTCCCAGCCTATGTTTTCCAACGTGTTGTCCAGAGTGTTGTCTGCCCTGCTGAAACACATGCGGAGCTACATCGTTTTCCCTCAGGTGGAGGATTTGCCTATAGTGAAAGGTAACTTCTATGCCTTGGGACATATCCTCAACATCATAGGTGCCATTGAAGGGACACATGTGGCTTTGGTACCCCCCCACAGGAGTGAACAGGTGTGCAGAAACCGGAAGAGTTATCATTTGATGAATGTACATCTCCCATGTGAATGCCATGTTCCCTGGCTCAGTGCATGACGCTTACATCCTGCGGAATAGCAGCATCCCTTATGTGATGGGTCAACTCCAGAGGCACCGTGTGTGGCTATTAGGTGAGCACCTGGAAGCTAGTCAGTGGGAATGGTTGTCTGGGGATATCCCTCCAGATTAGTGTGTGTCTAACAGTTGTCCCTCGCCATTTGCAGGTGACTCTGGTTACCCCAACCTGTCATGGCTACTGACCCCAGTGAGGAATCCCAGGACAAGGGCAGAGGAATGCTACAATGAGGCCCATGGGCGAACGAGGAGGGTGATCGAGCGAACCTTCGGCCTCCTGAATGCCAGGTTCAGGTGCCTCCATATGACAGGTGGTTCCCTATTCTACTCACCAAAGAAGGTGTGCCAGATCATCGTGGCCTGCTGTATGCTTCACAACTTGGCTTTGGAGGATGGTCCAGATGGCTGTGTTGTTGCAGCTGTGGAGCCTGTGGACAGTGAAGACGAGGAAGCAGAGAAAGAAGACATGGACAACAGGGACTCAGTGATCCAGCAATATTTCCAGTGAGACACAGGTAAGAATACAAACCTGCCTACTATATGTACTTAAACACTACTACCTCTCTACTGTGTGTCGTTTTCATCCAGTGTATGGTCACTGAGTTGTCACTTTCCCTTACCATTTCACATATGTGGGTCCCACTGTGTGACATCTGCTTTGATTCCTCATGAACTAGAGCTGTGTGACATAGGTATGTTGCCATTACCAATGAAAAAGCTTTTTGCCACAGTTATTGCTAATACAGTATTCCGAAATCACAGACAGACTCCAGATTGTTTTGTGCTTTAAGGGTGTTTATTTAAGTGCTCAATATTGGAGGGGGTTGTAAAATGGTGAGGGGTGATGGCGGAGGAATGTCCATGGCAGAGTCCAATCTATTAGTCTCACAGGTGCATTGCCCAAATGGGCAGAGGAAGTGGAGCTGGGGCAGTTAAAGGATGGACAGGGTGACAAAGTGGGACAGTAGGATGACAATCAGGGTGGTCTGATTTCTTGGCGGGGATCTTGGCATGGTTCTATGTCTTTGTCCTGGATCTCAGGGACTGTTTGCGAGGTGGCTCTCCCTCTGCAGGGGGTGGGGTGCTTGTCCTGTGGTGGTGCCTCCTGTCCACTAGGGCCGGCGGAGGTGGTGGGCAGTTCATCATCCAGGCTAGTGTCAGGGGCCCCTTGTAGTGCCACAGTGTCCCTCCTGGTGATGAGTACTTCCTTCAGCACCCCTACGATGGTGCCCAGGGTGGAATTGATGGTCCTGAGTTCCTCCCTGAAGCCCAAATACTGTTCCTCCTGAAGGTGCTGGGTCTCCTGAATCTTGGCCCGTACCTTTGCCATCGTCTCCTGGGAGTGGTGGTAGGCTCCCATGATGGAGGAGAGGGCCTAGTGGAGAGTGGATTCCCTGGGCCTGTCCGCCCTCTGTCGCACAGCAGCCCTCCCAGTTCCCCTGTGTTCATGGGCCTCCGTCCCCTGGACCGTGTGCCCACTACCACTGACCCCAGGTCCCTGTTGTTATTGGGGTGGTGGGTTAGCCTGGGTTCCCTGTAGTGGTGGACACATTGCTGATTGACGTGTCTTGGGGACGGAGGTATGGGCCCGCTGGGTGGGTGCTGTGCTGGTGTTTCCAGAGGGAGGAAGCTCTGTAGTGGCCTGTGACTGGGTGTGGGGAACCAACTGTCCCGAAGTCCCTGATGGGCCGGGCTGGTCATCTAGATCCAGTTGGACAGAGCTGCTGTCATCACTATGGGCCTCTTCTGTTGGTGGTGTGGACCCTCCTGTCCGGTGACATTGGGTAGGGGTCCTGCAGGGGTATAAAAGCATGATTATTGCATCTGTGTGTGTCAAGGTGTGCAATGGGTGGGTGACCGTGCACCCCAGTGCTAGCATTCCTGTGTGGAACCTTGTGTGATGATGGTTTAGGGGGGTGTATGGGTGTGTGCAGTGGGCATGCTTTAGTGATGGGTGTCCATGCTTTGTTGTTGCATGAAGGGCTTGGTGTTGGGATGGGTGGGTTGTGATAGTGGGACATTTGTGAGGAGTAGGAGTGATGGGGGTGGGGGTGGGGGTATATGATTCCATGCAGGTAGGGTGGAGGATGTAGTAGTTAAGATTTGACTTACCAGAGTCCATTCCTCCACCTACTCCTGCGAGGCCCTGAGGATGCAAATTCGCCAAGACCTGCTCCTCCCATTTTGTTAGTTGTGGGGGAGGAGGTGGGGGTCCGCTGCCAGTCCGCTTCCCCCGTAGGTCGTTCCACCTCTTCCTGATGTCCTCCCGATTTCTTGGGTGCTGTCCCACTGCGTTGACCCCGTCCACTATTCTTCGCCATAGCTCCATCTTCCTAGCAATTGCGGTGTGCTGCACCTGTGATCCAAATAGCTGTGGCTCTACTCGAACGATTTCCTCCACATTGACCCTGAGCTCCTCCTCTGAGAACTTGGGGTGTCTTTGCCGTGCCATGGGGTGGTGTAGGTGATGTGTGGGGTGATAAGTGTGCAGATATGTAGTGGTGTGTTGTGTGAGGTGCGTGGAAGTTATGTGGGTGATGGTGTTGTGTGCCTGTGGATGCTAGTGTTGTTGATGGTGGTGTCTCTCTCTGGCTTTCATTCGTGATTTGTGGTCCTAAGGGTTTGTGGGTAATGTGGGTGTGTGTTTTATAATGAATTGTGTGTGTGGGAGTGGTGTGTGTATGTGTATAAGGTGTGTGTATTTCGAATTGTCCAATGTGGCTGTGTTTTGGAGATGTGTGTGTATTTTGAGCGCAGCGGTGTGTACCGCCAATGGAATACCGCGGTTGAAAGACCGCCGCGTAGATTAGTGGGTCGTGATAGTGTGGGTGTATTTCTGTTGGCGTGACAGTGGAGGTTTTGTTTTCACTGACCTTTGGAGTGGCGGACTTGTGTGAGTGTCTGAATTTTGGCGGATTCCGAGCAGTGGGTCATAATGACAGTGGCGGAATTCCGCGTCCGCGGTGGTGTGTTGGCGGTCTTTTGTAGGGCGGTAAGCAGCTTTAACCACCAATGTTGTAATGAGGGCCAAAGTGTCTTAAGTCTTTCAAAAGCAAACAGAGTCTCTTTCAAGCACAAAGTACCTGGTTCATGTGAAAAATCTCCGCAAAGAACCACAGAGGAGGAGAAGCGCAGAAACAAAGGGGTGTGCGTCGATTTCTTTGCCCGCACAGGGCAATGCATTTTCATGCCGGGACGGCTGTACTTCGATTTCCGGCGCTCGGTAGTGGATCCTCTTTGGGTTACGGGGTTTTCAGATGCCCCAGAGATGATGCATGGATTTCCTGCACTGGCTGGACGAAGTCACAGGAGCTGCGTTGAGCCGGTGGGCGTTGCGTCAAATTTTCTACCGCACGGCAGGGGCTACATCAATTCTTCTCTGGAAGTTGGGCTGAGTCGTTCCGGGTCGGCTATGCGTCAATCCAGTGGGCCATGCCTCGAATTTCCAATCGCTACGCTGGCGCTGCGTGGATCTTCTCATTGCAAAGTCGGGCTGCATTGTTCCAGTTTGGCGAGCAGTGAAATTGTCACCACAGGGCAGGCTGTGCGTCGTTTATGGCAGGCTGTGCTTCGAATTTCGTCACACAAGGAGTCCTTCTTGAAGAGATGAAGTATTTTTGGGCCTGAGACTTCAGGGACCAGGAGGCAAGCTCTATCCAAGCCCTTGGAGAGCACTTCTTCACCTCAGCCAGAGAGCACAAGGCAGGAGGGCAACAGCAAGGCAGCACTCCTTTGACCTTTTTGGCCACTGGATCACTCCCCACGCGTACAGCGACACCCAGCTGTCCCCGTGTCCTCCCCTCCCCGCCCTCGCTGCTCCCTGCTGGTCATCCCTGGTGTCTAGTGGTAAGCGCCTACTTTGTATTTGCTGTATTTACCTTGTCTTGTCTGTTATTGATTCACCTGTGACAGAACCCCCAAACCCCCAAACCCCCAAAGACCAGAACCAACCACCTCCACTGCATACTCCTTAACACCCGCACAGCACGCAAGCACGCCATGGAGCTCTGGGTCTTGCTCGACACCTTCGCCCCGGACGTAGCCTTCCTTACCGAAACCTGGTGGAACGACTCCTCGGCGCCGACATCGCCATAGCCATAGCCATCCCGGAGGGCTACAAGATCACCCGCGGGGATCGCACAAATGGAATCGGAGGAATAGTCATCGCCCACAGGTCCACCCTCAAGGTTCACACCCACACGGACGACACCCTCAAGACCGCCGAACATCTGCACTTCCAAATACACACCGACCCCAACACCACCCTCAGAGGAACGCTCATCTACAGACCCCCTGGACCACGGGCACCTTTCAGCGACTCCATCTCTGACCTCGCCAGCACCCACGCACTCGCCTCTACGGACTACATCCTCCTTGGGGACCTTAACTTCCACCTCGAGAACAACAACGACGCCAACTCCACCACCCTGATCGCCAACCTCGCCAACCTCGGCCTCAGACAACTCATCACCACACCCACCCACGCAGCCAGCCACACGCTTGACCCCATCTTCCCCACAAGCGCCCACGTCACCTTCAACCACACCACCGAACTCCACTGGACCGACCACTCCATCCATTTCACCTTCCAGAAACAGGTCAAGCACTACCGCACCCTACAGCCACCCCGCCGCCACTGGAGCAAAGTCACCAAAGACCAGCTGACCAACGCCCTTGCCCAGAACCCGCCTACCGACCCCACCGACCCAGACACTGCCGCCCACAACCTCAGACAGTGGATCAACGACTGCGCCAACTCCCTCGCACCACTCAAGAAGACCACCAATAACCAAGCCACCAAGAAAGCCACCTGGTTCACCGAAGAGCTCCAGACCTCCAAGCGCAACTGCCGGAAACTTAAGAATAAATGGCTCTCCGAACACACACCTGACAGCCTCGCGGCCAACAAGGACGCCACGCGCAGACACCACCAACTAATCAGACTAGCCAAGAGATCCTCCTTCAAAGACCGCCTAGATAACAACACACACGACAGCAAAGAGCTCTTCAGCATCGTGAAAGAACTCTCCAACCCCAGCGCCAACGTCAACGACATTCCACCCTCTCAAGAGCTCTGCGACTCACTGGCCACCTTCTTCCACCGAAAGATCACCGACATCCACGACAGCTTCAACACCACAGCCGCCCCCACCACGCCAGACACCAACCCCGCAAACACCACCCGCACCAACCGCCTGACCTCCTGGGCCAACGTCAGCAACACCGAGACACGCAAGTTCATGAACTCCATCCACTCCGGATCACCATCAGACCCATGCCCTCACCACGTGTACAACAAAGCTGACGCAGCCATCGCTCCCAACTACGGAAGGTCATCAACATCTCCTTCGAAACAGCAACATTCCCGGAAAGCTGGAAACACGCTGAAATCAACGCCCTCCTTAAGAAGCCCAAAGCCGACCCCCAGGACCTCAAGAACTTCCGGCCCATCTCCCTACTCCCGTTCCCGGCGAAGGTCATCGAGAAAATCATCAACACACAACTGACTCGCCACCTCGAAGACAATGACATCCTGGACCCCTCCCAGTATGGCTTCAGACAAAACCACAGCACTGAGACCGCTCTCCTCGCCACCACAGACGACATCAGACGCCAAATGGACAACGGCGAAACATCAGCCCTCATCCTCCTGGACTATCAGCCGCCGTCGACACGGTATGCCATTGCACTCTAAGAACACGCCTCCTCGAAGCCTGAATACAAGAGAAAGCCCTCGAATGGACCACATCCTTCCTCTCCGGCAGAACCCAGAGAGTCCGCCTCCCTCCCTTCCGTTCCAAATCCACCAACATCATCTGCGGCATGCCCCAGGGCTCATCGCTCAGCCCAACATTATTCAACATCTACATGGCCCCCCTCGCACAAGGAGCCCTGCAACACGACCTCAACATCATCTCCTATGCCGACGACACCCAGCTCATCCTCTCCCTCACCAAGGACCCGCGCACCGCCAAAACCAACCTCCACAAGGGAATGAAGGCCGTCGCCGAATGGATGAGAAACAGCCGCCTGAAACTGAACTCGGACAAAACGGAGGTCCTCATCCTCGGACCCAAACCCTCCGCCTGGGACGACTCTTGGTGGCCAGCATCTCTAGGAACCCCACCAACACCGACCGACCACGCATGCAAACTGGGCTTCATCCTCGACTCCTCCCTCTCCATGACAAAACAGGTCAACACAGTCTCCTCCTGCTACAACACCCTCTGCATGCTCTGCAGGATCTACAAGTGGATCCAGACAGAAACAAGAAAAACAGTGACACAGGCCCTTGTCAACAGCAGGCTAGACTACGGCAACGCACTCTACACAGGTACCCCGGCCAAACACCTGCAACGCCTCCAACGCATCCAAAACGCCTCCGCCCGACTGATCCTCAACGTACTCCACCGCACCCAAATCACACCCCACTTGAGAGACCTTCACTGGCTCCCCGTTGACAAGAGGATCACATTCAAGCTCCTTACCCACGCACACAAAGCACTCCACAACACCGGACCTGCCTACCTTAACAACAGACTCAGCTTCTACACCCCCACCCGACAGCTCCGCTCCGCAGACCTCGCCCTCGCCGTCATCCCCCGCATCCATCGAAAGACATCTGGCGGCAGATCCTTCTCTCACCTCGCCACCAAGACATGGAACACTCTCTGTACCAACCTACGACAGACCCAGGACCTACTCTCCTTCAGAAGACTCCTCAAGACCTGGCTCTTTGACCAGTAGCAGCTACCGGTACCCCCCCCCCTCAGAGCCTTGAAACCCTAACGGGTATGTAGTGCGCTTTATAAATATGCTGATTGATTGATTGATTGATTCACAGAAAGCAGTCAGGTGAGTCCTTTGGGCAGCCAGGCAGTTCTTCTTGGCAGGATGCAGGTTCTGGTTACAAGTTTCTGCTCCAGGAAGTATCTGAGTTGGTAGGGGCAGAGGCCCTGTATATATTCCGACATGTGCCTTTGAAGTGGGGGAGACTTCAGAGAGTGGCTTAGAAGTACATCTGGTCCCCTTTCAGTTCAATGCTGTCTGCCAGGGGCCCAGTAGGGGGTGAGGCAGTCCTTTGTGTGAAGGTAGGCCCTCTACCCTCCAGCTCAGGAAGACCCATTCAAAATGCAGATTTATGCAAGTGAGGCTGAACATCCTGTGTTTGGGGTGTGTCTGAGTGAATGCACAAGGAGCTGTCAACTAAACCCAGCCAGATGTGGATTGTAAGGCACAGAAAGATTTAAGTGCAGAGAAATGCTCACTTTCTAAAAGTGGCATTTCTAAAATAGTAATATTAAATCCAACTTCACCAGTCAGCAGGATTTCATATCACCATCTGGCCAAACTAAATATGACCTTCCTACTCCTTTCAGATCAGCAGCCACCACTCAAACAATGTGCGAGGGCAGCCCCAATGTTAGCCTATGAAGGGAGCAGGCCTCACAGCAGTGTAAAAACAAATATAGGAGTTTTACTCTACTAGGACATGTAAACTACATAGGAACATGTCATGCCTTTTGCCTACACAGAACCCTGCCCGATGGGTTACCTAGGGCACACCTTAGGGGTGTCTTTTATGTAGAAAAGGGGAATTTTAGGCTTGGCAAGTACTTTTAAATGAAAAGTCGAATTGGCAGTGAAACTGCACACACAGGCCTTGCAATGGCAAGCCTGAGACAAGGTTAAGGGGCTTCTTCAGTGGGGGGCACAATCAGTGCTGCAGGCGCACTAGTAGCATTTAATCTACAGGCCCTGGGAACATATATTGCACTGTACTAGGGACTTACAAGTACATTAAATAGTCGAATTAGGTATGATCCAATGTTACCATGTTTAAAGGGAGCAAGCATATGCACTTTAGCACTGGTTAGCAGTGGTAAAGTACGCAGAGTCTTAAAACCAGCAAAAACGGTGTCTAAAAAGTGGAGGGAGGCAGGCAAAAAGCTAGGGGTGACCACCCTAAGGCTGTCAGGTCTAACAACCTCCTATTCATCCGCAGCGGTAGGTATCTAAGGGACACAAGAGTGAGTAGGCTGTCACAATTGGAACAACAAAACCACAACTGCAGTCCACATGTTGCACTTATGTGTGGGGACAGTGTAAATGGCGAAGTATGGTGGTCATTCTGACCTCGGCGGTAAAAGGCGCCTACCGCCGGTCAGAAATCCTCCATAATTCCGCCGCGGTCGCGGTAATCCGCCACGGTCATTCTGACCCGCAGCAGCCAAACCTCCGAAAATCCGACAGCCACAACAGACCGCCAGACCAGCGGTCGGCGGAAAAGTGGAGGTGACCAAACCTCCACCGTCACGCCAACAGAAATACGCCCATGCCATTACGACCCACGAATCCACGCGGCGGTCTTTCAAACGCGGTTTTCCATTGGCGGTACACACCGCCGCCGTCAGAATACACACAAACGAACAAAACTCAGCCACATTGGACGATTTGAATTCCACACACCTGATACACATACACACACCACTCCCACACACACAATACAATATAAAACACACACCCACATCACCCACAAACCCCTTCGACCAAAATCCAAAAAGAAGCACTGAGAGACACAGCAGCGATCACAGAACATCATCACACAGAGGCACACTACACCATCACCCACACAATATCCACACACAAAACAACACACACCACCACACTCAACACACTTAACTACACATACTCCACCCCACACATCATACACACCACTCCATGGCACCCCAAAGACACCCCCGCTTCTCAGACGAAGAACTCAGGGTCATGGTGGAGGAAATCGTTCGGGTAGAGCCCCAGCTCTTCGGCACACAGGTCCAATACACCAGCATTGCCCGGAGGTCGGAGCTATGGCAGAGGATTGTCGACAGGGTCAACGCTGTGGGACAGCACCCCAGAAATCGGGAAGACATCAGGAAGCGATGGAACGACCTACGGGGGAAGGTGCGTTCCATGGTATCCAGGCACAACATCGCCGTGCAGAAGACTGGCGGAGGACCCCCACCTCAACCCCCACAATTTACAACATGGGAGGAGGAAGTCTTGAACATCCTGCATCCTGACGGCCTCGCAGGAGTCGGCGGAGGAATGGATTCTGGTAAGTTGAAGCTTCAATACTGCTTCCCCCCCACCTGCATGCCAAATCATACCCCAACCCTCACCCCCATCCTCGAACCCCATCCTCACCCCCACGCTCACCCCCAACACCATCCTCACCCCCACCACCATCCTCACCCCCACCCCCAGCACACCTATTCCCTGCCAATGTCTCACCATCACAACCCACACATCTCCAAACCTAGGCCTGCATGCGTCCACTAAGCATGGACACCCATCACCAAAGAATGCCCAATGCATATACACATCCCCCCCACAAGCCACCCTCACCAAAGCCCCCACACACGAATGCCAGCACTTGGGGACACGGGAACCCACAGATACACCCATATGGCACACATTGAAACTATAACCATACCTCTATACCCCTGCAGGACCCGACCGCCAACACACCGCCACGGAGGGCCCAGAATTCTCCACACCCCCCACCCAAGAGGCCGTCAGCGATGACAGCAGCTCTGTCGACCTGGACACTGATGACCAGCCCGGACCATCGGGGACCTCTGGACAGTCGGTTCCCCTCAGACAGCCACAGGCCACTACAGACCCAAACCCCTCTGGGAACACCAGCACAGCTCCCACCCAGCGGGCCCATGCCTCTGTCTCCAGGGCGCGTCAATCAGCGGTGTGTCTACCACTACTGGGCACCCAGGATAACCCACCACCCCAACAACAACAGGGACCTGGGGGCAGTGGTAGTGGGCACACCGGCCAGGGGGCAGAGGCCCAGGGAAACAGGGGAACTGGGAGGGCAGCTGTGCGACAGGGGGGGGACGGGCCCAGGGAACCCACTCTCCACGAGGCCCTCACCACCATCATGGGAGCATACAACCGCTCCCAGGAGACGATGGCGACGGTACTGGCCAGGTTCCAGGAGATCCAGGTACTGCAGGAGGAACACTATCAGGGGTACAGGGAGGACATCAGAGCCCTCACCTCCACCCTGGTTACCATGGTAGGGCTGCTGCAGGAACTCATCAACACCAGGACGGACACTCAACAACAACAAAGGGCCCCTGCCACTAGCCTGGACCAAGAACAGCCAACCACCTCCGCCGGCGCTAGTGGACAGGAGGCCCCCGCACAACAGCAGCCCACCAGACCCCCACCTCCTGCAGGAGAAGAACCACCCCGCAAGAGGGCCCTGAGATCTCGCAAGAAGACAGAGTAGGATGTCAAGACCCCCGCCAGCAAAGGATACCACCTGATGTCATCCCACTGTCCCACATTGTCACCCTGTCCATCCTTGAACTGCCCATGCTCCATCTCTCCACAGGCCTATGGACAATGCACCTGTGTGACTGTTACTTTGGACCCTGCCATGGACATTCCTTCACCATAGCCCCCACCCACTTGAAACCACCCATCCCATTTTGAGCACTGAAATAAACACCTATTTTGCACAAAACTATCTGGAGTCTGGCTGTGATTTCAAAATATTGTAATTGACATGACAGTGCAAATATGTCCTTGTACACAGTGAAGTCAACAAACCGCTGCCACAAAGCTGTAGTCCATGGGGAAACGAAGCACAGGACTCGTAGTGGGGACCCCAGATCTGAAATAGGGAGGGAAAAGCCACAACTCAGTCATCATACACTGGGGCAAATAGACAGGCAGCAGAGATGCAGGAGAGTAGTTTACATTTACTAAATTATGTTTGAATTGTTACCTGTGTCCTATTGGAAGTACTGTGCAATGATTCTGTCCCTGTTGTCTGTTTCAGCCCCGTCGTCTTCCTCCTCGTCACTCTCCACAGGTTCCACAGCTGCCACAACAACACCGTCTCGACCATCCTCCTGCAGGAAAGGCACCTGGCGGCGCAAAGCCAGGTTGTGAAGCATGCAGCAGGCCACGATGATGTGACACACCTTCTTAGGTGAGTACATTAGGGATCCACCTGTCATATGCAGGCACCGAAACCTGGCCTTTAGGAGGCCGAAGGTGCGTTCGATCACCCTCCTAGTACGCCCATGGGCCTCATTGTACCGTTCCTCTGCCCTGGTCCGGGGATTCCTTACTGGGGTCAGTAGCCACGACAGGTTGGGGTACCCAGAGTCCCCCAATAGCCATACACGGTGTCTCTCTAGCTGTTCCATCACATAAGGGATGCTGCTATTCCTTAGGATGTAGGCGTCATGCACTGACCCAGGGAACTTGGCATTGACATGGGAGATGTACTGGTCAGCCAAACACACCACCTGGATGTTCATAGAATGGTAACTTTTCCTGTTCCTGTACACCTGCTCACTTCCTTGGGGGGGAACCAAAGCCACATGGGTCCCATCAATGGCACCAATGACGTTGGGAATATGTCCAAGGGCATAGAAATCACCCTTCACTGTAGCCAATTCGCCCACCTCAGGGAAAAGGATGTAGCTCCTCATGTATTTCATCAGGGCAGACAACACTCTGGATAACACCTTCGAAAACATGGGCTGAGACATCCCAGAAGCAATTCCCACTGTTGTCTGAAATGACCCACTTGCCAAGAAATGGAGTACTGACAGGACCTGCACCAGAGGGGGAATCCCTGTGGGTTGGCGGATGCGGGACATCAGGTCGGGCTCCAGCTGGGCACACAGTTCATGTATAGTGGCACGGTCAAGCCGGTAGGTCAGGATAATGTGGCGTGCTTCCATTGTCGACAGGTCCACCAGCGGTCTGTACACGGGAGGATTCCTCCTTCTCCTCGCCAAACCCAGCGGACGGTGCCTAGGAAGGACAACATGGAGCACACAGTCAAGCAACCCACAGGTACGTACTCACAGCTTGCACAGTAAACGATTCTCTATGCAGTGAATGGCGTGTATGAGTGGCTATGCAAGGCCTAGGCCTGTGTGACGCAGTTGAAATTGAGCCATGTGGACCCTCGAAATGGCGGCTGCCTGACCTGTGAAGTGTGACAATGGGATGTGAGGTCAATGCGCTGGCGTGGCACACCGTGGCGGTAGGCGGTCGAAGACCGCGGCGCGAAGCCGCATTGGATAACATTGAAGCCTATGGGTATCAGGAGCCAATGGCGAAGTGCGCCGGCGGTGGCGGTACGCCCCACCGCGGTACGCACCGCCGCGGGCGTGAGCGCCATTTTCTATCTACTTATTCACTCGCGACTTGAACTTTCACAGGAGAGGACCTATACTGCAAGTGTTGCTGTGACCTCGGTCTGCAAGGGACAATGGCTCATGTGTCTGGGGAAAGGGCCCCTGCCTTCACTGGAGAAGAGTTGGAGAAACTTGTGGATGGGGTCCTCCCCCAGTATGCGCTACTCTACGGTCCTCCAGACCAACAAGTGAGTTTAATTCAATATGGATTTGGGGCCACTGGCTGGCCTGGGGGCCTGGCGGGGGGCATGTTGGGCCTGGCGGGGGGCATGGTGGGGATGGGGGGCATGTTGGGCCTGGCGGGGGGCCTGGCGGGGATGGGGGGCATGTTGGGCCTGGCGGGGGGCATGGCGGGGGGCCTGGCGGGGATGGGGGGCATGTTGGGCCTGGCGGGGGGGCATGGCGGGGGGCCTGGCGGGGATGGGGGCATGTTGGGCCTGGCGGGGGCCATGGCGGGGGGCCTGGCGGGGATGGGGGGCATGTTGGGCCTGGCGGGGGGGCATGGCGGGGGGCCTGGCGGGGATGGGGGGCATGTTGGGCCTGGCGGGGGGGCATGGCGGAGGGCCTGGCGGGGATGGGGGGCATGTTGGGCCTGGCGGGGGGGCATGGCGGGGGGCATGGCGGGGGGCCTGGCGGGGATGGGGGGCATGTTGGGCCTGGCGGGGGGACTGGCGGGGATGGGGGGCATGTTGGGCCTGGCGGGGGGGCATGGCGGGGGGCCTGGCGGGGATGGGGGGCATGTTGGGCCTGGCGGGGGGGCATGGCGGGGGGCCTGGCGGGGATGGGGGGCATGTTGGGCCTGGCGGGGGGGCATGGCGGGGGGCCTGGCGGGGATGGGGGGCATGTTGGGCCTGGCGGGGATGGGGGGCATGTTGGGCCTGGCGGGGGCATGGCGGGGGGCCTGGCGGGGATGGGGGGCATGTTGGGCCTGGCGGGGGGGCATGGCGGGGGGCCTGGCGGGGATGGGGGGCATGTTGGGCCTGGCGGGGGGCATGGCGGGGGGCCTGGCGGGGATGGGGGGCATGTTGGGCCTGGCGGGGATGGGGGGCATGTTGGGCCTGGCGGGGGGCCTGGCGGGGATGGGGGGCATGTTGGGCCTGGCGGGGGGCATGGCGGGGGGCCTGGCGGGGATGGGGGGCATGTTGGGCCTGGCGGGGGGCCTGGCGGGGATGGGGGGCATGTTGGGCCTGGCGGGGGGGCATGGCGGGGGGCCTGGCGGGGATGGGGGGCATGTTGGGCCTGGCAGGGGGCCTGGCGGGGATGGGGGGCATGTTGGGCCTGGCGGGGGGCCTGGCGGGGATGGGGGGCATGTTGGGCCTGGCGGGGGGCCTGGCGGGATGGGGGGCATGTTGGGCCTGGCGGGGGGGCATGGCGGGGGGCCTGGCGGGGATGGGGGGCATGTTGGGCCTGGCGGGGGGCCTGGCGGGGATGGGGGGCATGTTGGGCCTGGCGGGGGGCCTGGCGGGGATGGGGGGCATGTTGGGCCTGGCGGGGGGCATGGCGGGGGGCCTGGCGGGGATGGGGGGCATGTTGGGCCTGGCGGGGGGCCTGGCGGGGATGGGGGGCATGTTGGGCCTGGCGGGGGCATGGCGGGGATGGGGGGCATGTTGGGCCTGGCGGAGGGGCATGGCGGGGGGCCTGGCGGGGATGGGGTGCATGTTGGGCCTGGCGGGGGGCCTGGCGGGGATGGGGGGCATGTTGGGCCTGGCGGGGGGCCTGGCGGGGGGCATGGCGGGGGGCCTGGCGGGGATGGGGGGCGTTGGGCCACTGGTAACGAAAATGCAGACAAACTTGAACGTGGTATTTCTCCCTCCCTGTACGTGTCACATAGGTCCGCGCCCATGAGAAGATCGGGATTTGGCGTGCCATCGCCAAGGAAGTCCGGACCCTGGGGGTCCACCATCGACGGGGCACCCACTGCCGCAAGAGGTGGGAGGACATCCGCCGCGGGACCAAGAAGACCGCCGAGTCTCTGCTGGGGATGGCCTCCCAACGTAGGCGGGGTGCCTGCCGTCAACTGACCCCCCTGATGTTCCGGATCCTGGCGGTGGCCTACCCTGATTTGGATGGGCGCGTGAGGGCAGCACAGCAGACACAAGGGGGTGAGTACAAGCATAATCTACTCTGTTGTCGCGCAGTGGAGGTGTCTGGGTGGGGGAAGAGGGCTGTGGGTCCCCCTAGGCCAGGGCGATATCTGTAGGCTGGGCACCCCCGTAAGCCCCTGTGTCCCCAGCCACCACCCTCAGTAGTGTGCCAGTACAGCCATCCCTGGGCCGTGTCATCCATGGGTGCAGTTGTCAACTCTAGGCGTGTAGGGCATGTTCCACGGAATGCGTAGCGGACCCCAAGTGCGCAACTTAGTGCAGGGGGCATCTGTGTCTGTCATGTCCGCTAACTGTACCGGTGATCCATGTACTCAAAATCTCTTTATTTCTCTCTCCCCCCCCCCTTTTTGTTTGTCTTTCTGTGCTTGTGTGCATCAGCATCATCAGGCGGAGGAGAAGTGGCATCGGGGCAGGAGGGAGCTGCATCTCACATGGCCCAGGAGGGCCATGCCAATGAGTCTGACTGGACCAGAGAGACGGAGGGCGAGGGGAGCTCCACAACGGGGACGACTGGACCCTGCAGCGACACGGACACGTCCTCGGAAGGGAGCTCCCTTGCGGGGGGGGGAAACATCCGTGCCCCCCGCCATTACAGGTACAGCCGCCACCCAGCGCACCATCTCCGCCCTCCCAGCAGCCCCTCAGCGTTCGCCCCGTGCCCGCTCTGCCAGGAAGCCGGGCATCTCCTTCGCCCCAGGCACCTCAGGCCCTGCCCCTGTTACCCCCGCTGCCCTCAGTGAGGAGGTCATTGACCTCCTCCGAACGCTCATTGTTGGGCAGACTACCCTTTTGAATGCCATCCAGGGGGTGGAGAGGGAGGTTCATCGCAGCAATGCGTACCTGGAGGGCATTCATTCGGGTCAGGCTGCCCATCAACGATCGTTCCAGGCTCTGGCCTCAGCACTGACGGCAGCCATTGTCCCTGTCTCCTGCCTCCCTCTACTAACTCCCTCCTCCCAGTCTCCTGTTCCTCTGCCTGTCCCACCCACACCATCAGACCAGCCTGCACACACCTCAACACCCAAGAGCAGCTCATCCAAACATAAGCACCACAGATCACGCAGACATTCACACAAGCAACATTCCGATGCAGACATGCCCACAGTCACTTCCACCTCTGTGACCCCCACCTCCTCGTCTCCCTCCTCCCTCCCTGTGACGTCTACACTCACACCTTCATTCACCTCACCATCAGCCAGTGTTTCCATCACCAGCATACCCTCCACTACAGTCCGCACACGTGCAGTCACCACCCCCACTGCCATTTACACGTCCCCTGTGTCCTCTCCCACTGTGTTTGTCACCCCCTCTTCCACACCACACAAACGCAGCCACCCACCCACCCAACAGCCATCCACCTCACGACAGCCTATCCCTCCTGCACCTGCACCCAAAGACAGCAAACGTCACTCACCTACAACCACATCCTCTCCCTCCACTCCCATTCCCACTGTACCTATCACTCTCCATTGTCCCAAGAAAATCTATCTCTCTACTGCTACCTTCTTTCCTGACCCTGAGCCCCCCCCTCCTTCTCATCGGGGTAAAAAGAGCACCTCAGCCACCACCAGCCCTGCAGCCCCCTTGACAAGGGTGCAGGGGTATTGGAGCCCACCAGCCCGCATGTCTGGATCTTCGCCCAGCAGCAAGGGGACAGGCAGCCCACCCCCTGGGAAGAGGAGCAGAAGGCGGAAGGGCCGCCGCAGGAGCCCGGGTTCTATATCCCCCCAGGACACTAGCCAGCCACCGTCAACAGCCACAGCTCCAAAGGGAGGAAAGGGTCACAGACTCCCGACTAAGGAGGGCAAGGGCAGCAAGGCGGAGAAGTCAGGCAGCAGGCCTGCTGCCCATGGAGGACCCGTCACAGCTGCCCAGGAGGAGCCCACAACCCCCATAGCCGCTGCCCAGGGAGGAACCGTCACAGCTGCCCAGGAGGAGCCCACAACCCCCATAGCCGCTGCCCAGGGAGGAACCGTCACAGCTGCCCAGGAGGAGCCCACAACCCCCATAGCCGCTGCCCAGGGAGGAACCGTCACAGCTGCCCAGGGAGAGCCCACCACCCCCATAGCCGCTGCCCAGGGAGGACCCAGCCCAGCTGGCCAGGAGGGCCCCACCACCCACAGCCCAGGTGGGCATTGAAGGAGCACCATCCCCGCTGCCCAGGAGGGCACCACCAGGCAATGAGCAGTTGGCCATAGAATGGCCGCCGTCTCCAGCACCGCTCCGCTGGGGACCGCCGTCTCAAGAACCGCTGAACTGGGCCCTTCAAGGCAAGAACCGCTGAACTGGGCCCTTCAAGGCAAGAACCGCTGAACTGGGCCCTTCAAGGCAAGAACCGCTGAACTGGGCCCCGCCGTCTCCAGCACTGCTCCGCTGGGGACCGCCGTCTCAAGAACCGCTGAACTGGGCCCTTCAAGGCAAGAACCGCTGAACTGGGCCCCGCCGTCTCCAGCACTGCTCCGCTGGGGACCGCCGTCTCAAGAACCGCTGAACTGGGCCCTTCAAGGCAAGTACCGCTGAACTGGGCCCTTCAAGGCAAGAACCGCTGAACTGGGCCCTTCAAGGCAAGAACCGCTGAACTCGGCCCTTCAAGGCAAGAACCGCTGAACTCGGCCCTTCAAGGCAAGAACCGCTGAACTGGGCCCCGCCGTCTCCAGCACCGCTCCGCTGGGGACCGCCGTCTCAAGAACCGCTGAACTGGGCCCTTCAAGGCAAGAACCGCTGAACTGGGCCCTTCAAGGCAAGAACCGCTGAACTGGGCCCTTCAAGGCAAGAACCGCTGAACTGGGCCCTTCACGGCAAGAACCGCAGAACTGGGCCCCGCCGTCTCCAGCACCGCTCCGCTGGGGACCGCCGTCTCAAGAACCGCTGAACTGGGCCCTTCCAGGCAAGAACCGCTGGCCCTTTGGCAGACGTGGCAGGGCAGGATCTGTCTCGGGCAGGGCTGCAGGATGTCCTCTGGCCAACATGCCTCCTCCAGTGGCAGTGGAGTCTGTTATGGACTGTTTGGACTGTGGCTTTGCACTCCCCAGGATGGCCCAGTGGGCAGGCCACCCACTGTATGGACTGTATGGACTGTGGCTTTGCTCTCCCCAGGATGGCCCAGTGGGCAGGCCACCCACTGTATGGACTGTATGGACTGTGGCTTTGCACTCCCCAGGATGGCCCAGTGGGCAGGCCACCCACTGTATGGACTGTATGGACTGTGGCTTTGCTCTCCCCAGGATGGCCCAGTGGGCAGGCCACCCACTGTATGGACTGTATGGACTGTGGCTTTGCACTCCCCAGGATGGCCCAGTGGGCAGGCCACCCACTGTATGGACTGTATGGACTGTGGCTTTGCTCTCCCCAGGATGGCCCAGTGGGCAGGCCACCCACTGTATGGACTGTATGGACTGTGGCTTTGCTCTCCCCCGGATGGCCCAGTGGGCAGGCCACCCACTGTATGGACTGTATGGACTGTGGCTTTGCTCTCCCCAGGATGGCCCAGTGGGCAGGCCACCCACTGTATGGACTGTATGGACTGTGGCTTTGCACTCCCCAGGATGGCCCAGTGGGCAGGCCACCCACTGTATGGACTGTATGGACTGTGGCTTTGCACTCCCCAGGATGGGCCAGTGGTCATGGAGTCCCCTCGTGGATCTAGCGTCGTGTACTCAAGTGGCTGAGGTGCCCCCCCTTCCCTTCCCCCTGAGGTGCCTGTCCTTTTTTCTTTCTGATGCCCCTGCAGTGTTCTCTCCGTGGAGTTCTTGTCGTGGGACTGGGCCTTGCCCCTTTGCTCAGGACCCCTGTGGTCCACGGACAGTGGTTGGACTACATATAGTAGATGTATATATTTTGTATATAGTTTATTTATTTATTTGGATTACTGCTGTCCATTTTTCAATATATCTGCCCGTTTAAGATCTCTTCTTTTGGTCTTTGCATTATTTCGGAGGGGGGGGGTTTGTGGGTTGTGACAGTGATCTGTGGGAATGCATTGATGTGTGTGTTGTAGTGGGTGTGGGTGGGTGGGTGTGTGCCGGTAATCTTTTCCCTCCCCTGTGTCGTAGGTGCAGTACTCACCGATGTCTTCCGCGCCGCCGGGCGTGCTCCTGGTACAGGAGCAGGTATAGGAGTGCGGGGATGACCTGTAACTCGGGTTCCATACTGCCGGAATCTCGCGTGGAGTATGTGGAGGTGAGCGTTTTCCCGTTCGTAGTCTGTTTCCGCAGTGTTTTTATCGGCGGTGCTCCCGCCCCGGAAAAGGTGGCGGATTGGTGGGTCGTGATAGGGTGGGCGGTACATTGTCTGCCGCCTGCCTGTTGGCGGTGACCGCCGCGCTGTTTGTTTGTTCCGCCGTGGCGGTCGGAGTGTTAATGCGGCGGGCTGTGTTGGCGGTTCCCGCCAGGGTCAGAATTGCATATTTTGGACCGCCGGCCTGTTGGCGGGTTGGCCGCCGCTTTATCACCGACCGCCAGGGTCAGAATGACCCCCTATGTGTTAATCTAATCTGTGACTTAGTAATTGTTGATAGGCCTGTTCTCTTCTCCCCCCCCCCCCAAAATAGCGACCGCCTGTCCTGGATGCCACTGTGCAATTCCTCATTGGATAACATGGGGCTCTGTGGAGTACAGTGGCCCATGGGGATCTACGCCAGTGGTGATGGTGTACACCGCCGCAGATGTGACCTCTATTTTCGATTTGATTCCTCACTTGCTTCCTGACCTTCAACAGGAGAAGACCTACACCTCGTGTGCTGCTGTGACCTGTGTCTGGAACCTACCATGGCAGTGTGACCGGGGAAAGGGCCTGAGCCTTCACTTTGGAGGAGTTGGAGTGACTGGTGGATGGGTTCCTACCCCAGTACGGACAGCTGAGTGGGCCTACAGACCAACAGGTGAGTACACTTTGTCCATGATGCAGCTGGCAAGGATGCATGGATATGTGTGTAAAACACTCCTGTAAGGGTGGGTGGGGTGTGAGGGGATTGTCTGTTGGCGGTGTACATGTTGTGCACTGGCCTATGTGTGTGCCAATGGCAATGGAATCGGGTATGGTGGGCCATTTGTGTGACAGGCTGGACTGTTTGTTTAATGGTGTTCTCCTGTCTGTCTTGCCCCTGCAGGTGAGTCCCCATCAAAAGAAGGGATTATGGCGTGCCACCACCAAGGACATGCAGACCCTGGGGGTCTATGGCAGGTTGAGCACCCACTGTCAGAAATGGTGGGAGGACCTAAGTCACTGGGCACGGAAGACCGCGAAGGCCCAGCTGGTGATGGCCTCCCAATGACCCTGACCCCCCTGATGGCCCGCATACTGGCGGTGGCCTACCCTGAGCTGGATGGGCGCTTGAGGGAATCATAGCAGCCACAAGGGGGTGAGTACAGTGGGTATCATTACATATTTTAGCTGGTGGGGTGGTATCCGGGTGGTGGATGTGTGTTAGTGGGTGCCCGTAGGGAGGGAAGGAAGGAGACCACAACAACTACAGCCAGGAAGGGGAAGGAGTCCACAACAACTACGTTCAAGAAGGGGAACAAGTCCACACCTCCTGCCATGGAGGGAATGAAGCCCTCAACTCCATCAGAGGCAGGGAGGTTGAAACCACCAACACCACCTCCACCACCTGTGGTCACGGAGCCCTCACCATCAGCAGAGGCAGCCCAGGAAGCACCATTACCTGTTGCCACAGAGCAGCACTCCACACCAGCTGAGGTAGTGCAGCTATGACCGGCAGCAGAGGCAGGCCAGGTGGTACTGTCACCTGTTGCCACAGAGCAGCACTCCACACCAACTGAGGCAGTGCAGCTATCACTGCCAGCAGAGGATATGTAGGCCACCTGCCAGGGACTGCTGCACAAGGTGCCCCCTCCAGAACCAGTGGGCATGTTCCCCAGCTCAGAGACTGTAACCTTGCACTCCCCAGCATTGAGAAATGGGAATGGAGCCCCCTCCAGAACCAATGGACATGTTCCCCAGCTCAGAGACTGTAACCTTGCACAACTCAGCAAAGAGTAATGGGCATGGAGCCCCCTCCAGACCCAGTGGGCATGTTCCCCAGCTCAGAGACTGTAACCTTGCACTCCCCAGCACTGACAAATGGGCATTGAGCCCCCTACAGAACTAGTGGGCATGTTCCACAGCTCAGAGACTGTAACCTTGCACTCCCCAGCAAAGAGGAATGGGCATGGAGCCCTCCAGAACCAGTGGGGAAGTTCCCGTATTCGGCTGAGGTGCCCCCCTATCGCCCTGAGGTGCCTGCCCCTGCAGTGTTCTCTCCGGATGTGTCAGGATACAAGCCGGAACTTGGACTGTGCCCTGTGGCCTTGTGTGCCCTTATGACTTTGGACTGGGCATTGGCCCTTTATGAACATTTTTATATATTTGATTTGTGTGGTGGGTTTTGGTATGCTAATACTTTCCCAGTACTTCCGAAATCTGGTCCTTGTTTAATTATGCTGTTTGTCGTGTGCCATTGGTTTACGTCTGCTGCTGGTTGTGTGTTTGGTGTGAGTGTATGTATGGTGTGTGCCGTGCTTGTGTGTGTCACTCTCGTTTTCCTCCCTTGTGTGCTAGGCGGCAGTACTCACCGTTGCAGTCTTCGTTGGCATTGGCGTTCCAGGTGGAGCATAATGTAGAAAATTATCAGGAACACATGCAGTTTGGGTTCCATGGCAGCGTGGTTCTTCCCTGTGTCTCCAATGGTGAGTCCTTTCACTTCTGAGCTCTGTTTCCGCTAGGCATTTGTTGGCGTTAGTACAGCCCCAGAAAAGGTGGCAGTTTGCAGTGTCTTAAAATGGTGGGCGGTACTTTGTCTACCTCCTGGCTGTTGCCGGCTACCGCCGTGGTGAGTTTTGTCCTGGCGGTTGGTGTGATACATTGGCTGTCTATGGGAGTTATCACCGCCATGGTCATAAGCTGCTGAACTTACCGCCAGCCTATTGGTGGTATTACCGCCACTTTATCACTAACCGCCAGGGTCGTAATGAGGGCCTCAGTGTTACAAAAATAAAGGTACTTTATTTTGGTGACATAAATAACAAAAATGCCATAGAGGCTATACTCCCTTAGGAGGTAAGTAATATTATATACACTAGTATACAGAAATAGGCATAAAACAGCTAGAAAACAGTGTAATTAGTGAAAATCACAATAGGGAGAAATAAGCCTAGGGGGAGCACAAACCATATACTAAGAAAGTGGAATACAAAAGTCGGTCCCCCACAAGGTAAGTGTAGTGTGTAGAGGGGAGCTGGGAGTACTGAGAAAACCCAAAGGTAAGTACCACAACCGACCCCAGCGACCAGGAAAACAGGAGTAAAACATAGTAAGTGTCTTAGAACACACATTAAGAAGAACAGAATATTGCAAAACCCTGAAGAGATTGCAAGAAACCAACAGTGGATTCCTGGACCAGACGACCTGTGGAAAGAGGGGACCAAGTCCAAGAAGCATGGAACAGTCCAGGAAGGGCAGGTGCCCCAACCCCCCCAGGATGAAGGTACAAGAAGTGAACCACTGGTGAGGAAGAAGAGTCAGCACTGCACCCCAGAAGATGAAGTCGGGTTCCTGGAGGGTGCAGATGATGTCCCATGCTGGATGGAGGATTGCAGTCTGATTTGCTTTGTTGATGTCCACCAACAAGCCTTGGCTCACGCAAAGCTTGCGGTTAGCAGAAATGGCGCTGCGGGGGACCAGAAGAAGGTACCAGGTGGAATCTACCCAGCATGAGAAGCCAGAGGGGGCCCTCAGCAGCACAGAGAGTGTGCTGAAGATCTGGCAGCGCCCACAGAAGTCCCACAGGACAGGGACCGAAGAGTCGCAGGAGAGGCCCATGCATCACTACAAGAAAGAGTGCTGGGGGCTGGAGCTGCAAGATGCCGAAGACCTTGGAAAAAGGATGCCAACAAGCCTTGGCAGCTGAAAGTGATTCAGTGCATGGGGGTACTGCCCTGTGTGGGCAGGCAAGAGAGGACCATCGGGACCTCTTCAATCTACCACCCTTGATGCAGGATCCATGCAGCTCAGCAGGAGAGGGGATCCACACAGCCAGTCGCAGTTGGTGCCTGCAGAAGCAAGGGAGTGACTCCTTCACCCCAAGGGAGATTCCTTCTGCCTTCTGATGCACACTGAAGATGGACTGTCCTCAGAGAATGCACGACGAGGATGCACAACCGGGGAAATGTTGCAGTTGCTGGAATGAGCCGGAGATACAATGTTGCAGAAGGCGTCTTGCTTCTTTGTTGCAGCTTGTAGGGTCCTGAAGACTACAGATGCAGTTTCTTCACTCAGAAGTTGAAGTGGAGGGTGCAGAGGATTCCTGCTGGAGTCTTGCAATCCAAATCAGAGGAACCACCCAAAGGAGAGACCCTAAATAGCCCTGAAAAGGGAATTGGCCACCTTGCTGGGTGATCACCTATCAGGAGGGGGCTCTGATGTCACCTGCTGGCACTGGCCACTCAGATGCTCCCAGAGTTCCCCGCCAACCTGGAATACAAGATGGTAAAACCCAGGGACCCTCTTGAGGAGCTCTGAGCACCACCCCTGGGGTGTTGATGGACAGGGGAGTGGTCACTCCCCTTTCCTTTGTCCAGTTTGGCACCAGAGCAGGGACTGGAGTTAAATGTGCCCTTCAAAGTATTGCCAGTGGCTTAGGGAGGCTACCCTTTCCCAGCTTGTAACACCTATTTCCATAGAGAGAGGTTGTAACATCCCTCTCCCAAAGGAAATTCTTTATTCTGCCTTCCTGGGCTTGAGCTTCTCAAGCAACAGGAGGGAAGAAACCTGCCTGGAAGGTGGCAGCAGCTTGGGCTGCCAGGAAACCCTCAGAAGGCTGAAAATGGTAATACTGAGGGTCCTCTAAGAAGCACCCAGAGTGCATGGAATCATACAAAAGCCTTGGGGTATGATTTCAACATGCCTATGTTTGGAATTACCATTATGTAGCTAGACGTAGGTAGTGACCTATGTCCAGTACATGCATAAAATGGCATCCCCGTACTCACGAAGTTTGGGAAAATGGTCCTGGAGTTCATGGGGGCACCTCTGCTAGTGCAGGGGTGCCCTCACACACAGGTACTTTGCACCCTGCCCTCCGGGCTGGTCGACCTGCTATAGGGGTGACTTATAAGTGACCTGGTGTAGTGAAAAATGGCAGTGAAAGGGTGCTTTCACCTTTTCACGTAGGCTGCAATGGCAGTCCTGCATAAGCCTTTGGTTCTCTCTATGGGTGGCAAGATATATGCTGCATCCCATAGGGATCGGCTGGAACCCCAATGCCCTGGGTACCTAGTTACCATATACTAGGAACTTATAATGGGGCACCAGTGTGCCAATTGTAGGTGAAATACAGTTTTGGGAGAAAGAGCATAATCACTGGGTTCCTGTTAGCAGGATCCCAGTGAACACAGTCAAGCACACTGACATTAGGGCAAAAAACTGGGGTAACCATGCCAAGAAAGAGGGTGCTTTCCTACAAAGTGTAGCTTTTGAAGCTCACCGCCATGATTGATCTATTCACTAGCTATTCCGGCAGGGTGGAGATGTTACCTCCACCCTGCACAGGCCTTTTTTCTGACCTCTAAGAGCAGCAACCACTCCCCAGCTTGAATTCAGATCTCTGTCTTGCTGGCAAACACTCAGGAAAGTACGCCAAAGCACAAGAAAGTTGGCATCTCAAATGGCATCCTCTAAGGATGCCACCTGGGTACATGCTATGTTAACCTCAACATGAGCATCATGTCAGGTGTTAAAAAGCATGGTGTTTGAACTGAAACATAATGGAATTTGACCAGACCAGTATGGAACTTGACATTTTGTGTTGCCCGGGTGCCAGCTATCAGATGGACTGCAGATTACTTGTGGCAGTATTAAGTTTGAATGCTACCACAGGGCCATACATGCTTGCACTTATGTGTCCACACTCATAACATAATGCACCCTGCCTCCTGGGCCATAGGAGGCATACCTTAGGGATGACTGACTCATGTTATGGGCAGTAAAGGGACTTTGCCTGCACACGGTGTAAGCAGAGTCGAACTTGGGCAACCCAGTGTAGGAGGCGTGCCTGGTTTGTAGTTGGTCCCTTGGGTACATACACCTTACACCAGGTCCAGTTATCCCTGGTTAGTGAATGTAGTAGTGTTCTCGCAGCTTAGGCTGATAGAGGTAGCTATAGCAGAGCAGCTTAGGCTGAACTAGGAGACATGCAAAGCTTATGCAATACCACTTATAGTTACACAGTACTTATACACAATTAAATACTATACTCAGTGTTACCACAAATAAAGGTATTTATTTAGGTGACACAGTACCAAAAATATCTTAGAGACAATACTCCTTCTGGAGGTAAGTATTATACACAATATCTACACTAGACACCAAAATTAGACAAGTGAATAGTCAAAGAACAATGCAAACAGTAGGAAATCCTATAGAATGCAATGGGAGAAATCCTAGGGGCAACACAAACCATATACTAAAAAAGTGGAATGTGAATTACGAATTCCCCCCTGGAAAAGTGTAGTGTGTGCAGAATCGCTGGGAGAGTAAGAATACAGTAAAGGTAAGTAAATTACTCCACCCCAGAGCCCAGAAAAGCAGGAGTAAAGTACTGCAGGTTTCCTTAGGACACACTACACCTCGTTTTTGGGATTTTGCAGCAGCCAAGTCTGCAAAGAACAACTTCTGGATTATTGGACCTGAAGACCTGCAAAGGAAGGGGACCAAGTCCAGAAGTCGAAAGAAGTTCCAGGAAGGACAGGAGCTCCTGCAAACCCGGAAGAGGGTGAAAAAGAAGATTCCCTGGTTATTAGAAGACTGCAGAAATGCACCCTAGGAAGATGCCAGCAGGTTTCTGCATAATTCAAAAGATGTCCAACAGCATGAAGATCGTTGCAGATGAGATTTCATGTTGGAAGGCGCCAACACGCCTTGGCGATGGCAAAAATGCATGTTTCATCAAAATGGTGCTGGATGGACCCTGGAGGGACCTGGGGGCCTCAACTCTGTGTGAGGAGGAAGAGGGGGCTCTCAGCACTTTAGAGAGCCCTCAGGATGCCAGTTAGCACCCCCAGAAGCCGCAGGATCTGGGTTCAAAGGAGGTGCAAATGAGGATGATGCAGCACAACAAAAGAAGGTCCCACGCTGCCGGAGAACAACTGAGCAAGTTGAACATCACAGAGTGAAGTGCTGGGGACATTGGCCAGGACGTGCATAAAGGAATTTTGCAAAGAGTGCAAAGAGGCCTCAGGAGGCGAAAAAGACACAAAACACAGGGGTACTGTCGTTCTCGGGGAATGCAAGGTCTTACCTCCTCCAAATTGCTTCAGCAGGACCTCAGGACAGTCTATGTTGATGATGTCCACCCTCTGTGTCCTTAGGAGCATGCTCATCACCGTGAGAGGAGTCCCAGTGTACTGGTCGTCACCATGAAAGGTGCCTGCTTGAAGCAGGGGAGTGACTCTGTCACTCCACAGGAGATTTCTTCAGTGCTTCTGGTGCAGGATGAAGACAGGGAGTTCCCAAAGCATGCACACAGTGGAAACTGTGGCAGTTGATGACTTGGAGCTGTGGTTGCTGAAGAAAAGTATCCCTTGTAGATACTTTGTTGCTGTTACAGCAGTTCCTTGAGCAGGCTGCGGTTGATCCGAGGTCAGAGGATGATGAAGTAGTTGCAGAGGATTCCTGAAGGAAACCTGCAAGCAGACTCTGAAGAGTACCCACAGGAGAGACCCTAAATAGCCCTGAGAGGGGGATTGGCTACCATATCAAGTATGGACCTATCAGGAGGGGTCTCTGATGTCACCTAGTGGCACTGGCCACTCAGAGCCCTCCAGAGTGCCCCCACACCTTGCAAAGCAAGATGGCTGAAGTCTGGCACACACTGGAGGAGCTCTGGGCACCACCCCTAGGGTGGTGATGGACAGGGGAGTGGTCACTCCCCTTTCCTTTGTCCAGTTTTGCACCAGAGCAGGGGACAAGGGGTTCCTGAACCGGTGTAGACTGGCTTATGTAAGGAGGTCACCATCTGTACCCTTCAAAGCATTTCCAGAGGCTGGGGGAGTCTACCACTCCCCAGCCTGTAACACTTATTTCCAAAGGGGGAGGGTGTAACACCCTGCTCTCAGAGAAAATGCTTCGTTCTGCCTGTCCAGACCCCAGGAGGGCAGAACCCTGTCTGTGAGGTGGCAGCAGCTGTAGCTGCAGTTCAAGCCTCAGAGAGCTGGTTTGGCAGTACTTGGGGTCCATGGTGGAGCCCCCAGGATGCATGCAATTGGCTCCCCAATACCAGATTTTGAATGGGGGGACAATTCCATGATCTTAGACATGTTACATGGCTATGTTCGGAGTTACCATTGTGAAGCAAAATATAGGTATTGACCTATATGTAGTGCACGCATGTAATGGTGTTCCCGAACTCACAAAGTCCCGGGAAATTACCCTTAACTATTTGGGGGCACCTTTGCTGGTGCAAGGGTGCCCTCGCACGTAGTAACTTTGCACCTAACCTTCAGCAAGTGAAGGTTATACACATCAGTGACTTATAAGTTAGTTAAGTGCAGTGAAAATGGCTGTAAAAGAACGTGTGCGTTATTTCACTAAGGCTGCAATGGCAGGCCTGTGCAAGAGTTTATCTGAGCTCCCTATGGGAGGCAAAAGAAATGCTGCATCCCATATGGATCCTCAATGCCCTTTGTTCCTAGGTACCATATATTACAGACTTGTAAGGGGGGGTCCAGTGTGCCAATTGAAATTGGTAAATGAAGTCACTAGCCTATAGTGACAAATTTAAAAGCAGAAAGAGCATAAGCACTGAGGTTCTGATTAGCAAAGCCTCAGTGACACAGTCAAGCTCTATACAGACACACACATTAGGCCATAAACTATGAGCACTGGGGTCCTGACCAGCAGAATCCCAGTGAGACAGGCAAAAACATACTGACATACATGTAAAAATGGGGGTAACATGCAAAGGAAAATTGTACTTTCCTACACAGGGCCACCCCATTTGGCCTTTGCTTGAGAGCTCTTGTGTGGGGCAGATAGGGTAGGGACTGCAAAGGCTTTCCTTTCGGCTGGACATAGTCTTGGCACCGGGTGCCAGTTGCCTGGGTATATGGGGCGTAGACCCTTGATTGGTGTAGGGTGGATGCTTGCAAAGGTATCACATGATGCAAGGACTGAGCTAGCTTCCAATAATAGACCACCCTATAGATAAATTGCTACCATATTGTCGAGGCACGCAAGATTTCTTCCTAACTCTGGATGGAAGTAACTGATTTACTATGGGTAAGAGAAAGGCCACCAAAAAACCCTTGGGGGCAGCAGGCACAAGCAAGTTCCCTAGGCATTCCACAGAGAACTGTACACTGAATCAAATTGATGCTCTGATAGTGGAAGTAGAGGGATTATTTGCCACAAACAGACTCATCTCAGCGTAAGGGGAAACGAGTTACTCCTCCCAAGGGTATACAGGCCTACTTTAGGAAAACCACAAAGGGGCGTCGCACAAGGCCCATCTACAGCCCAAAAGATAGCTATGCTCAAGGGGATGAGCAATCCCAAGTAAGCACATTAGAAACTCAGGCTGAAAGCACAGCCGCTAATAACATTGACTGCTCCAACCATTTTGCCCTCCTAGCTAATCAAGGAACAATGCCAGTTGCGAACCATGACTCAACGGATCTATCAAGGCACCCAGACGCAGTAGATCTGAACCAGCCCAAGACAGGGGATTCTTAAATAGATACTAAGAGGAGAGATACATGGATTACATGAGTGCATGAACAAGATGGCTGTTGAATTAGGTGAAATTGTGGCCAAATTATCTGCTCTGGTGGAAAACTTAGGAAGCAAGATAGGCAGTGCAAATCTAATGCCTAAGCAGCATAGCCAAGCACCCTTCCCAAAATCTCAGTCAGTTAAGGGTAATGGGTTAGCTGCTGACAATGGAGGGTTCGCTAGCAAAGCACGTTCAACTCCTTCTAGCCTTGTAAGAGGAGAACCAATTGAAGGCCAGAATCATTGTGGGAGTTCAAATACCTCTAATAACAACCAGAGTACACTTCTGCCTAGCATTATCCACCTGACAAATGTCCCCAAACTCACACATAGAGCCAGAGAAACTCAAGAATCTTGTGTTAACAAAGTAATCCACTGGCTCCGCCACACCAGGGGTTGTACATCTATAATTAGGGATGAGATATTATCTGCCTCACCCTATAGCAACCTGGACTCCAATGGGATTATATAGGAGTGAAACTGAAGAGTCCTAAATTGGTGGATGAGCTGATAACCATGGATCTAAGATTTAGACCTAAACCAAGAACTCACATATGTCTTAAACTCAATGCACCCAGCCTGCTAGGAGAACCTCAGATCTCAGAAGGGTGTAACTCTTTAACTCACCTCCAATGCACCACATCAGTGGGGGAAACCTCCAACTTAGCAGACATTGATTGACAAATGGGGGGTAAGGACACGTTTTGTCCCTAACTGTACAGCTAGGGGAGGCATGAGTGGACAAACAGCAGCACGCGCCATCGAGAACCTAGAACTGAATTCCATGGGTGAAGATACGAGGGACTTAGCTACACAGAGTAAGATTAATCTACTACGGCTAGACAGGTAGGCGCTAGTGTGGGACCGAGGTGGGATAGCAGGCTGACTGCCAAAAACTCCACTAGAGTTCTAACATGGAATGTAGTAGATGTGCGTGCCAACTTGAAGACCAAGAGTGGGGTGAGTTCATTGATCACCACCAGATTATACTTTTGTAGGAGACATGGGCAGTGGCACCAGTACATACAAGTGGGTATATTACCTTTGCTGCTAATGCGGTCACTTCCCACATGAGTAGAGCTTCTGGGAGTCTCCTTATCTGGCTGAAACTAGATCTTTTCCCATTAGTGAAAGTAGTTTCAACAGGAAGTAAGGACTTGCTAGAGGTAGAAATAAAAGTTAAAGCGCCTACTGGGGCCAGATATATTGTGATAATTAATGCCAACATAAGATCAGTCCCTGTAAAAATCCCCTCCCCGCAGTGGTTCATCTCGCTAATACTGTACAGCACTTAAAAGGAGGCACCTTAAAACTGATTGCAGGTGACTGTAACACAACACTTGAAAAAGGGCAGGGAAGCTAGACTACTTGCAGGATCTCCAAGGTTCTCTGATTGGTTCTGGGGCAGCCGAACAAGCATCAGGGAAATTAAGGGCTGTAGCTGGCCAATTGGAAGACCTGATAATGGAGAATGGCTTAATAATCGCTAATGGCAACACATGTTCTGATAATCCTCCACACCGACCTTTAACAGAGGCATTGTGAAAACTTATATTGACTATCTCTTGGTCGACCTGGAACTGTGGCCGCTCTTATAGATATGGCAGTCATTCCTCGAACAGATAGCGATCATGAGGCCTTAAGTGCTGTATTCTCTCCCACTATATTTACTAGCTGCAGTCTGCCAGCAGTAGTTCATTCAAATCCCCTACAGACAGTTAATAACTAGTTGAAGTTGCACCACTAAGGGGGCATGAGCCCATTATAGCCCTTGCGCACTGTCAGTTAATGGAACAGCTTAGGCCTCTGTTTACTAAAATTAGTCAAAGAGGGGCTTCCAATAAAGTTTCCCTAGGATGGTTCACTAAGGACTTTCGCTTGGCCAAGATCGGTCTCCTAGACACTCTGAAGCAGGGAATCAAGTCAAAAATAACCTCTGCCAGGAATAACTACAAGGCTATCTTAAACAAAAAGAAAAGATCTGGGAGATGGACCAATGGGAAGAACTTACCAGCTCACTTAAGAGTAAGAATCAGAAGATGTTTTGGACACTGGTGGCATCCAGCTCGAAACTCGTAGAGACCGAGTGCCCATATTTCTCCCAGGCTGAAACCAGGGTAGTCCTGATGCAAATGAAGAAGGAGAAGGCCCCTTGTCCAGATGGTATCACTAGTGATCTTTTCCTCTCACACCCAGATGTCTGGATCCTCTTCCTGAATGCACTGTACAACGCTATAATGAAGGGCAAGAACATTCCACCATCCTGGCTAGGAGCTATTATCGTACCCATATTAAAAAACGGGAGTAGGGATGTTCCCTCTAACTATAGACCCATAAGCCTCTTGAACAACTCCCAAAAAATCTTTTGCAGACAGGTTCTGGCTAAGCTACAAGCATGGCTAATGGAAATCAGATCCTTGAGGATGCCCAGGCAGGGTTCAGGAGCAAGATCAGCACTGTTGATCAGGTCTTTTGCTTCAAGTTGTTATGCTGGAAGTATGTCACCCTAAAGAGGGAACACCTGTATGTCGCATTCATAGATCTCAGGGCAGCTTTTGACCTGGTACCTAGGGATAACCTGTGAAAAATACTTTCAGGATATGGGGTACCGTGTTACCTAATATGGATCTTGAGTGCAGTCCACACAAACACCTATACCAAAGTGAGATGGAACTTGAGGGGGTATTTAACAGACCCGATTCCAACCAGTCGGAGGGTAAAGCAAGGTTGAGTATTGGCCCAACACTCTTCAGTCACTATAATAATGGGGCAGTTAAATGGCTCTCACAATGTACGCATGATGGCACTAAGCTAGTTCGAAGCCCACTCCCAATATTAATGTTTGCAGAGGATACTCTTCTCATTTCTAGAAACCCAATGGGCTCCAGGCAAAACTAGACTCCTTTGTGGCTTTTTGTAGGGCAAGGGGTCTGGTAATGAAGCCAACAAAAATAAAATTTATGGGGATAAACACCCACGAGTCATTTAGAGGGAGAATGTCAATCAATAGCTCCACAATTGAACTAGTCAAACACTTCGACTATTTAGGGATCCGACTGTCTGATTCAATGTCTTGGGGCCATCAGTTGGTGAAGAGCAAAACTCTTCTCATCCAGAAGGCTCACCCAATCAGCAGGAAACAGAAGGAAACAGGGGGTGGTGCAGTGTCCTCGGTTCTTCAGACCTACGAAGGTACTGCCCTCTCAGCAGCCACTTATGGGGCAGAGATTTGGGGCTTCACTGATGCCACCGTCCTTCTAACGGCTGAGAACAATTTCATTAGGAACATGCTCAAGTTACCTAAGGGCACGCCACTGGTGCCACTGAGGATGGACTTAGCACTTAACCCTATAAATTTGGTGGTGGCTCTAAAACCCTTGTTGTATAGGTGAGGCTATGGAAATGCAGGGAACTAACACCGTACAGGGACTCCTTGATTGACCTAATCTCTAGTGACTCACAGCTAATTACGCCGTGGCTGAGATAAATCAAGTCCCAGTGTGAGAAACTGAAAATGATTGATCTCTGGAAGTCGCCCGCAGTGGTTGCCAAGGATGTATCCTTCACATTAAAAAGAGCTTACTGGAATTTTTAAATATTAAATGCTCTCCATCCTATGAAAATTTCCTGGATGAAATCCATCCCCCCTTTGCCAAGCTCCTGTACCTACAGCTTAGGTACGGGTCCTTAACACTAAGACATCTAACGGCTAAATGGGAGAAGCGTGCCTCCTCTGTGTGCTTTGTCATTTCTGTCCTCAGCTAAAGGAAACTGAAGGTAATTTTCTTTTTCTGCCCATAATATTCACACCCTCGCGGGAGATGGATAATCCCTGTTTGTAAGCTCTTGGGTGCCAGACATTATTGGGAGGCCCTGAGAATGAGTAAATATGACCCAAAAGCAGTGATAGTCTTTGCTGTAACCAAATACCTGGAGCAAGCATGGCGCGTAAGATGGAGAGCTGTATCCTAATGGAAATTCTTGTACTGACAAAGCGCCCAGGCTGACTAGCTATTGGGCATGTACTTTCTGAACTCACACTAGATCACCCCATCTCCAAATTCATACCTGTTTCCCATTTGCCGTACATGTACTCCAAGTTAAATTTTGTACTTTGCACTTACACGATGCATATGTATTTTGAGCCTTTTTACATGTGTAAATAATGCATATTTTTATTTATTTTAAGATTTGATTGCACTAGGAGATTGTATATACTCAATTTTATTAACTTCTTTATGGCTGTTTTACTGAAATATAGTAAATACTACTACTACTGCTACAACTTTGATTTTATTAAGATGGCTTCAAGTGTGCCACAATTTTTTTAATATTACAGAAAGTTAGCACTCTAGTTGTTCATTAGAATAATTTGAGAAGCTAGCAGTCTCCACTGTGTAGTTAGGTTTTGCTAAGAACCTTAGAGCTGTTTCCTGAATCTATGTGATCCTTTCCAGAAAAAAACAGTTGCCCACCTCAGATCCTTCCTGGAAAGTTTCCAGCTGATTTGTCAAGTGAGGACAGGAACAAAAGGCTTTCAAAACTGTTGATTTCCTACGGTAATTCTCATAGGAAACATCGGTTGCATGTACAGAAAAATCAGTCAAAACATAATTAAAACAAATTTGGCAAAAGTTTGGAAATTTAGGTGGTCATTACAACCCTGGCGGACGGTGTTAAAGAGGCGGTAAGACCGAAAACAGGCCGGCGGTAAACATTTTGGAATTATGACCGTGGCGGAAACCGCCAACAAAGACAGCCACTTTAACACTCCGACCGCCACGGCGGTACAGACAAGCAGCGCGGAGGTCACCGCCAACAGACAGGCGGGAGACAATGTACCGCCCATAGTATCACAACCCGCCAATCCGCCACCTTTTCCGGGGCGGATTCTCCGTGGATAAAAACACGGCAGAAACAGTTTCTGCAATGGGAAAACGCTCACCTGAACATATCCCACGAGGAAGGAGGACTCCATGGAGCCTGAATTCCAAATCCTACCGGCCCTTCTCTTCCTGCTCATCTACGAAGACCAACGCCAGCGCCGCAGACGACAACGGTGAGTACTGCACCTATGACATAGGGGAGGCAAAAGTTAGGGGGACACACACGCAACACCCCCACCCGCGCATATTACAACACACAAACCAAAGCATTCACAAAAATCACATCAACAACCCACAACCCCCCCGGAAGAAAGCAAAGACAAAACGAAATCAGTCAAAACATTGTAATGTATCAATATACATGTCTCAAAAATATACAGATATATTAGCTAACCATACAAAAGTATATACATTCCAAGAAGTAGTGCAGATATGCACATATAAATGTCCGTGCACCACTAGTCCAAAAATGCATGGGCGAGGCCCACTAAAGATACCTGTCCACACACGGAGAGAACACTGCCGGGGCATCAGATAGAAATACTACAGGCACCTCAGAGGGAAGGGAAGGGGGGGCACCTCAGCCGGAGGAGTGCAAAGCCAAATCCACAACGGGGCTTCATGCCCACTGTTCCATCCTGGGGAGTGCAAAGTCACAGTCTCTCAAGTCTCTACAGTGGGTGGCTTGCCCACTGTACCATCCTGGGGAGTGCAAAGCCACAGTCTCTCAAGTCTCTACAGTGGGTGGGTTACCCACTGTACCATCCTGGGGAGTGCAAAGCCACAGTCTCTCAAGTCTCTACAGTGAGTGGGTTGCCCACTGTACCATCCTGGGGAGTGCAAAGCCACAGTCTCTCAAGTCTCTACAGTGGGTGGGTTGCCCACTATTCCATCCTGGGGAGTGCAAAGCCACAGTTTCCAAAGTAGATAACAGCCTCCACTGGTTCTGGAGGGGGACTGGTGCCCAGACTGGATTAGTCTCCCCGTGGAAGTTCCTGTACCGTCCCTGTCCCACCCGCACATGGGATAACGATGCTTGATGTGGCGGACATTTTATTCTTCCCCGGTGCATGCCCAGTTCAGCGGTGCTTTGCCATGGCGGTGTCTGGACTGTTCTGCGGTGCCTTGCCATGGCGGTTCTGGACAGTTCAGCGGTGCTTTGCCATGGCGGTGTCTGGACTGTTCTGCGGTGCTTTGCCATGGCAGTTCTGGACAGTTCAGCGGTGCTTTGTCATGGTGGTGTCTGGACTGTTCAGCGGTGCTTTGCCATGGCGGTGTCTGGACTGTTCAGCGGTGCTTTGCCATGGCGGTCTCTGGACTGGGCATTGGTGTGTGGCATGACGTTCCCTCATTGCCCAGCGGGGCTGTGGCAGCCGGGGCCCTCCTGGGCACTGACTTCGGTGGTGGTCTCCTGACCAGTGACGATACTTGGGCCCTCCTGGGCACTGACTCTGGCGGTGGTCTCCTGACCAGTGACGATACTTGGGCCCTCCTGGGCACTGACTCCGGCGGTGGCGGTAGTCTCCTGACCAGTGACGATACTTGGGCCCTCCTGGGCACTGACTCTGGTGGTGGTCTTCTGACCAGTGATGATACTTGGGCCCTCCTGGGCACTGATTCTGGCGGTGGTCTCCTGACCAGTGACGATACTTGGGCCCTCCTGGGCACTGACTCCGGCGGTGGCGGTGGTCTCCTGACCAGTGACGATATTTGGGCCCTCCTGGGCACCGACTCTGGCGGTGGACTCCTGACCAGTGACGATACTTGGGCCCTCCTGGGCAATGACTCTGGCGGTGGTCTCCTGACCAGTGACGATGGTGCTGGCGGTGGCGTCCCGACCGCCAGGAAGGATGCCGCCCTTCTCCGCCGTGCTGCTCACACTAGGCTGTGCAGACTTCCTCTGGTCCTTCCCCACCTTTGGAGGAGTCACAGCTGACTCTGCAATCCCCCTGGAACCCCTGTGAATTGTTTGCCACCAGGAGTCTTCACAGGGTCCCGTCGGCCACTTTCCAATTTCAGAGCCTTTACAGGGGGTGGGCTGCCAGTGCCTTGGCTCCGGGTCACACTGCCAGTCCTGGTGGCTGGTGCACTCCACACACCTTTAACAGGCACCACTGGTATTGGAGGCTTTTTGGCTGAGGCGCTACGACAGGACTGATGAATTGGAGGGGGGGGCAAAAAGGTCAACTTTACACAGGGACAGTTTGTGACGAACACTGGAATGGGTAGTTGGAGGGGGTCTGGGAGTGGAGGAAGAGGAGGTGGTTGTAGGAGTTGTCACTTTAGGTGTTTTGGGTGCAGGTGTAGGTACTGGAGGCTGTCGTGAGGTGGATGGATGTTGGGTGTGTGGGTGCCCGCGTTTGAGTACTTTGGGAGGGGGCGTCACAGACACACTGGGAGAGGACACAGGGGACGTGTAAATGGGAGTGGAGGTGGTGAGTGCAGGTGAGCGGGGTGTGGTGCTGGGTGTTCTGGTGCGAGTCCTGGTGCCTGTAGATGTAGTGCATGCAGGTGTGAGTGTAGACGAGACTGGGAGGGAGGAGGGAGATGACGAGGAGGGGGACGCAGTGGAGGCAGTGGATGTTGCTGTGTCTGCACGTGGGTGATGCTTGCGTGTGTGCCTGTGGGTTGTGTGGTGCATATGTTTGCCTGAGCTACTTTTGTGTGTAGAGGTGTGTGCATGCTGGTCTGATGGTGTGCTTGGGATAGGCTGGGGTACAGGGGATTGGGTCTGGGTGGAGGAGGTTGGAGGGGGCAGGCTAGACACAGGGACAATGGCAGCCATCAGTGCTGAGGCCAGAGATTGCAGGGTTCGCTGAAGGGCAGCCTGACCAGAATGAATGCCCTCCAGGAATGCATTATCGTGTTGCAACTCCCTTTCTACACCCTGGATGGCATTCACAATGGTAGACTGCCCAACAGTGAGGGACCTGAGGAGGTCAATGGCCTCCTCACTGAGGGCAGCAGGGGTGACTGGGGCAGGGCCTGAGGTGCCTGGGGCGAAGGTGATGCTCACCCTCCTGGGTGAGCGGACACGGGGCGAATGCTGAGGGGCTGCTGGGAGGGCGGTGCTGGTAGGGGAGGTGGCGGCTGTACCTGTAGAAGTGGGGTGCACAGATGGTGCCGCCACCACAAGGGAGCTCCCATCGTCCGACGAGTCCGTGTCGCTGTTTGGTGATCCGGAGGCCGACGTGAAGCTCCCCTCACCCTCCGTCCCACTGGTGCATTCAGAGTCCGCGGTGTGGCCCTCCAAGGCCATGTGGGATGCAGCTCCCTCGTGCTCCGGTGCCACTGTACCTCCGCCTGATGATGCTGATGCACAAAAGAACATGGAGAGCACCAAAAGGGGGGGGGAGACAGAAGAAAAACAGGTTGAGTGCATGGCATACTGCAACCGTTGGCGGACACTACAGGCACAGCAGCCCCCTGCACTACGCCATGCTCCTGGCCTCTACAGATGCAATTCCTGGGATCTGGCCTACATGGCTGTGGTGGACCTCTGCACACATGGATGCCACAGGGGCATCTATACCTGTACTTGGCACTCTACTGCGGCGGGGTAGGGAGCCACATGGCCTGCATTTCGGAGGGGCCTAGTCTACCTATGTCTGCCTGGCCTAGGTACACCCACAGGACTCCTCCCCCACCCAGACCCCTATACTGCACGCAAAGTCCGCAAAATGATGTTGTACTCACCCCCTTGTGTCTGCTGTGATGCCCTCAAGCGCCTATCCAACTCAGGGTAGGCCACCGCCAGGATCCGGAACATCAGGGGGGTCATGGGGCGACGGGCACCCCTCCCACATTGGGAGGCCATCCCCAGCTGAGCCTCCGCCGTCTTCTTGCTCCAGTGGCGAATGTCCTCCATCGTTTACGGCAGTGGGTGCCCCGTCTCTGGTGGATCAAACATTATTTCCAGTGACAACCAGGTGAGAACATTTTATTTTTTAACATTACATTCACTGTCACACGTCTTACTCTATCCAGTGTGTAATTTAATGGGATTATTTGGTAACTGAGTTGTTCCTTTCCATTACGGTTTCACAGGTGTGGTTACCAACGTGTGTCATCTGCATGCATCCTTCAAGGACTTGTGATGTGTGACATTGGTATGTTGCCTTAACAACTAAAAAAGCATTTTGACACTGTCATTGATCATACATTTTACAGAATCATAGACTGACTCCAGAATGTTTTGTGGTTCAAGGGTGTTTATTTAAGTGCTCAAAAATGGAGGGGGGTTGTAAAATGGTGATGGGTGATGGTGGAGGAATGTCCATGGCATAGTCCAGTCTTTTAGTCTCACAGGTGCACTGCCCATCTGGGCATAGGAAGTGGGGCTGAGGCAGTTAAATTATGGACAGGGTAACAAAGTGGGACGGTGGGGGGACAATCAGGGTGGTCTCATTTGCTGGCAGGTGTCTTGCCATCTTGCTCTGTCCTGTTCCTGGATCTCAGGGACCCCTTGCGTGGAGGTTGTCCGTCTGCAGGTGTGCAATGGGTGGGTGAGCGTGTACCCCAGTGCTAGCATTCCTGTGTGGGGGCTTGTGTGATGATGGTTAAGGGGTTGTTCTGGGTGTGTGCAGTGAGCATGCTTTGGTGAGGGGTGACCATGCTTAGTTGTGTCATGCAGGGCTTGTTGTTGGGATGTGTGGTTTGTGTTCTTAGTACATTAGTGTGGAGTTGGAGTGATAAGGGAGGGTGTGAGGGAGGGGGTGTGTGATAGCATGCAGGTAGGGTGGGGGGTCTGATAGTTAAGATTTGACTTACCAGTGTCCATTCCTCCACCGACTCCTCGGAGGCCCTCTGGATGCATGATGGTCAAGACTTGCTCCTCCCATGTTGTTAGTTGTGGGGGAGGAGGTGGGGGTCCGCCGCCAGTCCGCTGTACCGCAATGTTGTGCCTGGAGACCGCTGAACGCACCTTCCCCCGTAGGTCGTTCCACCTCTTCCTGATGTCCTCCCGATTTCTTGGGTGTTGTCCCACTGCATTGACCCTGTCGACTATTCTGCGCCACAGCTCCATCTTCCTGGCTATGGATGTGTGCTGCACCTGTGAGCCAAATAGCTGTGGCTCTACCCGTAGGATTTCCTCCACCATGACCCTGAGCTCCTCGTCGGAAAAGCGGGTGTGTCTTTGGCGCGCCATGGGGTGGTGTGTGTGATGTGTGAGGTGGTGTATGTGGTGATGAGTGTAGTGATGTGTAGTGGTGTGTGGTGTTTTGTGCGTGGATGTTGTGTGGGTGATGGTGTTGTGTGCCTCTGTGTGGTGGTATTGTCTATTCTGTGCTCTCTCTCTGGCCTTCTTTATGTATTTTTGGTCGTAGGGGTTTGTGGGTGATGTGGGTGTGTGTTTTATATTGTGTTGGGTGTGTGGGAGTGGTATGTGTATGTGTATCAGGTGTGTGGATTTGGAATTGTCCAATGTGGCGGTGTTTTGGAGATGTGTGTGTATTTTGAGCGCAGCGGTGTGTACCGCCAATGGAATACCGCGGTTGAAAGACCGCTGCTTGGATTCGTGTGTCGTAACAGCATGGGCATGTTTCTGTTGGCGTGGAGGTTTTGTTTTCGCCAGTTTAACACTGACCTTTGGTGTGGCGGACTTGTGTGGGTGTCTGAGTTTCGGAGGATTCCGAGATGTGTGTCATAATAGCTGTGGCGGAATTCCGCGGCGGTGTATTGGCGGTCTTCTGCACGGCGGTAAGCGGCTTTTACCGCCAATGTTGTAACGACCCCCTTAGTCAGAAAATGATTTGTTTTATGATTAAGTGTACATCTGTTCAGCTATTTCGAAGAGATTTGCATTTCAAGAGGTGCTTGAGGTGTTCATGAAGGGGTCAATATAGGCATATCTGGGCAGTTGGTTTCCAGATAGTCTTAGGTTGGCAATTTAAATGGGATTAGTCAATCCTGATTAGCTAACCACAACAAGAACACTTTGCTCTGGCAACCATCACAGGACTTTGGACTTCGACCCTGCATCCTAAAAATGAATTAGAAACATATATAACTGACATGATGAACATATCATGATATCCAGGAGCATGGGTCCTATATAAATTTCCGCTTGATTGGCTGGGTACAAAATAGATGGATAACATGTTGTGGCAGCCATTGCAGAACGTGGAGACGTGGTCCCCACTGAAATACATTGCAGTAAATGCCAGTTTTTTAGGGTTTTAAAAAGGAGCACAGATAACATTTAGTGACAATATAAATTGATTTTTGGTGGTGTTATGCTTATTTTTGGAATGATGGTGTGTTCTTACACAATTTTACCATGTGAAAAATGCTGAGCCTCTATTGAAATTTGATGAAGCATGTTTGAAATAAAATGGTTTTCCACATGATTTCTTCTTATGATGGTTATGGATGGTGATCCAAAAGTAAAAACGAGAGTACATTTTCCATAAATTCACACTGTCATCCCCAGCTTCTTCTAATACCATCAGCAGCCTGGCAGTTGATTCCTTAGAGTTCGACTGTGGCTTTGCATGGAATGCTAATGAAAAGCAAGTGTGGTAACATTCTGTATTTAGTACAGAACTGTGGCATACTTGAATTCATTTTGAAGGAATCAAAGCTGTAAAACCTAAAGCATTTCCTTTAGAAACAAACAGAATGAGGGGTTGTTTTTGTTATAGAGATTATGAACAGTGCTTTTTAAAGCTAAAATGAGGATACATTTTCTATGAGTTCACAAATATCTTTCTAATCTATTTCAATAAAAGATTCTGACATGCAGACACTGACCTGTACTTTTAGTATCAGCCGCAGTCTGTCCGTTAACTCCTTAGTTATCAACTGCAATGTCACTACAGACTTCTAAAGAACAACAAGAGCGCTAAACATTTCTGTTTAAGACAACAGTGAAGCACTAATGAACACTATTTTATTGGAATAGGAGCTGTTGAATTAGAGTTTTGGTGAAGAGCAGGATAAAGTAAATGTGCAGTGAGATGTTAAAACAGGGGTTAAACCAGTGGGGTAAAAACTGTGATGGTGTTAGGTGTTTTTAGTAATTCAAGGCATAATATCTTTTTAAAGGGCTATAAATAGTTAAAGAGAGTGATGTCTGCATAAGTAAATAATTCCTTTTCTACATCTGTTTTACTCAGTCTTCCTATGTTCACACGACCCCGTCATGCACTGCCTATCATCTCACATATTACATGATTCATGATTCAAGACGTCAAATAAGATCATTATTGACATCACTGATGAAATCTCAGTTATAACCTCAGGCCAGACCCTTGTTCCAATCTGTATCCGGACTCTAACTCTGTGCATGGATTCTGACAAGGCATTGCACCCAATGATCATTCATGTCAGAGTCACCAAATCCTCGGGGTCTGTGCACATTCCCAACACGTCCACCACTGAACAGCTCCAAGAATCTGATAGATAAATCACAGAGACTGAGAGAGTTCAAGAGGGGAAGAGGGGATTAGGAAGGGAACAGCTGGGAAGGAGACCTGTAGTAAGAAAAAGGTTAGAACACACTATATGAAAATTATATCTCCTGAAATCAATACTAGACTATGATTCTAAGCCTAGTCACTCTGAAAACATGAACAATCTAAGAGTTAAGTTTAAAATGATTACGTTTCAAGATGGCCGGATACCTGTAGGGAAATCAAGATAAATTAAATGAAAACTTTCTTATTCAAGTACTTTCCTGTACATGAGAATCAGAAAAACATTCTGACTAAATTTTAAACCAGTCATATAAATCCTGTTTTGAGAATGTATACTAGGACCATACAATATTGCATCTAGAAACTCTGGCCTTCTGTGTACTCTTAAATTGTTTCAACACAAATTGCGCATATTGCATATATATATATATATATATATATATATATATATATATATATATATATATATATTAAACAGCATAAAAGGATTGTGCACCATGAATAACACGATATGGATTCAGGAAACAAATCACATAACTTGTCAACTCGAATATTACATAATAAATATCTTAGAATAGTGGCATACAATAAACAACATGAAATAAACTCGAGGAGAGAATCGTGCGTCTTGCCGATTCGAGTGTCACCATGTAAAATTCCAAGAAATGGTAACACACAATGAATATCAAGGTCAAATCATCATTAATCGAATCGCGCGTCTTGCCGATTCGTAAAACACGATGTAAATGTCAAGAAAAACCAGCTCACAATAAATAACAAGATCAAAGTACAATGAAACGAATTGTGCTTCTTTTGCCGATTCTTAAGCCACCATGTAAATGTCAAGAAATGGTAGCGCGCAATGAACAACAAAGTTAAATCCTCATGAAACGAGTTGCGCGTCTTGTCAATTCGTAAAACATCATGTAACTGTCAAGAAATAGTAGCGCGCAATGGACAACAATGTTTAAACACCATAAAACGAATTGGGCGTCTTACCGATTCTTAAGCCACCATGCCAATGTCAAGAAATGGTAGCACGCAATGAATAACAAAGTCAAACCTTTATGAAACCAATCGCGCATCTTGCCTATTTGTAAACTGCCATATAAATGTCAAGAAATGGTAGCGCGCAAGTAATCTGTTACTCATTTAAAAATTAAACCAAGAATATGAAAATTCTCAATAACGGTGTCGGGACAGTCCAACCACCGTCTTACCACCTGGAACAATGATCACCAATGAAGGATGAAGGGCAGAAGACTGAAAACTCCAAATAGGCCGCCAGAACAGGAGCCCAGAAAGAAGCTGCCGCTCTGCACCGGGACCCCCAAACAGTGAGCACCGGGAGCCACGCCCAGGCACGCTGCAGGGAAAGACCCCGGAAGGCCCCGAAAAGGGGCCACACCCCAACACACACCGAAAACCTGCAGCAATACATTGCAAAGGAACAGTACCTGCAAGCATATTAAAAATAAGTTTTCAGGATTGAACTCTGCAATGCAAAAGGCCAAACCACAACACATGAGCACAATGCATAAATTACTTTGTTTTGAGAGTGCTGGGTTTTTGCATTTCTGTCGCCAATAGAGCGCACACTGCTCTGGTGTTGACAATTCACAAGCATCAAACCTCCAGGGTGCAGGATCCTTAACCATTCATAGAACTAGTCTGACACAGGGCTCAGCATGTGGCTAGGGTCTGCACCCATCCCTCCACAAATAGTTAACCTCCACTACACACAGTCATTGGACAACCATGGTGGATGTTGTCTGCAAGACTTGGTCTCACACTAGACCCTACTTTCAACATACAATAGGATTCGGGTGATAAGCTTGCCCTATGGCCTGACCATAAACCCAACCCTCTGCTTGTGGCCAAGTCCTGAGGCCACCATGACCTCCTAAAAACCTACTTGCTCTTTGGTCTTTGTTTAATAATGTTCAACGGCCTGCTCTCAGTAAGAAACCTACCCCCACTGTCCTCATTCTTTGGGTGATTACAAGTATAAAGACCTGGCAACGATCAAAACTGCTTCACTTCTGAAATATCCATTTTTTTGTGTCTTCCAATAGCTTAGAGGCAATTTGATAAGAGTTCAATCATCAAATTTTTTAGAGGTATTGCTCTTCATTCACAAAGCCAGTAGCCCACTGTTAGAATCCTTGGTTGAGCTAATTAGTAATTTCAGCGATGTTGGTATTTAAATAAAAAGAAGTGATGTCATCAATGATGTAATTTAATATGTTGTGAGTGATGTAGTATGCATGTCAAATGAGCAATAAAGATTATTGGGAGATGATTAAGAGGATTAAAATCAACTCAGATATAGTGGTGCGCTGTGCAGATAAAGGGGGTAATATTGTTATTTGGCCTTAAAAGATTGTAGCCCTCATTACAACCTCGGCGGTCTTTCAAAATGACCGCCGAGGCTGCGGGAGCCAGAATACCGCCATTGCCGGCGGTATTCCTGGCTCCCTATTATGACTTTTCCGCTGGGCCAGCGGACGGTATGTTCAGATATGATCCAGCAATGACTAAAACAGGTTTAAGTGAACAGTTTGAAAATATATATTTCATGAGTGATTAAAAGTAGTTTTAAAAGTAACTCTTAATTGTTTTAATATTTTGTGTTAATTCTAGTGTATTAGGTTTTTTAGATTGGTGAAATGGAGAGTAGGGTTTGAAGACGCAAAGGAGCTATGCTACCCTGCACACTGGGGTGTGATTTGAGTTGTGTTTAAAAATTCCTTTCGAGTTTTTTGAAAGTCTAAGCACAGGGAGTATATTAGATTTGTATATTGTAAATGTGAAAAGCATTATTGACAATTATGTGTTACGATGCTCCTATGATGTAAATAAATTACATATGGATGCTATTTATTAACAGCTTGAAATGTGCTCCACGAATAGGATGTAATGCTATTGCTCACGTTCAGCTGACTCTACACGTTACACTTGGGACATTCATCAATTTTCTTACCATGGTGAAGATTTGTTGGTTTTATTACTCGTGAGTGTAAAGAGGAGAGGCAATATGGCGCTTCTCAAGCTGAGGAAAGCACTGAGTCCCTCATTACAACCCTGGCAGGTGTTAAAGAGGCGGTAATACTGTCAACAGCCCAGCGGTTAAAAAAATGGGATTTGGACCATGGTGGTTACCGCCATCGAAAACCGTCACTTTAACACACCGACCGCCAGGGTGGTAACAGCCGCTGGGCTGGAGACTTCGGTCTCCAGCCCGGCGGCCTCCACAATCCCACCCTCGGGCTTATGACCTGGTGGCAGGCACTATCAGTGCCAGGGAATCCATTCCCTGGCACTGATAGGGGTTTCCCCCGGCCGTCTCCCCATCCCCAGAGTCCTCCACCACCCTCTCCCTCCCGCTCCTGTCCCCCGCACATATACACATCCACACGTACACCCATATACACACACGCACACATGCATACCCACCACCACCCATGCATGCACACATACATACCCACACACCGCATCACACACCAACATGCCTTGTCACACACATACATTCACAACACAGAACACACAACACTCACAATCACTCATTTATGTATGCATCCTACGCGACTCACACCCGCATGCACGCATACCACTACATACACATATACCCACATACACACAACACGCCCCACCTCCCTCTCTGGTCAGAGAACCTGACTTACCTGTTCGCAGGGAGTCCTTCGGCTGGAGACGTTCTGCCAGCAAAACACCACCAGGCCGTATCCTTGCTCCTGATGCGGTCGGCAGTGTTTTGCTGGCGTGGCGGTGCTGCTGTCAGCAGCGCCACCTTACCGTTGTCCACCGCCATGACCGTCGGTGGTGTTCCGCCAGCATTCTGGCGGAATACTGTCGGCGGTCATGATACAGGTAGACGGCTGGTAGCCACGGCGGCGGTATGTTGGTGGCCGTCGCTGTGGCGGTAGGCGGTCGATACCGCCAATGTTGAAATGAGGGTCTGCGTGCCAAAACGATTCCTTGTGAAAAAGCCTTTTAAATAAAAGGCTTTGTTTTGCATCCAGAGTTCTGTCCTCCTTGGATGATATATGAGGAGAAAGTGAAAACAGATGTTGCAGTGGCGAGGAGACTGGACGACACCACTGACGTTTTGGTGCTACACGGCATCACGGTCAAGCAGCAGGTATTAACAAAGACTGTTGAACAGAATTACACCAAATTCATCAGGAAGCTAGATTATGGTCCACGGACTGCTTTTTGTGATTTGATTTAAATCCATTCTGTAGTTTTTGAGAGATTAAACATTACAAATAATTGTATATATTGGCATTTGGGCTCACAAGAGAGTCACAAGAGCGTGAAGTGAAAAATTGGGTCCCGTGATTGGTCAGGAAGCCCATTTTTTCTGTGAGCCTTCACAGTTTTGTGCGAGTAAGAGGCTCTTGTGAGCCCTGTGGGTGCTCTGATTAGCTGGCTGTTCGGATGTCAGAAATGAAATGGTCGTCATTAATGTTTACTGTGAAAAATTGCAGGTGTTGTGGAATTAAAGGGAAAAAGAAATATAAGGGGGCAGCAGAAAAGCATGCTGCCCCCCCCGATTTAGAGAGGAGGTGTCTAAGGAATAACTACTGTGAAGATGATAAATGCATATTGTTTGTAACTCATTTTTACAATGTAGCAGGATTTGTGTGGGATTCTGAATAGTTAAAATATGTAGACAAGTTCTCAATTCAGTCCAGTAGTAGGAATGGATATGGTGGTCCTCGTTTTTGAGAGGAAGTGTATAAAAGATAAGTACAGTGATGAAGTAGAGGTGGGTGGAGTTTTTTGTCCACCGGCAGAAGTAGAGGAATTTAGTAATGTTGCGTTATTACTAAATAAATTCTGCTGCTCTGCTTCGGAATAAATCAGCATGTTAAGGTAAGGCTGCATCAGCCACCTTGACACGGATTGCCTGCTTCAGACCAGTACCTGGAGCTCACAGACTGAGTGCCCTTCCACTTCGGGGGCGATGCCAAAGGACCAAGAGAGGTTGGATGGTCATCCAGGACCGCAATAAGAAGGTGTACAGATATCGCACAGCGGTTGGCCCAGCAATTGGCCTCTGCCCACTGCTGTGGTCTGCAGTGTCATAGACAGAGAGGACAAACCGCAGCGAAGCAGGATGAACCATGTGAACAAGGAGTGCCACTTCTATGCCAGGAGTCAGGTGTACTCAGGAGAGGCCACCTAGGTTCAAGTTTCAGATCACTACCGCCACCTCAGCCAGGTCCAAAAATAAGGGGAAACCCTTCCACCTCCTATAGGTGTCTGCCACAGGCATCTCAAGTGCTGAAGTGTCTGAAAGATGGCTTGCAGTGCGAACATACATGTGACAACTGACATATTTATTTGGGAGTTTTGGAATGCATTTGCTTTGCAAGCCACCTTATGGACACTTCAGCATGCTGATGTTAGCAGACAGTTAGGAAAGTGAAAATAAGGACACAGAATGAGTGCTAGCACACACAGCACTTGCAGTGCGGTATCACAGTAGTCAAGTGTTAATCAGTATAGTACCCTGTAACTCCACTATTTACTAGGACAGGATGATACTCCCAGATTCTCAGAGAGCTTTCACGTAATGCTGGGGAATTCCACAGAGTAAAACTCCACGAGTTCCACCCACCTCTAGTGATGAATTCTCATAAAAACATGTTACGATCTCGCACGACCATGAAAAGTAGAAAGGGGTAGGTAATCTTTGAATGTATTGTAGTATGCACACTTGATACTGTGAGAAGGAGTCCCACTGAAGATGGTGTTTATCAGAGTTGATTTATGACCATCTGCTTGGTAAGAGTTGTGAGTCGAGTACAGTCTCTTCCCACATCCTACTATGCACATTCATTATTAGCGAGAGGTGTGTTAGCACAAAGGACCGTCCTTGGACAGAGCATACTATGCACACCTGTCATCCAAGAAAGAGGTCTCAGCGGTGAGGCAGTTACTCTCCAGACAGACTACTATGCATGCCCCTCATCTGAGAGAGCTGTCTGAAAGTAGAGAACAGTCCATGCACACACCTTACTAGGCACAGCGGTCATCTGAAAGTCAAATCTGACAGAAGAGGCCAGTAGATGTGCACCCCTAATACACATATCTCCCATCAGAGAGAGAGGTCTGACAGGAAAGGGCTCTTGACTCGTTACTACACACACACATCATCTGAGAGACAGGTCTCAATGTAGAGGCCGCTCTCTCTCCACACACCCTATTATGAACACCCATCACCTGAGACAGGTGTCTCAGCAGGGAGGACAGTCTCTCTTCACGCACCCTACTATGCACACCTGTCATCTAAGAGAGAGATCTGGAAGGAAAGGCTAGTCTATATGCACACCCTACTTTGCACACAGGAAGTGCAGCCCCCTCGGAGCCCATGCTAGGGGTTGTGATCCAACTCCCAGCGTGAGCATCCCAGAGAGCCATCACTTTAAAAAAATACATCAAACCATCTTTTATTCACTTTTAAAGATTAACATTAAATAATAACTGGAAACATAACAAAGAACTGTATACAATAGATTACGATAAAATGTAGAACTTCACCATCTTGCAAGTGTCCCACAAGCTTCCACATGAGGCTGTCACCAGAGTAATGACTCCTCAAAAAAAGATTGCTGGGAGCATGTCTTGATATCAGAATTCAAACAATGGAGCACATACACAATTTCTAATAATTTATTGAATATTTATATGTTTAATATTCACACATATTTTAGAAAGATTTTCCAAACTGTGAACCATATCCTGTTCTGTTACAACAAAAAAGAAATTGTTTTACAAAATAAGTCTGAATACAGCATATATTACAAAATCATTCTACCATGCATACACTCATAAAAATAACTAACCTACTTTACAAAAACCCTGGAAATTCAATGAAAAAAGCAAAGATTAAAGTAACAATACAGTTCAGCAAACTACTCACTGACAACATTAATATTCTGAACTAAAAAAACACAGAAATTCAGCAGTCATTGTCAGCAGCACTAACTATAACATATGCCCCCTCCATGCACTGCTTACGCCCTCACATGCGACACCATTCATGACGTGTTCTATGACATCATTTATGATATCTCAAATTACATCATTGATGACATCACTGATGACAACATCCAAATTTCACTCTCACACATATTGCTCTATAAATTATGACATTAGAAGCCTGACAATAAGTACACAATAGCTGAGGAGAAAATCACCCAGTATTACTGCCACCACAGATACAACTCAGTTAGATGTTGAAACAAGCATTATACGCAACATTGAGACTGTAGCATTTACTTTACAGGTAGCATAAATCAAATTAACAATCTACCTTGGATATATGGGAAATAGTCATTGACTTCAGTGTTCAATATCTATACAAATAGGGAGAGAAAGTGGAAATAGTGAGTTCCACTTTAAATAGAAATAGGCTACTACATACACCTTTAATCTGTTTCACCCACATGACAGTCACTGAACCTATAATAAAAAGTCATTATGAGTAGCGAAGTTGGTAATGTAAAATGTATTCACTCTATGGATTAAGTTTACTCTGTACCACACTGTTTGCAGGCAGTGAAACTCATGATAAATTCATAACACAGTATACAAATACAATCTACTAAGAACAGTGCACACTCTATGCAACAAATGACCACAATCAGGAGGTGCTAAAAGACATACTACCTGCACCCTTTGTACTGTGGTGACAACTTTACAGATAGCTAATCTTTTCTAGTAAAGCTATGACACATACATAGGTTAGCACCTGGTGCACCCTCTTTCCTATGTTAAATATAAATTGTTATTCTGAGACCATTTTGTATAATAACTCAAGACTCCTTACAAAGGTTGGTATCTACAACATAGAATCTTTCAGCAGAACTACAAAACCTGTGTGGAACATGCTTAGCAAAAGTCAACTGTCACTTGCACACAGAATGACTCTTAAATACAAAGATGTATAGCAAGCTCAATACCTCTAAGCAGCTATGGTACATTTTGAGGATATGCATTTCGTAAACACTTACATCCATTAGCTGGACCTAAACTGTAGAAAATTAAGTGGAAAAGTAAAAAGGTAGTTATTCACCACTATGTATACTACAACAAAACTAGCACACTCCTATAATGATGTCATTAGTGATGTTATCAGTGATGTCTGATTGTAACTCTGCCATGAACAGAGTGTGCCAAAAGGGAATTCTACGTGGTGAGGAGTTGTACTGTCAAAGTTTACCTTGAGAAAACATTTTCAGAATTTAAAACCTCAGTGTTTCCCCTCGGTGCATCTTGCTCTGTGTGGCCCAATATTGTGAGCATTGACTAATGCTAAGTATCATCATAGCCATATTTGGCTTGGTAAAACACATTCTAACACATAAACAGTAGTGATATACCTACATAGGGTAACATGACAGTCACTGATATAAAAGAATATATCTTACTGAAAGTGCACTATGACCCATGACTGGATCAAGTAGATTGTTGCACTGATATTCAAGACATACCACTGTAGTAGTCAGAAGCAATCACACATGAAGACCAAAAACCAACCACATCCATGGCATGACCAACCCATTCATGGCACATGTCTGTCCTAAACATCCCAACACTTGCCTGTGTGGGGAACTGTAAGTTGTCAATATTGCATGACAGGCTGATGTCTGCTCCTTTGGACACATATTAGACTGTCACACAAATGCAATGCCATGGGGGTGGGTTGGCTGGCCACAATCTAGGGAAATAGACCACTACACTTGCTATCACCATACAACTTGGAAACCACCATCCCTTGTGTGACTGCCTGTGTCTGTACATTGGAACAAAGCACATGTTGTTTGACATGTGCGCAGTCCCACATTTGGGTGTACGTGTCAGATTCCATGGCTAGTCCACCGCAATCTTAAGTGTCAACTGATCAATGGTTTAAAGTGACTTCACATTGGGACATGTTCACAAGAAACTGAAGCATTAGCTGTGATGCAGAAGTTTCATTGGATTGCCCTGTGATCCCCTAATAACACTATGGTAGTGCTGTATTCGCAATACAGTACTCCATGGCACTCATCAGCACAACTGTGCCAGAAAATGGGCGCAGTTGTAGCGCTTTGCTGGACTGGTACCAAAAACTGTTGCACTAGGCCATGAAAGCTCATCAAAACCAATATGACATAACAGTGGTATCAGTGTAACAGCTGCCATTGCAATGCAATGATGCACAATGCAAGAATGGTGCAAGGGCATCTTGTATCTTCACAGTGCAATATCTATTGTGTCTCCCTGTAGGGGTATGCCCATCATGCACACATCATACCTTGTACAGGTATGATGTGTTGCAATGGGTTTACAAAGTGGCGCAATGCTAGCTTTGTGCCACATTGTACAGATATGCCTCTTGGTGAGGGCCTCTTCAGTGCCACCGTAGTGTCAAATTGTATGACACTATGGAGGCAAAAGGTGTGAAAGAGCCTATTAAATGCGTCCCATGGTTTGCACATAAGGACACCCTATGAAGCTGTCATTGACATGACTCATGGGGAAATGTGGCCAAATGTATTGTTTGGTCCTTGTATGGCAAGTACCATCACACATGTACACTTAAGAAAATACCTCTAACACATGGAAAGAGAGCAGAATGTTGATCTGAAATATCCACAGGTAACACAACACTACACATTACTGATCACATGTAAAAAAATAATTTTCCCTAGGACACAATACATTTTAGTTTTTTTAACAGGACTTGCATCAAATCAAATTGACACCTTTCCTCTTTGCATGTTTTTTGATGCCATTGAGTCTACCAAAAATGATGCATACCATGCGATGCATCAGAACTGTCAAATGTCATATTGCCAAGTGACATTAAAAACATGTACAGACCCTTTACAGTCAGAATCTTGTTGTCTGTCTTGGTGAGATAAGATGCTTCTGAAAGCTGTGTCAGAGAGTGGTGTTTGGGGTGTCTTTTGTGCTGTCTGCTGTCCAGTTGTAGTCTCTGACCTCTGTATTGTCCTGTCTATTAGTCACTTGTGTTGTGTTCTTATTGTACTGTTGAGTGTCTGTCTCCATGGTACCATAGTTAATTGGGTTAGTTGGGGGTTGTTTGGGTGATTTTCTTTGGGTTCAGGGTACAATATGTGTGAGAGATGGTATGTCAGGGAGGGAATGGGCAAGTCACCTCAGCGCTGAGGAATTAGGTGGATTTATCTGGCTGGTGTTCAAATACCCGCCCAACATGATGGCAATGGGTGGCTGAGTGATCCAGGGGCACCAGACTGAGGCGAGGAAGCTGCGATGGGGGAAGTTCATCTCCCAGATGAACCAGATCTTCAAGGTGGAGCAGACTGCAAGGCAACTCAAACATCGCTGGCCAGACATTGTGGGCAGGGAGCAAGGCCTTCTGCCCACATTTGGATTGAGGTTTGAGAAACTGTGGGTGAGTGCACAATTTTTGTGGTTGACTCTTGTTTTACAATTGCTGGTACATGTCTATTGGCCATAGGGCCTCCTTTACAAAGTTAAGGCAAAGGGCAGGGTTGTAAGTATTGTGTTGATGCAGAAAAGCAACCATGACAATGGCAAAACTGCATCATTAAGAAAACAAAATACTTAGTCCTGTCCTTGTCCAGTGGGTTTTGCCACTAAGTTCTGATGTACACCAATACGGAGACAGCTGTGTCATGGTGGAAGGGTACGTGCTTACCAGGAACATATTCCATGTCCAGTAAGTGCCTAAATACTGTGGTATGTTGCATAGTCATGTACAATTGATGGAAGTAATTACAAGGAGTAAAGGCAGTCATGACTGAGTGTGTCCTGTGAGTCATGTATGTGCAGAGTTACATCAAATTTAACAATGTAAGACATATGTTGCAGTAGAAAGACATCTGCAATTACTTATCAATGTAGAGATGACGTTTACGTTAGGTTCCATCACATATGCGTACATGTCAGCCTGCCCTACCAATGTATGTCACTGAGACATTCATGGTGCCATTATTGAGCATTAATAAACATAGGTATACAAGGGTTATTTGCTAATGTTGTCTGATGTGCAATATTTGTCCATAATGCTCATTGTGCATCATTCACAGTGCCATGTCTCACGTTCCATCTTGCAGGTAGACATACATTATTGGAGAGGTGGCAAGCTTCAATGACCCCGATGCAACCAGTGAGTAAGAAACTATGGGGGTTATTACAACTTTGGAGGAGGTGTTAATCCGTCCCAAATATGACGGATATACCACCAGCCGTATTACGAGTTCCATAGGATATAATGGACTCGTAATACGGCTGGTGGTATATCCGTCACATTACCGTCACTTTTGGGACGGATCAACACCTCCTCCAAAGTTGTAATAACCCCCTATATGTGTAATGAGGTATGCAGATGTTGTGTGTTGTTGAATGTTGTATGCAGTGCCATCTACCAAGTGCATGTATGCTACCACAAACATAGTAGACTAAATCAGGATATCTAATGTGTGGTTGCTCGTGTTTGTAGGATGTGCATCCCAGTAAATGATTGCACTGTTGGCAACATGTGTAGCAGAGGCTACGGAAATGATTACCATGGTACATGGGTCCCTTAACAGCGATGACAGTATGGACAAGTTGCTGAAGTTAAGGGTGTGCAGGGTTACAAGATGCTGTTGACTATACTTGTAACTGTGTGGCACAGGTAGCACTGAGTAACTCAGTTCACAGTGTGATGCATTGCCATGTGCATAGTCATCTAATACTAGCAGGTCAGTGGTCACCATGCCACACTTGATATGCCCAAATTTCAACCACCATTGTGGTGTGATGCCCCATTACCTGAGTCATAGTTTGCAACATTTCTAACCTATGTCATCCTCACATATCTTGTCATGTTGTTTGGCCAGAGAGATACTCATACTACATTGACATTCAACATGCCACAAACCACAACGTCATCTACTCCTAGTGACCCAGATGTTGTCCAGGATGTGATTTAAAAACAAATGACACTCTATGTACAGCATTAGCCAGTGCTGTTCCAAGATCCTGGTGCAGGTGTGACATGCATGCCCCCACATATGAGGTGGTGATGTTGAGTGCTGTTATGCAACACGCTGAGCATATTTTGGGACACATATGCAACCAATGATCAGCATAGTGTAAGGAAACAAGTTACTCTGGGACTATGCATCAAGTTGTGGCACAGCTCAACAGGCACTGACCTGTATCAATATGAGAGTAGTGTCATCATCCTCTGTGTGACATGAGTGACTGAACCACTCTATAATTTCACATATGATACCTGGCACAATCAGTTTAGTATTTACCAATGTGTCCTGCCATCTGTACTTTCCATATGTGGTTCTGTTGTGTGAACACATATTGCTTGCAGTCCTTCCTCAAATAAGTTGGTTAAATGTCAATGGATTCTGAGGTCACTTGCGCAAGCATGAGGAACGTTGACAAGCAAACAACCATAATGAGTATGACGTTGCTTGGTCACATGGCTATTGTGTATGAAAATCTTAGTCACATGGTGACATGGTCCTTCAAAACTGTGGACATGGGCAATGTGGAGTTGACGATTGGTGTGCAGATGTGTGTCCCCCCTGCCCTTCAGGATGTTATAGTGATTTGTGCTGAGTGTTACAACTGTAGATGGTGTGTCCATTTGCCAAAATATACAATTGGCTGGCATGTCCAAATCATTTTGCGCTGCAAACATAAGTGCATCCCAGAGGCAACAATTTGCAAAGAGGGCAAAGAGGTACCGCCATCTTAGACATGTTGCCAATGGGTATCGGAGGATGCAGAGCAGATACAACGAGGAGCATGCATCGGGGGCCGGAAAGGCCGTCCCTCAAGAGGGGCAAGTAGTGGGAACATCCACCACCACCCACCCAGCAGCAAGGCCTGTGGCTACAGGTAGTGCCACTTCTCATGGGCAAGACCTTCGACCTCGGCTCTACCAACTAGTAAAGCGACGGCTACAATTGCGGCACAAACCAACTTGGAGCTCCCCTACGTGCAGGAGTTTCGTACTGAGTTTGCAGATCAAAAGTACCATATTGCCCGGTTGGAGGACCAGAATGGACATATTTGGTTGCTGCTACGCAAACATAAAGCACATATTATGAGGCACTGAGGGGACACTTGGATACAGACTCAGTGCTCCCCTTCCACTTGGAAATGTGCAGGTATATAGTTGGGATAAATAGTTAGGGTTTGGTAAATTAGCATAGTGTAGATTAGTTTGTAGTACTTAGTGATTGTTTGTTCTTAGGGGTGGGGGTGTAGGGTATCTCTTTTATTTTCTTGGTTTGGGAGGGTGTGATGTTTAGGGTATGTGTACAAAAAAATTTAATTGTTGAAACCATATGTTTAGTTAGTCAGTGTTTAGCTTTGGTTACTGTTGTCCTTGTCGTTAGATATATTCGAAGATGGGTGGGGGTTGACATTTATATTGTGGGATCATATGTTTAGAATAACTTGAGATAAGTTAAGTCAGTTTTAAGAATAAGGTAGTCTAAGATATTGTGGTATAGGTTAGTGTAGGTAGTTTAGTTAGTTTAGGATTTTTAGGCTTAGTTTTATAGTTAAATAAATCATTTACTATTCTTAATATAAGGTCTCCATTCTAATTTACTACTTAGGTGGTAACATGTATGCACATGTCATGGTTGGCACATGCCCTTGCAAGTTGTAGTTAGTTTGCATGTGAGACTACATGTATCCCATATGGTCAAGTTCCTGTCAGGTTGACAGGTATTCATACAGCATTTCTCTGCACTGTGAAGTGATATGACTTGCATTTTCATGATGTTGTTGTCATTGCACCCCCCCCCTGAATCTAGATTTTGTGACTGAGACACTCATGAGTGTCCCTCACACTCTTACACATGCGTCATTTATTAGTGACAATAATGATTTTCCTGTACTACCATCCTTGCTAGACCCAGCCACTTATGTAGTGATTGCTGTCAGCTATCACAATATATGGATGCTGTCAAATGCCATGCTTGGGATACTCAGGTTCAACCTGCTTGTTCACATAGCTCTCAATCACCTCAATCATGTTCCAGTCAGTGTGTGTCTGACTTTGTGTGTGCCGCAAATCCACACATATATCCTTTACACAAGTACTCAGGGGCACAATGACAAGCCCCTAGTCCCACCAGAGCATCTCTTTTTGTGATATTCCAGTGGCACTGTGCCCTTTCACATAATTACAAGGTGGCATAAAGCCACTTTGGGTGGCTTAACACCACATTTTATGATTGGCTTCCACCAATGCAGATTTTTGTGGCAGAGAGCATGCAACGGGTATTGCTGTGGGCTTAGCCATGCAACACCCATTGCATCTTGCACTGCCTGAGATTTACAATGGAGTGTAGACCTGAGGCAGTACCAAAATAATGATGTTAGCCCAGGTGTGTGATTTGCATGACATAACAAGGAGACATCTGAATCTTTTGCCTGGTTTTTGCGTATATTTTGTGTGCTGCACTTTACAACTTACATAGTAGGAGCAAGGAGACTTTACTATTTGTGTATGTGCAGGGAACAAGACTTCCCGCACATAAACATTCAAACATCCACGCATCTACACTAGCGCTACAGAATAAATACGATTAGACATTATCCTATTGCATACAATATTTATCTCTATTTTAGTTATGACACAGCTCAACACAGCTACATTGCTTGTAGCACCATGCTGCCCAAATTGTTTTGGTACATAGGCCCCTCAGTGTAGAGAATTCAAACGATACACATAGTTCAAACATTCCCTGCCTCAGACACTGATTCAAGACGTTTTATATCTAGGGTAAATTTGTTAGGATGTGAAATAATTGTATTGATTGTACTGTGCAGTACACAGGAGACTAACCACATGAGAGATCCCAAACTACTGGAAGTCTTGAAAGAGTCCAAGGGGGAGCAACATGTCATGAGACATGTTTAGAAGTAGAGTGCATCAGTGAGGAGGTTATTGCATTGCCAACATGTAGGAATTGGCCTCAATGACAGTTCACATGTGTGATTGGTCAACAGTAGGAGAGTGAAGGGTGGTCATTTATGGATGTTGTACCACTGGCATGATCTTCAGTACAGAGCGGAAGAGAAACTGTCCATGTGTCACAGACTGTAGCTCCCTGGTGGTTTTTCAGGTGAATGATGTTCCTTCCACATCTGTATGCTCTGATGTGTGGGGTGCCTCCCACGTTCCTTGGGTGGTGCTGGTGTTAAAGTGGAGGGAGGAACACACACATCAGGGGCTGGAGATGTGGATTCAAAGGACCTGGTAGCTGTTATCTGTGGATAGATGAAAGACATCACTCCAGCAATGAGATACTGCTGGTTTAGTACCACAGCAGCCAAATTGTCACTGAGGGAGCCCAGAATCCGCTGAATTGACTCCAGGATAATTTGGATAGCCCCCAGCCTGTTGTCAATCACGTTGGTGCCACTTTGTGGGAGAGCAATTATTCAAGCCTCTGCCTCCGGACAGTAGCTTTGTCGGCCAGGGACTGCTGGAGTCCATGTAGAAGAGAATGGGTGCCTCTGATGGCAGCAGAATTGTTCATATTCAGACTGAGGTATCTCTAGAATCCTGCTAGGCTGCCCACCATGGTCTCCATCCCCACCTGCACCTGCTGTGACAGCTCCCGCTGGACTCCTACTGCTCCATTATGGAAGATGATGTCTGGGTCCTGGGAGTACAGGGCCACTGTGAATGAGGTGGTAGGTGGTGTATGTTGTCTGTGGGGTGGTTCATTTAGAGACACCACAACGCTTGGTGTCCTCCTTGTGATCTGAGATGGTGGCTGAATGGCACCCAGGATCTGCTTGCAGCCACCATGCAGCATGAATGCAAGGGTTCCCGTGTTGCAGGACTGAGTGTGGTTGTGCATGAAGGGGCACCCTTCCAAACAATCCCATAAATGAGAGGTGGTCGCATCATACTATGGGTGGTTCAGGATACAACACAGATGATAAGAGGTGACAAGAATAATGCATGTGGACAGCTCTCCCCCTTGCATCATTGTTACAACACACTAGGTTGGCATAAAAATCTGACACATTGGGAAACATGTCAATTTGTGAAAGCATCAGGTTCATTCACTGTCTCAGGGGTGGCTTTGTAGTTTTACAACATATGACTAAAATTGTTATAGGCCCAATTTATTCATCTTTCAATGTGCGTTGCAATCAGCAACAGACATTGGAAGTGGCAGACAGCATTTCTGATTGTTGATGTTGCAGGATGTGTCCCTTCCCGCACATGTGTAATCAGACCTGCAATACAGGCACCCCTACACCATGCTCAATGTGTGCCAGTGTTGGAGTTAGGCAGCAGTTAGTGTCCCATGACCAAGGTTAGTACAGTGATGCATTGCATGTTAGTTACAACTACACATCCCAGCACATTCAAGATGATGAGGCATAGCACAGCAGGCTGGACTGCTGTACTGCACTGCATGATGTAATTATGCATGGTTGACAATGGGTCACATTTCCCAGACACTGACTGCACACTGACCTACAGAGCATACTTTTTATGTTACACTCCATTAGGGCAGAGTGCCAGTCCATATCTCCTAGACCAAGGAAGGCACCTTGTATGGGTTTTGATGGCCTGATATTATGTGCCTGTTTCATACTTCACACTGCATGTAGTTGTTATTCCACGTGTGATGCTTGGGGTGTTCCCACAAAACACACATGTAACTCACCCAACATCTGCTAGCTTCTTAGATATTCAGATCTAGGAATCCTGCAGTTTCATACATCACCTCAGGGTTTGCCTAGTAGTGATATGGGGCAGAGTGCTATCTTTGTTTGTCCCAGTAAAGTCATGTTTCTTTATGTGCTGCTGTAGGAAGCTGGCTCTGTATATACTACATCAAAGTGAGATATAGGCCCTCACTATAACATTGGCAGTAAAGGCCGCTTACCACTGTGGTGTTGGCTGCCAACATTCTGTCACGGAGGTGAACATCCGTTTGCCAAATTATGACACACACACTAAAGGCACCCTTGTTTCACTGATGAGGAGTTTCAGGTCATGGTGGAGGAAATAGTCAGGGTAGAGCCACAGCTGTTTGGAGCACAGGTACAGCAAATATCCATAGCAAGGAAGATGGAGCTATGGCGGAGAGTTGTGGACCAGGTGAACTCTGTGGGACAGCATCCACGAACAAGGGACGACATCAGGAAGAGGTGGAACAACCTATAGGGGAGGGTACGTTCCATGGCAGCAAGGCACCAGCTCACCATACAGAGGACTGGCAGTGAACCCCTACCTCCTCCCCAACAGCTGACAGCATGAGAGGAGCAAGTCTTGGCAACACTGCATCCTGAGGAACTCACTGGAGTTGGGTCCTGGGGTAAGTGGCAGTGGGCCTACTGTTCAGGGGACACAGGCACAGGGGGACAGGGACAATTGGAAGACAGCTGTGCACCAGTGGGAGGACAGGCTCAGGGAACCGACTGCCCTGGAGGCACTCACTAATGTCATGGGGGCCTACCAGCAATCCCAGGACAAGATGGGCCAGATTCTAGACATCATGCAGGAGAACCAGCGACTGCAGGAGGTACACTATCAGGAGATAGGAAAAGATTTGCAGGCCCTCAAAACCACAAAGGTCTCCATAGAAGAGGTGCTGGTTGATATGACCAACATCATGAGGGAATATACAGTAAACCAGCGGGCCCCTTCCATTAGCCAGTCAACTGAACAGCCCACCACATCTGCTGTAGCTAGTAGACAGGAGACCCTGCCACACGTCCCACAGGCCACCAGCACCCCTCCCCCTGCAGAAGGTGAACCACCATGCAAACGTTCCCTGCAACCCAGACAGATGCCAGAGACACTTGCCAAGACCAAGACCACCTCCAGGAAATGAGAGCCTCCTAAATGTCCCCCATGTGTCCCATCCTCTCACCTTGTCCACTTTGAACTGCCTTTGCTCCCCTTCCTATAGCCCCTTGAACACTGGACCTGTGCTACAAACAGACTGGACCAATACCCTGGACTTACCTCTACCATCACCCCATTCCATTGCACTATTCCATCTATAAATGTCACTATAATAAACACAGTTGATCACAACTTGAGTGATAGTGTTTTATGTGATGGAAATGTGCAATAATGGTAACATTTATATCTTGTGCACCATTATGACCTGTAGCTTTCCGTAGTCATTAAATCAGTACAACAACATCTGCAAAATGAGAAGGCATAGGTGACATTCATTTGGGATGCAAAGAAAGTGAATGCCATCCTGCTACAGCCACACTGAAAACATAAATAATCAGAGGAATGGTCAGTTCCACTGTCTCACCCGTGTGTCATTGGAAGTACAGACGTATAACTGATGTTCTGTTTTCCACATCCTCATCCTCTGCCTCCTCATCCTCACTGTCCTCAGGGTCCACTGCTGCCACAGAGGCATTTCCAATCTCCTCCTCCTGTAGATAAGGCACATGTCGTCTGAGGGCCAGGCTGCGCAGCATGCAGCATGCTACAACTATCTGGCATACCTTCTCAGGGGAGTAACACAGGGATCCACCTGTCAGATGGAGGCATCTGAACCTGGCCTTCAGGCTGGCAAAGGTACGTTCTATGATCTGCCTGCTTCGCCCATGTGTATCACTATACCGATTCTCAGCCCCTGTCCTGACATTCCTCACTGGGGTCAGGAGCCACGATAGGTTTGGGTAGCAGAGTCACCTGCAAGTATTGAGGGACAAACATTAGCCTTACACAATGGTATGGGGATAACTCCTGAAGGCATACACTGACATACATTGGGTGGGGACTCTGGCTCATCTATTAGCCACACCCTGTGCCTCCGTAGTTGTGCCATCACATTTGGGATGCTGCTATTCCTCAGGACGAAGTTGTCATGCACTGACCCAGGATACTTGGGAGTGATGTGGGAGATGTACTAGTCTGCCAGGCACACCATTTGCACATTGAGTGAGTGGAAACTCTTACGATTCCTATAAACCTAGTCATTGTGCCGGGGGGGGACAAACACAACCTGTGTTGTGTCAATCGCCCCAATAATATTTGGCATACGCCCCATTGCATGGAATCCTGCCTTCACAGTGGCCAAATCTTCAACTTGAGGGAGAGCGATGTAGCTGCACATATGTTTGACTAAGGCAGACAAAACCCTTGCCAGCACGATTGAGAACATTGGCTGTGACATTCCTGCTGCCAAGTCCACTGTCACTTGGAAAGAACCAGTTGCCAGGAAATGGAGCACTGATAGAATTTGCACAAGAGGGGGGATCCCAGTGGGATGACGGATACCTGATATCAGTTCAGGCTCCAATTGTGCACACAGCTCTGTGATTGTCACCCTGTCCAGTCTATAGGTGAGTATTATGTGCCTGTCCTCCAGTGTAGCCAAGTCCACAAGGGGTCTGTACACGGGGTCTTGTCTCCTCATCCTATTCTGCCACAGTGGTAGGTATCTAAGGGACACAAGAGTGAGTAGGGTGTCACAAATTGAACAATAGAACCACCACCTCAGGGTACATAGAGCATTTATGTGATGGAACAATGTGAATGGCAATGTATGTGCAATTTACCGAAATGATGCAGTTTCTAATTTCTGAATGTTGTCAACCACCATAAAATGGCCACTGCCTATCCTGTAAGTATGGAAAGTGAGGTAACTCCGCCGGCATTTGGCTTCATGGCGGATGGCGGTTTTTCACAGCTGTGCTTTTCCTCATTGGCTAAAATGGGGCTCTATGGAGGACAGTGGCTAATGGGGAAGTGACCGCCATTTTCTGTCTAAAACCTCACTTGATTCCTGACTTTCCACAGGACAACACCTCCACTGCGTGTGCAGCTGTGGCCTGTGTCTGAATCCTGCCATGGCCCGTGTGACCGGGGAAAGGGCCCATTCCTTCACTTCGGAGGAGTTAGAGTGCTTGGTGGTTGGGGTCCTACCCCTGTATTAACAGCTGTATGGGCATCCAGACCAACAGATGAGTACACCATGGGCACGATGCATGTGACAAGGTTGCATGGAAGTGTGTGTGCTAGAAGCATGTCAGTAGGGTGGGGGGTATGTCTGGTGGCTGTGTAGATGGTGGGCGCCGGATGATGTGTGTGCCAATAGATATGGAAATGGTATTTGAGGGCCATATGTGTGACAGGCTGCATTGTATGGTTAATGGTGTCCTCCTATCTGTATTACCTCTGCAGGTCAGTGCCCATCAGAAGAAGGGATTGTGGTGTGCCATTACCAAGGACATATGGACCCTGGGGGTCTATAGTAGGCGAGCACCCACTGTAGGATAAGGTGGGAGGACCTGAGACGCTGAGCCCGGAAGACCACGGATGCCCAGCTTGGGATGGCCTCCCAACAAGGGCAGGGTGCCCATCAGAAACTGAACCCCCTGATGGCCAGCATACTGGCGGTGGCCTATCCTGAACTGGATGGGTGCTTGAGGACAGCAAAGCATCCACAATGGGAGTGAGTACAGTGAGCATGACAACAATTATTGTTGGGTGGCATTGGATTCTGGTGGTGGGTGCCCCTTAATGCCAGCTCAGCCATTGCTGCGTGATCCAGCTGAAGGTAAATGCGTGTGTGGCAAAATCTAGTAACCTCTCCAGGTTGCATTCCATGTCAGACAGGGCTAAGTGGGTCCCAGGAGGGGTGCAGTTGGCAGTGGTTGGCGCTCATTTTGCTGTGGCACCTAGCCAATGGAATGCCAGTGTGATGCACAGTGCACAATCCTGATCCCTGTGTGTGATGGTAATGTGTATGCCAACTGTGGTGTTTGTGCTGTAATTGACCCAGTGCCCCCTCTATCTCTCCCCCCCATTTTCTTATGTCATCCTGCCCATGTGTGTATTAGCATCATCTGGTGGAGGAGCAGGGGCATCAGCGACTGAGGGAGCTGCATCCCACAGGACCCGGGACTCAGAATCCACCAACACCGAGGGGACCAGTGGGACGGAGGGCGAGGGGAGCACCACGGTAGAGACAGGAGGCGACAACACAGACTCTGATTCCTCCTCAAATGGAAGCTCCCTGGTGGTGGCGGACACATCTGGAACCACCACAGCTCCAGGTGCAGCTGCCACACCCCGTACCAGCACCGCCCTCCCAGGATTTAAGACTCTTAGGCCCTCATTCTGACCTTGGCGGGCGGCGGAGGCCGCCCGCCAAAGTCCCGCCGTCAGGTTACCGTTCCGCGGTCGAAAGACCGCGGCGGTAATTCTGACTTTCCCGCTGGGCTGGCGGGCGGTCGCCTTCAGGCCGCCCGCCAGCCCAGCGGGAAAGAGGCTTCCACGATGAAGCCGGCTCGGAATCGTGTCGGCAGAGTGGAAGCTGTGCGACGGGTGCAGTTGCACCCGTCGCGTATTTCACTGTCTGCGCAGCAGACAGTGAAATACATTTAGGGGCCCTCTTACGGGGGCCCCTGCAATGCCCATGCCAGTGGCATGGGCACTGCAGGGGCCCCCAGGGGCCCCGCGACCCCCCCTACCGCCATCCGGATCGCGGCGGTCGGACCGCCGGGATCTGGATGGCGGTAGGGGGGGTCGGAATCCCCTCGGCGGCGCAGCAAGCTGCGCCACCTTGGAGGATTCAATGGGGCGGCGGTACACTGGCGGGAGCCCGCCAGTGTTGCCGGTCCGACCGCGGCTTTACCGCCGCGGTCGGAATCCCCATTGGAGCACCGCCGGCCTGTCGGCGGTGCTCCCGCGGTCCTCCGCCCTGGCGGTCTTTGACCGCCAGGGTCAGAATGACCACCTTATTCTTTAAAAATTCATAACTAAAATTGTGTATGTTGGATTTTTTGTCATTTTTGTCTTGTTTTGTTTAGATAAATATTACCTATTTTTCTAAACCTATGTTGTGTCATTTTGTAGTGTTTTCACTGAGTTACTCTGTGTGTTGGTACAAATACTTTACACATTGTTTCAGAAGTTAAGCCTGCCTGCTCATGCCAAGCTACCAAGAGGGTGAGCATGGGTTACCTGAGGGTGATTCTCCTTATCCTGACTAGAGTGAGGGTCCTTGCTTGGACAGGGGGTAACCTGTCTGCTAACCAAAGACCCCATTTCACGGTGTGATGCATTGCCATGTGCTTAGTCACCTAATATTAGCAGGTCAGTGCTCACCATGCCAGACTTGATATGCCCAAATTTCAACCACCATTGTGGTGTGATGCCCCATTACCTGAGTCATAGTTTGCAACATTTCTAACCTATGTCATCCTCACATATCTTGTCATGTTGTTTGGCCAGAGAGATACTCATACTACATTGACATTCAACATGCCACAAACCACAACGTCATCTACTCCTAGTCACCCAGATGTTTTCCAGGATGTGATTTAAAAACAAATGACACACTATGTACAGCATTAGCCAGTGCTGTTCCAAGATCTCGGTGCAGGTGTGACATGCATGCCCCCACATATGAGGTGGTGATGTTGAGTGCTGTTATGCAACACGCTGAATATATTTTCAGACACATATACAACCAATGATCAGCATAGTGGAAGGAAAAAAGTTACTCTGGGACTATGCATCAAGTTGTGGCACAGCTCAACAGGCACTGACCTGTATCAATATGAGCGTAGTGTCATCATCCTCTGTGTGACATGAGTGACTGCACCACTCTATAATTTCACATATTATACCTGGCACAATCAGCTTAGTATTTACCAATGCGTCCTGCCATCTGTACTTTCCATATGTGGTTCTGTTGTGTGAACACATATTACTTGCAGTCCTTCCTCAGATGAGTTGGTTAAATGTCAATGGATTCTGAGGTCACTTGTGCAAGCATGAGGAATGTTGACAAGCAAACAACCATAATGAGTATGACGTTGCTTGGTCACATGGCTAACGTGTATGAAAATCTTGGTCACATGGTGACATGGTCCTTCAAAACTGTGGACATGGGCAATGTGGAGTTGACGATTGGTGTGCAGATTTGTGTCCCCCCTGCCCTTCAGAATGTTATAGTGATTTGTGCTCGTGTTACAACTGCAGATGGTGTGTTGATTGCATGCGTGTTGTCCATTTGCCAAAATATACAATTGGCTGACATGTCCAAATCATTTTGCAGCTGCAAACATAAGTGCATCCCAGAGGCAACAATTTGCAAAGAGGGCAGAGAGGTACCGCCATCTTAGACATGTTGCCAATGGGTATCGGAGGATGCAGAGCAGATACAACCAGGAGCATGCATCGGGGGCCTGAAAGGCCGTCCCTCAAGAGGGGCAAGTAGTGGGAACATCCACCACCACCCACACAGCAGCAAGGTCTGTGGCTACAGGTAGTGCCACTCCTCATGGGCAGGACCTTCGACCTCGGCTCTATCAACTAGTAAAGCGATGGCTACAATTGTGGCACAAACCAACTTGGAGCTCCCCTACGTACAGGAGTTTCGTACTGAGTTTGCAGATCAAAAGTACCATATTGCCCGGTTGAGGACCAGAATGGACATATTTGGTTGCTGCTACGCAAACTTAAAGCACATATTATGAGGCACTGAGGGGACACTTGGATACAGGCTCAGCGCTCCCGTTCCACTTGGAAATGTGCAGGTATATAGTTGGGATAAATAGTTAGGGTTTGGTAAATTTGCATAGTGTAGATTAGTTTGTAGTACTTAGTGATTGTTTGTTCTTAGGGGTGGGGTTGTAGGGTATCTCTTTTATTTTCTTGGTTTGGGAGGGGGTGAGGTTTAGGGTATGTGTACAAAAAATTGAATTGTTCAAACCATATGTTTAGTTAGTCAGTGTTTAGCTTTGGTTACTGTTGTACTTGTCGTTAGATGTATAGTAAGATGGGTGGGGGTTGACATTTATCTTGTGGGTTCATATGTTTAGAATAAGTTGAGATAAGTTAAGTCAGTTTTAAGAATAAGGTAGGCTAAGATATTGTGGTATAGGTTAGTGTAGGTAGTTTAGTTAGTTTAGGATTTTTAGGCTTAGTTTTGTAGTTAAATAAATCATTTACTATTCTTAATATAAGGTCTCCATTCTAATTTACTACTTAGGTGGTAACATGTATGCACAGGTCATGGTTGGCACATGCCCTTGTAAGTTGTAGTTAGTTTGCATGTGAGACTACTTGTATCCCCTATGGTCAAGTTCCTGTCAGGTTGACAGGCATTCATACAGCATTTCTCTGTACTGTGAAGTGATATGACTTGCATTTTCATTATGTTGTCATTGCACCCCCCGAATCTAGATTTTGTGACTGAGACACTCATGACTGTCCCTCACACTCTTACTTATGCATCATTTATTAGTGACAATAATGATTTTCCTGTACTACCATCCTTGCTAGACCCAGCCACTTATGTAGTGATTGCTGTCAGCTATCACAATATATGGATGCTGTCAAATGCCATGCATGGGATACTCAGGTTCAACCTGCTTGTTCACATAGCTCTCAATCACCTCAATCATTTCCAGTCAGTGTGTGTGTGTGACTTTGTATGTGCCACAAATCCACACATATATCATTTACACAAGTACTCAGGGGCACAATGACAAGCCCCTAGTCCCACAAGAGCATCTCTTTTTGTGATATTCCAGTGGCACTGTGCCCTTTCACATAATTACAAGGTGGCATAAAGCCACTTTGGGAGGCTTAACACCACATTATATACATGGCTTCCACCAATGCAGATTTTTGTGGCAGAGGGACATGCAACGGGTGTTGCTGTGGGCTTAGCCATGCAAAACCCATTGCATTTTGCACTGCCTGAGATTTACAATGGAATGTAGACCTGAGGCAGTACCAAAATAATGATGTTAGCCCAGGTGTGTGATTTGCATGACATAACAAGGAGACATCTGAGTCTTTTGCCTGGTTTTTGCCTATATTTTGTGTGCTGCACTTTACAACTTACATAGTAGGAGCAAGGAGACTTTACTATTTGTGTATGTGCAGGGAACAAGACTTCCCGCACATAAATATCCAAACATACACGCATCTACACTAGCGCTACAGAATAAATATGATTAGACATTATCCTATTGCATACAGTATTTATCTGTATTTTAGTTATGACGCAGCTCAACACAACTACATTGCTTGAGGCACCATGCTGCCCAATTTGTTTTGGTACATAGGCCCCTCAGTGTAGAGACTTCAAACGATACACATAGTTCAAACATTCCATGCCTCAGACACTGATTCAAGACATTTTATATCTAGGGTAAATTTGTTAGGATGTGAAATAATTGTATTGATTGTACTGTGCAGTACACAGGAGACTAACCACATGAGAGATCCCAAACTACTGGAAGTCCCGAAAGAGTCCAAGGGGGAGCAACATGTCATGAGACATGTTTAGAAGTAGAGTGCATCAGTAAGGAGGTTATTGCATTGCCAACATGTAGGAATTGGCCACAATGACAGTTCACATGTGTGATTGGTCAACAGTAGGAGAGTGAAGGGTGGTCATTTATGGATGTTGTACCACTGGCATGATCTTCAGTACAGAGCGGAAGAGAAACTGTCCATGTGTCACAGACTGTAGCTCCCTGGTGGTTTTTCAGGTGAATGATGTTCCTTCCACATCTGTATGCTCTGATGTGTGGGGTGCCTCCCACGTTCCTTGGGTGGTGCTGGTGTTGGAGGGAGGAACACACACATCAGGGGCTGGATATGTGGATTCAAAGGTCCTGGTAGCTGTTATCTGTGGATAGATTAAAGGCATCACTGCAGCAATGAGATACTGCTGGTTTAGTACCACAGCAGCCAGATTGTCACTGAGGGAGCCCAGAATCCGCTGCATGGACTCCAGGATAATTTGGATAGCCCCCAGCCTGTTGTCAATCACATTGGTGCCACTTTGTGGGAGAGCAATTATTCAAGCCTCTGCCTCCGGACAGTAGCTTTTTTGGCCAGGGACTGCTGGAGTCCATGTAGGAGAGAATGGGTGCCTCTGATGGCAGCAGAATTGTTCCTATTCAGACTGAGGTATCTCTAGACTCCTGCTAGGCTGCCCACCATGGTCTCCATCCCCACCTGCACCTGCTGTGACAGCTCCCGCTGGACTCCTACTGCTGCATTTTGGAAGATGATGTCTGGGTCCTGGGAGTACAGGGCCACTGTGAATGAGGTGGTAGGTGGTGTATGTTGTCTGTGGGGTGGTTCATTTAGAGACACCACAACGCTTGGTGTCCTCCTTGTGACCTGAGATGGTGGCTGAATGGCACCCAGGATCTGCTTGCAGCCGCTATGCAGCATGAATGCAAGGGTTCCTGTATTGTAGGACTGAGTGTGGTTGTGCATGAAGGAGCACCCTTCCAAACAATCCCATACATGAGAGGTGGTCGCATCATACTATGGGTGGTTCAGGATACAACACAGATGATAAGAGGTGACAAGGATAATGCATGTGGAAAGCTCTCCCCTTTGCATCATTGTTACAAACACTAGGTTGGCATAAAAATCTGACACATTGGGAAACATGTCAATGTGTGAAAGCATCAGGTTCCTTCACTGTCTTAGGGGTGGGTTTGTAGTTTTACAACATATGACTAACATTGTTATAGGCCCACTTTATTCATCTTTCAATGTGCGTTGCAATCAGCAACAGACATTGGAAGTGGCAGACAGCATTTCTGATTGTTGATGTTGCAGGATGTGTCCCTTCCCGCAAAAGTGTAATCAGACCTGCAATACAGGCACCCCTACACCATGCTCAATGTGTGCCAGTGTTGGTGTTAGGCAGCAGTTAGTGTCCCATGACCAAGCTTAGTACAGTGATGCATTGCATGTTAGTGACAACTACACATCCCAGCACATTCAAGATGATGAGGCATAGCACAGCAGGCTGGACTGCTGTACTGCACTGCATGATGTAATTATGCATGGTTGACAGTTGGTCACATTTCCCAGACACTGACTGCACACTGCCCTACAGAGCATACTTTCTATGTTACACTCCAGTAGGGCAGAGTGCCAGTCCATATTTCCTAGACCAAGGAAGGCACCTTGTATGGGTTTTGATGGCCTGGTATTATGTGCCTGTTTCATACCTCACACTGCATGTAGTTGTTATTCCACGTGTGATGCTTGGGGTGTTCCCACAAAACACACATGTAACTCACCCAACTTCTGCGGGCTTCTTAGATATTCAGATCTAGGAATCCTGCAGTTTCATACATCACCTCAGGGTTTGTATGGTAGTGATATGGGGCAGAGTGCTATCTTTGTTTGTCCCAGTAATGTCATGTTTCTTTATGTGCTGCTGTAGGAAGCTGGCTCTGTATATACTACATCAAAGTGAGATATAGGCCCTCACTATAACATTGGCAGTAAAGGCCGCTTACCACTGTGGTGTTGGCTGCCAACATTCTGTCACGGAGGTGAACATCCGTTTGCCAAATTATGACACACACACTAAAGGCACCCCTGTTTCACTGATGAGGAGTTTCAGGTCATGGTGGAGGAAATAGTTAGGGTAGAGCCACAGCTGTTTGGAGCACAGGTACAGCAAATATCCATAGCAAGGAAGATGGAGCTATGGCGGAGAGTTGTGGACCAGGTGAACTCTGTGGGGCAGTATCCACAAACAAGGGACGACATCAGGAAGAGATGGAACAACCTACAGGGGAGGGTACGTTCCATGGCAGCAAGGCACCAGCTCACCATCCAGAGGACTGGCAGTGAACCCCCACCTCCTCCCCAACAGCTGACAGCATGAGAGGAGCAAGTCTTGGCAATACTGCATCCTGAGGGACTCACTGGAGTTGGTTCCTGGGGTCAGTGGCAGTGGGCCTACCGTTTAGGGGACACAGGCACAGGGGGACAGGGACAATTGGAAGACAGCTGTGCACCAGTGGGAGGACAGGCTCAGGGAACCGACTGCCCTGGAGGCACTCACTAATGTCATGGGGGCCTACCAGCAATCCCAGGACAAGATGGGCCAGATCATGCAGGAGAACCAGCGGCTGCAGGAGGTACACTATCAGGAGATAGGGAAAGATTTGCAGGCCCTCAAAACCACAAAGGTCTCCATAGAAGGGGTGCTGGTTGATATGACCAACATCATGAGGGAATATACAGTAAACCAGCGGGCCCCTTCCATTAGCCAGTCAACTGAACAGCCCACCACATCTGCTGTAGCTAGTGGACAGGAGACCCTGCCACAGGACCCACAGGCCACCAGCTCCCCTCCCCCTGCAGAAGGTGAACCACCATGCAAACGTTCCCTGCAACCCAGACAGATGCCAGCGACACTTGCCAAGACCAAGACCACCTCCAGGAAATGAGAGCCTCCTAAATGTCCCCCATGTGTCCCATCCTCTCACCTTGTCCACTTTGAACTGCCTTTGCTCCCCTTCCTATAGCCCCTTGAACACTGGACCTGTGTTGCAAACAGACTGGACCAATACCCTGGACTTACCTCTACCTTCACCCCATTCCATTGCACTATTCCGTCTATAAATGTCACTATAATAAACACAGTTGATCACAACTTGAGTGATAGTGTTTTATGTGATGAAAATGTGCAATAATGGTAACATTTATATCTTGTGCACCATTATGACCTGTAGCTATCCGTATTCATTACATCAGTACAACAACATCTGCAAAATGAGAAGGCATGGGTGACATTCATTTGAGATGCAAAGAAAGTGAATGCCATCCTGCTACAGCCACACTGAAAACATAAATAATCAGAGGAATGGTCAGTTCCACTCTCTCATCTTTGTGTCATTGGAAGTACAGACGTATAACTGATGTTCTGTTTTCCACATCCTCATCCTCTGCCTCCTCATCCTCACTGTCCTCAGGGTTCATTGCTGCCACAGGGGCATTTCCAATCTCCTCCTCCTGAAGATAAGGCACATGTCGTCTGAGGGCCAGGCTGCGCAACATGCAGCACGCTACAACTATCTGGCATACCTTCTCAGGGGAGTAACACAGGGATCCACCTGTCAGATGGAGGCATCTGAACCTGGCCTTCAGGCTGGCAAAGGTACGTTCTATGATCTGCCTGCTTCGCCCATGTGTATCACTATACCGATTCTCAGCCCCTGTCCTGACATTCCTCACAGGGGTCAGGAGCCACGATAGGTTTGGGTAGCAGAGTCACCTGCAAGTATTGAGGGACAAACATTAGCCTTACACAATGGTATGGGGATAACTCCTGAAGGCATACACTAACATACATTGGGCGGGGACTCTGGCTCACCTATTAGCCACACCCTGTGCCTCCGTAGTTGTGTCTTCACATTTGGGATGCTGCTATTCCTCAGGACAAAGTCGTCATGCACTGACCCAGGATACTTGGCAGTGATGTTGGAGATGTACTAGTCTGCCAGGCACACCATTTGCACATTGAGTGAGTGGAAACTCTTCAGATTCCTATGCATCTGCTCATTGTGCCGGGGGGGACAAGCACAACCTGTATTCTGTCAATCGCCCCAATATTATTTGGCATATGCCCCATTGCATAAAATCCTACCTTCACAGTGGCCAAATCTTCAACTTGAGGGAGGGAGAGCGATGTAGCTGCGCATATGTTTGACTAAGGCAGACAAAACCCTTGCCAGCACGATTGAGAACATTGGCTGTGACATTCCTGCTGCCAAGCCCACTGTCACTTGGAAAGAACCAGTTGCCAGGAAATGGAGCACTGATAGAACTTGCACAAGAGGGGGGATCCCAGTGGGATGACGGATACCTGATATCAGTTCAGGCTCCAATTGTGCACACAGCTCTGTGATTGTCGCCCTGTCCAGTCTATAGGTGAGTATTATGTGCCTGTCCTCCAGTGTAGCCAAGTCCACAAGGGGTCTGTACACGGGGTCTTGTCTCCTCATCCTATTCTGCTGCAGTGGTAGGTATCTAAGGGACACAAGAGTGAGTAGAGTGTCACAAATTGAACAATGGAACCACGACCTCAGTATACATAGAGCATTTATGTGATGGAACAATGTGAATGGCAATGTATGTGCAATTTACAGAAATGATGCAGTTTCTAATTTCTGAATGTTGTCAACCACCATAAAATGGCGACCGCCTATCCTGTAAGTATGGAAAGTGAGGTAACTCCACCGGCATTTGGCTTCATGGCGGATGGCAGTTTTTTACAGCTGTGCTTTTCCTCATTGGCTAAAATGGGGCTCTATGTAGGACAATGGCTAATGAGGAAATGACCGCCATTTTCTGTCTAAAACCTCACTTGATTCCTGACTTTCCACAGGACAACACCTCCACTGCGTGTGCAGCTGTGACCTGTTTCTGAATCCTGCCATGGCCTGTGTGACCGGGGAAAGGGCCCATTCCTTCACTTCGGAGGAGTTAGAGTGCTTGGTGCTTGGGGTCCCACCCCTGTATGGGCCTCCAGACCAACAGATGAGTACACCATGGGCACGATGCATGTGACAAGGTTGCATGGAAATGCGTATGCTAGAAGCATGTCAGTAGGGTGGGGGGTATGTCTGGTGGCTGTCTAGATGGTGGGCGCCGGATGATGTGTGTGCCAATGGAGATGGAAATGGTATTTGAGGGCCATATGTGTGACAGTCTGCATTGTATGGTTAATGGTGTCCTCCTATCTGTATTACCTCTGCAGGTCAGTGCCCATCAGAAGAAGGGATTGTGGTGTGCCATTACCAAAGACATGTGGACTCTGGGGGTCTATAGTATGCGAGCACCCACTGTAGGAGAAGGTGGGAGGACCTGAGACGCTGGGCCCGGAAGACCACGGATGCCCAGCTTGGGATGGCCTCCCAACAAGGGTAGGGTGCCCATCAGAAACTGAACCCTCTGATGGCCAGCATACTGGCGGTGGCCTATCCAGAGCTGGATGGGTGGTTGAGGACAGCAAAGCATCCACAATGGGAGTGAGTACAGTGAGCATGACAACAATTATTGTTGGGTGGCATTGGCTTCTGGTGGTGGGTTTCACTAATGGGTGCCCCTTAATGCCAGCTCAGCCATTGCTGCGTGATCCAGCTGAAGGTAAATGGGTGCGTGGCAAAATCTAGTAACCTATCCAGGTTGCATTCCATGTCAGGCAGGGCTAAGTGGGTCCCAGGAGGGGTGCAGTTGGCAGTGGTTGGCGCTCATTTTGTTGTGGCACCTAGCCAATGGAATGCCAGTGCGATGCACAATGCACAATCCTGATCCCTGTGTGTGATGGTAATATGTATGCCAACTGTGGTGTTTGTGCTGTAATTGACCCAGTGCCCCCTCTATCTCTTCCCCCCATTTTCTTATGTCATCCTGCCCATGTGTGCATTAGCATCATCTGGTGGAGGAGCAGTGGCATCAGAGACTGAGGGAGCTGCATCCCACAGGACCCAGGACTCAGAGTCCACCAACACCGAGGGGACCAGTGGGACGGAGGGCGAGGGGAGCACCACGGTAGAGACAGGAGGTGACAACACAGACTCTGATTCCTCCTCAGATGGAAGCTCCCTGGTGGTGGCGGACACCTCTGGAACCACCCCAGCTCCAGGTACAGCTGCCACACCCTGTACCAGCACCGCCCTCCCAGGATTTAAGACTTTTATTCTTTAAAAATTCATAACTAAAGTTCTGTATGTTGGATTTTTTGTCATTTTTGTCTTGTTTTGTTTAGATAAATATTACCTATTTTTCTAAACCTGTGTTGTGTCATTTTGTAGTGTTTTCACTGAGTTACTCTGTGAGTTGGTACAAATACTTTACACATTGTTTCAGAAGTTAAGCCTGCCTGCTCATGCCAAGCTACCAAGAGGGTGAGCGGGGGTTACCTGAGGGTGATTCTCCTTATCCTGACTAGAGTGAGGGTCCTTGCTTGGACAGGGGGTAACCTGTCTGCCAACCAAAGACCCCATTTCTAACAATAACCTAACTGGCATAGTTGCTGACTGGCTCAATCCAGCCTGCCTCTTCCAGAAAGCCAATATACAAACCTAGGGGAGAGTCCTGGCTCTCTGGTTTGTAAAACAATGCCCTTACTGGACGGAGGAGCTAACATTCCATCCCTGAGGAATGTGCAACACCTTGGCAGTGAGCTTCAAAGGGCTACTACCCCCGAAAATCAAGCCTCCAGACCAGCTGCTAGCAGCAGATGGCTTCCCCCTTTGCACACTCCCACTTTTGACAGGAGCAAGGGTGGGAAACCATGGAAACTGAGCCTGCAACACCTTAGGGGCTTGCAGGCGAAGTGGGCCCTCTATTTCATTTTCCTCCATGTTGGATGATAGGAAAATAGCCAATGTGGTTTAAGGAAGTGACCCATCCCCGCAGGAAGTGGCCAGTGTAGTGGGTGTAGCTACCATAGGGTTAGTGTCCCATTGGACACTGCCGGGTTCCCCCTAAAACACCCACTAAATTCAGTATTTAGTGTGCTCCACTAGACCAAGAAACTAAATTCATCTGCAAGAAAATAAGACAGCACCAAAGAACCCGACAGGATGAGAACAGAGAACCTGCTGCACCAGAAGAGGCTCCAAGACCCCTGATTGCTGCACCAGAGTCCCAACAATCACCGCTCCAGAGGTGCTGACCACTGGACCAACCTCAAAAGACCCTGACGACTTCCAGGCTTCGCAAATAGCCTAAGATCTCCCTCCTGAGTTGAGGCACCACTCAAGAAACTGAAGAAACCTGGAAGGAATCAGCAAACCGGTGAGGGACACTTCACCAACTGGACAATATCTCTGCAACCAGAAGCTGCAGCTGGACCAACAACAGCCAGGATGAGACCTGGGAATGTGCCAACTTTAGTGGCCCAGCGACCTCCATGGCCATGTTGTGTCAATACCCCTGGTACTGGTCAATGCACATCGAACAACCCCAAAAACAGCTCACCCAGAGCTGCAACTGGGCCAGGAAGAAGCCCCAGTCAAGGGACTTCAGTGACATCCTGGACCCCCACCATAGTGCCCATGATGTCCTGCAAGACCCATGGAAGAAGACTTGCTTCCAGCTCCAAAGGATCAATTTGCGCACAGCGTCCTAGACCTTCAAAACTCCCTGCATCTGGCTGCTCTGAGCCTTACATTGCGGGATCTGCTTTGTTCCCCAGGTCCCCAACCCCTTGCAACCTCAGCAGCCCAAGGGGACCCCATGGCACCATTTATAAATCTGCAAACCAGTTCTTTTTCCAAGTGGCCCCTCCAAGTGGCCCTGTGGCTGTTCCAAGAGACTTTCCAAGGCTCATCTAGCCGGAACCTGGAGCCACCTGAGGCTCTCCAACTGGCATAGGGTGCCTATAAATTGCTGCGACCATCCTCTAAAAGAAAAGACTGGTAACGCAACTGGATGTTTTTTAATGCATTTTTAAAGGTGAATGTGCATGGATTCCACTGGTGTGTAATTACGCACAGAAAGACTAACTTTATTAAAACTTTGAAAAATCATATCTCAAAAAGTACTTAAAGTATCCTAAAGATCTTGGTCTTAAAATCTATATAAAAGTCTGAAGTATTTTTATAAAATCTGGTCTCGAGTTATTCATTGAGTGTGTGTGGTGCATGATTGGATTTGTGAGTACAACAAATGCTTAGCACATCTCCTGGATTAGCCTAACTGCTCCACCAGCTACCCTAAAAATTGGAGCATTAGGTGATCTAATTTTTACCTCTGGAAACCAACGTGTGGTTGCCTCGACACCCTGCAGAGTGTGCCTAGTTTTGCACGTTATATAGAGGGGCAACCTCCTTCAATGACATCACAGACACCGAAGGACCCAGTGGCCCGGAGAGTGAGGCGAGGACCACGGAGGAGACTGGATCTACTACATTTTCTTCTGAATCCTCCTCCAGTGGCCATTCCCTAGTGGTGGCGAACCCATCTGGGACCACCCCAGTACCATCTCTGTCCGCCACCCCTCTTCTATCACTGTTCCCCCTGTTTCTCTCCACACAGTTGGCCATGCCTACCCATCCAAGAGTGTGGGTGTCTCCTTTGCCACAGGCACTTCTGCTCCAGCCTCTATTAGCCCTGTTGCCCTCAGTGAGGAGGATATCGAATAACATCCACTGACTGGCAACTCCAATCTAACAGAGCAATGTGTTCTGGAGGGCATTTATGGTTCACTGGCTGGCTTACAGAGATGTTTTCAGGCTCTGGCCTCCACACTGGCGACATCCAGTCACCTCTTTTCTAGACAGAATCCCCCCTTTCTCGACCAAGCCAAAGCACACAAACAGACTTGCATCCATCCACCTCAACAGACAAGGGACTAGCACATAAACATAAGCACCACAGGACAGTCATGACCTGCCCTGACACCGCCATCCCCTACAACATCAAAGACACAGCACCTGACATACCTGCAGACACCACACCAACATTCACTGATTCAGCCATCACACCTATCCTACCCACAGACAGCACCCCAGCAGACCCTCAGACATTCACCCACTCACCACACCTGCAGACACTACAACCACAGACACTCCTACATGCAGCACATCTACCATATCTGCAGTCACCACCCCACAGGCAGCCACCCACCCACCCCGCAGAAACCTCCACCTCCCTCAGTCCAAGACACATAAACACCCCCACTCACCTACCCAACAGACACCCACCACCCACAAGCACACCTCCCACAAATACACTCCCAAAACATCCACACCTAAAAATCAAACACCCACTCCTTCACCCTCCACACCCAAACCCCCTTCTGATGATCGTCTCCGTGTGTCCAACAAAGTTTCCCTTGGTGACCTTGACATTTTCCCTCCTCTTCCCCAGGGACAACCCTAATAGGTCTGTTACCCTCTCAAGGCCATCCCTTCCACCTCCAAGGCCTACACTACCCCCTGCCAGCACCCATGCCCCTCCCACCACCAAAAAGAAGTCCTCCCCTCCCAACAAAGTCCAGCCCCCACCTAAATCCGAAGCTTAAATTCTCTCCTCCAAAGCGTAAGCCCAAACCCCTCCCTCCCTCATGACCCCCATGAATCTCTGAGATGCCTGCCTCCTTGTTGCCCCTACCTGGGGAGGTTACATGGCAGTCAGGAGTCAAATGGGGCACCATTTTCTGCCTTTGGTGCTATTATAAGGATTGGCCAATGGCCTTGTACATATATATTCATTGCCTATTTTCCCCCAATTCAAGCCTACCAGTTGTTGGTGTTATTGGTTACATCTTTGTCCTGCATTTCCTTTCCTAGGTTTGAGTTGTTCCTGGCTGACATTGGTTGTCAAACAGTATTTGCGTGTGTGTGATGCGTGTGCTTCATGTATTGTTGAGCAGTAAGTAGGGTTGTGTGTAGTGCTGTTGTCCCCCAGGGAAAGGGTGTTTGTTGTGTGATGGGTATGTAGGTGAATTGTTGTTGTCATGGTATTGTGTTGTGTTTGTGGTGACGTGTTTGTTGTTGTGCTGTGTGGCTTTGTGTGTTTGGACTGTTTAAGTCTGCATGTATTGTTCATGGCATTATAGGTTTGATGTACTGTGTGTGTGTGTGTGCTGTGTGTGTTGATTGCTAGGTTGTAAGATGGTCTTATAGTGTGTGTTCCATCACAGATGATTGTGCATTGTATTGTATGTGTGTCAGGTCCCTGGCCAGTGTTGGTTGTGAGTGTGTGACATGTGTTTATATTTGTGCAGTTGTTATGCAGTTGTATCAAGTTCGTATGTTGTATGTTAATCTGTGAGCCTAGGCCTGTGCTGTGTTGCCGTGCGTAACTGTGTGGTAAAGATGTGTGGTGTGTGCTGGCTGCAGTGTGTGTGCTGTGTATGTGTGGGTGTCCTTGATGCATTATGTGAGCTTGTGTATCACTGTACTGTTACATGTGAGTGCAGCCCTCGCACCCCTCTTCCTATGGTATGTTATGTAAATGTACAGTTTATTACAATTGGCAACTGTAACGGATGTGTGTGTGTACTTATGGCTGTTGTTGACACTGATGATTCTGTTGTCTTTCTGTGAGCAGGAGCAGCGGGATGATGTCTACTTGTGGTTCCATGATGGTTCTGGACGTGTATGGCTTCCTGGAAGTGAGTGTCTCCTTTTTAACTGTTTGTTTCCGCCTGGTGTTCCGTGGTGGTTCGCTAGAAGCAGTTATATTCGTGGTGTGCAACGTCATAATGGGTCTGGCGGAAACATGGTCTCCGCCAGACTGTTGGTGCCTACAATTGATCTCGGCGGTCTGTCCTGCCTGGTGGCGCCGGCAGTGCTTTGCAGGTTTTCTTTGTCCACCACCGCCAAACACCTAATTTGGCAGTCTTCTCTGCCAGCCTGTTGGCAGTCGGACTGCCACTGCCAACATTGCTGTCACAGGACCGTCCTCACTCTGATCTATTGAAAGTCATCCTCTGAGCCAAAGTTTTGTCTCCGTCATGGTGTCCCTCTGCAGCTAGGCAGGTAGAAGGGACAGGTGCAGCCCATGGGAGGATGCCTCCACCATGTGCTGCACTGGGGCTCCACTCCCCGCCCTGCGCCAGTGGGTGCAAGGATGGAGGGATGATCTCAGCACGTTGACGATATGGCCAAAGCGAGTACCAGTGGAGTTATTGGAGGTAAGAAGCCAGTCAGTGGCTCGAGGAAGGAGCCTCCTTAGTGCTCATCTCGTCAACAACTAGTGCCTAGACACCCTGATCACAAGGTTAGCTCCAACCGTCTGGTCACCAGTCTAGCTGACCAGATAACCAGCCGGTGGCTGGCTGACCAGATGACTGGTAGGCCAACTGGTGCAGCTAACTCTAAACTGTGTCTATCCCAGTTTCTGTACCAGCTCCGGTGATCCCTGTAAGAGGCAGGCAAAACCATGGCTTTTGCCATGAAGCCCCTGTGCTCACAGGCCAGGGCTCCAGGTACCAGGAAGGACTGCCTTCCCTACCCAGGCCCAGGGTGGCATGGTACATGGAGGAGTCTGGGTCATCCACGAGCTGAATAGCTGCCATAATCCCCTGTGAGAGGCCAGTCCCTGCAGGCTAGTGGTGCAAGCCAGCAGTCAGAGCCTCCTGCCATGGCAGCCCACCTGCAAGGACTTGCCAGGTGTCAAGATAACCACCAGTTAGCTTGTCAGCTTTGTGCAGGCAAAAAGAACATTTCATTCTCAAGGTCGATCTGGCCAGTGAACTAGTATGGGTGTGCCAAATCAGCAAACCACACCACCAGCCTAGCCTACCTAATTTGAGTTACTCCCAGTCCGACTAAACTGCCTAACTAATAAATAACACGTTGCGTGTAGAATATGTGTATGCTAAAAAAACTGTTAATAATTTCAGTTAAGAATGATAAAACCTTGGCAACATTAGAACCTTGGGTGCCCTCTTTTGTGAAGTGTGGTGTTAACAGGTCTGAAAATGCAAACAAGAAACATGAGGGCTCATGCTTTATTGAATGGCCTTTTTACTACTTTTACAAAATTAGTCAATGAGTTATTTCACAGTTTATGAAACAGCGTGATAAGTGGGTGCCACTATTGATACACATTAAGCTGTTTATTCTTCAATAAAGTAGAATTCGACTAACAGTATTCCCTGCAATGTTGATGGAATAAATCTAAATAGATTACATTAGTTTCTTGGAACTTGAGATATGTAAATGTGTCAGAGTTTATTTTTTTTCTCCTATGCAATCTTTCTAATCAAGGTAAAGGTAGAGTGTTCTTTGTTTTTTTCTGTCGGCTTGAAGGCATGCAGGACCTCAAAATGCAATTCTCTTTATATGGTAATATGAAGTGTCCAAGAAACAATGAGCGCTGTGAGTACTTACTTATGACAAACTGTGTGAAAAATGGTAATAACAATAAGGCTTCACAGCATCTATTTCAATAATGTTCCCGGATGCCAAAACGCCATTTATTTGTTGCAAGTACCGAAAATTACTTTGAGAATTACATACTTCGCCTAAAAACCTGACTTATGATCGATACATAAACGGAATAAAGCAATAGGTAGAAGTGAATTGCACTGTAGATTGCCAGATCTGAATCACCTACGGTGAATTTAGTTTTTGCGTTTTGTAACAATGCACCAGTTTTAAACGAGCATTTTGGAGATCAGCTGATAAAAAAAGTGCAGCTTTTCACTAGTCACTGGGTACTAATGACGTATCATAGTTCCACAGCAGCAGTGGAAACAGCCTAGAATCAGTACATGCATGTGTCTCTAGGGGACTTTCAGCGGCCATGTACTAAGGCGTGGTGACACCGATCATAGTATTGATGACCTAGAGTCATAACTGCGACGTCACCAGATGATTATGAATTCTAACATATGGAATGGAAAGAACACTGGAAAGGGAGGTACAGTGCATGTTTGTAAGTTTCCAAAATTCAGGCTCATTTTCTGAGCATATTTCCACCTGTTTTTTTGCATTCTCTTTTCCACCTAAAATGAAAATCAGACTATAAATTATACCAGTATGCCATTTCTCAAAATTATCCGCCAATCGCTGGACAAATTTACCATGAATGGTGCAATTTATGGTAATTCTCAGTACACATTTACCACAAATTCACAGGGACAATAGATTGTGAGTAGATGTTTAAGATGCTTTTGTATAAATGCATCCTGGTGCCAGAAATTGGATTTGCATTTACATAATTAGGCATGTAAATTACACAAATTTCACACACTCCTGCTTTTAAATGGTAAATAGGCTCAGAAGGGCCAGGTGGTCTAGTAGTTTGCCATGTTAGTCAGGTCGTTGCAGACATTTTACTGTTACGAAGATATTAAAAAATGTTCAGTTATTTTGTTAAGTTTTACTTATTGTCTATGCCCATACGAGGTGTGTACGTAACTTTCGTAATTTGCCGTAAACACCCGTCAAAGATTACAGCAAAATTACGAGAGAATATACAGAATTGCGGAAGGGGCGTATCCGAGCATTTAGCAATATTTTCTCAGCTCAAAATGCTCACTTCAATCCAAAATAGACCTGAGGATGCATATCGCACTAAGAATACATTGATAAACGCAACAGAGCGTGAACAGTAGCAGACGCTCACTAAAATGAGTGTTCCTGAGCTTCTGCAGTAGGGTTTGTGTCAAAGTTCTCATAATGACGCAAATGGTTGTAATTGTGATATTTTTGGTAAATTTTCATGGATAGAGTAATATGAAATTACCAAACTTACTCTGAAGGAAAGTACCATCTTGCCTGGCATGTTACCCCCATTTTTACTATATGTATTTTTTTTTTTTTGCCTATGTGTCACTGGGATCCTGCTAGTCAGGACCCCAGTGCTCATAAAGTATGCCCTGTATGTGTTCCCTGTGTGGTGCCTAACTGTATCACTGAGGCTCTGCTAACCAGAACCTCAGTGTTTATGCTCTCTCTGCTTTTAAAATTGTCACTGCAGGCTAGTGACTAATGTTACCAATTCTCATTGGCACACTGGAACACCCTTATAATTCCCTTGTATATTGTTCCTAGGTACTCAGGGTATTGGGGTTCCAGGAGATCCCTATGGGCTGCAGCATTTCTTTTGCTACCCATAGGGAGCTCAGACAATTCTTACACAGGACTGCCACTGCAACCTGAGTGAAATAATGTCCACATTATTTCACAGCCATTTTACACTGCACTTAAGTAACTTATAAGTCACCTATATGTCTAACCCTCACTTGGTGAAGGTTAGGTGCAAAGTTACTTAGTGTGTGGGCACCCTAGCACTAGCAAAGGTGCCCCCACATTGTTCAGGGAAAATTCCCCGGACTTTGTGAGTGCGGGGAAACCATTACATGCGTGCACTACATATAGGTCACTACCTATATGTAGCTTCACAATGGTAACTCCGAACATGGCCATGTAACATGTCTAGGATCATGGAATTGTCACCCCAATACCATTCTGGTATTGGGGGAACAATTCCATGCATCCCCGGGTCTCCAGCAGAGAGCCCGGGTACTGCCAAACTAACTTTCCGGGGTCTCCACTGCAGCTACTGCTGCTGCCAACCCCTCAGACAGGTTTCTGCCCCCCTGGGACCTGGGCAGCCTGGTTCCAGGAAGGCAGAACAAATGATTTCCTCTGAGAGAGGGTGTTACATCCTCTCCCTTTAGAAATAGGTGTGAATGGCCTGGGAGGAGTAGCCTCTCCTGGCCTCTGGAAATGCTTTGAAGGGCACAGATGGTGCCCTCTCTGCATAAGCCAGTCTACACCGGTTCAAGGATCCCCCCAGCCGTGCTCTGGCGCAAAACTGGACAAAGGAAAGGGGAGTGACCACTCCCCTGACCAGCACCTCCCAGGGGAGGTGCACAGAGCTCCTCCAGTGTGTCCCAGACCTCTGCCATCTTGGATGCAGAGGTGTGAGGGCACAATGGACAGCTCTGAGTGGCCAGTGCCAGTAGATGACGTCAGAGACCCCTCTTGATAGGTGCTTACCTTTCTCTGTAGCCAATCCTCCTCCTTGGGCTATTTAGGGTTTCTCCTGTGGGTATCTCACCAGATAACAAATGCAAGAGCTCACCAGAGTTCCTCTGCACTTCCCTCTTTGACTTCTGCCAAGGATCAACCGCTGACTGCTCCAGGACGCCTGCAAAACTGCAACAAAGTAGCAAGAAGACTAACAGCAACATTGTAGTGCCTCATCCTGCCGGCTTTCTTGACTGTTTCCTGGTGGTGCATGCTCTGAGGGCTGTCTGCCTTCACCCTGCACTGGAAGCCAAGAAGAAATCTCCTGTGGGTCGACGGAATCTTCCACCTGCTAACGCAGACACCAAACTTCTGCTTCACCGGTCCTTTGGTTCCCCTCTCATCCTGACCAGCGTGGTCCCTGGAACACAGGAGCTGGGTCCAAGTGTCTTCGACAGTCCAATGGCCCTTCTGTCCAAATTTGGTGGAGGTAAGTCCTTGCCTCCCCACGCCAGACAGTAATCTTGTGTACTGTGTGAACTGCAGCTGCTCGGGCTTCTGTGCCCTTTTGCAAGACTTCCCTTGTGCACAGCCTAGCCCACGTCCCCAGCACTCGGTCCTGCATTGCCCAACTCGCTGAGTTGGACTCCGTTGTGGGACCCTCTTTTGTGACTTTGAGTTGACCGTTGTCCTCAGATCTTCTAAGTGCCTGTTCAGGTGCTTCTGCGGGTGCTGCCTACTTTTGCGATGGCTCTCTGTGTTGCTGAGCGCCCCCTCTGTCTCCTCCTCCAAGGGGCGACCTCTTGGTCCTTCCTGGGCCCTAGCAGCACCCACAATCCTCAACCGTGACTCTTGCAGTTAGCAAGGCTTGTTTGCGGTCTTTCTGCGTGGAAACAACTCTGCATCCTCCTGCACGCCGTGGGACATCTTCTGATCAAAGGAGAAGTTCCTGGCACCTTCGGTTGTTGCAGAATCTTTGGCTTCTTCCACCTGGAGGCAGCCCTTTTGCACCTTCAGCCAGGGTTTAGTGGGCTCCTGTCCCCCCTGGACACTTGCGTGACTCTTGGACTTGGTCCCCTTCCTTTACAGGTCCTCAGGTCCAGGAATCCGTCCTCAGTGTTTTGCAGTCAGTTGTTGTCCTTGCAGAATCCCCTATCTCGACTTTACTGTCTAGGTGTAGTAGGGTAAATTCACTCCTACTTTTCAGGGTCTTGGGGTGGGGTATCTTGGACACCCTTAGTGTTTTCTTACACTCCCAGTGACCGTCTACACACTACACTAGGCCTGGGGTCCATTCGTGGTTTGCATTCCACTTTTGGAGAATATGGTTTGTGTTGCCCCTCGGCCAATTTTCCCTATTGCACACTATTGTGATTCTACATTGTTTGCACTACTTTTCTCACTGTTACTTACCTGATTTTGGTTTGTGTGCATATATTTTATGTATATTACTTACCTCCTAATGGAGTATATCCTCTGAGATACGTTTGGGATATCGTCACTAAAATAAAGTACCTTTATGTTTAGTAACTCTGAGTATTGTGTTTTCTTATGATATAGTGCTTTATGATATAAGTGGTATAGTAGGGGCTTTGCATGTCTCCTAGTTCAGCCTAAGCTGCTCTGCTATAGCTACCTCTATCAGCCTAAGATGCTAGAACACCTCTAATCTACTAATAAGGGATAACTGGACCTGGCACAAGGTGTAAGTACCATAAGGTACCCACTATAAACCAGGCCATCCTCCTACATACTCTGATTAGTCTGGCGTGATGAATATTTTGCCCAGGGATAGCCAAACATCTATGAGGAAATCCACAATTGTAGTTTTGCAAAATCCTGCACTGGGCACTCCTGCGTGACTCTTGGACTTGGTTCCCTTCCTTTACAGGTCCTCAGGTCCAGGAATCCATCTTCAGTCCTTTGCAGTTAGTTGTTGTCTTTGCAGAATCCCCTATCTCGACTTTACTGTCTTTCTGGGGTAGTGAGGTAACTTTACTCCTACTTTTCAGGGTCTTGGGGTGGGGTATCTTGGACACCCTTAGTGTTTTCTTACACTCCCAGCAACCATCTACAAACTACACTAGGCCTGGAGTCCATTCGTGGTTCGCATTCCACTTTTGAAGTATATGGTTTGTGTTGCCCCTAGGCCTATTGTCTCCTATTGCATTCTATTGTGTTATACAGTGTTTGCACTACTTTTCTAACTGTTTACTTACCTGATTTTGGTTCATGTGTATATTTTGTGTATATTACTTACCTCCTAATGGAGTATATCCTCTGAGATACTTTTGGCAGATTGTCAATAAAATAAAGCATCTTTATTTTTAGTAACTCTGAGTATTGTGTTTCTTATGATATAGTGCTATATTGTCAACACCAGGACAATGCGCGCTCCACGGACAAAATAATGCAAGGAAACAAAACTTGTGCAATGTAATAAATCATGCATTGTGTGTTGATATTGCATATTAACTTTTTGCATTTCAGGTATTTATATTGATATGTCTTTAATACTGTTTGCAATGTATTGTTCATTTTCAAGCCTTTCCTGCAGCCTGACTAGGTGTGGCTGGGTGTGGCAGTAGGCGGGGCTTGGGTCTATTTAAGGAACCCAGCCCAGCTCCACATGCTCACTATTCAGAGGTCACGGTGCAGAGCAGCAGCAGTTTACAGGGCTCCTGTTCCGGAGGCCTACTTGGATATTTCCAGGCCCTGTCCTCATCAACTTGGTGATCCTCAAGCAGGGCGGTAAGGCGGAAGTCGGGTTAGGCCCCTAACTCCGATTCTTGAGATTTTTCGAGTTTTGGTCTTTGGATTAAATCGCGTGTGCAATTGTTTCTTGGCATTTGAATTTCGATGGTTGAATCAGCAGCAGTGTGCGCGATTCATTCTTGGCCTTTAAGCCTTGCATTTCAGATCGGCAGAGTGTGCAATCATTTCCTGACATTTGAATCCTGATGGTTGAATCGGCAGCAGTGTGCACAATTCATTCTTGGCCTTTAACCCTTGGATTTCAGATCGGCAGAGTGTGCGATCATTTCTTGGCATTTGAATCTTGATGGTTGAATTGGCAGTAGTGTGCACGATTCATTCTTGGACATTAACCATTGCAGTTCATATCGTCAGAGTGAGCGATCATCTCCTGGCATTTGAATCTTGATGGTTGAATCGGCAGCAGTGTGCGTGATTCATTCTTGGCATTTAACCCTTGCCGTTCAGATCGGCAGAGTGCGCAATCATCTTCTGCCATTTGAATCTTGATGGTTGAATCGGCAGCAGTGTGCGCGATTCATTCTTGGCAATTAACCCTTGCAGTTCAGATGGGCAGAGTGCACAATCATTTCCTGGCATTGGAATCTTGATGTACAGTTTAGCAATAAGATGCATAGTAATTTCTGGGCAATTTAATCCTGAAACTCAAATCAAAACAGAGTGTGACTTTACAGTATTATTCATGAATCTTTTGCTGTTCATGTTTTGGGAATTTATGTGTTAATTGACTTTTGTCATGCCACAGTTACTATTCCAACAACTAACTTGAGAGAGTTCCATGGTCTGTGCATAAGGTGTTATTCTGGAAATGCTTAAATGAAAGTTTGCGTAATCCTTCTTTTACTTCCAGATATCCAGATATAAAAAGTCATATTATTGAAAAGATTTTGATCTCTCATGTTATCAAAGTATAGATATTTATTAACAAAGTTCATGAAGATTAATGTGAATAACTTTGCTATTGTGTTCCTAACTCTTGCTTCCACAGGTCTCCTTCCCTGCTGTTCCCAACCAAAAACCCATCCCCCACTTGGCCATTCTTTAACTCTGTCCTATAACGGCTAGTAGAGTTTGGAGCTGCCAAGAGGTGGACATATTGGGAACAGGCACAAACCCTGAGGATCTGGTCTCGCTGACAGAATAGTGAGCCCACAAATTTTTAATCCTCCTTGTTTGTGCTAGGTTTTCAATATGGCCACCTGGGCAATTCCTCTTGTGAGTCGAGATAATCCTTTGCTCTATAACTGGAGAGACTTTGTCCGAGAATTCCAAAGTGTTTTCGACCGAAGAACAGTTACTCTGTCCGCAGAACGAGAACTGTTAGAATTACGACAAGGAAATAAGGATCTTGTCTCTTACTTGGCTAACATTAATCGACTGGTAGCAGAAACGGCCTGGCCTGAGGAAAAGAGATCAGCTCTATTTTATCAGGGACTCAAAGATGAGTTAAAAGACATCCTTGCACAGATTGATCCTCAACCCACAGACTGTCAAGATCTGAAAAATTTTGTTTTAAGGTTAGACCATCGTCTTGCAGAATGACATGGAACACGTAAAAAGACTGCAAAAAGTTCCTGGCGTGTTCATGAGCATAAAGACTCACAAACTCATAGAGACCACAATCATGAACTAATGGAAATAGGAACCATCAGGCGGCCCTTAACAAAAGAGGAGAAAGACCTACGTAGAAAGAACGGACAATGTCTATATTGTGGTCGAAAGGGTCATTTTGTTAAAGAATGTCCAGCAAAACCAAAAGTCAAACAAATCCCTACCAAGAAGGTTGTAGCAAATGCACAGACCACTCAGGAAAACTAGAACACCCAGGATGTAAGGAAGGGTTGCTCTTGGGTGTAACTGTGGACTCTTCACAAGATGCTAAAAAGGTTTTACTTGAGTCCAGGCATTTAAAATTAGATCTAGAAGTACGAGTAAAACAGAATACTTATCTAAAGAAAGCCTTAGTAGATTCTGGAGCTACTGGTAACTTCATCAATGCACATTTGATTCAAACATGGGGGATCCCATGTAAAAAGAAGAAAACACCAGAAATAATACAAGCTGTACATGGAAAACTCCTAGCTGGAGGTCCGGTGACTCTACAGACCTTTCCCTTGTCTGTGATCTGTAAAGGGGGAAATCAAGACACCAAACATGTAGAGAAAATCGTCTTTGATGTAATCCATGCTCCTCAGTATGGAATTATTCTAGGAATGCCATGGTTAAGTTATCGTAACCCTTTAATAAACTGGCAAGAAAGGAAAATCACGTTTTCTTCATTCAGGTAGAAAGAAAAATGTCTCCAAACATCAAGTGTCACAGATTCCCACAAATCCCACATAGCCAAAGCCACTGAAAATGATGTAGCGCTGACTTTGCAGTATTCATCTTTCCTTGATGTTTTTGATGAAAACAAAGCAGGAACCTTCCCTACACACAGACCTTATGACTGTCAAATTGATCTGACTCCTGTGCTATACCCCTAGTTGTCGTGTGCATGCCATGTCTGAACACAAAAATCAATTTCTGAGGAACTATTTAGACCAATTTCTAGCTAATGGATTTATTCGTCCTTCCAAGTCTCCTGCAGCATCTCCTTTTTTTTTGTTCCCAAGGCTAATGGGGATCTTAGGACTTATATAGATTATAGAGGGTTAAACAAAATCACAATAAAGAATAAATACCCATTACCCTTGATCCCTGTCCTGTTGCATCAAGTAAAAAAGGCCCAAATTTACACCAAGTTAGACCTAAGAGGAGCTTACCACTAGTCAGGATGAGAGAAGGCGACGAGTGGAAAACCACCTTTAAAACTAGATATGGTCTATTTGAATACACAGTCATGCCCTTTGGACTTTGTAATGCTCCAGCGGCATTCCAATTCTTTCTGAATGATGTCCTTAAAGAATATCTAGATCTATATGCAATAGTTTATTTAGGTGATATTTTAACCTATTCTGATAACGAAGTCGAACATGTACAACATGTCAAAACTATTCTCACAGACCATCGGAAACATCATTTATATTACAAATTGAGCAAATGTGAATTTCATGTTACCACCGTTGAATTTTTAGGGGTCATCCTTACCCCTCAAGGCATGGTCATGGCAGAAAGAAAAGTGCAATCAGTATCTGATTGGCCAGTTCCAAAAACCGTTCGAGAGGTTCAGTGCTTCCTTGGTTGTGCAAATTTCTATCGTAGGTTCATAGACCACTTCTCACAGACAGTGGCGCCAATCACCACGTTACTACGAAAGAAAGAAGCATTTATATGGTCTCCAGAAGCGGACAAGGCTTTTTCAATCTTAAAGGGAGCCTTCTCCATTGCCCCAGTCTTGACCCATCCAGATACTGAACGTCCATTCATAGTAGAAGCAGATTTTTCAGATGTGGCAATTGGTGCAGTGTTATCACAACGCAACAAAGATATCGGTCAGCTACACCCTGTAGCTTACATGCCCCGAAAACTAAACGACACAGAACAAAATTATGTCATTACTGAGAAAGAACTCCTAGCAATCCGTGACACATTTAAAGAGTGGAGACACTATTTGCTAGGCACCAGATACACTATTAAAGTATACACAGATCATCATAATCTCCAGTTCATGACCTCAGCTAGACTTTTGACTCCTCGATAATTACGATGGCTGCTGTTTTTTGCCGTGTTTGATTTTGTGGTAACCTTTCGCCCCGGCAAAGATAATCGCAAAGCGGATGCTTTGTCCAGACAAGACTCTACCATGTTACCTACAATACAGCCCCCACAAGCTATCATTGCTCCAGACAAAAATTTTTGTATCCTCAAGACAGAAGATTTTTTTGAAAGTATTCGTAATCTTTTCACCTTCAAAAAATTGCAGAAATGGGCTCAAGCAAACCCCAAAAGATCAATCAAACAAGGCCTACCTTTTCATGATACATGTTTATTTGTTTCTACTACCAAGTTGCGCAAATTAGTGTTTCATTGGTTACACGTCAAACCTATGGCAGGTCATCCAGGTATTCCTAAGACACTTGAACTAATCCAACAATATTTTTGGTGGCCTACTTTGACGAAAGACATCAAGCAAATAGTAACTAACTGTGAAGTTTGTGCCCGCACCAAGACAAGTCATTCAAAACCAAAAGGATTGTTACATCCTCTCCCAACTCCGCTCTGACCTTGGGAACACATATCAATAGACTTTATTACTGGACTGCCAGTCGTTCAACGTCACTCTGTAATTCTTGTAGTGGTAAATAGTCTCCCAAAATATGCACATTTCATTGCTTGCAGGAAATTGCCTACCTCCAGTGAATTGGCAACAATACTTTTAAATCAAGTGGTCCGTTATCATGGATTACCAAAAATAATTCTTTCTGATCGAGGGTCACAATTTGCCTCTAACCTCTGGAAAACATGGTGCAAAATACTACAAGTTACATCTACATTATCTACCAGTCACCATCATCAAACAGATGGCCAAACAGAGAGACTCAATCAAACATTGAAACAATATTTGCGTGCTTACGCTGAAAAAGCACTTCATTTCTGGGTATCAATGCTTTGGTTAACTGAACTGGTCTACAATAACTCGTATATTTCTTCTACTGGAGCAACGCCCTTTTATGGCCTATTTGGTTATCAAAACACACTAAGAGAGAGTATATGGGAGATAGGGGGGATAAAAGAAGAACACAGCCGTACTCTACTCCCAAAATCAATACAAAATCACAACTGGGAGTACGGGGTTCTTGTAATGGGGGTGGGTCAATAGTGTATCAATTGTAACACTGAACCCCTCGTGATCCTCAACTAGAGGCGAGATGTGGGTAGACTGTGGTGTGGTGTGGGGTCTGGGAGGGGAATTTCCTTTACGGAGTAGGTGGTCTCACACACTATATAGTGTCATGCTTCATCATATGACCACCTAGCCCCACCCAGGTAGGACAATGCCACCTGGGCGGACTCGACCTCACTGTTAAAGGAACAGGTGGGAGTGCGTAAATTAATTCTTGTTCTGGAAAAAGGGATCCAGCTATACTAGGAAATAAAAACACCTAAACAGATACCCATGTGAGTTTTTAATAGAAGGTTCTGTTTGATGTGATTAAAAAGAAGACTGGGAAACCAATGCGAGAGCAATGACTCACACGGTCACCTATCTAAAGGAAGAAGCCAACATGTTTCTGCCCTTAAAAATGAGCTCCGGAAGGTCTCGGGGCATTCATCAGGGAGTTGGATCCCTGCTACATATGCTCTGTGAGCGCTGCATGAATAATAACAATTAAATGGGGAGGGGGGCCTACCTTTGCCAAGGAAATACCTGGGGAGGACCTAAAGGAAATGGAATAAAAAGAACCAGTAATGAGGGTAACAGTGATAAGGCAATGCACAGCAAACCACAGCACACGTGACGTAATACATGCAGGATGCAGAAGTTCTGGTTACATTAGGCATAAATCACATAATTAAAGGTTTTGCACGCAGTTACGCGGAGGACAAATAAGCAGGGGAAAGAAATTCTTACCCTATCAAAAGAGGCTATTGGCCTCTGGTATCCAGGAGAGGGAGCGTCCCCTTATAGTCAGACTCTAAGGTTTAGGGAGAGGAAAACAAGGGAAGAAAACCTATGAAGGTAGACAAGGCAAGACAGAAAGAGGGTCTCTGACGGATGCGAGGGCTCGGCTCTGGGAGGGTAGGATCTACCAGGGTCCAGAAACTAAAATTAGAATGGCCGAAGTGACCTCACCCAGAGATAAGGCAGGAGGGGGCAGAGACAAGAAAAAACCCACACAAAGGAGGTGAGAGGCAGAAAAAAGGAGAGGCAGAAAACAGGGGGAAGAAGGGAGGCAGAAAATGAAACAATTGAGAGAAGAGATAGAAAAATAGAAAAAATAGAAAAAATGTGAAGCAAGAGAGAGAAGAGATAGAAAAATAGAAAAATAGAAAAAATGTGTAAGTGGAAAAAAACAAAAGTGAGAGAAAAGGAGGAGTAGAAAGAATGTAGGTGGAAGGGAGAGATGAGAGAAGGAAATAGAAAATGAAAATGAAAAACAGGGGAAGAAGAAGAAAGCCAGGAAAGGGGAAGAGGAAAACCAGGAGGAAAAGGAAGAGAAGAGGAAAAGAGGGGAGAGAAAGAAGTATCTTATCTGTATATCCAGTGCTGGCCGGCTCACTCACTGCATCAAAGGTGGGCGCTCTCTATGCGCCTAAACCGACCTCTCCTCAGGACCGCTTGAGTAATTTGGCCTGACTGAGGCGGGTAGATATAGTGGTAAATGCTGAGTGAAATTATGTCCAGCTGATGGCAATCACCGTCGCGGCCCGCGGTACGGGCCATGATTGGATGAGGAAGTATGTACGGCGTTCCTGTGTTGTCGGGTGTTCGGAAAGTATGGAATGTCCGACCCCGGTGGTGCTGCCACACTAGGCGGCCGAGATCCGAGAGCAGCCCTATGTGTGGGGATAGCGCTCGAGAATGACGCCATCCCTTGTGTTGTCGGGTGTCCGGAAAGGATGGATAGGCCGACCCCGGTGGTGCTGCCACACTGGGCGGCCGAGATCCGAGAGCAGCCCTTCGTGCGGGGATAGCGCCGGAGAATGACACCTTCCCCGCACGGGCCGCCGGGAAAATGTAGTTTCACGGCGGGGCGGAGGGTGAGCACGGGGATAAAGAAGAAAAAAAAGAAAAAGGTCCCCGGTTACCCTCCGTTTGTGGTAGGAAAGAGGGGCAAAAAAAAGGGAAGAGGAGGCTGAGGGGGAAAGAAAGGGTGGGGGGAAGGGAAGGGGGGAAAGGAGGGGAAGAGGAAGAAGGGGAAGAGAAGGGATAACTAGGGGAAGGAAGGGAGGAGGAGGGGAAGGAGGGGCAGGGAGAGAGGGAGGAGGGAAGAAAACTATTATGGACCTGAAGGGGGGGGCGAAAAGAGGGAACCAAAGCGTGGGGCAGAGGAAGAGGGAGGGGAAAATAAGGGGGGGAAAAAAGAAAGATGGGTAAGAACAGAGGAACACAAGAGGAAAGAGGAGAAACAAAGAATAGAGAGAGAAACAAAGAGAAAGAAGGGAGAGAAAGGAGAGAGAACAAGGGAAAAGAGGGAGAAGGGAAATTAGATGGGGAGGGAGAAAGAAGAGATGGGAGGAATGAGGGGGGGAGAGAGGGGACGGAAGGGCAGAGGGATGGAGAAAAAAGGGGGGGAAAAAAAGGGGATGGGGAAAGGGTTAGCGGGGGCAAGGGATGCCCAATAAAGAAGAGGGGGAATATAAACAGCAGAACTAGAGAAGAGGTAGGAGGAGAAGGGGGAAGTAGAGAAGGCATGTGCAAAGGGAGGGTGCGAGGAGAGGTGAAGGACGTATAAGGGGGTTCAAGATTGAAGAGAGAACCAGGGTATCTCATCATTTAGACCGGCCGTATCAGTGTGTATTTCAGTGTATTCCATTTTACTTTCACCATGAAAAAGTCTTTTAACGACGAGGAAGTATCAGCTATCCTCGCAGCCCCCTCTCTCCTTGGGGACACGGCTCTGTCAAAAAGTTTGTCCCAGCTTGGAGACTGGGATACCTTAGTGGAGTTGAAACGCTCCCAGATTAAGACCATATTGCACGGAGCTGTCCTTACGGAATACCTCTGCAGTAATTCTGCACCGAACGGGTTGCTTGTCACCAATAAACCACGCATATTCCTAGACGATCTTGAGTTCCGTAAAGATTGGTCACTTATAGCGTGGAAATGTACACGTGATTGGCTGATACTAATTATAAAAACTGCCACTAGGTTATCCGAAACCCTGCTAATTCAGATAAAAACCAGTCTGAAGTCAGGTGTGAGTATCCTCTCCTTCAAAAAGAAATTGGAGGAGGTAAATAGGAATATGAATGAATATAAAGAATACCTGACTCAGCAAAAAATAGCAAAATTCCGAAAAGACTTGAATCGGTTCGCCCTAGAAAGGGTATACCCCTACACCAAACCCGACTATGTAGCCAAAAACCCCAGCAATACATCCGAGACTTCCTCAGGCAGTAACATCAGCTCAGATAGTGATAGCAACTCGTCAGGGAATACACGACAACGCCGCGGACGACGTGGGCAACGTCGGGGTAGATGGAACTATCCACCCATGCCACCCCCTTGCCCCCCATACTTCAACCAACAATGGGGTTGGCCTAACCAGTATGGTCCCCCCACGCAATACCAAGCACCCTACTTGCAGCACCCTGCCCAATGGTCCTTCTCCGACCCCCCACCTCCTTTTTTAGACAGCGGCCACGGGAGGGGCAAAGGGAGAAAAAAGAAGTACAGTGGCGCCCAAAAGAGGATACCATGGAAAACCTAACACACAGGGAAGCCACCCCAGGGACAAGCAAGACGTAGAAAAACTAGACTTGGACAAAACAGTCAACATTATTAACCTAAGCAACCGGACACTAAGCCAAACCGAAACTCGAGCATTAAATAAAGGTCAGAATTTTGTGCCTACCCCACAAGTCGATCTGTTTAGAACCAGAACAGAATTAGCAAGATTCGCCTAAAAACCTTCTTCCTTGGGAAGGAATATGAGACTCCTGAACAGAACACAGGACTACGTCCCAAGTCCACTTTCTGTCCCACAGCAGGGCAAATGCCCCCCGAGGTGTTGGCATTCGAGAAGTCAGTATCCCTCAAGATCAATGGGCTCACTGAGGCGTCCAACAAAGTATTCCACAACATGAGCAAGGTCGAAATAGAGTCACTCAAGAGCCTTACAGCCGACCCAAATATCATTATTAAACCAGTGGACAAAGGCGGGGCCACAGTGATTCTCCCACAAAAAATGTATAGAGATGAATGTGAGCAACTTCTGGGTAACACCAAACATTATAAGCGTCTGGCACGTGATCCGACAGTTGACATCCAAGAAGAAATTGCTTTCCTAGTGGCCAAAGGGAAGGAGAACAACTGGCTCACAGAACACGAGGTAGCTTTCCTGATACAGACCAATCCAAATATCCCGTACTTTTCTATCTTGACAAAAGTACAAAAAGAAAAGATCCCTCCCCCGGGAGACCTATAGTATCTGGGATAGGCTCAGCACTAGAGCCCTTGTCAAAGTTTGAGGATTTCTTCCTACAACCGCTAGTCAAAAGAATCCCGACCTACCTTAAGGACACCACTCATGTCCTACTTTTACTGGAATCTATATCTTTTGACAAGACAAAGGAACTCCTTATCACTCTCGATGTGGAATCTCTATATACGAACATCCCCCAAGAGGCCACTCTGGAAGTGATAAGTAATCTTCTAGAATTAAATATGGATGAATCAAAAAAAAAACCTGGATTCATACTGGACCTAGCGCACCTCGCTCTCACAAGAAACTACTTCAAATTTGAAGAGAGTTTCTTTTTGCAGACACAAGGTACATCTATGGGCAGCCGCCAGTTTAGCATGTCTATACGTCGACCACTTCGAACGACTTCTGGTCTTACATGATGACAACCCTTACCGAGACCAGATAAAACTCTGGAAGCGATATATTGATGACGTACTGCTGGTATGGACTGGTAATAAGGAAGAGGCCCTTGCGTTCGCTGTCTGGCTCAACGGGGCTAACCCCTTCCTTACTTTCACCATGAACATAGGTGATAATAAACTACCTTTTCTTGACCTACTCATCTATGAACACGACGGCGGGTTGGCCACAGAAGTGTACTACAAACCGACGGATTGCAACAATTTGTTACAGTACCAGAGCTTCCATCCACGAGCTCTGAGAGCTAACCTCCCAGTTGGGCAGTTCCTACGATTGACACGGAACTGCTCGTCCATGGTTGATTACCGCAAACATGCAGACAAATTAACCACCAAGTTACACACAAAGGACTATCCCCCACACCTGGTCAGTAGGGCTTGAAAAAGAGCGCGCAATAATAGTAGGGACCAGTTGCTGCAGCCCCGAGCATTGAAACCAGACCTGGAGAAGATTGTGTGTGTCACCACTTTTAACCCTCTATCCAACGCAATACAGAAGATTATAAAAGACAATTGGAAGATTCTTACATCAGGTGGCTTACCCTTTGAACCGCCACTGCATGCGTATAAGAGAGCAAGTAATATATGCGACATCGTGGTCCAGACAGGACCCAAAGAGAAGCTCCGTCCCATACAGACTACGCTCTGGCAGACTGCACCCCCTGCAGGCCACTATCCGTGCGGCAACTGCAGCGGATGCCGCTTCACTCGCATATCCACCACCATCAATCTTGACCTCAAAACCCCATGGGTTCAAAAATCACTTAGGAATTGTAACAGTAAGAACATAGTCTATCTAATCAATTGCCCCTGCCCACTCAAATATGTGGGTATGACCACTAGAAAGGTCAGCACCAGAATCTGTGAGCACAGAAGCACGATTTGGTGCAAAGGCGATGCAACGAAACTAACCAGCCACTTCCTGTTAAAACATCACTCCCCGGATGACATGTCGTGGACGGTCCTTGAAAAATTTCCTCCTACAACCCCCAACATGTCAGAAAAATTGTTCAGGGCTGAACAACGCTGGGTATGGAGGCTACACACTGATATGGCCGGTCTAAATGATGAGATACCCTGGTTCTCTCTCCAATCTTGAACCCCCCTATACGTCCTTCACCTCTCCTCGCAACCTACCTTTGCACATGCCTTCTCTACTTTCCCCTTCTCCTCCTACCTCTTCTCTAGTTCTGCTGTTTATATTCCCCCTCTTCTTTATTGGGCATCCCTTGCCCCCGCTAACCCTTTCCCCATCCCATTTTTTCCCCCCCTTTTTTCTCCATCCCTCTGCCCTTCTGTCCCCTCTCTCCCCCCTCATTCCTCCCATCTCTTCTTTCTCCCTCCCCATCTAATTTCCCTTCTCCCTCTTTTCCCTTGTTCTCTCTCCTTTCTCTCCCTTCTTTCTCTTTGTTTCTCTCTCTTTTCTTTCTTTCTCCTCTTTCCTCTTGTGTTCCTCTGTTCTTACCCATCTTTCTTTTTTCCCCCCCTTATTTTCCCCTCCCTCTTCCTCTGCCCCACGCTTTGGTTCCCTCTTTTCGCCCCCCCTTCAGGTCCATAATAGTTTTCTTCCCTCCTCCCTCTCTCCCTGCCCCTCCTTCCCTTCCTCCTCCCTTCCTTCCCCTAGTTGTCCCTTCTCTTCCCCTTCTTCCTCTTCCCCTCCTTTTCCTCCACCCCCTTCTTTCCCCCTCAGCCTCCTCTTCCCTTCCCCCCACCTCTTTCCTACCACAAACAGAGGGTAACCGGGGACCTTTTTCTTTTTTTTCTTCTTTATCCCCGTGCTCACCCTCCGCCCCCGCCGGGAAACTACATTTCCCGGCGGCCCGTGCGGGGAAGGCGTCATCCTCCGGTACTATCCCCGCACGAAGGGCTGCTCTCGGATCTCGGCCGCCCAGTGTGGCAGCACCACCGGGGTCGGCCTATCCATCCTTTCCGGACACCCGAGAACACAAGGGATGGCGTCATTCTCGAGCGCTATCCCCACACATAGGGCTGCTCTCGGATCTCGGCCGCCCAGTGTGGCAGCACCACCGGGGTCGGCCATTCCATACTTTCCGAACACCCGACAACACAGGAACACCGTACGTACTTCTGCATCCAATCATGGCCCGTACCGCGGGCCGCGACGGTGATTGCCATCAGCTGGACATAATTTCACTCAGCATTTACCACTATATCTACCCGCCTCAGTCAGGCCAAATTACTCAAGCGGTCCTGAGGAGAGGTCGGTTTAGGCGTATAGAGAGCGCCCACCTTTGATGCAGTGAGTGAGCCGGCCAGCACTGGATATACAGATAAGATACTTCTTTCTCTCCCCTCTTTTCCTCTTCTCTTCCTTTTCCTCCTGGTTTTCCTCTTCCCCTTTCCTGGCATTCTTCTTCTTCCCCTGTTTTTCATTTTCTATTTCCTTCTCTCATCTCTCCCTTCCACCTACATTCTTTCTACTCCTCCTTTTCTCTCACTTTTGTTTTTTTCCACTTACACATTTTTTCTATTTTTCTATTTTTCTATCTCTTCTCTCTCTTGCTTCACATTTTTTCTATTTTTTCAATTTTTCTATCTTTTCTCTCTCTTGTTTCATTTTCTGCCTCCCTTCTTCCCCCTGTTTTCTGCCTCTCCTTTTTTCTGCCTCTCACCTCCTTTGTGTGGGTTTTTTCTTGTCTCTGCCCCCTCCTGCCTTATCTCTGGGTGAGGTCACTTCGGCCATTCTACTTTTAGTTTCTGGACCCTGGGAGATCCTACCCTCCCAGGGCTGAGCCCTCGCATCTGTCAGAGACCCCCTTTCTGTCTTGCCTTGTCTACCTTCATAGGTTTTCTTCCCTTGTTTTCCTCTCCCTGAACCTTAGAGTCTGACTATAAGGGGATGCTCCCTCTCCTGGATACCAGAGGCCAATAGCCTCTTTTGATAGGGTAAGAATTTCTTTCCCTTGCTTATTTGTCCTCTGCGTAACTGCGTGCAAAACCTTTAATTATGTGAGTTATGCCTAATGTAACCAGAACCTCTGCGTCCTGCATATATTACGTCACGTGTGCTGTGGTTTGCTGTGCATTGCCTTATCACTGTTACTCTCATTACTGTTCTGTTTTATTCCATTTCCTTTAGGTCCTCCCCAGGTATTTAATTGGCAAAGGTAGCCTCCCCCCCATATAATTGTTATTATTCATGCAGCGCTCACTGAGCATGTGTAGCAGGGATCCAACGCCCTGATGAATGCCCCGAGACCTTCCAGAGCTCATTTTTAAGGGCTGAAACATGTCGGCTTCTTCCTTTAGATAGGTGACCGTGTGAGTCATTGCTCTCGCATTGGTTTCCCAGGCTTCTTTTTAATCACATCAAACAGAACCTTCTATTAAAAACTCACATGGGTATCTGTTTAGGTGTTTTTATTTCCTAGTATAGCTGGATCCCTTTTTCCAGAACAAGAATTAATTTACGCACTCCCTCCTGTTCCTTTAACAGTGAGGTCGAGTCCGCCCAGGTGGCATTGTCCTACCTGGGTGGGGCTAGGTGGTCATATGATGAAGCATGACACTATATAGTGTGTGAGACCACCTACTCCGTAAAGGAAATTCCCCTCCCAGACCCCACACCACACCACAGTCTACCCACATCTCGCCTCTAGTTGAGGATCACGAGGGGTTCAGTGTTACAATTGATACACTATTGACCCACCCCCGTTACAAGAACCCCGTACTCCCAGTTGTGATTTTCTATTTGGTTATCACCCAGATATTTTGCCAATCACAATTCCACAAGAAAGTTCACTTACACCAGCGGTGTCAGAAACAATACCACAACTCCATCAAACCCAGAAACAAATCCAGCAACATCGGAACAAAGCAAAGGAAAAGTATAAAAAACATTATGACAAAAAACATTGTGAGGGACCACAATATAAACCAGGAGATAGAGTGTGGCTTTCCACACGACACATTGACTTCAAGAAAAGACATATGTTTAATCCCAAATATATAGGTCCTTACACAGTTCTTCAACAGATCAATCCAGTGTCTTACAATATACAGTTACCAAAATCACTACGTATTCATCCCGTCTTCTATACTTTTCTACTAAAAAGAGCTTTCCAGAAAACTCACGCTCAACCAAATCCAGTACTGGTACAAGGAGAACTGGAATACGAAGTAAAACAGGTTTTGGATTCAAAATTTAGAGGTCGTACTCTCTGGTATCTAATATCCTGGAAAGGGTACGGTCCCGAGTATGACTCATGGGTCTCAGCATCTGACATTCATGCTCCACGACTAGTGCGGCGTTTTCACTGCCTAAACCCAGACAAACTAGGCCCTAGTGCGCGTTCGGGAGGGGGGAGTACTGTCAACACAAAGACAATGCACGCTCTACGGGCAACATAATGCAAAGAAACAAAACTTGTGCAATGTAATAATTCTTGCATTGTGTGCTGATATTGCATATTAACTTTTGGCATTGCAGGTATTTATATTGATATGTCTTTAATACTGTTTGCAATGTATTGTTCATTTTCAAGCCTTTCCTGCAGCCTGACTAGGTGTGGCTGGGTGTGGCAGTAGGCGGGTCTTGGGTCTATTTAAGGAACCCAGTCCAGCTCCACGTGCTCACTATTCAGAGGTCCTGGGGCAGAGCAGCAGCAGTTTCCAGGGCTCCTGTTCCGGAGGCCAACTTGGATATTTCCAGGCCCTGTCCTCATTACCTTGGTGATCATCAAGCAGGGCGGTAAGGCGGAGGTCGGGTTAGGCCCCCGACTCCGTTTCTTGAGATTTTTCGAGTTTTGGTCTTTGGATTAAATCGCCTGTGCGATTGTTTCTTGCCATTTGAATCTCGATGGTTGAATTGGCAGCAGTGAGCACGATTCATTCTTGGCCTTTAACCGTTGCATTTCAGAACGGCAGAGTATGCGATCATTTCCTGCCATTTGAATCTTGATGGTTGAATCAGCAGTAGTGTGCGCGATTCATTCTTGGCATTTAACCCTTGCAGTTCAGATCGTCAGAGTGCGCAACCATCTCCTGGCATTTGAATCTTGATGGTTGAATCGGCAGCAGTGTGCGCAATTCATTCTTGGCATTTATCTCTTGCAGCTCAGATCTGCAGAGCGCGAAAACATTTCCTGACATTTAAATCTTGATGGTTGAATCCGTAGCAGTGTGCGCGATTCATTCTTGGCATTTAACCCTTGCAGTTCAGATCGGCAGAGTGCGCAATCATTTCCTGACATTTGAATCTTGATGGTTGAATCGGCAGCATTGTGCGCGATTCATTCTTGGCAATTAACCCTTGCAGCTCAGATCGGCAGAGTGCGCGATCATTTCCTGGAATTGGAATCTTGATGTACAGTTTAGCAATAAGATGCATAGTAATTTCTGGGCAATTGAATCCTGAAACTCAAACCAAAACAGAATGTGACTTTACAGTATTTTTAATAAATCTTTCGCTGTTTATGTTTTGGGAATTAATGTGTTAATTGACTTTTGTCATGCCATAGTTACTATTCCAAGAACTAACTTGAGAGAGTTCCATGGTCAGTGCATAAAGTGTTATTCCGGAAATGCTTAAATTAAAGTTTGCGTAATCCTTCTTTTACTTCAGATATCCAGAACTAAAAAGTTATGTTATTGAAAAGCTTTTGATCTCTTATGTTATCAAAGTATAGATATTTATTAACAAAGTTCATGAAGATTAATGTGAATAACTTTGCTATTGTGTTCCTAACTCTTGCTTCCACAGGTCTCCTTCCCCGATGTTCCCAACCTAAAACCCATACCCCACTTGGCCATTCTTTAACTCTGTGCTATAACGGCTAGTAGAGTTTGGAGCTGCCAAGAGGTGGACATATTGGGAACAGGCGCAAACCCCGAGGATCCGGTCTCGCTGACATATATGACATAAGTGGTACAATAGGAGCTTTGCATGTCTCCTAGTTCAGCTTAAGCTGCTCTGCTACAGCTACCTCTATCAGCCTAAATTGCCAGAACACTACTAATCTACTAATAAGAGATAACTGGACCTGTAAGTACCATCAGGTACCCACTTTAAGCCAGGCCAGCCTCCTACATTGGTGGTGCAGTGGTGGGATAAGTACTTGTAACTGCTTTACCACTTTGTCATTGGTGCTTTTCATAAGAAAAACATATACCAAATACTCCAGAATATACACAGTTAACCTAAAGAGTTTAACTTTCCTTCTCTAAACTTCCTAAAAAGTTTTAGAAAAGTTTTCAAAAGTTTTCAAAAGTTTTCAAAAGTTTTTCTCTTGTATCTAAAAGTTTCTAAACTTTTTTTTCTCTGTCCTAAACCCTTTCTAACAATCATGTCTGCAGTAGAACTTACTCCAACAGTTGTCCAGGCAACATATGGTAGTTTAAACTTGAAAAGTTTGAGGAGTCTCTGCATTGAAAGGTGTTTAAGCATTGGTAAGAATCCTACCAACGATCTTCTTCTTAGCCTTCTCCTAGAAAGTGACCAGAATTAGTCTGGCCCATCCCAGGAACAGGAGGTAGAGGAGGGGGGTACCCAGCAAGACTCAGAGGAGTCCCCTGAGGATGCTGGGGAGGGTTCTTCCAAAGACCTGCCAGCTAACAGGCCATCTAGTGACACTGGTAGTGGAAGGGGGTCAAGCACTAGTAGGGTACCTTTCACTCCTAAAGGCCATGTTACTAACGTCCAGCCAGTTAGGGACAGGTCTCACTCAGCCAATTCCCACATTTCCTCTGTGTCACAGAATTCTCAAGCCTCCCACCCTGAGGATAACATTATGGAAAGGGAACTCAGAAAGCTGAGGTTGCAAGAGGCCAGACTAAAGCTAAAACAGCAGAAGCTGGCCTTAGACAGGGAATCTCTGGATGTAGAGAGGGAAAGGCAGAGGTTGGGGTTAGTTCCCCATGGTGGCAGCAGCAGTGTTTTTGATAGCGATCCTGTGAGAGAACAAGATTCCAGAAACCTGCATAAGATAGTCCCCCCTTACAAGGAGGGGATGACATTAACAAGTGGTTTGCTACACTTGAGAGGGCCTGTATGGTACAGTTGGTCCCTCAAAGGTTGTGGGATGCTATCTTGTGGCTATCCTTCACTGGTAAGGGTAGGGATAGGGTCCTTACTGTCAGAGAAAGTGATGCTAATAACTACAAAGTTTTGAAAGATGCACTCTTGGATGGATTTGCCTTAACCACTGAACAATACAGGATTGAGTTCAGAGACACCAGAAAAGAGTCCTCTCAAGACTGGACAGGCTTTGTAGACTGTTCAGTGAAGGTCTTGGTGGGTTGGTTACATGGCAGTAATGTGACTGATGAAGAAAACCTGTATAATATAATACTGAGGGAGCATATTTTGAACAATTGTGTGTCTGATATGTTACACCAGTACTTGGTAGACTCAGATCTGACCTCTCCCCAAGAATTGGGAAAGAAGGCAGACAATGGGTCAGAACAAGAGTGAACAGAAAGGTTCATACAGGGGGTGACAAAGATGGCAAGAAGAAGGATGGTAAGTCTTCTGACAAGGGTGGGGACAAAGATAAAAAACATTCTGAGTCCTCATCAGGCCCACAAAAACCCTGTGGTGTTATTTATGTAAAGTAAAAGCCATTGGGCAAGCTATTCCACTTGTCCAAAGGAAAACACCAAGGCTCCCACTACCACAACCCCAACTGCAACCTCTAGTGCCCCTAGTAATTGCAGTAGTGGTTGGAAGTCTACTACAAATAGCCAATCTAACGGTGTAGCTGGGCTCACCATTGGTAGTGTAGTTGGGATTGGTCTTGTTAGGGAGACCACAGAGGCTGTTTTAGTCTCTAATGGTGGCATTGACTTTCCCACCTTGGTTGCTTGTCCTCTTAATATGGGTAAGTACAAGCAACTTCCCTTAATAAATGGTGTTGAGGTTGAGGCCTACAGGGACACAGGAGCCAGTTTAACTATGATGATAGAGAAACTGGTTCACCCTGATCAATACACCTACTTGGTCAGCAGTACCAAGTGACTGATGCTCACAATAACACACTTAGCCACCCCATGGCTGTGGTAGCCACTGAATTACCTGGAGATTGCTTACTAGGCAATGATTTGGAGACATCAGCTTGGGCTGAAGTGGAGTTGGAGGCTCATGCAGCAATGCTGGGCATTCCTGGGCATATTTTTGCTTTGACAAGGGCTCAGGCCAAAAAGCAAAAAGGACAGGGAAACGTGGATCCTGGAACAATGGACCAAGTGCTCCCAAAAGCTAGGGGTAGTAAGGGTAAATCCTTGCCCACTATCCCACCCTCTCCAGAAGACTCCCCTTGTAAGAAAGAGGAATCCTCTTCCTGTGCAGAACCTACACCAGATGAGCTGGGAGCAGACACTGCTGAGCTTTTGAGTGCAGGGGGGCCTGCCAGGGAAGAGCTGAGTGTGGCACAGCGGACCTCTCCCACACTAGAGGGTTTGAGACAGCAAGCTGTCAAACAGCAGAATGGGGATGTCATAGATAGCCATAAGGTGTATTGGGAAGACATCCTCCTGTATACTGAGTCAAGGGACCCTAAACCTGGAGCTGCCAGGAGATTGGTCATCCCTTTGCAGTATAGGGAGTTTCTTCTTACCTTGGCACATGACATTCCTTTGGCTGGGCGTTTGGGCCAGAGTAAAAGTTAGGACAGACTTGTTCCATTGTTTCACTGGCCGCATATGTCAGAGGACACCAAAGAGTTTTGTCGCTCTTGTGTGACCTGCCAAGTCAGTGGCAAGATTGGTGGCACATCAAAGGCCCCCTTAATTCCACTTCCTGAAAGGATAGGGGTTGACATAGTTTGCCCCCTTGACCCTCCAACAGCTTCAGGCAATAGGTTTATTCTTGTGGTAGTGGACCATGCCACTAGGTATCCTGAAGCAATTCCCTTAAGGACTACTACAGCTCCTGCAGTGGCAAAGGCCCTCCTGGGAATTTTTTCCAGAGTGGGCTTTCCTAAGGAAGTGTTGTCAGACAGGGGTAGTAACTTCATGTCTGCATACCTAAAAGCTATGTGGAAGGAGTGTGGTGTAACTTAAAAGTTCACTACTCCTTATCATCCACAGACAAATGATCTGGTTGAGAGGTTTAATAAAACTCTCAAAGGTATGATTATGGGACTCCCTGAAAAACTCAGAAGGAGATGGGATGTCCTGTTGCCATGCCTCCTTTTTGCTTACAGGGAGGTACCCCAAAAAGGAGTGGGCTTTAGCCCCTTTGAACTCCTTTTTGGGCACCCTGTAAGAGGTCCCCTTTCACTTGTGAGGGAGGGTTGGGAACAGCCTTTAAAAGCTTCAAAACAAGACATTGTGGACTATGTACTTGGCCTAAGATCTGGAATGGCTGAGTACATGAAAAAGGCCAGTAAAAACCGTCAGGACAGCCAAGAGCTCCAAAAGCAATGGCATGACCAGAAGGCTGTCCTGACCCAGTACCATCCAGGACAGAAGGTGTGGGTATTGGAGCCTGTCGACCCAATAGCACTCCAGGACAAATGGAGTGGACCCCATCTGTAGGAGGCTGGCCTGGCTTATAGTGGGTACCTCATGGTACTTACACCTTGTGCCAAGTCCAGTTATCCCTTATTAGTAGGTTAGTAGTGTTCTAGCAGCTTAGGCTGATAGAGGTAGCTATAGCAGAGCAGCTAAGGCTGACCTAGGAGACATGCAAAGCTCCTACTATACCACTTATATCATATTGCACTATATCATAAGAATCACAATACTCAGAGTTACTAAAAATAAAGGTACTTTATTTTAGTGACAATGTGCCAAAAATATCTCAGAGGATATAGTCCCTTAGGAGGTAAGTAAAATAAACAAAATATACACACAAACCAAAATCAGGTAAGCAAAACAGTCAGAAAATAGTGCAAACACTGTGGAATACAGTAGGATGCAATAGGCCTAGGGGGAACACAAACCATATACTAAGAAAGCGGAATGCGAACCACAAATGGACCCCTAGGCTAGTGTAGTGTGTAGAGGGTCGCTAGGTGTCTAAGAAAACACTAAGGGTGTCCAAGATACCCCACCCCAAGACCCTGGAAAGTAAAGTACTACTGTTTCCCCAGAAACACACTAAAGTCATGATAAAGGATTTTGCAAAGACCACAACAGACTGCAAAGCACTGAAGACGGATTCCTGGACCCGAGGACCTGCAAAGGAAGGGGACCAAGTCCAAGAGTCACGAAAGTGTCCAGTGGGGCAGGAGCCCACTAAACCCCGGATGAAGGTGCAAAATGGCTGCCTCTTGATGGAAGAAGCTGAAGATTCTGCAACAACGAAAGATGCTAGGAACTTCTCCTTCATGCAGAAGATGTCCCATGGAGTGCTGGAGGATGCAGAGTTGTTCCCTTGGCAAAATACCGCAAACAAGCCTTGCTGGCTGCAAGAGTTGCAGTTAGTGAAAAAGGGTGCTGCCCGCGCCCAGGAAGGACCAGGATGTTGCCACTTGGGTGAGGAGACAGAGGGGGCCCTCAGCAACGTAGAGAGCCCACAAACAAGCAGGAAGCACCCGCAGAAGTCCTTGAACACGGGTACAAGAAGTCTGAACACAGCGGTTGTCTCAACACTGCAAAAGGAGGTCCCACAAAACCGGAGATCAACTTAGGTTGCTGAGCATCGCAGTACAGAGTGCTGGGGACCTAGGCTCGGCTGTGCATGCAGGATTTTGTGGAAATGTGCACAGAAGTCCTTGTAGCTGCAGATCACGCTGTGCACAGTATTACTGTCTGGAGAGGGGAGGCAAGGACTTACCTCCGAATTTGGACAGTTGGACCACTGGACAGTCTGGGTCACTTGGGTCCACCACCTGTGTTCCAGGGGCCAGGCTCCCCAGGATGAGAGGGGTCTCAGAGTACCGATGATGCTGAAGTTTGGTGCCTGCTGAAGCAGGGGGAAGATTCCGTCGACCCACGGGAGATTTCTTCATGGCTTCCAGTGCAGGATGAAGGCAGGCAGACCCCAAAGCATGCACCACCAGGAAACAGTCAAGGATGCCCGCAGGGTTTGGTTCTACAATGTCGCTGGTAGTCTTCTTGCTACTTTTCTGCAGTTTTGCAGGCGTCCTGGAGCAGTGAGCGGTCGATCCTTGGCAGAAGTCGAAGAGAGAGGTGCAGAGGAACTCTGGTGAATTCTTTCAAGTCGTTATCTGAGGAAAAGCCCACTGGAGAGACCCTAAATAGCCCTCAGAGGAGGATTGGTCACCTAGTCAGGTAAGTACCTATCAGGAGGGGTCTCTTATGTCACCTGCTGGCACTGGCCACTCAGAGGCCTCGAGAGTGCCCTCACACCTCTGGATCCAAGATGGAAGAGGTCTGGGACACACTGGAGGAGCTCTGGGTACCACCCTTTCCTTTGTCCAGTTTCGTGCCAGAGCAGGGACTGGGGGTTCCCTAAACCGGTGTAGACTGTGTTATGCAAGGAGGGCACCATCTGTGCCCTTCAAGGCATTTCCAGAGGCTGGGAGAGGCTACCCCTCCCCAGCCTTTCATACCTTTTTCCTGAAAGGAGAGGGTGTAACACCCTCTCTCAGAGGAAATTCTTTGTTCTGCCTTCCTGGGACTGGGCTGCCCAGACCCCAGGAGGGCAGAACCCTGTCTGTGGGTTGGCAGCAGCGGTGGCTGCAGGGAAAACCCCAGAGAGCTGGTTTGGCAGTACCCAGGGTCCATAGTGGAGCCAAGGGGATGCATGGAATTGCCACCCCAATACCAGATTTGGCATGGGGGGACAATTCCATGATCTTAGACTTGTTACATGGCCATATTTGGAGTTACCGTTGTGAAGCTACAGAAAGGTATTTACCTATATGTAGTGCACACGTGTAATGGTGTCCCCGCACTCACAAAGCTCAGGGAAATGGCCCTGAACTATGTGGGGGCATCTTTGCTTGTGCAAGGGTGCCCTCACACTTAGGGCCTGATTACAACTTTGGAGGAGGTGTTAATCCGTCCCAAAAGTGACGGTAAAGTGACGGATATACCACCAGCCGTATTACGAGTCCATTATATCCTATGGAACTCGTAATACCGCTGGTGGTATACCCGTCACATTTGGGACGGATTAACACCTCCTCCAAAGTTGTAATCAGGCCCTTAGTAATTCACACCTAACCTTCAGCAAGTGAAGGTTAGACATATAGGTGACTTATAAGTTACTTAAGTGCAGTGAAAATGGCTGTGAAATAACGTGTACGTTATTTCACTCAGGCTGCAGTGGCAGTCCTGTGTAAAGGTTTGTCTGAGCTCCCTATGGGTGGCAAAAGAAATGCTGCAGCCCACAGGGATCCCCTGGAACCCCCATACCTGGGTACCTAGGTACCACATACTAGGGAATCATAAGGGTGTTCCAGTGTGCCAATTGAATTTGGTAAAAGTGGTCACTAGCCTATAGTGAGAAATTTAAACGCAGAGAGAACATACGCACTGAGGCTTTGATTAGCAGATCCTCAGTGACACAGTTAGTCACTACACAGGTATCCACATTCAGGCCACAAACTATGAGCACTGGGATCCTCGCTAGCAGGATCCCACTGAGACAGGCAAAAACAAACTGACATACATGTAAAAATGGGGGTAACGTGCCAGGCAAGATGGTACTTTCCTACATGCAGTGCCAGACTATTTTATAGTACTTCATTCCATGGGGACCCTTCCCAGACACATCGACTTCTCAGTACCTGATGGTCCTACAGCAGGAAAACAGAGAACATAGTAGCAAAATAATCTAATGGAGTGAGTGCTATGTTGGGAAGCTGGCTATTTCAGCTCTTGTAGACGGATTCAGCTAAGCACGAAGACCATACATTCTGTGGAATAAGGACAAGCACAGCACTAAAAGCACACACTTTTCCTCAGATTTCTGTGACAGAAACTTTGAGAACTCACAGGAATCCACAAAATTTCTACAACCCAGCATTGCTTCACTTGTGCCAATAAAAATGTTGTGCCATTTGTGTGGCTGGGCCAATTGCCAGTGACTTATAAAACCTAGGGCAATTGGAGCCCTTGCGTCTGGCCTCCTTTTGATATTGGTTGGTTCTTTTCGTGTCACGGGCATTAGGCCCAACCACACAAGTGGCACATCATTTTTATCACCATAAGTGGGGGAATGTGGGGTCATAGACATTTTGTAGATTCCTGTGGATTCTGGAAGTTTCCTTCACAGAAATCTGAGAAAAAGTATGTGATTTTAGTCAACAGTTGAGGTTTGCAGGGCATTTTGAGTAAGAAAATGATGTGGGATGGATGCGAATGACATCACCTTGGACTCCCCCAGATGTCTAATTTTCAGAACGGTCTGGATCTAGTAGGTTTTTTCTAAGTGGCAGCCTACCCAAGCCCAAAATGTGCAGCTATTTACATTGAAAGTGGGATGATATTGGGAGTTAGCTAAATCTCCTGGCCTAATTTGTAAAAACAAACCCCACAAAAATCCAATATCCTTTTGTTTTCCTATGTGATGAAATGCTTTAATCTGCAGGGGAGCGGAAGAACTGTTTCCCCATTATTGAGTTGAGGGGGAGGGGAAATGTCTGTGCCAATGCTGGGCATCCCCCACTGCTACAAAAAAGTAATTCCTGGTGTCTAGTGTGCTTTCTGGATGGGGTAGTTGCCCCTATGTGCCCCCCCCGGAAGGGCAGAGAGACTCTTTCCCTTTTCTTTGGGAGGGGAGGTGGGAGCACAGCGTGCCCATGCTAAGCAGCCCCTGCCAATACAAATAAAAAGCAAAAAAAGTAATCACTAGTATCTAGTGGGTTTTCTGCCCCGCTGGGGGCGTAGAAGGGGTAAATGCCCCCATCTGCCCTCCAGGGTGGCAGAAATACTATTTCCTTTTTTTGGGGAGGGGTGGGGAATGGCCATGCCCATGCTGGGCAGCTTCCACCCCTATAAATAAAAAAATAATAATCCCTGGTGTGTAGTAGGCTTTCTTCCCTCTGGGGTGCAGATAGAGTAATTACCCCTATCTGCCCCCTCAGAGGAGCAGAGAGACTGTTTCCTTTTTTGAGGGGGCATGGCCATGCCAGGTAGCTCCCATTCTACCAAAAAAATATTTGAGTGAGTAAATCCTGGTGTGTAGTTGTTTTCTGCCCTGCAGGGGCAGATCAGCCTAAAAATAGTTCTAATCTGCCCCTTGGTGGCAGAAAATGGCCAAACAAATGCCCCCATATTGGGAGCGACGCTTGCTCAAAGGGCTGCTCTCTGAGATATATTTATTAGGTTCCTTTGTGTCTGGTGTTTCTTTTGCCCACCCAAGGGGCAGATCTGCCTAAATATAAGGCCAATTTGTACCTGGCGGGGCAGAAAGTGGCTCTGCACCCACTGCATTGCCACTTTCATTGCACCCTTTAGTACTGCCCTACTACCACCATGTGTGCACCATATCTAAGATATGGTGCACCATGGCGCAGGGTAGGGGGAAATAGCGTCAACATTTGTGACGCTATTGATGTACTGTCAGGGTTAGTGCCAACATTTTGGTGCTAATCCTGAACAGTACATAGTGGCCCATTGTAAACTATGCCAAATTCTCAGATTTCTCTATGCCATTTTTTTGGCTCCCCCCTAACAGGGGAACACCCTCTTTACATAGTATTCATGGCGCGTACATAATGTAGCACAAAGGGTTGCAAAGTGGTGCAATGCAATGCAACAGGAATCTATTTATGAAAGGTATCATTGGAAAGAGGAGACTCTCTCTTTTCCAATTATACCTCTTCTGTGTGATTAAGTGCGCAGGGGGCTGATGTAGCCCCCTGAGCACTGAAGCAGTGAAATTTAAATGAGCCAATTGGCTCATTTCCCTTTCACGTTCACTGTAATTACATCAGCGCACCATGAACACCGATTCTCATTACAGTGACAAAAAAAATGCCTCTTGCGGCAGGGAAAGCTCTTTTCCTGCTCCTGATGATCAAACATTAAACAGGAAATCCCTCTGCTGTAAACAGCAGGGGGATATAATGTTTAAACAGAACTGTTCCATCCTCAGCACTGAAGGAGTTAAAAGTGTTACATGTAAGCATTTAGTATTTATATGTTCTTACAATGAGTTGCACTGAAAACCCATTTATATGGAAAGGGATGTGTCTGAGAAAACCTGAAGTTCAGATCAAATACTATTTCCCCTAACTTTGGTTTGAGATAAGCTATAGAAAATTATTTAACCACTGTTTTTATTATTTATTAAAACTCCAATTCATGGTGAAGTCAGATTTGTGATAAATATGTAGGAAAGGTAAGTTTTAAAAGGTTAGACTTTGCCTGAACTTCCAGTCGGCCAACTGGCATTAACCTGTTAGAAGCGACGCCCTGTCAGTGCTTCCCCTTAATAAGGTGTGAAAATTACTCCCAGGACAGAAAGAAATCATATATATCTTTTTGCAGGCAGACCTGTATGTGACTCTGCTATGTTCAGTAAGACACCTGGAGATTACTCAGGAGACTGAAGGTGACCAGGGTGAGGCCTGCTCTCTCATAGTGAAGTTTAAAGGGATACCTGAAGAATAGAAGCCTGTGTTTCCAGGGTGATCTGTACCAAGCCTGGCAGCAATTCAGTGGGAGGGTGGGGGCTGGTCACCTCAAAGACACCTCCAAGGGTAGAACGTTCTAGCCATATTGGACAATGGTATAGTATGCAGTAAGGAAAACACGATGTGCTGCAAATGTTGAAAGATTTGCCCTTTGGAGCTTTTTTCTCATTGGCAAGGGAAAGTCAAGGAGTCACCTCACTGGCTGGCTAATTATGTTATGCTATGCAGATTTGTGAAGTGCAATATCACCAGAGAGAGTATCCAGGCATTGAATCTTACATAATTGCTAATGAGTAGAAAATCTGCCAGAAAAGCAACCCTTTGACCATGACCACCCACATTAGAAGATCATGCTGGAGGACACCAAATGTCACTCGCCAGCTCACATTTCTAGAGCCTTACAGGAAAAAACTCTGCCACCCTTTGATTGGCAGAATTTACCCATAATTAAATGTAGAGTTGTCCAAACTGGGGTGGTATGGTGAGCAAAAGAACGATGGATTAAACCCAGATCTGTGAATGGGGGGTGAGTGTTTGCATTGTTCTGAACTCTGTCCATCATCCTTTTCTGACCTCGGGTCGCTCCCCACGCCGCACTGCTCCTCCTGGGTGCCCGTGTCTCACTCCATCTGCTGCCGAGGTTTCGCCGCCCATTGTGACTGTTGGTTGTACTGCTAATCTTTTTTTCTCCCAAATTGTCTTGTAACTTGTTGTTTATATTTTGCCATTCTGCTTTTGCTTTTGTCTCTCATTTTAGTCTCTCTGCTAGGCGCTCCCTTTTGTGCCACTGCCCTCTGTGCCCCCCAACCCCCGCTTTTCGCCGCTGCTCCCCTGCGGCCACGCCCCCTTTTACCTTCTGTCACCCGTGCCCTCGCCCATTGGCCACCCTGCTCCCAGCTGCTCCTCTCTCCCACTTCGCCTCTTATGGAGGTCGCCGCGCGGCAGTGAGTGCGACCTGACCTCGGGTCGCTCCCCACGCCGCACGGCTCCTCCTGGGTGCCCGTGTCTCACTCCCGCTGCTGCCGAGGGTTCGCCGCCCCTGGTGACTGTTGGTTGTACTGCTAATCTTTTTTTCTCCCAAATTGTCTTGTAACTTGTTGTTTATATTTTGGCATTCTGCTTTTGTCTCTCATTTTTGTCTCTCTGCTAGGCGCTCCGTTTTGCGCCACTGCCCTCTGTGCCCCCCGACCCCCGCTTTTCGCCGCTGCTCCCCTGCGGCCACGCCCCCTTTTACCTTCTGTCACCCGTGCCCTCGCCCATTGGCCACCCCGCTCCCAGCTGCTCCTCTCTCCCACTTCGCCTCTTATGGAGGTCGCCGCGCGGCAGTGAGTGCGACCTGACCTCGGGTCGCTCCCCACGCCGCACGGCTCCTCCTGGGTGCCCGTGTCTCACTCCCGCTGCTGCCGAGGGTTCGCCGCCCCTGGTGACTGTTGGTTGTACTGCTAATCTTTTTTTCTCCCAAATTGTCTTGTAACTTGTTGTTTATATTTTGGCATTCTGCTTTTGTCTCTCATTTTTGTCTCTCTGCTAGGCGCTCCGTTTTGCGCCACTGCCCTCTGTGCCCTCCCGCCCCCGCCTCCTGCATGCCAAAGGCAAGCCCGTCTGCGTCCGTCCGCGCCCAGCGCCAGGACCCCTGGACCCTGCGCCCCCCGCGTCCCCCGCAACGCCAGACTGCACTACGACTCCAGCACCCTCCACGCACTCAAAACTGGATGAGACCACCCCTGCTACCGGGCCACCCCAAAGCGCACCCAAGGGCCCTTCACCTGCCAGAACTGCAGATTCACCAGCATCCAGCCCACCAAACCACCAACCAGAGAACCCAACCACCTCCACTGCATCCTCCTCAACACCCGCTCCGCTCGTAAGCACGCCATCGAACTCTGGGACCTCCTAGACACAATCACCCCCGACGTCGCCTTCCTGATGGAGACCTGGCTGAATGCCACCTCAGCACCAGACATCGCCATAGCCGTCCCACAGGGCTTCAAGATCTCCCGCAGAGACCGCAGCAACGGAGTGGGAGGGGGAATCGCCATCATCCACAAGGACACCCTCCGAGTCTCGACCAACACCGACGACACCCTCACCACTGCCGAGCACATGCACTTCCAGATCCACACCAACCCCAACACCACCCTCAGAGGAACACTCGTCTACAGACCACCCGGACCATTACCACAGTTCAGCGCCACCATTGCCGACCTCGTCAGCACCCACGCCCTCGCCTCCACGGACTACATCCTCCTCGGGGACCTGAACTTCCACCTCGAGAACAACAACAACGCCAACTCCACCGTCCTGATCGACAACCTCGGACTCAAACAGCTCGTGACAACACCCACCCATGCCACTGGACACACGCTGGACCCCATCTTCTCCACAAGCCCCCACGTGTCCTTCAGCCACACCACCGAACCCCACTGGACCGACCACAAATGCGTCCACTTCACCTTCAGGAAACCCACCACACACCACCGCACCCAACAGCCACCACGCCGCTGCTGGGGTAAGGTCACCAAATACCAACTGACTACCACCCTCGCCCTGAGACCACCCGCCAACCCCACCGACCCAGACACTGCCGGGACTAACCTCAAACAGTGGATCAACGACTGCGCCGACACCCTTGCCCCTCTCAAGACCTCCACAACCAACCACACCAACAAGAAAGCCGCCTGGTTCACCGAAGACCTCCGGATCTCCAAGCGCACCTGTCGGAAACTGGAGAAGAAATGGCTCCACGACCGAACACCAGACAGCCACACAGCCCACAAGAGCGCCACCAGCAGACACCACCAACTCATCAGGACCCCCAAGAGGCCAGCCTTCAAGGACCGCTTAGACAACAACGCACACAACACCAAAGAGCTCTTCAGCATCGTGAAAGAACTCTCCAACTCCAGCTTGAACACCAACGACATCCCACCATCACAAGACCTGTGCGACTACCTGGCCACCTTCTTTCCCCGCAAGATCACCGAAATCCATGACAGCTTCAACTCCGACACCCCCGCACCCACCACCAAGACCACCAGCCGCCTGACCGCCTGGTCCCACGTTAGCGACGAAGACACCATCAAAACCATGAACTCCATCCACTCCGGATCCCCATCCGACCCCTGCCCTCACCACGTTTTCAACAAAGCCAGCACAACCATCGCGCCCCACCTCCGGAAAACAATCAACAGTTCCTTCGAGACAGCAACCTTCCCGGAAAGCTGGAAGCACGCCGAGATCAACGCCCTTCTGAAGAAGCCCAAGGCAGACCCCAAAGACCTCAAGAAATTCCGCCCCATTTCCCTGCTCCCGTTCCCGGCAAAAGTGACAGAGAAGATTGTCAACAAACAACTAACCCGCTACCTCGAAGACAACAACATCCTGGACCCTTCCCATTCCAGCTTGTGCAGCAACCACAGCACCGAGACCTCCCTCATCGCCGCCACTGATGACATCAGGATCCTGGTGGACAAAGGAGAAACAGCCGCCCTCATCCTCCTGGACCTATCAGCAGCCTTTGACACAGTCTGCCAACGGACCCTATAAGCACGCCTCCATGACGCAGGAATCCAAGAGAAGGCCCTGGCCTGGACCACATCCTTCCTCTCCGGCAGAACCCAGAGTGTCCGCCTCCCACCCTTCTGCTCAAAAATCACTGAGATCACCTTTAAATGGATTCCCCCTGACACGAGGAAAACTGTCACCCAGGCCCTCATCACCAGCAGACTCTACTCAGGAACAACAACCAAGCTCCTGAGAAGACTACAACGAATCCAGAACGCCTAAGCACGACTAATCCTCGACGTTCCCCGATGCAGCTACATCACACCCCACCTAAGAGGCCTGCACTGGCTCCCCCATCGACAAGAGCATCACCTTCAAACTCCTCACCCACGCACACAAAGCACTACACAACACCGGACCTACATACCTCAACAACCAACTCAGATTCCACCCCCCCACCCGAAGCCTCCGCTCAGCCAACCTCGCCCTCGCCACAATTCCCTGTATCCAGAAAAGCACCACCGGCGGCAGATCCTTCTCCTACCTCGCCACCAAGACCTGGAACACTCTCCCTACCAACCTACGACAGACTCAGGACCTGCTGGCCTTCAGAAGACTTCTCAAGACCTGGCTCTTCGATCAGTAGCGCCCTCCCTCGCCCCCCCAGCGCCTTGAGACCCTCACGTGTATGTAGCACGCTTTAGAAATGCAGTGATTGATTGATTGATTGATTGATTGATTTGTGTTGCTAAAGTTGCCCTAAGTGGGAAGGGTATGCCCAAACGTGGGTCGCGTGCTCACTGTACCACTGGATTCAAGCTAGCCTGGCTGATGAAGTGTGATATCCTGAAACCGGTCCCAGGATGCTTGTTACCTGTCCAGGAAGGACCTAGGTTGGCAGTTCGGGCTGGACTGTTCCCATGAGGAACAGGGTCAAGACTGATTTGTATATGGCTGGGTCCAAACTGGGGTGGCATGGTGAGCAAAAGAACAATGGATTAAACCCAGATCTGTTACTGGGGGTGAGTGTTTGCATTGTTCAGAACTGCATCCATCATCCTTTTGTGTTGCTAAAGTTGCCCTAAATGGGAAGGGTATGCCCAGCCGTGGGTCCCGTGCGCACTGTGCCACTGGCTTCAAGCTATCCTGGCTAATGAAGGGTGATACCCTGAAACCGGTCCCAGGATGCTTGTTTCCGGTCCAGTAAGGACCTAGCTTGGCAGATCGGGCTGGACTGTGCCCATGAGGAACAGGGTCAAGACTGATTTGCATATGGGTGGGTCCAAGCTGGGGTGGCATGGTGAGCAAAAGAACGATGGATTAAACCCAGATCTGTGACTGGGGTGAGTGTTTGCATTGTTCAGAACTCCGTCCATCATCCATTTGTATTGCTAAAGTTGAACTAAGTGGGAAGGGTATGCCCAGACGTGGGTCCCGTGCTCCTTGTGCCAATGGATTCAAGCTAGCGTGGCTGATGAAAGGTGATACCCTGAGACCGGTCCCAGGATGCTTGTTTCCAGTCCAGTAAGGACCTAGCTTGGCAGATCGGGCTGGACTGTGCCCATGAGGAACAGGGTCAAGACTGATTTGCATATGGCTGCGTCCAAACTGGGGTGGCATGGTGAGCAAAAGAATGATGGATTAAACCCAGATCTGTGACTGGGGGTGAGTGTTTGCATTGTTCAGAACTCCATCCATCATCCTTTCTTGTTGCTAAAGTTGCCCTAAGTGTGAAGGCTATGCCCAGACATGGGTCCAGTGCTCACTGTGCCACTGGATTAAAGCTAGCCTGGCTGATGAAGGGGATACCCTGCAACCGGTCCCAGGATGCTTGTTTCCGGACCAGGAAGGACCTAGGTAGGGAGTTCAGGCTGGACTGTTCGCATGAGGAACAGGGTCAAGACTGATTTGCATATGGCTGGGTCCAAACTGGGATGGCATGATGAGCAAAAGAACGATGGATTAAACCCAGATCTGTGACTAGGGGTGAGTGTTTGCATTGTTCAGAACTCCATCTATCATCCTTGTGTGTTGCTAAAGTTGCCCTAAGTAGGAAGGGTATGCCCAGACATGGGTCCCGTGCTCACTGTGCCACTGGATTCAAGCTAGCCTTGCTGATGAAGGGTGATACTCTGAAACCGGTCCCACGATGCTTGCTTGCAGTCCAGGAAGGACCTAGCTTGGCAGTTCGGGCTGGACTGTTCCCATGAGGAACAGGGTCAAGACTGATTTGCATATAGCTGGGTCCAAACTGGCGTGGCATGGTGAGCAAAAGAACAATGGATTAAACCCAGATCTGTGACTGGGGATGAATATTTGCATTGTTCAGAACTTTGTCAATCATTCTTTTTTTGTTGCTAAAGTTGCCGTAAGTGGGAAGGGTATGCCCAGATGTGGGTTACGTGCTTACTGTGCCACTGGATTCAACCTAACCTGGCTGATGAAGGGTGATACCCTGCAACCGGTCCCAGGATGCTTGTTTAGGGTCCAGGAAGGACCTAGCTTGGCAGTTCGGGCTGGACTGTTCCCATGAGGAACGGGGTCAAGACTGATTTGCATGTGGTTGGATCCAAACTGGGGTGGCACGATGAGCAAAAGAACAATAGATTAAACCCAGATCTGTGACTGGGGGTGAGTGTTTGCCTTGTTCAGAACTCCGTCCATCATCCTTTTGTGTTGGTAGATTTGTCAAATTCCACCAAGCCCACATTCTGCCCACCTGTGCTTCCACTTAGATCTTGGAATGAAATGTAGATTCCAAAAGGTCACTTGGCTGAAATCCTTCGTGGCTACTTGACTTAATACACTACAAGGAGTCCTTTTTCGGGAATGACTAGCTGACAAGTAGTAACTGGACCTAGACGTGACAATTGCAGGTAATGTCTGCTGGATTAAGTCCTTACCCTTATGTTCTGTTCATAATGTCCTGGGAGTCTTAAACAAGGCCAAAATTGAAAGCTGCAGAACGTCTGAAACATTATTGGAATTCCAAGACCTCTGGAGGTGTCTGACTTTGAGAGCACTTTGTCATATACAGCTTCAAGGCTTGCCCCTCTGGAACATTTTGAGCTCCAAAAAAATAGAATAATAATGAAAGCTTGATCAGGCAAAGGTGTGAAATGTATCTAACAAATAAGAGGACTTTGGCAGGAATGAAATTTAAATTTTCCCACTCATTGTTTTTCCTGTCAAAACCCACAGCTCCAGTGGACCTTGTCCAATGATTATCTGACTTTGAGGAGATTTTGGCAGACACAGACAATAACCTTGCTCCTCTGGTGGATTTCTACTTCTATTTCAGTGACTAAAGGCCTAAGTTAAGAAAAGTGACACTGCATCCAATGCAGCACCACTTTTCTTGCACCCTATAGCGCCCCCCTACCACCACCATTTGTGCACCATATTTAATATACGGCGCACCATGGCACAGGGTAGGGGCAATAGCGTCAACATTTTTGATGCTATTGATGTACTGTGTAAGATTAACGCCAACATTTTGATGCTAATCCTGCACAGTACATAGGGGCCCATTGAAAGCAATGGTGTGCCCTCTTTCAACCCCTGCTCTGTGCAGAAGTTAAAAGTAGCTGCAAAAAATGACACAGTGGAATCTCTTAGATTCCACTGCACCATTTTTGTGGTCCCCCTAACAGAGGAACGCCCGCCTTGCATACATTATGCCTAGTGCAGGCACAATGTGGCGCGAGTGATAACAAAGTGGCACAATGCATGCATTTGTAAATATGGCACAGTGATTTTGGCCTCGTTGGGCCCCAATAGTATAAAAAAAGGATGCTAATGTGGCGCAAGGAGGCGCTAAGCCCTCTTAAATCTGGGCCTCAGTGAGAAGGTTAAATCTTTGACCGGAACAACCCAATTGGTATGTCTGGCCTCTGTCTCCTTGAGGTTAGCTTGATATTGCACAACGATTTTGATCAACCATCAATTGTGACTTATGATTGGCATTTTGTTTGTTTTTTGGAGCTGGTTTCTCTAAACATTTAAAAATTCATAAATCCAGTTTCCCTTATTGGAGTCTAGTGGTTTTGGTGTGATTTTTCTTATTGCATTTTTCTCTATTTTTAGAAAAGGACTATTGGGTTGTTATGATGTTCTTTTTTTAAACATTTTAATTCTTTTGGTTTTCATAAACACTTTTCCTTAATTTAAAACTGTCTGCCCCATGCAATTCAACCAGACATTGAGCCCAACTTCATTTATTGAACGTGTGTGTTCGACCTGACAAAAATTTGGGCTTGCTACTTGGAAACTCCTCACATCTTCACAAACTAATAACACATTTTGTGACAAGTGGCAATGCTCCTCCAGATCTAAAAAACTCAGAATTTGATTACAAAGGGCAGGACTTTTTTTTTAGAGATTCAGATCTTTTTTCGCAAAACAGAAAAGCAGTTACAGGAAGCAAATGCAGACCTTAAGTATGATGTAAGGAAGAGATAATGTTTATACACTGAATATTACCACAAAGAGTGAACTCTAGGCACTAGTCTTTCTAACCGGTTAGCCTCATTCCATGCAGGAATGACATAAAAAGATTTTGTAAACAAGGTGCTCTCATTAAGTAGATACGCTGTAGATGAAAATGTGAATGGCACAGGGTAAAGTTAGTTTCCTTATAAAGAGACCTGTAAAACTAGACAAATTAAAACATCTTTCCTATAGTTCTGAATTAGAAGCAAGAAGCTGAAAAAGGCCCAAGTTCAGCAATTAACAATAGGTCTCCAGTTGCATTTAAAAATCTTTTCTAGGAGCTGACGTTTATGGAGTGAACTATATTATCATTTGAAGTATCATGAATGGAAATCATAAGTCATGCAGTGTTATATGAGGCCACATACTAATATAATTAAAAAGGTGGGATTACATTGCACAGATTCATAAACGAAAGTTACCAACATTCAACTGAAGGGCAAGAGCTTTGGGAACACTATTAGAATCTTTAGGGTTTCCTACCTAGGCTGAAAAAGACATCTTGTTGTCAGAGAGATGAATCTTTGGTGTGTTTGAATGAGACATTCAGCCCCTTCTTGACATTCAAAGGCATACAAGAAACAGATATGCAATGAACACAGTAATTATTTGCTTTAAATATAAATCCAAGCTGATGCCTTTCTGCATGAGCACAAGGTCTATATTAAGATACAAAAAAGATTATGTATACAGAACCTTACTTGGTTGCCAGTAGGGATGACATAAAAGTATGTATTCTAATGGAATCACTGGGCTCATACTACTAGACTTCTTATTTACCTTTGATATTGTGCATCATCCTACAATACTTCAAAGACTTAATGACATATGAATACAGCGCGCTGCCCTGCCACAAATTGTCCCTTACCTAGATATCTCACCATCTCCATTCCTTCCTCCTCTGCAGCACATTTCTTCTTAACAGCTTGTGTCCACAAGGTTCCACTATCACCCCCACTCCGGTGTAATGTATAACTCAGCTCTCTCTCTGACACCATTGAGTGCTTTATTCACACATGCTAGGACAATCCTACTGAAGCACATACATGGTAAAGCTTAATCCAGCAGATCTGGAGGACAAGACCTCCAGAAACACTATAAGAGTCTTTAGGGTTTCCTAACAAGGCTGGAAATGGAAGCCAAACCACACAGATGGAAAGTATACTAAGGGGGTCATTCCTACCCTGGCGGTCCGAGACCGCCAGGGTAGGGGACGGAGGAAGCACCGCCAACAGGCTGGCGGTGCTTCTGGGGCTATTCTGACCGCGGCGGTAAAGCCGCGGTCAGAAAAGGGAAGCCGGTTTCCCACCGGCTTCCCGCTGCCCCTGTGAATCCTCCACGGCGGCGCTGCAAGCAAGCAGCGCCGCCATGGGGATTCCGACCTCCTTCCCGCCAGCCTGGTTCTGGCGGTTTTCACCACCAGAACCTGGCTGGCGGGAACGGGTGTCGTGGGGCCCCTGGGGGCATGGGCACTGCAGGGGCCCCCTAACAGGGCCCCACATTGATTTTCAGTGTCTGCTTGGCAGACACTGAAAATCGCGACGGGTGCAACTGCACCCGTCTCACACCAGCAACTCCGCCGGCTCCATTCGGAGCTGGCTTCCTCGTTGCTGGTGCTTTCCCGCTGGGCGGGAGGGCGGCCTTTTGGCGGTAGCCCGCCAGCCCAGCGGGAAAGACAAAATGACCGCCGTGGTCTTTTGACCGCGGTACGGTCTTCTGCCGGTTCCCGCCAGGCGGGCGGCGACCGCCGCCCGCCAAAGTAGGAATGACCGCCTAAGTGCCATCTTTCATCCTCATGGATTCTAAAGTCTTCCTTGTGGAACAAATAAATCAAGTGACCAAAGGAAATTCTACACCATGAAGCCCCTTTGCCCCAATTTCCCTTACCTAGGTTTTAAGTACAAGTCAACATTACCTTGGTCAATTCACATTTAGGACACATCAATATCCTAATTCATATATTTTACAGACTTCAGAGAATCCGGAATGCATGTGCAACTAATTAACCTTTTTCTAAAATTCTATATGTTATAAGTTCTTAATTTCTTGCACTGGGAGCCTATCGATAGTTGAGTCACTTCTGAAGCTATTTCAGCTGTAGCAATGGGCTACCCTCCCTCTAACAAAACTCTGAAACTACTGTCAATGTAGGCCACACTTTTCTGCTGTGAATCCTATGCTGACCACTTCTTCAGAAAATCTTGCACTGGTTGAAGCTTCATCCTCGTCAGAACTGCAACGTTTTGGCATGCAATTAATGCAATTAAGAACAAGGGCATGTCACAGTTCAAAGAGCTATACGATTCTAGCTATTTCCTGTCAAGTGGTACCTACATGACAACTACACTTAAGAAAACATTGTGTTCGAGAGACCCCTTGGGATCTGTGAAATCTACTCAAAGAGGGGTCTGTGACTACTTAGAATATTGAACAGAATTAGGGTATATAAATAAAGAAGGAAAATTGAAAAACGTAAAACATTCTGTAAATGTGAAAGTATTTAAAAATAGAGACTAAAAATTAAATTGATATTCTCAGATTGATTTGTAGGAGCAGTGCAATTGCATCAAACAGAATTTATGATGGACCTAAATTGGTTTAGAAAAGCTCTAGCCTTCTGTTGGGCAATGGCCCTTTTTTCAGGGTCACCCAACCAGATTTTTGCCTTCTGTTGCTGGATCTGTTTTGGTATTAGGACTCTGCACACTTAACCCTTGCTAAACAGTGATTAGGTGATTGCACTCTCTTCTTCAAAATGGGAAAATTGGCCTACAGCTAATTACCACATGTAATTTATTTGTAAGTCTATAGTAACTGGTACTACATGTACTCTCGGCCTGTATATTATTAAATTATATTAGTAGACCTTTAGCATTCATTGTACAACCCACAAAAGTAGCTTTTTGAAACATGCACCAGGCTTGCCACTACAACCTGTTGTGCAGTTTCAGACTGCCATTTCAACCTGGCGCCAGGCCCCAGTCTGCCTTTCAAAAACTGCCCTCAGGTACATTGCTTATTGTGTGCCAGTGGCTTCTGGTGCTCAGCACCAGCACTTATTTCAGAGGGCCAGGTCATTATAATTTTTCTACCACTCCTTTGATGTCTGCCTTGCATGCCTTCATTGGGTGACTCAACCTGGTCCAGGCATGTTGAATGTGAATCATCATGTCTGCCTTTCTCAAATGAGCATGTAATTTTCATTGGATAATCGTGGCTGAAGGCGGGTTCATGGCTGAGCTGGATTGAGGCAGGCTGGGAAAGTTCAGGACAAACTTTTCATGACATCTTAGAGCAGATTAAAAGTGTATAGAATGATTTTTTATCAGTTTACAGTGAACTGAAATCAGCTGGACCTGTCTATAATTCTGGATTTGACGTGCTTGGGCCCACAACCAACTGCATTCATTGTAGGACCTGTAGTAATTGTCGGATGCCCATGTGTATGTGCTGTTCTGCATTCTTTAAAACCTGGCAGCAGACTAATTGCTGTGCTGCATGAGACTGGCAGTGGCAGCATTACTGGGAGCAGAAGGGCAACAGGTACTGCAGGGAATGCCGAACGGTAAAGACCCGCCTGCCTGAACAATTTAATGGGAGCACCAACCAGACCAGCCATCATCCCTAATGGTCATTGTTGGAACTGGGAGGAACCTTTGTGATGTGTGTGTGTGAATGCATCTGTGTGTTTGCGTTGAAATACAGGACTGGTTGCATTTTTGTAGTGTTTTGTTTTCTTATGCCGGTTATCAGTTTGCACTGTCTGCTGACCTCAGGGAAAGAAAACAGGATTGCAAGGGTACAAGAGCACATTTATGAGAAGAAATAGCAGAAAGGAATAGAAAACAAAAATATATATAAATATATATATATGTATATATATATATATATATATATATATATATATATATATATATATAAATATATGCATATATATATATTTTTATTTAAATATATATATCTATATATGTGTATATATGTATATATATATATATATATATATATATATATATATACACACACACACTCAGGAATTCCTGCCATTCATCCGACTTCTACCGCCAGACGGAGTCGGTGCTCAGCAGTGGGCGCAGGACCTGCTAACATTACCAATCGCCTTCCAAACTATATCGGAAAAAGGAAAACCGCCACTCGAGACTCAATCTTCAAAATAGTTTATTTCATATCCATTATCGGCTTTTTTGTATTGGCTGACGCTTTTCAAGCATTGCGGTCTTCCTCTTAGCCCAAAATTCAATAACAATGCCCCACTACCATTAGAAGCTATATTTTACGGTTGCATAGACATAGAAAAAACACTATCCGCTTTCCCATATGAGGCAAAACATATTTGTTTTCCAATTTGTTCAATATCAAACCACAATCTTCCATTATTTCAAAATGGAAATAAATTATCCATACCTAAGTTAAAATTAAATTGGGTTTCACCCAGTGGCAATTTACTCATGCGAAAATAATATTCCTGCCCAGTGGCATTACATATTATATACATCAGATAAATCTTATAGTGAGAAAAGTGTTTAAACAGTTACAGTCTTCCTCATATAAAAAAAAACTCAAGCATAATGGTGAGAATGATAGTGCAAAAAAGCCTTTTAACAAAACCAAAACAAAGAGCGAGAGAAGCCAAATTCTGTTGCACCTATTCAAATAGCCACCATCCTTAAATGTACATCTTCATCCTGGTTCAATCCCCACGGATATCTGCTGTTTAATCTGACTATTTTTCGGAATTGACAGGGTGAAGCAGACTCCGAGAGGAGGAGAGAGGGAACGCACTCTCAGATTAAACAGCAGACATCTGTGGGGACATGCCCAGCTGACCTGCAAGTGGACTTGACTAAGCTCTGCTGGCTTCTGCTGCAGTGAAGATGTGCCTCCCCAGATCAAGGACCATTGGCAGGCATCGGACTGTACTCCTCCTGAAGAAAAGATCAAAATACTGAAGCTGAGTGTTTAAATAAGTAGGGAAATCAAGACTGAGTTAAACTCAGAGGCTTGAAAGTGTCATTCAATAGTGATGGTGTTCCATTCCCTAATTTTTAAGTGATAAATTATAGGTTGGACCACTTATTAAAAAAAATAAACTCCATTCATCCTGTATTGCTACCATTGGGGCTACTGGCATTCCTTAGAATCTGGAAAGATGAGGCAGCTGCTAGATAGATCAAAGGGGGTGTTCTCAAATGTGCAACCAATATTCAAATGGCAAATACTTAATCTTTAGAAAAGCCTAAGGCATATACCTCATACATAGAGAGCAATTCCAGCAGTACAACAGACTAAGTGAGATTGGGTGTCTTTCTCAGATACGCCGAGCAAGCCCCGGATGTTGAGGAAATATAAGCATTACCATCAGAACAGGGTGCATCATGGTCACACAGGGGCTTAAGAATGGACTGGTCAGAAATTAATGCAAGGTGGAATGCTGGCTGGCTGTGGTAGGCTGACCTGTCTGATGCACAAAGCAATTGGGGCTATGTAGATATTTTAAAAAGTCTCGAGTGTGAGGGTGTGGCCATGCCGGTGACCAAAATGGGTGCTTAGAAGTGAAGCTCCGGCACTGTGGGCCCCAAAAGACGGGTTCTGGGCTGTAATGGCGATTTCAGCCATCCACATGACGGACATTATGTCTCAGATGGCAGCAGAATTAATTAATGCTGATTTGCGGCCGCTCAATTGCCGGTAGACGAGCGGAGGCCTAGCTCACACCTTTGAGGCCCTGATACCGAGATTCTCTTGGTCCACTTGTGTGGCCAGTGTCTTATGGGGAGTGGCCGCTGGTGCAGATGGCCAATATTTTTGCATGTGTTGGAGCTTCGGGAGTTGAAGAATGCTGGACTTGATTGCATGGCCTGACGGCCTTGAGGTGGGGTTGGGCCCACACCCTGCACGGCCCTGGTGGGGGCTGCACAAAATGCCAATACTGCTGGGGGCACTGTTCTACTCCTGCTGTCTTTGGCATGCCTAACATTGCTGCAACACCCAGGCAACCTCTCTCTATTGCAGCCTAGACCAAGAGCAATGTTTTGCCAGCAAAAGGCTTGAACCACCAGCAACACCTTCAAACCCCAAGTCATTCTCTTCATTCTCATCAACAGCCCATATTCCTTAGGCCCACGACCACCTCCAGGCGCACTCACTACTTTGCCTGTCATGCTCCCACTTTACCAATGTGAGGCTACCTTTGTGAGGCCTATGTGTGTGGGCTCCTGAAGACGTTGGCCAGCACTGCACACTATAACTCTGGTTTGAACCACCTTTATCGGGCACATTAGCAGTACCTCTTTGAGGAGGATCAGTGGACGACTGTTGGGTGTGTGTGACCTGATGCTCTCGGCACCTGGCAGGTGGTGTGAGAGACTTCTTGTGGACACACCCTGTTCTGGACTCCTTAGCCATGCATGGGGAGACAACACTATACATTTGTAGCTGCTTACCCCCTCTGCAATCATGCTGTCATGGAGCGGGGGGAACCCAAAGCAATGCAAACTACCATTCGGGAAGGCCAGACCACTGGCCTCCACAACCCTGTCGAAAACAGAAGGTAAGGCACTGGGAGAGGGCGACTCAGACCAGCTTTCACTCCCTGTTGAACACAGAAGGCAAGGCACAGGGGGAAGGTGACTTGGACCAACTGACAGGCACAGTGGGCATGATGGCTGAGCTCCGTGTGGGCTTCCACTTCATTGACACCAGCCTTAACTCCTTATTGGGCAGAGTGGAAAATATGGGTGAGCACCTTGACCAAAAATTAAGATTTAGAGGTCCTGCCCTTCAAGAACAATATCCGTATTACGGGTGTGGCAGAGTCGATTGACCTGGACCACCCAGACCAATTGGTGGAGCATCTCCTCATTGACCTCTGTGTCAGTGAGCAGTTCACTTCCACTTTTGTGGCTGAGAGGGCCCATCATTCCCTAGGCCTACAACCACCCCCAGAGCTCCACTGAGTCCTCTGATAGCCTACCTCCTTAACTTTAGGGACACAGCACTTCACCTAGGGAGCGAACACAGCCTTCTACAATATCATGTCCTGTTCCCAGACTTCAAACTGGCAGTGAAGGAGTCACAGTATAAATCTGTGAATGCTAAGAAATTACTGTGTAAGAATAGACTGAAAAATGGCATGTTGAATCCATGCCATATCCGAGTGGAACTGCACCAAGGTGGCAGTATTATGTGGTATGATGGGAGGTCATGTCATGTAATAGTAACTCAATACCCAGAAGTAGACCTCAGGTTCACACCAATAAACCGTAGCTCAGTCCTGGTAAAGTGACTAAGAGCAGTCAAGCTACTTAGAGGAACATGTGTAAAGCATTTCACAACACCAAAATGGACGATGAGTAATTGACACAACTCGAAAGAAATCCAACACCAAGTTAGAAAAATAAAACAATTTGTATCTTAATTTAGACCCCAAAACAAACCTTGTATCTTACATACAACTTGAGTTGTGGATTTTTTAAGAATTTAAAAATGCATGCACTTTTAGTTGTCAAAAGAACATCATTGAAGTCAATGGGGGAAAGCACAGTGTGCAATCTGTCACTTGTGGGGTGAGTTTCATGGAACACACCTATAGTTAAGGTCTGACGGGGTCTCTAGACCAAGTTTCTATAGACAGTACATTTTTCCCTTGCCCAGGGAGTCTGGGTGCAGAGGTAGCCTTGCTGTCCTTAGAAAAGCACGAACGGTGAGTGCTGTCAAAGATACAGCACTCTGCAAAACCACATTTGGAGATGGAGTTACACTCTACCCCCGGGAAAGTAGAGGCCTTTGGGGTACAAGGGACTGGACTTCACAGCTGGAACTCCACCACCACGTCTGGCTGTTCTGGCTGCAGAGGTGGCCTTGCAGCTGTCGATCACGGGAAGGTTGCGGCAAAGATGCTTTGTCACTTAGTCACCTTCTTCAGGATGCAGGATATCAGCAGTGGGTTCATTGACTATATCAGTCTCTGTTGTTGGGAGTTGCTCTGGAGTTGGTGACATCCAGGGATGGGTCAGTTATCGGGCTGGTGACCAACAAGCCTCGGCTGCAGCAAAAGCTATCTATGCATACCTTGCTGTCTGGAGGTCGACAGGAGTGGTATAGCTGCTCAAAACTTGGTGTGACCCTCACTACAACCCTCAGGGTGCAGGTCACCATTTTTTTTTAGCTCACTCAAGAGGGGCCCAATGGGTTTCACTTCTTGTGACACAGCATGACAGTTCTTCTGCAGGTGACTGGTTTCACTAGTCAGGGGAGTCTGCTTCAGTTTCTAGTGTCCACTGGAGTCCCTTTTGCTCAGGGCAACAAGCTTCTGCCACAGGCACATGTCAAACACACAGTTCCAGTATGTGGTCTCTTCAGGGCTCTTAAGTGTCCTCTCTTTGCACTGTTGCGGAGTTTAAAGTCCTGTTGTTGTGACAGCGTCTTCTCCGTGCCTCTTCTCAGATTCAAAGTCAGTACTGAGGTTTCGGTGCCAGGGGAGCCCCTTAAATTTCAAGTCTAAGGAGGGTTAAGAGTGTGAGCAACAGTAGCCAATAGACTACTGGTCCCTGCGGCTAGTCAACCCTGAGGTGACAGCTTTCTGTGGGAGTACGTCACTTTTCTACCCAGAAGCCTCTAATTCAGGGTCTGCCACAATGACAGAACCCTTCCTTGGCTGTACAGCCCTCCGAGCCCACCCTAAAGGTGTGGCTATCCTTTTGAGGGTGCCTCCTGAATATCTAATTTTTCCACCTATCATCTTGGACAGGGCAGGAAGCGCTCAGTTCTTGAATGGGGGAAAAGAGATTATATAACGAGGCTCACAACCTTGAACACTGTAAACACTAGCCATCCTAGGAGGGTGGGGGTGTGACCTAACCCCTGCCCAGATCCTTTGTCTCCATCCTGGGAAAAGTGTTACCATAGCCAGCAGGATGACATACTCTTATCTTGGCTGCGAATGGCTTGCGGGAGCCTGCCAATGCAAGAGAAAGTTGGCAACTTGGTGGGCATCCTCTAAGGATGCCACCAGGGTGCATGCTAGCTAATCTTGGGCACAGGAATCATGCTCAGGATTAAAAAGCACAGGTTTTGACACCAAACATGGGTGAAATAGGTTGGGCCATCACGGAGCTGGACATCTGAGGTTCGCTCCTGTGCCAGCCCATGTATCCTAAGGACTGCCGGCCACTTACCATAGCATTAAGTTTTAATTTCTACCACAGGGTCATATATGGTCGTGCATAGATGTCCTCACTCATAACACAGTGTACCCTGCCTCCTGGGCTATAGAAAGCCTGCTGTAAGAGTGACTGACCTGTACTATAGGCAGTGAAAGGACTCTGCCTGCACTAGGTGTGGGCAGAGTCAAACTCGAGCAGGCAAGCTGCTCTTGCAGGCTCACATGGAAGTTCTGCAGGCTTTGCTTTTATTTGGGCCAAGGAGGGGTGCACATCAGTGTTATAGCCCTTGTGACCCCTTTACTTTCCCTGCCCTGGGTTCCACTGGTACAATTTGTTAGGGCCTTTAAGGGGTGGAAAAGTCCTTGCCAATTGGGTTTACAAAATCCTAGTACAATTTAAGGGAAAGAGCACTGGCACTGAGGTCTGATTAGCAGACCTCAGTGCACTTTCAGATAAAAAACGACAGCATCAGTAGTCTAAATGAGGGAAAAAGTAGAGTGGCATCTGCAAAGAGTCCCATTTCTAACAGGAACATAATGGAAAGGCCCACTTCTTTGACAACCTGGCTGAAGTCATGACTTTCTTTAAACAATGCAGAAAGGAGAGATTGTCCTCACAGCGCACGACCCCAGAGCATTCCCTACTGACCTTATGCTGTGTCTCCCTGCCTGACTGAACTCACTCACTGTCACCACCTCTGCCACTTCATTGACTGCTAGTCTTAGGATAATTTAGCCCTTATTGATAACACCTCTATGATCAATCATCCTGGACGGCAATGTGTTTAAACTAACACTCTGAGCCTGTACCTATATATCAGGTGCAAGATGTCACCCATCATTGGGCCTTGTTTGCCTTAGTCTGGCTCACCCGAGGTGTATACCAAGTTGGAAACTGTTGGTTTAACTGCATTTTTTGTTCTTTGTTGTTTTTCAGGCTTAGGATTTGCTGGGGGGCTCTCTGCCTGATGTGGGAGGGGGAGGGTTTGGGATATTTGTAAATGTTTTCATTATGTTGACCAGCGATACATGGCAAGGCAGGGCCATCACCACTGATTTTAGCATGCGCCCATAGATACTCCCCACCAGATGACAGCACAAAATAAACTCTGAACACATCGCTGAACTTACATTCCTTTATTGGAACATCAGGAGCCTTAACAATCCCCATTAGGCAAACAGGTGCTTTCCTATCTTTCCCGGTATAGTGTCAAAATTGCTTTTCTGCAGGAAACGCACCTCCCATTCAGAGACACACAGACATTTCAATCCACCTGTGTCCTACATAGGTTTTTTTCTGTTAAAGTACGTACTCCAGAGGAATGTGTATTTTGGTACGCAAGAGTGTATGTTTCACCCCACTACCAGTATCAGTCGGGAAAACGGGAGTTTGGTGATCCTTGCAGGCTTTATGATAGGCCTGCTCTTCCTATTGGTCAATGTCTATGCCCCGAACATAAACTCCCCAGACTTTGTTATGTGATCTCCCATCCCGGATAGGACAAATGGATGCTGACTTTTTCCTTCTAGATGGAGACCTTAACATGGCACTCACCCCAATGATAGATTCCACAGGAGTGACTTCCTGTAGCAAACCAGACACGTTTTGAAACCGTCGAGACCTCAACGACACCTATGCACTGAGAGATGAACGGAGCCTGAAACACGGTACTTCTCACGAACGCACATCTTATCCTGCATCCCACAGGACTCGTTTGGACTTCTGATTCATATCTGTGAATAGCACCCTTTGGTTAGATGATGTGAAACATCTTCGCGTGCATTATCAGATCACTCCGCGGGTGCGCACAGTATTGCCCGCACCATATGTTGGGGACTGGAGTGCCGATGGGTGTTCTCGTGCAACGCTCAGATTGACAACATATTTCACTCTGAATTCCGTGTCTCTATTGTTGAATATTTTGCACTCAATGCCAAAAGATATTTGGCAATCGCTTAGGGGGTGCTTATTGGCATTGAACCGTACAGATTAACTCCAAATTGTTGTGTTTTGCGCTGGATGGCATTCTAGAGTATCTGTCAGCCTCTCCCATTACCATGATCAGAAGTGCTGTCTACATGTACACTGCTCACAATACCCTGCTCTTTATCAAATTACGCAGCTTTGCCAAAAAGACTCTGTCCAGTGGTCTTGTTCGTGTATTTTGTAGTTTCAATGAAAATGCTAATACATTTAAAAAAAAAGGAAAAAAAAAGGCTACAGCACTGCGAACGTTAAGCAAGTGCTCCGAGTGTGGAAGAGCTGGGGCTTATTTCTTTCACCAGTTTTGCGACTTCCAAAGGTAAGAAGGTTATGGGAGGCAGTTACAAGTAGATTGTAATCGACGGTGGACTGATTAGGTAACCCCCATCAGACATGCCTGCTCCATCTTATTCTGCAGACTAATGGAGGAAAAATGCGGCACATATTTATGAGCCAGAGGTTACTGCTGGGAAAAGAAACGGTTAGTTAAAAATTTGGATTAAAACTGTATCCACCAGCTTTGCTGTGATGGCTAAAAAAATATAAGAATAAACGCTAACTGAGCAGACACGTACATAAAGCTAGAAGAGGTGACAAACTTGCAGTGAACTCACAGACTGCATGAAAAAAATACCATTTCAGTGCTCACTTAATAACAGACCTACTTAGGGGTTGATTAAGAGTTTGGCGGACGGAAACACCAGTCCGCCAAACTCCCGACGTGATGGTCACCACCATGCGGTTGACCTCTCTGCTGGCCCCATTATGACTTTCCCACTGGGCTGACCGGCGGAAACCAAGGTTTCTGCCGGTCTGCCCAGTGGAAAATGGGTGGCAACATTGTTGCCAGCTCATAAGAGACCGGTGGCAATGCTGCTGCATGCAGGGGGCACCAGTAACCTCCAAATGCACACTGTCTGCACAGCAGACAGTGCACAACTTGAGGTTGCTGGGCAGGGGAACATGCATGGGCAGTGCAGGGGGTCCCCAGAGGCCCCCTTCACCTGTTCTCTGCCAGCATTTTCATGGCGGTGGTACCTCCATGATAAGGCTGGTGGAGAACAAGGTTGTAATCTGCAGGGCTGTGCCCACCTTCAGCCCTTCAGGATCTGGGATCTTGGAGGGGACGGAGGGTGGTTGGCAGGTCTGCCTTCCAACCTTGTAATGTTGGGATCGGACCACCACTGCTGTGGCAGTCAGAGAGCCATTGCGAGGCTGGCAGTCTTCGGACCACCAGCCTCATAATCTGTCCCTTACAATGTCCAAGTCAGAATTATGTCAAACTGTTTATTACAAGGCGGAGAGTGGCAGAAGCGGGGAGTGCCAACGATGTGAAAGAATAGTGGTTTCAGCCTTAGCAGGGGCAGGGACAGCTAGGTAACATGGAAAAGCAGGTGGTAAGAGGTACTGGCTTGTAACCCAAGATGACTGTCAGAATGGGGTCCAGATAACATTATTGTAATTTTACAAAATTCTGAATTAAAATTAACAATACTTGCACACCACGTTTTTTTTCAATGAGATTTTCATCTGCCACTGCTAGCAAAGTTGATTTCAAGCCTTTCCTACACTGTGGGCAATGTTCTGCTACACAATTAGAAATGATAAAGCCATGTTTTGGTAACACATTTTTTAAATAACATCAGAAAATTCTTTAATTTTGCAGCATACTATCATTATTGTTACAAAGTACACTGAGCTAAGCGACTAGGCTAACAATACTTTGGAGGTGTAAGTCTTGCCATATGGGTAAACAAATCACTGGGTTCCTGGTCTAATGACAGCTCAGCCTGAGCACATGTCCTATACACACCGACCCAGAACCCGTGACCAGGAAACTCACAGAACATCTACTACACGTTTCACTAACAATGTCATCCTTCTTCTTCAAGATACATTTTTTTATCATTTCGTCGTAGGGTTTGGTGACAGCACAGGGGTTGTGTTAAAAGTGTTATTGCGTTAATTGGTGTTAAACAACAATTTAATACAATGTTCTGTTGTTTACTATCAACCTATGTATATTTCTTTACACCATTGTAAAAAGGAAATATTGTTAAATCTACACCTAATGACTTACGAAGACGTTCAATATTTTAGTATCTTTTAGAAAGGTGCATTTTTCTGCTGCTCTTTGAGTGCATATAAAGTGTTAAAAAAGAGCAAGCAGTCAATGCCGAGAGCTTGCATTTTCTTCCATCAAATGCCACCAGTCTTCCAAGGAACGGAAAGAAAACGAGCAGACCTATTTTTATGCGCTGACCTTCATTAAAAATGGATTTTCTTTGTAAATGTGTGAACCTGATAATGTAATTTTTACATTTCATGTTGGTGCGGGGTCAAGCCTGGAAAAAATACCATATATTTCTACAGAATTAAAATTGTCCATTAATCTTTCCACATAAAATTAATTCACGGGTATGCTCGAAGTGATTTTGTGAAAAATGCATTTTTATTTCAGCTGAGTTTATGAGGTAAGGTTATTGCTTCTGCGAGTAAACTGCATTTATAGATCCTCATTAAAAAAAAAAAATATGGTGTTTCGTTTTTTTATAATTTGTCGATTAAAACATTTCTGAAAAAAACTAAGTATTGCAATGCCATTGTGACTTGCATATTCACAGTTTACAGTATAAAATTCGCATTTTCCTGAGTGTTTTTAAAATAATAAGTGCAGAATTAACGTATCCAAATGCATTTTGAGTACTTTAGATTTCGCATTACATTGGCTATTCGGTGGTGCAATTTAACACCATGGAGCTAATGTAGAAAATACATTAGCAAGGATAAATGTGTAGTGTATGTGATTGCAAAATTCTAATTTGCAAAGTGCTAAAGTGACATTGCAAGCATGACATCGCTTTGTGAATTTCACAATTGCATCTCCTTAAAACTCGCAAGAGAAAGCAGCAGTAAAAGGTAACAGGCTTTTTTGTTGTGACTGACTGAAAATTAATTAAATTAAGAGTTTTAATTACTTCTGCTGCTATAAACCATTGAATAGTCACAAACTGGAATAAAATGCCAGTTCCAATATTGTGAATGGTACCTGCAGGTATCAGAAGACACAGATGCCCTTCCCATCGTTTTTTGTTGCATGTTCCCAATAATGTCCTTTCAATTGTGTCATACTATTTAGGGTCTGTGTTAGAAATGGGGTCTGTGGTTGACAGTCAGGTTACCCCCTGTTCAAGCAAGGACCCTTACTCTAGTCAGGGTAAAAGAGAATCACCCTCAGCTAACCCCTGCTTACCCCCTTGGTAGCTTGGCACGAGCAGCAGGCTTAACTTCAGAGTGCTAGGTGTAATGTATTTGTACCAACACACACAGTAAGTTAATGAAAACACTACAAAATGACACAACACAGGTTGAGAAAAATAGAAACTATTTACCTAAACAAAACAAGACCAAAACAACAAAAATCTACAATACACAAGTCAAGTTATCAATTAAAAAGCAAAAAGAGTCTTCGTGTAGTTTTAAACACACACTAACACTGTTAGCATGAAAATGTACCTTGGGTGCATCAAAAATAACCCAGCATGAGCAAGTGTGCTTCACAAAGGGCTTGCGATGCGTTGATTTCATTCACGAGGGACACCTTGCTTAGTTTCTCCTTTCGTCGGTTCGGGCGCGTAGTTTCTTCTCTCCGCAGGAGAGTGATGCGTCGATCCGGTCAGCACTCTCGGGTCCAGGCAGGCCTTGCATTGTTTTTACACACCCAGCTGTACTTGCATCAGAAATCCAGCTGCACGATGATCTGAAAACCACGCAGCGCGGGTTGCGATCTCACCAGCCTCCATCAGCGATGCTGCGTGTTGTTTCCCAAGCTCTGTGCTTCGATTCTTCGGGCACGTTGCAGGCGAGCGTCGCTTTTGCCAGTGGCGCATCGATTTTTCAACCGCAGATCGGAGTCGCATTGGTCTTTTCCCCCCAAGGCGTTCTGTGCGTGGATTTCTTCCTCTTAGGCTGCCAGCTTCTCCTTTCAGGGTCCCAGGAACTGGATAGGCACCACAGGACAGAGTAAGAGTCTCTCCAGAGACTCCAGGTGCTGGCAGAGAGAAGTCTTTGCTGTCCCTGAGACATCAAGCAACAGGAGACAAGCTCTAAATCAAGCCCATGGAGATCTTCACACGATGGAAGGCACACAAAGTCCAGTCTTACTCTGGCAGAAGCAGTAACTGCAGGATAGCTCCACAAAGCACAGTCACAGGCAGGGCAGCCCTTCTTCCTCAGCTCTTCAGCTCTTCTCCAGGCAGAGGTTCCTCTTGGTTTCCAGAAGTGTTCTAAAGTTTGAGGTTTTGGGTGCCCTTCTTATACTCAATTTATCCTTTGAAGTAGGCCTACTTCAAAGCAAAGTCTTTCTTGAATGTGAAATCCTGCCTTGCCCAGGCCAGGCCCCAGACACTCACCAGGGAGTTGGAGACTGCATTGTGTGAGGACAGGCACAGCCCTAGCACAGATGGCTCATCAGGATATGCAGGCTATACCCCAGCTCCCTTTGTGTAACTGTCTAGTATGAGGTGCAGCCAGCCCAACTGTCAAACTGACCCAGACAGGGAATCCACAAACAGGCCGAGTCACTGAAATGGCATAAGCAAGAAAATGCTCACTTTCTAAAAGTGGCATTTTCAAACACACAATCTTAAAATCAACTTTACTAAAAGATGTATTTTTAAATTGTGAGCTCTGAGACCCCAAACTCCACCTTGTCCACCCACTCCCAAAGGGAATCTACACTTTAATCAGATTTAACCCGTTCTGTGCCGCAGACGTAATGGTTACGTCCTGCGGCACAGTGCTGCTGTGCTGAGGACGTAACCATTACGTCCTCGGCACACAGCACAGAGGGAGCGCTCTCGCTCCCTCTGTGTGCTTCCCCCCACCCCCCCAAAGTCAGGGATGGAAGGGGAAGCCCTTACCCTTCCACCCCCGACCCACCCAACCCCCCATAATGACGTCAGCGCGCGATCGCGCGCTGACTTCATTATGGGGTTCTCGCCGCACAGGAAGCCATTTGCTTCCTGTGCGGCGAGAGGAGAAGAGGCGAGTTCCTCTTCCCAGTGGGTGGGGGGTTTGGGCCAAAGAGGCACCGGGGGAAAGGAAAGGCTTTTCCTTTCCCCGGTGTCTCTTTGAGCATTCCTGCTGCCCGATCGCGTTGCGATTGGGCAGCAGGAATGCCCACTAGACACCAGGGATTTTTCTTTTTTTGTATTTCCTTCGTGTTTCTGGCTTGCGGGGAGCGGCCCCTTGGGCAAGGGTCGCTCCCCTTTAGGGGGCAATTACTTACGGCCATTTCTGCCCCCCTTGGGGGCAGATTGGCCTACTTTTTAGGCGGATCTGCCCCCAAGGGGGGCAGAAAACACTGGATCACCAGGGATGTTTATTTATTTGTGTATTTATGTGGGGGGGTGCCCCGTTGGGCAAGGGGCGCTCCCCCCAAGGGGGCATAGAACTGTTGGCCTTTTCTGCCCCCCTTGGGGGCAGATCGACCTATTTTTTTTAGGTCCATCTGCCCCCAAGGGGGGCAGAAGCCACTTAGGCACCAGGGATTGTGTGTGTAGTTGATGGGGGGGCGGCCCCTTGGGCAAGGGTCGCTCCCCTTTGGGGGACATGTCTTTTAGGGCCATTTCTGCCCCCCTTGGGGGCAGATCAGCCTATTATTTTTAGGCTGATCTGCCCCAAGGGGGGCAGGAACCACTAGAACGCTAGGGATTTATTTTTATGTGTTTATTTTTGTGGGGGGGCGTCCCCTTGGGCACGGGGGCCCCCCCAAGGGGGGCATTGACCTGTTGGCCATTTCTGCCCCCCCTGGGGGCAGATGGGCCTATTTGTTTAGGCCCACCTGCCCCCAAGGGGGGCAGAAGCCACTTAGACACCAGGGATAGTGTGTGTGTGTGTTAGTGGATGGGGGGGGGCCTTGGGAAAGGGTCGCCCCCCACTTTAGGGGCACATGTACTGAGGCCATTTCTGCACCCCTTGGAGACAGATCAGCCTATTATTTTTAGGCTGATCTGTCCCCATGGGGGGCAGAAACCACTAGAACGCCAGGGATTTTTTTTATTTGTATATTTTTGTGGGGGGCGTCCCCTTGGTCACGGGGCACCCCCCCAAGGGGGGCATTGACCTGTTGGCCATTTCTGCCCCCCCTAGGGGCAGATGGGCCTATTTGTTTAGGCCCACCTGCCCCCAAGGGGGGCAGAAGCCACTTAGACACCAGGGATAGTGTGTGTGTGTGTTAGTGGATGGGGGGGCCTTGGGCAAGGGTCGCCCCCCACTTTGGGGGCACATGTACCGAGGCCATTTCTGCACCCCTTGGAGACAGGTCAGCCTATTATTTTTAGGCTGATCTGCCCCCAAGGGGGGCAGAAACCACTAGAACGCCAGGGATTTTTTTTATTTGTTTATTTTTGTGGGGGGGGCGTCCCCTTGGTCACGGAGCACCCCCACAATGGGGGCATTGACCTGTTGGCCATTTCTGCCCCCCCTGGGGGCAGATGAGCCTATTTGTTTAGGCCCACCTGCCCCCAAGGGGGGCAGAAGCCACTTAGACACCAGGGATAGTGTGTGTGTGTGTGTTAGTGGGTGGGGGGGGCCATGGGCAAGGGTCGCCCCCCACTTTGGGGCCACATGTACCGAGGCCATTTCTGCACCCCTTGGAGACAGATCAGCCTACTATTTTTAGGCTGATCTGCCCCCAAGGGGGGCAGAAACCACTAGAACGCCAGGGATTTTTTTTATTTGTTTATTTTTGTGGGGGGGGGCGCCCCCCCAAGGGGGGCATTGACCTGTTGGCCATTTCTGCCCCCCTGGGGGCAGATGGGCCTATTTATTTAGGCCCACCTGCCCCCAAGGGGGGCAGAAGCCACTTAGACACCAGGGATAGTGTGTGTGTGTGTTAGTGGATGGGGGGGGCCTTGGGCAAGGGTCGCCCCCCACTTTGGGGACACATGTACCGAAGCCATTTCTGCACCCCTTGGAGACAGATCAGCCTATTATTTTTAGGCTGATCTGCCCCCAAGGGGGGCAGAAGCCACTTAGGCACCAGGGATAGTGTTGTGTGTGTTTTTTTGTTTTTTTTGTTTGAGGGCTGTCCCCTTTGGCAAGGGTCGCTCTCCATGGGGACACACTACTAAAGGTATTTTCTGGCCTCCTTGGGGCAGACAGGCCTATTTTTTTAGTAGGCCCATCTGCCCCTATGGCAGAATCCACTTAGGCACCAATTTCTAAATGTTTGATGGTGGGGTGTTTGTCAACTGATGAAGTATTTGCATTTGTGATAAAAAATGTTTTCCTCCTTTTTGTTCTAGTTCAAAGCTTTTGCTTTATTTGCTGTGGCTCCTTGTGGTTTTGGTGGTGGTTGACCTGCAGTTTGCACAGTTGCATGTTTTAGGTAAGTAAAAACAATTTACTCCAAAGGAGTATTGTGGCCATGCATGAATGACATGTTTGTAGGGGTTGTACTAAATGCAGGATTGTGTGTGAAATTGTCCTTACATTTGTCCACAATGATATTTGTTTTGTCTTATTTCTAATTTGCCTTTCTTTCTTTCTTTTTAGTTGGATATCATTGGTGATTGCTGTGTCTGTGCAGAGTAGTTGCTGGTGAATCAAGCTTTTTCAGGCAAGTGAGCGGTATAGTTTTTGAGTTTATAACTCTTACTAACAAAGGTACACTTTGTTACGTGTCTTACACAGTGCTGGTTGTTGGTGGTGAATTTGTCCAGTTAATTTTAGTAGGAGAGATCATGGCTAGCCGCAGGATGACCGCTCAGCAGGTGGTTGGTATGCTTTTTGAGTCACAGTCTGATCATGATTATGAGACGGACTCAGCATCTGAGGCAGAGGAGGAAGTCAGAGATTCTGGCAGTGATGTTTCTGTTGGAGGGGAATCTTCTGATGATGAAGCCACACTCAGTGCAGATGAAGGGCCTGTTTTAGAGGAGGACACTGATGTGCCAATAGTGCAGCAACCTGGGGCTGAAAGGTTTCCCGTTATAAGACCTGATGTCTGGGTTGCCCCAAACATGGAGCAGCCAGAGTTGCCTGCCTTTACTGGTCTCCCGGGGTGTAACGCCAATAGAGAGAACTTTTTGCCTATCAATTTCTTTGAGTTATTCATGGATGATATGTTTTTGGAAGAGATTGTTGAGCAGACTAATTTGTATGCGGAGCAGCATTTGAGGGACAATGCTGCTAGACTTAGGCCACACTCTAGAGCTGCCCAGTGGATTCCCACAAATTTGGAGGAGATAAAAAAGTTTTTGGGTTTGACTTTTTTGATGGGGTTGATAAGGAAGCCATCACTGGCTTCTTATTGGTCTACTAGTCCCTTGATGGCAACAGCTATATTTCCTGCAACCATAAGTCGTAATCGGTATTTGCTTCTTCTTAGGATGCTGCATTTTGTTGACAATGCATTAGCCTTGCCACGAGATCACCCAGATTCTGACCGTCTTTTTAAGATTAGGCCTGTCCTTGATCATTTTGTAGATCGGTTTTCGGAGGTCTATGTTCCAGGCAACGAGATAAGTGTGGACGAGTCTTTGGTCCTCTTCAAGGGTCGTTTGGTTTTTAGGCAGTACATTCCTAGCAAAAGGGCACGATATGGAATTAAATTGTATATGCTGTCTGAAAGTAGGACAGGATATGTGTATAGTTTCCGTGTGTACACTGGTAGGGATTCCAATATTGACCCCCCTGGTTGTCCTCCCACTTTTGGAGTTACTGAGAAAATTGTGTGGGATCTTGGCAGACGACTGTTCAACAAAGGTCACCATTTGTATGTAGATAACTTCTACACTGGTGTGCAGAGGAAAGTGCGTTTTTTTAGCCAAAAATTGAGGTTTGCAAAGGATTCTGGGTTACAGAACCTGGTCAGAGCCCCACAAGTCAACCCATCTTGGATTCCCCTAGGTCTCTAGTTTTCAAAAATGCACAGGTTTGGTAGGTTTCCCAAGGTGCCGGCTGAGCTAGAGGCCAAAATCCACAGGCAGGCACTTTGCAAAAAACAGCTCTGTTTTCTTTCAAAAAATGGGATGTGTCCACGTTGTGTTTTGGGGCGTCTCCTGTTGCGGCCGCTAGGCCTACCCACACAAGTGAGGTATAATTTTTATCGGGAGACTTGGGGGTACGCTGGGTGGAAGGAAATTTGTGGCTCCTCTCAGATTCCATAACTTTCTGTCACCGAAATGTGAGGAAAATGCGTTTATTTAGCCAAAAATTGAGGTTTGCAAAGTATTCTGGGTAACAGAACCTGGTCAGAACCCCACAAGTCACCCCATCTTGGATTCTCCTAGGTCTCTAGTTTTCAAAAAACCACAGGTTTGGTAGGTTTCCCTAGGTGTCAGCTGAGCTAGAGGCCAAAAGCTACAGGTAGGCACTTTGCAAAAAACAGCTCTGTTTTCTTTCAAAAAATGGGATGTGTCCACGTTGTGTCCTGGGGTGCTTCCTGTCGCGGCCGCTAGGCCTACCCACACAAGTGAGGTATCATTTTTATCGGGAGACTTGGGTGAATGCTGGGTGGAAGGAAATTTGTGGCTCCTCTCAGATTCCAGAACTTTCTGTCACCGAAATGTGAGGAAAATGCGTTTTTTTAGACAAAAATTTGAGGTTTGCAAAGGATTCTGGGTAACAGAACCTCGTCAGAGCCCCACAAGTCACCCCATCTTGGATTCCCCTAGGTCTCTAGTTTTCAAAAATGCACAGGTTTGGTAGGTTTCCCTAGGTGCCGGCTGAGCTAGAGGCCAAAATCTACAGGTAGGCACTTTGCAAAAAACAGCTCTGTTTTCTGTGATGTGTCCACGTTGTGTTTTGGGGCATATCCTGTTGCGGGCGCAAGGCCTACCCACACAAGTGAGGTACCATTTTTATCGGGAGACTTGGAGGAACGCTGGATGGAAGGAAATTTGTTGCTCCTCTCAGATTCCAGAACTTTCTGTCACCGAAATGTGAGGAAAATGCTTTTTTTTAGCCATAAAGTGAGGTTTGCAAAGGATTCTGGGTAAGAGAACATGGTCAGAGCCCCACAAGTCACCCCATCTTGGATTCCCCTAGGTCTCTAGTTTTAAAAAAGCACAGGTTTGGTAGGTTTCCCTAGGTGCCAGCTGAGCTAGAGGCCAAAATCTACAGGAGGCACTTTGCAAAAAACAGCTCTGTTTTCTTTCAAAAAATGGGATGTGTCCACGTTGTGTTTTGGGGTGTCTTCTGTCGCGGCCGCTAGGCCTACCCACACAAGTGAGGTATCATTTTTATCGGGAGACTTGGGGGTACGCTGGGTGGAAGGAAATTTGTGGCTCCTCTCAGATTCCAGAACTTTCTGTCACCGAAATGTGAGGAAAATGCGTTTTTTTAGCCAAAATTTGAGGTTTGCAAAGGATTCTGGGTAACAGAACCTGGTCAGAGCCCCACAAGTCACCCCATCTTGGATTTCCCTAGGTGTCTAGTTTTCAAAAATGCACAGGTTTGGTAGGTTTCCCTAGGTGCCGGCTGAGCTAGAGGCCAAAATCTACAGGTAGGCACTTTGCAAAAAACAGCTCTGTTTTCTTAAAAAAATGGGATGTGTCCACGTTGTGTTTTGTGGCGTCTCCTGTCGCGGCCGCTAGGCCTACCCACACAAGTGAGGTATCATTTTTATCGGGAGAGTTTCGGGAACGCTGGGTGGAAGGAAATTTGTGGCTCCTCTCAGATTCCAGAACTTTCTGTCACCGAAATCTGAGGAAAATGCGTTTTTTTAGCCAAAAATTGAGGTGTGCAAAGGATTCTGGGTAACAGAACCTGGTCAGAGCCCCACAAGTCACCCCATCTTGGATTCCCCTAGGTCTCTAGTTTTAAAAAATGCACAGGTTTGGTAGGTTTCCCTAGGTGTCGGCTGAGCTAGAGGCCAAAATCTACAGGTAGGCACTTTGCAAAAAACAGCTCTGTTTTCTTTAAAAAAATGGGATGTGTCCACGTTGTGCTCTGGGGTGTCTCCTGTCGCGGCCGCTAGGCCTACCCACACAAGTGAGGTATCATTTTTATCGGGAGACTTGGGGAACACTGGGTGGAAGGAAATTTGTGGCTCCTCTCAGATTCCAGAACTTTCTGTCACCGAAATGTGAGGAAAATGCTTTTTTTTAGACAAAAATTTGAGGTTTGCAAAGGATTCTGGGTAACAGAACCTGGTCAGAGCCCCACAAGTCACCCCATCTTGGATTCCCCTAGGTCTCTAGTTTTAAAAAATGCACAGGTTTGGTAGGTTTCACTAGGTGCCGGCTGAGCTAGAGGCCAAAATCTAAAGGTAGGCACTTTGAAAAAAACAGCTCTGTTTTCTGTGATGTGTCCACGTTGTGTTTTGGGGCATATCCTGTCGCGGGCGCTAGGCCTACCCACACAAGTGAGGTACCATTTTTATCGGGAACTTGGAGGAACGCTGGATGGAAGGAAATTTGTTGCTCCTCTCAGATTCCAGAACTTTCTGTCACCGAAATGTGAGGAAAATGCTTTTTTTTAGCCATAAAGTGAGGTTTGCAAAGGATTCTGGGTAAGAGAACATGGTCAGAGCCCCACAAGTCACCCCATCTTGGATTCCCCTAGGTCTCTAGTTTTCAAAAAAGCACAGGTTTGGTAGGTTTCCCTAGGTGCCGGCTGAGCTAGAGGCCAAAATCTACAGGAGGCACTTTGCAAAAAACAGCTCTGTTTTCTTTCAAAAAATGGGATGTGTCCACGTTGTGTTTTGGGGTGTTTTCTGTCGCGGCCGCTAGGCCTACCCACACAAGTGAGGTATCATTTTTATCGGGAGACTTGGGGGTACGCTGGGTGGAAGGACATTTGTGGCTCCTCTCAGATTCCAGAACTTTCTGTCACCGAAATGTGAGGAAAATGCGTTTTTTTAGCCAAAATTTGAGGTTTGCAAAGGATTCTGGGTAACAGAACCTGGTCAGAGCCCCACAAGTCACCCCATCTTGGATTTCCCTAGGTGTCTAGTTTTCAAAAATGCACAGGTTTGGTAGGTTTCCCTAGGTGCCGGCTGAGCTAGAGGCCAAAATCTACAGGTAGGCACTTTGCAAAAAACAGCTCTGTTTTCTTAAAAAAATGGGATGTGTCCACGTTGTGTTTTGTGGTGTCTCCTGTCGCGGCCGCTAGGCCTACCCACACAAGTGAGGTATCATTTTTATCGGGAGAGTTGCGGGAACGCTGGGTGGAAGGAAATTTGTGGCTCCTCTCAGATTCCAGAACTTTCTGTCACCGAAATCTGAGGAAAATGCGTTTTTTTAGCCAAAAATTGAGGTGTGCAAAGGATTCTGGGTAACAGAACCTGGTCAGAGCCCCACAAGTCACCCCATCTTGGATTCCCCTAGGTCTCTAGTTTTAAAAAATGCACAGGTTTGGTAGGTTTCCCTAGGTGTCGGCTGAGCTAGAGGCCAAAATCTACAGGTAGGCACTTTGCAAAAAACAGCTCTGTTTTCTTTAAAAAAATGGGATGTGTCCACGTTGTGCTCTGGGGTGTCTCCTGTCGCGGCCGCTAGGCCTACCCACACAAGTGAGGTATCATTTTTATCGGGAGACTTGGGGGAACACTGGGTGGAAGGAAATTTGTGGCTCCTCTCAGATTCCAGAACTTTCTGTCACCGAAATGTGAGGAAAATGCTTTTTTTTAGACAAAAATTTGAGGTTTGCAAAGGATTCTGGGTAACAGAACCTGGTCAGAGCCCCACAAGTCACCCCATCTTGGATTCCCCTAGGTCTCTAGTTTTAAAAAATGCACAGGTTTGGTAGGTTTCACTAGGTGCCGGCTGAGCTAGAGGCCAAAATCTAAAGGTAGGCACTTTGAAAAAAACAGCTCTGTTTTCTGTGATGTGTCCACGTTGTGTTTTGGGGCATATCCTGTCGCGGGCGCTAGGCCTACCCACACAAGTGAGGTACCATTTTTATCGGGAACTTGGAGGAACGCTGGATGGAAGGAAATTTGTTGCTCCTCTCAGATTCCAGAACTTTCTGTCACCGAAATGTGAGGAAAATGCTTTTTTTTAGCCATAAAGTGAGGTTTGCAAAGGATTCTGGGTAAGAGAACATGGTCAGAGCCCCACAAGTCACCCCATCTTGGATTCCCCTAGGTCTCTAGTTTTCAAAAAAGCACAGGTTTGGTAGGTTTCCCTAGGTGCCGCTTGAGCTATAGGCCAAAATCTACAGGTAGGCACTTTGCAAAAAACAGCTCTGTTTTCTTTAAAAAAATGGCATGTGTCCACGTTGTGTTTTGGGGCGTCTCCTGTTTCGGCCGCTAGGCCTATCCACACAAGTGAGGTATCATTTTTATCGGGAGACTTGGGTGAATGCTGGGTGGAAGGAAATTTGTGGCTCCTCTAAGATTCCAGAACTTTCTGTCACCAAAATGTGAGGAAAATGCATTTTTTTAGAGAAAAATTTGAGGTTTGCAAAGGATTCTGGGTAACAGAACCTCGTCAGAGCCCCACAAGTCACCCCATCTTGGATTCCCCTAGGTCTCTAGTTTTCAAAAATGCACAGGTTTGGTAGGGTTCCCTAGGTGCCGGCTGAGCTAGAGGCCAAAATCTACAGGTAGGCACTTTGCAAAAAACAGCTCTGTTTTCTGTGATGTGTCCACGTTGTGTTTTGGGGCATATCCTGTTGCGGGCGCAAGGCCTACCCACACAAGTGAGGTACCATTTTTATCGGGAGACTTGGAGGAACGCTGGATGGAAGGAAATTTGTTGCTCCTCTCAGATTCCAGAACTTTCTGTCAGCGAAATGTGAGGAAAATGCTTTTTTTTAGCCATAAAGTGAGGTTTGCAAAGGATTCTGGGTAAGAGAACATGGTCAGAGCCCCACAAGTCACCCCATCTTGGATTCCCCTAGGTCTCCAGTTTTCAAAAAAGCACAGGTTTGGTAGGTTTCCCTAGGTGCCGGCTGAGCTAGAGGCCAAAATCTACAGGTAGGCACTTTGCAAAAAACAGCTCTGTTTTCTTTCAAAAAATGGGATGTGTCCACGTTGTGTTTTGGGGCGTGTCCTGTCGCGGCCGCTAGGCCTACCCACACAAGTGAGGTATCATTTTTATCAGGAGACTTGGGGGAACGCTGGGTGGAAGGAAATTTGTGGCTCCTCTTAGATTCCAGAACTTTCTGTCACCGAAATGTGAGGAAAATGCTTTTTTTTAGACAAAAATTTGAGGTTTGCAAAGGATTCTGGGTAACATAACCTGGTCAGAGCCCCACAAGTCACCCCATCTTGGATTCCCCTAGGTCTCTAGTTTTCAAAAATGCACAGGTTTGGTAGGTTTCCCTAGGTGCCGGCTGAGCTAAAGGCCAAAATCTAAAGGTAGGAACTTTGCAAAAAACAGCTCTGTTTTCTGTGATGTGTCCACGTTGTGTTTTGGGGCATATCCTGTCGCGGGCGCTAGGCCTACCCACACAAGTGAGGTACCATTTTTATCGGGAACTTGGAGGAACGCTGGACGGAAGGAAATTTGTTGCTCCTCTCAGATTCCTGAACTTTCTGTCACCGAAATGTGAGGAAAATGCTTTTTTTTAGCCATAAAGTGAGGTTTGCAAAGGATTCTGGGTAAGAGAACATGGTCAGAGCCCCACAAGTCACCCCATCTTGGATTCCCCTAGGTCTCTAGTTTTCAAAAAAGCACAGGTTTGGTAGGTTTCCCTAGGTGCCGGCTGAGCTATAGGCCAAAATCCACAGGTAGGCACTTTGCAAAAAACAGCTCTGTTTTCTTTCAAAAAATTTGATGTGTCCACGTTGTGTTTTGGGGTGTTTCCTGTTGCGGCCGCTAGGCCTACCCACACAAGTGAGGTATAATTTTTATCGGGAGACTTGGGGGTACGCTTGGTGGAAGGAAATTTGTGGCTCCTCTCAGATTCCAGAACTTTTTGTCACCGAAATGTGAGGAAAATGCGTTTATTTAGCCAAAAATTGAGGTTTGCAAAGGATTCTGGGTAACAGAACCTGGTCAGAGCCCCACAAGTCACCCCATCTTGGATTTCCCTAGGTCTCTAGTTTTCAAAAATGCACAGGTTTGGTAGGTTTCCCTAGGTGCCGGCTGAGCTAGAGGCCAAAATCTACAGGTAGGCACTTTGCAAAAAACAGCTCGGTTTTCTGTGATGCGTCCACATTGTGTTTTGGGGCATATCCTTTTGCGGGCGCTAGGCCTACACACACAAGTGAGGTACCATTTTATCGGGAGACTTGGAGGAACGCTGGATGGAAGGAAATTTGTTGCTCCTCTCAGATTCCAGAACTTTCTGTCACCGAAATGTGAGGAAAATGCTTTTTTTAGCCATAAAGTGAGGTTTGCAATGGATTCTGAGTAAGAGAACATGGTCAGAGCCCCACAAGTCACCCCATCTTCGATTCCCTTAGGTCTCTAGTTTTTAAAAAAGTACAGGTTTGGAAGGTTTCCCTAGGTGCCGGCTGAGCTAGAGGCCAAAATCTACAGGTCGGCACTTTGCAAAAAACAGCTCTGTTTTCTTTCAAAAAATGGGATGTGTCCACGTTGTGTTCTGGGGTGTTTCCTGTCGCGGCCGCTAGGCCTACCCACACAAGTGAGGTATCATTTTTATCGGGAGACTTGGGGGTACGCTGGGTGGAAGGAAATTTGTGGCTCCTCTCAGATTCCAGAACTCTCTGTCACCGAAATGTGAGGAAAATGCGTTTTTTTATCCAAAATTTGAGGTTTGCAAAGGATTCTGGGTAACAGAACCTGGTCAGAGCCCCACAAGTCGCCCCATCTTGGATTTCCCTAGGTCTCTAGTTTTCAAAAATGCACAGGTTTGGTAGGTTTCCCTAGGTGCCGGCTGAGCTAGAGGCCAAAATCTACAGGTAGGCACTTTGCAAAAAACAGCTCTGTTTTCTGTGATGCGTCCACATTGTGTTTTGGGGCATATCCTTTTGCGGGCGCTAGGCCTACACACACAAGTGAGGTACCATTTTATCGGGAGACTTGGAGGAACGCTGGATGGAAGGAAATTTGTTGCTCCTCTCAGATTCCAGAACTTTCTGTCACCGAAATGTGAGGAAAATGCTTTTTTTTAGCCATAAAGTGAGGTTTGCAATGGATTCTGGGTAAGAGAACATGGTCAGAGCCCCACAAGTCACCCCATCTTGGATTCCCCTAGGTCTCTAGTTTTTAAAAAAGTACAGGTTTGGAAGGTTTCCCTAGGTGCCGGCTGAGCTAGAGGCCAAAATCTACAGGTCGGCTCTTTGCAAAAAACAGCTCTGTTTTCTTTCAAAAAATGGGATGTGTCCACGTTGTGTTCTGGGGTGTCCCCTGTCGCGGCCGCTAGGCCTACCCACACAAGTGAGGTATCATTTTTATCGGGAGACTTGGGGGTACGCTGGGTGGAAGGAAATTTGTGGCTCCTCTCAGATTCCAGAACTCTCTGTCACCGAAATGTGAGGAAAATGCGTTTTTTTATCCAAAATTTGAGGTTTGCAAAGGATTCTGGGTAACAGAACCTGGTCAGAGCCCCACAAGTCACCCCATCTTGGATTTCCCTAGGTCTCTAGTTTTCAAAAATGCACAGGTTTGGTAGGTTTCCCTAGGTGCCGGCTGAGCTAGAGGCCAAAATCTACAGGTAGGCACTTTGCAAAAAACAGCTCTGTTTTCTTTAAAAAAATGGGATGTGTCCACGTTGTGTTTTGTGGCGTCTCCTGTCGCGGCCGCTAGGTCTACCCACTCAAGTGAGGTATCATTTTTATCGGGAGAGTTGCGGGAACGCTGGGTGGAAGGAAATTTGTGGCTCCTCTCAGATTCCAGAACTTTCTGTCACCGAAATGTGAGGTAAATGCTTTTTTTTAGACAAAAACTTGAGGTTTGCAAAGGATTCTGGGTAACAGAACCTGGTCAGAGCCCCACAAGTCACCCCATCTTGGATTCCCCTAGGTCTCTAGTTTTAAAAAATGCACAGGTTTGGTAGGTTTCCCTAGGTGCCGGCTGAGCTAGAGGCCAAAATCTACAGGTAGGCACTTTGCAAAAAACAGCTCTGCTTTCTTTCAAAAAATGGGATGTGTCCACGTTGTGTTTTGGGGCGTGCCTTGTCGCGGCCGCTAGGCCTACCCACACAAGTGAGGTATCATTTTTATCGGGAGACTTGGGGGTACGCTGGGTGGAAGGAAATTTGTGGCTCCTCTCAGATTCCAGAACTTTCTGTCTCCGAAATGTGAGGAAAATGCGTTTATTTAGCCAAAAATTGAGGTTTGCAAAGGATTCTGGGTAACAGAACCTGGTCAGAACCCCACAAGTCACCCCATCTTGGATTCTCCTAGGTCTCTAGTTTTAAAAAAAACACAGGTTTGGTAGGTTTCCCTAGGTGTCAGCTGAGCTAGAGGCCAAAATCTGCAGGTAGGCACTTTGCAAAAAACAGCTCTGTTTTCTTTCAAAAAATGGGATGTGTCCACGTTGTGTTCTGGGGTGTGTCCTGTCGCGGCCGCTAGGCCTACCCACACAAGTGAGGTATCCTTTTTATCGGGAGACTTGGGTGAATGCTGGGTGTAAGGAAATTTGTGGCTCCTCTCAGATTCCAGAACTTTCTGTCACCGAAATGTGAGGAAAATGCGTTTTTTTAGCCAAAAATTGAGGTTTGCAAAGGATTCTGGGTAACAGAACCTGGTCAGAACCCCACAAGTCACCCCATCTTGGATTCTCCTAGGTCTCTAGTCTTTAAAAAAGTACAGGTTTGGAAGGTTTCCCTAGGTGCCGGCTGAGCTAGAGGCCAAAATCTACAGGTCGGCACTTTGCAAAAAACAGCTCTGTTTTCTTTAAAAAAATGGGATGTGTCCACGTTGTGTTCTGGGGTGTCTCCTGTCGCGGCCGCTAGGCCTACCCACACAAGTGAGGTATCATTGTTATCGGGAGACTTGGGGGTACGCTGGGTGGAAGGAAATTTGTGGCTCCTCTCAGATTCCAGAACTCTCTGTCACCGACATGTGAGGAAAATGCGTTTTTTTATCCAAAATTTGAGGTTTGCAAAGGATTCTGGGTAACAGAACCTGGTCAGAGCCCCACAAGTCACCCCATCTTGGATTTCCCTAGGTCTCTAGTTTTCAAAAATGCACAGGTTTGGTAGGTTTCCCTAGGTGCCGGCTGAGCTAGAGGCCAAAATCTACAGGTAGGCACTTTGCAAAAAACAGCTCTGTTTTCTTTAAAAAAATGGGATGTGTCCACGTTGTGTTTTGTGGCGTCTCCTGTCGCGGCCGCTAGGTCTACCCACACAAGTGAGGTATCATTTTTATCGGGAGAGTTGCGGGAACGCTGGGTGGAAGGAAATTTGTGGCTCCTCTCAGATTCCAGAACTTTCTGTCACCGAAATGTGAGGTAAATGCTTTTTTTTAGACAAAAACTTGAGGTTTGCAAAGGATTCTGGGTAACAGAACCTGGTCAGAGCCCCACAAGTCACCCCATCTTGGATTCCCCTAGGTCTCTAGTTTTCAAAAATGCACAGGTTTGGTAGGTTTCCCTAGGTGCCGGCTGAGCTAGAGGCCAAAATCTACAGGTAGGCACTTTGCAAAAAACAGCTCTGCTTTCTTTCAAAAAATGGGATGTGTCCACGTTGTATTTTGGTGCGTGTCTTGTCGCGGCCGCTAGGCCTACCCACACAAGTGAGGTATCATTTTTATCGGGAGACTTGGGGGTACGCTGGGTGGAAGGAAATTTGTGGCTACTCTCAGATTCCAGAACTTTCTGTCACCGAAATGTGAGGAAAATGCGTTTATTTAGCCAAAAATTGAGGTTTGCAAAGGATTCTGGGTAACAGAACCTGGTCAGAGCCCCACAAGTCACCCCATCTTGGATTCTCCTAGGTCTCTAGTTTTAAAAAAAACACAGGTTTGGTAGGTTTCCCTAGGTGTCAGCTGAGCTAGAGGCCAAAATCTGCAGGTAGGCACTTTGCAAAAAACAGCTCTGTTTTCTTTCAAAAAATGGGATGTGTCGACGTTGTGTTCTGGGGTGTGTCCTGTCGCGGCCGCTAGGCCTACCCACACAAGTGAGGTATCCTTTTTATCGGGAGACTTGGGTGAATGCTGGGTGTAAGGAAATTTGTGGCTCCTCTCAGATTCCAGAACTTTCTGTCACCGAAATGTGAGGAAAATGCGTTTTTGTAGACAAAAATTGAGGTTTGCAAAGGATTCTGGGTAACAGAACCTGGTCAGAACCCCATAAGTCACCCCATCTTGGATTCTCCTAGGTCTCTAGTTTTTAAAAAAGTACAGGTTTGGAAGGTTTCCCTAGGTGCCGGCTGAGCTAGAGGCCAAAATCTACAGGTCGGCACTTTGCAAAAAACAGCTCTGTTTTCTTTAAAAAAATGGGATGTGTCCACGTTGTGTTCTGGGGTGTCCCCTGTCGCAGCCGCTAGGCCTACCCACACAAGTGAGGTATAATTTTTATCGGGAGACTTGGGGGTACGCTGGGTGGAAGGAAATTTGTGGCTCCTCTCAGATTCCAGAACTCTCTGTCACCGAAATGTGAGGAAAATGCGTTTTTTTATCCAAAATTTGAGGTTTGCAAAGGATTCTGGGTAACAGAACCTGGTCAGAGCCCCACAAGTCACCCCATCTTGGATTTCCCTAGGTCTCTAGTTTTAAAAAATGCACAGGTTTGGTAGGTTTCCCTTGGTGCCGGCTGAGCTAGAGGCCAAAATCTACAGGTAGGCACTTTGCAAAAAACAGCTCTGTTTTCTTTAAAAAAAATGAGATGTGTCCACGTTGTGTTTTGTGGCGTCTCCTGTCGCGGCCGCTAGGTCTACCCACACAAGTGAGGTATCATTTTTATCGGGAGAGTTGCGGGAACGCTGGGTGGAAGGAAATTTGTGGCTCCTCTGAGATTCCAGAACTTTCTGTCACCGAAATGTGAGGTAAATGCTTTTTTTTAGACAAAAACTTGAGGTTTGCAAAGGATTCTGGGTAACAGAACCTGGTCAGAGCCCCACAAGTCACCCCATCTTGGATTCCCCTAGGTCTCTAGTTTTCAAAAAAGCACAGGTTTGGTAGGTTTCCCTAGGTGCCGGCTGAGCTATAGGCCAAAATCCACAGGTAGGCACTTTGCAAAAAACAGCTCTGTTTTCTTTCAAAAAATTTGATGTGTCCACGTTGTGTTTTGGGGTGTCTCCTGTTGCGGCCGCTAGGCCTACCCACACAAGTGAGGTATAATTTTTATCGGGAGACTTGGGGGTACGCTGGGTGGAAGGAAATTTGTGGCTCCTCTCAGATTCCAGAACTTTTTGTCACCGAAATTTGAGGAAAATGCGTTTATTTAGCCAAAAATTGAAGTTTGCAAAGGATTCTGGGTAACAGAACCTGGTCAGAGCCCCACAAGTCACCCCATCTTGGATTTCCCTAGGTCTCTAGTTTTCAAAAATGCACAGGTTTGGTAGGTTTCCCTAGGTGCCGGCTGAGCTAGAGGCCAAAATTTACAGGTAGGCACTTTGCAAAAAACAGATCTGTTTTCTTTAAAAAAATGGGATGTGTCCACGTTGTGTTTTGGGGCGTCTCCTGTCACGGCCGCTAGGCCTACCCACACAAGTGAAGTATCATTTTTATCGGGAGAGTTGCGGAACGCTGGGTGGAAGGAAATTTGTGGCTCCTCTCCGATTCCAGAACTTTCTGTCACCGAAATGTGAGGAAAATGCGTTTTTTTAGACAAAAATTTGAGGTTTGCAAAGGATTCTGGGTAACAGAGACTCGTCAGAGCCCCACAAGTCACCCCATCTTGGATTCCCCTAGGTCTCTAGTTTTCAAAAATGCACAGGTTTGGTAGGTTTCCCTAGGTGCCGGCTGAGCTAGAGGCCAAAATCTACAGGTAGGCACTTTGCAAAAAACAGCTCTGTTTTCTGTGATGCGTCCACATTGTGTTTTGGGGCATATCCTTTTGCGGGCGCTAGGCCTACACACACAAGTGAGGTACCATTTTATCGGGAGACTTGGAGGAACGCTGGATGGAAGGAAATTTGTTGCTCCTCTCAGATTCCAGAACTTTCTGTCACCGAAATGTGAGGAAAATGCTTTTTTTTAGCCATAAAGTGAGGTTTGCAATGGATTCTGGGTAAGAGAACATGGTCAGAGCCCCACAAGTCACCCCATCTTGGATTCCCCTAGGTCTCTAGTTTTTTAAAAAGTACAGGTTTGGAAGGTTTCCCTAGGTGCCGGCTGAGCTAGAGGCCAAAATCTACAGGTCGGCACTTTGCAAAAAACAGCTCTGTTTTCTTTCAAAAAATGGGATGTGTCCACGTTGTGTTCTGGGGTGTCTCCTGTCGCGGCCGCTAGGCCTACCCACACAAGTGAGCTATCATTTTTATCGGGAGACTTGGGGGTACGCTGGGTGGAAGGAAATTTGTGGCTCCTCTCAGATTCCAGAACTCTCTGTCACCGAAATGTGAGGAAAATGCGTTTTTTTATCCAAAATTTGAGGTTTGCAAAGGATTCTGGGTAACAGAACCTGGTCAGAGCCCCACAAGTCACCCCATCTTGGATTTCCCTAGGTCTCTAGTTTTCAAAAATGCACAGATTTGGTAGGTTTCCCTAGGTGCCGGCTGAGCTAGAGGCCAAAATCTACAGGTAGGCACTTTGCAAAAAACAGCTCTGTTTTCTTTAAAAAAATGGGATGTGTCCACGTTGTGTTTTGTGGCGTCTCCTGTCGCGGCCGCTAGGTCTACCCACTCAAGTGAGGTATCATTTTTATCGGGAGAGTTGCGGGAACGCTGGGTGGAAGGAAATTTGTGGCTCCTCTCCGATTCCAGAACTTTCTGTCACCGAAATGTGAGGTAAATGCTTTTTTTTAGACAAAAACTTGAGGTTTGCAAAGGATTCTGGGTAACAGAACCTGGTCAGAGCCCCACAAGTCACCCCATCTTGGATTCCCCTAGGTCTCTAGTTTTCAAAAATGCACAGGTTTGGTAGGTTTCCCTAGGTGCCGGCTGAGCTAGAGGCCAAAATCTACAGGTAGGCACTTTGCAAAAAACAGCTCTGCTTTCTTTCAAAAAATGGGATGTGTCCACGTTGTGTTTTGGGGTGTGCCTTGTCGCGGCCGCTAGGCCTACCCACACAAGTGAGGTATCATTTTTATCGGGAGACTTGGGGGTACGCTGGGTGGAAGGAAATTTGTGGCTCCTCTCAGATTCCAGAACTTTCTGTCACCGAAATGTGAGGAAAATGCGTTTATTTAGCCAAAAATTGAGGTTTGCAAAGGATTCTGGGTAACAGAACCTGGTCAGAACCCCACAAGTCACCCCATCTTGGATTCTCCTAGGTCTCTAGTTTTAAAAAAAGCACAGGTTTGGTAGGTTTCCGTAGGTGTCAGCTGAGCTGGAGGCCAAAATCTGCAGGTAGGCACTTTGCAAAAAACAGCTCTGTTTTCTTTCAAAAAATGGGATGTGTCCACGTTGTGTTCTGGGGTGCGTCCTGTCGCGGCCGCTAGGCCTACCCACACAAGTGAGGTATCCTTTTTATCGGGAGACTTGGGGGAATGCTGGGTGTAAGGAAATTTGTGGCTCCTCTCAGATTCCAGAACTTTCTGTCACCGAAATGTGAGGAAAATGCGTTTTTTTAGACAAAAATTGAGGTTGGGCAAAGGATTCAGGGTAACAGAACCTGGTCAGAACCCCACAAGTCACCCCATCTTGGATTCTCCTAGGTCTCTAGTTTTTAAAAAAGTACAGGTTTGGAATGTTTCCCTAGGTGCCGGCTGAGCTAGAGGCCAAAATCTACAGGTTGGCACTTTGCAAAAAACAGCTCTGTTTTCTTTAAAAAAATGGGATGTGTCCACGTTGTGTTCTGGGGTGTGTCCTGTCGCGGCCGCTAGGCCTACCCACACAAGTGAGGTATCATTTTTATCGGGAGACTTGGGGGTACGCTGGGTGGAAGGAAATTTGTGGCTCCTCTCAGATTCCAGAACTCTCTGTCACCGAAATGTGAGGAAAATGCGTTTTTTTATCCAAAATTGAGGTTTGCAAAGGATTCTGGGTAACAGAACCTGGTCAGAGCCCCACAAGTCACCCCATCTTGGATTTCCCTAGGTCTCTAGTTTTCAAAAATGCACAGGTTTGGTAGGTTTCCCTAGGTGCCGGCTGAGCTAGAGGCCAAAATCTACAGGTAGGCACTTTGCAAAAAACAGCTCTGTTTTCTTTAAAAAAATGGGATGTGTCCACGTTGTGTTTTGTGGCGTCTCCTGTCGCGGCCGCTAGGTCTACCCACACAAGTGAGGTATCATTTTTATCGGGAGAGTTGCGGGAACGCTGGGTGGAAGGAAATTTGTGGCTCCTCTCAGATTCCAGAACTTTCTGTCACCGAAATGTGAGGTAAATGCTTTTTTTTAGACAAAAACTTGACGTTTGCAAAGGATTCTGGGTAACAGAACCTGGTCAGAGCCCCACAAGTCACCCCATCTTGGATTCCCCTAGGTCTCTAGTTTTCAAAAATGCACAGGTTTGGTAGGTTTCCCTAGGTGCCGGCTGAGCTAGAGGCCAAAATCTACAGGTAGGCACTTTGCAAAAAACAGCTCTGCTTTCTTTAAAAAAATGGGATGTGTCCACGTTGTGTTTTGGGGCGTGCCTTGTCACGGCCGCTAGGCCTACCCACACAAGTGAGGTATCATTTTTATCGGGAGACTTGGGGGTACGCTGGGTGGAAGGAAATTTGTGGCTCCTCTCAGATTCCAGAACTTTCTGTCACCGAAATGTGAGGAAAATGCGTTTATTTAGCCAAAAATTGTGGTTTGCAAAGGATTCTGGGTAACAGAACCTGGTCAGAGCCCCACAAGTCACCCCATCTTGGATTCTCCTAGGTCTCTAGTTTTAAAAAAAACACAGGTTTGGTAGGTTTCCCTAGGTGTCAGCTGAGCTAGAGGCCAAAATCTGCAGGTAGGCACTTTGCAAAAAACAGCTCTGTTTTCTTTAAAAAAATGGGATGTGTCCACGTTGTGTTTTGTGGCGTCTCCTGTCGCGGCCGCTAGGTCTACCCACACAAGTGAGGTATCATTTTTATCGGGAGAGTTGCGGGAACGCTGGGTGGAAGGAAATTTGTGGCTCCTCTCAGATTCCAGAACTTTCTGTCACCGAAATGTGAGGAAAATGCTTTTTTTTAGACAAAAACTTGAGGTTTGCAAAGGATTCTGGGTTACAGAACCTGGTCAGAGCCCCACAAGTCACCCCATCTTGGATTCCCCTAGGTCTCTAGTTTTCAAAAATGCACAGGTTTGGTAGGTTTCCCTAGGTGCCGGCTGAGCTAGAGGCCAAAATCTACAGATAGGCACTTTGCAAAAAACAGCTCTGCTTTCTTTAAAAAAATGGGATGTGTCCACGTTGTGTTTTGTGGCGTCTCCTGTCGCGGCCGCTAGGCCTACCCACACAAGTGAGGTATAATTTTTATCGGGAGACTTGGGGGTACGCTCGGTGGAAGGAAATTTGTGGCTCCTCTCAGATTCCAGAACTCTCTGTCACCGAAATGTGAGGAAAATGCGTTTTTTTATCCAAAATTTGAGGTTTGCAAAGGATTCTGGGTAACAGAACCTGGTCAGAGCCCCACAAGTCACCCCATCTTGGATTTCCCTAGGTCTCTAGTTTTCAAAAATGCACAGGTTTGGTAGGTTTCCCTAGGTGCCGGCTGAGCTAGAGGCCAAAATCTACAGGTAGGCACTTTGCAAAAAACAGCTCTGTTTTCTTTAAAAAAATGGGATGTGTCCACGTTGTGTTTTGTGGTGTCTCCTGTCGCGGCCGCTAGGTCTACCCACACAAGTGAGGTATCATTTTTATCGGGAGAGTTGCGGGAACGCTGGGTGGAAGGAAATTTGTGGCTCCTCTCAGATTCCAGAACTTTCTGTCACCGAAATGTGAGGAAAATTCTTTTTTTTAGACAAAAACTTGAGGTTTGCAAAGGATTCTGGGTTACAGAACCTGGTCAGAGCCCCACAAGTCACCCCATCTTGGATTCCCCTAGGTCTCTAGTTTTCAAAAATGCACAGGTTTGGTAGGTTTCCCTAGGTGCCGGCTGAGCTAGAGGCCAAAATCTACAGGTAGGCACTTTGCAAAAAACAGCTCTGCTTTCTTTCAAAAAATGGGATGTGTCCACGTTGTGTTTTGGGGTGTGCCTTGTCGCGGCCGCTAGGCCTACCCACACAAGTGAGGTATCATTTTTATCGGGAGACTTGGGGGTACGCTGGGTGGAAGGAAATTTGTGGCTCCTCTCAGATTCCAGAACTTTCTGTCACCGAAATGTGAGGAAAATGCGGTTATTTAGCCAAAAATTGAGGTTTGCAAAGGATTCTGGGTAACAGAACCTGGTCAGAACCCCACAAGTCACCCCATCTTGGATTCTCCTAGGTCTCTAGTTTTAAAAAAAACACAGGTTTGGTAGGTTTCCCTGGTGTCAGCTGAGCTAGAGGCCAAAATCTGCAGGTAGGCACTTTGCAAAAAACAGCTCTGTTTTCTTTAAAAAAATGGGATGTGTCCACGTTGTGTTCTGGGGCGCGTTCTGTCGCGGCCGCTAGGCCTACCCACACAAGTGAGGTATCCTTTTTATCGGGAGACTTGGGTGAATTCTGGGTGTAAGGAAATTTGTGGCTCCTCTCAGATTCCAGAACTTTCTGTCACCGAAATGTGAGGAAAATGCGTTTTTTTAGACAAAAATTGAGGTTTGCAAAGGATTCTGGGTAACAGAACCTGCTCAGAACCCCACAAGTCACCCCATCTTGGATTCTCCTAGGTCTCTAGTTTTTAAAAAAGTACAGGTTTGGAAGGTTTCCCTAGGTGCCGGCTGAGCTAGAGGCCAAAATCTACAGGTTGGCACTTTGCAAAAAACAGCTCTGTTTTCTTTAAAAAAATGGGATGTGTCCACGTTGTGTTCTGGGGTGTCTCCTGTCGCGGCCGCTAGGCCTACCCACACAAGTGAGGTATCATTTTTATCGGGAGACTTGGGGGTACGCTGGGTGGAAGGAAATTTGTGGCTCCTCTCAGATTCCAGAACTCTCTGTCACCGAAATGTGAGGAAAATGCGTTTTTTTATCCAAAATTGAGGTTTGCAAAGGATTCTGGGTAACAGAACCTGGTCAGAGCCCCACAAGTCACCCCATCTTGGATTCTCCTGGGTCTCTAGTTTTTAAAAAAGTACAGGTTTGGAAGGTTTCCCTAGGTGCCGGCTGAGCTAGAGGCCAAAATCTACAGGTCGGCACTTTGCAAAAAACAGCTCTGTTTTCTTTAAAAAAATGGGATGTGTCCACATTGTGTTCTGGGGTGTCCCCTGTCGCGGCCGCTAGGCCTACCCACACAAGTGAGGTATAATTTTTATCGGGAGACTTGGGTGTACGCTGGGTGGAATGGAAATTTGTGGCTCCTGTCAGATTCCAGAACTCTCTGTCACCGAAATGTGAGGAAAATGCGTTTTTTTATCCAAAATTTGAGGTTTGCAAAGGATTCTGGGTAACAGAACCTGGTCAGAGCCCCACAAGTCACCCCATCTTGGATTTCCCTAGGTCTCTAGTTTTCAAAAATGCACAGGTTTGGTAGGTTTCCCTAGGTGCCGGCTGAGCTAGAGGCCAAAATCTACAGGTAGGCACTTTGCAAAAAACAGCTCTGTTTTCTTTAAAAAAATGGGATGTGTCCACGTTGTGTTTTGTGGCGTCCCCTGTCGCGGCCGCTAGGTCTACCCACACAAGTGAGGTATCATTTTTATCGGGAGAGTTGCGGGAACGCTGGGTGGAAGGAAATTTGTGGCTCCTCTCAGATTCCAGAACTCTCTGTCACCGAAATGTGAGGAAAATGCGTTTTTTTATCCAAAATTGAGGTTTGCAAAGGATTCTGGGTAACAGAACCTGGTCAGAGCCCCACAAGTCACCCCATCTTGGATTTCCCTAGGTCTCTAGTTTTCAAAAATGCACAGGTTTTGTAGGTTTCCCTAGGTGCCGGCTGAGCTAGAGGCCAAAATCTACAGGTAGGCACTTTGCAAAAAACAGCTCTGTTTTCTTTAAAAAAATGGGATGTGTCCCATAGTTTTCAAAGATGCACAGGTTTGGTAGGTTTCCCTAGGTGCCGGCTGAGCTAGAGGCCAAAATCTACAGGTAGGCACTTTGCAAAAAACAGCTCTGCTTTCTTTCAAAAAATGGGATGTGTCCACGTTGTGTTTCGGGGCGTGCCTTGTCGCGGCCGCTAGGCCTACCCACACAAGTGAGGTATCATTTTTATCGGGAGACTTGGGTGAATGCTGGGTGTAAGGAAATTTGTGGCTCCTCTCAGATTCCAGAAATTTCTGTCACCGAAATGTGAGGAAAATGCGTTTTTTTAGACAAAAATTGAGGTTTGCAAAGGATTCTGGGTAACAGAACCTGGTCAGAACCCCACAAGTCACCCCATCTTGGATTCTCCTGGGTCTCTAGTTTTTAAAAAAGTACAGGTTTGGAAGGTTTCCCTAGGTGCCGGCTGAGCTAGAGGCCAAAATCTACAGGTCGGCACTTTGCAAAAAACAGCTCTGTTTTCTTTAAAAAAATGGGATGTGTCCACGTTGTGTTCTGGGGTGTCCCCTGTCGCGGCCGCTAGGCCTACCCACACAAGTGAGGTATAATTTTTATCGGGAGACTTGGGGGTACGCTTCAGATTCCAGAACTCTCTGTCACCGAAATGTGAGGAAAATGCGTTTTTTTATCCAAAATTTGAGGTTTGCAAAGGATTCTGGGTAACAGAACCTGGTCAGAGCCCCACAAGTCACCCCATCTTGGATTTCCCTAGGTCTCTAGTTTTCAAAAATGCACAGGTTTGGTAGGTTTCCCTAGGTGCCGACTGAGCTAGAGGCCAAAATCTACAGGTAGGCACTTTGCAAAAAACAGCTCTGTTTTCTTTAAAAAAATGGGATGTGTCCACGTTGTGTTTTGTGGCGTCTCCTGTCGCGGCCGCTAGGTCTACCCACACAAGTGAGGTATCATTTTTATCGGGAGAGTTGCGGGAACGCTGGGTGGAAGGAAATTTGTGGCTCCTCTCAGATTCCAGAACTCTCTGTCACCGAAATGTGAGGAAAATGCGTTTTTTTATCCAAAATTGAGGTTTGCAAAGGATTCTGGGTAACAGAACCTGGTCAGAGCCCCACAAGTCACCCCATCTTGGATTTCCCTAGGTCTCTAGTTTTCAAAAATGCACAGGTTTTGTAGGTTTCCCTAGGTGCCGGCTGAGCTAGAGGCCAAAATCTACAGGTAGGCACTTTGCAAAAAACAGCTCTGTTTTCTTTAAAAAAATGGGATGTGTCCACGTTGTGTTTTGTGGCGTCTCCTGTCGCGGCCGCTAGGTCTACCCACACAAGTGAGGTATCATTTTTATCGGGAGAGTTGCGGGAACGCTGGGTGGAAGGAAATTTGTGGCTCCTCTCAGATTCCAGAACTTTCTGTCACCAAAATGTGAGGTAAATGCTTTTTTTTAGAAAAAAACTTGAGGTTTGCAAAGGATTCTGGGTAACAGAACCTGGTCAGAGCCCCACAAGTCACCCCATCTTGGAATCCCCTAGGTCTCTAGTTTTCAAAGATGCACAGGTTTGGTAGGTTTCCCTAGGTGCCGGCTGAGCTAGAGGCCAAAATCTACAGGTAGGCACTTTGCAAAAAACAGCTCTGCTTTCTTTAAAAAAATGGGATGTGTCCACGTTGTGTTTCGGGGCGTGCCTTGTCGCGGCCGCTAGGCCTACCCACACAAGTGAGGTATCATTTTTATCGGGAGACTTGGGGGTACGCTGGGTGGAAGGAAATTTGTGTCTCCTCTCAGATTCCAGAACTTTCTGTCACCGAAATGTGAGGAAAATGCGTTTATTTAGCCAAAAATTGAGGTTTGCAAAGGATTCTGGGTAACAGAACCTGGTCAGAGCCCCACAAGTCACCCCATCTTGGATTCTCCTAGGTCTCTAGTTTTAAAAAAAACACAGGTTTGGTAGGTTTCCCTAGGTGTCAGCTGAGCTAGAGGCCAAAATCTGCAGGTCGGCACTTTGCAAAAAACAGCTCTGTTTTCTTTCAAAAAATGGGATGTGTCCACGTTGTGTTCTGGGGTGTGTCCTGTAGCAGCCGCTAGGCCTACCCACACAAGTGAGGTATCCTTTTTATCGGGAGACTTGGGTGAATGCTGGGTGTAAGGAAATTTGTGGCTCCTCTCAGATTCCAGAACTTTCTGTCACCGAAATGTGAGGAAAGTGCGTTTTTTTAGACAAAAATTGAGGTTTGCAAAGGATTCTGGGTAACAGAACCTGGTCAGAACCTACAAGTCACCCCATCTTGGATTTCCCTAGGTCTCTAGTTTTAAAAAATGCACAGGTTTGGTAGGTTTCCCTAGGTGCCGGCTGAGCTAGAGGCCAAAATCTACAGGTAGGCACTTTGCAAAAAACAGCTCTGTTTTCTTTAAAAAAATGGGATGTGTCCACGTTGTGTTTTGTGGCGTCTCCTGTCGCGGCCGCTAGGTCTACCCACACAAGTGAGGTATCATTTTTATCGGGAGAGTTGCGGGAACGCTGGGTGGAAGGAAATTTGTGGCTCCTCTCAGATTCCAGAACTTTCTGTCACCGAAATGTGAGGTAAATGCGTTTTTTTATCCAAAATTTGAGGTTTGCAAAGGATTCTGGGTAACAGAACCTGGTCAGAGCCCCACAAGTCACCCCATCTTGGATTTCCCTAGGTCTCTAGTTTTCAAAAATGCACAGGTTTGGTAGGTTTCCCTAGGTGCCGGCTGAGCTAGAGGCCAAAATCTACAGGTAGGCACTTTGCAAAAAACAGCTCTGCTTTCTTTCAAAAAATGGTATGTGTCCACGTTGTGTTTTGGGGCGTGCCTTGTCGCGGCCGCTAGGCCTACCCACACAAGTGAGGTATCATTTTTATCGGGTGACCTGGGGGTACGCTGGGTGGAAGGAAATTTGTGGCTCCTCTCAGATTCCAGAACTTTCTGTCACCGAAATGTGAGGAAAATGCGTTTATTTAGCCAAAAATTGAGGTTTGCAAAGGATTCTGGGTAACAGAACCTGGTCAGAACCCCACAAGTCACCCCATCTTGGATTCTCCTAGGTCTCTAGTTTTAAAAAAAACACAGGTTTGGTAGGTTTCCCTAGGTGTCAGCTGAGCTAGAGGCCAAAATCTGCAGGTAGGCACTTTGCAAAAAACAGCTCTCTTTTCTTTCAAAAAATGGGATGTGTCCACGTTGTGTTCTGGGGTGTGTCCTGTCGCGGCCGCTAGGCCTACCCACACAAGTGAGGTATCCTTTTTATCGGGAGACTTGGGTGAATGCTGGGTGTAAGGAAATTTGTGGCTCCTCTCATATTCCAGAACTTTCTGTCACCGAAATGTGAGGAAAATGCGTTTTTTTAGACAAAAATTGAGGTTTGCAAAGGATTCTGGGTAACAGAACCTGGTCAGAACCCCACAAGTTACCCCATCTTGGATTCTCCTAGGTCTCTAGTTTTTAAAAAAGTACAGGTTTGGTAGGTTTCCCTAGGTGCCGGCTGAGCTAGAGGCCAAAATCTACAGGTAGGCACTTTGCAAAAAACAGCTCTGTTTTCTTTAAAAAAATGGGATGTGTACACGTTGTGTTTTGTGGCGTCTCCTGTCGCGGCCGCTAGGTCTACCCACACAAGTGAGGTATCATTTTTATCGGGAGAGTTGCGGGAACACTGGGTGGAAGGAAATTTGTGGCTCCTCTCAGATTCCAGAACTTTCTGTCACCGAAATGTGAGGTAAATGCGTTTTTTTATCCAAAATTTGAGGTTTGCAAAGGATTCTGGGTAACAGAACCTGGTCAGAGCCCCACAAGTCACCCCATCTTGGATTTCCCTAGGTCTCTAGTTTTCAAAAATGCACAGGTTTGGTAGGTTTCCCTAGGTGCCGGCTGAGCTAGAGGCCAAAATCTACAGGTAGGCACTTTGCAAAAAACAGCTCTGCTTTCTTTCAAAAAATGGGATGTGTCCACGTTGTGTTTTGGGGCGTGCCTTGTCGCGGCCGCTAGGCCTACCCACACAAGTGAGGTATCATTTTTATCCGGTGACCTGGGGGTACGCTGGGTGGAAGGAAATTTGTGGCTCCTCTCAGATTCCAGAACTTTCTGTCACCGAAATGTGAGGAAAATGCGTTTATTTAGCCAAAAATTGAGGTTTGCAACGGATTCTGGGTAACAGAACCTGGTCAGAACCCCACAAGTCACCCCATCTTGGATTCTCCTAGGTCTCTAGTTTTAAAAAAAACACAGGTTTGGTAGGTTTCCCTAGGTGTCAGCTGAGCTAGAGGCCAAAATCTGCAGGTAGGCACTTTGCAAAAAACAGCTCTCTTTTCTTTCAAAAAATGGGATGTGTCCACGTTGTGTTCTGGGGTGTGTCCTGTCGCGGCCGCTAGGCCTACCCACACAAGTGAGGTATCCTTTTTATCGGGAGACTTGGGTGAATGCTGGGTGTAAGGAAATTTGTGGCTCCTCTCATATTCCAGAACTTTCTGTCACCGAAATGTGAGGAAAATGCGTTTTTTTAGACAAAAATTGAGGTTTGCAAAGGATTCTGGGTAACAGAACCTGGTCAGAACCCCACAAGTTACCCCATCTTGGATTCTCCTAGGTCTCTAGTTTTTAAAAAAGTACAGGTTTGGAAGGTTTCCCTAGGTGCCGGCTGAGCTAGAGGCCAAAATCTACAGGTCGGCACTTTGCAAAAAACAGCTCTGTTTTCTTTAAAAAAATGGGATGTGTCCACGTTGTGTTCTGGGGTGTCCCCTGTCGCGGCCGCTAGGCCTACCCACACAAGTGAGGTATAATTTTTATCGGGAGACTTGGGGGTACGCTGGGTGGAAGTAAATTTGTGGCTCCTCTCAGATTCCAGAACTCTCTGTCACCGAAATGTGAGGAAAATGCGTTTTTTATCCAAAATTTGAGGTTTGCAAAGGATTCTGGGTAACAGAACCTGGTCAGAGCCCCAAAAGTCACCCCATCTTGGATTTCCCTAGGTCTCTAGTTTTCAAAAATGCACAGGTTTGGTAGGTTTCCCTAGGTGCCGGCTGAGCTAGAGGCCAAAATCTACAGGTAGGCACTTTGCAAAAAACAGCTCTGTTTTCTTTAAAAAAATGGGATGTGTCCACGTTGTGTTTTGTGGCGTCTCCTGTCGCGGCCGCTAGGTCTACCCACACAAGTGAGGTATCATTTTTATGGGGAGAGTTGCGGGAACGCTGGGTGGAAGGAAATTTGTGGCTCCTCTCAGATTCCAGAACTTTCTGTCACCGAAATGTGAGGAAAATGCTTTTTTTTAGACAAAAACTTGAGGTTTGCAAAGGATTCTGGGTTACAGAACTTGGTCAGAGCCCCACAAGTCACCCCATCTTGGATTCCCCTAGGTCTCTAGTTTTAAAAAATACACAGGTTTGGTAGGTTTCCCTAGGTGCCGGCTGAGCTAGAGGCCAAAATCTACAGATAGGCACTTTGCAAAAAACAGCTCTGCTTTCTTTCAAAAAATGGGATGTGTCCACGTTGTGTTTTGGGGCGTCTCCTGTCGCGGCCGCTAGGCCTACCCACACAAGTGAGGTATCATTTGTATCGGGAGACTTGGGGGTACGCTGGGTGGAAGGAAATTTGTGGCTCCTCTCAGATTCCAGAACTTTCTGTCACCGAAATGTGAGGAAAATGCGTTTATTTAGCCAAAAATTGAGGTTTGCAAAGGATTCTGGGTAACAGAACCTGGTCAGAACCCCACAAGTCACCCCATCTTGGATTCTCCTAGGTCTCTAGTTTTCAAAAAACCACAGGTTTGGTAGGTTTCCCTAGGTGTCAGCTGAGCTAGAGGCCAAAATCTGCAGGTAGGCACTTTGCAAAAAACAGCTCTGTTTTCTTTCAAAAAATGGGATGTGTCCACGTTGTGTTCTGGGGCGCGTCCTGTCGCGGCCGCTAGGCCTACCCACACAAGTGAGGTATCCTTTTTATCGGAAGACTTGGGTGAATGCTGGGTGTAAGGAAATTTGTGGCTCCTCTCAGATTCCAGAACTTTCTGTCACCGAAATGTGAGGAAAATGCGTTTTTTTAGACAAAAATTTGAGGTTTGCAAAGGATTCTGGGTAACAGAACCTCGTCAGAGCCCCACAAGTCACCCCATCTTGGATTCCCCTAGGTCTCTAGTTTTCATAAATGCACAGGTTTGGTAGGTTTCCCTAGGTGCCGGCTGAGTTAGAGGCCAAAATCTACAGGTAGGCACTTTGCAAAAAACAGCTCTGTTTTCTGTGATGTGTCCACGTTGTGTTTTGGGGCATATCCTGTTGTGGGTGCAAGGCCTACCCACACAAGTGAGGTACCATTTTTATCGGGAGACTTGGAGGAACGCTGGATGGAAGGAAATTTGTTGCTCCTCTCAGATTCCAGAACTTTCTGTCACCGAAATGTGAGGAAAATGCTTTTTTTTAGCCATAAAGTAAGGTTTGCAAAGGATTCTGGGTAAGAGAACATGGTCAGAGCCCCACAAGTCACCCCATCTTGGATTCCCCTAGGTCCCTAGTTTTCAAAAAAGCACAGGTTTGGTAGGTTTCCCTAGGTGACGGCTGAGCTAGAGGCCAAAATCTACAGGTAGGCACTTTGCAAAAAACAGCTCTGTTTTCTTTCAAAAAATGGGATGTGTCCACGTTGTGCTCTGGGGTGTCTCCTGTCGCGGCCGCTAGGCCTACCCACACAAGTGAGGTATCATTTTTATCGGGAGACTTGGGGGTACGCTGGGTGGAAGGAAATTTGTGGCTCCTCTCAGATTCCAGAACTTTCTGTCACCGAAATGTGAGGAAAATGCGTTTTTTTAGCCAAAATTTGAGGTTTGCAAAGGATTCTGGGTAACAGAACCTGGTCAGAGCCCCACAAGTCACCCCATCTTGGATTTCCCTGGGTCTCTAGTTTTCAAAAATGCACAGGTTTGGTAGGTTTCCCTATGTGCCGAGCTAGAGGCCAAAATCTTCAGGTACGCACTTTGCAAAAAACAGCTCTGTTTTCTTTAAAAAATGGGATGTGTGCACGGTGTGCTTTGTGGCGTATCCTGTCGCGGCCGCTAGGCCTACCCACACAAGTGAGGTATCATTTTTATCGGGAGAGTTGCGGGAACGCTGGGTGGAAGGAAATTTGTGGCTCCTCTCAGATTCCAGAACTTTCTGTCACCGAAATGTGAGGAAAATGCGTTTATTTAGCCAAAAATTGAGGTTTGCAAAGGATTCTGGGTAACAGAACCTGGTCAGAGCCCCACAAGACACCCCATCTTGGATTCCCCTAGGTCTCTAGTTTTCAAAAATGCACAGGTTTGGTAGGTTTCCCTAGGTGCCGGCTGAGCTAGAGGCCAAAATCTAAAGGTAGGCACTTTGCAAAAAAACAGCTCTGTTTTCTGTGATGTGTCCACGTTGTGTTTTGGGGCATATCCTGTCGCGGGCGCTAGGCCTACCCACACAAGTGAGGTACCATTTTTATCGAGAGATTTGGAGGAACGCTGGATGGAAGGAACTTTGTTGCTCCTCTCAGATTCCAGAACTTTCTGTCACCGAAATGTGAGGAAAATGCTTTTTTTTAGCCATAAAGTGAGGTTTGCAAAGGATTCTGGGTAAGAGAACATGGTCAGAGCCCCACAAGTCACCCCATCTTGGATTCCCCTAGGTCTCTGGTTTTAAAAAAAGCACAGGTTTGGTAGGTTTCCCTAGGTGCCGGCTGAGCTAGAGGCCAAAATCCACAGGTAGTCACTTTGCAAAAAACAGCTCTGTTTTCTTTTAAAAAATGGGATGTGTCCACGTTGTGATTTGGGGTGTGTCCTGTTGCGGCCGCTAGGCCTACCCACACAAGTGAGGTGTAATTTTTATCGGGAGACTTGGGGGTACGCTGGGTGGAAGGAAATTTGTGGCTCCTCTCAGATTCCAGAACTTTCTGTCACCGAAATGTGAGGAAAATGCGTTTATTTAGCCAAAAATTGAGGTTTGCAAAGGATTCTGGGTAACAGAACCTGGTCAGAGCCCCACAAGTCACCCCATCTTGGATTTCCCTAGGTCTCTAGTTTTCAAAAATGCACAGGTTTGGTAGGTTTCCCTAGGTGCCGGCTGAGCTAGAGGCCAAAATCTACAGTTAGGCACTTTGCAAAAAACAGCTCTGTTTTCTTTAAAAAAATGGGATGCGTCCACGTTGTGTTTTGGGGCGTCTCCTGTCACGGCCGCTAGGCCTACCCACACAAGTGAGGTATCATTTTTATCGGGAGAGTTGCGGAACGCTGGGTGGAAGGAAATTTGTGGCTCCTCTCAGATTCCAGAACTTTCTGTCACCGAAATGTGAGGAAAATGCGTTTTTTTAGCCAAAAATTGAGGTTGCAAAGGATTCTGGGTAACAGAACCTGGTCAGAGCCCCACAAGTCACCCCATCTTGGATTCCCCTAGGTCTCTAGTTTTAAAAAATGCACAGGTTTGGTAGGTTTCCCTAGGTGTCAGCTGAGCTAGAGGCCAAAATCTACAGGTAGGCACTTTGCAAAAACAGCTCTGTTTTCTTTCAAAAAATTGGATGTGTCCACGTTGTGTTCTGGGGTGTCTCATGTCGCGGCCGCTAGGCCTACCCACACAAGTGAGGTATCATTTTTATCGGGAGACTTGGGTGAGCGCTGGGTGGAAGGAAATTTATGGCTCCTCTCAGATTCCCGAACTTTCTGTCACCGAAATGTGAGGAAAATGCATTTTTTTAGACAAAAATTTGAGGTTTGCAAAGGATTCTGGGTAACAGAAACTCATCAGAGCCCCACAAGTCACCCCATCTTGGATTCCCCTAGGTCTCTAGTTTTAAAAAATGCACAGGTTTGGTAGGTTTCCCTAGGTGCCGGCTGAGCTAGAGGCCAAAATCTACAGGTAGGCACTTTGCAAAAAACAGCTCTGTTTTCTTTAAAAAAATGGGATGTGTCCACGTTGTGTTTTGGGGCGTCTCCTGTCACGGCCGCTAGGCCTACCCACACAAGTGAGGTATCATTTTTATCGGGAGAGTTGCGGAACGCTGGGTGGAAGGAAATTTGTGGCTCCTCTCAGATTCCAGAACTTTCTGTCACCGAAATGAGGAAAATGCGTTTTTTTTGCCAAAAATTGAGGTTGCAAAGGATTCTGGGTAACAGAACCTGGTCAGAGCCCCACAAGTCACCCCATCTTGGATTCCCCTAGGTCTCTAGTTTTCAAAAATGCACAGGTTTGGTAGGTTTCCCTAGGTGTCAGCTGAGCTAGAGGCCAAAATCTACAGGTAGGCACTTTGCAAAAAACAGCTCTGTTTTGTTTCAGAAAATTGGATGTGTCCACGTTGTGTTTTGGGGTGTTTCCTGTCGCGGCCGCTAGGCCTACCCACACAAGTGAGGTATCATTTTTATCGGGAGACTTGGGTGAGCGCTGGGTGGAAGGAAATTTATGGCTCCTCTCAGATTCCCGAACTTTCTGTCACTGAAATGTGAGGAAAATGCGTTTTTTTAGACAAAAATTTGAGGTTTGCAAAGGATTCTGGGTAACAGAAACTCGTCAGAGCCCCACAAGTCACCCCATCTTGGATTCCCCTAGGTATCTAGTTTTAAAAAATGCACAGGTTTGGTAGGTTTCCCTAGGTGCCGGCTGAGCTAGAGGCCAAAATCTACAGGTAGGCACTTTGCAAAAAACAGCTCTGTTTTCTGTGATGTGTCCACATTGTGCTTTGGGGCATATCCTGTTGCGGGCGCTAGGCCTACTCACACAAGTGAGGTACCATTTTTATCGGGAGACTTGCAGGAACGCTGGATGGAAGGAAATTTGTTGCTCCTCTCAGATTCCAGAACTTTCTGTCACCGAAATGTGAGGAAAATGCTTTTTTTTAGCCATAAAGTGAGGTTTGCAAAGGATTCTGGGTAAGAGAACATGGTCAGAGCCCCACAATCACCCCATCTTGGATTCCTCTAGGTCTCTAGTTTTCAAAAAAGCACAGGTTTGGTAGGTTCCCCTAGGTGTCGGCTGAGCTAGAGGCCAAAATCTACAGGTAGGCACTTTGCAAAAAACACCTCTGTTTTCTTTCAAAAAATGGGATGTGTCCACGTTGTGTTTTGGGGTGTCTCCTGTCGCGGCCACTAGGCCTACCCACACAAGTGAGGTATCATTTTTATCGGGAGACTTGGGGGTACGCTGGGTGGAAGGAAATTTGTGGCTCCTCTCAGATTCCAGAACTCTCTGTCACCGAAATGTGAGGAAAATGCTTTTTTTTAGCCAAAATTTGAGGTTTGCAAAGGATTCTGGGTAACAGAACCTGGTCAGAGCCCCACAAGTCACCCCATCTTGGATTTCCCTAGGTCTCTAGTTTTCAAAAATGCACAGGTTTGGTAGGTTTCCCTAGGTGCCGGCTGAGCTAGAGGCCAAAATCTACAGGTAGGCATTTTGCAAAAAACAACTCTGTTTTCTTTAAAAAAATGGGATGTGTCCACGTTGTGTTTTGTGGCGTCTCCTGTCGCGGCCGCTAGGCCTACCCACACAAGTGAGGTATCATTTTTATCGGGAGAGTTGCGGGAACGCTGGGTGGAAGGAAATTTGTGGCTCCTCTCAGATTCCAGAACTTTCTGTCACCGAAATGTGAGGAAAATGCGTTTTTTTAGCCAAAAATTGAGGTTTGCAAAGGATTCTGGGTAACAGAACCTGGTCAGAGCCCCACAAGTCACCCCATCTTGGATTCCCCTAGGTCTCTAGTTTTCAAAAATGCACAGGTTTGGTAGGTTTCCCTAGGTGTCGGCTGAGCTAGAGGCCAAAATCTACAGGTAGGCACTTTGCAAAAAACAGCTCTGTTTTCTTTCAAAAAATGGGATGTGTCCACGTTGTGTTCTGGGGTGTTTCCTGTCGCGGCCGCTAGGCCTACCCGCAAAAGTGAGGTATCATTTTTATCGGGAGACTTGGGGGAACGCTGGGTGAAGGAAATTTGTGGCTCCTCTCAGATTCAAGAACTTTCTGTCACCGAAATGTGAGTAAAATGCTTTTTTTTAGACAGAAACTTGAGGTTTGCAAAGGATTCTGGGTTACAGAACCTGGTCAGAGCCCCACAAGTCACCCCATCTTGGATTCCCCTAGGTCTCTAGTTTTAAAAAATTCACAGGTTTGGTAGGTTTCCCTAAGTGCCGGCTGAGCTAGAGGCCAAAATCTACAGGTAGGCACTTTGCAAAAAACAGCTCTGCTTTCTTTCAAAAAATGGGATGTGTCCACGTTGTGTTTTGGGGCGTCTCCTGTCGCGTCCGCTAGGCCTACCCGCAAAAGTGAGGTATCATTTTTATCGGGAGACTTGGGGGTACGCTGGGTGGAAGGAAATTTGTGGCTCCTCTCAGATTCCAGAACTCTCTGTCACCGAAATGTGAGGAAAATGCTTTTTTTTAGCCAAAATTTGAGGTTTGCAAAGGATTCTGGGTAACAGAACCTGGTCAGAGCCCCACAAGTCACCCCATCTTGGATTTCCCTAGGTCTCTAGTTTTCAAAAATGCACAGGTTTGGTAGGTTTCCCTAGGTGCCGGCTGAGCTAGAGGCCAAAATCTACAGGTAGGCACTTTGCAAAAAACAACTCTGTTTTCTTTAAAAAAATGGGATGTGTCCACGTTGTGTTTTGTGGCGTCTCCTGTCGCGGCCGCTAGGCCTACCCACACAAGTGAGGTATCATTTTTATCGGGAGAGTTGCGGGAACGCTGGGTGGAAGGAAATTTGTGGCTCCTCTCAGATTCCAGAACTTTCTGTCACCGAAATGTGAGGAAAATGAGTTTTTTTAGCCAAAAATTGAGGTTTGCAAAGGATTCTGGGTAACAGAACCTGGTCAGAGCCCCACAAGTCACCCCATCTTGGATTCCCCTAGGTCTCTAGTTTTCAAAAATGCACAGGTTTGGTAGGTTTCCCTAGGTGTCGGCTGAGCTAGAGGCCAAAATCTACAGGTAGGCACTTTGCAAAAAACAGCTCTGTTTTCTTTCAAAAAATGGGATGTGTCCACGTTGTGTTCTGGGGTGTTTCCTGTCGCGGCCGCTAGGCCTACCCACACAAGTGAGGTATCATTTTTATCGGGAGACTTGGGTGAGCGCTGGGTGGAAGGAAATTTATGGCTCCTCTCAGATTCCCGAACTTTCTGTCACCGAAATGTGAGGAAAATGCGTTTTTTTAGACAAAAATTTGAGGTTTGCAAAGGATTCTGGGTAACAGAAACTCGTCAGAGCCCCACAAGTCACCCCATCTTGCATTCCCCTAGGTATCTAGTTTTAAAAAATGCACAGGTTTGGTAGGTTTCCCTAGGTGCCGGCTGAGCTAGAGGCCAAAATCTACAGGTAGGCACTTTGCAAAAAACAGCTCTGTTTTCTGTGATGTGTCCACATTGTGTTTTGGGGCATATCCTGTTGCGGGCGCTAGGCCTACCCACACAAGTGAGGTACCATTTTTATCGGGAGATTTAGAGGAACGCTGGATGGAAGGAAATTTGTTGCTCCTCTCAGATTCCAGAACTTTCTGTCACCGAAATGTGAGGAAAATGCTTTTTTTTAGCCATAAAGTGAGGTTTGCAAAGGATTCTGGGTAAGAGAACATGGTCAGAGCCCCACAAGTCACCCCATCTTGGATTCCCCTAGGTCTCTAGTTTTCAAAAAAGCACAGGTTTGGTAGGTTTCCCTAGGTGTCGGCTGAGCTAGAGGCCAAAATCTACAGGTAGGCACTTTGCAAAAAACAGCTCTGTTTTCTTTCAAAAAATGGGATGTGTCCACGTTGTGTCACGCCGTGTGGTGCGGCGCGAGCCGAATGTTCGGCACAAGCCGGGCTTTCGGCTGTGGCCGCACAGCGCGTTTCTAAAACGCGGCGCGCCCCCAGCCTTTCATGCACTTTTTGAGGCCCCAGGCATTGCATGGGGCCTCGCTCTGTCGTTTTCCACCGCCTTGCTGGGGTCTCCTGACCCCTCTTACCTGTTCTTCTCTCTTCTTTCTTGTCCTCTTTCTTTTCTTCTTTCTTGGGTCTTTTTGTTGTACTTTTTTTATGTCTTCTTCCCTTCCCAGGTTACCTTTCTTTTCCCAGCATTCATTGTTCCCTATTCTCTATGGGTTCTATTCTGTTTTGTTCTATGTACCTCTCCCTGTCTAATATGGTGTCCTTTTACTTCCTGTGGGTCACTTCCTGTCTTTTGGTATATAAGGGCTGTGTTTTCTTCATTTCCTTGCGCTGCAACACTTTCTGCTCAGTTAGTGTCTTCGCTCCTGATTTCCTCTCCTGTAGGTTCTGGATTTCAGCATTCTGTGTTTCCTGACTTTTGCTCCTTTTGGATTCCAGTTTGTTTGTTCTTGTTTTTTCCAGGAATCTTCCTGTTGGAGGTTTTTCCCCTTTTTCTAAGGGTTTTTTTCCTCTGGCGCTATTTTCTGAAGGGCACGGTCTGTTCTTGGCGTCTCCATTGCCTACAGCACCGTGGCTACCAGAAAGAGTCGCCCCTTTTTGGGCCAAAGCCGAACATTGAAGATCCACGCCACCCGGTCTGCAAATTCCAGGCGCAAGCAGCACGTGAGTCGTGACACGTTGTGTTTTGGGGTGTCTCCTGTCGCGGCCGCTAGGCCTACCCACACAAGTGAGGTATCATTTTTATCGGGAGACTTGGGGGTATGCTGGGTGGAATGAAATTTGTGGCTCCTCTCAGATTCCAGAACTCTCTGTCACCGAAATGTGAGGAAAATGCGTTTTTTTAGCCAAAATTTGAGGTTTGCAAAGGATTCTGGGTAACAGAACCTGGTCAGAGCCCCACAAGTCACCCCATCTTGGATTTCCCTAGGTCTCTAGTTTTCAAAAATGCACAGGTTTGGTAGGTTTCCCTAGGTGCCGGCTGAGCTAGAGGCCAAAATCTACAGGTAGGCACTTTGCAAAAAACAGCTCTGTTTTCTTTCAAAAAATGGGATGTGTCCACGTTGTGTTTTGTGGCGTCTCCTGTCGCGGCCGCTAGGCCTACCCACACAAGTGAGGTATCATTTTTATCGGGAGTCTTGGGGGAACGCTGGGTGAAGGAAATTTGTGGCTCCTCTCAGATTCCAGAACTTTCTGTCACCGAAATGTAAGGAAAACACTTTTTTTTAGACAAAAACTTGAGGTTTGCAAAGGATTCTGGGTAACAGAACCTGGTCAGAGCCCCACAAGTCACCCCATCTTGGATTCCCCTAGGTCTCTAGTTTTCAAAAATGCACAGGTTTGGTAGGTTTCCCTAGGTGCCGGCTGAGCTAGAGGCCAAAATCCACAGGTAGGCACTTTGCAAAAAACAGCTTTGCTTTCTTTCAAAAAATGGGATGTGTCCACGTTGTGTTTTGGGGCGTCTCCTGTCGCGGCCGCTAGGCCTACCCACACAAGTGAGGTATCATTTTTATCGGGAGACTTGGGGGTACGCTGGGTGGAAGGAAATTTGTGGCTCCTCTCAGATTCCAGAACTTTCTGTCACCGAAATGTGAGGAAAATGCGTTTATTTAGCCAAAAATTGAGGTTTGCAAAGGATTCTGGGTAACAGAACCTGGTCAGAGCCCCACAAGTCACCCCATTTTTGATTCCCCTAGGTCTCTAGTTTTAAAAAATGCACAGGTTTGGTAGGTTTCCCTAGGTGTCGGCTCAGCTAGAGGCCAAAATCTACAGGTAGGCACTTTGCAAAAAACAGCTCTGTTTTCTTTCAAAAAATGGGATGTGTCCACGTTGTGTTCTCGGGTGCCTCCTGTCGCGGCCGCTAGGCCTACCCACACAAGTGAGGTATAATTTTTATCGGGAGACTTGGGGGAACGCTGGGTGGAAGGAAATTTGTGGCTCCTCTCAGATTCCAGAACTTTCTGTCACCGAAATGTGAGGAAAATGATTTTTTTTAGACAAAAATTTGAGGTTTGCAAAGGATTCTGGGTAACAGAACCTGGTCAGAGCCCCACAAGTCACCCCATCTTGTATTCCCCTAGGTCTCTAGTTTTCAAAAATGCACAGGTTTGGTAGGTTTCCCTGGCTGAGCTAGAGGCCAAAATCTACAGGTAGGCACTTTGCAAAAAACAGCTCTGTTTTCTTTCAAAAAATGGGATGTGTCCACGTTGTGTTCTGGGGTGTCTTTTGTCGCGGCCGCTAGGCCTACCCACACAAGTGAGGTATCATTTTTATCGGGAGACTTGGGGGAACGCTGGGTGGAAGGAAATTTGAGGCTCCTCTCAGATTCCAGAACTTTCTGTCACCGAAATGTGAGGAAAATGATTTTTTTTAGACAAAAATTTGAGGTTTGCAAAGGATTCTGGGTAACAGAACCTGGTCAGAGCCCCACAAGTCACCCCATCTTGGATTCCCCTAGGTCTCTAGTTTTCAAAAAAGCACAGGTTTGGTAGGTTTCCCTAGGTGCCGGCTGAGCTAGAGGCCAAAATCCACAGGTAGGCACTTTGCAAAAAACAGCTCTGTTTTCTTTCAAAAAATGGGATGTGTCCACGTTGTGATCTGGGGTGTCTCCTGTTGCGGCCGCTAGGCCTACCCACACAAGTGAGGTATCATTTTTATCGGGACATTTGGAGGAACGCTGGATGGAAGGAAATTTGTTGCTCCTCTCAGATTCCAGAACTTTCTGTCACCGAAATGTGAGGAAAATGCTTTTTTTTAGCAATAAAGTGAGGTTTGCAAAGGATTCTGGGTAAGAGAACATGGTCAGAGCCCCACAAGTCACCCCATCTTGGATTCCCCTAGGTCTCTAGTTTTCAAAAAAGCACAGGTTTGGTAGGTCTCCCTAGGTGTCGGCTGAGCTAGAGGCCAAAATCTACAGGTAGGCACTTTGCAAAAAACAGCTCTGTTTTCTTTCAAAAAATGGGATGTGTCCACGTTGTGTTTTGGGGTGTCTCCTGTCGCGGCCGCTAGGCCTACCCACACAAGTGAGGTATCATTTTTATCGGGAGACTTGGGGGAACGCTGGGTGGAAGGAAATTTGTGGCTCCTCTCAGATTCCAGAGCTTTCTGTCACCGAAATGTGAGGAAAATGCTTTTTTTTAGACAAAAATTTGAGGTTTGCAAAGGATTCTGGGTAACAGAACCTGGTCAGAGCCCCACAAGTCACCCCATCTTGGATTCCCCTAGGTCTCTAGTTTTCAAAAAAGCACAGGTTTGGTACGTTTCCCTAGGTGCCAGCTGAGCTAGAGGCCAAAATCTACAGGTAGGCACTTTGCAAAAAACAGCTCTGTTTTCTGTGATGTGTCCACATTGTGTTTTGGGGCATATCCTGTTGCGGGCGCTAGGCCTACCCACACAAGTGAGGTACCATTTTTATCGGGAGATTTGGAGGAACGCTGGATGGAAGGAAATTTGTTGCTCCTCTCAGATTCCAGAACTTTCTGTCACCGAAATGTGAGGAAAATGCTTTTTTTTAGCCATAAAGTGAGGTTTGCAAAGGATTCTGGGTAAGAGAACATGGTCAGAGCCCCACAAGTCACCCCATCTTGGATTCCCCTAGGTCTCTAGTTTTCAAAAAAGCACCGGTTTGTTAGGTTTCCCTAGGTGTCGGCTGAGCTAGAGGCCAAAATCTACAGGTAGGCACTTTGCAAAAAACAGCTCTGTTCTCTTTCAAAAAATGGGATGTGTCCACGTTGTGTTTTGGGGTGTGTCCTGTCGCGGCCGCTAGGCCTACCCACACAAGTGAGGTATCATTTTTATCAGGAGACTTGGGGGTACGCTGGGTGGAAGGAAATTTGTGGCTCCTCTCAGATTCCAGAACTCTCTGTCACCGAAATGTGAGGAAAATGCGTTTATTTAGCCAAAATTTGAGGTTTGCAAAGGATTCTGGGTAACAGAACCTGGTCAGAGCCCCACAAGTCACCCCATCTTGGATTTCCCTAGGTCTCTAGTTTTCAAAAATGCACAGGTTTGGTAGGTTTCCCTAGGTGCCGGCTGAGCTAGAGGCCAAAATCTACAGGTAGGCACTTTGCAAAAAACAGCTCTGTTTTCTTTAAAAAAATGGGATGTGTCCACGTTGTGTTTTGTGGCGTCTCCTGTCGCGGCCGCTAGGCCTACCCACCCAAGTGAGGTATCATTTTTATCGGGAGAGTTGCGGTAACGCTGGGTGGAAGGAAATTTGTGGCTCCTCTCAGATTCCAGAACTTTCTGTCACCGAAATGTGAGGAAAATGCGTTTTTTTTGCCAAAAATTGAGGTTTGCAAAGGATTCTGGGTAACAGAACCTGGTCAGAGCCCCACAAGTCACCCCATCTTGGATTCCCCTAGGTCTCTAGTTTTCAAAAATGTACAGGTTTGGTACGTTTCCCTAGGTGTCGGTTGAGCTAGAGGCCAAAATCTACAGGTAGGCACTTTGCAAAAAACAGCTCTGTTTTCTTTCAAAAAATGGGATGTGTCCACGTTGTGTTCTGGGGTGTCTTCTGTCGCGGCCGCTAGGCCTACCCACACAAGTGAGGTATCATTTTTATCGGGAGACTTGGGGGAACGCTGGGTGGAAGGAAATTTGTGGCTCCTCTCAGATTCCAGAACTTTCTGTCACCGAAATGTGAGGAAAATGCTTTTTTTTAGACAAAAATTTGAGGTTTGCAAAGGATTCTGGGTAACAGAAACTTGTAAGAGCCCCACAAGTCACCCCATCTTGGATTCCCCTAGGTCTCTAGTTTTCAAAAAAGCACAGGTTTGGTAGGTTTCCCTAGGTGCCGGCTGAGCTAGAGGCCAAAATCCACAGGTAGGCACTTTGCAAAAAACAGCTCTGTTTTCTTTCAAAAAATGGGATGTGTCCACGTTGTGATCTGGGGTGTCTCCTGTTGCGGCCGCTAGGCCTACCCACACAAGTGAGGTATCATTTTTATCGGGACATTTGGAGGAACGCTGGATGGAAGGAAATTTGTTGCTCCTCTCAGATTCCAGAACTTTCTGTCACCGAAATGTGAGGAAAATGCTTTTTTTCAGCAATAAAGTGAGGTTTGCAAAGGATTCTGGGTAAGAGAACATGGTCAGAGCCCCACAAGTCACCCCATCTTGGATTCCCCTAGGTCTCTAGTTTTCAAAAAAGCACAGGTTTGGTAGGTCTCCCTAGGTGTCGGCTGAGCTAGAGGCCAAAATCTACAGGTAGGCACTTTGCAAAAAACAGCTCTGTTTTCTTTCAAAAAATGGGATGTGTCCACGTTGTGTTTTGGGGTGTCTCCTGTCGCGGCCGCTAGGCCTACCCACACAAGTGAGGTATCATTTTTATCGGGAGACTTGGGGGAACGCTGGGTGGAAGGAAATTTGTGGCTCCTCTCAGATTCCAGAGCTTTCTGTCACCGAAATGTGAGGAAAATGCTTTTTTTTAGACAAAAATTTGAGGTTTGCAAAGGATTCTGGGTAACAGAACCTGGTCAGAGCCCCACAAGTCACCCCATCTTGGATTCCCCTAGGTCTCTAGTTTTCAAAAAAGCACAGGTTTGGTACGTTTCCCTAGGTGCCAGCTGAGCTAGAGGCCAAAATCTACAGGTAGGCACTTTGCAAAAAACAGCTCTGTTTTCTGTGATGTGTCCACATTGTGTTTTGGGGCATATCCTGTTGCGGGCGCTAGGCCTACCCACACAAGTGAGGTACCATTTTTATCGGGAGATTTGGAGGAACGCTGGATGGAAGGAAATTTGTTGCTCCTCTCAGATTCCAGAACTTTCTGTCACCGAAATGTGAGGAAAATGCTTTTTTTTAGCCATAAAGTGAGGTTTGCAAAGGATTCTGGGTAAGAGAACATGGTCAGAGCCCCACAAGTCACCCCATCTTGGATTCCCCTAGGTCTCTAGTTTTCAAAAAAGCACCGGTTTGTTAGGTTTCCCTAGGTGTCGGCTGAGCTAGAGGCCAAAATCTACAGGTAGGCACTTTGCAAAAAACAGCTCTGTTCTCTTTCAAAAAATGGGATGTGTCCACGTTGTGTTTTGGGGTGTGTCCTGTCGCGGCCGCTAGGCCTACCCACACAAGTGAGGTATCATTTTTATCAGGAGACTTGGGGGTACGCTGGGTGGAAGGAAATTTGTGGCTCCTCTCAGATTCCAGAACTCTCTGTCACCGAAATGTGAGGAAAATGCGTTTATTTAGCCAAAATTTGAGGTTTGCAAAGGATTCTGGGTAACAGAACCTGGTCAGAGCCCCACAAGTCACCCCATCTTGGATTTCCCTAGGTCTCTAGTTTTCAAAAATGCACAGGTTTGGTAGGTTTCCCTAGGTGCCGGCTGAGCTAGAGGCCAAAATCTACAGGTAGGCACTTTGCAAAAAACAGCTCTGTTTTCTTTAAAAAAATGGGATGTGTCCACGTTGTGTTTTGTGGCGTCTCCTGTCGCGGCCGCTAGGCCTACCCACCCAAGTGAGGTATCATTTTTATCGGGAGAGTTGCGGTAACGCTGGGTGGAAGGAAATTTGTGGCTCCTCTCAGATTCCAGAACTTTCTGTCACCGAAATGTGAGGAAAATGCGTTTTTTTTGCCAAAAATTGAGGTTTGCAAAGGATTCTGGGTAACAGAACCTGGTCAGAGCCCCACAAGTCACCCCATCTTGGATTCCCCTAGGTCTCTAGTTTTCAAAAATGTACAGGTTTGGTACGTTTCCCTAGGTGTCGGTTGAGCTAGAGGCCAAAATCTACAGGTAGGCACTTTGCAAAAAACAGCTCTGTTTTCTTTCAAAAAATGGGATGTGTCCACGTTGTGTTCTGGGGTGTCTTCTGTCGCGGCCGCTAGGCCTACCCACACAAGTGAGGTATCATTTTTATCGGGAGACTTGGGGGAACGCTGGGTGGAAGGAAATTTGTGGCTCCTCTCAGATTCCAGAACTTTCTGTCACCGAAATGTGAGGAAAATGCTTTTTTTTAGACAAAAATTTGAGGTTTGCAAAGGATTCTGGGTAACAGAAACTTGTAAGAGCCCCACAAGTCACCCCATCTTGGATTCCCCTAGGTCTCTAGTTTTCAAAAAAGCACAGGTTTGGTAGGTTTCCCTAGGTGCCGGCTGAGCTAGAGGCCAAAATCCACAGGTAGGCACTTTGCAAAAAACAGCTCTGTTTTCTTTCAAAAAATGGGATGTGTCCACGTTGTGATCTGGGGTGTCTCCTGTTGCGGCCGCTAGGCCTACCCACACAAGTGAGGTATCATTTTTATCGGGACATTTGGAGGAACGCTGGATGGAAGGAAATTTGTTGCTCCTCTCAGATTCCAGAACTTTCTGTCACCGAAATGTGAGGAAAATGCTTTTTTTTAGCAATAAAGTGAGGTTTGCAAAGGATTCTGGGTAAGAGAACATGGTCAGAGCCCCACAAGTCACCCCATCTTGGATTCCCCTAGGTCTCTAGTTTTCAAAAAAGCACAGGTTTGGTAGGTCTCCCTAGGTGTCGGCTGAGCTAGAGGCCAAAATCTACAGGTAGGCACTTTGCAAAAAACAGCTCTGTTTTCTTTCAAAAAATGGGATGTGTCCACGTTGTGTTTTGGGGTGTCTCCTGTCGCGGCCGCTAGGCCTACCCACACAAGTGAGGTATCATTTTTATCGGGAGACTTGGGGGAACGCTGGGTGGAAGGAAATTTGTGGCTCCTCTCAGATTCCAGAGCTTTCTGTCACCGAAATGTGAGGAAAATGCTTTTTTTTAGACAAAAATTTGAGGTTTGCAAAGGATTCTGGGTAACAGAACCTGGTCAGAGCCCCACAAGTCACCCCATCTTGGATTCCCCTAGGTCTCTAGTTTTCAAAAAAGCACAGGTTTGGTACGTTTCCCTAGGTGCCAGCTGAGCTAGAGGCCAAAATCTACAGGTAGGCACTTTGCAAAAAACAGCTCTGTTTTCTGTGATGTGTCCACATTGTGTTTTGGGGCATATCCTGTTGCGGGCGCTAGGCCTACCCACACAAGTGAGGTACCATTTTTATCGGGAGATTTGGAGGAACGCTGGATGGAAGGAAATTTGTTGCTCCTCTCAGATTCCAGAACTTTCTGTCACCGAAATGTGAGGAAAATGCTTTTTTTTAGCCATAAAGTGAGGTTTGCAAAGGATTCTGGGTAAGAGAACATGGTCAGAGCCCCACAAGTCACCCCATCTTGGATTCCCCTAGGTCTCTAGTTTTCAAAAAAGCACCGGTTTGTTAGGTTTCCCTAGGTGTCGGCTGAGCTAGAGGCCAAAATCTACAGGTAGGCACTTTGCAAAAAACAGCTCTGTTCTCTTTCAAAAAATGGGATGTGTCCACGTTGTGTTTTGGGGTGTGTCCTGTCGCGGCCGCTAGGCCTACCCACACAAGTGAGGTATCATTTTTATCAGGAGACTTGGGGGTACGCTGGGTGGAAGGAAATTTGTGGCTCCTCTCAGATTCCAGAACTCTCTGTCACCGAAATGTGAGGAAAATGCGTTTATTTAGCCAAAATTTGAGGTTTGCAAAGGATTCTGGGTAACAGAACCTGGTCAGAGCCCCACAAGTCACCCCATCTTGGATTTCCCTAGGTCTCTAGTTTTCAAAAATGCACAGGTTTGGTAGGTTTCCCTAGGTGCCGGCTGAGCTAGAGGCCAAAATCTACAGGTAGGCACTTTGCAAAAAACAGCTCTGTTTTCTTTAAAAAAATGGGATGTGTCCACGTTGTGTTTTGTGGCGTCTCCTGTCGCGGCCGCTAGGCCTACCCACCCAAGTGAGGTATCATTTTTATCGGGAGAGTTGCGGTAACGCTGGGTGGAAGGAAATTTGTGGCTCCTCTCAGATTCCAGAACTTTCTGTCACCGAAATGTGAGGAAAATGCGTTTTTTTTGCCAAAAATTGAGGTTTGCAAAGGATTCTGGGTAACAGAACCTGGTCAGAGCCCCACAAGTCACCCCATCTTGGATTCCCCTAGGTCTCTAGTTTTCAAAAATGTACAGGTTTGGTACGTTTCCCTAGGTGTCGGTTGAGCTAGAGGCCAAAATCTACAGGTAGGCACTTTGCAAAAAACAGCTCTGTTTTCTTTCAAAAAATGGGATGTGTCCACGTTGTGTTCTGGGGTGTCTTCTGTCGCGGCCGCTAGGCCTACCCACACAAGTGAGGTATCATTTTTATCGGGAGACTTGGGGGAACGCTGGGTGGAAGGAAATTTGTGGCTCCTCTCAGATTCCAGAACTTTCTGTCACCGAAATGTGAGGAAAATGCTTTTTTTTAGACAAAAATTTGAGGTTTGCAAAGGATTCTGGGTAACAGAAACTTGTAAGAGCCCCACAAGTCACCCCATCTTGGATTCCCCTAGGTCTCTAGTTTTCAAAAATGCACAGGTTTGGTAGGTTTCCCTAGGTGCCGGCTGAGCTAGAGGCCAAAATCTACAGGTAGGCACTTTGCAAAAAACAGCTCTGTTTTCTGTGATGTGTCCACATTGTGTTTTGGGGCATATCCTGTTGCGGGCGCTAGGCCTACCCACACAAGTGAGGTACCATTTTTATCGGGAGATTTAGAGGAACGCTGGATGGAAGGAAATTTGTTGCTCCTCTCAGATTCCAGAACTTTCTGTCACCGAAATGTGAGGAAAATGCTTTTTTTTAGCCATAAAGTGTGGTTTGCAAAGGATTCTGGGTAACAGAACCTGGTCAGACCCCCACAAGTCAACCCATCTTGGATTTCCCTAGGTCTCTAGTTTTCAAAAATGCACAGGTTTGGTAGGTTTCCCTAAGTGCCGGCTGAGCTTGAGGCCAAAATCTACAGGTAGGCACTTTGCAAAAAACAGCTCTGTTTTCTTTAAAAAAAATGGGATGTGTCCACGTTGTGTTTTGTGGCGTCTCCTGTCGCGGCCGCTAGGCCTACCCACACAAGTGAGGTATCATTTTTATCGGGAGACTTGGGGGAACGCTGGGTGAAGGAAATTTATGGCTCCTCTCAGATTCCAGAACTTTCTGTCACCGAAATGTGAGAAAATGCTTTTTTTTACACAAAAACTTGAGGTTTGCAAAGAATTCTGGGTAACAGAACCTGGTCAGAGCCCCACAAGTCACCCCATCTTGGATTCCCCTAGGTCTCTAGTTTTCAAAAATGCACAGGTTTGGTAGGTTTCCCTAGGTGCCGGCTGAGCTAGAGGCCAAAATCCACAGGTAGGCACTTTGCAAAAAACAGCTCTGCTTTCTTTCAAAAAATGGGATGTGTCCACGTTGTGTTTTGGGGCGTCTCCTGTCGCGGCCGCTAGGACTACCCACACAAGTGAGGTATCATTTTTATCGGGAGACTTGGGGGTACGCTGGGTGGAAGGAAATTTGTGGCTCCTCTCAGATTCCAGAACTTTCTGTCACCGAAATGTGAGGAAAATGCGTTTATTTAGCCAAAAATTGAGGTTTGCAAAGGATTCTGGGTAACAGAACCTGGTCAGAGCCCCACAAGTCACCCCATCTTTGATTCCCCTAGGTCTCAAGTTTTCAAAAATGCACAGGTTTGGTTGGTTTCCCTGGCTGAGCTAGAGGCCAAAATCTACAGGTAGGCACTTTGCAAAAAACAGATCTGTTTTCTTTCAAAAAATGGGATGTGTCCACGTTGTGATCTGGGGTGTCTCCTGTCGCGGCCGCTAGGCCTACCCACACAAGTGAGGTATCATTTTTATTGGGAGATTTGGAGGAACGCTGGATGGAAGGAAATTTGTTGCTCCTCTCAGATTCCAGAACTTTCTGTCACCGAAATGTGAGGAAAATGCTTTTTTTTAGCAATAAAGTGAGGTTTGCAAAGGATTCTGGGTAAGAGAACATGGTCAGAGCCCCACAAGTCACCCCATCTTGGATTCCCCTAGGTCTCTAGTTTTCAAAAAAGCACAGGTTTGGTAGGTTTCCCTAGGTGTCGGCTGAGCTAGAGGCCAAAATCTACAGGTAGGCACTTGGCAAAAAACTGCTCTGTTTTCTTTCAAAAAATGGGATGTGTCCACGTTGTGTTTTGGGGTGTGTCCTGTCGCGGCCGCTAGGCCTACCCACACAAGTGAGGTATCATTTTTATCGGGAGACTTGGGGAAACGCTGGGTGGAAGGAAATTTGTGGCTCCTCTCAGATTCCAGAACTTTCTGTCACCGAAATGTGATGAAAATGCTTTTTTTTAGACAAAAATTTGAGGTTTGCAAAGGATTTTGGGTAACAGAACGTGGTCAGAGCCCCACAAGTCACCCCATCTTGGATTCCCCTAGGTCTCTAGTTTTCAAAAATGCACAGGTTTGGTAGGTTTCCCTAGGTGCCGGCTGAGCTAGAGGCCAAAATCTACAGGTAGGCACTTTGCAAAAAACAGCTCTGTTTTCTGTGATGTGTCCACGTTGTGTTTTGGGGCATATCCTGTCGCGGGCGCTAGGCCTACCCACACAAGTGAGGTACCATTTTTATCGGGAGACTTAGAGGAACGCTGGATGGAAGGAAATTTGTTGCTCCTCTCAGATTCCAGAACTTTCTGTCACCGAAATGTGAGGAAAATGCTTTTTTTTAGCCATAAAGTGAGGTTTGCAAAGGATTCTGGGTAAGAGAACATGGTCAGAGCCCCACAAGTCACCCCATCTTGGATTCCCCTAGGTCTCTAGTTTTCAAAAAAGCACAGGTTTGTAGGTTTCCCTAGGTGTCGGCTGAGCTAGAGGCCAAAATCTACAGGTAGGCACTTTGCAAAAAACAGCTCTGTTTTCTTTCAAAAAATGGGATGTGTCCACGTTGTGCTTTGGGGTGTCTCCTGTCGCGGCCGCTAGGCCTACCCACACAAGTGAGGTATCATTTTTATCGGGAGACTTGGGGGAACGCTGGGTGGAAGGAAATTTGTGGCTCCTCTCAGATTCCAGAACTTTCTGTCACCGAAATGTGAGGAAAATGATTTTTTTTAGACAACAATTTGAGGTTTGCAAAGGATTCTGGGTAACAGAACCTGGTCAGAGCCCCACAAGTCACCCCATCTTGGATTCCCCTAGGTCTCTAGTTTTCAAAAATGCACAGGTTTGGTAGGTTTCCCTAGGTGCCGGCTGAGCTAGAGGCCAAAATCCACAGGTAGGCACTTTGCAAAAAACAGCTCTGTTTTCTTTCAAAAAATTGGATGTGTCCACGTTGTGTTTTGGGGCGTCTCCTGTTGCGCCCGCTAGGCCTACCCACACAAGTGAGGTATCATTTTTATCGGGAGAGTTGCGGGAACGCTGGGTGGAATGAAATTTGTGGCTCCTCTCAGATTCCAGAACTTTCTGTCACCGAAATGTGAGGAAAATGCTTTTTTTTAGACAAAAACTTGAGGTTTGCAAAGGATTCTGGGTAACAGAACCTGGTCAGAGCCCCACAAGTCACCCCATCTTGGATTCCCCTAGGTCTCTAGTTTTAAAAAATGCACAGGTTTGGTAGGTTTCCCTAGGTGCCGGCTGAGCTAGAGGCCAAAATCCACAGGTAGGCACTTTGCAAAAAACAGCTCTGCTTTCTTTCAAAAAATGGGATGTGTCCACGTTGTGTTTTGGGGCGTCTCCTGTCGCGGCCGCTAGGACTACCCACACAAGTGAGGTATCATTTTTAACGGGAGAGTTGCGGGAACGCTGGGTGGAATGAAATTTGTGGCTCCTCTCAGATTCCAGAACTTTCTGTCACCGAAATGTGAGGAAAATGCTTTTTTTTAGACAAAAACTTGAGGTTTGCAAAGGATTCTGGGTAACAGAACCTGGTCAGAGCCCCACAAGTCACCCCATCTTGGATTCCCCTAGGTCTCTAGTTTTCAAAAATGCACAGGTTTGGTAGGATTCCCTAGGTGCCGGCTGAGCTAGAGGCCAAAATCCACAGGTAGGCACTTTGCAAAAAACAGCTCTGCTTTCTTTCAAAAAATGGGATGTGTCCACGTTGTGTTTTGGGGCGTCTCCTGTCGCGGCCGCTAGGACTACCCACACAAGTGAGGTATCATTTTTATCGGGAGACTTGGGGGTACGCTGGGTGGAAGGAAATTTGTGGCTCCTCTCAGATTCCAGAACTTTCTGTCACCGAAATGTGAGGAAAATGCGTTTATTTAGCCAAAAATTGAGGTTTGCAAAGGATTCTGGGTAACAGAACCTGGTCAGAGCCCCACAAGTCACCCCATCTTTGATTCCCCTAGGTCTCTAGTTTTCAAAAATGCACAGGTTTGGTAGGTTTCCCTGGCTGAGCTAGAGGCCAAAATCTACAGGTAGGCACTTTGCAAAAAACAGCTCTGTTTTCTTTCAAAAAATGTGATGTGTCCACGTTGTGTTCTGGGGTGTCTTTTGTCGCGGCCGCTAGGCCTACCCACACAAGTGAGGTATCATTTTTATCGGGAGACTTGGGGGAACGCTGGGTGGAAGGAAATTTGTGGCTCCTCTCAGATTCCAGAACTTTCTGTCACCGAAATGTGAGGAAAATGATTTTTTTTAGACAAAAATTTGAGGTTTGCAAAGGATTCTGGGTAACAGAACCTGGTCAGAGCCCCACAAGTCACCCCATCTTGGATTCCCCTAGGTCTCTAGTTTTCAAAAATGCACAGGTTTGGTAGGTTTCCCTAGGTGCCGGCTGAGCTAGAGGCCAAAATCTACAGGTAGGCACTTTGCAAAAAACAGCTCTGTTTTCTGTGATGTGTCCACGTTGTGTTTTGGGGCATATCCTGTCGCGGGCGCTAGGCCTACCCACACAAGTGAGGTACCATTTTTATCGGGAGACTTAGAGGAACGCTGGATGGAAGGAAATTTGTTGCTCCTCTCAGATTCCAGAACTTTCTGTCACCGAAATGTGAGGAAAATGCTTTTTTTTAGCCATAAAGCGAGGTTTGCAAAGGATTCTGGGTAAGAGAACATGGTCAGAGCCCCACAAGTCACCCCATCTTGGATTCCCCTAGGTCTCTAGTTTTCAAAAAAGCACAGGTTTGGTAGGTTTCCCTAGGTGCCGGCTGAGCTAGAGGCCAAAATCCACAGGTAGGCACTTTGCAAAAAACAGCTCTGTTTTCTTTAAAAAAATGGGATGTGTCCACGTTGTGATCTGGGATGTCCCCTGTTGCGGCCGCTAGGCCTACCCACACAAGTGAGGTATCATTTTTATAGGGAGATTTGGAGGAACGCTGGATGGAAGGAAATTTGTTGCTCCTCTCAGATTCCAGAACTTTCTGTCACCGAAATGTGAGGAAAATGCTTTTTTTTAGCAATAAAGTGAGGTTTGCAAAGGATTCTGGGTAAGAGAACATGGTCAGAGCCCCACAAGTCACCCCATCTTGGATTCCCCTAGGTCTCTAGATTTCAAAAAAGCACAGGTTTGGTAGGTTTCCCTAGGTGTCGGCTGAGCTAGAGGCCAAAATCTACAGGTAGGCACTTTGCAAAAAACAGCTCTGTTTTCTTTCAAAAAATGGGATGTGTCCACGTTGTGTTTTGGGGTGTCCTCTGTCGCGGCCGCTAGGCCTACCCACACAAGTGAGGTATCATTTTTATCGGGAGACTTGGGGGTACGCTGGGTGGAAGGAAATTTGTTGGTCCTCTCAGATTCCAGAACTTTCTGTCACCGAAATGTGAGGAAAATGCGTTTGTTTAGCCAAAAATTGAGGTTTGCAAAGGATTCTGGGTAACAGAACCTGGTCAGAGCCCCACAAGTCACCCCATCTTTTATTCCCCTAGGTCTCTAGTTTTCAAAAATGCACAGGTTTGGTAGGTTTCCCTAGGTGCCGGCTGAGCTAGAGGCCAAAATCCACAGGTAGGCACTTTGCAAAAAACAGCTCTGTTTTCTTTCAAAAAATTGGATGTGTCCACGTTGTGTTTTGGGGCGTCTCCTGTTGCGCCCGCTAGGCCTACCCACACAAGTGAGGTATCATTTTTATCGTGAGAGTTGCGGGAACGCTGGGTGGAATGAAATTTGTGGCTCCTCTCAGATTCCAGAACTTTCTGTCACCGAAATGTGAGGAAAATGCTTTTTTTTAGACAAAAACTTGAGGTTTGCAAAGGATTCTGGGTAACAGAACCTGGTCAGAGCCCCACAAGTCACCCCATCTTGGATTCCCCTAGGTCTCTAGTTTTCAAAAATGCACAGGTTTGGTAGGTTTCCCTAGGTGCCGGCTGAGCTAGAGGCCAAAATCCACAGGTAGGCACTTTGCAAAAAACAGCTCTGCTTTCTTTCAAAAAATGGGATGTGTCCACGTTGTGTTTTGGGGCGTCTCCTGTCGCGGCCGCTAGGACTACCCACACAAGTGAGGTATCATTTTTATTGGGAGAGTTGCGGGAACGCTGGGTGGAATGAAATTTGTGGCTCCTCTCAGATTCCAGAACTTTCTGTCACCGAAATGTGAGGAAAATGCTTTTTTTTAGACAAAAACTTGAGGTTTGCAAAGGATTCTGGGTAACAGAACCTGGTCAGAGCCCCACAAGTCACCCCATCTTGGATTCCCCTAGGTCTCTAGTTTTCAAAAATGCACAGGTTTGGTAGGTTTCCCTAGGTGCCGGCTGAGCTAGAGGCCAAAATCCACAGGTAGGCACTTTGCAAAAAACAGCTCTGCTTTCTTTCAAAAAATGGGATGTGTCCACGTTGTGTTTTGGGGCGTCTCCTGTCGCGGCCGCTAGGACTACCCACACAAGTGAGGTATCATTTTTATCGGGAGACTTGGGGGTACGCTGGGTGGAAGGAAATTTGTGGCTCCTCTCAGATTCCAGAACTTTCTGTCACCGAAATGTGAGGAAAATGCGTTTATTTAGCCAAAAATTGAGGTTTGCAAAGGATTCTGGGTAACAGAACCTGGTCAGAGCCCCACAAGTCACCCCATCTTTGATTCCCCTAGGTCTCTAGTTTTCAAAAATGCACAGGTTTGGTAGGTTTCCCTGGCTGAGCTAGAGGCCAAAATCTACAGGTAGGCACTTTGCAAAAAACAGCTCTGTTTTCTTTCAAAAAATGGGATGTGTCCACGTTGTGTTCTGGGGTGTCTTTTGTCGCGGCCGCTAGGCCTACCCACACAAGTGAGGTATCATTTTTATCGGGAGACTTGGGGGAACGCTGGGTGGAAGGAAATTTGTGGCTCCTCTCAGATTCCAGAACTTTGTGTCACCGAAATGTGAGGAAAATGATTTTTTTTAGACAAAAATTTGAGGTTTGCAAAGGATTCTGGGTAACAGAACCTGGTCAGAGCCCCACAAGTCACCCCATCTTGGATTCCCCTAGGTCTCTAGTTTTCAAAAATGCACAGGTTTGGTAGGTTTCCCTAGGTGCCGGCTGAGCTAGAGGCCAAAATCTACAGGTAGGCACTTTGCAAAAAACAGCTCTGTTTTCTGTGATGTGTCCACGTTGTGTTTTGGGGCATATCCTGTCGCGGGCGCTAGGCCTACCCACACAAGTGCGGTACCATTTTTATCGGGAGACTTAGAGGAACGCTGGATGGAAGGAAATTTGTTGCTCCTCTCAGATTCCAGAACTTTCTGTCACCGAAATGTGAGGAAAATGCTTTTTTTTAGCCATAAAGTGAGGTTTGCAAAGGATTCTGGGTAAGAGAACATGGTCAGAGCCCCACAAGTCACCCCATCTTGGATTCCCCTAGGTCTCTAGTTTTCAAAAAAGCACAGGTTTGGTAGGTTTCCCTAGGTGCCGGCTGAGCTAGAGGCCAAAATCCACAGGTAGGCACTTTGCAAAAAACAGCTCTGTTTTCTTTCAAAAAATGGGATGTGTCCACGTTGTGAACTGGGGTGTCTCCTGTTGCGGCCGCTAGGCCTACCCACACAAGTGAGGTATCATTTTTATCGGGAGATTTGGAGGAACGCTGGATGGAAGGAAATTTGTTGCTCCTCTCAGATTCCAGAACTTTCTGTCACCGAAATGTGAGGAAAATGCTTTTTTTTAGCAATAAAGTGAGGTTTGCAAAGGATTCTGGGTAAGAGAACATGGTCAGAGCCCCACAAGTCACCCCATCTTGGATTCCCCTAGGTCTCTAGTTTTCAAAAAAGCACAGGTTTGGTAGGTTTCCCTAGGTGTCGGCTGAGCTAGAGGCCAAAATCTACAGGTAGGCACTTTGCAAAAAACAGCTCTGTTTTCTTTCAAAAAATGGGATGTGTCCACGTTGTGTTTTGGGGTGTCCTCTGTCGCGGCCGCTAGGCCTACCCACACAAGTGAGGTATCATTTTTATCAGGAGACTTGGGGGTACGCTGGGTGGAAGGAAATTTGTGGCTCCTCTCAGATTCCAGAACTTTCTGTCACCGAAATGTGAGGAAAATGCGTTTGTTTAGCCAAAAATTGAGGTTTGCAAAGGATTCTGGGTAACAGAACCTGGTCAGAGCCCCACAAGTCACCCCATCTTGGATTCCCCTAGGTCTCTAGTTTTCAAAAATGCACAGGTTTGGTAGGTTTCCCTAGGTGTCGGCTGAGCTAGAGGCCAAAATCTACAGGTAGGCACTTTGCAAAAAACAGCTCTGTTTTCTTTCAAAAAATGGGATGTGTCCACGTTGTGTTCTGGGGTGTCTCCTGTCGCGGCCGCTAGGCCTACCCACACAAGTGAGGTATCATTTTTATCGGGAGATTTGGAGGAACGCTGGATGGAAGGAAATTTGTTGCTCCTCTCAGATTCCAGAACTTTCTGTCACCGAAATGTGAGGAAAATGCTTTTTTTTAGCAATAAAGTGAGGTTTGCAAAGGATTCTGGGTAAGAGAACATGGTCAGAGCCCCACAAGTCACCCCATCTTGGATTCCCCTAGGTCTCTAGTTTTCAAGAAAGCACAGGTTTGGTAGGTTTCCCTAGGTGTCGGCTGAGCTAGAGGCCAAAATCTACAGATAGGCACTTTGCAAAAAACAGCTCTGTTTTCTTTCAAAAAATGGGATGTGTCCACGTTGTGTTTTGGGGTGTTTTCTGTCGCGGCCGCTAGGCCTACCCACACAAGTGAGGTATCATTTTTATCGGGAGACTTGGGGGAACGCTGGGTGGAAGGAAATTTGTGGCTCCTCTCAGATTCCAGAACTTTCTGTCACCGAAATGTGAGGAAAATGATTTTTTTTAGACAAAAATTTGAGGTTTGCAAAGGATTCTGGGTAACAGAACCTGGTCAGAGCCCCACAAGTCACCCCATCTTGGATTCCCCTAGGTCTCTAGTTTTCAAAAATGCACAGGTTTGGTAGGTTTCCCTAGGTGCCGGCTGAGCTAGAGGCCAAAATCTACAGGTAGGCACTTTGCAAAAAACAGCTCTGTTTTCTGTGATGTGTCCACGTTGTGTTTTGGGGCATATCCTGTCGCGGGCGCTAGGCCTACCCACACAAGTGAGGTACCATTTTTATCGGGAGACTTAGAGGAACGCTGGATGGAAGGAAATTTGTTGCTCCTCTCAGATTCCAGAACTTTCTGTCACCGAAATGTGAGGAAAATGCTTTTTTTTAGCCATAAAGTGAGGTTTGCAAAGGATTCTGGGTAAGAGAACATGGTCAGAGCCCCACAAGTCACCCCATCTTGGATTCCCCTAGGTCTCTAGTTTTCAAAAAAGCACAGGTTTGGTAGGTTTCCCTAGGTGTCGGCTGAGCTAGAGGCCAAAATCTACAGGTAGGCACTTTGCAAAAAACAGCTCTGTTTTCTTTCAAAAAATGGGATGTGTCCACGTTGTGTTTTGGGGTGTCCTCTGTCGCGGCCGCTAGGCCTACCCACACAAGTGAGGTATCATTTTTATCAGGAGACTTGGGGGTACGCTGGGTGGAAGGAAATTTGTGGCTCCTCTCAGATTCCAGAACTTTCTGTCACCGAAATGTGAGGAAAATGCGTTTGTTTAGCCAAAAATTGAGGTTTGCAAAGGATTCTGGGTAACAGAACCTGGTCAGAGCCCCACAAGTCACCCCATCTTGGATTCCCCTAGGTCTCTAGTTTTCAAAAATGCACAGGTTTGGTAGGTTTCCCTAGGTGTCGGCTGAGCTAGAGGCCAAAATCTACAGGTAGGCACTTTGCAAAAAACAGCTCTGTTTTCTTTCAAAAAATGGGATGTGTCCACGTTGTGTTCTGGGGTGTCTCCTGTCGCGGCCGCTAGGCCTACCCACACAAGTGAGGTATCATTTTTATCGGGAGATTTGGAGGAACGCTGGATGGAAGGAAATTTGTTGCTCCTCTCAGATTCCAGAACTTTCTGTCACCGAAATGTGAGGAAAATGCTTTTCTTTAGCAATAAAGTGAGGTTTGCAAAGGATTCTGGGTAAGAGAACATGGTCAGAGCCCCACAAGTCACCCCATCTTGGATTCCCCTAGGTCTCTAGTTTTCAAGAAAGCACAGGTTTGGTAGGTTTCCCTAGGTGTCGGCTGAGCTAGAGGCCAAAATCTACAGATAGGCACTTTGCAAAAAACAGCTCTGTTTTCTTTCAAAAAATGGGATGTGTCCACGTTGTGTTTTGGGGTGTTTCCTGTCGCGGCCGCTAGGCCTACCCACACAAGTGAGGTATCATTTTTATCGGGAGACTTGGGGGAACGCTGGGTGGAAGGAAATTTGTGGCTCCTCTCAGATTCCAGAACTTTCTGTCACCGAAATGTGAGGAAAATGATTTTTTTTAGACAAAAATTTGAGGTTTGCAAAGGATTCTGGGTAACAGAACCTGGTCAGAGCCCCACAAGTCACCCCATCTTGGATTCCCCTAGGTCTCTAGTTTTCAAAAATGCACAGGTTTGGTAGGTTTCCCTAGGTGCCGGCTGAGCTAGAGGCCATAATCTACAGGTAGGCACTTTGCAAAAAACAGCTCTGTTTTCTGTGATGTGTCCACGTTGTGTTTTGGGGCATATCCTGTCGCGGGCGCTAGGCCTACCCACACAAGTGAGGTACCATTTTTATCGGGAGACTTAGAGGAACGCTGGATGGAAGGAAATTTGTTGCTCCTCTCAGATTCCAGAACTTTCTGTCACCGAAATGTGAGGAAAATGCTTTTTTTTAGCCATAAAGTGAGGTTTGCAAAGGATTCTGGGTAAGAGAACATGGTCAGAGCCCCACAAGTCACCCCATCTTGGATTCCCCTAGGTCTCTAGTTTTTAAAAAAGCACAGGTTTGGTAGGTTTCCCTAGGTGTCGGCTGAGCTAGAGGCCAAAATCTACAGGTAGGCACTTTGCAAAAAACAGCTCTGTTTTCTTTCAAAAAATGGGATGTGTCCACGTTGTGTTTTGGGGTGTCTCCTGTCGCGGCCGCTAGGCCTACCCACACAAGTGAGGTATCATTTTTATCGGGAGACTTGGGGGAACGCTGGGTGGAAGGAAATTTGTGGCTCCTCTCAGATTCCAGAACTTTCTGTCACCGAAATGTGAGGAAAATGATTTTTATTAGACAAAAATTTGAGGTTTGCAAAGGATTCTGGGTAACAGAACCTGGTCAGAGCCCCACAAGTCACCCCATCTTGGATTCCCCTAGGTCTCTAGTTTTCAAAAATGCACAGGTTTGGTAGGTTTCCCTAGGTGCCGGCTGAGCTAGAGGCCAAAATCCACAGGTAGGCACTTTGCAAAAAACAGCTCTGTTTTCTTTCAAAAAATTGGATGTGTCCACGTTGTGTTTTGGGGCGTCTCCTGTTGCGCCCGCTAGGACTACCCACACAAGTGAGGTATCATTTTTATCGGGAGAGTTGCGGGAACGCTGGGTGGAATGAAATTTGTGGCTCCTCTCAGATTCCAGAACTTTCTGTCACCGAAATGTGAGGAAAATGCTTTTTTTTAGACAAAAACTTGAGGTTTGCAAAGGATTCTGGGTAACAGAACCTGGTCAGAGCCCCACAAGTCACCCCATCTTGGATTCCCCTAGGTCTCTAGTTTTCAAAAATGCACAGGTTTGGTAGGTTTCCCTAGGTGCCGGCTGAACTAGAGGCCAAAATCCACAGGTAGGCACTTTGCAAAAAACAGCTCTGCTTTCTTTCAAAAAATGGGATGTGTCCACGTTGTGTTTTGGGGCGTCTCCTGTCGCGGCCGCTAGGACTACCCACACAAGTGAGGTATCATTTTTATCGGGAGAGTTGCGGGAACGCTGGGTGGAATGAAATTTGTGGCTCCTCTCAGATTCCAGAACTTTCTGTCACCGAAATGTGAGGAAAATGCTTTTTTTTAGACAAAAACTTGAGGTTTGCAAAGGATTCTGGGTAACAAAACCTGGTCAGAGCCCCACAAGTCACCCCATCTTGGATTCCCCTAGGTCTCTAGTTTTCAAAAATGCACAGGTTTGGTAGGTTTCCCTAGGTGCCGGCTGAGCTAGAGGCCAAAATCCACAGGTAGGCACTTTGCAAAAAACAGCTCTGCTTTCTTGCAAAAAATGGGATGTGTCCACGTTGTGTTTTGGGGCGTCTCCTGTCGCGGCCGCTAGGACTACCCACACAAGTGAGGTATCATTTTTATCGGGAGACTTGGGGGTACGCTGGGTGGAAGGAAATTTGTGGCTCCTCTCAGATTCCAGAACTTTCTGTCACCGAAATGTGAGGAAAATGCGTTTATTTAGCCAAAAATTGAGGTTTGCAAAGGATTCTGGGTAACAGAACCTGGTCAGAGCCCCACAAATCACCCCATCTTTGATTCCCCTAGGTCTCTAGTTTTCAAAAATGCACAGGTTTGGTAGGTTTCCCTGGCTGAGCTAGAGGCCAAAATCTACAGGTAGGCACTTTGCAAAAAACAGCTCTGTTTTCTTTCAAAAAATGGGATGTGTCCACGTTGTGTTCTGGGGTGTCCTTTGTCGCGGCCGCTAGGCCTACCCACACAAGTGAGGTATCATTTTTATCGGGAGACTTGGGGGAACGCTGGGTGGAAGGAAATTTGTGGCTCCTCTCAGATTCCAGAACTTTCTGTCACCGAAATGTGAGGAAAATGATTTTTTTTAGACAAAAATTTGAGGTTTGCAAAGGATTCTGGGTAACAGAACCTGGTCAGACCCCCACAAGTCACCCCATCTTGGATTCCCCTAGGTCTCTAGTTTTCAAAAATGCACAGGTTTGGTAGGTTTCCCTAGGTGCCGGCTGAGCTAGAGGCCAAAATCTACAGGTAGGCACTTTGCAAAAAACAGCTCTGTTTTCTGTGATGTGTCCACGTTGTGTTTTGGGGCATATCCTGTCGCGGGCGCTAGGCCTACCCACACAAGTGAGGTACCATTTTTATCGGGAGACTTAGAGGAACGCTGGATGGAAGGAAATTTGTTGCTCCTCTCAGATTCCAGAACTTTCTGTCACCGAAATGTGAGGAAAATGCTTTTTTTTAGCCATAAAGTGAGGTTTGCAAAGGATTCTGGGTAAGAGAACATGGTCAGAGCCCCACAAGTCACCCCATCTTGGATTCCCCTAGGTCTCTAGTTTTCAAAAAAGCACAGGTTTGGTAGGTTTCCCTAGGTGCCGGCTGAGCTAGAGGCCAAAATCCACAGGTAGGCACTTTGCAAAAAACAGCTCTGTTTTCTTTAAAAAAATGGGATGTGTCCACGTTGTGATCTGGGGTGTCCCCTGTTGCGGCCGCTAGGCCTACCCACACAAGTGAGGTATCATTTTTATCGGGAGATTTGGAGGAACGCTGGATGGAAGGAAATTTGTTGCTCCTCTCAGATTCCAGAACTTTCTGTCACCGAAATGTGAGGAAAATGCTTTTTTTTAGCAATAAAGTGAGGTTTGAAAGGATTCTGGGTAAGAGAACATGGTCAGAGCCCCACAAGTCACCCCATCTTGGATTCCCCTAGGTCTCTAGTTTTCAAAAAAGCACAGGTTTGGTAGGTTTCCCTAGGTGTCGGCTGAGCTAGAGGCCAAAATCTACAGGTAGGCACTTTGCAAAAAACAGCTCTGTTTTCTTTAAAAAAATGGGATGTGTCCACGTTGTGTTTTGGCGTGTCCTCTGTCGCGGCCGCTAGGCCTACCCACACAAGTGAGGTATCATTTTTATCGGGAGACTTGGGGGTACGCTGGGTGGAAGGAAATTTGTGGCTCCTCTCAGATTCCAGAACTTTCTGTCACCGAAATGTGAGGAAAATGCGTTTGTTTAGCCAAAAATTGAGGTTTGCAAAGGATTCTGGGTAACAGAACCTGGTCAGAGCCCCACAAGTCACCCCATCTTGGATTCCCCTAGGTCTCTAGTTTTCAAAAATGCACAGGTTTGGTAGGTTTCCCTAGGTGTCGGCTGAGCTAGAGGCCAAAATCTACAGGTAGGCACTTTGCAAAAAACAGCTCTGTTTTCTTTCAAAAAATGGGATGTGTCCACGTTGTGTTCTGGGGTGTCTCCTGTCGCGGCCGCTAGGCCTACCCACACAAGTGAGGTATCATTTTTATCGGGAGATTTGGAGGAACGCTGGATGGAAGGAAATTTGTTGCTCCTCTCAGATTCCAGAACTTTCTGTCACCGAAATGTGAGGAAAATGCTTTTTTTTAGCAATAAAGTGAGGTTTGCAAAGGATTCTGGGTAAGAGAACATGGTCAGAGCCCCACAAGTCACCCCATCTTGGATTCCCCTAGGTCTCTAGTTTTCAAGAAAGCACAGGTTTGGTAGGTTTCCCTAGGTGTCGGCTGAGCTAGAGGCCAAAATCTACAGATAGGCACTTTGCAAAAAACAGCTCTGTTTTCTTTCAAAAAATGGGATGTGTCCACGTTGTGTTTTGGGGTGTTACCTGTCGCGGCCGCTAGGCCTACCCACACAAGTGAGGTATCATTTTTATCGGGAGACTTGGGGGAACGCTGGGTGGAAGGAAATTTGTGGCTCCTCTCAGATTCCAGAACTTTCTGTCACCGAAATGTGAGGAAAATGATTTTTTTTAGACAAAAATTTGAGGTTTGCAAAGGATTCTGGGTAACAGAACCTGGTCAGAGCCCCACAAGTCACCCCATCTTGGATTCCCCTAGGTCTCTAGTTTTCAAAAATGCACAGGTTTGGTAGGTTTCCCTAGGTGCCGGCTGAGCTAGAGGCCAAAATCTACAGGTAGGCACTTTGCAAAAAACAGCTCTGTTTTCTGTGATGTGTCCACGTTGTGTTTTGGGGCATATCCTGTCGCGGGCGCTAGGCCTACCCACACAAGTGAGGTACCATTTTTATCGGGAGACTTAGAGGAACGCTGGATGGAAGGAAATTTGTTGCTCCTCTCAGATTCCAGAACTTTCTGTCACCGAAATGTGAGGAAAATGCTTTTTTTTAGCCATAAAGTGAGGTTTGCAAAGGATTCTGGGTAAGAGAACATGGTCAGAGCCCCACAAGTCACCCCATCTTGGATTCCCCTAGGTCTCTAGTTTTCAAAAAAGCACAGGTTTGGTAGGTTTCCCTAGGTGTCGGCTGAGCTAGAGGTCAAAATCTACAGGTAGGCACTTTGCAAAAAACAGCTCTGTTTTCTTTCAAAAAATGGGATGTGTCCACGTTGTGTTTTGGGGTGTCCTCTGTCGCGGCCGCTAGGCCTACCCACACAAGTGAGGTATCATTTTTATCGGGAGACTTGGGGGTACACTGGGTGGAAGGAAATTTGTTGCTCCTCTCAGATTCCAGAACTTTCTGTCACCGAAATGTGAGGAAAATGCGTTTGTTTAGCCAAAAATTGAGGTTTGCAAAGGATTCTGGGTAACAGAACCTGGTCAGAGCCCCACAAGTCACCCCATCTTGGATTCCCCTAGGTCTCTAGTTTTCAAAAATGCACAGGTTTGGTAGGTTTCCCTAGGTGTCGGCTGAGCTAGAGGCCAAAATCTACAGGTAGGCACTTTGCAAAAAACAGCTCTGTTTTCTTTCAAAAAATGGGATGTGTCCACGTTGTGTTCTGGGGTGTCTCCTGTCGCGGCCGCTAGGCCTACCCACACAAGTGAGGTATCATTTTTATCGGGAGATTTGGAGGAACGCTGGATGGAAGGAAATTTGTTGCTCCTCTCAGATTCCAGAACTTTCTGTCACCGAAATGTGAGGAAAATGCTTTTTTTTAGCAATAAAGTGAGGTTTGCAAAGGATTCTGGGTAAGAGAACATGGTCAGAGCCCCACAAGTCACCCCATCTTGGATTCCCCTAGGTCTCTAGTTTTCAAGAAAGCACAGGTTTGGTAGGTTTCCCTAGGTGTCGGCTGAGCTAGAGGCCAAAATCTACAGATAGGCACTTTGCAAAAAACAGCTCTGTTTTCTTTCAAAAAATGGGATGTGTCCACGTTGTGTTTTGGGGTGTTTCCTGTCGCGGCCGCTAGGCCTACCCACACAAGTGAGGTATCATTTTTATCGGGAGACTTGGGGGAACGCTGGGTGGAAGGAAATTTGTGGCTCCTCTCAGATTCCAGAACTTTCTGTCACCGAAATGTGAGGAAAATGATTTTTTTTAGACAAAAATTTGAGGTTTGCAAAGGATTCTGGGTAACAGAACCTGGTCAGAGCCCCACAAGTCACCCCATCTTGGATTCCCCTAGGTCTCTAGTTTTCAAAAATGCACAGGTTTGGTAGGTTTCCCTAGGTGCCGGCTGAGCTAGAGGCCAAAATCTACAGGTAGGCACTTTGCAAAAAACAGCTCTGTTTTCTGTGATGTGTCCACGTTGTGTTTTTGGGCATATCCTGTCGCGGGCGCTAGGCCTACCCACACAAGTGAGGTACCATTTTTATCGGGAGACTTAGAGGAACGCTGGATGGAAGGAAATTTGTTGCTCCTCTCAGATTCCAGAACTTTCTGTCACCGAAATGTGAGGAAAATGCTTTTTTTTAGCCATAAAGTGAGGTTTGCAAAGGATTCTGGGTAAGAGAACATGGTCAGAGCCCCACAAGTCACCCCATCTTGGATTCCCCTAGGTCTCTAGTTTTCAAAAAAGCACAGGTTTGGTAGGTTTCTCTAGGTGCCGGCTGAGCTAGAGGCCAAAATCCACAGGTAGGCACTTTGCAAAAAACAGCTCTGTTTTCTTTCAAAAAATGGGATGTGTCCACGTTGTGATCTGGGGTGTCTCCTGTCGCGGCCGCTAGGCCTACCCACACAAGTGAGGTATCATTTTTATCGGGAGATTTGGAGGAACGCTGGATGGAAGGAAATTTGTTGCTCCTCTCAGATTCCAGAACTTTCTGTCACCGAAATGTGAGGAAAATGCTTTTTTTTAGCAATAAAGTGAGGTTTGCAAAGGATTCTGGGTAAGAGAACATGGTCAGAGCCCCACAAGTCACCCCATCTTGGATTCCCCTAGGTCTCTAGTTTTCAAAAAAGCACAGGTTTGGTAGGTTTCCCTAGGTGTCGGCTGAGCTAGAGGCCAAAATCTACAGGTAGGCACTTTGCAAAAAACAGCTCTGTTTTCTTTCAAAAAATGGGATGTGTCCACGTTGTGTTTTGGGGTGTCTCCTGTCGCGGCCGCTAGGCCTACCCACACAAGTGAGGTATCATTTTTATCGGGAGACTTGGGGGAACGCTGGGTGGAAGGAAATTTGTGGCTCCTCTCAGATTCCAGAACTTTCTGTCACCGAAATGTGAGGAAAATGCTTTTTTTTAGACAAAAACTTGAGGTTTGCAAAGGATTCTGGGTAACAGAACCTGGTCAGAGCCCCACAAGTCACCCCATCTTGGATTCCCCTAGGTCTCTAGTTTTCAAAAATGCACAGGTTTGGTAGGTTTCCCTAGGTGCCGGCTGAGCTAGAGGCCAAAATCCACAGGTAGGCACTTTGCAAAAAACAGCTCTGCTTTCTTTAAAAAAATGGGATGAGTCCACGTTGTGTTTTGGGGCGTCTCCTGTCGGAGCCGCTAGGACTACCCACACAAGTGTGGTATCATTTTTATCGGGAGACTTGGGGGTATGCTGGGTGGAAGGAAATTTGTGGCTCCTCTCAGATTCCAGAACTTTCTGTCAGCGAAATGTGAGGAAAATGCATTTATTTAGCCAAAAATTGAGGTTTGCAAAGGATTCTGGGTAACAGAACCTGGTCAGAGCCCCACAAGTCACCCCATCTTTGATTCCCCTAGGTCTCTAGTTTTCAAAAATGCACAGGTTTGGTAGGTTTCCCTGGCTGAGCTAGAGGCCAAAATCTACAGGTAGGCACTTTGCAAAAAACAGCTCTGTTTTCTTTCAAAAATGGGATGTGTCCACGTTGTGTTCTGGGGTGTCCTTTGTCGCGGCCGCTAGGCCTACCCACACAAGTGAGGTATCATTTTTATCGGGAGACTTGGGGGAATGCTGGGTGGAAGGAAATTTGTGGCTCCTCTCAGATTCCAGAACTTTCTGTCACCGAAATGTGAGGAAAATGATTTTTTTTAGACAAAAATTTGAGGTTTGCAAAGGATTCTGGGTAACAGAACCTGGTCAGAGACCCACAAGTCACCCCATCTTGGATTCCCCTAGGTCTCTAGTTTTCAAAAATGCACAGGTTTGGTAGGTTTCCCTAGGTGCCGGCTGAGCTAGAGGCCAAAATCTACAGGTAGGCACTTTGCAAAAAACAGCTCTGTTTTCTGTGATGTGTCCACGTTGTGTTTTGGGGCATATCCTGTCGCGGGCGCTAGGCCTACCCACACAAGTGAGGTACCATTTTTATCGGGAGACTTAGAGGAACGCTGGATGGAAGGAAATTTGTTGCTCCTCTCAGATTCCAGAACTTTCTGTCACCGAAATGTGAGGAAAATGCTTTTTTTTAGCCATAAAGTGAGGTTTGCAAAGGATTCTGGGTAAGAGAATATGGTCAGAGCCCCACAAGTCACCCCATCTTGGATTCCCCTAGGTCTCTAGTTTTAAAAAAAGCACAGGTTTAGTAGGTTTCCCTAGGTGCCGGCTGAGCTAGAGGCCAAAATCCACAGGTAGGCACTTTGCAAAAAACAGCTCTGTTTTCTTTCAAAAAATGGGATGTGTCCACGTTGTGATCTGGGGAGTTTCCTGTCGCGGCCGCTAGGCCTACCCACACAAGTGAGGTATCATTTTTATCGGGTGATTTGGAGGAACGCTGGATGGAAGGAAATTTGTTGCTCCTCTCAGATTCCAGAACTTTCTGTCACCGAAATGTGAGGAAAATGCTTTTTTTTAGCAATAAAGTGAGGTTTGCAAAGGATTCTGGGTAAGAGAACATGGTCAGAGCCCCACAAGTCACCCCATCTTGGATTCCCCTAGGTCTCTAGTTTTCAAAAAAGCACAGGTTTGGTAGGTTTCCCTAGGTGTCGGCTGAGCTAGAGGCCAAAATCTACAGGTAGGCACTTTGCAAAAAACAGCTCTGTTTTCTTTCAAAAAATGGGATGTGTCCACGTTGTGTTATGGGGTGTCTCCTGTCGCGGCCGCTAGGCCTACCCACACAAGTGAGGTATCATTTTTATCGGGAGACTTGGGGGTACGCTGGGTGGAAGGAAATTTGTGGCTCCTCTCAGATTCCAGAACTTTCTGTCACCGAAATGTGAGGAAAATGCGTTTGTTTAGCCAAAAATTGAGGTTTGCAAAGGATTCTGGGTAACAGAACCTGGTCAGAGCCCCACAAGTCACCCCATCTTGGATTCCCCTAGGTCTCTAGTTTTCAAAAATGCACAGGTTTGGTAGGTTTCCCTAGGTGTCGGCTGAGCTAGAGGCCAAAATCTACAGGTAGGCACTTTGCAAAAAACAGCTCTGTTTTCTTTCAAAAAATGGGATGTGTCCACGTTGTGTTCTGGGGTGTATCCTGTCGCGGCCGCTAGGCCTACCCACACAAGTGAGGTATCATTTTTATCGGGAGATTTGGAGGAACGCTGGATGGAAGGAAATTTGTTGCTCCTCTCAGATTCCAGAACTTTCTGTCACCGAAATGTGAGGAAAATGCTTTTTTTTAGCAATAAAGTGAGGTTTGCAAAGGATTCTGGGTAAGAGAACATGGTCAGAGCTCCACAAGTCACCCCATCTTGGATTCCCCTAGGTCTCTAGTTTTCAAGAAAGCACAGGTTTGGTAGGTTTCCCTAGGTGTCGGCTGAGCTAGATGCCAAAATCTACAGGTAGGCACTTTGCAAAAAACAGCTCTGTTTTCTTTCAAAAAATGGGATGTGTCCACGTTGTGTTTTGGGGTGTCTCCTGTCGCGGCCGCTAGGCCTACCCACACAAGTGAGGTATCATTTTTATCGGGAGACTTGGGGGAACGCTGGCTGGAAGGAAATTTGTGGCTCCTCTCAGATCCCAAAACTTTCTGTCACCGAAATGTGAGGAAAATGATTTTTTTTAGACAAAAATTTGAGGTTTGCAAAGGATTCTGGGTAACAGAACCTGGTCAGAGCCCCACAAGTCACCCCATCTCGGATTCCCCTAGGTCTCTAGTTTTCAAAATGCACAGGTTTGGTAGGTTTCCCTAGGTGCCGGCTGAGCTAGAGGACAAAATCTACAGGTAGGCACTTTGCAAAAAACAGCTCTGTTTTCTGTGATGTGTCCACGTTGTGTTTTGGGGCATATCCTGTCGCGGGCGCTAGGCCTACCCACACAAGTGAGGTACCATTTTTATCGGGAGACTTAGAGGAACGCTGGATGGAAGGAAATTTGTTGCTCCTCTCAGATTCCAGAACTTTCTGTCACCGAAATGTGAGGAAAATGCTTTTTTTTAGCCATAAAGTGAGGTTTGCAAAGGATTCTGGGTAAGAGAACATGGTCAGAGCCCCACAAGTCACCCCATCTTGGATTCCCCTAGGTCTCTAGTTTTCAAAAAAGCACAGGTTTGGTAGGTTTCTCTAGGTGCCGGCTGAGCTAGAGGCCAAAATCCACAGGTAGGCACTTTGCAAAAAACAGCTCTGTTTTCTTTCAAAAAATGGGATGTGTCCACGTTGTGATCTGGGGTGTCTCCTGTCGCGGCCGCTAGGCCTACCCACAAAGTGAGGTATCATTTTTATCGGGAGATTTGGAGGAACGCTGGATGGAAGGAAATTTGTTGCTCCTCTCAGATTCCAGAACTTTCTGTCACCGAAATGTGAGGAAAATGCTTTTTTTTAGCAATAAAGTGAGGTTTTCAAAGGATTCTGGGTAAGAGAACATGGTCAGAGCCCCACAAGTCACCCCATCTTGGATTCCCCTAGGTCTCTAGTTTTCAAAAAAGCACAGGTTTGGTAGGTTTCCCTAGGTGTCGGCTGAGCTAGAGGCCAAAATCTACAGGTAGGCACTTTGCAAAAAACAGCTCTGTTTTCTTTCAAAAAATGGGATGTGTCCACGTTGTGTTTTGGGGTGGCTACTGTCGCGGCCGCTAGGCCTACCCACACAAGTGAGGTATCATTTTTATCGGGAGACTTGGGGGAACCCTGGGTGGAAGGAAATTTGTGGCTCCTCTCAGATTCCAGAACTTTCTGTCACCGAAATGTGAGGAAAATGATTTTTTTTAGACAAAAATTTGAGGTTTGCAAAGGATTCTGGGTAACAGAACCTGGTCAGAGCCCCACAAGTCACCCCATCTTGGATTCCCCTGGGTCTCTAGTTTTCAAAAATGCACAGGTTTGGTAGGTTTCCCTAGGTGCCGGCTGAGCTAGAGGCCAAAATCCACAGGTAGGCACTTTTCAAAAAACAGCTCTGTTTTCTTTCAAAAAATTGGATGTGTCCACGTTGTGTTTTGGGGCGTATCCTGTTGCGGCCGCTAGGCCTACCCACACAAGTGAGGTATCATTTTTATCGGGAGAGTTGCGGGAACGCTGGGTGGAATGAAATTTGTGGCTCCTCTCAGATTCCAGAACTTTCTGTCACCGAAATGTGAGGAAAATGTTTTTTTTAGACAAAAACTTGAGGTTTGCAAAGGATTCTGGGTAACAGAACCTGGTCAGAGCCCCACAAGTCACCCCATCTTGGATTCCCCTAGGTCTCTAGTTTTCAAAAATGCACAGGTTTGGTAGGTTTCCCTAGGTGCCGGCTGAGCTAGAGGCCAAAATCCACAGGTAGGCACTTTGCAAAAAACAGCTCTGCTTTCTTTCAAAAAATGGGATGTGTCCACGTTGTGTTTTGGGGCGTCTCCTGTCGCGGCCGCTAGGACTACCCACACAAGTGAGGTATCATTTTTATCGGGAGACTTGGGGGTACGCTGGGTGGAAGGAAATTTGTGGCTCCTCTCAGATTCCAGAACTTTCTGTCTCCGAAATGTGAGGAAAATGCATTTATTTAGCCAAAAATTGAGGTTTGCAAAGGATTCTGGGTAACAGAACCTGGTCAGAGCCCCACAAGTCACCCCATCTTTGATTCCCCTAGGTCTCTAGTTTTCAAAAATGCACAGGTTTGGTAGGTTTCCCTGGCTGAGCTAGAGGCCAAAATCTACAGGTAGGCACTTTGCAAAAAACAGCTCTGTTTTCTTTCAAAAAATGGGATGTGTCCACGTTGTGTTCTGGGGTGTCTTTTGTCGCGGCCGCTAGGCCTACCCACACAAGTGAGGTATAATTTTTATCGGGAGACTTGGGGGAACGCTGGGTGTAAGGAAATTTGTGGCTCCTCTCAGATTCCAGAACTTTCTGTCACCGAAATGTGAGGAAAATGATTTTTTTTAGACAAAATTTGAGGTTTGCAAAGGATTCTGGGTAACAGAACCTGGTCAGAGCCCCACAAGTCACCCCATCTTGAATTCCCCTATGTCTCTAGTTTTAAAAAATGCACAGGTTTGGTAGGTTTCCCTAGGTGCCGGCTGAGCTAGAGGCCAAAATCTAAAGGTAGGCACTTAGCAAAAAACAGCTCTGTTTTCTGTGATGTGTCCACGTTGTGTTTTGGGGCATATCCTGTTGCGGGCGCTAGGCCTACCCACACAAGTGAGGTACCATTTTTATCGGGAGACTTGGAGGAACGCTGGATGGAAGGAAATTTGTTGCTCCTCTCAGATTCCAGAACTTTCTGTCACCGAAATGTGAGGAAAATGCTTTTTTTTAGCCATAAAGTGAGGTTTGCAAAGGATTCTGGGTAAGAGAACATGGTCAGAGCCCCACAAGTCACCCCATCTTGGATTCCCCTAGGTCTCTAGTTTTCAAAAAAGCACAGGTTTGGTAGGTTTCCCTAGGTGCCGGCTGAGCTAGAGGCCAAAATCCACAGGTAGGCACTTTGCAAAAAACAGCTCTGTTTTCTTTCAAAAAATGGGATGTGTCCACGTTGCGTTTTGGGGCGTTTCCTGTTGCGGCCGCTAGGCCTACCCACACAAGTGAGGTATAATTTTTATCGGGAGACTTGGGGGTACGCTGGGTGGAAGGAAATTTGTGGCTCTTCTCAGATTCCAGAACTTTCTGTCACCGAAATGTGAGGAAAATGCGTTTATTTAGGCAAAAATTGAGGTTTGCAAAGGATTCTGGGTAACAGAACCTGGTCAGAGCCCCACAAGTCACCCCATCTTGGATTTCCCTAGGCCTCTAGTTTTAAAAAATGCACAGGTTTGGTAGGTTTCCCTAGGTGCCGGCTGAGCTAGAGGCCAAAATCTACAGGTAGGCACTTTGCAAAAAACAGCTCTGTTTTCTTAAAAAAATGGGATGTGTCCACGTTGTGTTTTGGGGCATCTCCTGTCACGGCCGCTAGGCCTACCCACACAAGTGAGGTATCATTTTTATCGGGAGAGTTGCGGAACGCTGGGTGGAAGGAAATTTGTGGCTCCTCTCAGATTCCAGAACTTTCTGTCACCGAAATGTGAGGAAAATGCGTTTTTTTTGCCAAAAATTGAGGTTTGCAAAGGATTCTGGGTAACAGAACCTGGTCAGAGCCCCACAAGTCACTCCATCTTGGATTCCCCTAGGTCTCTAGTTTTCAAAAATGCACAGGTTTGGTAGGTTTCCCTAGGTGTCAGCTGAGCTAGAGGCCAAAATCTACAGGTAGGCACTTTGCAAAAAACAGCTCTGTTTTCTTTCAAAAAATGGGATGTGTCCACGTTGTTTTCTGGGGTGTTTTCTGTCGAGGCCGCTAGGCCGACCCACACAAGTGAGGTATCATTTTTATCGGGAGACTTGGGTGAGCGCTGGGTGGAAGGAAATTTATGGCTCCTCTCAGATTCCAGAACTTTCTGTCACCGAAATGTGAGGAAAATGCGTTTTTTTAGACAAAAATTTGAGGTTTGCAAAGGATTCTGGGTAACAGAAACTCGTCAGAGCCCCACAAGTCACCCCATCTTGGATTCCCCTAGGTCTCTAGTTTTCAAAAATGCACAGGTTTGGTAGGTTTCCCTAGGTGCCGGCTGAGCTAGAGGCCAAAATCTACAGGTAGGCACTTTGCATAAAACAGCTCTGTTTTCTGTGTTGTGTCCACATTGTGTTTTGGGGCATATCCTGTTGCGGGCGCTAGACCTACCCACACAAGTGAGGTACCATTTTTATCGGGAGACTTGGAGGAACGCTGGATGGAAGGAAATTTGTTGCTCCTCTCAGATTCCTAGAACTTTCTGTCACCGAAATGTGAGGAAAATGCTTTTTTTTAGCCATAAAGTGAGGTTTGCAAAGGATTCGGGGTAACAGAACCTGGTCAGAGCCCCACAAGTCACCCCATCTTGGATTCCCCTATGTCTCTAGTTTTCAAAAATGCACAGGTTTGGTAGGTTTCCCTAGGTGCCGGCTGAGCTAGAGGCCAAAATCTAAAGGTAGGCACTTTGCAAAAAACAGCTCTGTTTTCTGTGATGTGTCCACGTTGTGTTTTGGGGCATATCCTGTCGCGGGCGCTAGGCCTACCCACACAAGTGAGGTACCATTTTTATCGGGAGACTTGGAGGAACGCTGGATGGAAGGAAATTTGTTGCTCCTCTCAGATTCCAGAACTTTCTGTCACCGAAATGTGAGGAAAATGCTTTTTTTTAGCCATAAAGTGAGGTTTGCAAAGGATTCTGCGTAAGAGAACATGGTCAGAGCCCCACAAGTCACCCCATCTTGGATTCCCCTAGGTCTCTAGTTTTCAAAAAAGCACAGGTTTGGTAGGTTTCCCTAGGTGCCGACTGAGCTAGAGGCCAAAATCCACAGGTAGGCACTTTGCAAAAAACAGCTCTGTTTTCTTTAAAAAAATGGGATGTGTCCACGTTGTGTTTTGGGGCGTCTCCTGTTGCGGCCGCTAGGCCTACCCACACAAGTGAAGTATAATTTTTATCGGGAGACTTGGGGGTACGCTGGGTGGAATGAAATTTGTGGCTCCTCTCAGATTCCAGAACTTTCTGTCACCGAAATGTGAGGAAAATGCGTTTATTTAGCCAAAAATTGAGGTTTGCAAAGGATTCTGGGTAACAGAACCTGGTCAGAGCCCCACAAGTCACCCCATCTTGGATTTCCCTAGGTCTCTAGTTTTCGAAAATGCACAGGTTTGGTAGGTTTCCCTAGGTGCCGGCTGAGCTAGAGGCCAAAATCTACAGGTAGGCACTTTGCAAAAAACAGTTCTGTTTTCTTTAAAAAAATGGGATGTGTCCACGTTGTGTTTTGGGGCATCTCCTGTCACGGCCGCTAGGCCTACCCACACAAGTGAGGTATCATTTTTATCGGGAGAGTTGCGGAACACGGGGTGGAAGGAAATTTGTGGCTCCTCTCAGATTCCAGAACTTTCTGTCACCGAAATGTGAGGAAAATGTGTTTTTTTAGCCAAAAATTGAGGTTTGCAAAGGATTCTGGGTAACAGAACCTGGTCAGAGCCCCACAAGTCACCCCATTTTGGATTCCCCTAGGTCTCTAGTTTTCAAAAATGCACAGGTTTGGTAGGTTTCCCTAGGTGTCAGCTGAGCTAGAGGCCAAAATCTACAGGTAGGCACTTTGCAAAAAACAGCTCTGTTTTCTTTAAAAAAATGGGATGTGTCCACATTGTGTTTTGGGGCATATCCTGTTGCGGGCGCTAGGCCTACCCACACAAGTGAGGTACCATTTTTATCGGGAGACTTAGAGGAACGCTGGATGGAAGGAAATTTGTTGCTCCTCTCAGATTCCAGAACTTTCTGTCACCGAAATGTGAGGAAAATGCTTTTTTTTAGCCATAAAGTGAGTTTTGCAAAGGATTCTGGGTAAGAGAACATGGTCAGAGCCCCACAAGTCACCCCATCTTGGATTCCCCTAGGTCTCTAGTTTTCAAAAAAGCACAGGTTTGGTAGGTTTCCCTAGGTGCCGGCTGAGCTAGAGGCCAAAATCCACAGGTAGGCACTTTGCAAAAAACAGCTCTGTTTTCTTTCAAAAAATGGGATGTGTCCACGTTGTGATCTGGGGTGTTTCCTGTCGCGGCCGCTAGGCCTACCCACACAAGTGAGGCATCATTTTTATCCGGAGATTTGGAGGAACGCTGGATGGAAGGAAATTTGTTGCTCCTCTCACATTCCAGAACTTTCTGTCACCGAAATGTGAGGAAAATGCTTTTTTTTAGCCATAAAGTGAGGTTTGCAAAGGATTCTGGGTAAGAGAACATGGTCAGAGCCCCACAAGTCACCCCATCTTGGATTCCCCTAGGTCTCTAGTTTTCAAAAAAGCACAGGTTTGGTAGGTTTCCCTAGGTGCCGGCTGAGCTAGAGGCCAAAATCCACAGGTAGGCACTTTGCAAAAAACAGCTCTGTTTTCTTTCAAAAAATGGGATGTGTCCACGTTGTGATCTGGGGTGTGTCCTGTCGCGGCCGCTAGGCCTACCCACACAAGTGAGGTATCATTTTTATCGGGAGATTTGGAGGAACGCTGGATGGAAGGAAATTTGTTGCTCCTCTCACATTCCAGAACTTTCTGTCACCGAAATGTGAGGAAAATGCTTTTTTTTAGCCATAAAGTGAGGTTTGCAAAGGATTCTGGGTAAGAGAACATGGTCAGAGCCCCACAAGTCACCCCATCTTGGATTCCCCTAGGTCTCTAGTTTTCAAAAAAGCACAGGTTTGGTAGGTTTCCCTAGGTGCCGGCTGAGCTAGATGCCAAAATCCACAGGTAGGCACTTTGCAAAAAACAGCTCTGTTTTCTTTCAAAAAATGGGATGTGTCCACGTTGTGATCCGGGGTGTCTCCTGTCGCGGCCGCTAGGCCTACCCACACAAGTGAGGTATCATTTTTATCGGGAGATTTGTAGGAACGCTGGATGGAAGGAAATTTGTTGCTCCTCTCACATTCCAGAACTTTCTGTCACCGAAATGTGAGGAAAATGCTTTTTTTTAGCCATAAAGTGAGGTTTGCAAAGGATTCTGGGTAAGAGAACATGGTCAGAGCCCCACAAGTCACCCCATCTTGGATTCCCCTAGGTCTCTAGTTTTCAAAAAAGCACAGGTTTGGTAGGTTTCCCTAGGTGCCGGCTGAGCTAGAGGCCAAAATCCACAGGTAGGCACTTTGCAAAAAACAGCTCTGTTTTCTTTCAAAAAATGGGATGTGTCCACGTTGTGATCTGGGGTGTCTCCTGTCGCGGCCGCTAGGCCTACCTACACAAGTGAGGTATCATTTTTATCGGGAGACTTGGGGGTACGCTGGGTGGAAGGAAATTTGTGGCTCCTCTCAGATTCCAGAACTCTCTGTCACCGAAATGTGAGGAAAATGCGTTTTTTTAGCCAAAATTTGAGGTTTGCAAAGGATTCTGGGTAACAGAACCTGGTCAGAGCCCCACAAGTCACCCCATCTTGGATTTCCCTAGGTCTCTAGTTTTCAAAAATGCACAGGTTTGGTAGGTTTCCCTAGGGGCCGGCTGAGCTAGAGGCCAAAATCTACAGGTAGGCATTTTGCAAAAAACAGCTCTGTTTTCTTTAAAAAAATGGGATGTGTCCACGTTGTGTTTTGTGGTGTCCTCTGTCGCGGCCGCTAGGCCTACCCACACAAGTGAGGTATCATTTTTATCGGGATAGTTGCGGGACCACTTTGTGGAAGGAAATTTGTGGCTCCTCTCAGATTCCAGAACTTTCTGTCACCGAAATGTGAGGAAAATGCGTTTATTTAGCCAAAAATTGAGGTTTGCAAAGGATTCTGGGTAACAGAACCTGGTCAGAGCCCCACAAGTCACCCCATCTTGGATTCCCCTAGGTCTCTAGTTTTCAAAAATGCACAGGTTTGGTAGGTTTCCCTAGGTGTCGGCTGAGCTAGAGGCCAAAATCTACAGGTAGGCCCTTTGCAAAAAACAGCTCTGTTTTCTTTCAAAAAATGGGATGTGTCCACGTTGTGTTTTGGGGTGACTCTTGTTGCGGCCGCTAGGCCTACCAACACAAGTGAGGTATCATTTTTATCGGGAGAGTTGCGGGAACGCTGGGTGGAATGAAATTTGTGGCTCCTCTCAGATTCCAGAACTTTCTGTCACCGAAATGTGAGGAAAATGCGTTTTTTTAGCCAAAAATTGAGGTTTGCAAAGGATTCTGGGTAACAGAACCTGGTCAGAGCCCCACAAGTCACCCCATCTTGGATTCCCCTAGGTCTCTAGTTTTTAAAAATGCACAGGTTTGGTAGGTTTCCCTAGGTGTCGGCTGAGCTAGAGGCCAAAATCTACAGGTAGGCACTATGAAAAAAACAGCTCTGTTTTCTTTAAAAAAATGGGATGTGTCCACGTTGTGATCTGGGGTGTGTCCTGTCGCGGCCGCTAGGCCTACCCACACAAGTGAGGTATCATTTTTATCGGGAGACTTGGGGGAACGCTGGGTGGAAGGAAATTTGTGGCTCCTCTCAGATTCCAGAACTTTCTGTCACCGAAATGTGAGGAAAATGCTTTTTTTTAGACACAAATTTGAGGTTTGCAAAGGATTCTGGGTAACAGAGCCTGGTCAGAGCCCCACAAGTCACCCCATCTTGGATTCTCCTAGGTCTCCAGTTTTTAAAAATGCACAGGTTTGGTAGGATTCCCTAGGTGCCAGCTGAGCTAGAGGCCAAAATCTACAGGTAGGCACTTTGCTAAAAACAGCTCTGTTTTCTGTGATGTGTCCACGTTGTGTTTTGGGGCATATCCTGTCGTGGGCGCTAGGCCTACCCACACAAGTGAGGTATAATTTTTATCGGGAGACTTGGGGGTACGCTGGGTGGAAGGAAATTTGTGGCTCCTCTCAGATTCCAGAACTTTCTGTCACTGAAATGTGCTGAAAATGCGTTTATTTAGCCAAAAATTGAGGTTTGCAAAGGATTCTGGGTAACAGAACCTGGTCAGAGCCCCACAAGTCACCCCATCTTGGATTTCCCTAAGTCTCTAGTTTTAAAAAATGCACAGGTTTGGTAGGTTTCCCTAGGTGCCGGCTGAGCTAGAGGCCAAAATCTACAGGTAGGCACTTTGCAAAAAACAGCTCTGTTTTCTTTAAAAAAATGGGATGTGTCCACGTTGTGTTTTGGGGCGTGTCCTGTCGCAGCCGCTAGGCCTACCCACACAAGTGAGGTATCATTTTTATCGGGAGAGTTGCGGGAACGCTGGGTGGAAGAAAATTTGTGGCTCCTCTCAGATTCCAGAACTTTCTGTCACCGAAATGTGAGGAAAATGCGTTTTTTTAGCCAAAAATTGAGGTTTGCAAAGGATTCTGGGTAACAGAACCTGGTCAGAGCCCCACAAGTCACCCCATCTTGGGTTCCCCTAGGTCTCTAGTTTTCAAAAATGCACAGGTTTGGTAGGTTTCCCTAGGTGCCGGCTGAGCTAGAGGCCAAAATCCACAGGTAGGCACTTTGCAAAAAACAGCTCTGTTTTGTTTCAAAAAATGGGATGTGTCCACGTTGTGTTTTGGGGCGTCTCTTGTTGCGGCCGCTAGGCCTACCAACACAAGTGAGGTATCATTTTTATCGGGAGAGTTGCGGGAACGCTGGGTGGAATGAAATTTGTGGCTCCTCTCAGACTCCAGAACTTTCTGTCACCGAAATGTGAGGAAAATGCGTTTTTTTAGCCAAAAATTGAGGTTTGCAAAGGATTCTGGGTAACAGAACCTGGTCAGAGCCCCACAAGTCACCCCATCTTGGATTCCCCTAGGTCTCTAGTTTTCAAAAATGCACAGGTTTGGTAGGTTTCCCTAGGTGTCGGCTGAGCTAGAGGCCAAAATCTACAGGTAGGCACTTTGAAAAAAACAGCTCTGTTTTCTTTAAAAAAATGGGATGTGTCCACGTTGTGATCTGGGGTGTCTCCTGTCGCGGCCGCTAGGCCTACCCACACAAGTGAGGTATCATTTTTATCGGGAGACTTGGGGGAACGCTGGGTGGAAGGAAATTTGTGGCTCCTCTCAGATTCCAGAACTTTCTGTCACCGAAATGTGAGGAAAATGCTTTTTTTTAGACACAAATTTGAGGTTTGCAAAGGATTCTGGGTAACAGAGCCTGGTCAGAGCCCCACAAGTCACCCCATCTTGGATTCTCCTAGGTCTCCAGTTTTTAAAAATGCATAGGTTTGGTAGGATTCCCTAGGTGCCGGCTGAGCTAGAGGCCAAAATCTACAGGTAGGCACTTTGCTAAAAACAGCTCTGTTTTCTGTGATGTGTCCACGTTGTGTTTTGGGGCATATCCTGTCGTGGGGGCTAGGCCTACCCACACAAGTGAGGTATAATTTTTATCGGGAGACTTGGGGGTACGCTGGGTGGAAGGAAATTTGTGGCTCCTCTCAGATTCCAGAACTTTCTGTCACCGAAATGTGCTGAAAATGCGTTTATTTAGCCAAAAATTGAGGTTTGCAAAGGATTCTGGGTAACAGAACCTGGTCAGAGCCCCACAAGTCACCCCATCTTGGATTTCCCTAAGTCTCTAGTTTTAAAAAATGCACAGGTTTGGTAGGTTTCCCTAGGTGCCGGCTGAGCTAGAGGCCAAAATCTACAGGTAGGCACTTTGCAAAAAACAGCTCTGTTTTCTTTAAAAAAATGGGATGTGTCCACGTTGTGTTTTGGGGCGTGTCCTGTCGCGGCCGCTAGGCCTACCCACACAAGTGAGGTATCATTTTTATCGGGAGAGTTGCGGGAACGCTGGGTGGAAGGAAATTTGTGGCTCCTCTCAGATTCCAGAACTTTCTGTCACCGAAATGTGAGGAAAATGCGTTTTTTTAGCCAAAAATTGAGGTTTGCAAAGGATTCTGGGTAACAGAACCTGGTCAGAGCCCCACAAGTCACCCCATCCTGGATTCCCCTAGGTCTTTAGTTTTCAAAAATGCACAGGTTTGGTAGGTTTCCCTAGGTGCCGGCTGAGCTAGAGGCCAAAATCCACAGGTAGGCACTTTGCAAAAAACAGCTCTGTTTTGTTTCAAAAAATGGGATGTGTCCACGTTGTGTTTTGGGGCGTCTCTTGTTGCGGCCGCTAGGCCTACCAACACAAGTGAGGTATCATTTTTATCGGGAGAGTTGCGGGAACGCTGGGTGGAATGAAATGTGTGGCTCCTCTCAGACTCCAGAACTTTCTGTCACCGAAATGTGAGGAAAATGCGTTTTTTTAGCCAAAAATTGAGGTTTGCAAAGGATTCTGGGTAACAGAACCTGGTCAGAGCCCCACAAGTCACCCCATCTTGGATTCCCCTAGGTCTCTAGTTTTCAAAAATGCACAGGTTTGGTAGGTTTCCCTAGGTGTCGGCTGAGCTAGAGGCCAAAATCTACAGGTAGGCACTTTGAAAAAAACAGCTCTGTTTTCTTTAAAAAAATGGGATGTGTCCACGTTGTGATCTGGGGTGTCTCCTGTCGCGGCCGCTAGGCCTACCCACACAAGTGAGGTATCATTTTTATCGGGAGACTTGGGGGAACGCTGGGTGGAAGGAAATTTGTGGCTCCTCTCAGATTCCAGAACTTTCTGTCACCGAAATGTGAGGAAAATGCTTTTTTTTAGACACAAATTTGAGGTTTGCAAAGGATTCTGGGTAACAGAGCCTGGTCAGAGCCCCACAAGTCACCCCATCTTGGATTCTCCTAGGTCTCCAGTTTTTAAAAATGCACAGGTTTGGTAGGATTCCCTAGGTGCCGGCTGAGCTAGAGGCCAAAATCTACAGGTAGGCACTTTGCTAAAAACAGCTCTGTTTTCTGTGATGTGTCCACGTTGTGTATTGAGGCATATCCTGTCGTGGGCGCTAGGCGTACCCACACAAGTGAGGTATAATTTTTATCGGGAGACTTGGGGGTACGCTGGGTGGAAGGAAATTTGTGGCTCCTCTCAGATTCCAGAACTTTCTGTCACTGAAATGTGAGGAAAATGCGTTTATTTAGCCAAAAATAGAGGTTTGCAAAGGATTCTGGGTAACAGAACCTGGTCAGAGCCCCACAAGACACCCCATCTTGGATTTCCCTAGGTCTCTAGTTTTAAAAAATGCACAGGTTTGGTAGGTTTCCCTAGGTGCCGGCTGAGCTAGAGGCCAAAATCTACAGGTAGGCACTTTGCAAAAAACAGCTCTGTTTTCTTTAAAAAAATGGGATGTGTCCATGTTGTGTTTTGGGGCGCGTCCTGTCGCGGCCGCTAGGCCTACCCACACAAGTGAGGTATCATTATTATCGGGAGAGTTGCGGGAACGCTGGGTGGAAGGAAATTTGTGGCTCCTCTCAGATTCCAGAATTTTCTGTCACCGAAATGTGAGGAAAATGCGTTTTTTTAGCCAAAAATTGAGGTTTGCAAAGGATTCTGGGTAACAGAACCTGGTCAGAGCCCCACAAGTCACCCCATCTTGGATTCCCCTAGGTCTCTAGTTTTCAAAAATGCACAGGTTTGGTAGGTTTCCCTAGGTGTCGGCTGAGCTAGAGGCCAAAATCTACAGGTAGGCACTTTGCAAAAAACAGCTCTGTTTTCTTTAAAAAAATGGGATGTGTCCACGTTGTGTTCTGGGGTGTCTTGTGTCGCGGCCGCTAGGCCTACCCACACAAGTGAGGTATCATTTTTATCGGGAGACTTGGGGGAACGCTGGGTGGAAGGAAATTTGTGGCTCCTCTCAGATTCCAGAACTTTCTGTCACCGAAATGTGAGGAAAATGCGTTTTTTTAGCCAAAAATTGAGGTTTGCAAAGGATTCTGGGTAACAGAAGCAGGTCAGAGCCCCACAAGTCACCCCATCTTGGATTCCCCTAGGTCTCTAGTTTTCAAAAATGCACAGGTTTGGTAGGTTTCCCTAGGTGTCGGCTGAGCTAGAGGCCAAAATCTACAGGTAGGCACTTTGCAAAAAACAGCTCTGTTTTCTTTAAAAAAATGGGATGTGTCCACGTTGTGTTTTGGGGCGTGTCGTGTCGCGGCCGCTAGGCCTACCCACACAAGTGAGGTATCATTTTTATCGGGAGAGTTGCGGGAACGCTGGGTGGAAGGAAATTTGTGGCTCCTCTCAGATTCCAGAACTTTCTGTCACCGAAATGTGAGGAAAATGCGTTTTTTTAGCCAAAAATTGAGGTTTGCAAAGGATTCTGGGTAACAGAACCTGGTCAGAGCCCCACAAGTCACCCCATCTTGGATTCCCCTAGGTCTCTAGTTTTCAAAAATGCACAGGTTTGGTAGGTTTCCCTAGGTGTCGGCTGAGCTAGAGGCCAAAATCTACAGGTAGGCACTTTGCAAAAAACAGCTCTGTTTTCTTTAAAAAAATGGGATGTGTCCACGTTGTGTTCTGGGGTGCCTCGTGTCGTGGCCGCTAGGCCTACCCACACAAGTGAGGTATCATTTTTATCGGGAGACTTGGGGGAACGCTGGGTGGAAGGAAATTTGTGGCTCCTCTCAGATTCCAGAACTTTCTGTCACCGAAATGTGAGGAAAATGCTTTTTTTTTGACAAAAATTTGAGGTTTGCAAAGGATTCTGTGTAACAGAACCTGGTCAGAGACCCACAAGTCACCCCATCTTGGATTCCCCTAGGTCTCCAGTTTTCAAAAATGCACAGGTTTGGTAGGTTTCCCTAGGTGCCGGCTGAGCTAGAGGCCAAAATCTACAGGTAGGCACTTTGCAAAAAACAGCTCTGTTTTCTGTGATGTGTCCACGTTGTGTTTTGGGGCATATCCTGTCGCGGGCGCTAGGCCTACCCACACAAGTGAGGTACCATTTTTATCGGGAGACTGGGAGGAACGCTGGATGGAAGGAAATTTGTTGCTCCTCTGAGATTCCAGAACTTTCTGTCACCGAAATGTGAGGAAAATGCTTTTTTTTAGCCATAAAGTGAGGTTTGCTAAGGATTCTGGGAAAGAGAACATGGTCAGAGCCCCACAAGTCACCCCATCTTGGATTCCCCTAGGTCTCTAGTTTTCAAAAAAGCACAGGTTTGGTAGGTTTCCCTAGGTGCCGGCTGAGCTAGAGGCCAAAATCCACAGGTAGGCACTTTGCAAAAAACAGCTCTGTTTTCTTTCAAAAAATGGGATGTGTCCACGTTGTGTTTTGGGGCGTATCGTGTCGCGGCCGCTAGGCCTACCCACACAAGTGAGGTATCATTTTTATCGGGAGAGTTGTGGGAACGCTGGGTGGAAGGAAATTTGTGGCTCCTCTCAGATTCCAGAACTTTCTGTCACCGAAATGTGAGGAAAATGCGTTTTTTTAGCCAAAAATTGAGGTTTGCAAAGGATTCTGGGTAACAGAAGCTGGTCAGAGCCCCACAAGTCACCCCATCTTGGATTCCCCTAGGTCTCTAGTTTTAAAAAATGCACAGGTTTGGTAGGTTTCCCTAGGTGTCGGCTGAGCTAGAGGCCAAAATCTACAGGTAGGCACTTTGCAAAAAACAGCTCTGTTTTCTTTCAAAAAATGGGATGTGTCCACGTTGTGTTCTGCTGTGTCTCCTGTCGCGGCCGCTAGGACTACCCACACAAGTGAGGTATCATTTTTATCGGGAGACTTGGGGGAACGCTGGGTGGAAGGAAATTTGTGGCTCCTCTCAGATTCCAGAACTTTCTGTCACCGAAATGAGAGGAAAATGCTTTTTTTTTGACAAAAATTTGAGGTTTGCAAAGGATTCGGGGTAACAGAACCTGGTCAGAGCCCCACAAGTCACCCCATCTTGGATTCCCCTATGTCTCTAGTTTTCAAAAATGCACAGGTTTGGTAGGTTTCCCTAGGTGCCGGCTGAGCTAGAGGCCAAAATCTAAAGGTAGGCACTTTGCAAAAAACAGCTCTGTTTTCTGTGATGTGTCCACGTTGTGTTTTGGGGCATATCCTGTTGCGGGCGCTAGGCCTACCCACACAAGTGAGGTACCATTTTTATCGGGAGACTTGGAGGAACGCTGGATGGAAGGAAATTTGTTGCTCTTCTCAGATTCCAGAACTTTCTGTCACCGAAATGTGAGGAAAATGCGTTTTTTTAGCCAAAAATTGAGGTTTGCAAAGGATTCTGGGTAACAGAACCTGGTCAGAGCCCCACAAGTCACCCCATCTTGGATTCCCCTAGGTCTCTAGTTTTCAAAAATGCACAGGTTTGGTAGGTTTCTCTAGGTGTCGGCTGAGCTAGAGGCCAAAATCTACAGGTAGGCACTTTGCAAAAAACAACTCTGTTTTCTTTAAAAAAATGGGATGTGTCCACGTTGTGTTCTGGGGTGTCTCGTGTCGCGGCCGCTAGGCCTACCCACACAAGTGAGGTATAATTTTTATCGGGAGACTTGGGGGAACGCTGGGTGGAAGGAAATTTGTGGCTCCTCTCAGATTCCAGAACTTTCTGTCACCGAAATGTGAGGAAAATGCTTTTTTTTAGACAAAAATTTGAGGTTTGCAAAGGATTCTGGGTAACAGAACCTGGTCAGAGCCCCACAAGTCACCCCATCTTGGATTCCCCTAGGTCTCCAGTTTTCAAAAATGCACAGGTTTGGTAGGTTTCCCTAGGTGCCGGCTGAGCTAGAGGCCAAAATCTACAGGTAGGCACTTTGCAAAAAACAGCTCTGTTTTCTGTGATGTGTCCACGTTGTGTTTTGGGGCATATCCTGTCGCGGGCGCTAGGCCTACCCACACAAGTGAGGTACCATTTTTATCGGGAGACTGGGAGGAACGCTGGATGGAAGGAAATTTGTTGCTCCTCTCAGATTCCAGAACTTTCTGTCACCGAAATGTGAGGGAAATGCTTTTTTTTAGCCATAAAGTGAGGTTTGCTAAGGATTCTGGGAAAGAGAACCTGGTCAGAGCCCCACAAGTCACCCCATCTTGGATTCCCCTAGGTCTCTAGTTTTCAAAAAAGCACAGGTTTGGTAGGTTTCCCTAGGTGCCGGCTGAGCTAGAGGCCAAAATCCACAGGTAGGCACTTTGCAAAAAACAGCTCTCTTTTCTTTCAAAAAATGGGATGTGTCCACGTTGTGTTTTGGGGCGTGTCCTGTCGCGGCCGCTAGGACCTACCCACACAAGTGAGGTATCATTTTTATCGGGAGAGTTGTGGGAACGCTGGGTGTAAGGAAATTTGTGGCTCCTCTCAGATTCCAGAACTTTCTGTCACCGAAATGTGAGGAAAATGCGTTTTTTTAGCCAAAAATTGAGGTTTGCAAAGGATTCTGGGTAACAGAAGCTGGTCAGAGCCCCACAAGTCACCCCATCTTGGATTCCCCTAGGTCTCTAGTTTTCAAAAATGCACAGGTTTGGTAGGTTTCCCTAGGTGTCAGCTGAGCTAGAGGCCAAAATCTACAGGTAGGCACTTTGCAAAAAACAGCTCTGTTTTCTTTAAAAAAATGGGATGTGTCCACGTTGTGTTTTGGGGCGTGCCCTGTCGCGGCCGCTAGGCCTACCCACACAAGTGAGGTATCATTTTTATCGGGAGAGTTGCGGGAACGCTGGGTGGAAGGAAATTTGTGGCTCCTCTCAGATTCCAGAACTTTCTGTCACCGAAATGTGAGGAAAATGCGTTTTTTTAGCCAAAAATTGAGGTTTGCAAAGGATTCTGGGTAACAGAACCTGGTCAGAGCTCCACAAGTCACCCCATCTTGGATTCCCCTAGGTCTCTAGTTTTCAAAAATGCACAGGTTTGGTAGGTTTCACTAGGTGTCGGCTGAGCTAGAGGCCAAAATCTACAGGTATGCACTTTGCAAAAAACACCTCTGTTTTCTTTAAAAAAATGGGATGTGTCCACGTTGTGTTCTGGGGTGTCTCGTGTCGCGGCCGCTAGGCCTACCCACACAAGTGAGGTATCATTTTTATCGGGAGACTTGGGGGAACGCTGGGTGGAAGGAAATTTGTGGCTCCTCTCAGATTCCAGAACTTTCTGTCACCGAAATGTGAGGAAAATGCTTTTTTTTAGACAAAAATTTGAGGTTTGCATAGGATTCTGGGTAACAGAACCTGGTCAGAGCCCCACAAGTCACCCCATCTTGGATTCCCCTAGGTCTCCAGTTTTCAAAAATGCACAGGTTTGGTAGGTTTCCCTAGGTGCCGGCTGAGCTAGAGGCCAAAATCTACAGGTAGGCACTTTGCAAAAAACAGCTCTGTTTTCTGTGATGTGTCCACGTTGTGTTTTGGGGCATATCCTGTCGCGGGCGCTAGGCCTACCCACACAAGTGAGGTACCATTTTTATCGGGAAACTGGGAGGAACGCTGGATGGAAGGAAATTTGTTGCTCCTCTCAGATTCCAGAACTTTCTGTCACCGAAATGTGAGGAAAATGCTTTTTTTTAGCCATAAAGTGAGGTTTGCTAAGGATTCTGGGTAAGAGAACATGGTCAGAGCCCCACAAGTCACCCCATCTTGGATTCCCCTACGTCTCTAGTTTTCAAAAAAGCACAGGTTTGGTGGGTTTCCCTAGGTGCCGGCTGCGCTAGAGGCCAAAATCCACAGGTAGGCACTTTGCAAAAAACAGCTCTGTTTTCTTTCAAAAAATGGGATGTGTCCACGTTGTGTTTTGGGGCGTCTCCTGTCGCGGCCGCTAGGCCCACCCACACAAGTGAGGTATCATTTTTATCGGGAGAGTTGTGGGAACGCTGGGTGGAAGGAAATTTGTGGCTCCTCTCAGATTCCAGAACTTTCTGTCACCGAAATGTGAGGAAAATGCGTTTTTTTAGCCAAAAATTGAGGTTTGCAAAGGATTCTGGGTAACAGAAGCTGGTCAGAGCCCCTCAAGTCACCCCATCTTGGATTCCCCTAGGTCTCTAGTTTTCAAAAATGCACAGGTTTGGTAGGTTTCCCTAGGTGTCGGCTGAGCTAGAGGCCAAAATCTACAGGTAGGCACTTTGCAAAAAACAGCTCTGTTTTCTTTAAAAAAATGGGATGTTTCCACGTTGTGTTCTGGGGTGTCTCCTGTCGCGGCCGCTAGGACTACCCACACAAGTGAGGTATCATTTTTATCGGGAGACTTGGGGGAACGCTGGGTGGAAGGAAATTTGTGGCTCCTCTCAGATTCCAGAACTTTCTGTCACCGAAATGTGAGGAAAATGCTTTTTTTTAGACAAAAATTTGAGGTTTGCAAAGGATTCGGGGTAACAGAACCTGGTCAGAGCCCCACAAGTCACCCCATCTTGGATTCCCCTATGTCTCTAGTTTTAAAAAATGCACAGGTTTGGGAGGTTTCCCTAGGTGCCGGCTGAGCTAGAGGCCAAAATCTAAAGGTAGGCACTTTGCAAAAAACAGCTCTGTTTTCTTTCAAAAAATGGGATGTGTCCACGTTGTGTTCTGGGGTGTCTCCTGTCGCGGCCGCTAGGCCTACCCACACAAGTGAGGTATCATTTTTATCGGGAGACTTGGGTGAGCGCTGGGTGGAAGGAAATTTATGGCTCCTCTCAGATTCCAGAACTTTCTGTCACCGAAATGTGAGGAAAATGCGTTTTTTTAGACAAAAATTTGAGGTTTGCAAAGGATTCTGGGTAACAGAAACTCGTCAGAGCCCCACAAGTCACCCCATCTTGGATTCCACTAGGTCTCTAGTTTTCAAAAATGCACAGGTTTGGTAGGTTTCCCTAGGTGCCGGCTGAGCTAGAGGCCAAAATCTACAGGTAGGCACTTTGCAAAAAACAGCTCTGTTTTCTGTGATGTGTCCACATTGTGTTTTGGGGCATATCCTGTTGCGGGCGCTAGGCCTACCCACACAAGTGAGGTACCATTTTTATCGGGAGACTTGGAGGAACGCTGGATGGAAGGAAATTTGTTGCTCCTCTCAGATTCCAGAACTTTCTGTCACCGAAATGTGAGGAAATGCTTTTTTTAGCCATAAAGTGAGGTTTGCAAAGGATTCTGGGTAAGAGAACATGGTCAGAGCCCCACAAGTCACCCCATCTTGGATTCCCCTAGGTCTCTAGTTTTCAAAAAAGCACAGGTTTGATAGGTTTCCCTAGGTGCCGGCTGAGCTAGAGGCCAAAATTCACAGGTATGCACTTTGCAAAAAACAGCTCTGTTTTCTTTCAAAAAATGGGATGTGTCCACGTTGTGTTTTGGGGCGTCTCCTGTTGCGGCCGCTAGGCCTACCCACACAAGTGAGGTATCATTTTTATCGGGAGAGTTGCGGAACGCTGGGTGGAAGGAAATTTGTGGCTCCTCTCAGATTCCAGAACTTTCTGTCACAGAAATGTGAGGAAAATGCGTTTTTTTTGCCAAAAATTGAGGTTTGCAAAGGATTCTGGGTAACAGAACCTGGTCAGAGCCCCACAAGTCACTCCATCTTGGATTCCCCTAGGTCTCTAGTTTTCAAAAATGCACAGGTTTGGTTGGTTTCCCTAGGTGTCAGCTGAGCTAGAGGCCAAAATCTACAGGTAGGCACTTTGCAAAAAACAGCTCTGTTTTCTTTCTAAAAATGGGATGTGTCCACGTTGTGTTCTGGGGTGTCTCCTGTCGCGGCCGCTAGGCCTACCCACACAAGTGAGGTATCATTTTTATCGGGAGACTTGGGTGAGCGCTGGGTGGGAGGAAATTTATGGCTCCTCTCAGATTCCAGAACTTTCTGTCACCGAAATGTGAGGAAAATGCGTTTTTTTAAACAAAAATTTGAGGTTTGCAAAGGATTCTGGGTAACAGAAACTCGTCAGAGCCCCACAAGTCACCCCATCTTGGATTCCCCTAGGTCTCTAGTTTTCAAAAATGCACAGGTTTGGTAGGTTTCCCTAGGTGCCGGCTGAGCTAGAGGCCAAAATCTACAGGTAGGCACTTTGCAAAAAACAGCTCTGTTTTCTGTGATGTGTCCACATTGTGTTTTGGGTCATATCCTGTTGCGGGCGCTAGGCCTACCCACACAAGTGAGGTACCATTTTAATCGGGAGACTTGGAGGAACGCTGGATGGAAGGAAATTTGTTGCTCCTCTCAGATTCCAGAACTTTCTGTCACCGAAATGTGAGGAAAATGCTTTTTTTTAGCCATAAAGCGAGGTTTGCAAGGATTCTGGGTAAGAGAACATGGTCAGAGCCCCACAAGTCACCCCATCTTGGATTCCTCTAGGTCTCTAGTTTTCAAAAAAGCACAGGTTTGGTAGGTTCCCCTAGGTGTAGGCTGAGCTAGAGGCCAAAATCTACAGGTAGGCACTTTGCAAAAAACAGCTCTGTTTTCTTTAAAAAAATGGGATGTGTCAACGTTGTGTTCTGGGGTGTCTCTTGTCGCGGCCGCTAGGCCTACCCACACAAGTGAGGTATCATTTTTATCGGGAGACTTGGGGGAACGCTGGGTGGAAGGAAATTTGTGGCTCCTCTCAGATTCCAGAACTTTCTGTCACCGAAATGTGAGGAAAATGCTTTTTTTTAGACAAAAACTTGAGGTTTGCAAAGGATTCTGGGTAACAGAACCTGGTCAGAGCCCCACAAGTCACCCCATCTTGGATTTACCTAGGTCTCTAGTTTTCAAAAATGCACAGGTTTGGTAGGTTTCCCTAGGTGCCGGCTGAGCTAGAGGCCAAAATCTACAGGTAGGCACTTTGCAAAAAACAGCTCTGTTTTCTTTCAAAAAATGGGATGTGTCCACGTTGTGTTCTGGGGTGTCTTCTGTCGCGGCCGCTAGGCCTACCCACACAAGTGAGGTATCATTTTTATCGGGAGACTTGGGGGAACGCTGGGTGGAAGGAAATTTGTGGCTCCTCTCAGATTCCAGAACTTTCTGTCACCGAAATGTGAGGAAAATGCTTTTTTTTAGATAAAAATTTGAGGTTTGCAAAGGATTCTGGGTGACAGAAACTCGTCAGAGCCCCACAAGTCACCCCATCTTGGATTCCCCTAGGTCTCTAGTTTTCAAAAATGCACAGGTTTGGTAGGTTTCCCTAGGTGCCGGCTGAGCTAGAGGCCAAAATCTACAGGTAGGCACTTTGGAAAAAACAGCTCTGTTTTCTGTGATGTGTCCACATTGTGTTTTGGGGCATATCCTGTTGCAGGCGCTAGGCCTACCCATACAAGTGAGGTACCATTCTTATCGGGAGACTTGGAGGAACGCTGGATGGAAGGAAATTTGTTGCTCCTCTCAGATTCCAGAACTTTCTGTCACCGAAATGTGAGGAAAATGCTTTTTTTTAGACAAAAATTTGAGGTTTGCAAAGGATTCGGGGTAACAGAACCTGGTCAGAGCCCCACAAGTCACCCCATCTTGGATTCCCCTATGTCTCTAGTTTTAAAAAATGCACAGGTTTGGTAGGTTTCCCTAGGTGCCGGCTGAGCTAGAGGCCAAAATCTAAAGGTAGGCACTTTGCAAAAAACAGCTCTGTTTTCTGTGATGTGTCCACGTTGTGTTTTGGGGCATATCCTGTTGCGGGCGCTAGGCCTACCCACACAAGTGAGGTACCATTTTTATCGGGAGACTTGGAGGAACGCTGGATGGAAGGAAATTTGTTGCTCCTCTCAGATACCAGAACTTTCTGTCACCGAAATGTGAGGAAAATGTTTTTTTTAGCCATAAAGTTAGGTTTGCAAAGGATTCTGGGTAAGAGAACATGGTCAGAGCCCCACAAGTCACCCCATCTTGGATTCCCCTAGGTCTCTAGTTTTCGAAAAAGCACAGGTTTGGTAGGTTTCCCTAGGTGCCGGCTGAGCTAGAGGCCAAAATCCACAGGTAGGCACTTTTCAAAAAACAGCTCTGTTTTCTTTCAAAAAATTGGATGTGTCCACGTTGTGTTTTGGGGCGTATCCTGTTGCGGCCGCTAGGCCTACCCACACAAGTGAGGTATCATTTTTATCGGGAGAGTTGCGGGAACGCTGGGTGGAATGAAATTTGTGGCTCCTCTCAGATTCCAGAACTTTCTGTCACCGAAATGTGAGGAAAATGTTTTTTTTAGACAAAAACTTGAGGTTTGCAAAGGATTCTGGGTAACAGAACCTGGTCAGAGCCCCACAAGTCACCCCATCTTGGATTCCCCTAGGTCTCTAGTTTTCAAAAATGCACAGGTTTGGTAGGTTTCCCTAGGTGCCGGCTGAGCTAGAGGCCAAAATCCACAGGTAGGCACTTTGCAAAAAACAGCTCTGCTTTCTTTCAAAAAATGGGATGTGTCCACGTTGTGTTTTGGGGCGTCTCCTGTCGCGGCCGCTAGGACTACCCACACAAGTGAGGTATCATTTTTATCGGGAGACTTGGGGGTACGCTGGGTGGAAGGAAATTTGTGGCTCCTCTCAGATTCCAGAACTTTCTGTCTCCGAAATGTGAGGAAAATGCATTTATTTAGCCAAAAATTGAGGTTTGCAAAGGATTCTGGGTAACAGAACCTGGTCAGAGCCCCACAAGTCACCCCATCTTTGATTCCCCTAGGTCTCTAGTTTTAAAAAATGCACAGGTTTGGTAGGTTTCCCTGGCTGAGCTAGAGGCCAAAATCTACAGGTAGGCACTTTGCAAAAAACAGCTCTGTTTTCTTTCAAAAAATGGGATGTGTCCACGTTGTGTTCTGGGGTGTCTTTTGTCGCGGCCGCTAGGCCTACCCACACAAGTGAGGTATAATTTTTATCGGGAGACTTGGGGGAACGCTGGGTGTAAGGAAATTTGTGGCTCCTCTCAGATTCCAGAACTTTCTGTCACCGAAATGTGAGGAAAATGATTTTTTTTAGACAAAATTTGAGGTTTGCAAAGGATTCTGGGTAACAGAACCTGGTCAGAGCCCCACAAGTCACCCCATCTTGAATTCCCCTATGTCTCTAGTTTTAAAAAATGCACAGGTTTGGTAGGTTTCCCTAGGTGCCGGCTGAGCTAGAGGCCAAAATCTAAAGGTAGGCACTTAGCAAAAAACAGCTCTGTTTTCTGTGATGTGTCCACGTTGTGTTTTGGGGCATATCCTGTTGCGGGCGCTAGGCCTACCCACACAAGTGAGGTACCATTTTTATCGGGAGACTTGGAGGAACGCTGGATGGAAGGAAATTTGTTGCTCCTCTCAGATTCCAGAACTTTCTGTCACCGAAATGTGAGGAAAATGCTTTTTTTTAGCCATAAAGTGAGGTTTGCAAAGGATTCTGGGTAAGAGAACATGGTCAGAGCCCCACAAGTCACCCCATCTTGGATTCCCCTAGGTCTCTAGTTTTCAAAAAAGCACAGGTTTGGTAGGTTTCCCTAGGTGCCGGCTGAGCTAGAGGCCAAAATCCACAGGTAGGCACTTTGCAAAAAACAGCTCTGTTTTCTTTCAAAAAATGGGATGTGTCCACGTTGCGTTTTGGGGCGTTTCCTGTTGCGGCCGCTAGGCCTACCCACACAAGTGAGGTATAATTTTTATCGGGAGACTTGGGGGTACGCTGGGTGGAAGGAAATTTGTGGCTCTTCTCAGATTCCAGAACTTTCTGTCACCGAAATGTGAGGAAAATGCGTTTATTTAGGCAAAAATTGAGGTTTGCAAAGGATTCTGGGTAACAGAACCTGGTCAGAGCCCCACAAGTCACCCCATCTTGGATTTCCCTAGGCCTCTAGTTTTAAAAAATGCACAGGTTTGGTAGGTTTCCCTAGGTGCCGGCTGAGCTAGAGGCCAAAATCTACAGGTAGGCACTTTGCAAAAAACAGCTCTGTTTTCTTAAAAAAATGGGATGTGTCCACGTTGTGTTTTGGGGCATCTCCTGTCACGGCCGCTAGGCCTACCCACACAAGTGAGGTATCATTTTTATCGGGAGAGTTGCGGAACGCTGGGTGGAAGGAAATTTGTGGCTCCTCTCAGATTCCAGAACTTTCTGTCACCGAAATGTGAGGAAAATGCGTTTTTTTTGCCAAAAATTGAGGTTTGCAAAGGATTCTGGGTAACAGAACCTGGTCAGAGCCCCACAAGTCACTCCATCTTGGATTCCCCTAGGTCTCTAGTTTTCAAAAATGCACAGGTTTGGTAGGTTTCCCTAGGTGTCAGCTGAGCTAGAGGCCAAAATCTACAGGTAGGCACTTTGCAAAAAACAGCTCTGTTTTCTTTCAAAAAATGGGATGTGTCCACGTTGTTTTCTGGGGTGTTTTCTGTCGAGGCCGCTAGGCCGACCCACACAAGTGAGGTATCATTTTTATCGGGAGACTTGGGTGAGCGCTGGGTGGAAGGAAATTTATGGCTCCTCTCAGATTCCAGAACTTTCTGTCACCGAAATGTGAGGAAAATGCGTTTTTTTAGACAAAAATTTGAGGTTTGCAAAGGATTCTGGGTAACAGAAACTCGTCAGAGCCCCACAAGTCACCCCATCTTGGATTCCCCTAGGTCTCTAGTTTTCAAAAATGCACAGGTTTGGTAGGTTTCCCTAGGTGCCGGCTGAGCTAGAGGCCAAAATCTACAGGTAGGCACTTTGCATAAAACAGCTCTGTTTTCTGTGTTGTGTCCACATTGTGTTTTGGGGCATATCCTGTTGCGGGCGCTAGACCTACCCACACAAGTGAGGTACCATTTTTATCGGGAGACTTGGAGGAACGCTGGATGGAAGGAAATTTGTTGCTCCTCTCAGATTCCTAGAACTTTCTGTCACCGAAATGTGAGGAAAATGCTTTTTTTTAGCCATAAAGTGAGGTTTGCAAAGGATTCTGGGTAAGAGAACATGGTCAGAGCCCCACAAGTCACCCCATCTTGGATTCCCCTAGGTCTCTAGTTTTCAAAAAAGCACAGGTTTGGTAGGTTTCCCTAGGTGCCGACTGAGCTAGAGGCCAAAATCCACAGGTAGGCACTTTGCAAAAAACAGCTCTGTTTTCTTTAAAAAAATGGGATGTGTCCACGTTGTGTTTTGGGGCGTCTCCTGTTGCGGCCGCTAGGCCTACCCACACAAGTGAAGTATAATTTTTATCGGGAGACTTGGGGGTACGCTGGGTGGAATGAAATTTGTGGCTCCTCTCAGATTCCAGAACTTTCTGTCACCGAAATGTGAGGAAAATGCGTTTATTTAGCCAAAAATTGAGGTTTGCAAAGGATTCTGGGTAACAGAACCTGGTCAGAGCCCCACAAGTCACCCCATCTTGGATTTCCCTAGGTCTCTAGTTTTCGAAAATGCACAGGTTTGGTAGGTTTCCCTAGGTGCCGGCTGAGCTAGAGGCCAAAATCTACAGGTAGGCACTTTGCAAAAAACAGTTCTGTTTTCTTTAAAAAAATGGGATGTGTCCACGTTGTGTTTTGGGGCATCTCCTGTCACGGCCGCTAGGCCTACCCACACAAGTGAGGTATCATTTTTATCGGGAGAGTTGCGGAACACGGGGTGGAAGGAAATTTGTGGCTCCTCTCAGATTCCAGAACTTTCTGTCACCGAAATGTGAGGAAAATGTGTTTTTTTAGCCAAAAATTGAGGTTTGCAAAGGATTCTGGGTAACAGAACCTGGTCAGAGCCCCACAAGTCACCCCATTTTGGATTCCCCTAGGTCTCTAGTTTTCAAAAATGCACAGGTTTGGTAGGTTTCCCTAGGTGTCAGCTGAGCTAGAGGCCAAAATCTACAGGTAGGCACTTTGCAAAAAACAGCTCTGTTTTCTTTAAAAAAATGGGATGTGTCCACATTGTGTTTTGGGGCATATCCTGTTGCGGGCGCTAGGCCTACCCACACAAGTGAGGTACCATTTTTATCGGGAGACTTAGAGGAACGCTGGATGGAAGGAAATTTGTTGCTCCTCTCAGATTCCAGAACTTTCTGTCACCGAAATGTGAGGAAAATGCTTTTTTTTAGCCATAAAGTGAGTTTTGCAAAGGATTCTGGGTAAGAGAACATGGTCAGAGCCCCACAAGTCACCCCATCTTGGATTCCCCTAGGTCTCTAGTTTTCAAAAAAGCACAGGTTTGGTAGGTTTCCCTAGGTGCCGGCTGAGCTAGAGGCCAAAATCCACAGGTAGGCACTTTGCAAAAAACAGCTCTGTTTTCTTTCAAAAAATGGGATGTGTCCACGTTGTGATCTGGGGTGTTTCCTGTCGCGGCCGCTAGGCCTACCCACACAAGTGAGGCATCATTTTTATCCGGAGATTTGGAGGAACGCTGGATGGAAGGAAATTTGTTGCTCCTCTCACATTCCAGAACTTTCTGTCACCGAAATGTGAGGAAAATGCTTTTTTTTAGCCATAAAGTGAGGTTTGCAAAGGATTCTGGGTAAGAGAACATGGTCAGAGCCCCACAAGTCACCCCATCTTGGATTCCCCTAGGTCTCTAGTTTTCAAAAAAGCACAGGTTTGGTAGGTTTCCCTAGGTGCCGGCTGAGCTAGAGGCCAAAATCCACAGGTAGACACTTTGCAAAAAACAGCTCTGTTTTCTTTCAAAAAATGGGATGTGTCCACGTTGTGATCTGGGGTGTGTCCTGTCGCGGCCGCTAGGCCTACCCACACAAGTGAGGTATCATTTTTATCGGGAGATTTGGAGGAACGCTGGATGGAAGGAAATTTGTTGCTCCTCTCACATTCCAGAACTTTCTGTCACCGAAATGTGAGGAAAATGCTTTTTTTTAGCCATAAAGTGAGGTTTGCAAAGGATTCTGGGTAAGAGAACATGGTCAGAGCCCCACAAGTCACCCCATCTTGGATTCCCCTAGGTCTCTAGTTTTCAAAAAAGCACAGGTTTGGTAGGTTTCCCTAGGTGCCGGCTGAGCTAGATGCCAAAATCCACAGGTAGGCACTTTGCAAAAAACAGCTCTGTTTTCTTTCAAAAAATGGGATGTGTCCACGTTGTGATCCGGGGTGTCTCCTGTCGCGGCCGCTAGGCCTACCCACACAAGTGAGGTATCATTTTTATCGGGAGATTTGTAGGAACGCTGGATGGAAGGAAATTTGTTGCTCCTCTCACATTCCAGAACTTTCTGTCACCGAAATGTGAGGAAAATGCTTTTTTTTAGCCATAAAGTGAGGTTTGCAAAGGATTCTGGGTAAGAGAACATGGTCAGAGCCCCACAAGTCACCCCATCTTGGATTCCCCTAGGTCTCTAGTTTTCAAAAAAGCACAGGTTTGGTAGGTTTCCCTAGGTGCCGGCTGAGCTAGAGGCCAAAATCCACAGGTAGGCACTTTGCAAAAAACAGCTCTGTTTTCTTTCAAAAAATGGGATGTGTCCACGTTGTGATCTGGGGTGTCTCCTGTCGCGGCCGCTAGGCCTACCTACACAAGTGAGGTATCATTTTTATCGGGAGACTTGGGGGTACGCTGGGTGGAAGGAAATTTGTGGCTCCTCTCAGATTCCAGAACTCTCTGTCACCGAAATGTGAGGAAAATGCGTTTTTTTAGCCAAAATTTGAGGTTTGCAAAGGATTCTGGGTAACAGAACCTGGTCAGAGCCCCACAAGTCACCCCATCTTGGATTTCCCTAGGTCTCTAGTTTTCAAAAATGCACAGGTTTGGTAGGTTTCCCTAGGGGCCGGCTGAGCTAGAGGCCAAAATCTACAGGTAGGCATTTTGCAAAAAACAGCTCTGTTTTCTTTAAAAAAATGGGATGTGTCCACGTTGTGTTTTGTGGTGTCCTCTGTCGCGGCCGCTAGGCCTACCCACACAAGTGAGGTATCATTTTTATCGGGATAGTTGCGGGACCACTTTGTGGAAGGAAATTTGTGGCTCCTCTCAGATTCCAGAACTTTCTGTCACCGAAATGTGAGGAAAATGCGTTTATTTAGCCAAAAATTGAGGTTTGCAAAGGATTCTGGGTAACAGAACCTGGTCAGAGCCCCACAAGTCACCCCATCTTGGATTCCCCTAGGTCTCTAGTTTTCAAAAATGCACAGGTTTGGTAGGTTTCCCTAGGTGTCGGCTGAGCTAGAGGCCAAAATCTACAGGTAGGCCCTTTGCAAAAAACAGCTCTGTTTTCTTTCAAAAAATGGGATGTGTCCACGTTGTGTTTTGGGGTGACTCTTGTTGCGGCCGCTAGGCCTACCAACACAAGTGAGGTATCATTTTTATCGGGAGAGTTGCGGGAACGCTGGGTGGAATGAAATTTGTGGCTCCTCTCAGATTCCAGAACTTTCTGTCACCGAAATGTGAGGAAAATGCGTTTTTTTAGCCAAAAATTGAGGTTTGCAAAGGATTCTGGGTAACAGAACCTGGTCAGAGCCCCACAAGTCACCCCATCTTGGATTCCCCTAGGTCTCTAGTTTTTAAAAATGCACAGGTTTGGTAGGTTTCCCTAGGTGTCGGCTGAGCTAGAGGCCAAAATCTACAGGTAGGCACTATGAAAAAAACAGCTCTGTTTTCTTTAAAAAAATGGGATGTGTCCACGTTGTGATCTGGGGTGTGTCCTGTCGCGGCCGCTAGGCCTACCCACACAAGTGAGGTATCATTTTTATCGGGAGACTTGGGGGAACGCTGGGTGGAAGGAAATTTGTGGCTCCTCTCAGATTCCAGAACTTTCTGTCACCGAAATGTGAGGAAAATGCTTTTTTTTAGACACAAATTTGAGGTTTGCAAAGGATTCTGGGTAACAGAGCCTGGTCAGAGCCCCACAAGTCACCCCATCTTGGATTCTCCTAGGTCTCCAGTTTTTAAAAATGCACAGGTTTGGTAGGATTCCCTAGATGCCAGCTGAGCTAGAGGCCAAAATCTACAGGTAGGCACTTTGCTAAAAACAGCTCTGTTTTCTGTGATGTGTCCACGTTGTGTTTTGGGGCATATCCTGTCGTGGGCGCTAGGCCTACCCACACAAGTGAGGTATAATTTTTATCGGGAGACTTGGGGGTACGCTGGGTGGAAGGAAATTTGTGGCTCCTCTCAGATTCCAGAACTTTCTGTCACTGAAATGTGCTGAAAATGCGTTTATTTAGCCAAAAATTGAGGTTTGCAAAGGATTCTGGGTAACAGAACCTGGTCAGAGCCCCACAAGTCACCCCATCTTGGATTTCCCTAAGTCTCTAGTTTTAAAAAATGCACAGGTTTGGTAGGTTTCCCTAGGTGCCGGCTGAGCTAGAGGCCAAAATCTACAGGTAGGCACTTTGCAAAAAACAGCTCTGTTTTCTTTAAAAAAATGGGATGTGTCCACGTTGTGTTTTGGGGCGTGTCCTGTCGCAGCCGCTAGGCCTACCCACACAAGTGAGGTATCATTTTTATCGGGAGAGTTGCGGGAACGCTGGGTGGAAGAAAATTTGTGGCTCCTCTCAGATTCCAGAACTTTCTGTCACCGAAATGTGAGGAAAATGCGTTTTTTTTAGCCAAAAATTGAGGTTTGCAAAGGATTCTGGGTAACAGAACCTGGTCAGAGCCCCACAAGTCACCCCATCTTGGGTTCCCCTAGGTCTCTAGTTTTCAAAAATGCACAGGTTTGGTAGGTTTCCCTAGGTGCCGGCTGAGCTAGAGGCCAAAATCCACAGGTAGGCACTTTGCAAAAAACAGCTCTGTTTTGTTTCAAAAAATGGGATGTGTCCACGTTGTGTTTTGGGGCGTCTCTTGTTGCGGCCGCTAGGCCTACCAACACAAGTGAGGTATCATTTTTATCGGGAGAGTTGCGGGAACGCTGGGTGGAATGAAATTTGTGGCTCCTCTCAGACTCCAGAACTTTCTGTCACCGAAATGTGAGGAAAATGCGTTTTTTTAGCCAAAAATTGAGGTTTGCAAAGGATTCTGGGTAACAGAACCTGGTCAGAGCCCCACAAGTCACCCCATCTTGGATTCCCCTAGGTCTCTAGTTTTCAAAAATGCACAGGTTTGGTAGGTTTCCCTAGGTGTCGGCTGAGCTAGAGGCCAAAATCTACAGGTAGGCACTTTGAAAAAAACAGCTCTGTTTTCTTTAAAAAAATGGGATGTGTCCACGTTGTGATCTGGGGTGTCTCCTGTCGCGGCCGCTAGGCCTACCCACACAAGTGAGGTATCATTTTTATCGGGAGACTTGGGGGAACGCTGGGTGGAAGGAAATTTGTGGCTCCTCTCAGATTCCAGAACTTTCTGTCACCGAAATGTGAGGAAAATGCTTTTTTTTAGACACAAATTTGAGGTTTGCAAAGGATTCTGGGTAACAGAGCCTGGTCAGAGCCCCACAAGTCACCCCATCTTGGATTCTCCTAGGTCTCCAGTTTTTAAAAATGCATAGGTTTGGTAGGATTCCCTAGGTGCCGGCTGAGCTAGAGGCCAAAATCTACAGGTAGGCACTTTGCTAAAAACAGCTCTGTTTTCTGTGATGTGTCCACGTTGTGTTTTGGGGCATATCCTGTCGTGGGGGCTAGGCCTACCCACACAAGTGAGGTATAATTTTTATCGGGAGACTTGGGGGTACGCTGGGTGGAAGGAAATTTGTGGCTCCTCTCAGATTCCAGAACTTTCTGTCACCGAAATGTGCTGAAAATGCGTTTATTTAGCCAAAAATTGAGGTTTGCAAAGGATTCTGGGTAACAGAACCTGGTCAGAGCCCCACAAGTCACCCCATCTTGGATTTCCCTAAGTCTCTAGTTTTAAAAAATGCACAGGTTTGGTAGGTTTCCCTAGGTGCCGGCTGAGCTAGAGGCCAAAATCTACAGGTAGGCACTTTGCAAAAAACAGCTCTGTTTTCTTTAAAAAAATGGGATGTGTCCACGTTGTGTTTTGGGGCGTGTCCTGTCGCGGCCGCTAGGCCTACCCACACAAGTGAGGTATCATTTTTATCGGGAGAGTTGCGGGAACGCTGGGTGGAAGGAAATTTGTGGCTCCTCTCAGATTCCAGAACTTTCTGTCACCGAAATGTGAGGAAAATGCGTTTTTTTAGCCAAAAATTGAGGTTTGCAAAGGATTCTGGGTAACAGAACCTGGTCAGAGCCCCACAAGTCACCCCATCCTGGATTCCCCTAGGTCTTTAGTTTTCAAAAATGCACAGGTTTGGTAGGTTTCCCTAGGTGCCGGCTGAGCTAGAGGCCAAAATCCACAGGTAGGCACTTTGCAAAAAACAGCTCTGTTTTGTTTCAAAAAATGGGATGTGTCCACGTTGTGTTTTGGGGCGTCTCTTGTTGCGGCCGCTAGGCCTACCAACACAAGTGAGGTATCATTTTTATCGGGAGAGTTGCGGGAACGCTGGGTGGAATGAAATGTGTGGCTCCTCTCAGACTCCAGAACTTTCTGTCACCGAAATGTGAGGAAAATGCGTTTTTTTAGCCAAAAATTGAGGTTTGCAAAGGATTCTGGGTAACAGAACCTGGTCAGAGCCCCACAAGTCACCCCATCTTGGATTCCCCTAGGTCTCTAGTTTTCAAAAATGCACAGGTTTGGTAGGTTTCCCTAGGTGTCGGCTGAGCTAGAGGCCAAAATCTACAGGTAGGCACTTTGAAAAAAACAGCTCTGTTTTCTTTAAAAAAATGGGATGTGTCCACGTTGTGATCTGGGGTGTCTCCTGTCGCGGCCGCTAGGCCTACCCACACAAGTGAGGTATCATTTTTATCGGGAGACTTGGGGGAACGCTGGGTGGAAGGAAATTTGTGGCTCCTCTCAGATTCCAGAACTTTCTGTCACCGAAATGTGAGGAAAATGCTTTTTTTTAGACACAAATTTGAGGTTTGCAAAGGATTCTGGGTAACAGAGCCTGGTCAGAGCCCCACAAGTCACCCCATCTTGGATTCTCCTAGGTCTCCAGTTTTTAAAAATGCACAGGTTTGGTAGGATTCCCTAGGTGCCGGCTGAGCTAGAGGCCAAAATCTACAGGTAGGCACTTTGCTAAAAACAGCTCTGTTTTCTGTGATGTGTCCACGTTGTGTATTGAGGCATATCCTGTCGTGGGCGCTAGGCGTACCCACACAAGTGAGGTATAATTTTTATCGGGAGACTTGGGGGTACGCTGGGTGGAAGGAAATTTGTGGCTCCTCTCAGATTCCAGAACTTTCTGTCACTGAAATGTGAGGAAAATGCGTTTATTTAGCCAAAAATAGAGGTTTGCAAAGGATTCTGGGTAACAGAACCTGGTCAGAGCCCCACAAGACACCCCATCTTGGATTTCCCTAGGTCTCTAGTTTTAAAAAATGCACAGGTTTGGTAGGTTTCCCTAGGTGCCGGCTGAGCTAGAGGCCAAAATCTACAGGTAGGCACTTTGCAAAAAACAGCTCTGTTTTCTTTAAAAAAATGGGATGTGTCCATGTTGTGTTTTGGGGCGCGTCCTGTCGCGGCCGCTAGGCCTACCCACACAAGTGAGGTATCATTATTATCGGGAGAGTTGCGGGAACGCTGGGTGGAAGGAAATTTGTGGCTCCTCTCAGATTCCAGAATTTTCTGTCACCGAAATGTGAGGAAAATGCGTTTTTTTAGCCAAAAATTGAGGTTTGCAAAGGATTCTGGGTAACAGAACCTGGTCAGAGCCCCACAAGTCACCCCATCTTGGATTCCCCTAGGTCTCTAGTTTTCAAAAATGCACAGGTTTGGTAGGTTTCCCTAGGTGTCGGCTGAGCTAGAGGCCAAAATCTACAGGTAGGCACTTTGCAAAAAACAGCTCTGTTTTCTTTAAAAAAATGGGATGTGTCCACGTTGTGTTCTGGGGTGTCTTGTGTCGCGGCCGCTAGGCCTACCCACACAAGTGAGGTATCATTTTTATCGGGAGACTTGGGGGAACGCTGGGTGGAAGGAAATTTGTGGCTCCTCTCAGATTCCAGAACTTTCTGTCACCGAAATGTGAGGAAAATGCGTTTTTTTAGCCAAAAATTGAGGTTTGCAAAGGATTCTGGGTAACAGAAGCAGGTCAGAGCCCCACAAGTCACCCCATCTTGGATTCCCCTAGGTCTCTAGTTTTCAAAAATGCACAGGTTTGGTAGGTTTCCCTAGGTGTCGGCTGAGCTAGAGGCCAAAATCTACAGGTAGGCACTTTGCAAAAAACAGCTCTGTTTTCTTTAAAAAAATGGGATGTGTCCACGTTGTGTTTTGGGGCGTGTCGTGTCGCGGCCGCTAGGCCTACCCACACAAGTGAGGTATCATTTTTATCGGGAGAGTTGCGGGAACGCTGGGTGGAAGGAAATTTGTGGCTCCTCTCAGATTCCAGAACTTTCTGTCACCGAAATGTGAGGAAAATGCGTTTTTTTAGCCAAAAATTGAGGTTTGCAAAGGATTCTGGGTAACAGAACCTGGTCAGAGCCCCACAAGTCACCCCATCTTGGATTCCCCTAGGTCTCTAGTTTTCAAAAATGCACAGGTTTGGTAGGTTTCCCTAGGTGTCGGCTGAGCTAGAGGCCAAAATCTACAGGTAGGCACTTTGCAAAAAACAGCTCTGTTTTCTTTAAAAAAATGGGATGTGTCCACGTTGTGTTCTGGGGTGCCTCGTGTCGTGGCCGCTAGGCCTACCCACACAAGTGAGGTATCATTTTTATCGGGAGACTTGGGGGAACGCTGGGTGGAAGGAAATTTGTGGCTCCTCTCAGATTCCAGAACTTTCTGTCACCGAAATGTGAGGAAAATGCTTTTTTTTTGACAAAAATTTGAGGTTTGCAAAGGATTCTGTGTAACAGAACCTGGTCAGAGACCCACAAGTCACCCCATCTTGGATTCCCCTAGGTCTCCAGTTTTCAAAAATGCACAGGTTTGGTAGGTTTCCCTAGGTGCCGGCTGAGCTAGAGGCCAAAATCTACAGGTAGGCACTTTGCAAAAAACAGCTCTGTTTTCTGTGATGTGTCCACGTTGTGTTTTGGGGCATATCCTGTCGCGGGCGCTAGGCCTACCCACACAAGTGAGGTACCATTTTTATCGGGAGACTGGGAGGAACGCTGGATGGAAGGAAATTTGTTGCTCCTCTGAGATTCCAGAACTTTCTGTCACCGAAATGTGAGGAAAATGCTTTTTTTTAGCCATAAAGTGAGGTTTGCTAAGGATTCTGGGAAAGAGAACATGGTCAGAGCCCCACAAGTCACCCCATCTTGGATTCCCCTAGGTCTCTAGTTTTCAAAAAAGCACAGGTTTGGTAGGTTTCCCTAGGTGCCGGCTGAGCTAGAGGCCAAAATCCACAGGTAGGCACTTTGCAAAAAACAGCTCTGTTTTCTTTCAAAAAATGGGATGTGTCCACGTTGTGTTTTGGGGCGTATCGTGTCGCGGCCGCTAGGCCTACCCACACAAGTGAGGTATCATTTTTATCGGGAGAGTTGTGGGAACGCTGGGTGGAAGGAAATTTGTGGCTCCTCTCAGATTCCAGAACTTTCTGTCACCGAAATGTGAGGAAAATGCGTTTTTTTAGCCAAAAATTGAGGTTTGCAAAGGATTCTGGGTAACAGAAGCTGGTCAGAGCCCCACAAGTCACCCCATCTTGGATTCCCCTAGGTCTCTAGTTTTAAAAAATGCACAGGTTTGGTAGGTTTCCCTAGGTGTCGGCTGAGCTAGAGGCCAAAATCTACAGGTAGGCACTTTGCAAAAAACAGCTCTGTTTTCTTTCAAAAAATGGGATGTGTCCACGTTGTGTTCTGCTGTGTCTCCTGTCGCGGCCGCTAGGACTACCCACACAAGTGAGGTATCATTTTTATCGGGAGACTTGGGGGAACGCTGGGTGGAAGGAAATTTGTGGCTCCTCTCAGATTCCAGAACTTTCTGTCACCGAAATGTGAGGAAAATGCTTTTTTTTTGACAAAAATTTGAGGTTTGCAAAGGATTCGGGGTAACAGAACCTGGTCAGAGCCCCACAAGTCACCCCATCTTGGATTCCCCTATGTCTCTAGTTTTCAAAAATGCACAGGTTTGGTAGGTTTCCCTAGGTGCCGGCTGAGCTAGAGGCCAAAATCTAAAGGTAGGCACTTTGCAAAAAACAGCTCTGTTTTCTGTGATGTGTCCACGTTGTGTTTTGGGGCATATCCTGTTGCGGGCGCTAGGCCTACCCACACAAGTGAGGTACCATTTTTATCGGGAGACTTGGAGGAACGCTGGATGGAAGGAAATTTGTTGCTCTTCTCAGATTCCAGAACTTTCTGTCACCGAAATGTGAGGAAAATGCGTTTTTTTAGCCAAAAATTGAGGTTTGCAAAGGATTCTGGGTAACAGAACCTGGTCAGAGCCCCACAAGTCACCCCATCTTGGATTCCCCTAGGTCTCTAGTTTTCAAAAATGCACAGGTTTGGTAGGTTTCTCTAGGTGTCGGCTGAGCTAGAGGCCAAAATCTACAGGTAGGCACTTTGCAAAAAACAACTCTGTTTTCTTTAAAAAAATGGGATGTGTCCACGTTGTGTTCTGGGGTGTCTCGTGTCGCGGCCGCTAGGCCTACCCACACAAGTGAGGTATAATTTTTATCGGGAGACTTGGGGGAACGCTGGGTGGAAGGAAATTTGTGGCTCCTCTCAGATTCCAGAACTTTCTGTCACCGAAATGTGAGGAAAATGCTTTTTTTTAGACAAAAATTTGAGGTTTGCAAAGGATTCTGGGTAACAGAACCTGGTCAGAGCCCCACAAGTCACCCCATCTTGGATTCCCCTAGGTCTCCAGTTTTCAAAAATGCACAGGTTTGGTAGGTTTCCCTAGGTGCCGGCTGAGCTAGAGGCCAAAATCTACAGGTAGGCACTTTGCAAAAAACAGCTCTGTTTTCTGTGATGTGTCCACGTTGTGTTTTGGGGCATATCCTGTCGCGGGCGCTAGGCCTACCCACACAAGTGAGGTACCATTTTTATCGGGAGACTGGGAGGAACGCTGGATGGAAGGAAATTTGTTGCTCCTCTCAGATTCCAGAACTTTCTGTCACCGAAATGTGAGGGAAATGCTTTTTTTTAGCCATAAAGTGAGGTTTGCTAAGGATTCTGGGAAAGAGAACCTGGTCAGAGCCCCACAAGTCACCCCATCTTGGATTCCCCTAGGTCTCTAGTTTTCAAAAAAGCACAGGTTTGGTAGGTTTCCCTAGGTGCCGGCTGAGCTAGAGGCCAAAATCCACAGGTAGGCACTTTGCAAAAAACAGCTCTCTTTTCTTTCAAAAAATGGGATGTGTCCACGTTGTGTTTTGGGGCGTGTCCTGTCGCGGCCGCTAGGACCTACCCACACAAGTGAGGTATCATTTTTATCGGGAGAGTTGTGGGAACGCTGGGTGTAAGGAAATTTGTGGCTCCTCTCAGATTCCAGAACTTTCTGTCACCGAAATGTGAGGAAAATGCGTTTTTTTAGCCAAAAATTGAGGTTTGCAAAGGATTCTGGGTAACAGAAGCTGGTCAGAGCCCCACAAGTCACCCCATCTTGGATTCCCCTAGGTCTCTAGTTTTCAAAAATGCACAGGTTTGGTAGGTTTCCCTAGGTGTCAGCTGAGCTAGAGGCCAAAATCTACAGGTAGGCACTTTGCAAAAAACAGCTCTGTTTTCTTTAAAAAAATGGGATGTGTCCACGTTGTGTTTTGGGGCGTGCCCTGTCGCGGCCGCTAGGCCTACCCACACAAGTGAGGTATCATTTTTATCGGGAGAGTTGCGGGAACGCTGGGTGGAAGGAAATTTGTGGCTCCTCTCAGATTCCAGAACTTTCTGTCACCGAAATGTGAGGAAAATGCGTTTTTTTAGCCAAAAATTGAGGTTTGCAAAGGATTCTGGGTAACAGAACCTGGTCAGAGCTCCACAAGTCACCCCATCTTGGATTCCCCTAGGTCTCTAGTTTTCAAAAATGCACAGGTTTGGTAGGTTTCACTAGGTGTCGGCTGAGCTAGAGGCCAAAATCTACAGGTATGCACTTTGCAAAAAACACCTCTGTTTTCTTTAAAAAAATGGGATGTGTCCACGTTGTGTTCTGGGGTGTCTCGTGTCGCGGCCGCTAGGCCTACCCACACAAGTGAGGTATCATTTTTATCGGGAGACTTGGGGGAACGCTGGGTGGAAGGAAATTTGTGGCTCCTCTCAGATTCCAGAACTTTCTGTCACCGAAATGTGAGGAAAATGCTTTTTTTTAGACAAAAATTTGAGGTTTGCATAGGATTCTGGGTAACAGAACCTGGTCAGAGCCCCACAAGTCACCCCATCTTGGATTCCCCTAGGTCTCCAGTTTTCAAAAATGCACAGGTTTGGTAGGTTTCCCTAGGTGCCGGCTGAGCTAGAGGCCAAAATCTACAGGTAGGCACTTTGCAAAAAACAGCTCTGTTTTCTGTGATGTGTCCACGTTGTGTTTTGGGGCATATCCTGTCGCGGGCGCTAGGCCTACCCACACAAGTGAGGTACCATTTTTATCGGGAAACTGGGAGGAACGCTGGATGGAAGGAAATTTGTTGCTCCTCTCAGATTCCAGAACTTTCTGTCACCGAAATGTGAGGAAAATGCTTTTTTTTAGCCATAAAGTGAGGTTTGCTAAGGATTCTGGGTAAGAGAACATGGTCAGAGCCCCACAAGTCACCCCATCTTGGATTCCCCTACGTCTCTAGTTTTCAAAAAAGCACAGGTTTGGTGGGTTTCCCTAGGTGCCGGCTGCGCTAGAGGCCAAAATCCACAGGTAGGCACTTTGCAAAAAACAGCTCTGTTTTCTTTCAAAAAATGGGATGTGTCCACGTTGTGTTTTGGGGCGTCTCCTGTCGCGGCCGCTAGGCCCACCCACACAAGTGAGGTATCATTTTTATCGGGAGAGTTGTGGGAACGCTGGGTGGAAGGAAATTTGTGGCTCCTCTCAGATTCCAGAACTTTCTGTCACCGAAATGTGAGGAAAATGCGTTTTTTTAGCCAAAAATTGAGGTTTGCAAAGGATTCTGGGTAACAGAAGCTGGTCAGAGCCCCTCAAGTCACCCCATCTTGGATTCCCCTAGGTCTCTAGTTTTCAAAAATGCACAGGTTTGGTAGGTTTCCCTAGGTGTCGGCTGAGCTAGAGGCCAAAATCTACAGGTAGGCACTTTGCAAAAAACAGCTCTGTTTTCTTTAAAAAAATGGGATGTTTCCACGTTGTGTTCTGGGGTGTCTCCTGTCGCGGCCGCTAGGACTACCCACACAAGTGAGGTATCATTTTTATCGGGAGACTTGGGGGAACGCTGGGTGGAAGGAAATTTGTGGCTCCTCTCAGATTCCAGAACTTTCTGTCACCGAAATGTGAGGAAAATGCTTTTTTTTAGACAAAAATTTGAGGTTTGCAAAGGATTCGGGGTAACAGAACCTGGTCAGAGCCCCACAAGTCACCCCATCTTGGATTCCCCTATGTCTCTAGTTTTAAAAAATGCACAGGTTTGGGAGGTTTCCCTAGGTGCCGGCTGAGCTAGAGGCCAAAATCTAAAGGTAGGCACTTTGCAAAAAACAGCTCTGTTTTCTTTCAAAAAATGGGATGTGTCCACGTTGTGTTCTGGGGTGTCTCCTGTCGCGGCCGCTAGGCCTACCCACACAAGTGAGGTATCATTTTTATCGGGAGACTTGGGTGAGCGCTGGGTGGAAGGAAATTTATGGCTCCTCTCAGATTCCAGAACTTTCTGTCACCGAAATGTGAGGAAAATGCGTTTTTTTAGACAAAAATTTGAGGTTTGCAAAGGATTCTGGGTAACAGAAACTCGTCAGAGCCCCACAAGTCACCCCATCTTGGATTCCCCTAGGTCTCTAGTTTTCAAAAATGCACAGGTTTGGTAGGTTTCCCTAGGTGCCGGCTGAGCTAGAGGCCAAAATCTACAGGTAGGCACTTTGCAAAAAACAGCTCTGTTTTCTGTGATGTGTCCACATTGTGTTTTGGGGCATATCCTGTTGCGGGCGCTAGGCCTACCCACACAAGTGAGGTACCATTTTTATCGGGAGACTTGGAGGAACGCTGGATGGAAGGAAATTTGTTGCTCCTCTCAGATTCCAGAACTTTCTGTCACCGAAATGTGAGGAAATGCTTTTTTTAGCCATAAAGTGAGGTTTGCAAAGGATTCTGGGTAAGAGAACATGGTCAGAGCCCCACAAGTCACCCCATCTTGGATTCCCCTAGGTCTCTAGTTTTCAAAAAAGCACAGGTTTGATAGGTTTCCCTAGGTGCCGGCTGAGCTAGAGGCCAAAATTCACAGGTATGCACTTTGCAAAAAACAGCTCTGTTTTCTTTCAAAAAATGGGATGTGTCCACGTTGTGTTTTGGGGCGTCTCCTGTTGCGGCCGCTAGGCCTACCCACACAAGTGAGGTATCATTTTTATCGGGAGAGTTGCGGAACGCTGGGTGGAAGGAAATTTGTGGCTCCTCTCAGATTCCAGAACTTTCTGTCACAGAAATGTGAGGAAAATGCGTTTTTTTTGCCAAAAATTGAGGTTTGCAAAGGATTCTGGGTAACAGAACCTGGTCAGAGCCCCACAAGTCACTCCATCTTGGATTCCCCTAGGTCTCTAGTTTTCAAAAATGCACAGGTTTGGTTGGTTTCCCTAGGTGTCAGCTGAGCTAGAGGCCAAAATCTACAGGTAGGCACTTTGCAAAAAACAGCTCTGTTTTCTTTCTAAAAATGGGATGTGTCCACGTTGTGTTCTGGGGTGTCTCCTGTCGCGGCCGCTAGGCCTACCCACACAAGTGAGGTATCATTTTTATCGGGAGACTTGGGTGAGCGCTGGGTGGAAGGAAATTTATGGCTCCTCTCAGATTCCAGAACTTTCTGTCACCGAAATGTGAGGAAAATGCGTTTTTTTAAACAAAAATTTGAGGTTTGCAAAGGATTCTGGGTAACAGAAACTCGTCAGAGCCCCACAAGTCACCCCATCTTGGATTCCCCTAGGTCTCTAGTTTTCAAAAATGCACAGGTTTGGTAGGTTTCCCTAGGTGCCGGCTGAGCTAGAGGCCAAAATCTACAGGTAGGCACTTTGCAAAAAACAGCTCTGTTTTCTGTGATGTGTCCACATTGTGTTTTGGGTCATATCCTGTTGCGGGCGCTAGGCCTACCCACACAAGTGAGGTACCATTTTAATCGGGAGACTTGGAGGAACGCTGGATGGAAGGAAATTTGTTGCTCCTCTCAGATTCCAGAACTTTCTGTCACCGAAATGTGAGGAAAATGCTTTTTTTTAGCCATAAAGCGAGGTTTGCAAGGATTCTGGGTAAGAGAACATGGTCAGAGCCCCACAAGTCACCCCATCTTGGATTCCTCTAGGTCTCTAGTTTTCAAAAAAGCACAGGTTTGGTAGGTTCCCCTAGGTGTAGGCTGAGCTAGAGGCCAAAATCTACAGGTAGGCACTTTGCAAAAAACAGCTCTGTTTTCTTTAAAAAAATGGGATGTGTCAACGTTGTGTTCTGGGGTGTCTCTTGTCGCGGCCGCTAGGCCTACCCACACAAGTGAGGTATCATTTTTATCGGGAGACTTGGGGGAACGCTGGGTGGAAGGAAATTTGTGGCTCCTCTCAGATTCCAGAACTTTCTGTCACCGAAATGTGAGGAAAATGCTTTTTTTTAGACAAAAACTTGAGGTTTGCAAAGGATTCTGGGTAACAGAACCTGGTCAGAGCCCCACAAGTCACCCCATCTTGGATTTACCTAGGTCTCTAGTTTTCAAAAATGCACAGGTTTGGTAGGTTTCCCTAGGTGCCGGCTGAGCTAGAGGCCAAAATCTACAGGTAGGCACTTTGCAAAAAACAGCTCTGTTTTCTTTCAAAAAATGGGATGTGTCCACGTTGTGTTCTGGGGTGTCTTCTGTCGCGGCCGCTAGGCCTACCCACACAAGTGAGGTATCATTTTTATCGGGAGACTTGGGGGAACGCTGGGTGGAAGGAAATTTGTGGCTCCTCTCAGATTCCAGAACTTTCTGTCACCGAAATGTGAGGAAAATGCTTTTTTTTAGATAAAAATTTGAGGTTTGCAAAGGATTCTGGGTGACAGAAACTCGTCAGAGCCCCACAAGTCACCCCATCTTGGATTCCCCTAGGTCTCTAGTTTTCAAAAATGCACAGGTTTGGTAGGTTTCCCTAGGTGCCGGCTGAGCTAGAGGCCAAAATCTACAGGTAGGCACTTTGGAAAAAACAGCTCTGTTTTCTGTGATGTGTCCACATTGTGTTTTGGGGCATATCCTGTTGCAGGCGCTAGGCCTACCCATACAAGTGAGGTACCATTTTTATCGGGAGACTTGGAGGAACGCTGGATGGAAGGAAATTTGTTGCTCCTCTCAGATTCCAGAACTTTCTGTCACCGAAATGTGAGGAAAATGCTTTTTTTTAGACAAAAATTTGAGGTTTGCAAAGGATTCGGGGTAACAGAACCTGGTCAGAGCCCCACAAGTCACCCCATCTTGGATTCCCCTATGTCTCTAGTTTTAAAAAATGCACAGGTTTGGTAGGTTTCCCTAGGTGCCGGCTGAGCTAGAGGCCAAAATCTAAAGGTAGGCACTTTGCAAAAAACAGCTCTGTTTTCTGTGATGTGTCCACGTTGTGTTTTGGGGCATATCCTGTTGCGGGCGCTAGGCCTACCCACACAAGTGAGGTACCATTTTTATCGGGAGACTTGGAGGAACGCTGGATGGAAGGAAATTTGTTGCTCCTCTCAGATACCAGAACTTTCTGTCACCGAAATGTGAGGAAAATGTTTTTTTTAGCCATAAAGTTAGGTTTGCAAAGGATTCTGGGTAAGAGAACATGGTCAGAGCCCCACAAGTCACCCCATCTTGGATTCCCCTAGGTCTCTAGTTTTCGAAAAAGCACAGGTTTGGTAGGTTTCCCTAGGTGCCGGCTGAGCTAGAGGCCAAAATCCACAGGTAGGCACTTTGCAAAAAACAGCTCTGTTTTCTTTCAAAAAATGGGATGTGTCCACGTTGTGTTTTGGGGCGTCTCCTGTCGCGGCCGCTAGGCCTACCCACACAAGTGAGGTATCATTTTTAACGGGAGAGTTGCGGAACGCTGGGTGGAAGGAAATTTGTGGCTCCTCTCAGATTCCAGAACTTTCTGTCACCGAAATGTGAGGAAAATGCGTTTATTTAGCCAAAAATTGAGGTTTGCAAAGGATTCTGGGTAACAGAACCTGGTCAGAGCCCCACAAGTCACCCCATCTTGGATTTCCCTAGGCCTCTAGTTTTCAAAAATGCACAGGTTTGGTAGGTTTCCCTAGGTGTCGGCTGAGCTAGAGGCCAAAATCTACAGGTAGGCACTTTGCAAAAAACAGCTCTGTTTTCTTTAAAAAAATGGGATGTGTCCACGTTGTGTTTTGGGGCATCTCCTGTCACGGCCGCTAGGCCTACCCACACAAGTGAGGTATCATTTTTATCGGGAGAGTTGCGGAACGCTGGGTGGAAGGAAATTTGTGGCTCCTCTCAGATTCCAGAACTTTCTGTCACAGAAATGTGAGGAAAATGCGTTTTTTTTGCCAAAAATTGAGGTTTGCAAAGGATTCTGGGTAACAGAACCTGGTCAGAGCCCCACAAGTCACTCCATCTTGGATTCCCCTAGGTCTCTAGTTTTCAAAAATGCACAGGTTTGGTTGGTTTCCCTAGGTGTCAGCTGAGCTAGAGGCCAAAATCTACAGGTAGGCACTTTGCAAAAAACAGCTCTGTTTTCTTTCAAAAAATGGGATGTGTCCACGTTGTGTTCTGGGGTGTCTCCTGTCGCGGCCGCTAGGCCTACCCACACAAGTGAGGTATCATTTTTATCGGGAGACTTGGGTGAGCGCTGGGTGGAAGGAAATTTATGGCTCCTCTCAGATTCCAGAACTTTCTGTCACCGAAATGTGAGGAAAATGCGTTTTTTTAGACAAAAATTTGAGGTTTGCAAAGGATTCTGGGTAACAGAAACTCGTCAGAGCCCCACAAGTCACCCCATCTTGGATTCCCCTAGGTCTCTAGTTTTCAAAAATGCACAGGTTTGGTAGGTTTCCCTAGGTGCCGGCTGAGCTAGAGGCCAAAATCTACAGGTAGGCACTTTGCAAAAAACAGCTCTGTTTTCTGTGATGTGTCCACATTGTGTTTTGGGGCATATCCTGTTGCGGGCGCTAGGCCTACCCACACAAGTGAGGTACCATTTTTATCGGGAGACTTGGAGGAACGCTGGATGGAAGGAAATTTGTTGCTCCTCTCAGATTCCAGAACTTTCTGTCACCGAAATGTGAGGAAAATGCTTTTTTTTAGCCATAAAGTGAGGTTTGCAAAGGATTCTGGGTAAGAGAACATGGTCAGAGCCCCACAAGTCACCCCATCTTGGATTCCCCTAGGTCTCTAGTTTTCAAAAAAGCACAGGTTTGATAGGTTTCCCTAGGTGCCGGCTGAGCTAGAGGCCAAAATTCACAGGTATGCACTTTGCAAAAAACAGCTCTGTTTTCTTTCAAAAAATGGGATGTGTCCACGTTGTGTTTTGGGGCGTCTCCTGTTGCAGCCGCTAGGCCTACCCACACAAGTGAGGTATCATTTTTATCGGGAGAGTTGCGGAACGCTGGGTGGAAGGAAATTTGTGGCTCCTCTCAGATTCCAGAACTTTCTGTCACCGAAATGTGAGGAAAATGCGTTTTTTTAGCCAAAAATTGAGGTTTGCAAAGGATTCTGGGTAACAGAACCTGGTCAGAGCCCCACAAGTCACCCCATCTTGGATTCCCCTAGGTCTCTAGTTTTCAAAAATGCACAGGTTTGGTAGGTTTCCCTAGGTGTCAGCTGAGCTAGAGGCCAAAATCTACAGGTAGGCACTTTGCAAAAAACAGCTCTGTTTTCTTTCAAAAAATGGGATGTGTCCACGTTGTGTTCTGGGGTGTCTCCTGTCGCGGCCGCTAGGCCTACCCACACAAGTGAGGTATCATTTTTATCGGGAGACTTGGGTGAGCGCTGGGTGGAAGGAAATTTATGGCTCCTCTCAGATTCCAGAACTTTCTGTCACCGAAATGTGAGGAAAATGCGTTTTTTTAAACAAAAATTTGAGGTTTGCAAAGGATTCTGGGTAACAGAAACTCGTCAGAGCCCCACAAGTCACCCCATCTTGGATTCCCCTAGGTCTCTAGTTTTCAAAAATGCACAGGTTTGGTAGGTTTCCCTAGGTGCCGGCTGAGCTAGAGGCCAAAATCTACAGGTAGGCACTTTGCAAAAAACAGCTCTGTTTTCTGTGATGTGTCCACATTGTGTTTTGGGTCATATCCTGTTGCGGGCGCTAGGCCTACCCACACAAGTGAGGTACCATTTTTATCGGGAGACTTGGAGGAACGCTGGATGGAAGGAAATTTGTTGCTCCTCTCAGATTCCAGAACTTTCTGTCACCGAAATGTGAGGAAAATGCTTTTTTTTAGCCATAAAGCGAGGTTTGCAAGGATTCTGGGTAAGAGAACATGGTCAGAGCCCCACAAGTCACCCCATCTTGGATTCCTCTAGGTCTCTAGTTTTCAAAAAAGCACAGGTTTGGTAGGTTCCCCTAGGTGTAGGCTGAGCTAGAGGCCAAAATCTACAGGTAGGCACTTTGCAAAAAACAGCTCTGTTTTCTTTAAAAAAATGGGATGTGTCAACGTTGTGTTCTGGGGTGTCTCTTGTCGCGGCCGCTAGGCCTACCCACACAAGTGAGGTATCATTTTTATCGGGAGACTTGGGGGAACGCTGGGTGGAAGGAAATTTGTGGCTCCTCTCAGATTCCAGAACTTTCTGTCACCGAAATGTGAGGAAAATGCTTTTTTTTAGACAAAAACTTGAGGTTTGCAAAGGATTCTGGGTAACAGAACCTGGTCAGAGCCCCACAAGTCACCCCATCTTGGATTTACCTAGGTCTCTAGTTTTCAAAAATGCACAGGTTTGGTAGGTTTCCCTAGGTGCCGGCTGAGCTAGAGGCCAAAATCTACAGGTAGGCACTTTGCAAAAAACAGCTCTGTTTTCTTTCAAAAAATGGGATGTGTCCACGTTGTGTTCTGGGGTGTCTTCTGTCGCTGCCGCTAGGCCTACCCACACAAGTGAGGTATCATTTTTATCGGGAGACTTGGGGGAACGCTGGGTGGAAGGAAATTTGTGGCTCCTCTCAGATTCCAGAACTTTCTGTCACCGAAATGTGAGGAAAATGCTTTTTTTTAGATAAAAATTTGAGGTTTGCAAAGGATTCTGGGTGACAGAAACTCGTCAGAGCCCCACAAGTCACCCCATCTTGGATTCCCCTAGGTCTCTAGTTTTAAAAAATGCACAGGTTTGGTAGGTTTCCCTAGGTGCCGGCTGAGCTAGAGGCCAAAATCTACATGTAGGCACTTTGGAAAAAACAGCTCTGTTTTCTGTGATGTGTCCACATTGTGTTTTGGGGCATATCCTGTTGCAGGCGCTAGGCCTACCCACACAAGTGAGGTACCATTTTTATCGGGAGACTTGGAGGAACGCTGGATGGAAGGAAATTTGTTGCTCGTCTCAGATTCCAGAACTTTCTGTCACCGAAATGTGAGGAAAATGCTTTTTTTTAGACAAACATTTGAGGTTTGCAAAGGATTCTGGGTAACAGAACCTGGTCAGAGCCCCACAAGTCACCCCATCTTGGATTCCCCTAGGTCTCTAGTTTTCAAAAATGCACAGGTTTGGTAGGTTTCCCTAGGTGCCGGCTGAGCTAGAGGCCAAAATCTAAAGGTAGGCACTTTGCAAAAAACAGCTCTGTTTTCTGTGATGTGTCCACGTTGTGTTTTGGGGCATATCCTGTCGCGGGCGCTAGGCCTACCCACACAAGTGAGGTACCATTTTTATCGGGAGACTTGGAGGAACGCTGGATGGAAGGAAATTTGTTGCTCCTCTCAGATTCCAGAACTTTCTGTCACCGAAATGTGAGGAAAATGCTTTTTTTTAGCCATAAAGTGAGTTTTGCAAAGGATTCTGGGTAAGAGAACATGGTCAGAGCCCCACAAGTCACCCCATCTTGGATTTCCCTAGGTCTCTAGTTTTAAAAAATGCACAGGTTTGGTAGGTTCCCCTAGGTGTCGGCTGAGCTAGAGGCCAAAATCTACAGGTAGGCACTTTGCAAAAAACAGCTCTGTTTTCTTTAAAAAAATGGGATGTGTCAACGTTGTGTTCTGGGGTGTCTCTTGTCGCGGCCGCTAGGCCTACCCACACAAGTGAGGTATCATTTTTATCGGGAGACTTGGGGGAACGCTGGGTGGAAGGAAATTTGTGGCTCCTCTCAGATTCCAGAACTTTCTGTCACCGAAATGTGAGGAAAATGCTTTTTTTTAGACAAAAACTTGAGGTTTGCAAAGGATTCTGGGTAACAGAACCTGGTCAGAGCCCCACAAGTCACCCCATGTTGGATTTACCTAGGTCTCTAGTTTTCAAAAATGCACAGGTTTGGTTGGTTTCCCTAGGTGCCGGCTGAGCTAGAGGCCAAAATCTACAGGTAGGCACTTTGCAAAAAACAGCTCTGTTTTCTTTCAAAAAATGGGATGTGTCCACGTTGTGTTCTGGGGTGTCTTCTGTCGCGGCCGCTAGGCCTATCCACACAAGTGAGGTATCATTTTTATCGGGAGACTTGGGGGAACGCTGGGTGGAAGGAAATTTGTGGCTCCTCTCAGATTCCAGAACTTTCTGTCACCGAAATGTGAGGAAAATGCTTTTTTTTAGACAAAAACTTGAGGTTTGCAAAGGATTCTGGGTAACAGAACCTGGTCAGAGCCCCACAAGTCACCCCATCTTGGATTTACCTAGGTCTCTAGTTTTCAAAAATGCACAGGTTTGGTAGGTTTCCCTAGGTGCCGGCTGAGCTAGAGGCCAAAATCTACAGGTAGGCACTTTGCAAAAAACAGCTCTGTTTTCTTTCAAAAAATGGGATGTGTCCACGTTGTGTTCTGGGGTGTCTTTTATCGCGGCCGCTAGGCCTACCCACACAAGTGAGGTATCATTTTTATCGGGAGACTTGGGGGAACGCTGGGTGGAAGGAAATTTGTGGCTCCTCTCAGATTCCAGAACTTTCTGTCACCGAAATGTGAGGAAAATGCTTTTTTTTAGATAAAAATTTGAGGTTTGCAAAGGATTCTGGGTGACAGAAACTCGTCAGAGTCCCACAAGTCACCCCATCTTGGATTCCCCTAGGTCTCTAGTTTTCAAAAATGCACAGGTTTGGTAGGTTTCCCTAGGTGCCGGCTGAGCTAGAGGCCAAAATCTACAGGTAGGCACTTTGGAAAAAACAGCTCTGTTTTCTGTGATGTGTCCACATTGTGTTTTGGGGCATATCCTGTTGCAGGCGCTAGGCCTACCCACACAAGTGAGGTACCATTTTTATCGGGAGACTTGGAGGAACGCTGGATGGAAGGAAATTTGTTGCTCCTCTCAGATTCCAGAACTTTCTGTCACCGAAATGTGAGGAAAATGCTTTTTTTTAGACAAACATTTGAGGTTTGCAAAGGATTCTGGGTAACAGAACCTGGTCAGAGCCCCACAAGTCACCCCATCTTGGATTCCCCTAGGTCTCTAGTTTTCAAAAATGCACAGGTTTGGTAGGTTTCCCTAGGTGCCGGCTGAGCTAGAGGCCAAAATCTAAAGGTAGGCACTTTGCAAAAAACAGCTCTGTTTTCTGTGATGTGTCCACGTTGTGTTTTGGGGCATATCCTGTCGCGGGCGCTAGGCCTACCCACACAAGTGAGGTACCATTTTTATCGGGAGACTTGGAGGAACGCTGGATGGAAGGAAATTTTTTGCTCCTCTCAGATTCCAGAACTTTCTGTCACCGAAATGTGAGGAAAATGCTTTTTTTTAGCCATAAAATGAGGTTTGCAAAGGATTCTGGGTAAGAGAACATGGTCAGAGCCCCACAAGTCACCCCATCTTGGATTTCCCTAGGTCTCTAGTTTTCAAAAATGCACAGGTTTGGTAGGTTTCCCTAGGTGCCGGATGAGCTAGAGGCCAAAATCTACAGGTAGGCACTTTGCAAAAAACAGCTCTGTTTTCTTTCAAAAAATGGGATGTGTCCACGTTGTGTTCTGGGGTGTCTCCTGTCGCGTCCGCTAGGCCTACCCACACAAGTGAGGTATCATTTTTATCGGGAGACTTGGGTGAGCGCTGGGTGGAAGGAAATTTATGGCTCCTCTCAGATTCCAGAACTTTCTGTCACCGAAATGTGAGGAAAATGCGTTTTTTTAGACAAAAATTTGAGGTTTGCAAAGGATTCGGGGTAACAGAACCTGGTCAGAGCCCCACAAGTCACCCCATCTTGGATTCCCCTATGTCTCTAGTTTTCAAAAATGCACAGGTTTGGTAGGTTTCCCTAGGTGCCGGCTGAGCTAGAGGCCAAAATCTACAGGTAGGCACTTTGCAAAAAACAGCTCTGTTTTCTGTGATGTGTCCACGTTGTGTTCTGGGGTGTCTTCTGTCGCGGCCGCTAGGCCTACCCACACAAGTGAGGTATCATTTTTATCGGGAGACTTGGGGGAACGCTGGGTGGAAGGAAATTCGTGGCTCCTCTCAGATTCCAGAACTTTCTGTCACCGAAATGTGAGGAAAATGCTTTTTTTTAGACAAAAACTTGAGGTTTGCAAAGGATTCTGGGTAACAGAACCTGGTCAGAGCCCCACAAGTCACCCCATCTTGGATTCTCCTAGGTCTCAAGTTTTCAAAAATGCACAGGTTTGGTAGGTTTCCCTAGGTGCCGGCTGAGCTAGAGGCCCAAATCTACAGGTAGGCACTTTGGAAAAAACAGCTCTGTTTTCTGTGATGTGTCCACATTGTGTTTTGGGGCATATCCTGTTGCAGGCGCTAGGCCTACCCACACAAGTGAGGTACCATTTTTATCGGGAGACTTGGAGGAACGCTGGATGGAAGGAAATTTGTTGCTCCTCTCAGATTCCAGAACTTTCTGTCACCGAAATGTGAGGAAAATGCTTTTTTTTAGACAAACATTTGAGGTTTGCAAAGGATTCTGGGTAACAGAACCTGGTCAGAGCCCCACAAGTCACCCCATCTTGGATTCTCCTAGGTCTTAAGTTTTCAAAAATGCACAGGTTTGGTAGGTTTCCCTAGGTGCCGGCTGAGCTAGAGGCCAAAATCTACAGGTAGGCACTTTGCAAAAAACAGCTCTGTTTTCTGTGATGTGTCCACGTTGTGTTTTGGGGCATATCCTGTCGCGGGCGCTAGGCCTACCCACACAAGTGATGTACCATTTTTATCGGGAGACTTGGGGGAACGCTGGGTGGAAGGAAATTTGTGGCTCCTCTCAGATTCCAGAACTTTCTGTCACCGAAATGTGAGGAAAATTCGTTTTTTTAGCCAAAAATTGAGGTTTGCAAAGGATTCTGGGTAACAGAACCTGGTCAGAGCCCCACAAGTCACCCCATCTGGATTCCCCTAGGTCTCGAGTTTTCAAAAATGCACAGGTTTGGTAGGTTCCCCTAGGTGTCGGCTGAGCTAGAGGCCAAAATCTACAGGTAGGCACTTTGCAAAAAACAGCTCTGTTTTCTTTCAAAAAATGGGATGTGTCCACGTTGTGTTTTGGGGCATATCCTGTCGTGGGCGCTAGGCCTACCAACACAAGTGAGGTATAATTTTTATCGGGAGACTTGGGGGTACGCTGGGTGGAAGGAAATTTGTGGCTCCTCTCAGATTCCAGAACTTTCTGTCACCGAAATGTGAGGAAAATGCGTTTATTTAGCCAACAATTGAGGTTTGCAAAGGATTCTGGGTAACAGAACCTGGTCAGAGCCCCACAAGTCACCCCATCTTGGATTTCCCTAGGTCTCTAGTTTTCAAAAATGCACAGGTTTGGTAGGTTTCCCTAGGTGCCGGCTGAGTTAGAGGAAAAAATCTACAGGTAGGCACTTTGCAAAAAACAGCTCTGTTTTCTTTCAAAAAATGGGATGTGTCCACGTTGTGTTCTGGGGTGTCTTCTGTCGCGGCCGCTAGGCCTACCCACACAAGTGAGGTATCATTTTTATCGGGAGACTTGGGGGAACGCTGGGTGGAAGGAAATTCGTGGCTCCTCTCAGATTCCAGAACTTTCTGTCACCGAAATGTGAGGAAAATGCTTTTTTTTAGACAAAAATTTGAGGTTTGCAAAGGATTCTGGGTAACAGAACCTGGTCAGAGCCCCACAAGTCACCCCATCTTGGATTCTCCTAGGTCTCAAGTTTTCAAAAATGCACAGGTTTGGTAGGTTTCCCTAGGTGCCGGCTGAGCTAGAGGCCAAAATCTACAGGTAGGCACTTTGCAAAAAACAGCTCTGTTTTCTGTGATGTGTCCACGTTGTGTTTTGGGGCATATCCTGTCGCGGGCGCTAGGCCTACCCACACAAGTGATGTACCATTTTTATCGGGAGACTTGGGGGAACGCTGGGTGGAAGGAAATTTGTGGCTCCTCTCAGATTCCAGAACTTTCTGTCACCGAAATGTGAGGAAAATGCGTTTTTTTAGCCAAAAATTGAGGTTTGCAAAGGATTCTGGGTAACAGAACCTGGTCAGAGCCCCACAAGTCACCCCATCTTGGATTCCCCTAGGTCTCGAGTTTTCAAAAATGCACAGGTTTGGTAGGTTTCCCTAGGTGTCGGCTGAGCTAGAGGCCAAAATCTACAGGTAGGCACTTTGCAAAAAACAGCTCTGTTTTCTTTCAAAAAATGGGATGTGTCCACGTTGTGTTTTGGGGCATATCCTGTCGTGGGCGCTAGGCCTACCCACACAAGTGAGGTATAATTTTTATCGGGAGACTTGGGGGTACGCTGGGTGGAAGGAAATTTGTGGCTCCTCTCAGATTCCAGAACTCTCTGTCACCGAAATGTGAGGAAAATGCTTTTTTTTAGCCATAAAGTGAGGTTTGCAAAGGATTCTGGGTAAGAGAACATGGTCAGAGCCCCACAAGTCACCCCATCTTGGATTCCCCTAGGTCTCTAGTTTTAAAAAAAGCACAGGTTTGGTAGGTTTCCCTAGGTGCCGGCTGAGCTAGAGGCCAAAATCCACAGGTAGGCACTTTGCAAAAAACAGCTCTGTTTTCTTTCAAAAAATGGGATGTGTCCATGTTGTGTTTTGGGGCGTGTCCTGTTGCGGCCGCTAGGCCTACCCACACAAGTGAGGTATAATTTTTATCGGGAGACTTGGGGGTACGCTGGGTGGAAGGAAATGTGTGGCTCCTCTCAGATTCCAGAACTTTCTGTCACCGAAATGTGAGGAATATGCGTTTTTTTTAGCCAAAATTTGAGGTTTGCAAAGGATTCTGGGTAACAGAACCTGGTCAGAGCCCCACAAGTCACCCCATCTTGGATTTCCCTAGGTCTCTAGTTTTCAAAAATACACAGGTTTGGTAGGTTTCCCTAGGTGCCGGCTGAGCTAGAGGCCAAAATCTACAGGTAGGCACTTTGCAAAAAACAGCTCTGTTTTCTTTAAAAAAATGGGATGTGTCCACGTTGTGTTTTGTGGCGTCTCCTGTCGCGGCCGCTAGGCCTACCCACACAAGTGAGGTATCATTTTTATCGGGAGAGTTGCGGGACCGCTGGGTGGAAGGAAATTTGTGGCTCCTCTCAGATTCCAGAACTTTCTGTCACCGAAATGTGAGGAAAATGCGTTTTTTTAGCCAAAAATTGAGGTTTGCAAAGGATTCTGGGTAACAGAACCTGGTCAGAGCCCCACAAGTCACCCCATCTTGGATTCCCCTAGGTCTCTAGTTTTAAAAAATGCACATTTTTGGTAGGTTTCCCTAGGTGTCGGCTGAGCTAGAGGCCAAAATCTACAGGTAGGCACTTTGCAAAAAACAGCTCTGTTTTCTTTCAAAAAATGGGATGTGTCCACGTTGTGTTCTGGGGTGTCCTCTGTCGCGGCCGCTAGGCCTACCCACACAAGTGAGGTATCATTTTTATCGGGAGACTTGGGGGAACGCTGGGTGGAAGGAAATTCGTGGCTCCTCTCAGATTCCAGAACTTTCTGTCACCGAAATGTGAGGAAAATGCTTTTTTTTAGACAAAAATTTGAGGTTTGCAAAGGATTCGGGGTAACAGAACCTGGTCAGAGCCCCACAAGTCACCCCATCTTGGATTCCCCTATGTCTCTAGTTTTCAAAAATGCACAGGTTTGGTAGGTTTCCCTAGGTGCCGGCTGAGCTAGAGGCCAAAATCTACAGGTAGGCACTTTGCAAAAAACAGCTCTGGTTTCTATGATGTGTCCACGTTGTGTTTTGGGGCATATCCTGTTTCGGGCGCTAGGCCTACCCACACAAGTGAGGTACCATTTTTATCGGGAGACTTGGAGGAACGCTGGATGGAAGGAAATTTGTTGCTCCTCTCAGATTCCAGAACTTTCTGTCACCGAAATGTGAGGAAAATGCTTTTTTTTAGCCATAAAGTGAGGTTTGCAAAGGATTCTGGGTAAGAGAACATGGTCAGAGCCCCACAAGTCACCCCATCTTGGATTCCCCTAGGTCTCTAGTTTTCAAAAAAGCACAGGTTTGGTAGGTTTCCCTAGGTGCCGGCTGAGCTAGAGGCCAAAATCCACAGGTAGGCACTTTGCAAAAAACAGCTCTGTTTTCTTTAAAAAAATGGGATGTGTCCATGTTGTGTTTTGGGGCGTATCCTGTTGCAGCCGCTAGGCCTACCCATACAAGTGAGGTATAATTTTTATCGGGAGACTTGGGGGGTACGCTGGGTGGAAGGAAATTTGTGGCTCCTCTCAGATTCCAGAACTTTCTGTCACCGAAATGTGAGGAAAATGCGTTTATTTAGCCAAAAATTGAGGTTTGCAAAGGATTCTGGGTAACAGGACCTGGTCAGAGCCCCACAAGTCACCCCATCTTGGATTTCCCTAGGCCTCTAGTTTTCAAAAATGCACAGGTTTGGTAGGTTTCCCTAGGTGCCGGCTGAGCTAGAGGCCAAAATCTACAGGTAGGCACTTTGCAAAAAACAGCTCTGTTTTCTTTAAAAAAATGGGATGTGTCCACGTTGTGTTTTGGGGCATCTCCTGTCACGGCCGCTAGGCCTACCCACACAAGTGAGGTATCATTTTTATCGGGAGAGTTGCGGAACGCTGGGTGGAAGGAAATTTGTGGCTCCTCTCAGATTCCAGAACTTTCTGTCACCGAAATGTGAGGAAAATGCGTTTTTTTTGCCAAAAATTGAGGTTTGCAAAGGATTCTGGGTAACAGAACCTGGTCAGAGCCCCACAAGTCACTCCATCTTGGATTCCCCTAGGTCTCTAGTTTTCAAAAATGCACAGGTTTGGTAGGTTTCCCTAGGTGTCAGCTGAGCTAGAGGCCAAAATCTACAGGTAGGCACTTTGCAAAAAACAGCTCTGTTTTCTTTCAAAAAATGGGATGTGTCCACGTTGTGTTCTGGGGTGTCTCCTGTCGCGGCCGCTAGGCCTACCCACACAAGTGAGGTATCATTTTTATCGGGAGACTTGGGTGAGCGCTGGGTGGAAGGAAATTTATGGCTCCTCTCAGATTCCAGAACTTTCTGTCACCGAAATGTGAGGAAAATGCGTTTTTTTAAACAAAAATTTGAGGTTTGCAAAGGATTCTGGGTAACAGAAACTCGTCAGAGCCCCACAAGTCACCCCATCTTGGATTCCCCTAGGTCTCTAGTTTTCAAAAATACACAGGTTTGGTAGGTTTCCCTAGGTGCCGGCTGAGCTAGAGGCCAAAATCTACAGGTAGGCACTTTGCAAAAAACAGCTCTGTTTTCTGTGATGTGTCCACATTGTGTTTTGGGGCATATCCTGTTGCGGGCGCTAGGCCTACCCACACAAGTGAGGTACCATTTTTATCGGGAGACTTGGAGGAACGCTGGATGGAAGGAAATTTGTTGCTCCTCTCAGATTCCAGAACTTTCTGTCACCGAAATGTGAGGAAAATGCTTTTTTTTAGCCATAAAGTGAGGTTTGCAAGGATTCTGGGTAAGAGAACATGGTCAGAGCCCCACAAGTCACCCCATCTTGGATTCCTCTAGGTCTCTAGTTTTCAAAAAAGCACAGGTTTGGTAGGTTCCCCTAGGTGTCGGCTGAGCTAGAGGCCAAAATCTACAGGTAGGCACTTTGCAAAAAACAGCTCTGTTTTCTTTAAAAAAATGGGATGTGTCCACGTTGTGTTTTGGGGTGTCTCCTGTCGCGGCCGCTAGGCCTACCCACACAAGTGAGGTTTCCTTTTTATCAGGAGAGTTGCGGGAACGCTGGGTGGAAGGAAATTTGTGGCTCCTCTCAGATTCCAGAACTTTCTGTCACCGAAATGTGAGGAAAACGCGTTTTTTTTGCCACAAATTGAGGTTTGCAAAGGATTCTGGGTAACAGAACCTGGTCAGAGCCCCACAAGTCACCCCATCTTGGATTCCCCTAGGTCTCTAGTTTTCAAAAATGCACAGGTTTGGTAGGTTTCCCTAGGTGTCGGCTGAGCTAGAGGCCAAAATCTACAGGTAGGCACTTTGCAAAAAACAGCTCTGTTTTCTTTAAAAAAATGGGATGTGTCAACGTTGTGTTCTGGGGTGTGTCCTGTCGCGGCCGCTAGGCCTACCCACACAAGTGAGGTATCATTTTTATCGGGAGACTTGGGGGAACGCTGGGTGGAAGGAAATTTGTGGCTCCTCTCAGATTCCAGAACTTTCTGTCACCGAAATGTGAGGAAAATGCTTTTTTTAGACAAAAACTTGAGGTTTGCAAAGGATTCTGGGTAACAGAACCTGGTCAGAGCCCCACAAGTCACCCCATCTTGGATTTCCCTAGGTCTCTAGTTTTCAAAAATGCACAGGTTTGGTAGGTTTCTCTAGGTGCCGGCTGAGCTAGAGGCCAAAATCTACAGGTAGGCACTTTGCAAAAAACAGCTCTGTTTTCTTTAAAAAAATGGGATGTGTCCACGTTGTGTTTTGTGGCGTCTCCTGTCGCGGCCGCTAGTCCTACCCACACAAGTGAGGTATCATTTTTATCGGGAGAGTTGCGGGAACGCTGGGTGGAAGGAAATTTGTGGCTCCTCTCAGATTCCAGAACTTTCTGTCACCGAAATGTGAGGAAAATGCGTTTTTTTAGCCAAAAATTGAGGTTTGCAAAGGATTCTGGGTAACAGAACCTGGTCAGAGCCCCACAAGTCACCCCATCTTGGATTCCCCTAGGTCTCGAGTTTTCAAAAATGCACAGGTTTGGTAGGTTTCCCTAGGTGTCGGCTGAGCTAGAGGCCAAAATCTACAGGTAGGCACTTTGCAAAAAACAGCTCTGTTTTCTTTCAAAAAATGGGATGTGTCCACGTTGTGTTTTGGGGCATATCCTGTCGTGGGCGCTAGGCCTACCCACACAAGTGAGGTATAATTTTTATCGGGAGACTTGGGGGTACGCTGGGTGGAAGGAAATTTGTGGCTCCTCTCAGATTCCAGAACTTTCTGTCACCGAAATGTGAGGAAAATGCGTTTATTTAGCCAAAAATTGAGGTTTGCAAAGGATTCTGGGTAACAGAACCTGGTCAGAGCCCCACAAGTCACCCCATCTTGGATTTCCCTAGGTCTCTAGTTTTCAAAAATGCACAGGTTTGGTAGGTTTCCCTAGGTGCCGGCTGAGCTAGAGGCCAAAATCTACAGGTAGGCACTTTGCAAAAAACAGCTCTGTTTTCTTTAACAAAATGGGATGAGTCCATGTTGTGTTTTGGGGCGTGTCCTGTCGCGGCCGCTAGGCCTACCCACACAAGTGAGGTATCATTTTTATCGGGAGAGTTGCGGGAACGCTGGGTGGAAGGAAATTTGTGGCTCCTCTCAGATTCCAGAACTTTCTGTCACCGAAATGTGAGGAAAATGCGTTTTTTTAGCCACAAATTGAGGTTTGCAAAGGATTCTGGGTAACAGAACCTGGTCAGAGCCCCACAAGTCACCCCATCTTGGATTCCCCTAGGTCTCTAGTTTTCAAAAATGCACAGGTTTGGTAGGTTTCCCTAGGTGTCGGCTGAGCTAGAGGCCAAAATCTACAGGTAGGCACTTTGCAAAAAACAGCTCTGTTTTCTTTAAAAAAAATGGAATGTGTCCACGTTGTGTTTTGGGGCATATCCTGTCGCGGGCGCTAGGCCTACCCACACAAGTGATGTACCATTTTTATCGGGAGACTTGGAGGAACGCTGGATGGAAGGAAATTTGTTGCTCCTCTCAGATTCCAGAACTTTCTGTCACCGAAATGTGAGGAAAATGCTATTTTTTAGCCATAAAGTGAGGTTTGCAAAGGATTCTGGGTAAGAGAACATGGTTAGAGCCCCACAAGTCACCCCATCTTGGATTCCCCTAGGTCTCTAGTTTTAAAAAAAGCACAGGTTTGGTAGGTTTCCCTAGGTGCCGGCTGAGCTAGAGGCCAAAATCCACAGGTAGGCACTTTGCAAAAAACAGCTCTGTTTTCTTTCAAAAAATGGGATGTGTCCACGTTGTGTTTTGGGGTGTCTCCTGTTGCGGCCGCTAGGCCTACCCACACAAGTGAGGTATAATTTTTATCGGGAGACTTGGGGGTACGCTTTGTGGAAGGAAATTTGTGGCTCCTCTCAGATTCCAGAACTTTCTGTCACCGAAATGTGAGGAATATGCGTTTTTTTTAGCCAAAATTTGAGGTTTGCAAAGGATTCTGGGTAACAGAACCTGGTCAGAGCCCCACAAGTCACCCCATCTTGGATTTCCCTAGGTCTCTAGTTTTCAAAAATGCACAGGTTTGGTAGGTTTCCCTAGGTGCCGGCTGAGCTAGAGGCCAAAATCTACAGGTAGGCACTTTGCAAAAAACAGCTCTGTTTTCTTTAAAAAAATGGGATGTGTCCACGTTGTGTTCTGTGGCGTCTCCTGTCGCGGCCGCTAGGCCTACCCACACAAGTGAGGTATCATTTTTATCGGGAGACTTGGGGGAACGCTGGGTGGAAGGAAATTCGTGGCTCCTCTCAGATTCCAGAACTTTCTGTCACCGAAATGTGAGGAAAATGCTTTTTTTTAGACAAAAATTTGAGGTTTGCAAAGGATTCAGGGTAACAGAACCTGGTCAGAGCCCCACAAGTCACCCCATCTTGGATTCCCCTATGTCTCTAGTTTTCAAAAATGCACAGGTTTGGTAGGTTTCCCTAGGTGCCGGCTGAGCTAGAGGCCAAAATCTACAGGTAGGCACTTTGCAAAAAACAGCTCTGTTTTCTGTGATGTGTCCACGTTGTGTTTTGGGGCATATCCTGTTTCGGGCGCTAGGCCTACCCACACAAGTGAGGTACCATTTTTATCGGGAGACTTGGAGGAACGCTGGATGGAAGGAAATTTGTTGCTCCTCTCAGATTCCAGAACTTTCTGTCACCGAAATGTGAGGAAAATGCTTTTTTTTAGCCATAAAGTGAGGTTTGCAAAGGATTCTGGGTAAGAGAACATGGTCAGAGCCCCACAAGTCACCCCATCTTGGATTCCCCTAGGTCTCTAGTTTTCAAAAAAGCACAGGTTTGGTAGGTTTCCCTAGGTGCCGGCTGAGCTAGAGGCCAAAATCCACAGGTAGGCACTTTGCAAAAAACAGCTCTGTTTTCTTTCAAAAAATGGGATGTGTCCATGTTGTGTTTTGGGGCGTACCCTGTTGCAGCCGCTAGGCCTACCCACACAAGTGAGGTATCATTTTTATCGGGAGAGTTGCGGGAACGCTGGGTGGAAGGAAATTTGTGGCTCCTCTCAGATTCCAGAACTTTCTGTCACCGAAATGTGAGGAAAATGCATTTTTTTAGCCAAAAATTGAGGTTTGCAAAGGATTCTGGGTAACAGAACCTGGTCAGAGCCCCACAAGTCACCCCATCTTGGATTCCCCTAGGTCTCTAGTTTTAAAAAATGCACATTTTTGGTAGGTTTCCCTAGGTGTCGGCTGAGCTAGAGGCCAAAATCTACAGGTAGGCACTTTGCAAAAAACAGCTCTGTTTTCTTTCAAAAAATGGGATGTGTCCACGTTGTGTTCTGGGGTGTCTTGTGTCGCGGCCGCTAGGCCTACCCACACAAGTGAGGTATCATTTTTATCGGGAGACTTGGGGGAACGCTGGGTGGAAGGAAATTCGTGGCTCCTCTCAGATTCCAGAACTTTCTGTCACCGAAATGTGAGGAAAATGCTTTTTTTTAGACAAAAATTTGAGGTTTGCAAAGGATTCGGGGTAACAGAACCTGGTCAGAGCCCCACAAGTCACCCCATCTTGGATTCCCCTATGTCTCTAGTTTTCAAAAATGCACAGGTTTGGTAGGTTTCCCTAGGTGCCGGCTGAGCTAGAGGCCAAAATCTACAGGTAGGCACTTTGCAAAAAACAGCTCTGTTTTCTGTGATGTGTCCACGTTGTGTTTTGGGGCATATCCTGTTTCGGGCGCTAGGCCTACCCACACAAGTGAGGTACCATTTTTATCGGGAGACTTGGAGGAACGCTGGATGGAAGGAAATTTGTTGCTCCTCTCAGATTCCAGAACTTTCTGTCACCGAAATGTGAGGAAAATGCTTTTTTTTAGCCATAAAGTGAGGTTTGCAAAGGATTCTGGGTAAGAGAACATGGTCAGAGCCCCACAAGTCACCCCATCTTGGATTCCCCTAGGTCTCTAGTTTTCAAAAAAGCACAGGTTTGGTAGGTTTCCCTAGGTGCCGGCTGAGCTAGAGGCCAAAATCCACAGGTAGGCACTTTGCAAAAAACAGCTCTGTTTTCTTTAAAAAAATGGGATGTGTCCATGTTGTGTTTTGGGGCGTATCCTGTTGCAGCCGCTAGGCCTACCCACACAAGTGAGGTATAATTTTTATCGGGAGACTTGGGGGGTACGCTGGGTGGAAGGAAATTTGTGGCTCCTCTCAGATTCCAGAACTTTCTGTCACCGAAATGTGAGGAAAATGCGTTTATTTAGCCAAAAATTGAGGTTTGCAAAGGATTCTGGGTAACAGGACCTGGTCAGAGCCCCACAAGTCACCCCATCTTGGATTTCCCTAGGCCTCTAGTTTTCAAAAATGCACAGGTTTGGTAGGTTTCCCTAGGTGCCGGCTGAGCTAGAGGCCAAAATCTACAGGTAGGCACTTTGCAAAAAACAGCTCTGTTTTCTTTAAAAAAATGTGATGTGTCCACGTTGTGTTTTGGGGCATCTCCTGTCACGGCCGCTAGGCCTACCTACACAAGTGAGGTATCATTTTTATCGGGAGAGTTGCGGAACGCTGGGTGGAAGGAAATTTGTGGCTCCTCTCAGATTCCAGAACTTTCTGTCACCGAAATGTGAGGAAAATCCGTTTTTTTTGCCAAAAATTGAGGTTTGCAAAGGATTCTGGGTAACAGAACCTGGTCAGAGCCCCACAAGTCACTCCATCTTGGATTCCCCTAGGTCTCTAGTTTTCAAAAATGCACAGGTTTGGTAGGTTTCCCTAGGTGTCAGCTGAGCTAGAGGCCAAAATCTACAGGTAGGCACTTTGCAAAAAACAGCTCTGTTTTCTTTCAAAAAATGGGATGTGTCCACGTTGTGTTCTGGGGTGTCTCCTGTCGCGGCCGCTAGGCCTACCCACACAAGTGAGGTATCATTTTTATCGGGAGACTTGGGTGAGCGCTGGGTGGAAGGAAATTTATGGCTCCTCTCAGATTCCAGAACTTTCTGTCAACGAAATGTGAGGAAAATGCGTTTTTTTAAACAAAAATTTGAGGTTTGCAAAGGATTCTGGGTAACAGAAACTCGTCAGAGCCCCACAAGTCACCCCATCTTGGATTCCCCTAGGTCTCTAGTTTTCAAAAATACACAGGTTTGGTAGGTTTCCCTAGGTGCCGGCTGAGCTAGAGGCCAAAATCTACAGGTAGGCACTTTGCAAAAAACAGCTCTGTTTTCTGTGATGTGTCCACATTGTGTTTTGGGGCATATCCTGTTGCGGGCGCTAGGCCTACCCACACAAGTGAGGTACCATTTTTATCGGGAGACTTGGAGGAACGCTGGATGGAAGGAAATTTGTTGCTCCTCTCAGATTCCAGAACTTTCTGTCACCGAAATGTGAGGAAAATGCTTTTTTTTAGCCATAAAGGGAGGTTTGCAAGGATTCTGGGTAAGAGAACATGGTCAGAGCCCCACAAGTCACCCCATCTTGGATTCCTCTAGGTCTCTAGTTTTCAAAAAAGCACAGGTTTGGTAGGTTCCCCTAGGTGTCGGCTGAGCTAGAGGCCAAAATCTACAGGTAGGCACTTTGCAAAAAACAGCTCTGTTTTCTTTCAAAAAATGGGATGTGTCCACGTTGTGTTTTGGGGTGCCTCCTGTCGCGGCCGCTAGGCCTACCCACACAAGTGAGGTTTCATTTTTATCAGGAGAGTTGCGGGAACGCTGGGTGGAAGGAAATTTGTGGCTCCTCTCAGATTCCAGAACTTTCTGTCACCGAAATGTGAGGAAAATTCGTTTTTTTTGCCACAAATTGAGGTTTGCAAAGGATTCTGGTTAACAGAACCTGGTCAGAGCCCCACAAGTCACCCCATCTTGGATTCCCCTAGGTCTCTAGTTTTCAAAAATGCACAGGTTTGGTAGGTTTCCCTAGGTGTCGGCTGAGCTAGAGGCCAAAATCTACAGGTAGGCACTTTGCAAAAAACAGCTCTGTTTTCTTTAAAAAAATGGGATGTGTCAACGTTGTGTTCTGGGGTGTGTCCTGTCGCGGCCGCTAGGCCTACCCACACAAGTGAGGTATCATTTTTATCGGGAGACTTGGGGGACGCTGGGTGGAAGGAAATTTGTGGCTCCTCTCAGATTCCAGAACTTTCTGTCACCGAAATGTGAGGAAAATGCTTTTTTTAGACAAAAACTTGAGGTTTGCAAAGGATTCTGGGTAACAGAACCTGGTCAGAGCCCCACAAGTCACCCCATCTTGGATTCCCCTAGGTCTCTAGTTTTCAAAAATGCACAGGTTTGGTAGGTTTCCCTAGGTGCCGGCTGAGCTAGAGGCCAAAATCTACAGGTAGGCACTTTGCAAAAAACAGCTCTGCTTTCTTTAAAAAAATGGGATGTGTCCACGTTGTGTCTTGGGGTGTCTCCTGTCGCGGCCGCTAGGCCTACCCACACAAGTGAGGTATCATTTTTATCGGGAGACTTGGGGGTACGCTGGGTGGAAGGAAATTTGTGGCTCCTCTCAGATTCCAGAACTTTCTGTCACCGAAATGTGAGGAAAATGTGTTTATTTAGACAAAAATTGAGGTTTGCAAAGGATTCTTGGTAACAGAACCTGGTCAGAGCCCCACAAGTCACCCCATCTTGGATTCCCCTAGGTCTCTAGTTTTCAAAAATGCACAGGTTAGGTGGGTTTCCCTAGGTGTCGGCTGAGCTAGAGGCCAAAATCTACAGGTAGGCACTTTGCAAAAAACAGCTCTGTTTTCTTTCAAAAAATGGGATGTGTCCACGTTGTGTTCTGGGGTGTCTTCTGTCGCGGCCGCTAGGCCTACCCACACAAGTGAGGTATCATTTTTATCGGGAGACTTGGGGGAACGCTGGGTGGAAGGAAATTTGTGGCTCCTCTCAGATTCCAGAACTTTCTGTCACCGAAATGTGAGGAAAATGCTTTTTTTTAGATTAAAATTTGAGGTTTGCAAAGGATTCTGGGTGACAGAAACTCGTCAGAGCCCCACAAGTCACCCCATCTTGGATTCCCCTAGGTCTCTAGTTTTAAAAAATGCACAGGTTTGGTAGGTTTCCCTAGGTGCCGGCTGAGCTAGAGGCCAAAATCTAAAGGTAGGCACTTTGCAAAAAACAGCTCTGTTTTCTGTGATGTGTCCACGTTGTGTTTTGGGGCATATCCTGTCGCGGGCGCTAGGCCTACCCACACAAGTGAGGTACCATTTTTATCGGGAGACTTGGAGGAACGCTGGATGGAAGGAAATTTGTTGCTCCTCTCAGATTCCAGAACTTTCTGTCACCGAAATGTGAGGAAAATGCTATTTTTTTGCCATAAAGTGAGGTTTGCAAAGGATTCTGGGTAAGAGAACATGGTCAGAGCCCCACAAGTCACCCCATCTTGGATTCCCCTAGGTCTCTAGTTTTCAAAAAAGCACAGGTTTGGTAGGTTTCCCTAGGTGCCGGCTGAGCTAGAGGCCAAAATCCACAGGTAGGCACTTTGCAAAAAACAGCTCTGTTTTCTTTAAAAAAATGGGATGTGTCCACGTTGTGTTTTGGGGCGTGTCCTGTTGCGGCCGCCAGGCCTACCCACACAAGTGAGGTATAATTTTTATCGGGAGACTTGGGGGTACGCTGGGTGGAAGGAAATGTGTGGCTCCTCTCAGATTCCAGAACCTTCTGTCACCGAAATGTGAGGAAAATGCGTTTATTTAGCCAAAAATTGAGGTTTGCAAAGGATTCTGGGTAACAGAACCTGGTCAGAGCCCCACAAGTCACCCCATCTTGGATTTCCCTAGGTCTCTAGTTTTCAAAAATGCACAGGTTTGGTAGGTTTCCCTAGGTGCCGGATGAGCTAGAGGCCAAAATCTACAGGTAGGCACTTTGCAAAAAACAGCTCTGTTTTCTTTAAAAAAATGGGATGTGTCCACGTTGTGTTCTGGGGTGTCTCCTGTCGCGTCCGCTAGGCCTACCCACACAAGTGAGGTATCATTTTTATCGGGAGACTTGGGTGAGCGCTGGGTGGAAGGAAATTTATGGCTCCTCTCAGATTCCAGAACTTTCTGTCACCGAAATGTGAGGAAAATGCGTTTTTTTAGACAAAAATTTGAGGTTTGCAAAGGATTCTGGGTAACAGAAACTCGTCAGAGCCCCACAAGTCACCCCATCTTGGATTCCCCTAGGTCTCTAGTTTTCAAAAATACACAGGTTTGGTAGGTTTCCCTTGGTGCCGGCTGAGCTAGAGGCCAAAATCTACAGGTAGGCACTTTGCTAAAAACAGCTCTGTTTTCTGTGATGTGTCCACATTGTGTTTTGGGTCATATCCTGTTGCGGGCGCTAGGCCTACCCACACAAGTGAGGTTCCATTTTTATCGGGAGACTTGGAGGAACGCTGGATGGAAGGAAATTTGTTGCTCCTCTCAGATTCCAGAACTTTCTGTCACCGAAATGTGAGGAAAATGCTTTTTTTTTAGCCATAAAGTGAGGTTTGCAAAGGATTCTGGGTAAGAGAACATGGTCAGAGCCCCACAAGTCAACCCATCTTGGATTCCTCTAGGTCTCTAGTTTTCAAAAAAGCACAGGTTTGGTAGGTTCCCCTAGGTGTCGGCTGAGCTAGAGGCCAAAATCTACAGGTAGGCACTTTGCAAAAAAACAGCTCTGTTTTCTTTCAAAAAATGGGATGTGTCCACGTTGTGTTTTGGGGTGTGTCCTGTCGCGGCCGCTAGGCCTACCCACACAAGTGAGGTATCATTTTTATCGGGAGACTTGGGGGTACGCTGGGTGGAAGGAAATTTGTGGCTCCTCTCAGATTCCAGAACTCTCTGTCACCGAAATGTGAGGAAAATGCATTTTTTTATCCAAAATTTGAGGTTTGCAAAGGATTCTGGGTAACAGAACCTGGTCAGAGCCCCACAAGTCACCCCATCTTGGATTTCCCTAGGTCTCTAGTTTTAAAAAATGCACAGGTTTGGTAGGTTTCCCTAGGTGCCGGCTGAGCTAGAGGCCAAAATCTACAGGTAGGCACTTTGCAAAAAACAGCTCTGTTTTCTTTAAAAAAATGGGATGTGTCCATGTTGTGTTTTGGGGCGTGTCCTGTCGCGGCCGCTAGGCCTACCCACACAAGTGAGGTATCCTTTTTATCGGGAGAGTTGCGGGAACGCTGGGTGGAAGGAAATTTGTGGCTCCTCTCAGATTCCAGAACTTTCTGTCACCGAAATGTGAGGAAAATGCGTTTTGTTAGCCAAAAATTGAGGTTTGCAAAGGATTCTGGGTAACAGAACCTGGTCAGAGCCCCACAAGTCACCCCATCTTGGATTCCCCTAGGTCTCTAGTTTTCAAAAATGCACAGGTTTGGTAGGTTTCCCTAGGTGTCGGCTGAGCTAGAGGCCAAAATCTACAGGTAGGCACTTTGCAAAAAACAGCTCTGTTTTCTTTAAAAAAATGGGATGTGTCCACGTTGTGTTCTGGGGTGTCTTGTGTCGCGGCCGCTAGGCCTACCCACACAAGTGAGGTATCATTTTTATCGGGAGACTTGGGGGAACGCTGGGTGGAAGGAAATTTGTGGCTCCTCTCAGATTCCAGAACTTTCTGTCACCGAAATGTGAGGAAAATGCTTTTTTTTAGACAAAAATTTGAGGTTTGCAAAGGATTCTGGGTAACAGAACCTGGTCAGAGCCCCACAAGTCACCCCATCTTGGATTCCCCTAGGTCTCCAGTTTTCAAAAATGCACAGGTTTGGTAGGTTTCCCTAGGTGCCGGCTGAGCTAGAGGCCAAAATCTACAGGTAGGCACTTTGCAAAAAACAGCTCTGTTTTCTGTGATGTGTCCACGTTGTGTTTTGGGGCATATCCTGTCGCGGGCGCTAGGCCTACCCACACAAGTGAGGTACCATTTTTATCGGGAGACTGGGAGGAACGCTGGATGGAAGAAAATTTGTTGCTCCTCTCAGATTCCAGAACTTTCTGTCACCGAAATGTGAGGAAAATGCTTTTTTTTAGCCATAAAGTGAGGTTTGCTAAGGATTCTGGGTAAGAGAACATGGTCAGAGCCCCACAAGTCACCCCATCTTGGATTCCCCTAGGTCTCTAGTTTTAAAAAAAACACAGGTTTGGTAGGTTTCCCTAGGTGCCGGCTGAGCTAGAGGCCAAAATCCACAGGTAGGCACTTTGCAAAAAACAGCTCTCTTTTCTTTAAAAAAATGGGATGTGTCCACGTTGTGTTTTGGGGCGTGTCCTGTCGCGGCCGCTAGGCCTACCCACACAAGTGAGGTATCATTTTTATCGGGAGAGTTGTGGGAACGCTGGGTGGAAGGAAATTTGTGGCTCCTCTCAGATTCCAGAACTTTCTGTCACCGAAATGTGAGGAAAATGCGTTTTTTTAGCCAAAAATTGAGGTTTGCAAAGGATTCTGGGTAACAGAACCTGGTCAGAGCCCCACAAGTCACCCCATCTTTGATTCCCCTAGGTCTCCAGTTTTAAAAAATGCACAGGTTTGGTAGGTTTCCCTAGGTGCCGGCTGAGCTAGAGGCCAAAATCTACAGGTAGGCACTTTGCAAAAAACAGCTCTGTTTTCTGTGATGTGTCCACGTTGTGTTTTGGGGCATATCCTGTCGCGGGCGCTAGGCCTACCCACACAAGTGAGGTACCATTTTTATCGGGAGACTGGGAGGAACGCTGGATGGAAGGAAATTTGTTGCTCCTCTCAGATTCCAGAACTTTCTGTCACCGAAATGTGAGGAAAATGCGTTTATTTAGCCAAAAATTGAGGTTTGCAAAGGATTCTGGGTAACAGAAGCTGGTCAGAGCCCCACAAGTCACCCCATCTTGGATTCCCCTAGGTCTCTAGTTTTCAAAAATGCACAGGTTTGGTAGGTTTCCCTAGGTGTCGGCTGAGCTAGAGGCCAAAATCTACAGGTAGGCACTTTGGAAAAAACAGCTCTGTTTTCTTTAAAAAAATGGGATGTGTCCACGTTGTGTTTTGGGGCGTGTCGTGTCGCGGCCGCTAGGCCTACCCACACAAGTGAGGTATCATTTTTATCGGGAGAGTTGCGGGAACGCTGGGTGGAAGGAAATTTGTGGCTCCTCTCAGATTCCAGAACTTTCTGTCACCGAAATGTGAGGAAAATGCGTTTTTTTAGCCAAAAATTGAGGTTTGCAAAGGATTCTGGGTAATAGAACCTGGTCAGAGCCCCACAAGTCACCCCATCTTGGATTCCCCTAGGTCTCTAGTTTTCAAAAATGCACAGGTTTGGTAGGTTTCCCTAGGTGTCGGCTGAGCTAGAGGCCAAAATCTACAGGTAGGCACTTTGCAAAAAACAGCTCTGTTTTCTTTAAAAAAATGGGATGTGTCCACGTTGTGTTCTGGTGTGGCTTGTGTCGCGGCCGCTAGGCCTACCCACACAAGTGAGGTATCATTTTTATCGGGAGACTTGGGGGAACGCTGGGTGGAAGGAAATTTGTGGCTCCTCTCAGATTCCAGAACTTTCTGTCACCAAAATGTGAGGAAAATGCTTTTTTTTAGACAAAAATTTGAGGTTTGCAAAGGATTCTGTGTAACAGAACCTGGTCAGAGACCCACAAGTCACCCCATCTTGGATTCCCCTAGGTCTCCAGTTTTCAAAAATGCACAGGTTTGGTAGGTTTCCCTAGGTGCCGGCTGAGCTAGAGGCCAAAATCTACAGGTAGGCACTTTGCAAAAAACAGCTCTGTTTTCTGTGATGTGTCCACGTTGTGTTTTGGGGCATATCCTGTCGCGGGCGCTAGGCCTACCCACACAAGTGAGGTACCATTTTTATCGGGAGACTGGGAGGAACGCTGGATGGAAGGAAATTTGTTGCTCCTCTCAGATTCCAGAACTTTCTGTCACCGAAATGTGAGGAAAATGCTTTTTTTTAGCCATAAAGTGAGGTTTGCTAAGGATTCTGGGAAAGAGAACATGGTCAGAGCCCCACAAGTCACCCCATCTTGGATTCCCCTAGGTCTCTAGTTTTCAAAAAAGCACAGGTTTGGTAGGTTTCCCTAGGTGCCGGCTGCGCTAGAGGCCAAAATCCACAGGTAGGCACTTTGCAAAAAACAGATCTGTTTTCTTTCAAAAAATGGGATGTGTCCACGTTGTGTTTTGGGGCGTATCGTGTCGCGGCCGCTAGGCCTACCCACACAAGTGAGGTATCATTTTTATCGGGAGAGTTGTGGGAACGCTGGGTGGAAGGAAATTTGTGGCTCCTCTCAGATTCCAGAACTTTCTGTCACCGAAATGTGAGGAAAATGCGTTTTTTTAGCCAAAAATTGAGGTTTGCAAAGGATTCTGGGTAACAGAAGCTGGTCAGAGCCCCACAAGTCACCCCATCTTGGATTCCCCTAGGTCTCTAGTTTTCAAAAATGCACAGGTTTGGTAGGTTTCCCTAGGTGTCGGCTGAGCTAGAGGCCAAAATCTACAGGTAGGCACTTTGCAAAAAACAGCTCTGTTTTCTTTCAAAAAATGGGATGTGTCCACGTTGTGTTCTGGGGTGTCTCCTGTCGCGGCCGCTAGGACTACCCACACAAGTGAGGTATCATTTTTATCGGGAGACTTGGGGGAACGCTGGGTGGAAGGAAATTTGTGGCTCCTCTCAGATTCCAGAACTTTCTGTCACCGAAATGTGAGGAAAATGCTTTTTTTTAGACAAAAATTTGAGGTTTGCAAAGGATTCGGGGTAACAGAACCTGGTCAGAGCCCCACAAGTCACCCCATCATGGATTCCCATATGTCTCTAGTTTTCAAAAATGCACAGGTTTGGTAGGTTTCCCTAGGTGCCGGCTGAGCTAGAGGCCAAAATCTAAAGGTAGGCACTTTGCAAAAAACAGCTCTGTTTTCTGTGATGTGTCCACGTTGTGTTTTGGGGCATATCCTGTTGCGGGCGCTAGGCCTACCCACACAAGTGAGGTACCATTTTTATCGGGAGACTTGGAGGAACGCTGGATGGAAGGAAATTTGTTGCTCTTCTCAGATTCCAGAACTTTCTGTCACCGAAATGTGAGGAAAATGCGTTTTTTTAGCCAAAAATTGAGGTTTGCAAAGGATTCTGGGTAACAGAACCTGGTCAGAGCCCCACAAGTCACCCCATCTTGGATTCCCCTAGGTCTCTAGTTTTCAAAAATGCACAGGTTTGGTAGGTTTCTCTAGGTGTCGGCTGAGCTAGAGGCCAAAATCTACAGGTAGGCACTTTGCAAAAAACAGCTCTGTTTTCTTTCAAAAAATGGGATGTGTCCACGTTGTGTTCTGGGGTGTCTCGTGTCGCGGCCGCTAGGCCTACCCACACAAGTGAGGTATAATTTTTATCGGGAGACTTGGTGGAACGCTGGGTGGAAGGAAATTTGTGGCTCCTCTCAGATTCCAGAACTTTCTGTCACCGAAATGTGAGGAAAATGCTTTTTTTTAGACAAAAATTTGAGGTTTGCAAAGGATTCTGGGTAACAGAACCTGGTCAGAGCCCCACAAGTCACCCCATCTTGGATTCCCCTAGGTCTCCAGTTTTCAAAAATGCACAGGTTTGGTAGGTTTCCCTAGGTGCCGGCTGAGCTAGAGGCCAAAATCTACAGGTAGGCACTTTGCAAAAAACAGCTCTGTTTTCTGTGATGTGTCCACGTTGTGTTTTGGGGCATATCCTGTCGCGGGCGCTAGGCCTACCCACACAAGTGAGGTACCATTTTTATCGGGAGACTGGGAGGAACGCTGGATGGAAGGAAATTTGTTGCTCCTCTCAGATTCCAGAACTTTCTGTCACCGAAATGTGAGGAAAATGCTTTTTTTTAGCCATAAAGTGAGGTTTGCTAAGGATTCTGGGAAAGAGAACATGGTCAGAGCCCCACAAGTCACCCCATCTTGGATTCCCCTAGGTCTCTAGTTTTCAAAAAAGCACAGGTTTGGTAGGTTTCCCTAGGTGCCGGCTGCGCTAGAGGCCAAAATCCACAGGTAGGCACTTTGCAAAAAACAGATCTGTTTTCTTTCAAAAAATGGGATGTGTCCACGTTGTGTTTTGGGGCGTATCGTGTCGCGGCCGCTAGGCCTACCCACACAAGTGAGGTATCATTTTTATCGGGAGAGTTGTGGGAACGCTGGGTGGAAGGAAATTTGTGGCTCCTCTCAGATTCCAGAACTTTCTGTCACCGAAATGTGAGGAAAATGCGTTTTTTTAGCCAAAAATTGAGGTTTGCAAAGGATTCTGGGTAACAGAAGCTGGTCAGAGCCCCACAAGTCACCCCATCTTGGATTCCCCTAGGTCTCTAGTTTTCAAAAATGCACAGGTTTGGTAGGTTTCCCTAGGTGTCGGCTGAGCTAGAGGCCAAAATCTACAGGTAGGCACTTTGCAAAAAACAGCTCTGTTTTCTTTCAAAAAATGGGATGTGTCCACGTTGTGTTCTGGGGTGTCTCCTGTCGCGGCCGCTAGGACTACCCACACAAGTGAGGTATCATTTTTATCGGGAGACTTGGGGGAACGCTGGGTGGAAGGAAATTTGTGGCTCCTCTCAGATTCCAGAACTTTCTGTCACCGAAATGTGAGGAAAATGCTTTTTTTTAGACAAAAATTTGAGGTTTGCAAAGGATTCGGGGTAACAGAACCTGGTCAGAGCCCCACAAGTCACCCCATCATGGATTCCCATATGTCTCTAGTTTTCAAAAATGCACAGGTTTGGTAGGTTTCCCTAGGTGCCGGCTGAGCTAGAGGCCAAAATCTAAAGGTAGGCACTTTGCAAAAAACAGCTCTGTTTTCTGTGATGTGTCCACGTTGTGTTTTGGGGCATATCCTGTTGCGGGCGCTAGGCCTACCCACACAAGTGAGGTACCATTTTTATCGGGAGACTTGGAGGAACGCTGGATGGAAGGAAATTTGTTGCTCTTCTCAGATTCCAGAACTTTCTGTCACCGAAATGTGAGGAAAATGCGTTTTTTTAGCCAAAAATTGAGGTTTGCAAAGGATTCTGGGTAACAGAACCTGGTCAGAGCCCCACAAGTCACCCCATCTTGGATTCCCCTAGGTCTCTAGTTTTCAAAAATGCACAGGTTTGGTAGGTTTCTCTAGGTGTCGGCTGAGCTAGAGGCCAAAATCTACAGGTAGGCACTTTGCAAAAAACAGCTCTGTTTTCTTTAAAAAAATGGGATGTGTCCACGTTGTGTTCTGGGGTGTCTCGTGTCGCGGCCGCTAGGCCTACCCACACAAGTGAGGTATAATTTTTATCGGGAGACTTGGGGGAACGCTGGGTGGAAGGAAATTTGTGGCTCCTCTCAGATTCCAGAACTTTCTGTCACCGAAATGTGAGGAAAATGCTTTTTTTTAGACAAAAATTTGAGGTTTGCAAAGGATTCTGGGTAACAGAACCTGGTCAGAGCCCCACAAGTCACCCCATCTTGGATTCCCCTAGGTCTCCAGTTTTCAAAAATGCACAGGTTTGGTAGGTTTCCCTAGGTGCCGGCTGAGCTAGAGGCCAAAATCTACAGGTAGGCACTTTGCAAAAAACAGCTCTGTTTTCTGTGATGTGTCCACGTTGTGTTTTGGGGCATATCCTGTCGCGGGCGCTAGGCCTACCCACACAAGTGAGGTACCATTTTTATCAGGAGACTGGGAGGAACGCTGGATGGAAGGAAATTTGTTGCTCCTCTCAGATTCCAGAACTTTCTGTCACCGAAATGTGAGGAAAATGCTTTTTTTTAGCCATAAAGTGAGGTTTGCTAAGGATTCTGGGTAAGAGAACCTGGTCAGAGCCCCACAAGTCACCCCATCTTGGATTCCCCTAGGTCTCTAGTTTTCAAAAAAGCACAGGTTTGGTAGGTTTCCCTAGGTGCCGGCTGAGCTAGAGGCCAAAATCCACAGGTAGGCACTTTGCAAAAAACAGCTCTCTTTTCTTTCAAAAAATGGGATGTGTCCACGTTGTGTTTTGGGGCGTGCCCTGTCGCGGCCGCTAGGCCTACCCACACAAGTGAGGTATCATTTTTATCGGGAGAGTTGTGGGAACGCTGGGTGGAAGGAAATTTGTGGCTCCTCTCAGATTCCAGAACTTTCTGTCACCGAAATGTGAGGAAAATGCGTTTTTTTTGCCAAAAATTGAGGTTTGCAAAGGATTCTGGGTAACAGAACCTGGTCAGAGCCCCACAAGTCACTCCATCTTGGATTCCCCTAGGTCTCTAGTTTTCAAAAATGCACAGGTTTGGTAGGTTTCCCTAGGTGTCAGCTGAGCTAGAGGCCAAAATCAACAGGTAGGCACTTTGCAAAAAACAGCTCTGTTTTCTTTCAAAAAATGGGATGTGTCCACGTTGTGTTCTGGGGTGTCTCCTGTCGCGGCCGCTAGGCCCACCCACACAAGTGAGGTATCATTTTTATCGGGAGACTTGGGTGAGCGCTGGGTGGAAGGAAATTTATGGCTCCTCTCAGATTCCAGAACTTTCTGTCACCGAAATGTGAGGAAAATGCGTTTTTTTAGACAAAAATTTGAGGTTTGCAAAGGATTCTGGGTAACAGAAACTCGTCAGAGCCCCACAAGTCACCCCATCTTGGATTCCCCTAGGTCTCTAGTTTTCAAAAATGCACAGGTTTGGTAGGTTTCCCTAGGTGCCGGCTGAGCTAGAGGCCAAAATCTACAGGTAGGCACTTTGCAAAAAACAGCTCTGTTTTCTGTGATGTGTCCACATTGTGTTTTGGGGCATATCCTGTTGCGGGCGCTAGGCCTACCCACACAAGTGAGGTACCATTTTTATCGGGAGACTTGGAGGAACGCTGGATGGAAGGAAATTTGTTGCTCCTCTCAGATTCCAGAACTTTCTGTCACCGAAATGTGAGGAAAATGCTTTTTTTTAGCCATAAAGTGAGGTTTGCAAAGGATTCGGGGTAACAGAACCTGGTCAGAGCCCCACAAGTCACCCCATCTTGGATTCCCCTATGTCTCTAGTTTTCAAAAATGCACAGGTTTGGTAGGTTTCCCTAGGTGCCGGCTGAGCTAGAGGCCAAAATCTAAAGGTAGGCACTTTGCAAAAAACAGCTCTGTTTTCTGTGATGTGTCCACGTTGTGTTTTGGGGCATATCCTGTCGCGGGCGCTAGGCCTACCCACACAAGTGAGGTACCATTTTTATCGGGAGACTTGGAGGAACGCTGGATGGAAGGAAATTTGTTGCTCCTCTCAGATTCCAGAACTTTCTGTCACCGAAATGTGAGGAAAATGCTTTTTTTTAGCCATAAAGCGAGGTTTGCAAGGATTCTGGGTAAGAGAACATGGTCAGAGCCCCACAAGTCACCCCATCTTGGATTCCTCTAGGTCTCTAGTTTTCAAAAAAGCACAGGTTTGGTAGGTTCCCCTAGGTGTCGGCTGAGCTAGAGGCCAAAATCTACAGGTAGGCACTTTGCAAAAAACAGCTCTGTTTTCTTTAAAAAAATGGGATGTGTCAACGTTGTGTTCTGGGGTGTCTCTTGTCGCGGCCGCTAGGCCTACCCACACAAGTGAGGTATCATTTTTATCGGGAGACTTGGGGGAACGCTGGGTGGAAGGAAATTTGTGGCTCCTCTCAGATTCCAGAACTTTCTGTCACCGAAATGTGAGGAAAATGCTTTTTTTTAGACAAAAACTTGAGGTTTGCAAAGGATTCTGGGTAACAGAACCTGGTCAGAGCCCCACAAGTCACCCCATGTTGGATTTACCTAGGTCTCTAGTTTTCAAAAATGCACAGGTTTGGTAGGTTTCCCTAGGTGCCGGCTGAGCTAGAGGCCAAAATCTACAGGTAGGCACTTTGCAAAAAACAGCTCTGTTTTCTTTCAAAAAATGGGATGTGTCCACGTTGTGTTCTGGGGTGTTTTCTGTCGCGGCCGCTAGGCCTACCCACACAAGTGAGGTATCATTTTTATCGGGAGACTTGGGGGAGCGCTGGGTGGAAGGAAATTTGTGGCTCCTCTCAGATTCCAGAACTTTCTGTCACCGAAATGTGAGGAAAATGCTTTTTTTTAGATAAAAATTTGAGGTTTGCAAAGGATTCTGGGTGACAGAAACTCGTCAGAGCCCCACAAGTCACACCATCTTGGATTCCCCTAGGTCTCTAGTTTTCAAAAATGCACAGGTTTGGTAGGTTTCCCTAGGTGCCGGCTGAGCTAGAGGCCAAAATCTACAGGTAGGCACTTTGGAAAAAACAGCTCTGTTTTCTGTGATGTGTCCACATTGTGTTTTGGGGCATATCCTGTTGCAGGCGCTAGGCCTACCCACACAAGTGAGGTACCATTTTTATCGGGAGACTTGGAGGAACGCTGGATGGAAGGAAATTTGTTGCTCCTCTCAGATTCCAGAACTTTCTGTCACCGAAATGTGAGGAAAATGCTTTTTTTTAGACAAACATTTGAGGTTTGCAAAGGATTCTGGGTAACAGAACCTGGTCAGAGCCCCACAAGTCACCCCATCTTGGATTCCCCTAGGTCTCTAGTTTTCAAAAATGCACAGGTTTGGTAGGTTTCCCTAGGTGCCGGCTGAGCTAGAGGCCAAAATCTAAAGGTAGGCACTTTGCAAAAAACAGCTCTGTTTTCTGTGATGTGTCCACGTTGTGTTTTGGGGCATATCCTGTCGCGGGCGCTAGGCCTACCCACACAAGTGAGGTACCATTTTTATCGGGAGACTTGGAGGAACGCTGGATGGAAGGAAATTTGTTGCTCCTCTCAGATTCCAGAACTTTCTGTCACCGAAATGTGAGGAAAATGCTTTTTTTTAGCCATAAAGTGAGGTTTGCAAAGGATTCTGGGTAAGAGAACATGGTCAGAGCCCCACAAGTCACCCCATCTTGGATTTCCCTAGGTCTCTAGTTTTCAAAAATGCACAGGTTTGGTAGGTTTCCCTAGGTGCCAGATGAGCTAGAGGCCAAAATCTACAGGTAGGCACTTTGCAAAAAACAGCTCTGTTTTCTTTCAAAAAATGGGATGTGTCCACGTTGTGTTCTGGGGTGTCTCCTGTCGCGTCCGCTAGGCCTACCCACACAAGTGAGGTATCATTTTTATCGGGAGACTTGGGTGAGCGCTGGGTGGAAGGAAATTTATGGCTCCTCTCAGATTCCAGAACTTTCTGTCACCGAAATGTGAGGAAAATGCGTTTTTTTAGACAAAAATTTGAGGTTTGCAAAGGATTCTGGGTAACAGAAACTCGTCAGAGCCCCACAAGTCACCCCATCTTGGATTCCCCTAGGTCTCTAGTTTTCAAAAATACACAGGTTTGGTAGGTTTCCCTTGGTGCCGGCTGAGCTAGAGGCCAAAATCTACAGGTAGGCACTTTGCAAAAAACAGCTCTGTTTTCTGTGATGTGTCCACATTGTGTTTTGGGTCATATCCTGTTGCGGGCGCTAGGCCTACCCACACAAGTGAGGTTCCATTTTTATCGGGAGACTTGGAGGAACGCTGGATGGAAGGAAATTTGTTGCTCCTCTCAGATTCCAGAACTTTCTGTCACCGAAATGTGAGGAAAATGCTTTTTTTTAGCCATAAAGTGAGGTTTGCAAAGGATTCTGGGTAAGAGAACATGGTCAGAGCCCCACAAGTCACCCCATCTTGGATTCCTCTAGGTCTCAAGTTTTCAAAAAAGCACAGGTTTGGTAGGTTCCCCTAGGTGTCGGCTGAGCTAGAGGCCAAAATCTACAGGTAGGCACTTTGCAAAAAACAGCTCTGTTTTCTTTCAAAAAATGGGATGTGTCCACGTTGTGTTTTGGGGTGTCTCCTGTCGCGGCCGCTAGGCCTACCCACACAAGTGAGGTATCATTTTTATCGGGAGACTTGGGGGTACGCTGGGTGGAAGGAAATTTGTGGCTCCTCTCAGATTCCAGAACTCTCTGTCACCAAAATGTGAGGAAAATGCGTTTTTTTAGCCAAAATTTGAGGTTTGCAAAGGATTCTGGGTAACAGAACCTGGTCAGAGCCCCACAAGTCACCCCATCTTGGATTTCCCTAGGTCTCTAGTTTTCAAAAATGCACAGGTTTGGTAGGTTTCTCTAGGTGCCGGCCGAGCTAGAGGCCAAAATCTACAGGTAGGCACTTTGCAAAAAACAGCTCTGTTTTCTTTTAAAAAATGGGATGTGTCCACGTTGTGTTTTGTGGCGTCTCCTGTCGCGGCCGCTAGTCCTACCCACACAAGTGAGGTATCATTTTTATCGGGAGAGTTGCGGGAACGCTGGGTGGAAGGAAATTTGTGGCTCCTCTCAGATTCCAGAACTTTCTGTCACCGAAATGTGAGGAAAATGCGTTTTTTTAGCCAAAAATTGAGGTTTGCAAAGGATTCTGGGTAACAGAACCTGGTCAGAGCCCCACAAGTCACCCCATCTTGGATTCCCCTAGGTCTCGAGTTTTCAAAAATGCACAGGTTTGGTAGGTTTCCCTAGGTGTCGGCTGAGCTAGAGGCCAAAATCTACAGGTAGGCACTTTGCAAAAAACAGCTCTGTTTTCTTTCAAAAAATGGGATGTGTCCACGTTGTGTTTTGGGGCATATCCTGTCGTGGGCGCTAGGCCTACCCACACAAGTGAGGTATAATTTTTATCGGGAGACTTGGGGGTACGCTGGGTGGAAGGAAATTTGTGGCTCCTCTCAGATTCCAGAACTTTCTGTCACCGAAATGTGAGGAAAATGCGTTTATTTAGCCAAAAATTGAGGTTTGCAAAGGATTCTGGGTAACAGAACCTGGTCAGAGCCCCACAAGTCACCCCATCTTGGATTTCCCTAGGTCTCTAGTTTTCAAAAATGCACAGGTTTGGTAGGTTTCCCTAGGTGCCGGCTGAGCTAGAGGCCAAAATCTACAGGTAGGCACTTTGCAAAAAACAGCTCTGTTTTCTTTAAAAAAATGGGATGAGTCCATGTTGTGTTTTGGGGCGTGTCCTGTCGCGGCCGCTAGGCCTACCCACACAAGTGAGGTATCATTTTTATCGGGAGAGTTGCGGGAACGCTGGGTGGAAGGAAATTTGTGGCTCCTCTCAGATTCCAGAACTTTCTGTCACCGAAATGTGATGAAAATGCGTTTTTTTAGCCAAAAATTGAGGTTTGCAAAGGATTCTGGGTAACAGAACCTGGTCAGAGCCCCACAAGTCACCCCATCTTGGATTCCCCTAGGTCTCTAGTTTTCAAAAATGCACAGGTTTGGTAGGTTTCCCTAGGTGTCGGCTGAGCTAGAGGCCAAAATCTACAGGTAGGCACTTTGCAAAAAACAGCTCTGTTTTCTTTAAAAAAATTGAATGTGTCCACGTTGTGTTCTGGGGTGTTTCTTGTCGCGGCCGCTAGGCCTACTCACACAAGTGAGGTATCATTTTTATCGGGAGACTTGGGGGAACGCTGGGTGGAAGGAAATTTGTGGCTCCTCTCAGATTCCAGAACTTTCTGTCACCGAAATGTGAGGAAAATGCTTTTTTTTAGACAAAAATTTGAGGTTTGCAAAGGATTCTGGGTAACAGAACCTGGTCAGAGCCCCACAAGTCACCCCATCTTGGATTCCCCTAGGTCTCAAGTTTTCAAAAATGCACAGGTTTGGTAGGTTTCCCTAGGTGCCGGCTGAGCTAGAGGCCAAAATCTACAGGTAGGCACTTTGCAAAAAACAGCTCTGTTTTCTGTGATGTGTCCACGTTGTGTTTTGGGGCATATCCTGTCGCGGGCGCTAGGCCTACCCACACAAGTGATGTACCATTTTTATTGGGAGACTTGGAGGAACGCTGGATGGAAGGAAATTTGTTGCTCCTCTCAGATTCCAGAACTTTCTGTCACCGAAATGTGAGGAAAATGCTTTTTTTTAGCCATAAAGTGAGGTTTGCAAAGGATTCTGGGTAAGAGAACATGGTCAGAGCCCCACAAGTCACCCCATCTTGGATTCCCCTAGGTCTCTAGTTTTAAAAAAAGCACAGGTTTGGTAGGTTTCCCTAGGTGCCGGCTGAGCTAGAGGCCAAAATCCACAGGTAGGCACTTTGCAAAAAACAGCTCTGTTTTCTTTCAAAAAATGGGATGTGTCCACGTTGTGTTTTGGGGCGTCTCCTGTTGCGGCCGCTAGGCCTACCCACACAAGTGAGGTATAATTTTTATCGGGAGACTTGGGGGTACGCTGGGTGGAAGGAAATTTGTGGCTCCTCTCAGATTCCAGAACTTTCTGTCACCGAAATGTGAGGAATATGCGTTTTTTTTAGCCAAAATTTGAGGTTTGCAAAGGATTCTGGGTAACAGAACCTGGTCAGAGCCCCACAAGTCACCCCATCTTGGATTTCCCTAGGTCTCTAGTTTTCAAAAATGCACAGGTTTGGTAGGTTTCCCTAGGTGCCGGCTGAGCTAGAGGCCAAAATCTACAGGTAGGCACTTTGCAAAAAACAGCTCTGTTTTCTTTAAAAAAATGGGATGTGTCCACGTTGTGTTTTGTGGCGTCTCCTGTCGCGGCCGCTAGGCCTACCCACACAAGTGAGGTATCATTTTTATCGGGAGAGTTGCGGGACCGCTGGGTGGAAGGAAATTTGTGGCTCCTCTCAGATTCCAGAACTTTCTGTCAACGAAATGTGAGGAAAATGCGTTTTTTTAGCCAAAAATTGAGGTTTGCAAAGGATTCTGGGTAACAGAACCTGGTCAGAGCCCCACAAGTCACCCCATCTTGGATTCCCCTAGGTCTCTAGTTTTAAAAAACGCACATTTTTGGTAGGTTTCCCTAGGTGTCGGCTGAGCTAGAGGCCAAAATCTACAGGTAGGCACTTTGCAAAAAACAGCTCTGTTTTCTTTCAAAAAATGGGATGTGTCCACGTTGTGTTCTGGGGTGTCTTCTGTCGCGGCCGCTAGGCCTACCCACACAAGTGAGGTATCATTTTTATCGGGAGACTTGGGGGAACGCTGGGTGGAAGGAAATTCGTGGCTCCTCTCAGATTCCAGAACTTTCTGTCACCGAAATGTGAGGAAAATGCTTTTTTTTAGACAAAAATTTGAGGTTTGCAAAGGATTCGGGGTAACAGAACCTGGTCAGAGCCCCACAAGTCACCCCATCTTGGATTCCCCTATGTCTCTAGTTTTCAAAAATGCACAGGTTTGGTAGGTTTCCCTAGGTGCCGGCTGAGCTAGAGGCCAAAATCTACAGGTAGGCACTTTGCAAAAAACAGCTCTGTTTTCTGTGATGTGTCCACGTTGTGTTTTGGGGCATATCCTGTTTCGGGCGCTAGGCCTACCCACACAAGTGAGGTACCATTTTTATCGGGAGACTTGGAGGAACGCTGGATGGAAGGAAATTTGTTGCTCCTCTCAGATTCCAGAACTTTCTGTCACCGAAATGTGAGGAAAATGCTTTTTTTTAGCCATAAAGTGAGGTTTGCAAAGGATTCTGGGTAAGAGAACATGGTCAGAGCCCCACAAGTCACCCCATCTTGGATTCCCCTAGGTCTCTAGTTTTCAAAAAAGCACAGGTTTGGTAGGTTTCCCTAGGTGCCGGCTGAGCTAGAGGCCAAAATCCACAGGTAGGCACTTTGCAAAAAACAGCTCTGTTTTCTTTCAAAAAATGGGATGTGTCCATGTTGTGTTTTGGGGCGTATCCTGTTGCAGCCGTTAGGCCTACCCACACAAGTGAGGTATAATTTTTATCGGGAGACTTGGGGGGTACGCTGGGTGGAAGGAAATTTGTGGCTCCTCTCAGATTCCAGAACTTTCTGTCACCGAAATGTGAGGAAAATGCGTTTATTTAGCCAAAAATTGAGGTTTGCAAAGGATTCTGGGTAACAGGACCTGGTCAGAGCCCCACAAGTCACCCCATCTTGGATTTCCCTAGGCCTCTAGTTTTAAAAAATGCACAGGTTTGGTAGGTTTCCCTAGGTGCCGGCTGAGCTAGAGGCCAAAATCTACAGGTAGGCACTTTGCAAAAAACAGCTCTGTTTTCTTTAAAAAAATGGGATGTGTCCACGTTGTGTTTTGGGGCATCTCCTGTCACGGCCGCTAGGCCTACCCACACAAGTGAGGTATCATTTTTATCGGGAGAGTTGCGGAACGCTAGGTGGAAGGAAATTTGTGGCTCCTCTCAGATTCCAGAACTTTCTGTCACCGAAATGTGAGGAAAATGCGTTTTTTTTGCCAAAAATTGAGGTTTGCAAAGGATTCTGGGTAACAGAACCTGGTCAGAGCCCCACAAGTCACTCCATCTTGGATTCCCCTAGGTCTCTAGTTTTCCAAAATGCACAGGTTTGGTAGCTTTCCCTAGGTGTCAGCTGAGCTAGAGGCCAAAATCTACAGGTAGGCACTTTGCAAAAAACAGCTCTGTTTTCTTTAAAAAAATGGGATGTGTCCACGTTGTGTTCTGGGGTGTCTCCTGTCGCGGCCGCTAGGCCTACCCACACAAGTGAGGTATCATTTTTATCGGGAGACTTGGGTGAGCGCTGGGTGGAAGGAAATTCATGGCTCCTCTCAGATTCCAGAACTTTCTGTCACCGAAATGTGAGGAAAATGCGTTTTTTTAAACAAAAATTTGAGGTTTGCAAAGGATTCTGGGTAACAGAAACTCGTCAGAGCCCCACAAGTCACCCCATCTTGGATTCCCCTAGGTCTCTAGTTTCAAAAATGCACAGGTTTGGTAGGTTTCCCTAGGTGCCGGCTGAGCTAGAGGCCAAAATCTACAGGTAGGCACTTTGCAAAAAACAGCTCTGTTTTCTGTGATGTGTCCACATTGTGTTTTGGGGCATATCCTGTTGCGGGCGCTAGGCCTACCCACACAAGTGAGGTACCATTTTTATCGGGAGACTTGGAGGAACGCTGGATGGAAGGAAATTTGTTGCTCCTCTCAGATTCCAGAACTTTCTGTCACCGAAATGTGAGGAAAATGCTTTTTTTTAGCCATAAAGTGAGGTTTGCAAGGATTCTGGGTAAGAGAACATGGTCAGAGCCCCACAAGTCACCCCATCTTGGATTCCCCTAGGTCTCTAGTTTTCAAAAAAGCACAGGTTTGGTAGGTTTCCCTAGGTGCCGGCTGAGCTAGAGGCCAAAAACTACAGGTAGGCACTTTGCAAAAAACAGCTCTGTTTTCTTTCAAAAAATGGGATGTGTCCACGTTGTGTTTTGGGGTGTCTCCTGTCGCGGCCGCTAGGCCTACCCACACAAGTGAGGTTTCATTTTTATCAGGAGAGTTGCGGGAACGCTGGGTGGAAGGAAATTTGTGGCTCCTCTCAGATTCCAGAACTTTCTGTCACCGAAATGTGAGGAAAATGCGTTTATTTAGCCAAAAATTGAGGTTTGCAAAGGATTCTGGGTAACAGGACCTGGTCAGAGCCCCACAAGTCACCCCATCTTGGATTTCCCTAGGCCTCTAGTTTTCAAAAATGCACAGGTTTGGTAGGTTTCCCTAGGTGCCGGCTGAGCTAGAGGCCAAAATCTACAGGTAGGCACTTTGCAAAAAACAGCTCTGTTTTCTTTAAAAAAATGGGATGTGTCCACGTTGTGTTTTGGGGCATCTCCTGTCACGGCCGCTAGGCCTACCCACACAAGTGAGGTATCATTTTTATCGGGAGAGTTGCGGAACGCTAGGTGGAAGGAAATTTGTGGCTCCTCTCAGATTCCAGAACTTTCTGTCACCGAAATGTGAGGAAAATGCGTTTTTTTTGCCAAAAATTGAGGTTTGTAAAGGATTCTGGGTAACAGAACCTGGTCAGAGCCCCACAAGTCACTCATATTGGATTCCCCTAGGTCTCTAGTTTTCCAAAATGCACAGGTTTGGTAGCTTTCCCTAGGTGTCAGCTGAGCTAGAGGCCAAAATCTACAGGTAGGCACTTTGCAAAAAACAGCTCTGTTTTCTTTAAAAAAATGGGATGTGTCCACGTTGTGTTTTGGGGTGTCTCCTGTCGCGGCCGCTAGGCCTACCCACACAAGTGAGGTATCATTTTTATCGGGAGACTTGGGTGAGCGCTGGGTGGAAGGAAATTTATGGCTCCTCTCAGATTCCAGAACTTTCTGTCACCGAAATGTGAGGAAAATGCGTTTTTTTAAACAAAAATTTGAGGTTTGCAAAGGATTCTGGGTAACAGAAACTCGTCAGAGCCCCACAAGTCACCCCATCTTGGATTCCCCTAGGTCTCTAGTTTTCAAAAATGCACAGGTTTGGTAGGTTTCCCTAGGTGCCGGCTGAGCTAGAGGCCAAAATCTACAGGTAGGCACTTTGCAAAAAACAGCTCTGTTTTCTGTGATGTGTCCACATTGTGTTTTGGGGCATATCCTGTTGCGGGCGCTAGGCCTACCCACACAAGTGAGGTACCATTTTTATCGGGAGACTTGGAGGAACGCTGGATGGAAGGAAATTTGTTGCTCCTCTCAGATTCCAGAACTTTATGTCACCGAAATGTGAGGAAAATGCTTTTTTTTAGCCATAAAGTGAGGTTTGCAAGGATTCTGGGTAAGAGAACATGGTCAGAGCCCCACAAGTCACCCCATCTTGGATTCCTCTAGGTCTCTAGTTTTCAAAAAAGCACAGGTTTGGTAGGTTCCCCTAGGTGTCGGCTGAGCTAGAGGCCAAAAACTACAGGTAGGCACTTTGCAAAAAACAGCTCTGTTTTCTTTCAAAAAATGGGATGTGTCCACGTTGTGTTTTGGGGTGTCTCCTGTCGCGGCCGCTAGGCCTACCCACACAAGTGAGGTTTCATTTTTATCAGGAGAGTTGCGGGAACGCTGGGTGGAAGGAAATTTGTGGCTCCTCTCAGATTCCAGAACTTTCTGTCACCGAAATGTGAGGAAAATGCGTTTTTTTTGCCACAAATTGAGGTTTGCAAAGGATTCTGGGTAACAGAACCTGGTCAGAGCCCCACAAGTCACCCCATCTTGGATTCCCCTAGGTCTCTAGTTTTCAAAAATGCACAGGTTTGGTAGGTTTCCCTAGGTGTCGGCTGAGCTAGAGGCCAAAATCTACAGGTAGGCACTTTGCAAAAAACAGCTCTGTTTTCTTTAAAAAAATGGGATGTGTCAACGTTGTGTCCTGGGGTGTGTGCTGTCGCGGCCGCTAGGCCTACCCACACAAGTGAGGTATCATTTTTATCGGGAGACTTGGGGGAACGCTGGGTGGAAGGAAATTTGTGGCTCCTCTCAGATTCCAGAACTTTCTGTCACCGAAATGTGAGGAAAATGCTTTTTTTAGACAAAAACTTGAGGTTTGCAAATGATTCTGGGTAACAGAACCTAGTCAGAGCCCCACAAGTCACCCCATCTTGGATTCCCCTAGGTCTCTAGTTTTAAAAAATGCACAGGTTTGGTAGGTTTCCCTAGGTGCCGGCTGAGCTAGAGGCCAAAATCTACAGGTAGGCACTTTGCAAAAAACAGCTCTGCTTTCTTTAAAAAAATGGGATGTGTCCACGTTGTGTCTTGGGGTGTCTCCTGTCGCGGCCGCTAGGCCTACCCACACAAGTGAGGTATCATTTTTATCGGGAGACTTGGGGGTACGCTGGGTGGAAGGAAATTTGTGGCTCCTCTCAGATTCCAGAACTTTCTGTCACCGAAATGTGAGGAAAATTTGTTTATTTAGACAAAAATTGAGGTTTGCAAAGGATTCTTGGTAACAGAACCTGGTCAGAGCCCCACAAGTCACCCCATCTTGGATTCCCCTAGGTCTCTAGTTTTCAAAAATGCACAGGTTAGGTAGGTTTCCCTAGGTGTCGGCTGAGCTAGAGGCCAAAATCTACAGGTAGGCACTTTGCAAAAAACAGCTCTGTTTTTTTCAAAAAATGGGATGTGTCCACGTTGTGTTCTGGGGTGTCTTCTGTCGCGGCCGCTAGGCCTACCCACACAAGTGAGGTATCATTTTTATCGGGAGACTTGGGGGAACGCTGGGTGGAAGGAAATTTGTGGCTCCTCTCAGATTCCAGAACTTTCTGTCACCGAAATGTGAGGAAAATGCTTTTTTTTAGATTAAAATTTGAGGTTTGCAAAGGATTCTGGGTGACAGAAACACGTCAGAGCCCCACAAGTCACCCCATCTTGGATTCCCCTAGGTCTCTAGTTTTCAAAAATACACAGGTTTGGTAGGTTTCCCTTGGTGCCGGCTGAGCTAGAGGCCAAAATCTAAAGGTAGGCACTTTGCAAAAAACAGCTCTGTTTTCTGTGATGTGTCCACGTTGTGTTTTGGGGCATATCCTGTCGCGGGCGCTAGGCCTACCCACACAAGTGAGGTACCATTTTTATCGGGAGACTTGGAGGAACGCTGGATGGAAGGAAATTTGTTGCTCCTCTCAGATTCCAGAACTTTCTGTCACCGAAATGTGAGGAAAATGCTTTTTTTTAGCCATAAAGTGAGGTTTGCAAAGGATTCTGGGTAAGAGAACATGGTCAGAGCCCCACAAGTCACCCCATCTTGGATTCCCCTAGGTCTCTAGTTTTCAAAAAAGCACAGGTTTGGTAGGTTTCCCTAGGTGCCGGCTGAGCTAGAGGCCAAAATCCACAGGTAGGCACTTTGCAAAAAACAGCTCTGTTTTCTTTAAAAAAATGGGATGTGTCCACGTTGTGTTTTGGGGCGTGTCCTGTTGCGGCCGCCAGGCCTACCCACACAAGTGAGGTATAATTTTTATCGGGAGACTTGGGGGTACGCTGGGTGGAAGGAAATGTGTGGCTCCTCTCAGATTCCAGAACCTTCTGTCACCGAAATGTGAGGAAAATGCGTTTATTTAGCCAAAAATTGAGGTTTGCAAAGGATTCTGGGTAACAGAACCTGGTCAGAGCCCCACAAGTCACCCCATCTTGGATTTCCCTAGGTCTCTAGTTTTCAAAAATGCACAGGTTTGGTAGGTTTCCCTAGGTGCCGGATGAGCTAGAGGCCAAAATCTACAGGTAGGCACTGTGCAAAAAACAGCTCTGTTTTCTTTCAAAAAATGGGATGTGTCCACGTTGTGTTCTGGGGTGTCTCCTGTCGCGTCCGCTAGGCCTACCCACACAAGTGAGGTATCATTTTTATCGGGAGACTTGGGTGAGCGCTGGGTGGAAGGAAATTTATGGCTCCTCTCAGACTCCAGAACTTTCTGTCACCGAAATGTGAGGAAAATGCGTTTTTTTAGACAAAAATTTGAGGTTTGCAAAGGATTCTGGGTAACAGAAACTCGTCAGAGCCCCACAAGTCACCCCATCTTGGATTCCCCTAGGTCTCTAGTTTTCAAAAATACACAGGTTTGGTAGGTTTCCCTTGGTGCCGGCTGAGCTAGAGGCCAAAATCTACAGGTAGGCACTTTGCTAAAAACAGCTCTGTTTTCTGTGATGTGTCCACATTGTGTTTTGGGTCATATCCTGTTGCGGGCGCTAGGCCTACCCACACAAGTGAGGTTCCATTTTTATCGGGAGACTTGGAGGAACGCTGGATGGAAGGAAATTTGTTGCTCCTCTCAGATTCCAGAACTTTCTGTCACCGAAATGTGAGGAAAATGCTTTTTTTTAGCCATAAAGTGAGGTTTGCAAAGGATTCTGGGAAAGAGAACATGGTCAGAGCCCCACAAGTCACCCCATCTTGGATTCCTCTAGGTCTCTAGTTTTCAAAAAAGCACAGGTTTGGTAGGTTCCCTAGGTGTCGGCTGAGCTAGAGGCCAAAATCTACAGGTAGGCACTTTGCAAAAAAACAGCTCTGTTTTCTTTCAAAAAATGGGATGTGTCCACGTTGTGTTTTGGGGTGTGTCCTGTCGCGGTCGCTAGGCCTACCCACACAAGTGAGGTATCATTTTTATCGGGAGACTTGGGGGTACGCTGGGTGGAAGGAAATTTGTGGCTCCTCTCAGATTCCAGAACTCTCTGTCACCGAAATGTGAGGAAAATGCATTTTTTTAGCCAAAATTTGAGGTTTGCAAAGGATTCTGGGTAACAGAACCTGGTCAGAGCCCCACAAGTCACCCCATCTTGGATTTCCCTAGGTCTCTAGTTTTAAAAAATGCACAGGTTTGGTAGGTTTCTCTAGGTGCCGGCTGAACTAGAGGCCAAAATCTACAGGTATGCACTATGCAAAAAACAGCTCTGTTTTCTTTAAAAAAATGGGATGTGTCCACGTTGTGTTTTGTGGCGTGTCCTGTCGCGGCCGCTAGGCCTACCCACACAAGTGAGGTATCATTGTTATCGTGAGAGTTGCGGGAACGCTGGGTGGAAGGAAATTTGTGGCTCCTCTCAGATTCCAGAACTTTCTGTCACCGAAATGTGAGGAAAATGCGTTTTTTTAGCCAAAAATTGAGGTTTGCAAAGGATTCTGGGTAACAGAACCTGGTCAGAGCCCCACAAGTCACCCCATCTTGGATTCCCATAGGTCTCGAGTTTTCAAAAATGCACAGGTTTGGTAGGTTTCCCTAGGTGTCGGCTGAGCTAGAGGCCAAAATCTACAGGTAGGCACTTTGCAAAAAACAGCTCTGTTTTCTTTCAAAAAATGGGATGTGTCCACGTTGTGTTTTGGGGTGTCTCCTGTCGCGGCTGCTAGGCCTACCCACACAAGTGAGGTATCATTTTTATCGGGAGACTTGGGGGAACGCTGGGTGAAGGAAATTTGTGGCTCCTCTCAGATTCCAGAACTTTCTGTCACCGAAATGTGAGGAAAATGCTTTTTTTTAGACAAAAACTTGAGGTTTGCAAAGGATTCTGGGTAACAGAACCTGGTCAGAGTCCCACAAGTCACCCCATCTTGGATTCCCCTAGGTCTCTAGTTTTAAAAAATGCACAGGTTTGGTAGGTTTCCCTAGGTGCCGGCTGAGCTAGAGGCCAAAATCTACAGGTAGGCACTTTGCAAAAAACAGCTCTGTTTTCTTTCAAAAAATGGGATGTGTCCACGTTGTGTTTTGGGGCATCTCCTGTCACTGCCGCTAGGCCTACCCACACAAGTGAGGTATCATTTTTATCGGGAGAGTTGCGGAACGCTGGGTGGAAGGAAATTTGTGGCTCCTCTCAGATTCCAGAACTTTCTGTCACCGAAATGTGAGGAAAATGCGTTTTTTTAGCCAAAAATTGAGGTTTGCAAAGGATTCTGGGTAACAGAACCTGGTCAGAGCCCCACAAGTCACCCCATCTTGGATTCCCCTAGGTCTCTAGTTTTCAAAAATGCACAGGTTTGGTAGGTTTCCCTAGGTGTCAGCTGAGCTAGAGGCCAAAATCTACAGGTAGGCACTTTGCAAAAAACAGCTCTGTTTTCTTTCAAAAAATGGGATGTGTCCACGTTGTGTTCTGGGGTGTCTCCTGTCGCGGCCGCTAGGCCTACCCACACAAGTGAGGTATCATTTTTATCGGGAGACTTGGGTGAGCGCTGGGTGGAAGGAAATTTATGGCTCCTCTCAGATTCCAGAACTTTCTGTCACCGAAATGTGAGGAAAATGCGTTTTTTTAGACAAAAATTTGAGGTTTGCAAAGGATTCTGGGTAACAGAAACTCGTCAGAGCCCCACAAGTCACCCCATCTTGGATTCCCCTAGGTCTCTAGTTTTAAAAAATGCACAGGTTTGGTAGGTTTCCCTAGGTGCCGGCTGAGCTAGAGGCCAAAATCTACAGGTAGGCACTTTGCAAAAAACAGCTCTGTTTTCTGTGATGTGTCCATATTGTGTTTTGGGGCATATCCTGTTGCGGGCGCTAGGCCTACCCACACAAGTGAGGTACCATTTTTATCGGGAGACTTGGAGGAACGCTGGATGGAAGGAAATTTGTTGCTCCTCTCAGATTCCAGAACTTTCTGTCACCGAAATGTGAGGAAAATGCTTTTTTTTAGCCATAAAGTGAGGTTTGCAAGGATTCTGGGTAAGAGAACATGGTCAGAGCCCCACAAGTCACCCCATCTTGGATTCCTCTAGGTCTCTAGTTTTCAAAAAAGCACAGGTTTGGTAGGTTCCCCTAGGTGTCGGCTGAGCTAGAGGCCAAAATCTACAGGTAGGCACTTTGCAAAAAACAGCTCTGTTTTCTTTCAAAAAATGGGATGTGTCCACGTTGTGTTTTGGGGTGTCTCCTGTCGCGGCCGCTAGGCCTACCCACACAAGTGAGGTATCATTTTTATCGGGAGACTTGGGGGTACGCTGAGTGGAAGGAAATTTGTGGCTCCTCTCAGATTCCAGAACTCTCTGTCACGGAAATGTGAGGAAAATGCGTTTTTTTAGCCAAAATTTGAGGTTTGCAAAGGATTCTGGGTAACAGAACCTGGTCAGAGCCCCACAAGTCACCCCATCTTGGATTCCCCTAGGTCTCTAGTTTTAAAAAATGCACAGGTTTGGTAGGTTTCCCTAGGTGCCGGCTGAGCTAGAGGCCAAAATCTACAGGTAGGCACTTTGCAAAAAACAGCTCTGTTTTCTTTCAAAAAATGGGATGTGTCCACATTGTGTTTTGTGGTGTCTGCTGTCGCGGCCGCTAGGCCTACCCACACAAGTGAGGTTTCATTTTTATCAGGAGAGTTGCGGGAACGCTGGGTGGAAGGAAATTTGTGGCTCCTCTCAGATTCCAGAACTTTCTGTCACTGAAATGTGAGGAAAATGCGTTTTTTTTGCCAAAAATTGAGGTTTGCAAAGGATTCTGGGTAACAGAACCTGGTCAGAGCCCCACAAGTCACCCCATCTTGGATTCCCATAGGTCTCTAGTTTTCAAAAATGCACAGGTTTGGTAGGTTTCCCTAGGTGTCGGCTGAGCTAGAGGCCAAAATCTACAGGTAGGCACTTTGCAAAAAACAGCTCTGTTTTCTTTAAAAAAATGGGATGTGTCAACGTTGTGTTCTGGGGTGTCTCCTGTCGCGGCCGCTAGGCCTACCCACACAAGTGAGGTATCATTTTTATCGGGCGACTTGTGTGAACGCTGGGTGGAAGGAAATTTGTGGCTCCTCTCAGATTCCAGAACTTTCTGTCACCGAAATGTGAGGAAAATGCATTTTTTTTAGACAAAAACTTGAGGTTTGCAAAGGATTCTGGGTAACAGAACCTGGTCAGAGCCCCACAAGTCACCCCATCTTGGATTCCCCTAGGTCTCTAGTTTTCAAAAATGCACAGGTTTGGTAGGTTTCCCTAGGTGTCGGCTGAGCTAGAGGCCAAAATCTACAGGTAGGCACTTTGCAAAAAACAGCTCTGTTTTCTTTCAAAAAATGGGATGTGTCCACGTTGTGTTCTGGGGTGTTTTCTTTCGCGGCCGCTAGGCCTACCCACACAAGTGAGGTATCATTTTTATCGGGAGACTTGGGGGAACGCTGGGTGGAAGGAAATTTGTGGCTCCTCTCAGATTCCAGAACTTTCTGTCACCGAAATGTGAGGAAAATGCTTTTTTTTAGATACAAATTTGAGGTTTGCAAAGGATTCTGGGTGACAGAAACTCGTCAGAGCCCCACAAGTCACCCCATCTTGGATTCCCCTAGGTCTCTAGTTTTCAAAAATGCACAGGTTTGGTAGGTTTCCCTAGGTGTCAGCTGAGCTAGAGGCCAAAATCTACAGGTAGGCACTTTGCAAAAAACAGCTCTGTTTTCTGTGATGTGTCCACGTTGTGTTTTGGGGCATATCCTGTCGCGGGCGCTAGGCCTACCCACACAAGTGAGGTACCATTTTTATCGGGAGACTTGGAGGAACGCTGGATGGAAGGAAATTTGTTGCTCCTCTCAGATTCCAGAACTTTCTGTCACCGAAATGTGAGGAAAATGCTTTTTTTTAGCCATAAAGTGAGGTTTGCAAAGGATTCTGGGTAAGAGAACATGGTCAGAGCCCCACAAGTCACCCCATCTTGGATTCCCCTAGGTCTCTAGTTTTCAAAAAAGCACAGGTTTGGTAGGTTTCCCTAGGTGCCGGCTGAGCTAGAGGCCAAAATCCACAGGTAGGCACTTTGCAAAAAACAGCTCTGTTTTCTTTAAAAAAATGGGATGTGTCCACGTTGTGTTTTGGGGCGTGTCCTGTTGCGGACGCCAGGCCTACCCACACAAGTGAGGTATAATTTTTATCGGGAGACTTGGGGGTACGCTGGGTGGAAGGAAATTTGTGGCTCCTCTCAGATTCCAGAACCTTCTGTCACCGAAATGTGAGGAAAATGCGTTTATTTAGCCAAAAATTGAGGTTTGCAAAGGATTCTGGGTAACAGAACCTGGTCAGAGCCCCACAAGTCACCCCATCTTGGATTTCCCTAGGTCTCTAGTTTTCAAAAATGCACAGGTTTGGTAGGTTTCCCTAGGTGCCGGATGAGCTAGAGGCCAAAATCTACAGGTAGGCACTTTGCAAAAAACAGCTCTGTTTTCTTTCAAAAAATGGGATGTGTCCACGTTGTGTTCTGGGGTGTCTCCTGTCGCGGCCGCTAGGCCTACCCACACAAGTGAGGTATCATTTTTATCGGGAGATTTGGGTGAGCGCTGGGTGGAAGGAAATGTATGGCTCCTCTCAGATTCCAGAACTTTCTGTCACCGAAATGTGAGGAAAATGCTTTTTTTTAGACAAAAATTTGAGGCTTGCAAAGGATTCGGGGTAACAGAACCTGGTCAGAGCCCCACAAGTCACCCCATCTTGGATTCCCCTATGTCTCTAGTTTTCAAAAATGCACAGGTTTGGTAGGTTTCCCTAGGTGGCGGCTGAGCTAGAGGCCAAAATCTAAAGGTAGGCACTTTGCAAAAAACAGCTCTGTTTTCTGTGATGTGTCCACGTTGTGTTTTGGGGCATATCCTGTTTCGGGCGCTAGGCCTACCCACACAAGTGAGGTACCATTTTTATCGGGAGACTTGGAGGAACGCTGGATGGAAGGAAATTTGTTGCTCCTCTCAGATTCCAGAACTTTCTGTCACCGAAATGTGAGGAAAATGCTTTTTTTTAGCCATAAAGTGAGGTTTGCAAAGGATTCTGGGTAAGAGAACATGGTCAGAGCCCCACAAGTCACCCCATCTTGGATTCCCCTAGGTCTCTAGTTTTCAAAAAAGCACAGGTTTGGTAGGTTTCCCTAGGTGCCAGCTGAGCTAGAGGCCAAAATCCACAGGTAGGCACTTTGCAAAAAACAGCTCTGTTTTCTTTCAAAAAATGGGATGTGTCCATGTTGTGTTTTGGGGCGTATCCTGTTGCAGCCGCTAGGCCTACCCACACAATTGAGGTATAATTTTTATCGGGAGACTTGGGGGGTACGCTGGGTGGAAGGAAATTTGTGGCTCCTCTCAGATTCCAGAACTTTCTGTCACCGAAATGTGAGGAAAATGCGTTTATTTAGCCAAAAATTGAGGTTTGCAAAGGATTCTGGGTAACAGGACCTGGTCAGAGCCCCACAAGTCACCCCATCTTGGATTTCCCTAGGCCTCTAGTTTTCAAAAATGCACAGGTTTGGTAGGTTTCCCTAGGTGCCGGCTGAGCTAGAGGCCAAAATCTACAGGTAGGCACTTTGCAAAAAACAGCTCTGTTTTCTTTAAAAAAATGGGATGTGTCCACGTTGTGTTTTGGGGCATCTCCTGTCACGGCCGCTAGGCCTACCCACACAAGTGAGGTATCATTTTTATCGGGAGAGTTGCGGAACGCTGGGTGGAAGGAAATTTGTGGCTCCTCTCAGATTCCAGAACTTTCTGTCACCGAAATGTGAGGAAAATGCGTTTTTTTTGCCAAAAATTGAGGTTTGCAAAGGATTCTGGGTAACAGAACCTGGTCAGAGCCCCACAAGTCACCCCATCTTGGATTCCCCTAGGTCTCTAGTTTTAAAAAATGCACAGGTTTGGTAGGTTTCCCTAGGTGTCAGCTGAGCTAGAGGCCAAAATCTACAGGTAGGCACTTTGCAAAAAACAGCTCTGTTTTCTTTCAAAAAATGGGATGTGTCCACGTTGTGTTCTGGGGTGTCTCCTGTCGCGGCCGCTAGGCCTACCCACACAAGTGAGGTATCATTTTTATCGGGAGACTTGGGTGAGCGCTGGGTGGAAGGAAATTTATGGATCCTCTCAGATTCCAGAACTTTCTGTCACCGAAATGTGAGGAAAATGCATTTTTTTTAGACAAAAACTTGAGGTTTGCAAAGGATTCTGGGTAACAGAACCTGGTCAGAGCCCCACAAGTCACCCCGTCTTGGATTCCCCTAGGTCTCTAGTTTTCAAAAATGCACAGGTTTGGTAGGTTTCCCTAGGTGTCGGCTGAGCTAGAGGCCAAAATCTACAGGTAGGCACTTTGCAAAAAACAGCTCTGTTTTCTTTCAAAAAATGGGATGTGTCCACGTTGTGTCTTGGGGTGTCTCCTGTCGCGGCCGCTAGGCCTACCCACACAAGTGAGGTTTCATTTTTATCAGGAGAGTTGCGGGAACGCTGGGTGGAAGGAAATTTGTGGCTCCTCTCAGATTCCAGAACTTTCTGTCACCGAAATGTGAGGAAAATGCGTTTTTTTTGCCAAAAATTGAGGTTTGCAAAGGATTCTGGGTAACAGAACCTGGTCAGAGCCCCACAAGTCACCCCATCTTGGATTCCCCTAGGTCTCTAGTTTTCAAAAATGCACAGGTTTGGTAGGTTTCCCTAGGTGTCGGCTGAGCTAGAGGCCAAAATCTACAGGTAGGCACTTTGCAAAAAACAGCTCTGTTTTCTTTAAAAAAATGGGATGTGTCAACGTTGTGTTCTGGGGTGTCTCCTGTCGCGGCCGCTAGGCCTACCCACACAAGTGAGGATCATTTTTATCGGGAGACTTGGGGGAACGCTGGGTGAAGGAAATTTGTGGCTCCTCTCAGATTCCAGAACTTTCTGTCACCGAAATGTGAGGAAAATGCTTTTTTTTAGACAAAAACTTGAGGTTTGCAAAGGATTCTGGGTAACAGAACCTGGTCAGAGCCCCACAAGTCACCCCATCTTGGATTCCCCTAGGTCTCTAGTTTTAAAAAATGCACAGGTTTGGTAGGTTTCCCTAGGTGCCGGCTGAGCTAGAGGCCAAAATCTACAGGTAGGCACTTTGCAAAAAACAGCTCTGTTTTCTTTCAAAAAATGGGATGTGTCCACGTTGTGTTTTGGGGCATCTCCTGTCACGGCCGCTAGGCCTACCCACACAAGTGAGGTATCATTTTTATCGGGAGAGTTGCGGAACGCTGGGTGGAAGGAAATTTGTGGCTCCTCTCAGATTCCAGAACTTTCTGTCACCGAAATGTGAGGAAAATGCGTTTTTTTAGCCAAAAATTGAGGTTTGCAAAGGATTCTGGGTAACAGAACCTGGTCAGAGCCCCACAAGTCACCCCATCTTGGATTCCCCTAGGTCTCTAGTTTTCAAAAATGCACAGGTTTGGTAGGTTTCCCTAGGTGTCAGCTGAGCTAGAGGCCAAAATCTACAGGTAGGCACTTTGCAAAAAACAGCTCTGTTTTCTTTCAAAAAATGGGATGTGTCCACGTTGTGTTCTGGGGTGTCTCCTGTCGCGGCCGCTAGGCCTACCCACACAAGTGAGGTATCATTTTTATCGGGAGACTTGGGTGAGCGCTGGGTGGAAGGAAATTTATGGCTCCTCTCAGATTCCAGAACTTTCTGTCACCGAAATGTGAGGAAAATGCGTTTTTTTAAACAAAAATTTGAGGTTTGCAAAGGATTCTGGGTAACAGAAACTCGTCAGAGCCCCACAAGTCACCCCATCTTGGATTCCCCTAGGTCTCTAGTTTTAAAAAATGCACAGGTTTGGTAGGTTTCCCTAGGTGCCGGCTGAGCTAGAGGCCAAAATCTACAGGTAGGCACTTTGCAAAAAACAGCTCTGTTTTCTGTGATGTGTCCATATTGTGTTTTGGGGCATATCCTGTTGCGGGCGCTAGGCCTACCCACACAAGTGAGGTACCATTTTTATCGGGAGACTTGGAGGAACGCTGGATGGAAGGAAATTTGTTGCTCCTCTCAGATTCCAGAACTTTCTGTCACCGAAATGTGAGGAAAATGCTATTTTTTAGCCATAAAGTGAGGTTTGCAAGGATTCTGGGTAAGAGAACATGGTCAGAGCCCCACAAGTCACCCCATCTTGGATTCCTCTAGGTCTCTAGTTTTCAAAAAAGCACAGGTTTGGTAGGTTCCCCTAGGTGTCGGCTGAGCTAGAGGCCAAAATCTACAGGTAGGCACTTTGCAAAAAACAGCTCTGTTTTCTTTAAAAAAATGGGATGTGTCCACGTTGTGTTTTGTGGCGTCCCCTGTCGCGGCCGCTAGGCCTACCCACACAAGTGAGGTTTCATTTTTATCAGGAGAGTTGCGGGAACGCTGGGTGGAAGGAAATTTGTGGCTCCTCTCAGATTCCAGAACTTTCTGTCACCGAAATGTGAGGAAAATTCGTTTTTTTTGCCAAAAATTGAGGTTTGCAAAGGATTCTGGGTAACAGAACCTGGTCAGAGCCCCACAAGTCACCCCATCTTGGATTCCCCTAGGTCTCTAGTTTTCAAAAATGCACAGGTTTGGTAGGTTTCCCTAGGTGTCGGCTGAGCTAGAGGCCAAAATCTACAGGTAGGCACTTTGCAAAAAACAGCTCTGTTTTCTTTCAAAAAATGGGATGTGTCAACGTTGTGTTCTGGGGTGTCTCCTGTCGCGGCCGCTAGGCCTACCCACACAAGTGAGGTATCATTTTTATCGGGAGACTTGGGGGAACGCTGGGTGGAAGGAAATTTGTGGCTCCTCTCAGATTCCAGAACTTTCTGTCACCGAAATGTGAGGAAAATGCATTTTTTTTAGACAAAAACTTGAGGTTTGCAAAGGATTCTGGGTAACAGAACCTGGTCAGAGCCCCACAAGTCACCCCATCTTGGATTCCCCTAGGTCTCTAGTTTTCAAAAATGCACAGGTTTGGTAGGATTCCCTAGGTGTCGGCTGAGCTAGAGGCCAAAATCTACAGGTAGGCACTTTGCAAAAAACAGCTCTGTTTTCTTTCAAAAAATGGGATGTGTCCACGTTGTGTTCTGGGGTGTCTTCTGTCGCGGCCGCTAGGCCTACCCACACAAGTGAGGTATCATTTTTATCGGGAGACTTGGGGGAACGCTGGGTGGAAGGAAATTTGTGGCTCCTCTCAGATTCCAGAACTTTCTGTCACCGAAATGTGAGGAAAATGCTTTTTTTTAGATAAAAATTTGAGGATTGCAAAGGATTCTGGGTGACAGAAACTCGTCAGAGCCCCACAAGTCACCCCATCTTGGATTCCCCTAGGTCTCTAGTTTTCAAAAATGCACAGGTTTGGTAGGTTTCCCTAGGTGTCAGCTGAGCTAGAGGCCAAAATCTACAGGTAGGCACTTTGCAAAAAACAGCTCTGTTTTCTGTGATGTGTCCACGTTGTGTTTTGGGGCATATCCTGTCGCGGGCGCTAGGCCTACCCACACAAGTGAGGTACCATTTTTATCGGGAGACTTGGAGGAACGCTGGATGGAAGGAAATTTGTTGCTCCTCTCAGATTCCAGAACTTTCTGTCACCGAAATGTGAGGAAAATGCTTTTTTTTAGCCATAAAGTGAGGTTTGCAAAGGATTCTGGGTAAGAGAACATGGTCAGAGCCCCACAAGTCACCCTATCTTGGATTCCCCTAGGTCTCTAGTTTTCAAAAAAGCACAGGTTTGGTAGGTTTCCCTAGGTGCCGGCTGAGCTAGAGGCCAAAATCCACAGGTAGGCACTTTGCAAAAAACAGCTCTGTTTTCTTTAAAAAAATGGGATGTGTCCACGTTGTGTTTTGGGGCGTGTCCTGTTGCGGCCGCCAGGCCTACCCACACAAGTGAGGTATAATTTTTATCGGGAGACTTGGGGGTACGCTGGGTGGAAGGAAATTTGTGGCTCCTCTCAGATTCCAGAACCTTCTGTCACCGAAATGTGAGGAAAATGCGTTTATTTAGCCAAAAATTGAGGTTTGCAAAGGATTCTGGGTAACAGAACCTGGTCAGAGCCCCACAAGTCACCCCATCTTGGATTTCCCTAGGTCTCTAGTTTTCAAAAATGCACAGGTTTGGTAGGTTTCCCTAGGTGCCGGATGAGCTAGAGGCCAAAATCTACAGGTAGGCACTTTGCAAAAAACAGCTCTGTTTTCTTTCAAAAAATGGGATGTGTCCACGTTGTGATCTGGGGTGTCTCCTGTCGCGGCCGCTAGGCCTACCCACACAAGTGAGGTATCATTTTTATCGGGAGACTTGGGTGAGCACTGGGTGGAAGGAAATTTATGGCTCCTCTCAGATTCCAGAACTTTCTGTCACCGAAATGTGAGGAAAATGCGTTTTTTTAGACAAAAATTTGAGGTTTGCAAAGGATTCTGGGTAACAGAAACTCGTCAGAGCCCCACAAGTCACCCCATCTTGGATTCCCCTAGGTCTCTAGTTTTCAAAAATACACAGGTTTGGTAGGTTTCCCTTGGTGCCGGCTGAGCTAGAGGCCAAAATCTACAGGTAGGCACTTTGCTAAAAACAGCTCTGTTTTCTGTGATGTGTCCACATTTTGTTTTGGGTCATATCCTGTTGCGGGCGCTAGGCCTACCCACACAAGTGAGGTTCCATTTTTATCGGGAGACTTGGAGGAACGCTGGATGGAAGGAAATTTGTTGCTCCTCTCAGATTCCAGAACTTTCTGTCACCGAAATGTGAGGAAAATGCTTTTTTTTAGCCATAAAGTGAGGTTTGCAAAGGATTCTGGGTAAGAGAACATGGTCAGAGCCCCACAAGTCACCCCATCTTGGATTCCTCTAGGTCTCTAGTTTTCAAAAAAGCACAGGTTTGGTAGGTTCCCCTAGGTGTCGGCTGAGCTAGAGGCCAAAATCTACAGGTAGGCACTTTGCAAAAAAACAGCTCTGTTTTCTTTCAAAAAATGGGATGTGTCCACGTTGTGTTTTGGGGTGTGCCCTGTCGCGGCCGCTAGGCCTACCCACACAAGTGAGGTATCATTTGTATCGGGAGACTTGGGGGTACGCTGGGTGGAAGGAAATTTGTGGCTCCTCTCAGATTCCAGAACTCTCTGTCACCGAAATGTGAGGAAAATGCGTTTTTTTAGCCAAAATTTGAGGTTTGCAAAGGATTCTGGGTAACAGAACCTGGTCAGAGTCCCACAAGTCACCCCATCTTGGATTTCCCTAGGTCTCTAGTTTTAAAAAATGCACAGGTTTGGTAGGTTTCTCTAGGTGCCGGCTGAACTAGAGGCCAAAATCTACAGGTAGGCACTTTGCAAAAAACAGCTCTGTTTTCTTTAAAAAAATGGGATGTGTCCATGTTGTGTTTTGTGGCGTCTCCTGTCGCGGCCGCTAGGCCTACCCACACAAGTGAGGTATCATTTTTATCGGGAGAGTTGCGGGAACGCTGGGTGGAAGGAAATTTGTGGCTCCTCTCAGATTCCAGAACTTTCTGTCACCGAAATGTGAGGAAAATGCGTTTTTTTAGCCAAAAATTGAGGTTTGCAAAGGATTCTGGGTAACAGAACCTGGTCAGAGCCCCACAAGTCACCCCATCTTGGATTCCCCTAGGTCTCGAGTTTTCAAAAATGCACAGGTTTGGTAGGTTTCCCTAGGTGTCGGCTGAGCTAGAGGCCAAAATCTACAGGTAGGGACTTTGCAAAAAACAGCTCTGTTTTCTTTAAAAAAATGGGATGTGTCCACGTTGTGTTTTGGGATGTCTCCTGTCGCGGCTGCTAGGCCTACCCACACAAGTGAGGTATCATTTTTATCGGGAGACTTGGGGGAACGCTGGGTGAAGGAAATTTGTGGCTCCTCTCAGATTCCAGAACTTTCTGTCACCGAAATGTGAGGAAAATACTTTTTTTTAGACAAAAACTTGAGGTTTGCAAAGGATTCTGGGTAACAGAACCTGGTCAGAGCCCCACAAGTCACCCCATCTTGGATTCCCCTAGGTCTCTAGTTTTAAAAAATGCACAGGTTTGGTATGTTTCCCTAGGTGCCGGCTGAGCTAGAGGCCAAAATCTACAGGTAGGCACTTTGCAAAAAACAGCTCTGTTTTCTTTCAAAAAATGGGATGTATCCACGTTGTGTTTTGGGGTGTCTCCTGTCGCGGCTGCTAGGCCTACCCACACAAGTGAGGTATCATTTTTATCGGGAGACTTGGGGGAACGCTGGGTGAAGGAAATTTGTGGCTCCTCTCAGATTCCAGAACTTTCTGTCACCGAAATGTGAGGAAAATGCGTTTTTTTAAACAAAAATTTGAGGTTTGCAAAGGATTCTGGGTAACAGAAACTCGTCAGAGCCCCACAAGTCACCCCATCTTGGATTCCCCTAGGTCTCTAGTTTTAAAAAATGCACAGGTTTGGTAGGTTTCCCTAGGTGCCGGCTGAGCTAGAGGCCAAAATCTACAGGTAGGCACTTTGCAAAAAACAGCTCTGTTTTCTTTAAAAAAATGGGATGTGTCCACGTTGTGTTTTGGGATGTCTCCTGTCGCGGCTGCTAGGCCTACCCACACAAGTGAGGTATCATTTTTATCGGGAGACTTGGGGGAACGCTGGGTGAAGGAAATTTGTGGCTCCTCTCAGATTCCAGAACTTTCTGTCACCGAAATGTGAGGAAAATACTTTTTTTTAGACAAAAACTTGAGGTTTGCAAAGGATTCTGGGTAACAGAACCTGGTCAGAGCCCCACAAGTCACCCCATCTTGGATTCCCCTAGGTCTCTAGTTTTCAAAAATACACAGGTTTGGTAGGTTTCCCTTGGTGCCGGCTGAGCTAGAGGCCAAAATCTACAGGTAGGCACTTTGCTAAAAACAGCTCTGTTTTCTGTGATGTGTCCACATTTTGTTTTGGGTCATATCCTGTTGCGGGCGCTAGGCCTACCCACACAAGTGAGGTTCCATTTTTATCGGGAGACTTGGAGGAACGCTGGATGGAAGGAAATTTGTTGCTCCTCTCAGATTCCAGAACTTTCTGTCACCGAAATGTGAGGAAAATGCTTTTTTTTAGCCATAAAGTGAGGTTTGCAAAGGATTCTGGGTAAGAGAACATGGTCAGAGCCCCACAAGTCACCCCATCTTGGATTCCTCTAGGTCTCTAGTTTTCAAAAAAGCACAGGTTTGGTAGGTTCCCCTAGGTGTCGGCTGAGCTAGAGGCCAAAATCTACAGGTAGGCACTTTGCAAAAAACAGCTCTGTTTTCTGTGATGTGTCCATATTGTGTTTTGGGGCATATCCTGTTGCGGGCGCTAGGCCTACCCACACAAGTGAGGTACCATTTTTATCGGGAGACTTGGAGGAACGCTGGATGGAAGGAAATTTGTTGCTCCTCTCAGATTCCAGAACTTTCTGTCACCGAAATGTGAGGAAAATGCTTTTTTTTAGCCATAAAGTGAGGTTTGCAAGGATTCTGGGTAAGAGAACATGGTCAGAGCCCCACAAGTCACCCCATCTTGGCTTCCTCTAGGTCTCTAGTTTTCAAAAAAGCACAGGTTTGGTAGGTTCCCCTAGGTGTCGGCTGAGCTAGAGGCCAAAATCTACAGGTAGGCACTTTGCAAAAAACAGCTCTGTTTTCTTTAAAAAAATGGGATGTGTCCACGTTGTGTTTTGTGGCGTCTCCTGTCGCGGCCGCTAGGCCTACCCACACAAGTGAGGTTTCATTTTTATCAGGAGAGTTGCGGGAACGCTGGGTGGAAGGAAATTTGTGGCTCCTCTCAGATTCCAGAACTTTCTGTCACCGAAATGTGAGGAAAATGCTTTTTTTTTGCCAAAAATTGAGGTTTGCAAAGGATTCTGGGTAACAGAACCTGGTCAGAGCCCCACAAGTCACCCCATCTTGGATTCCCCTAGGTCTCTAGTTTTAAAAAATGCACAGGTTTGGTAGGTTTCCCTAGGTGCCGGCTGAGCTAGAGGCCAAAATCTACAGGTAGGCACTTTGCAAAAAACAGCTCTGTTTTCTTTCAAAAAATGGGATGTGTCCACGTTGTGTTTTGGGGCATCTCCTGTCACGGCTGCTAGGCCTACCCACACAAGTGAGGTATCATTTTTATCGGGAGAGTTGCGGAACGCTGGGTGGAAGGAAATTTGTGGCTCCTCTCAGATTCCAGAACTTTCTGTCACCGAAATGTGAGGAAAATGCGTTTTTTTAGCCAAAAATTGAGGTTTGCAAAGGATTCTGGGTAACAGAACCTGGTCAGAGCCCCACAAGTCACCCCATCTTGGATTCCCCTAGGTCTCTAGTTTTAAAAAATGCACAGGTTTGGTAGGTTTCCCTAGGTGCCGGCTGAGCTAGAGGCCAAAATCTACAGGTAGGCACTTTGCAAAAAACAGCTCTGTTTTCTGTGATGTGTCCATATTGTGTTTTGGGGCATATCCTGTTGCGGGCGCTAGGCCTACCCACACAAGTGAGGTACCATTTTTATCGGGAGACTTGGAGGAACGCTGGATGGAAGGAAATTTGTTGCTCCTCTCAGATTCCAGAACTTTCTGTCACCGAAATGTGAGGAAAATGCTTTTTTTTAGCCATAAAGTGAGGTTTGCAAGGATTCTGGGTAAGAGAACATGGTCAGAGCCCCACAAGTCACCCCATCTTGGCTTCCTCTAGGTCTCTAGTTTTCAAAAAAGCACAGGTTTGGTAGGTTCCCCTAGGTGTCGGCTGAGCTAGAGGCCAAAATCTACAGGTAGGCACTTTGCAAAAAACAGCTCTGTTTTCTTTAAAAAAATGGGATGTGTCCACGTTGTGTTTTGTGGCGTCTCCTGTCGCGGCCGCTAGGCCTACCCACACAAGTGAGGTTTCATTTTTATCAGGAGAGTTGCGGGAACGCTGGGTGGAAGGAAATTTGTGGCTCCTCTCAGATTCCAGAACTTTCTGTCACCGAAATGTGAGGAAAATGCGTTTTTTTTGCCAAAAATTGAGGTTTGCAAAGGATTCTGGGTAACAGAACCTGGTCAGAGCCCCACAAGTCACCCCATCTTGGATTCCCCTAGGTCTCTAGTTTTCAAAAATGCACAGGTTTGGTAGGTTTCCCTAGGTGTCGGCTGAGCTAGAGGCCAAAATCTACAGGTAGGCACTTTGCAAAAAACAGCTCTGTTTTCTTTAAAAAAATGGGATGTGTCAACGTTGTGTTCTGGGGTGTCTCCTGTCGCGGCCGCTAGGCCTACCCACACAAGTGAGGTATCATTTTTATCGGGAGACTTGGGGGAACGCTGGGTGGAAGGAAATTTGTGGCTCCTCTCAGATTCCAGAACTTTCTGTCACCGAAATGTGAGGAAAATGCATTTTTTTTAGACAAAAACTTGAGGTTTGCAAAGGATTCTGGGTAACAGAACCTGTTCAGAGCCCCACAAGTCACCCAATCTTGGATTCCCCTAGGTCTCTAGTTTTCAAAAATGCACAGGTTTGGTAGGTTTCCCTAGGTGTCGGCTGAGCTAGAGGCCAAAATCTACAGGTAGACACTTTGCAAAAAACAGCTCTGTTTTCTTTCAAAAAATGGGATGTGTCCACGTTGTGTTCTGGGGTGTCTTCTGTCGCGGCTGCTAGGCCTACCCACACAAGTGAGGTATCATTTTTATCGGGAGACTTGGGGGAACGCTGGGTGGAAGGAAATTTGTGGCTCCTCTCAGATTCCAGAACTTTCTGTCACCGAAATGTGAGGAAAATGCTTTTTTTTAGATAAAAATTTGAGGATTGCAAAGGATTCTGGGTGACAGAAACTCGTCAGAGCCCCACAAGTCACCCCATCTTGGATTCCCCTAGGTCTCTAGTTTTCAAAAATGCACAGGTTTGGTAGGTTTCCCTAGGTGTCAGCTGAGCTAGAGGCCAAAATCTACAGGTAGGCACTTTGCAAAAAACAGCTCTGTTTTCTGTGATGTGTCCACGTTGTGTTTTGGGGCATATCCTGTCGCGGGCGCTAGGCCTACCCACACAAGTGAGGTACCATTTTTATCGGGAGACTTGGAGGAACGCTGGATGGAAGGAAATTTGTTGCTCCTCTCAGATTCCAGAACTTTCTGTCACCGAAATGTGAGGAAAATGCTTTTTTTTAGCCATAAAGTGAGGTTTGCAAAGGATTCTGGGTAAGAGAACATGGTCAGAGCCCCACAAGTCACCCCATCTTGGATTCCCCTAGGTCTCTAGTTTTCAAAAAAGCACAGGTTTGGTAGGTTTCCCTAGGTGCCGGCTGAGCTAGAGGCCAAAATCCACAGGTAGGCACTTTGCAAAAAACAGCTCTGTTTTCTTTAAAAAAATGGGATGTGTCCACGTTGTGTTTTGGGGTGTGTCCTGTTGCGGCCGCCAGGCCTACCCACACAAGTGAGGTATAATTTTTATCGGGAGACTTGGGGGTACGCTGGGTGGAAGGAAATTTGTGGCTCCTCTCAGATTCCAGAACCTTCTGTCACCGAAATGTGAGGAAAATGCGTTTATTTAGCCAAAAATTGAGGTTTGCAAAGGATTCTGGGTAACAGAACCTGGTCAGAGCCCCACAAGTCACCCCATCTTGGATTTCCCTAGGTCTCTAGTTTTCAAAAATGCACAGGTTTGGTAGGTTTCCCTAGGTGCCGGATGAGCTAGAGGCCAAAATCTACAGGTAGGCACTTTGCAAAAAACAGCTCTGTTTTCTTTCAAAAAATGGGATGTGTCCACGTTGTGTTCTGGGGTGTCTCCTGTCGCGTCCGCTAGGCCTACCCACACAAGTGAGGTATCATTTTTATCGGGAGACTTGGGTGAGCACTGGGTGGAAGGAAATTTATGGCTCCTCTCAGATTCCAGAACTTTCTGTCACCGAAATGTGAGGAAAATGCGTTTTTTTAGACAAAAATTTGAGGTTTGCAAAGGATTCTGGGTAACAGAAACTCGTCAGAGCCCCACAAGTCACCCCATCTTGGATTCCCCTAGGTCTCTAGTTTTCAAAAATACACAGGTTTGGTAGGTTTCCCTTGGTGCCGGCTGAGCTAGAGGCCAAAATCTACAGGTAGGCACTTTGCTAAAAACAGCTCTGTTTTCTGTGATGTGTCCACATTTTGTTTTGGGTCATATCCTGTTGCGGGCGCTAGGCCTACCCACACAAGTGAGGTTCCATTTTTATCGGGAGACTTGGAGGAACGCTGGATGGAAGGAAATTTGTTGCTCCTCTCAGATTCCAGAACTTTCTGTCACCGAAATGTGAGGAAAATGCTTTTTTTTAGCCATAAAGTGAGGTTTGCAAAGGATTCTGGGTAAGAGAACATGGTCAGAGCCCCACAAGTCACCCCATCTTGGATTCCTCTAGGTCTCTAGTTTTCAAAAAAGCACAGGTTTGGTAGGTTCCCCTAGGTGTCGGCTGAGCTAGAGGCCAAAATCTACAGGTAGGCACTTTGCAAAAAAACAGCTCTGTTTTCTTTCAAAAAATGGGATGTGTCCACGTTGTGTTTTGGGGTGTGCCCTGTCGCAGCCGCTAGGCCTACCCACACAAGTGAGGTATCATTTGTATCGGGAGACTTGGGGGTACGCTGGGTGGAAGGAAATTTGTGGCTCCTCTCAGATTCCAGAACTCTCTGTCACCGAAATGTGAGGAAAATGCGTTTTTTTAGCCAAAATTTGAGGTTTGCAAAGGATTCTGGGTAACAGAACCTGGTCAGAGCCCCACAAGTCACCCCATCTTGGATTTCCCTAGGTCTCTAGTTTTAAAAAATGCACAGGTTTGGTAGGTTTCTCTAGGTGCCGGCTGAACTAGAGGCCAAAATCTACAGGTAGGCACTTTGCAAAAAACAGCTCTGTTTTCTTTAAAAAAATGGGATGTGTCCACGTTGTGTTTTGTGGCGTCTCCTGTCGCGGCCGCTAGGCCTACCCACACAAGTGAGGTATCATTTTTATCGGGAGAGTTGCGGGAACGCTGGGTGGAAGGAAATTTGTGGCTCCTCTCAGATTCCAGAACTTTCTGTCACCGAAATGTGAGGAAAATGCTTTTTTTTAGCCAAAAATTGAGGTTTGCAAAGGATTCTGGGTAACAGAACCTGGTCAGAGCCCCACAAGTCACCCCATCTTGGATTCCCCTAGGTCTCGAGTTTTCAAAAATGCACAGGTTTGGTAGGTTTCCCTAGGTGTCGGCTGAGCTAGAGGCCAAAATCTACAGGTAGGCACTTTGCAAAAAACAGCTCTGTTTTCTTTAAAAAAATGGGATGTGTCCACGTTGTGTTTTGGGATGTCTCCTGTCGCGGCTGCTAGGCCTACCCACACAAGTGAGGTATCATTTTTATCGGGAGACTTGGGGGAACGCTGGGTGAAGGAAATTTGTGGCTCCTCTCAGATTCCAGAACTTTCTGTCACCGAAATGTGAGGAAAATACTTTTTTTTAGACAAAAACTTGAGGTTTGCAAAGGATTCTGGGTAACAGAACCTGGTCAGAGCCCCACAAGTCACCCCATCTTGGATTCCCCTAGGTCTCTAGTTTTAAAAAATGCACAGGTTTGGTATGTTTCCCTAGGTGCCGGCTGAGCTAGAGGCCAAAATCTACAGGTAGGCACTTTGCAAAAAACAGCTCTGTTTTCTTTCAAAAAATGGGATGTATCCACGTTGTGTTTTGGGGTGTCTCCTGTCGCGGCTGCTAGGCCTACCCACACAAGTGAGGTATCATTTTTATCGGGAGACTTGGGGGAACGCTGGGTGAAGGAAATTTGTGGCTCCTCTCAGATTCCAGAACTTTCTGTCACCGAAATGTGAGGAAAATGCTTTTTTTTAGACAAAAACTTGAGGTTTGCAAAGGATTCTGGGTAACAGAACCTGGTCAGAGCCCCACAAGTCACCCCATCTTGGATTCCCCTAGGTCTCTAGTTTTAAAAAATGCACAGGTTTGGTAGGTTTCCCTAGGTGCCGGCTGAGCTAGAGGCCAAAATCTACAGGTAGGCACTTTGCAAAAAACAGCTCTGTTTTCTTTAAAAAAATGGGATGTGTCAACGTTGTGTTCTGGGGTGTCTCCTGTCGCGGCCGCTAGGCCTACCCACACAAGTGAGGTATCATTTTTATCGGGAGACTTGGGGGAACGCTGGGTGGAAGGAAATTTGTGGCTCCTCTCAGATTCCAGAACTTTCTGTCACCGAAATGTGAGGAAAATGCATTTTTTTTAGACAAAAACTTGAGGTTTGCAAAGGATTCTGGGTAACAGAACCTGTTCAGAGCCCCACAAGTCACCCCATCTTGGATTCCCCTAGGTCTCTAGTTTTCAAAAATGCACAGGTTTGGTAGGTTTCCCTAGGTGTCGGCTGAGCTAGAGGCCAAAATCTACAGGTAGGCACTTTGCAAAAAACAGCTCTGTTTTCTTTAAAAAAATGGGATGTGTCAACGTTGTGTTCTGGGGTGTCTCCTGTCGCGGCCGCTAGGCCTACCCACACAAGTGAGGTATCATTTTTATCGGGAGACTTGGGGGAACGCTGGGTGGAAGGAAATTTGTGGCTCCTCTCAGATTCCAGAACTTTCTGTCACCGAAATGTGAGGAAAATGCATTTTTTTTAGACAAAAACTTGAGGTTTGCAAAGGATTCTGGGTAACAGAACCTGTTCAGAGCCCCACAAGTCACCCAATCTTGGATTCCCCTAGGTCTCTAGTTTTCAAAAATACACAGGTTTGGTAGGTTTCCCTTGGTGCCGGCTGAGCTAGAGGCCAAAATCTACAGGTAGGCACTTTGCTAAAAACAGCTCTGTTTTCTGTGATGTGTCCACATTTTGTTTTGGGTCATATCCTGTTGCAGGCGCTAGGCCTACCCACACAAGTGAGGTTCCATTTTTATCGGGAGACTTGGAGGAACGCTGGATGGAAGGAAATTTGTTGCTCCTCTCAGATTCCAGAACTTTCTGTCACCGAAATGTGAGGAAAATGCTTTTTTTTAGCCATAAAGTGAGGTTTGCAAAGGATTCTGGGTAAGAGAACATGGTCAGAGCCCCACAAGTCACCCCATCTTGGATTCCTCTAGGTCTCTAGTTTTCAAAAAAGCACAGGTTTGGTAGGTTCCCCTAGGTGTCGGCTGAGCTAGAGGCCAAAATCTACAGGTAGGCACTTTGCAAAAAACAGCTCTGTTTTCTGTGATGTGTCCATATTGTGTTTTGGGGCATATCCTGTTGCGGGCGCTAGGCCTACCCACACAAGTGAGGTACCATTTTTATCGGGAGACTTGGAGGAACGCTGGATGGAAGGAAATTTGTTGCTCCTCTCAGATTCCAGAACTTTCTGTCACCGAAATGTGAGGAAAATGCTTTTTTTTAGCCATAAAGTGAGGTTTGCAAGGATTCTGGGTAAGAGAACATGGTCAGAGCCCCACAAGTCACCCCATCTTGGCTTCCTCTAGGTCTCTAGTTTTCAAAAAAGCACAGGTTTGGTAGGTTTCCCTTGGTGCCGGCTGAGCTAGAGGCCAAAATCTACAGGTAGGCACTTTGCAAAAAACAGCTCTGTTTTCTTTAAAAAAATGGGATGTGTCCACGTTGTGTTTTGTGGCGTCTCCTGTCGCGGCCGCTAGGCCTACCCACACAAGTGAGGTTTCATTTTTATCAGGAGAGTTGCGGGAACGCTGGGTGGAAGGAAATTTGTGGCTCCTCTCAGATTCCAGAACTTTCTGTCACCGAAATGTGAGGAAAATGCTTTTTTTTTGCCAAAAATTGAGGTTTGCAAAGGATTCTGGGTAACAGAACCTGGTCAGAGCCCCACAAGTCACCCCATCTTGGATTCCCCTAGGTCTCTAGTTTTAAAAAATGCACAGGTTTGGTAGGTTTCCCTAGGTGCCGGCTGAGCTAGAGGCCAAAATCTACAGGTAGGCACTTTGCAAAAAACAGCTCTGTTTTCTTTCAAAAAATGGGATGTGTCCACGTTGTGTTTTGGGGCATCTCCTGTCACGGCTGCTAGGCCTACCCACACAAGTGAGGTATCATTTTTATCGGGAGAGTTGCGGAACGCTGGGTGGAAGGAAATTTGTGGCTCCTCTCAGATTCCAGAACTTTCTGTCACCGAAATGTGAGGAAAATGCGTTTTTTTAGCCAAAAATTGAGGTTTGCAAAGGATTCTGGGTAACAGAACCTGGTCAGAGCCCCACAAGTCACCCCATCTTGGATTCCCCTAGGTCTCTAGTTTTAAAAAATGCACAGGTTTGGTAGGTTTCCCTAGGTGCCGGCTGAGCTAGAGGCCAAAATCTACAGGTAGGCACTTTGCAAAAAACAGCTCTGTTTTCTGTGATGTGTCCATATTGTGTTTTGGGGCATATCCTGTTGCGGGCGCTAGGCCTACCCACACAAGTGAGGTACCATTTTTATCGGGAGACTTGGAGGAACGCTGGATGGAAGGAAATTTGTTGCTCCTCTCAGATTCCAGAACTTTCTGTCACCGAAATGTGAGGAAAATGCTTTTTTTTAGCCATAAAGTGAGGTTTGCAAGGATTCTGGGTAAGAGAACATGGTCAGAGCCCCACAAGTCACCCCATCTTGGCTTCCTCTAGGTCTCTAGTTTTCAAAAAAGCACAGGTTTGGAAGGTTCCCCTAGGTGTCGGCTGAGCTAGAGGCCAAAATCTACAGGTAGGCACTTTGCAAAAAACAGCTCTGTTTTCTTTAAAAAAATGGGATGTGTCCACGTTGTGTTTTGTGGCGTCTCCTGTCGCGGCCGCTAGGCCTACCCACACAAGTGAGGTTTCATTTTTATCAGGAGAGTTGCGGGAACGCTGGGTGGAAGGAAATTTGTGGCTCCTCTCAGATTCCAGAACTTTCTGTCACCGAAATGTGAGGAAAATGCGTTTTTTTTGCCAAAAATTGAGGTTTGCAAAGGATTCTGGGTAACAGAACCTGGTCAGAGCCCCACAAGTCACCCCATCTTGGATTCCCCTAGGTCTCTAGTTTTCAAAAATGCACAGGTTTGGTAGGTTTCCCTAGGTGTCGGCTGAGCTAGAGGCCAAAATCTACAGGTAGGCACTTTGCAAAAAACAGCTCTGTTTTCTTTAAAAAAATGGGATGTGTCAACGTTGTGTTCTGGGGTGTCTCCTGTCGCGGCCGCTAGGCCTACCCACACAAGTGAGGTATCATTTTTATCGGGAGACTTGGGGGAACGCTGGGTGGAAGGAAATTTGTGGCTCCTCTCAGATTCCAGAACTTTCTGTCACCGAAATGTGAGGAAAATGCATTTTTTTTAGACAAAAACTTGAGGTTTGCAAAGGATTCTGGGTAACAGAACCTGTTCAGAGCCCCACAAGTCACCCAATCTTGGATTCCCCTAGGTCTCTAGTTTTCAAAAATGCACAGGTTTGGTAGGTTTCCCTAGGTGTCGGCTGAGCTAGAGGCCAAAATCTACAGGTAGACACTTTGCAAAAAACAGCTCTGTTTTCTTTCAAAAAATGGGATGTGTCCACGTTGTGTTCTGGGGTGTCTTCTGTCGCGGCTGCTAGGCCTACCCACACAAGTGAGGTATCATTTTTATCGGGAGACTTGGGGGAACGCTGGGTGGAAGGAAATTTGTGGCTCCTCTCAGATTCCAGAACTTTCTGTCACCGAAATGTGAGGAAAATGCTTTTTTTTAGATAAAAATTTGAGGATTGCAAAGGATTCTGGGTGACAGAAACTCGTCAGAGCCCCACAAGTCACCCCATCTTGGATTCCCCTAGGTCTCTAGTTTTCAAAAATGCACAGGTTTGGTAGGTTTCCCTAGGTGTCAGCTGAGCTAGAGGCCAAAATCTACAGGTAGGCACTTTGCAAAAAACAGCTCTGTTTTCTGTGATGTGTCCACGTTGTGTTTTGGGGCATATCCTGTCGCGGGCGCTAGGCCTACCCACACAAGTGAGGTACCATTTTTATCGGGAGACTTGGAGGAACGCTGGATGGAAGGAAATTTGTTGCTCCTCTCAGATTCCAGAACTTTCTGTCACCGAAATGTGAGGAAAATGCTTTTTTTTAGCCATAAAGTGAGGTTTGCAAAGGATTCTGGGTAAGAGAACATGGTCAGAGCCCCACAAGTCACCCCATCTTGGATTCCCCTAGGTCTCTAGTTTTCAAAAAAGCACAGGTTTGGTAGGTTTCCCTAGGTGCCGGCTGAGCTAGAGGCCAAAATCCACAGGTAGGCACTTTGCAAAAAACAGCTCTGTTTTCTTTAAAAAAATGGGATGTGTCCACGTTGTGTTTTGGGGTGTGTCCTGTTGCGGCCGCCAGGCCTACCCACACAAGTGAGGTATAATTTTTATCGGGAGACTTGGGGGTACGCTGGGTGGAAGGAAATTTGTGGCTCCTCTCAGATTCCAGAACCTTCTGTCACCGAAATGTGAGGAAAATGCGTTTATTTAGCCAAAAATTGAGGTTTGCAAAGGATTCTGGGTAACAGAACCTGGTCAGAGCCCCACAAGTCACCCCATCTTGGATTTCCCTAGGTCTCTAGTTTTCAAAAATGCACAGGTTTGGTAGGTTTCCCTAGGTGCCGGATGAGCTAGAGGCCAAAATCTACAGGTAGGCACTTTGCAAAAAACAGCTCTGTTTTCTTTCAAAAAATGGGATGTGTCCACGTTGTGTTCTGGGGTGTCTCCTGTCGCGTCCGCTAGGCCTACCCACACAAGTGAGGTATCATTTTTATCGGGAGACTTGGGTGAGCACTGGGTGGAAGGAAATTTATGGCTCCTCTCAGATTCCAGAACTTTCTGTCACCGAAATGTGAGGAAAATGCGTTTTTTTAGACAAAAATTTGAGGTTTGCAAAGGATTCTGGGTAACAGAAACTCGTCAGAGCCCCACAAGTCACCCCATCTTGGATTCCCCTAGGTCTCTAGTTTTCAAAAATACACAGGTTTGGTAGGTTTCCCTTGGTGCCGGCTGAGCTAGAGGCCAAAATCTACAGGTAGGCACTTTGCTAAAAACAGCTCTGTTTTCTGTGATGTGTCCACATTTTGTTTTGGGTCATATCCTGTTGCGGGCGCTAGGCCTACCCACACAAGTGAGGTTCCATTTTTATCGGGAGACTTGGAGGAACGCTGGATGGAAGGAAATTTGTTGCTCCTCTCAGATTCCAGAACTTTCTGTCACCGAAATGTGAGGAAAATGCTTTTTTTTAGCCATAAAGTGAGGTTTGCAAAGGATTCTGGGTAAGAGAACATGGTCAGAGCCCCACAAGTCACCCCATCTTGGATTCCTCTAGGTCTCTAGTTTTCAAAAAAGCACAGGTTTGGTAGGTTCCCCTAGGTGTCGGCTGAGCTAGAGGCCAAAATCTACAGGTAGGCACTTTGCAAAAAAACAGCTCTGTTTTCTTTCAAAAAATGGGATGTGTCCACGTTGTGTTTTGGGGTGTGCCCTGTCGCAGCCGCTAGGCCTACCCACACAAGTGAGGTATCATTTGTATCGGGAGACTTGGGGGTACGCTGGGTGGAAGGAAATTTGTGGCTCCTCTCAGATTCCAGAACTCTCTGTCACCGAAATGTGAGGAAAATGCGTTTTTTTAGCCAAAATTTGAGGTTTGCAAAGGATTCTGGGTAACAGAACCTGGTCAGAGCCCCACAAGTCACCCCATCTTGGATTTCCCTAGGTCTCTAGTTTTAAAAAATGCACAGGTTTGGTAGGTTTCTCTAGGTGCCGGCTGAACTAGAGGCCAAAATCTACAGGTAGGCACTTTGCAAAAAACAGCTCTGTTTTCTTTAAAAAAATGGGATGTGTCCACGTTGTGTTTTGTGGCGTATCCTGTCGCGGCCGCTAGGCCTACCCACACAAGTGAGGTATCATTTTTATCGGGAGAGTTGCGGGAACGCTGGGTGGAAGGAAATTTGTGGCTCCTCTCAGATTCCAGAACTTTCTGTCACCGAAATGTGAGGAAAATGCGTTTTTTTTGCCAAAAATTGAGGTTTGCAAAGGATTCTGGGTAACAGAACCTGGTCAGAGCCCCACAAGTCACCCCATCTTGGATTCCCCTAGGTCTCGAGTTTTCAAAAATGCACAGGTTTGGTAGGTTTCCCTAGGTGTCGGCTGAGCTAGAGGCCAAAATCTACAGGTAGGCACTTTGCAAAAAACAGCTCTGTTTTCTTTAAAAAAATGGGATGTGTCCACGTTGTGTTTTGGGATGTCTCCTGTCGCGGCTGCTAGGCCTACCCACACAAGTGAGGTATCATTTTTATCGGGAGACTTGGGGGAACGCTGGGTGAAGGAAATTTGTGGCTCCTCTCAGATTCCAGAACTTTCTGTCACCGAAATGTGAGGAAAATACTTTTTTTTAGACAAAAACTTGAGGTTTGCAAAGGATTCTGGGTAACAGAACCTGGTCAGAGCCCCACAAGTCACCCCATCTTGGATTCCCCTAGGTCTCTAGTTTTAAAAAATGCACAGGTTTGGTATGTTTCCCTAGGTGCCGGCTGAGCTAGAGGCCAAAATCTACAGGTAGGCACTTTGCAAAAAACAGCTCTGTTTTCTTTCAAAAAATGGGATGTATCCACGTTGTGTTTTGGGGTGTCTCCTGTCGCGGCTGCTAGGCCTACCCACACAAGTGAGGTATCATTTTTATCGGGAGACTTGGGGGAACGCTGGGTGAAGGAAATTTGTGGCTCCTCTCAGATTCCAGAACTTTCTGTCACCGAAATGTGAGGAAAATGCTTTTTTTTAGACAAAAACTTGAGGTTTGCAAAGGATTCTGGGTAACAGAACCTGGTCAGAGCCCCACAAGTCACCCCATCTTGGATTCCCCTAGGTCTCTAGTTTTAAAAAATGCACAGGTTTGGTAGGTTTCCCTAGGTGCCGGCTGAGCTAGAGGCCAAAATCTACAGGTAGGCACTTTGCAAAAAACAGCTCTGTTTTCTTTAAAAAAATGGGATGTGTCAACGTTGTGTTCTGGGGTGTCTCCTGTCGCGGCCGCTAGGCCTACCCACACAAGTGAGGTATCATTTTTATCGGGAGACTTGGGGGAACGCTGGGTGGAAGGAAATTTGTGGCTCCTCTCAGATTCCAGAACTTTCTGTCACCGAAATGTGAGGAAAATGCATTTTTTTTAGACAAAAACTTGAGGTTTGCAAAGGATTCTGGGTAACAGAACCTGTTCAGAGCCCCACAAGTCACCCCATCTTGGATTCCCCTAGGTCTCTAGTTTTCAAAAATGCACAGGTTTGGTAGGTTTCCCTAGGTGTCGGCTGAGCTAGAGGCCAAAATCTACAGGTAGGCACTTTGCAAAAAACAGCTCTGTTTTCTTTAAAAAAATGGGATGTGTCAACGTTGTGTTCTGGGGTGTCTCCTGTCGCGGCCGCTAGGCCTACCCACACAAGTGAGGTATCATTTTTATCGGGAGACTTGGGGGAACGCTGGGTGGAAGGAAATTTGTGGCTCCTCTCAGATTCCAGAACTTTCTGTCACCGAAATGTGAGGAAAATGCATTTTTTTTAGACAAAAACTTGAGGTTTGCAAAGGATTCTGGGTAACAGAATCTGTTCAGAGCCCCACAAGTCACCCCATCTTGGATTCCCCTAGGTCTCTAGTTTTCAAAAATGCACAGGTTTGGTAGGTTTCCCTAGGTGTCGGCTGAGCTAGAGGCCAAAATCTACAGGTAGGCACTTTGCAAAAAACAGCTCTGTTTTCTTTCAAAAAATGGGATGTGTCCACGTTGTGTTCTGGGGTGTCTTCTGTCGCGGCCGCTAGGCCTACCCACACAAGTGAGGTATCATTTTTATCGGGAGACTTGGGGGAACGCTGGGTGGAAGGAAATTTGTGGCTCCTCTCAGATTCCAGAACTTTCTGTCACCGAAATGTGAGGAAAATGCTTTTTTTTAGATAAAAATTTGAGGATTGCAAAGGATTCTGGGTGACAGAAACTCGTCAGAGCCCCACAAGTCACCCCATCTTGGATTCCCCTAGGTCTCTAGTTTTCAAAAATGCACAGGTTTGGTAGGTTTCCCTAGGTGTCAGCTGAGCTAGAGGCCAAAATCTACAGGTAGGCACTTTGCAAAAAACAGCTCTGTTTTCTGTGATGTGTCCACGTTGTGTTTTGGGGCATATCCTGTCGCGGGCGCTAGGCCTACCCACACAAGTGAGGTACCATTTTTATCGGGAGACTTGGAGGAACGCTGGATGGAAGGAAATTTGTTGCTCCTCTCAGATTCCAGAACTTTCTGTCACCGAAATGTGAGGAAAATGCTTTTTTTTAGCCATAAAGTGAGGTTTGCAAAGGATTCTGGGTAAGAGAACATGGTCAGAGCCCCACAAGTCACCCCATCTTGGATTCCCCTAGGTCTCTAGTTTTCAAAAAAGCACAGGTTTGGTAGGTTTCCCTAGGTGCCGGCTGAGCTAGAGGCCAAAATCCACAGGTAGGCACTTTGCAAAAAACAGCTCTGTTTTCTTTAAAAAAATGGGATGTGTCCACGTTGTGTTTTGGGGCGTGTCCTGTTGCGGCCGCCAGGCCTACCCACACAAGTGAGGTATAATTTTTATCGGGAGACTTGGGGGTACGCTGGGTGGAAGGAAATTTGTGGCTCCTCTCAGATTCCAGAACCTTCTGTCACCGAAATGTGAGGAAAATGCGTTTATTTAGCCAAAAATTGAGGTTTGCAAAGGATTCTGGGTAACAGAACCTGGTCAGAGCCCCACAAGTCACCCCATCTTGGATTTCCCTAGGTCTCTAGTTTTCAAAAATGCACAGGTTTGGTAGGTTTCCCTAGGTGCCGGATGAGCTAGAGGCCAAAATCTACAGGTAGGCACTTTGCAAAAAACAGCTCTGTTTTCTTTCAAAAAATGGGATGTGTCCACGTTGTGTTCTGGGGTGTCTCCTGTCGCGTCCGCTAGGCCTACCCACACAAGTGAGGTATCATTTTTATCGGGAGACTTGGGTGAGCACTGGGTGGAAGGAAATTTATGGCTCCTCTCAGATTCCAGAACTTTCTGTCACCGAAATGTGAGGAAAATGCGTTTTTTTAGACAAAAATTTGAGGTTTGCAAAGGATTCTGGGTAACAGAAACTCGTCAGAGCCCCACAAGTCACCCCATCTTGGATTCCCCTAGGTCTCTAGTTTTCAAAAATACACAGGTTTGGTAGGTTTCCCTTGGTGCCGGCTGAGCTAGAGGCCAAAATCTACAGGTAGGCACTTTGCTAAAAACAGCTCTGTTTTCTGTGATGTGTCCACATTTTGTTTTGGGTCATATCCTGTTGCGGGCGCTAGGCCTACCCACACAAGTGAGGTTCCATTTTTATCGGGAGACTTGGAGGAACGCTGGATGGAAGGAAATTTGTTGCTCCTCTCAGATTCCAGAACTTTCTGTCACCGAAATGTGAGGAAAATGCTTTTTTTTAGCCATAAAGTGAGGTTTGCAAAGGATTCTGGGTAAGAGAACATGGTCAGAGCCCCACAAGTCACCCCATCTTGGATTCCTCTAGGTCTCTAGTTTTCAAAAAAGCACAGGTTTGGTAGGTTCCCCTAGGTGTCGGCTGAGCTAGAGGCCAAAATCTACAGGTAGGCACTTTGCAAAAAAACAGCTCTGTTTTCTTTCAAAAAATGGGATGTGTCCACGTTGTGTTTTGGGGTGTGCCCTGTCGCGGCCGCTAGGCCTACCCACACAAGTGAGGTATCATTTGTATCGGGAGACTTGGGGGTACGCTGGGTGGAAGGAAATTTGTGGCTCCTCTCAGATTCCAGAACTCTCTGTCACCGAAATGTGAGGAAAATGCGTTTTTTTAGCCAAAATTTGAGGTTTGCAAAGGATTCTGGGTAACAGAACCTGGTCAGAGTCCCACAAGTCACCCCATCTTGGATTTCCCTAGGTCTCTAGTTTTAAAAAATGCACAGGTTTGGTAGGTTTCTCTAGGTGCCGGCTGAACTAGAGGCCAAAATCTACAGGTAGGCACTTTGCAAAAAACAGCTCTGTTTTCTTTAAAAAAATGGGATGTGTCCACGTTGTGTTTTGTGGCGTCTCCTGTCGCGGCCGCTAGGCCTACCCACACAAGTGAGGTATCATTTTTATCGGGAGAGTTGCGGGAACGCTGGGTGGAAGGAAATTTGTGGCTCCTCTCAGATTCCAGAACTTTCTGTCACCGAAATGTGAGGAAAATGCGTTTTTTTAGCCAAAAATTGAGGTTTGCAAAGGATTCTGGGTAACAGAACCTGGTCAGAGCCCCACAAGTCACCCCATCTTGGATTCCCCTAGGTCTCGAGTTTTCAAAAATGCACAGGTTTGGTAGGTTTCCCTAGGTGTCGGCTGAGCTAGAGGCCAAAATCTACAGGTAGGCACTTTGCAAAAAACAGCTCTGTTTTCTTTAAAAAAATGGGATGTGTCCACGTTGTGTTTTGGGATGTCTCCTGTCGCGGCTGCTAGGCCTACCCACACAAGTGAGGTATGATTTTTATCGGGAGACTTGGGGGAACGCTGGGTGAAGGAAATTTGTGGCTCCTCTCAGATTCCAGAACTTTCTGTCACCGAAATGTGAGGAAAATGCGTTTTTTTAAACAAAAATTTGAGGTTTGCAAAGGATTCTGGGTAACAGAAACTCGTCAGAGCCCCACAAGTCACCCCATCTTGGATTCCCCTAGGTCTCTAGTTTTAAAAAATGCACAGGTTTGGTAGGTTTCCCTAGGTGCCGGCTGAGCTAGAGGCCAAAATCTACAGGTAGGCACTTTGCAAAAAACAGCTCTGTTTTCTTTAAAAAAATGGGATGTGTCCACGTTGTGTTTTGGGATGTCTCCTGTCGCGGCTGCTAGGCCTACCCACACAAGTGAGGTATCATTTTTATCGGGAGACTTGGGGGAACGCTGGGTGAAGGAAATTTGTGGCTCCTCTCAGATTCCAGAACTTTCTGTCACCGAAATGTGAGGAAAATACTTTTTTTTAGACAAAAACTTGAGGTTTGCAAAGGATTCTGGGTAACAGAACCTGGACAGAGCCCCACAAGTCACCCCATCTTGGATTCCCCTAGGTCTCTAGTTTTCAAAAATACACAGGTTTGGTAGGTTTCCCTTGGTGCCGGCTGAGCTAGAGGCCAAAATCTACAGGTAGGCACTTTGCTAAAAACAGCTCTGTTTTCTGTGATGTGTCCACATTTTGTTTTGGGTCATATCCTGTTGCGGGCGCTATTCCTACCCACACAAGTGAGGTTCCATTTTTATCGGGAGACTTGGAGGAACGCTGGATGGAAGGAAATTTGTTGCTCCTCTCAGATTCCAGAACTTTCTGTCACCGAAATGTGAGGAAAATGCTTTTTTTTAGCCATAAAGTGAGGTTTGCAAAGGATTCTGGGTAAGAGAACATGGTCAGAGCCCCACAAGTCACCCCATCTTGGATTCCTCTAGGTCTCTAGTTTTCAAAAAAGCACAGGTTTGGTAGGTTCCCCTAGGTGTCGGCTGAGCTAGAGGCCAAAATCTACAGGTAGGCACTTTGCAAAAAAACAGCTCTGTTTTCTTTCAAAAAATGGGATGTGTCCACGTTGTGTTTCGGGGTGTGCCCTGTCGCGGCCGCTAGGCCTACCCACACAAGTGAGGTATCATTTGTATCGGGAGACTTGGGGGTACGCTGGGTGGAAGGAAATTTGTGGCTCCTCTCAGATTCCAGAACTCTCTGTCACCGAAATGTGAGGAAAATGCGTTTTTTTAGCCAAAATTTGAGGTTTGCAAAGGATTCTGGGTAACAGAACCTGGTCAGAGCCCCACAAGTCACCCCATCTTGGATTTCCCTAGGTCTCTAGTTTTAAAAAATGCACAGGTTTGGTAGGTTTCTCTAGGTGCCGGCTGAACTAGAGGCCAAAATCTACAGGTAGGCACTTTGCAAAAAACAGCTCTGTTTTCTTTAAAAAAATGGGATGTGTCCACGTTGTGTTTTGTGGCGTCGCCTGTCGCGGCCGCTAGGCCTACCCACACAAGTGAGGTATCATTCTTATCGGGAGAGTTGCGGGAACGCTGGGTGGAAGGAAATTTGTGGCTCCTCTCAGATTCCAGAACTTTCTGTCACCGAAATGTGAGGAAAATGCGTTTTTTTAGCCAAAAATTGAGGTTTGCAAAGGATTCTGGGTAACAGAACCTAGTCAGAGCCCCACAAGTCACCCCATCTTGGATTCCCCTAGGTCTCGAGTTTTCAAAAATGCACAGGTTTGGTAGGTTTCCCTAGGTGTCGGCTGAGCTAGAGGCCAAAATCTACAGGTAGGCACTTTGCAAAAAACAGCTCTGTTTTCTTTAAAAAAATGGGATGTGTCCACGTTGTGTTTTGGGATGTCTCCTGTCGCGGCTGCTAGGCCTACCCACACGAGTGAGGTATCATTTTTATCGGGAGACTTGGGGGAACGCTGGGTGAAGGAAATTTGTGGCTCCTCTCAGATTCCAGAACTTTCTGTCACCGAAATGTGAGGAAAATACTTTTTTTTAGACAAAAACTTGAGGTTTGCAAAGGATTCTGGGTAACAGAACCTGGTCAGAGCCCCACAAGTCACCCCATCTTGGATTCCCCTAGGTCTCTAGTTTTAAAAAATGCACAGGTTTGGTATGTTTCCCTAGGTGCCGGCTGAGCTAGAGGCCAAAATCTACAGGTAGGCACTTTGCAAAAAACAGCTCTGTTTTCTTTCAAAAAATGGGATGTATCCACGTTGTGTTTTGGGGTGTCTCCTGTCGCGGCTGCTAGGCCTACCCACACAAGTGAGGTATCATTTTTATCGGGAGACTTGGGGGAACGCTGGGTGAAGGAAATTTGTGGCTCCTCTCAGATTCCAGAACTTTCTGTCACCGAAATGTGAGGAAAATGCTTTTTTTTAGACAAAAACTTGAGGTTTGCAAAGGATTCTGGGTAACAGAACCTGGTCAGAGCCCCACAAGTCACCCCATCTTGGATTCCCCTAGGTCTCTAGTTTTAAAAAATGCACAGGTTTGGTAGGTTTCCCTAGGTGCCGGCTGAGCTAGAGGCCAAAATCTACAGGTAGGCACTTTGCAAAAAACAGCTCTGTTTTCTTTCAAAAAATGGGATGTGTCCACGTTGTGTTTTGGGGCATCTCCTGTCACGGCCGCTAGGCCTACCCACACAAGTGAGGTATCATTTTTATCGGGAGAGTTGCGGAACGCTGGGTGGAAGGAAATTTGTGGCTCCTCTCAGATTCCAGAACTTTCTGTCACCGAAATGTCAGGAAAATGCGTTTTTTTAGCCAAAAATTGAGGTTTGCAAAGGATTCTGGGTAACAGAACCTGGTCAGAGCCCCACAAGTCACCCCATCTTGGATTCCCCTAGGTCTCTAGTTTTAAAAAATGCACAGGTTTGGTATGTTTCCCTAGGTGCCGGCTGAGCTAGAGGCCAAAATCTACAGGTAGGCACTTTGCAAAAAACAGCTCTGTTTTCTGTGATGTGTCCATATTGTGTTTTGGGGCATATCCTGTTGCGGGCGCTAGGCCTACCCACACAAGTGAGGTACCATTTTTATCGGGAGACTTGGAGGAACGCTGGATGGAAGGAAATTTGTTGCTCCTCTCAGATTCCAGAACTTTCTGTCACCGAAATGTGAGGAAAATGCTTTTTTTTAGCCATAAAGTGAGGTTTGCAAGGATTCTGGGTAAGAGAACATGGTCAGAGCCCCACAAGTCACCCCATCTTGGCTTCCTCTAGGTCTCTAGTTTTCAAAAAAGCACAGGTTTGGTAGGTTCCCCTAGGTGTCGGCTGAGCTAGAGGCCAAAATCTACAGGTAGGCACTTTGCAAAAAACAGCTCTGTTTTCTTTCAAAAAATGGGATGTGTCCACGTTGTGTTTTGGGGTGTCTCCTGTCGCGGCAGCTAGGCCTACCCACACAAGTGAGGTATCATTTTTATCGGGAGACTTGGGGGTACGCTGAGTGGAAGGAAATTTGTGGCTCCTCTCAGATTCCAGAACTCTCTGTCACCGAAATGTGAGGAAAATGCGTTTTTTTAGCCAAAAATTGAGGTTTGCAAAGGATTCTGGGTAACAGAACCTGGTCAGAGCCCCACAAGTCACCCCATCTTGGTTTCCCCTAGGTCTCGAGTTTTCAAAAATGCACAGGTTTGGTAGGTTTCCCTAGGTGTCGGCTGAGCTAGAGGCCAAAATCTACAGGTAGGCACTTTGCAAAAAACAGCTCTGTTTTCTTTAAAAAAATGGGATGTGTCCACGTTGTGTTTTGGGATGTCTCCTGTCGCGGCTGCTAGGCCTACCCACACAAGTGTGGTATCATTTTTATCGGGAGACTTGGGGGAACGCTGGGTGAAGGAAATTTGTGGCTCCTCTCAGATTCCAGAACTTTCTGTCACCGAAATGTGAGGAAAATGCGTTTTTTTAAACAAAAAATTGAGGTTTGCAAAGGATTCTGGGTAACAGAAACTCGTCAGAGCCCCACAAGTCACCCCATCTTGGATTCCCCTAGGTCTCTAGTTTTAAAAAATGCACAGGTTTGGTAGGTTTCCCTAGGTGCCGGCTGAGCTAGAGGCCAAAATCTACAGGTAGGCACTTTGCAAAAAACAGCTCTGTTTTCTTTAAAAAAATGGGATGTGTCCACGTTGTGTTTTGGGATGTCTCCTGTCGCGGCTGCTAGGCCTACCCACACAAGTGAGGTATCATTTTTATCGGGAGACTTGGGGGAACGCTGGGTGAAGGAAATTTGTGGCTCCTCTCAGATTCCAGAACTTTCTGTCACCGAAATGTGAGGAAAATACTTTTTTTTAGACAAAAACTTGAGGTTTGCAAAGGATTCTGGGTAACAGAACCTGGACAGAGCCCCACAAGTCACCCCATCTTGGATTCCCCTAGGTCTCTAGTTTTCAAAAATACACAGGTTTGGTAGGTTTCCCTTGGTGCCGGCTGAGCTAGAGGCCAAAATCTACAGGTAGGCACTTTGCTAAAAACAGCTCTGTTTTCTGTGATGTGTCCACATTTTGTTTTGGGTCATATCCTGTTGCGGGCGCTATTCCTACCCACACAAGTGAGGTTCCATTTTTATCGGGAGACTTGGAGGAACGCTGGATGGAAGGAAATTTGTTGCTCCTCTCAGATTCCAGAACTTTCTGTCACCGAAATGTGAGGAAAATGCTTTTTTTTAGCCATAAAGTGAGGTTTGCAAAGGATTCTGGGTAAGAGAACATGGTCAGAGCCCCACAAGTCACCCCATCTTGGATTCCTCTAGGTCTCTAGTTTTCAAAAAAGCACAGGTTTGGTAGGTTCCCCTAGGTGTCGGCTGAGCTAGAGGCCAAAATCTACAGGTAGGCACTTTGCAAAAAAACAGCTCTGTTTTCTTTCAAAAAATGGGATGTGTCCACGTTGTGTTTTGGGGTGTGCCCTGTCGCGGCCGCTAGGCCTACCCACACAAGTGAGGTATCATTTGTATCGGGAGACTTGGGGGTACGCTGGGTGGAAGGAAATTTGTGGCTCCTCTCAGATTCCAGAACTCTCTGTCACCGAAATGTGAGGAAAATGCGTTTTTTTAGCCAAAATTTGAGGTTTGCAAAGGATTCTGGGTAACAGAACCTGGTCAGAGCCCCACAAGTCACCCCATCTTGGATTTCCCTAGGTCTCTAGTTTTAAAAAATGCACAGGTTTGGTAGGTTTCTCTAGGTGCCGGCTGAACTAGAGGCCAAAATCTACAGGTAGGCACTTTGCAAAAAACAGCTCTGTTTTCTTTAAAAAAATGGGATGTGTCCACGTTGTGTTTTGTGGCGTCGCCTGTCGCGGCCGCTAGGCCTACCCACACAAGTGAGGTATCATTCTTATCGGGAGAGTTGCGGGAACGCTGGGTGGAAGGAAATTTGTGGCTCCTCTCAGATTCCAGAACTTTCTGTCACCGAAATGTGAGGAAAATGCGTTTTTTTAGCCAAAAATTGAGGTTTGCAAAGGATTCTGGGTAACAGAACCTAGTCAGAGCCCCACAAGTCACCCCATCTTGGATTCCCCTAGGTCTCGAGTTTTCAAAAATGCACAGGTTTGGTAGGTTTCCCTAGGTGTCGGCTGAGCTAGAGGCCAAAATCTACAGGTAGGCACTTTGCAAAAAACAGCTCTGTTTTCTTTAAAAAAATGGGATGTGTCCACGTTGTGTTTTGGGATGTCTCCTGTCGCGGCTGCTAGGCCTACCCACACAAGTGAGGTATCATTTTTATCGGGAGACTTGGGGGAACGCTGGGTGAAGGAAATTTGTGGCTCCTCTCAGATTCCAGAACTTTCTGTCACCGAAATGTGAGGAAAATACTTTTTTTTAGACAAAAACTTGAGGTTTGCAAAGGATTCTGGGTAACAGAACCTGGTCAGAGCCCCACAAGTCACCCCATCTTGGATTCCCCTAGGTCTCTAGTTTTAAAAAATGCACAGGTTTGGTATGTTTCCCTAGGTGCCGGCTGAGCTAGAGGCCAAAATCTACAGGTAGGCACTTTGCAAAAAACAGCTCTGTTTTCTTTAAAAAAATGGGATGTATCCACGTTGTGTTTTGGGGTGTCTCCTGTCGCGGCTGCTAGGCCTACCCACACAAGTGAGGTATCATTTTTATCGGGAGACTTGGGGGAACGCTGGGTGAAGGAAATTTGTGGCTCCTCTCAGATTCCAGAACTTTCTGTCACCGAAATGTGAGGAAAATGCTTTTTTTTAGACAAAAACTTGAGGTTTGCAAAGGATTCTGGGTAACAGAACCTGGTCAGAGCCCCACAAGTCACCCCATCTTGGATTCCCCTAGGTCTCTAGTTTTAAAAAATGCACAGGTTTGGTAGGTTTCCCTAGGTGCCGGCTGAGCTAGAGGCCAAAATCTACAGGTAGGCACTTTGCAAAAAACAGCTCTGTTTTCTTTCAAAAAATGGGATGTGTCCACGTTGTGTTTTGGGGCATCTCCTGTCACGGCCGCTAAGCCTACCCACACAAGTGAGGTATCATTTTTATCGGGAGAGTTGCGGAACGCTGGGTGGAAGGAAATTTGTGGCTCCTCTCAGATTCCAGAACTTTCTGTCACCGAAATGTGAGGAAAATGCGTTTTTTTAGCCAAAAATTGAGGTTTGCAAAGGATTCTGGGTAACAGAACCTGGTCAGAGCCCCACAAGTCACCCCATCTTGGATTCCCCTAGGTCTCTAGTTTTAAAAAATGCACAGGTTTGGTATGTTTCCCTAGGTGCCGGCTGAGCTAGAGGCCAAAATCTACAGGTAGGCACTTTGCAAAAAACAGCTCTGTTTTCTGTGATGTGTCCATATTGTGTTTTGGGGCATATCCTGTTGCGGGCGCTAGGCCTACCCACACAAGTGAGGTACCATTTTTATCGGGAGACTTGGAGGAACGCTGGATGGAAGGAAATTTGTTGCTCCTCTCAGATTCCAGAACTTTCTGTCACCGAAATGTGAGGAAAATGCTTTTTTTTAGCCATAAAGTGAGGTTTGCAAGGATTCTGGGTAAGAGAACATGGTCAGAGCCCCACAAGTCACCCCATCTTGGCTTCCTCTAGGTCTCTAGTTTTCAAAAAAGCACAGGTTTGGTAGGTTCCCCTAGGTGTCGGCTGAGCTAGAGGCCAAAATCTACAGGTAGGCACTTTGCAAAAAACAGCTCTGTTTTCTTTCAAAAAATGGGATGTGTCCACGTTGTGTTTTGGGGTGTCTCCTGTCGCGGCAGCTAGGCCTACCCACACAAGTGAGGTATCATTTTTATCGGGAGACTTGGGGGTACGCTGAGTGGAAGGAAATTTGTGGCTCCTCTCAGATTCCAGAACTCTCTGTCACCGAAATGTGAGGAAAATGCGTTTTTTTAGCCAAAAATTGAGGTTTGCAAAGGATTCTGGGTAACAGAACCTGGTCAGAGCCCCACAAGTCACCCCATCTTGGTTTCCCCTAGGTCTCGAGTTTTCAAAAATGCACAGGTTTGGTAGGTTTCCCTAGGTGTCGGCTGAGCTAGAGGCCAAAATCTACAGGTAGGCACTTTGCAAAAAACAGCTCTGTTTTCTTTAAAAAAATGGGATGTGTCCACGTTGTGTTTTGGGATGTCTCCTGTCGCGGCTGCTAGGCCTACCCACACAAGTGAGGTATCATTTTTATCGGGAGACTTGGGGGAACGCTGGGTGAAGGAAATTTGTGGCTCCTCTCAGATTCCAGAACTTTCTGTCACCGAAATGTGAGGAAAATGCTTTTTTTTAGACAAAAACTTGAGGTTTGCAAAGGATTCTGGGTAACAGAACCTGGTCAGAGCCCCACAAGTCACCCCATCTTGGATTCCCCTAGGTCTCTAGTTTTAAAAATTGCACAGGTTTGGTAGGTTTCCCTAGGTGCCGGCTGAGCTAGAGGCCAAAATCTACAGGTAGGCACTTTGCAAAAAACAGCTCTGTTTTCTTTCAAAAAATGGGATGTATCCACGTTGTGTTTTGGGGTGTCTCCTGTCGCGGCTGCTAGGCCTACCCACACAAGTGAGGTATCATTTTTATCCGGAGACTTGGGGGAACGCTGGGTGAAGGAAATTTGTGGCTCCTCTCAGATTCCAGAACTTTCTGTCACCGAAATGTGAGGAAAATGCTTTTTTTTAGACAAAAACTTGAGGTTTGCAAAGGATTCTGGGTAACAGAACCTGGTCAGAGCCCCACAAGTCACCCCATCTTGGATTCCCCTAGGTGTCTAGTTTTAAAAAATGCACAGGTTTGGTAGGTTTCCCTAGGTGCCGGCTGAGCTAGAGGCCAAAATCTACAGGTAGGCACTTTGCAAAAAACAGCTCTGTTTTCTTTAAAAAAATGGGATGTGTCCATATTGTGTTTTGGGGCATATCCTGTTGCGGGCGCTAGGCCTACCCACACAAGTGAGGTACCATTTTTATCGGGAGACTTGGAGGAACGCTGGATGGAAGGAAATTTGTTGCTCCTCTCAGATTCCAGAACTTTCTGTCACCGAAATGTGAGGAAAATGCTTTTTTTTAGCCATAAAGTGAGGTTTGCAAGGATTCTGGGTAAGAGAACATGGTCAGAGCCCCACAAGTCACCCCATCTTGGCTTCCTCTAGGTCTCTAGTTTTAAAAAAAGCACAGGTTTGGTAGGTTCCCCTAGGTGTCGGCTGAGCTAGAGGCCAAAATCTACAGGTAGGCACTTTGCAAAAAACAGCTCTGTTTTCTTTCAAAAAATGGGATGTGTCCACGTTGTGTTTTGGGGTGTCTCCTGTCGCGGCCGCTAGGCCTACCCACACAAGTGAGGTATCATTTTTATCGGGAGACTTGGGGGTACGCTGAGTGGAAGGAAATTTGTGGCTCCTCTCAGATTCCAGAACTCTCTGTCACCGAAATGTGAGGAAAATGCGTTTTTTTAGCCAAAATTTGAGGTTTGCAAAGGATTCTGGGTAACAGAACCTGGTCAGAGCCCCACAAGTCACCCCATCTTGGATTTCCCTAGGTCTCTAGTTTTCAAAAATGCACAGGTTTGGTAGGTTTCCCTAGGTGCCGGCTGAGCTAGAGGCCAAAATCTACAGGTAGGCACTTTGCAAAAAACAGCTCTGTTTTCTTTAAAAAAATGGGATGTGTCCACGTTGTGTTTTGCGGCGTCTCCTGTCGCGGCCGCTAGGCCTACCCACACAAGTGAGGTTTCATTTTTATCAGGAGAGTTGCGGGAACGCTGGGTGGAAGGAAATTTGTGGCTACTCTCAGATTCCAGAACTTTCTGTCACCGAAATGTGAGGAAAATGCGTTTTTTTTGCCAAAAATTGAGGTTTGCAAAGGATTCTGGGTAACAGAACCTGGTCAGAGCCCCACAAGTCACCCCATCTTGGATTCCCCTAGGTCTCTAGTTTTCAAAAATGCACAGGTTTGGTAGGTTTCCCTAGGTGTCGGCTGAGCTAGAGGCCAAAATCTACAGGTAGGCACTTTGCAAAAAACAGCTCTGTTTTCTTTAAAAAAATGGGATGTGTCAACGTTGTGTTCTGGGGTGATTCCTGTCGCGGCCGCTAGGCCTACCCACACAAGTGAGGTATCATTTTTATCGGGAGACTTGGGGGAACGCTGGGTGGAAGGAAATTTGTGGCTCCTCTCAGATTCCAGAACTTTCTGTCACCGAAATGTGAGGAAAATGCATTTTTTTTAGACAAAAACTTGAGGTTTGCAAAGGATTCTGGGTAACAGAACCTGGTCAGAGCCCCACAAGTCACCCCATCTTGGATTCCCCTAGGTCTCTAGTTTTCAAAAATGCACAGGTTTGGTAGGTTTCCCTAGGTGTCGGCTGAGCTAGAGGCCAAAATCTACAGGTAGGCACTTTGCAAAAAACAGCTCTGTTTTCTTTCAAAAAATGGGATGTGTCCACGTTGTGTTCTGGGGTGTCTTCTGTCGCGGACGCTAGGCCTACCCACACAAGTGAGGTATCATTTTTATCGGGAGACTTGGGGGAACGCTGGGTGGAAGGAAATTTGTGGCTCCTCTCAGATTCCAGAACTTTCTGTCACCGAAATGTGAGGAAAATGCTTTTTTTTAGATAAAAATTTGAGGTTTGCAAAGGATTCTGGGTGACAGAAACTCGTCTGAGCCCCACAAGTCACCCCATCTTGGATTCCCCTAGGTCTCTAGTTTTAAAAAATGCACAGGTTTGGTAGGTTTCCCTAGGTGCCGGCTGAGCTAGAGGCCAAAATCTACAGGTTGGCACTTTGGAAAAAACAGCTCTGTTTTCTGTGATGTGTCCACATTGTGTTTTGGGGCATATCCTGTTGCAGGCGCTAGGCCTACCCACACAAGTGAGGTATCATTTTTATCGGGAGACTTGGGGGAACGCTGGGTGGAAGGAAATTTGTGGCTCCTCTCAGATTCCAGAACTTTCTGTCACCGAAATGTGAGGAAAATGCTTTTTTTTAGACAAAAACTTGAGGTTTGCAAAGGATTCTGGGTAACAGAACCTGGTCAGAGCCCCACAAGTCACCCCATCTTGGATTCCCCTAGGTCTCTAGTTTTAAAAAATGCACAGGTTTGGTAGGTTTCCCTAGGTGCCGGCTGAGCTAGAGGCCAAAATCTACAGGTAGGCACTTTGCAAAAAACAGCTCTGTTTTCTTTCAAAAAATGGGATGTATCCACGTTGTGTTTTGGGGTGTCTCCTGTCGCGGCTGCTAGGCCTACCCACACAAGTGAGGTATCATTTTTATCCGGAGACTTGGGGAAAGCTGGGTGAAGGAAATTTGTGGCTCCTCTCAGATTCCAGAACTTTCTGTCACCGAAATGTGAGGAAAATGCTTTTTTTTAGACAAAAACTTGAGGTTTGCAAAGGATTCTGGGTAACAGAACCTGGTCAGAGCCCCACAAGTCACCCCATCTTGGATTCCCCTAGGTGTCTAGTTTTAAAAAATGCACAGGTTTGGTAGGTTTCCCTAGGTGCCGGCTGAGCTAGAGGCCAAAATCTACAGGTAGGCACTTTGCAAAAAACAGCTCTGTTTTCTTTCAAAAAATGGGATGTGTCCATATTGTGTTTTGGGGCATATCCTGTTGCGGGCGCTAGGCCTACCCACACAAGTGAGGTACCATTTTTATCGGGAGACTTGGAGGAACGCTGGATGGAAGGAAATGTGTTGCTCCTCTCAGATTCCAGAACTTTCTGTCACCGAAATGTGAGGAAAATGCTTTTTTTTAGCCATAAAGTGAGGTTTGCAAGGATTCTGGGTAAGAGAACATGGTCAGAGCCCCACAAGTCACCCCATCTTGGCTTCCTCTAGGTCTCTAGTTTTAAAAAAAGCACAGGTTTGGTAGGTTCCCCTAGGTGTCGGCTGAGCTAGAGGCCAAAATCTACAGGTAGGCACTTTGCAAAAAACAGCTCTGTTTTCTTTCAAAAAATGGGATGTGTCCACGTTGTGTTTTGGGGTGTCTCCTGTCGCGGCCGCTAGGCCTACCCACACAAGTGAGGTATCATTTTTATCGGGAGACTTGGGGGTACGCTGAGTGGAAGGAAATTTGTGGCTCCTCTCAGATTCCAGAACTCTCTGTCACCGAAATGTGAGGAAAATGCGTTTTTTTAGCCAAAATTTGAGGTTTGCAAAGGATTCTGGGTAACAGAACCTGGTCAGAGCCCCACAAGTCACCCCATCTTGGATTTCCCTAGGTCTCTAGTTTTCAAAAATGCACAGGTTTGGTAGGTTTCCCTAGGTGCCGGCTGAGCTAGAGGCCAAAATCTACAGGTAGGCACTTTGCAAAAAACAGCTCTGTTTTCTTTAAAAAAATGGGATGTGTCCACGTTGTGTTTTGCGGCGTCTCCTGTCGCGGCCGCTAGGCCTACCCACACAAGTGAGGTTTCATTTTTATCAGGAGAGTTGCGGGAACGCTGGGTGGAAGGAAATTTGTGGCTACTCTCAGATTCCAGAACTTTCTGTCACCGAAATGTGAGGAAAATGCGTTTTTTTTGCCAAAAATTGAGGTTTGCAAAGGATTCTGGGTAACAGAACCTGGTCAGAGCCCCACAAGTCACCCCATCTTGGATTCCCCTAGGTCTCTAGTTTTCAAAAATGCACAGGTTTGGTAGGTTTCCCTAGGTGTCGGCTGAGCTAGAGGCCAAAATCTACAGGTAGGCACTTTGCAAAAAACAGCTCTGTTTTCTTTAAAAAAATGGGATGTGTCAACGTTGTGTTCTGGGGTGATTCCTGTCGCGGCCGCTAGGCCTACCCACACAAGTGAGGTATCATTTTTATCGGGAGACTTGGGGGAACGCTGGGTGGAAGGAAATTTGTGGCTCCTCTCAGATTCCAGAACTTTCTGTCACCGAAATGTGAGGAAAATGCATTTTTTTTAGACAAAAACTTGAGGTTTGCAAAGGATTCTGGGTAACAGAACCTGGTCAGAGCCCCACAAGTCACCCCATCTTGGATTCCCCTAGGTCTCTAGTTTTCAAAAATGCACAGGTTTGGTAGGTTTCCCTAGGTGTCGGCTGAGCTAGAGGCCAAAATCTACAGGTAGGCACTTTGCAAAAAACAGCTCTGTTTTCTTTCAAAAAATGGGATGTGTCCACGTTGTGTTCTGGGGTGTCTTCTGTCGCGGACGCTAGGCCTACCCACACAAGTGAGGTATCATTTTTATCGGGAGACTTGGGGGAACGCTGGGTGGAAGGAAATTTGTGGCTCCTCTCAGATTCCAGAACTTTCTGTCACCGAAATGTGAGGAAAATGCTTTTTTTTAGATAAAAATTTGAGGTTTGCAAAGGATTCTGGGTGACAGAAACTCGTCTGAGCCCCACAAGTCACCCCATCTTGGATTCCCCTAGGTCTCTAGTTTTCAAAAATGCACAGGTTTGGTAGGTTTCCCTAGGTGCCGGCTGAGCTAGAGGCCAAAATCTACAGGTTGGCACTTTGGAAAAAACAGCTCTGTTTTCTGTGATGTGTCCACATTGTGTTTTGGGGCATATCCTGTTGCAGGCGCTAGGCCTACCCACACAAGTGAGGTACCATTTTTATCGGGAGACTTGGAGGAACGCTGGATGGAAGGAAATTTGTTGCTCATCTCAGATTCCAGAACTTTCTGTCACCGAAATGTGAGGAAAATGCTTTTTTTTAGACAAACATTTGAGGTTTGCAAAGGATTCTGGGTAACAGAACCTGGTCAGAGCCCCACAAGTCACCCCATCTTGGATTCCCCTAGGTCTCTAGTTTTCAAAAATGCACAGGTTTGGTAGGTTTCCCTAGGTGCCGGCTGAGCTAGAGGCCAAAATCTAAAGGTAGGCACTTTGCAAAAAACAGCTCTGTTTTCTGTGATGTGTCCACGTTGTGTTTTGGGGCATATCCTGTCGCGGGCGCTAGGCCTACCCACACAAGTGAGGTACCATTTTTATCGGGAGACTTGGAGGAACGCTGGATGGAAGGAAATTTGTTGCTCCTCTCAGATTCCAGAACTTTCTGTCACCGAAATGTGAGGAAAATGCTTTTTTTAAGCCATAAAGTGAGGTTTGCAAACGATTCTGGGTAAGAGAACATGGTCAGAGCCCCACAAGTCACCCCATCTTGGATTCCCCTAGGTCTCTAGTTTTCCAAAAAGCACAGGTTTGGTAGGTTTCCCTAGGTGCCGGCTGAGCTAGAGGCCAAAATCCACAGGTAGGCACTTTGCAAAAAACAGCTCTGTTTTCTTTCAAAAAATGGGATGTGTCCACGTTGTGTTTTGGGGCGTGTCCTGTTGCGGCCGCCAGGCCTACCCACACAAGTGAGGTATAATTTTTATCGGGAGACTTGGGGGTACGCTGGGTGGAAGGAAATTTGTGGCTCCTCTCAGATTCCAGAACCTTCTGTCACCGAAATGTGAGGAAAATGCGTTTATTTAGCCAAAAATTGAGGTTTGCAAAGGATTCTGGGTAACAGAACCTGGTCAGAGCCCCACAAGTCACCCCATCTTGGATTTCCCTAGGTCTCTAGTTTTCAAAAATGCACAGGTTTGGTAGGTTTCCCTAGGTGCCGGATGAGCTAGAGGCCAAAATCTACAGGTAGGCACTTTGCAAAAAACAGCTCTGTTTTCTTTCAAAAAATGGGATGTGTCCACGTTGTGTTCTGGGGTGTCTCCTGTCGCGTCCGCTAGGCCTACCCACACAAGTGAGGTATCATTTTTATCGGGAGACTTGGGTGAGCGCTGGGTGGAAGGAAATTTATGGCTCCTCTCAGATTCCAGAACTTTCTGTCACCGAAATGTGAGGAAAATGCGTTTTTTTAAACAAAAATTTGAGGTTTGCAAAGGATTCTGGGTAACAGAAACTTGTCAAAGCCCCACAAGTCACCCCATCTTGGATTCCCCTAGGTCTCTAGTTTTCAAAAATACACAGGTTTGGTAGGTTTCCCTTGGTGCCGGCTGAGCTAGAGGCCAAAATCTACAGGTAGGCACTTTGCAAAAAACAGCTCTGTTTTCTGTGATGTGTCCACATTGTGTTTTGGGTCATATCCTGTTGCGGGCGCTAGGCCTACCCACACAAGTGAGGTTCCATTTATATCGGGAGACTTGGAGGAACGCTGGATGGAAGGAAATTTGTTGCTCCTCTCAGATTCCAGAACTTTCTGTCACCGAAATGTGAGGAAAATGCTTTTTTTTAGCCATAAAGTGAGGTTTGCAAAGGATTCTGGGTAAGAGAACATAGTCAGAGCCCCACAAGTCACCCCATCTTGGATTCCTAAAGGTCTCTAGTTTTCAAAAAAGCACAGGTTTGGTAGGTTCCCCTAGGTGTCGGCTGAGCTAGAGGCCAAAATCTACAGGTAGACACTTTGCAAAAAACAGCTCTGTTTTCTTTCAAAAAATGGGATGTGTCCACGTTGTGTTTTGGGGTGTCTTCTGTCGCGGCCGCTAGGCCTACCCACACAAGTGAGGTATCATTTTTATCGGGAGACTTGGGGGTACGCTGGGTGGAAGGAAATTTGTGGCTCCTCTCAGATTCCAGAACTCTCTGTCACCGAAATGTGAGGAAAATGCGTTTTTTTAGCCAAAATTTGAGGTTTGCAAAGGATTCTGGGTAACAGAACCTGGTCAGAGCCCCACAAGTCACCCCATCTTGGATTTCCCTAGGTCTCTAGTTTTAAAAAATGCACAGGTTTGGTAGGTTTCTCTAGGTGCCGGCTGAGCTAGAGGCCAAAATCCACAGGTAGGCACTTTGCAAAAAACAGCTCTGTTTTCTTTCAAAAAATGGGATGTGTCCACGTTGTGTTTTGGGGCGTGTCCTGTTGCGGCCGCCAGGCCTACCCACACAAGTGAGGTATAATTTTTATCGGGAGACTTGGGGGTACGCTGGGTGGAAGGAAATTTGTGGCTCCTCTCAGATTCCAGAACCTTCTGTCACCGAAATGTGAGGAAAATGCGTTTATTTAGCCAAAAATTGAGGTTTGCAAAGGATTCTGGGTAACAGAACCTGGTCAGAGCCCCACAAGTCAACCCATCTTGGATTCCCCTAGGTCTCTAGTTTTCAAAAATGCACAGGTTTGGTAGGTTTCCCTAGGTGTCGGCTGAGCTAGAGGCCAAAATCTACAGGTAGGCACTTTGCAAAAAACAGCTCTGTTTTCTTTAAAAAAATGGGATGTGTCCACGTTGTGTTTTGGGATGTCTCCTGTCGCGGCTGCTAGGCCTACCCACACAAGTGAGGTATCATTTTTATCGGGAGACTTGGGGGAACGCTGGGTGAAGGAAATTTGTGGCTCCTCTCAGATTCCAGAACTTTCTGTCACCGAAATGTGAGGAAAATACTTTTTTTTAGACAAAAACTTGAGGTTTGCAAAGGATTCTGGGTAACAGAACCTGGTCAGAGCCCCACAAGTCACCCCATCTTGGATTCCCCTAGGTCTCTAGTTTTCAAAAATACACTGGTTTGGTAGGTTTCCCTTGGTGCCGGCTGAGCTAGAGGCCAAAATCTACAGGTAGGCACTTTGCTAAAAACAGCTCTGTTTTCTGTGATGTGTCCACATTTTGTTTTGGGTCATATCCTGTTGCGGGCGCTATTCCTACCCACACAAGTGAGGTTCCATTTTTATCGGGAGACTTGGAGGAACGCTGGATGGAAGGAAATTTGTTGCTCCTCTCAGATTCCAGAACTTTCTGTCACCGAAATGTGAGGAAAATGCTTTTTTTTAGCCATAAAGTGAGGTTTGCAAAGGATTCTGGGTAAGAGAACATGGTCAGAGCCCCACAAGTCACCCCATCTTGGATTCCTCTAGGTCTCTAGTTTTCAAAAAAGCACAGGTTTGGTAGGTTCCCCTAGGTGTCGGCTGAGCTAGAGGCCAAAATCTACAGGTAGGCACTTTGCAAAAAAACAGCTCTGTTTTCTTTCAAAAAATGGGATGTGTCCACGTTGTGTTTTGGGGTGTGCCCTGTCGCGGCCGCTAGGCCTACCCACACAAGTGAGGTATCATTTGTATCGGGAGACTTGGGGGTACGCTGGGTGGAAGGAAATTTGTGGCTCCTCTCAGATTCCAGAACTCTCTGTCACCGAAATGTGAGGAAAATGCGTTTTTTTAGCCAAAATTTGAGGTTTGCAAAGGATTCTGGGTAACAGAACCTGGTCAGAGCCCCACAAGTCACCCCATCTTGGATTTCCCTAGGTCTCTAGTTTTAAAAAATGCACAGGTTTGGTAGGTTTCTCTAGGTGCCGGCTGAACTAGAGGCCAAAATCTACAGGTAGGCACTTTGCAAAAAACAGCTCTGTTTTCTTTAAAAAAATGGGATGTGTCCACGTTGTGTTTTGTGGCGTCCCCTGTCGCGGCCGCTAGGCCTACCCACACAAGTGAGGTATCATTCTTATCGGGAGAGTTGCGGGAACGCTGGGTGGAAGGAAATTTGTGGCTCCTCTCAGATTCCAGAACTTTCTGTCACCGAAATGTGAGGAAAATGCGTTTTTTTAGCCAAAAATTGAGGTTTGCAAAGGATTCTGGGTAACAGAACCTGGTCAGAGCCCCACAAGTCACCCCATCTTGGATTCCCCTAGGTCTCGAGTTTTCAAAAATGCACAGGTTTGGTAGGTTTCCCTAGGTGTCGGCTGAGCTAGAGGCCAAAATCTACAGGTAGGCACTTTGCAAAAAACAGCTCTGTTTTCTTTTAAAAAATGGGATGTGTCCACGTTGTGTTTTGGGATGTCTCCTGTCGCGGCTGCTAGGCCTACCCACACAAGTGAGGTATCATTTTTATCGGGAGACTTGGGGGAACGCTGGGTGAAGGAAATTTGTGGCTCCTCTCAGATTCCAGAACTTTCTGTCACCGAAATGTGAGGAAAATACTTTTTTTTAGACAAAAACTTGAGGTTTGCAAAGGATTCTGGGTAACAGAACCTGGTCAGAGCCCCACAAGTCACCCCATCTTGGATTCCCCTAGGTCTCTAGTTTTAAAAAATGCACAGGTTTGGTATGTTTCCCTAGGTGCCGGCTGAGCTAGAGGCCAAAATCTACAGGTAGGCACTTTGCAAAAAACAGCTCTGTTTTCTTTCAAAAAATGGGATGTATCCACGTTGTGTTTTGGGGTGTCTCCTGTCGCGGCTGCTAGGCCTACCCACACAAGTGAGGTATCATTTTTATCGGGAGACTTGGGGGAACGCTGGGTGAAGGAAATTTGTGGCTCCTCTCAGATTCCAGAACTTTCTGTCACCGAAATGTGAGGAAAATGCTTTTTTTTAGACAAAAACTTGAGGTTTGCAAAGGATTCTGGGTAACAGAACCTGGTCAGAGCCCCACAAGTCACCCCATCTTGGATTCCCCTAGGTCTCTAGTTTTAAAAAATGCACAGGTTTGGTAGGTTTCCCTAGGTGCCGGCTGAGCTAGAGGCCAAAATCTACAGGTAGGCACTTTGCAAAAAACAGCTCTGTTTTCTTTCAAAAAATGGGATGTGTCCACGTTGTGTTTTGGGGCATCTCCTGTCACGGCCGCTAGGCCTACCCACACAAGTGAGGTATCATTTTTATCGGGAGAGTTGCGGAACGCTGGGTGGAAGGAAATTTGTGGCTCCTCTCAGATTCCAGAACTTTCTGTCACCGAAATGTGAGGAAAATGCGTTTTTTTAGCCAAAAATTGAGGTTTGCAAAGGATTCTGGGTAACAGAACCTGGTCAGAGCCCCACAAGTCACCCCATCTTGGATTCCCCTAGGTCTCTAGTTTTAAAAAATGCACAGGTTTGGTAGGTTTCCCTAGGTGCCGGCTGAGCTAGAGGCCAAAATCTACAGGTAGGCACTTTGCAAAAAACAGCTCTGTTTTCTGTGATGTGTCCATATTGTGTTTTGGGGCATATCCTGTTGCGGGCGCTAGGCCTACCCACACAAGTGAGGTACCATTTTTATCGGGAGACTTGGAGGAACGCTGGATGGAAGGAAATTTGTTGCTCCTCTCAGATTCCAGAACTTTCTGTCACCGAAATGTGAGGAAAATGCTTTTTTTTAGCCATAAAGTGAGGTTTGCAAGGATTCTGGGTAAGAGAACATGGTCAGAGCCCCACAAGTCACCCCATCTTGGCTTCCTCTAGGTCTCTAGTTTTCAAAAAAGCACAGGTTTGGTAGGTTCCCCTAGGTGTCGGCTGAGCTAGAGGCCAAAATCTACAGGTAGGCACTTTGCAAAAAACAGCTCTGTTTTCTTTCAAAAAATGGGATGTGTCCACGTTGTGTTTTGGGGTGTCTCCTGTCGCGGCCGCTAGGCCTACCCACACAAGTGAGGTATCATTTTTATTGGGAGACTTGGGGGTACGCTGAGTGGAAGGAAATTTGTGGCTCCTCTCAGATTCCAGAACTCTCTGTCACCGAAATGTGAGGAAAATGCGTTTTTTTAGCCAAAAATTGAGGTTTGCAAAGGATTCTGGGTAACAGAACCTGGTCAGAGCCCCACAAGTCACCCCATCTTGGTTTCCCCTAGGTCTCGAGTTTTCAAAAATGCACAGGTTTGGTAGGTTTCCCTAGGTGTCGGCTGAGCTAGAGGCCAAAATCTACAGGTAGGCACTTTGCAAAAAACAGCTCTGTTTTCTTTAAAAAAATGGGATGTGTCCACGTTGTGTTTTGGGATGTCTCCTGTCGCGGCTGCTAGGCCTACCCACACAAGTGAGGTATCATTTTTATCGGGAGACTTGGGGGAACGCTGGGTGAAGGAAATTTGTGGCTCCTCTCAGATTCCAGAACTTTCTGTCACCGAAATGTGAGGAAAATGCTTTTTTTTAGACAAAAACTTGAGGTTTGCAAAGGATTCTGGGTAACAGAACCTGGTCAGAGCCCCACAAGTCACCCCATCTTGGATTCCCCTAGGTCTCTAGTTTTAAAAAATGCACAGGTTTGGTAGGTTTCCCTAGGTGCCGGCTGAGCTAGAGGCCAAAATCTACAGGTAGGCACTTTGCAAAAAACAGCTCTGTTTTCTTTAAAAAATGGGATGTATCCACGTTGTGTTTTGGGGTGTCTCCTGTCGCGGCTGCTAGGCCTACCCACACAAGTGAGGTATCATTTTTATCGGGAGACTTGGGGGAACGCTGGGTGAAGGAAATTTGTGGCTCCTCTCAGATTCCAGAACTTTCTGTCACCGAAATGTGAGGAAAATGCTTTTTTTTAGACAAAAACTTGAGGTTTGCAAAGGATTCTGGGTAACAGAACCTGGTCAGAGCCCCACAAGTCACCCCATCTTGGATTCCCCTAGGTGTCTAGTTTTAAAAAATGCACAGGTTTGGTAGGTTTCCCTAGGTGCCGGCTGAGCTAGAGGCCAAAATCTACAGGTAGGCACTTTGCAAAAAACAGCTCTGTTTTCTTTCAAAAAATGGGATGTGTCCATATTGTGTTTTGGGGCATATCCTGTTGCGGGCGCTAGGCCTACCCACACAAGTGAGGTACCATTTTTATCGGGAGACTTGGAGGAACGCTGGATGGAAGGAAATTTGTTGCTCCTCTCAGATTCCAGAACTTTCTGTCACCGAAATGTGAGGAAAATGCTTTTTTTTAGCCATAAAGTGAGGTTTGCAAGGATTCTGGGTAAGAGAACATGGTCAGAGCCCCACAAGTCACCCCATCTTGGCTTCCTCTAGGTCTCTAGTTTTCAAAAAAGCACAGGTTTGGTAGGTTCCCCTAGGTGTCGGCTGAGCTAGAGGCCAAAATCTACAGGTAGGCACTTTGCAAAAAACAGCTCTGTTTTCTTTCAAAAAATGAGATGTGTCCACGTTGTGTTTTGGGGTGTCTCCTGTCGCGGCCGCTAGGCCTACCCACACAAGTGAGGTATCATTTTTATCCGGAGACTTGGGGGTACGCTGAGTGGAAGGAAATTTGTGGCTCCTCTCAGATTCCAGAACTCTCTGTCACCGAAATGTGAGGAAAATGCGTTTTTTTAGCCAAAATTTGAGGTTTGCAAAGGATTCTGGGTAACAGAACCTGGTCAGAGCCCCACAAGTCACCCCATCTTGGATTTCCCTAGGTCTCTAGTTTTCAAAAATGCACAGGTTTGGTAGGTTTCCCTAGGTGCCGGCTGAGCTAGAGGCCAAAATCTACAGGTAGGCACTTTGCAAAAAACAGCTCTGTTTTCTTTAAAAAAATGGGATGTGTCCACGTTGTGTTTTGCGGCGTCTCCTGTCGCGGCCGCTAGGCCTACCCACACAAGTGAGGTTTCATTTTTATCAGGAGAGTTGCGGGAACGCTGGGTGGAAGGAAATTTGTGGCTACTCTCAGATTCCAGAACTTTCTGTCACCGAAATGTGAGGAAAATGCGTTTTTTTTGCCAAAAATTGAGGTTTGCAAAGGATTCTGGGTAACAGAACCTGGTCAGAGCCCCACAAGTCACCCCATCTTGGATTCCCCTAGGTCTCTAGTTTTCAAAAATGCACAGGTTTGGTAGGTTTCCCTAGGTGTCGGCTGAGCTAGAGGCCAAAATCTACAGGTAGGCACTTTGCAAAAAACAGCTCTGTTTTCTTTAAAAAAATGGGATGTGTCAACGTTGTGTTCTGGGGTGTTTCCTGTCGCGGCCGCTAGGCCTACCCACACAAGTGAGGTATCATTTTTATCGGGAGACTTGGGGGAACGCTGGGTGGAAGGAAATTTGTGGCTCCTCTCAGATTCCAGAACTTTCTGTCACCGAAATGTGAGGAAAATGCATTTTTTTTAGACAAAAACTTGAGGTTTGCAAAGGATTCTGGGTAACAGAACCTGGTCAGAGCCCCACAAGTCACCCCATCTTGGATTCCCCTAGGTCTCTAGTTTTCAAAAATGCACAGGTTTGGTAGGTTTCCCTAGGTGTCGGCTGAGCTAGAGGCCAAAATCTACAGGTAGGCACTTTGCAAAAAACAGCTCTGTTTTCTTTCAAAAAATGGGATGTGTCCACGTTGTGTTCTGGGGTGTCTTCTGTCGCGGACGCTAGGCCTACCCACACAAGTGAGGTATCATTTTTATCGGGAGACTTGGGGGAACGCTGGGTGGAAGGAAATTTGTGGCTCCTCTCAGATTCCAGAACTTTCTGTCACCGAAATGTGAGGAAAATGCTATTTTTTAGATAAAAATTTGAGGTTTGCAAAGGATTCTGGGTGATAGAAACTCGTCTGAGCCCCACAAGTCACCCCATCTTGGATTCCCCTAGCTCTCTAGTTTTCAAAAATGCACAGGTTTGGTAGGTTTCCCTAGGGGCCGGCTGAGCTAGAGGCCAAAATCTACAGGTTGGCACTTTGGAAAAAACAGCTCTGTTTTCTGTGATGTGTCCACATTGTGTTTTGGGGCATATCCTGTTGCAGGCGCTAGGCCTACCCACACAAGTGAGGTACCATTTTTATCGGGAGACTTGGATGAACGCTGGATGGAAGGAAATTTGTTGCTCATCTCAGATTCCAGAACTTTCTGTCACCGAAATGTGAGGAAAATGCTTTTTTTTAGACAAACATTTGAGGTTTGCAAAGGATTCTGGGTAACAGAACCTGGTCAGAGCCCCACAAGTCACCCCATCTTGGATTCCCCTAGGTCTCTAGTTTTCAAAAATGCACAGGTTTGGTAGGTTTCCCTTGGTGCCGGCTGAGCTAGAGGCCAAAATCTACAGGTAGGCACTTTGCAAAAAACAGCTCTGTTTTCTGTGATGTGTCCACATTGTGTTTTGGGTCATATCCTGTTGCGGGCGCTAGGCCTACCCACACAAGTGAGGTTCCATTTATATCGGGAGACTTGGAGGAACGCTGGATGGAAGGAAATTTGTTGCTCCTCTCAGATTCCAGAACTTTCTGTCACCGAAATGTGAGGAAAATGCTTTTTTTTAGCCATAAAGTGAGGTTTGCAAAGGATTCTGGGTAAGAGAACATGGTCAGAGCCCCACAAGTCACCCCATCTTGGATTCCTAAAGGTCTCTAGTTTTCAAAAAAGCACAGGTTTGGTAGGTTCCCCTAGGTGTCGGCTGAGCTAGAGGCCAAAATCTACAGGTAGACACTTTGCAAAAAACAGCTCTGTTTTCTTTCAAAAAATGGGATGTGTCCACGTTGTGTTTTGGGGTGTCTCCTGTCGCGGCCGCTAGGCCTACCCACACAAGTGAGGTATCATTTTTATCGGGAGACTTGGGGGTACGCTGGGTGGAAGGAAATTTGTGGCTCCTCTCAGATTCCAGAACTCTCTGTCACCGAAATGTGAGGAAAATGCGTTTTTTTAGCCAAAATTTGAGGTTTGCAAAGGATTCTGGGTAACAGAACCTGGTCAGAGCCCCACAAGTCACCCCATCTTGGATTTCCCTAGGTCTCTAGTTTTAAAAAATGCACAGGTTTGGTAGGTTTCTCTAGGTGCCGGCTGAGCTAGAGGCCAAAATCCACAGGTAGGCACTTTGCAAAAAACAGCTCTGTTTTCTTTCCAAAAATGGGATGTGTCCACGTTGTGTTTTGGGGCGTGTCCTGTTGCGGCCGCCAGGCGTACCCACACAAGTGAGGTATAATTTTTATCGGGAGACTTGGGGGTACGCTGGGTGGAAGGAAATTTGTGGCTCCTCTCAGATTCCAGAACCTTCTGTCACCGAAATGTGAGGAAAATGCGTTTATTTAGCCAAAAATTGAGGTTTGCAAAGGATTCTGGGTAACAGAACCTGGTCAGAGCCCCACAAGTCACCCCATCTTGGATTCCCCTAGGTCTCTAGTTTTCAAAAATGCACAGGTTTGGTAGGTTTCCCTAGGTGTCGGCTGAGCTAGAGGCCAAAATCTACAGGTAGGCACTTTGCAAAAAACAGCTCTGTTTTCTTTAAAAAAATGGGATGTGTCCACGTTGTGTTTTGGGATGTCTCCTGTCGCGGCTGCTAGGCCTACCCACACAAGTGAGGTATCATTTTTATCGGGAGACTTGGGGGAACGCTGGGTGAACGAAATTTGTGGCTCCTCTCAGATTCCAGAACTTTCTGTCACCGAAATGTGAGGAAAATGCTTTTTTTTTGACAAAAACTTGAGGTTTGCAAAGGATTCTGGGTAACAGAACCTGGTCAGAGCCCCACAAGTCACCCCATCTTGGATTCCCCTAGGTCTCTAGTTTTAAAAAATGCACAGGTTTGGTAGGTTTCCCTAGGTGCCGGCTGAGCTAGAGGCCAAAATCTACAGGTAGGCACTTTGCAAAAAACAGCTCTGTTTTCTTTCAAAAAATGGGATGTATCCACGTTGTGTTTTGGGGTGTCTCCTGTCGCGGCTGCTAGGCCTACCCACACAAGTGAGGTATCATTTTTATCGGGAGACTTGGGGGAACGCTGGGTGAAGGAAATTTGTGGCTCCTCTCAGATTCCAGAACTTTCTGTCACCGAAATGTGAGGAAAATGCTTTTTTTTAGCCATAAAGTGAGGTTTGCAAAGGATTCTGGGTAAGAGAACATGGTCAGAGCCCCACAAGTCACCCCATCTTGGATTCCCCTAGGTCTCTAGTTTTCCAAAAAGCACAGGTTTGGTAGGTTTCCCTAGGTGCCGGCTGAGCTAGAGGCCAAAATCCACAGGTAGGCACTTTGCAAAAAACAGCTCTGTTTTCTTTCAAAAAATGGGATGTGTCCACGTTGTGTTTTGGGGCGTGTCCTGTTGCGGCCGCCAGGCCTACCCACACAAGTGAGGTATAATTTTTATCGGGAGACTTGGGGGTACGCTGGGTGGAAGGAAATTTGTGGCTCCTCTCAGATTCCAGAACCTTCTGTCACCGAAATGTGAGGAAAATGCGTTTATTTAGCCAAAAATTGAGGTTTGCAAAGGATTCTGGGTAACAGAACCTGGTCAGAGCCCCACAAGTCACCCCATCTTGGATTTCCCTAGGTCTCTAGTTTTCAAAAATGCACAGGTTTGGTAGGTTTCCCTAGGTGCCGGATGAGCTAGAGGCCAAAATCTACAGGTAGGCACTTTGCAAAAAACAGCTCTGTTTTCTTTCAAAAAATGGGATGTGTCCACGTTGTGTTCTGGGGTGTCTCCTGTCGCGTCCGCTAGGCCTACCCACACAAGTGAGGTATCATTTTTATTGGGAGACTTGGGTGAGCGCTGGGTGGAAGGAAATTTATGGCTCCTCTCAGATTCCAGAACTTTCTGTCACCGAAATGTGAGGAAAATGCGTTTTTTTAAACAAAAATTTGAGGTTTGCAAAGGATTCTGGGTAACAGAAACTCGTCAAAGCCCCACAAGTCACCCCATCTTGGATTCCCCTAGGTCTCTAGTTTTCAAAAATACACAGGTTTGGTAGGTTTCCCTTGGTGCCGGCTGAGCTAGAGGCCAAAATCTACAGGTAGGCACTTTGCAAAAAACAGCTCTGTTTTCTGTGATGTGTCCACATTGTGTTTTGGGTCATATCCTGTTGCGGGCGCTAGGCCTACCCACACAAGTGAGGTTCCATTTATATCGGGAGACTTGGAGGAACGCTGGATGGAAGGAAATTTGTTGCTCCTCTCAGATTCCAGAACTTTCTGTCACCGAAATGTGAGGAAAATGCTTTTTTTTAGCCATAAAGTGAGGTTTGCAAAGGATTCTGGGTAAGAGAACATGGTCAGAGCCCCACAAGTCACCCCATCTTGGATTCCTAAAGGTCTCTAGTTTTCAAAAAAGCACAGGTTTGGTAGGTTCCCCTAGGTGTCGGCTGAGCTAGAGGCCAAAATCTACAGGTAGACACTTTGCAAAAAACAGCTCTGTTTTCTTTCAAAAAATGGGATGTGTCCACGTTGTGTTTTGGGGTGTCTCCTGTCGCGGCCGCTAGGCCTACCCACACAAGTGAGGTATCATTTTTATCGGGAGACTTGGGGGTACGCTGGGTGGAAGGAAATTTGTGGCTCCTCTCAGATTCCAGAACTCTCTGTCACCGAAATGTGAGGAAAATGCGTTTTTTTAGCCAAAATTTGAGGTTTGCAAAGGATTCTGGGTAACAGAACCTGGTCAGAGCCCCACAAGTCACCCCATCTTGGATTTCCCTAGGTCTCTAGTTTTAAAAAATGCACAGGTTTGGTAGGTTTCTCTAGGTGCCGGCTGAGCTAGAGGCCAAAATCCACAGGTAGGCACTTTGCAAAAAACAGCTCTGTTTTCTTTCCAAAAATGGGATGTGTCCACGTTGTGTTTTGGGGCGTGTCCTGTTGCGGCCGCCAGGCGTACCCACACAAGTGAGGTATAATTTTTATCGGGAGACTTGGGGGTACGCTGGGTGGAAGGAAATTTGTGGCTCCTCTCAGATTCCAGAACCTTCTGTCACCGAAATGTGAGGAAAATGCGTTTATTTAGCAAAAAATTGAGGTTTGCAAAGGATTCTGGGTAACAGAACCTGGTCAGAGCCCCACAAGTCACCCCATCTTGGATTCCCCTAGGTCTCTAGTTTTCAAAAATGCACAGGTTTGGTAGGTTTCCCTAGGTGTCGGCTGAGCTAGAGGCCAAAATCTACAGGTAGGCACTTTGCAAAAAACAGCTCTGTTTTCTTTAAAAAAATGGGATGTGTCCACGTTGTGTTTTGGGATGTCCCCTGTCGCGGCTGCTAGGCCTACCCACACAAGTGAGGTATCATTTTTATCGGGAGACTTGGGGGAACGCTGGGTGAACGAAATTTGTGGCTCCTCTCAGATTCCAGAACTTTCTGTCACCGAAATGTGAGGAAAATGCTTTTTTTTTGACAAAAACTTGAGGTTTGCAAAGGATTCTGGGTAACAGAACCTGGTCAGAGCCCCACAAGTCACCCCATCTTGGATTCCCCTAGGTCTCTAGTTTTAAAAAATGCACAGGTTTGGTAGGTTTCCCTAGGTGCCGGCTGAGCTAGAGGCCAAAATCTACAGGTAGGCACTTTGCAAAAAACAGCTCTGTTTTCTTTCAAAAAATGGGATGTATCCACGTTGTGTTTTGGGGTGTCTCCTGTCGCGGCTGCTAGGCCTACCCACACAAGTGAGGTATCATTTTTATCGGGAGACTTGGGGGAACGCTGGGTGAAGGAAATTTGTGGCTCCTCTCAGATTCCAGAACTTTCTGTCACCGAAATGTGAGGAAAATGCTTTTTTTTAGACAAAAACTTGAGGTTTGCAAAGGATTCTGGGTAACAGAACCTGGTCAGAGCCCCACAAGTCACCCCATCTTGGATTTCCCTAGGTCTCTAGTTTTCAAAAATGCACAGGTTTGGTAGGTTTCCCTAGGTGCCGGATGAGCTAGAGGCCAAAATCTACAGGTAGGCACTTTGCAAAAAACAGCTCTGTTTTCTTTCAAAAAATGGGATGTGTCCACGTTGTGTTCTGGGGTGTCTCCTGTCGCGTCCGCTAGGCCTACCCACACAAGTGAGGTATCATTTTTATTGGGAGACTTGGGTGAGCGCTGGGTGGAAGGAAATTTATGGCTCCTCTCAGATTCCAGAACTTTCTGTCACCGAAATGTGAGGAAAATGCGTTTTTTTAAACAAAAATTTGAGGTTTGCAAAGGATTCTGGGTAACAGAAACTCGTCAAAGCCCCACAAGTCACCCCATCTTGGATTCCCCTAGGTCTCTAGTTTTCAAAAATACACAGGTTTGGTAGGTTTCCCTTGGTGCCGGCTGAGCTAGAGGCCAAAATCTACAGGTAGGCACTTTGCAAAAAACAGCTCTGTTTTCTGTGATGTGTCCACATTGTGTTTTGGGTCATATCCTGTTGCGGGCGCTAGGCCTACCCACACAAGTGAGGTTCCATTTATATCGGGAGACTTGGAGGAACGCTGGATGGAAGGAAATTTGTTGCTCCTCTCAGATTCCAGAACTTTCTGTCACCGAAATGTGAGGAAAATGCTTTTTTTTAGCCATAAAGTGAGGTTTGCAAAGGATTCTGGGTAAGAGAACATGGTCAGAGCCCCACAAGTCACCCCATCTTGGATTCCTAAAGGTCTCTAGTTTTCAAAAAAGCACAGGTTTGGTAGGTTCCCCTAGGTGTCGGCTGAGCTAGAGGCCAAAATCTACAGGTAGACACTTTGCAAAAAACAGCTCTGTTTTCTTTCAAAAAATGGGATGTGTCCACGTTGTGTTTTGGGGTGTCTCCTGTCGCGGCCGCTAGGCCTACCCACACAAGTGAGGTATCATTTTTATCGGGAGACTTGGGGGTACGCTGGGTGGAAGGAAATTTGTGGCTCCTCTCAGATTCCAGAACTCTCTGTCACCGAAATGTGAGGAAAATGCGTTTTTTTAGCCAAAATTTGAGGTTTGCAAAGGATTCTGGGTAACAGAACCTGGTCAGAGCCCCACAAGTCACCCCATCTTGGATTTCCCTAGGTCTCTAGTTTTAAAAAATGCACAGGTTTGGTAGGTTTCTCTAGGTGCCGGCTGAGCTAGAGGCCAAAATCCACAGGTAGGCACTTTGCAAAAAACAGCTCTGTTTTCTTTCCAAAAATGGGATGTGTCCACGTTGTGTTTTGGGGCGTGTCCTGTTGCGGCCGCCAGGCGTACCCACACAAGTGAGGTATAATTTTTATCGGGAGACTTGGGGGTACGCTGGGTGGAAGGAAATTTGTGGCTCCTCTCAGATTCCAGAACCTTCTGTCACCGAAATGTGAGGAAAATGCGTTTATTTAGCCAAAAATTGAGGTTTGCAAAGGATTCTGGGTAACAGAACCTGGTCAGAGCCCCACAAGTCACCCCATCTTGGATTCCCCTAGGTCTCTAGTTTTCAAAAATGCACAGGTTTGGTAGGTTTCCCTAGGTGTCGGCTGAGCTAGAGGCCAAAATCTACAGGTAGGCACTTTGCAAAAAACAGCTCTGTTTTCTTTAAAAAAATGGGATGTGTCCACGTTGTGTTTTGGGATGTCCCCTGTCGCGGCTGCTAGGCCTACCCACACAAGTGAGGTATCATTTTTATCGGGAGACTTGGGGGAACGCTGGGTGAACGAAATTTGTGGCTCCTCTCAGATTCCAGAACTTTCTGTCACCGAAATGTGAGGAAAATGCTTTTTTTTTGACAAAAACTTGAGGTTTGCAAAGGATTCTGGGTAACAGAACCTGGTCAGAGCCCCACAAGTCACCCCATCTTGGATTCCCCTAGGTCTCTAGTTTTAAAAAATGCACAGGTTTGGTAGGTTTCCCTAGGTGCCGGCTGAGCTAGAGGCCAAAATCTACAGGTAGGCACTTTGCAAAAAACAGCTCTGTTTTCTTTCAAAAAATGGGATGTATCCACGTTGTGTTTTGGGGTGTCTCCTGTCGCGGCTGCTAGGCCTACCCACACAAGTGAGGTATCATTTTTATCGGGAGACTTGGGGGAACGCTGGGTGAAGGAAATTTGTGGCTCCTCTCAGATTCCAGAACTTTCTGTCACCGAAATGTGAGGAAAATGCTTTTTTTTAGACAAAAACTTGAGGTTTGCAAAGGATTCTGGGTAACAGAACCTGGTCAGAGCCCCACAAGTCACCCCATCTTGGATTCCCCTAGGTCTCTAGTTTTAAAAAATGCACAGGTTTGGTAGGTTTCCCTAGGTGCCGGCTGAGCTAGAGGCCAAAATCTACAGGTAGGCACTTTGCAAAAAACAGCTCTGTTTTCTTTCAAAAAATGGGATGTGTCCATATTGTGTTTTGGGGCATATCCTGTTGCGGGCGCTAGGCCTACCCACACAAGTGAGGTACCATTTTTATCGGGAGACTTGGAGGAACGCTGGATGGAAGGAAATTTGTTGCTCCTCTCAGATTCCAGAACTTTCTGTCACCGAAATGTGAGGAAAATGCTTTTTTTTTGCCATAAAGTGAGGTTTGCAAGGATTCTGGGTAAGAGAACATGGTCAGAGCCCCACAAGTCACCCCATCTTGGCTTCCTCTAGGTCTCTAGTTTTCAAAAAAGCACAGGTTTGGTAGGTTCCCCTAGGTGTCGGCTGAGCTAGAGGCCAAAATCTACAGGTAGGCACTTTGCAAAAAACAGCTCTGTTTTCTTTCAAAAAATGGGATGTGTCCACGTTGTGTTTTGGGGTGTCTCTTGTCGCGGCCGCTAGGCCTACCCCCACAAGTGAGGTATCATTTTTATCGGGAGACTTGGGGGTACGCTGAGTGGAAGGAAATTTGTGGCTCCTCTCAGATTCCAGAACTCTCTGTCACCGAAATGTGAGGAAAATGCGTTTTTTTAGCCAAAATTTGAGGTTTGCAAAGGATTCTGGGTAACAGAACCTGGTCAGAGCCCCACAAGTCACCCCATCTTGGATTTCCCTAGGTCTCTAGTTTTCAAAAATGCACAGGTTTGGTAGGTTTCCCTAGGTGCCGGCTGAGCTAGAGGCCAAAATCTACAGGTAGGCACTTTGCAAAAAACAGCTCTGTTTTCTTTAAAAAAATGGGATGTGTCCACGTTGTGTTTTGTGGCGCCTCCTGTCGCGGCCGCTAGGCCTACCCACACAAGTGAGGTTTCATTTTTATCAGGAGAGTTGCGGGAACGCTGGGTGGAAGGAAATTTGTGGCTACTCTCAGATTCCAGAACTTTCTGTCACCGAAATGTGAGGAAAATGCGTTTTTTTTGCCAAAAATTGAGGTTTGCAAAGGATTCTGGGTAACAGAACCTGGTCAGAGCCCCACAAGTCACCCCATCTTGGATTCCCCTAGGTCTCTAGTTTTCAAAAATGCACAGGTTTGGTAGGTTTCCCTAGGTGTCGGCTGAGCTAGAGGCCAAAATCTACAGGTAGGCACTTTGCAAAAAACAGCTCTGTTTTCTTTAAAAAAATGGGATGTGTCCACGTTGTGTTCTGGGGTGTCTCCTGTCGCGTCCGCTAGGCCTACCCACACAAGTGAGGTATCATTTTTATCGGGAGACTTGGGTGAGCGCTGGGTGGAAGGAAATTTATGGCTCCTCTCAGATTCCAGAACTTTCTGTCACCGAAATGTGAGGAAAATGCGTTTTTTTAAACAAAAATTTGAGGTTTGCAAAGGATTCTGGGTAACAGAAACTCGTCAAAGCCCCACAAGTCACCCCATCTTGGATTCCCCTAGGTCTCTAGTTTTCAAAAATACACAGGTTTGGTAGGTTTCCCTTGGTGCCGGCTGAGCTAGAGGCCAAAATCTACAGGTAGGCACTTTGCAAAAAACAGCTCTGTTTTCTGTGATGTGTCCACATTGTGTTTTGGGTCATATCCTGTTGCGGGCGCTAGGCCTACCCACACAAGTGAGGTTCCATTTATATCGGGAGACTTGGAGGAACGCTGGATGGAAGGAAATTTGTTGCTCCTCTCAGATTCCAGAACTTTCTGTCACCGAAATGTGAGGAAAATGCTTTTTTTTAGCCATAAAGTGAGGTTTGCAAAGGATTCTGGGTAAGAGAACATGGTCAGAGCCCCACAAGTCACCCCATCTTGGATTCCTAAAGGTCTCTAGTTTTCAAAAAAGCACAGGTTTGGTAGGTTCCCCTAGGTGTCGGCTGAGCTAGAGGCCAAAATCTACAGGTAGACACTTTGCAAAAAACAGCTCTGTTTTCTTTCAAAAAATGGGATGTGTCCACGTTGTGTTTTGGGGTGTCTCCTGTCGCGGCCGCTAGGCCTACCCACACAAGTGAGGTATCATTTTTATCGGGAGACTTGGGGGTACGCTGGGTGGAAGGAAATTTGTGGCTCCTCTCAGATTCCAGAACTCTCTGTCACCGAAATGTGAGGAAAATGCGTTTTTTTAGCCAAAATTTGAGGTTTGCAAAGGATTCTGGGTAACAGAACCTGGTCAGAGCCCCACAAGTCACCCCATCTTGGATTTCCCTAGGTCTCTAGTTTTAAAAAATGCACAGGTTTGGTAGGTTTCTCTAGGTGCCGGCTGAGCTAGAGGCCAAAATCCACAGGTAGGCACTTTGCAAAAAACAGCTCTGTTTTCTTTCAAAAAATGGGATGTGTCCACGTTGTGTTTTGGGGCGTGTCCTGTTGCGGCCGCCAGGCGTACCCACACAAGTGAGGTATAATTTTTATCGGGAGACTTGGGGGTACGCTGGGTGGAAGGAAATTTGTGGCTCCTCTCAGATTCCAGAACCTTCTGTCACCGAAATGTGAGGAAAATGCGTTTATTTAGCCAAAAATTGAGGTTTGCAAAGGATTCTGGGTAACAGAACCTGGTCAGAGCCCCACAAGTCACCCCATCTTGGATTCCCCTAGGTCTCTAGTTTTCAAAAATGCACAGGTTAGGTAGGTTTCCCTAGGTGCCGGCTGAGCTAGAGGCCAAAATCTAAAGGTAGGCACTTTGCAAAAAACAGCTCTGTTTTCTGTGATGTGTCCACGTTGTGTTTTGGGGCATATCCTGTCGCGGGCGCTAGGCCTACCCACACAAGTGAGGTACCATTTTTATCGGGAGACTTGGAGGAACGCTGGATGGAAGGAAATTTGTTGCTCCTCTCAGATTCCAGAACTTTCTGTCACCGAAATGTGAGGAAAATGCTTTTTTTTAGCCATAAAGTGAGGTTTGCAAAGGATTCTGGGTAAGAGAACATGGTCAGAGCCCCACAAGTCACCCCATCTTGGATTCCCCTAGGTCTCTAGTTTTCCAAAAAGCACAGGTTTGGTAGGTTTCCCTAGGTGCCGGCTGAGCTAGAGGCCAAAATCCACAGGTAGGCACTTTGCAAAAAACAGCTCTGTTTTCTTTCAAAAAATGGGATGTGTCCACGTTGTGTTTTGGGGCGTGTCCTGTTGCGGCCGCCAGGCCTACCCACACAAGTGAGGTATAATTTTTATCGGGAGACTTGGGGGTACGCTGGGTGGAAGGAAATTTGTGGCTCCTCTCAGATTCCAGAACCTTCTGTCACCGAAATGTGAGGAAAATGCGTTTATTTAGCCAAAAATTGAGGTTTGCAAAGGATTCTGGGTAACAGAACCTGGTCAGAGCCCCACAAGTCACCCCATCTTGGATTTCCCTAGGTCTCTAGTTTTCAAAAATGCACAGGTTTGGTAGGTTTCCCTAGGTGCCGGATGAGCTAGAGGCCAAAATCTACAGGTAGGCACTTTGCAAAAAACAGCTCTGTTTTCTTTCAAAAAATGGGATGTGTCCACGTTGTGTTCTGGGGTGTCTCCTGTCGCGTCCGCTAGGCCTACCCACACAAGTGAGGTATCATTTTTATTGGGAGACTTGGGTGAGCGCTGGGTGGAAGGAAATTTATGGCTCCTCTCAGATTCCAGAACTTTCTGTCACCGAAATGTGAGGAAAATGCGTTTTTTTAAACAAAAATTTGAGGTTTGCAAAGGATTCTGGGTAACAGAAACTCGTCAAAGCCCCACAAGTCACCCCATCTTGGATTCCCCTAGGTCTCTAGTTTTCAAAAATACACAGGTTTGGTAGGTTTCCCTTGGTGCCGGCTGAGCTAGAGGCCAAAATCTACAGGTAGGCACTTTGCAAAAAACAGCTCTGTTTTCTGTGATGTGTCCACATTGTGTTTTGGGTCATATCCTGTTGCGGGCGCTAGGCCTACCCACACAAGTGAGGTTCCATTTATATCGGGAGACTTGGAGGAACGCTGGATGGAAGGAAATTTGTTGCTCCTCTCAGATTCCAGAACTTTCTGTCACCGAAATGTGAGGAAAATGCTTTTTTTTAGCCATAAAGTGAGGTTTGCAAAGGATTCTGGGTAAGAGAACATGGTCAGAGCCCCACAAGTCACCCCATCTTGGATTCCTAAAGGTCTCTAGTTTTCAAAAAAGCACAGGTTTGGTAGGTTCCCCTAGGTGTCGGCTGAGCTAGAGGCCAAAATCTACAGGTAGACACTTTGCAAAAAACAGCTCTGTTTTCTTTCAAAAAATGGGATGTGTCCACGTTGTGTTTTGGGGTGTCTCCTGTCGCGGCCGCTAGGCCTACCCACACAAGTGAGGTATCATTTTTATCGGGAGACTTGGGGGTACGCTGGGTGGAAGGAAATTTGTGGCTCCTCTCAGATTCCAGAACTCTCTGTCACCGAAATGTGAGGAAAATGCGTTTTTTTAGCCAAAATTTGAGGTTTGCAAAGGATTCTGGGTAACAGAACCTGGTCAGAGCCCCACAAGTCACCCCATCTTGGATTTCCCTAGGTCTCTAGTTTTAAAAAATGCACAGGTTTGGTAGGTTTCTCTAGGTGCCGGCTGAGCTAGAGGCCAAAATCCACAGGTAGGCACTTTGCAAAAAACAGCTCTGTTTTCTTTCCAAAAATGGGATGTGTCCACGTTGTGTTTTGGGGCGTGTCCTGTTGCGGCCGCCAGGCGTACCCACACAAGTGAGGTATAATTTTTATCGGGAGACTTGGGGGTACGCTGGGTGGAAGGAAATTTGTGGCTCCTCTCAGATTCCAGAACCTTCTGTCACCGAAATGTGAGGAAAATGCGTTTATTTAGCCAAAAATTGAGGTTTGCAAAGGATTCTGGGTAACAGAACCTGGTCAGAGCCCCACAAGTCACCCCATCTTGGATTCCCCTAGGTCTCTAGTTTTCAAAAATGCACAGGTTTGGTAGGTTTCCCTAGGTGTCGGCTGAGCTAGAGGCCAAAATCTACAGGTAGGCACTTTGCAAAAAACAGCTCTGTTTTCTTTAAAAAAATGGGATGTGTCCACGTTGTGTTTTGGGATGTCCCCTGTCGCGGCTGCTAGGCCTACCCACACAAGTGAGGTATCATTTTTATCGGGAGACTTGGGGGAACGCTGGGTGAACGAAATTTGTGGCTCCTCTCAGATTCCAGAACTTTCTGTCACCGAAATGTGAGGAAAATGCTTTTTTTTTGACAAAAACTTGAGGTTTGCAAAGGATTCTGGGTAACAGAACCTGGTCAGAGCCCCACAAGTCACCCCATCTTGGATTCCCCTAGGTCTCTAGTTTTAAAAAATGCACAGGTTTGGTAGGTTTCCCTAGGTGCCGGCTGAGCTAGAGGCCAAAATCTACAGGTAGGCACTTTGCAAAAAACAGCTCTGTTTTCTTTCAAAAAATGGGATGTATCCACGTTGTGTTTTGGGGTGTCTCCTGTCGCGGCTGCTAGGCCTACCCACACAAGTGAGGTATCATTTTTATCGGGAGACTTGGGGGAACGCTGGGTGAAGGAAATTTGTGGCTCCTCTCAGATTCCAGAACTTTCTGTCACCGAAATGTGAGGAAAATGCTTTTTTTTAGACAAAAACTTGAGGTTTGCAAAGGATTCTGGGTAACAGAACCTGGTCAGAGCCCCACAAGTCACCCCATCTTGGATTCCCCTAGGTCTCTAGTTTTAAAAAATGCACAGGTTTGGTAGGTTTCCCTAGGTGCCGGCTGAGCTAGAGGCCAAAATCTACAGGTAGGCACTTTGCAAAAAACAGCTCTGTTTTCTTTCAAAAAATGGGATGTGTCCATATTGTGTTTTGGGGCATATCCTGTTGCGGGCGCTAGGCCTACCCACACAAGTGAGGTACCATTTTTATCGGGAGACTTGGAGGAACGCTGGATGGAAGGAAATTTGTTGCTCCTCTCAGATTCCAGAACTTTCTGTCACCGAAATGTGAGGAAAATGCTTTTTTTTTGCCATAAAGTGAGGTTTGCAAGGATTCTGGGTAAGAGAACATGGTCAGAGCCCCACAAGTCACCCCATCTTGGCTTCCTCTAGGTCTCTAGTTTTCAAAAAAGCACAGGTTTGGTAGGTTCCCCTAGGTGTCGGCTGAGCTAGAGGCCAAAATCTACAGGTAGGCACTTTGCAAAAAACAGCTCTGTTTTCTTTCAAAAAATGGGATGTGTCCACGTTGTGTTTTGGGGTGTCTCTTGTCGCGGCCGCTAGGCCTACCCCCACAAGTGAGGTATCATTTTTATCGGGAGACTTGGGGGTACGCTGAGTGGAAGGAAATTTGTGGCTCCTCTCAGATTCCAGAACTCTCTGTCACCGAAATGTGAGGAAAATGCGTTTTTTTAGCCAAAATTTGAGGTTTGCAAAGGATTCTGGGTAACAGAACCTGGTCAGAGCCCCACAAGTCACCCCATCTTGGATTTCCCTAGGTCTCTAGTTTTCAAAAATGCACAGGTTTGGTAGGTTTCCCTAGGTGCCGGCTGAGCTAGAGGCCAAAATCTACAGGTAGGCACTTTGCAAAAAACAGCTCTGTTTTCTTTAAAAAAATGGGATGTGTCCACGTTGTGTTTTGTGGCGCCTCCTGTCGCGGCCGCTAGGCCTACCCACACAAGTGAGGTTTCATTTTTATCAGGAGAGTTGCGGGAACGCTGGGTGGAAGGAAATTTGTGGCTACTCTCAGATTCCAGAACTTTCTGTCACCGAAATGTGAGGAAAATGCGTTTTTTTTGCCAAAAATTGAGGTTTGCAAAGGATTCTGGGTAACAGAACCTGGTCAGAGCCCCACAAGTCACCCCATCTTGGATTCCCCTAGGTCTCTAGTTTTCAAAAATGCACAGGTTTGGTAGGTTTCCCTAGGTGTCGGCTGAGCTAGAGGCCAAAATCTACAGGTAGGCACTTTGCAAAAAACAGCTCTGTTTTCTTTAAAAAAATGGGATGTGTCCACGTTGTGTTCTGGGGTGTCTCCTGTCGCGTCCGCTAGGCCTACCCACACAAGTGAGGTATCATTTTTATCGGGAGACTTGGGTGAGCGCTGGGTGGAAGGAAATTTATGGCTCCTCTCAGATTCCAGAACTTTCTGTCACCGAAATGTGAGGAAAATGCGTTTTTTTAAACAAAAATTTGAGGTTTGCAAAGGATTCTGGGTAACAGAAACTCGTCAAAGCCCCACAAGTCACCCCATCTTGGATTCCCCTAGGTCTCTAGTTTTCAAAAATACACAGGTTTGGTAGGTTTCCCTTGGTGCCGGCTGAGCTAGAGGCCAAAATCTACAGGTAGGCACTTTGCAAAAAACAGCTCTGTTTTCTGTGATGTGTCCACATTGTGTTTTGGGTCATATCCTGTTGCGGGCGCTAGGCCTACCCACACAAGTGAGGTTCCATTTATATCGGGAGACTTGGAGGAACGCTGGATGGAAGGAAATTTGTTGCTCCTCTCAGATTCCAGAACTTTCTGTCACCGAAATGTGAGGAAAATGCTTTTTTTTAGCCATAAAGTGAGGTTTGCAAAGGATTCTGGGTAAGAGAACATGGTCAGAGCCCCACAAGTCACCCCATCTTGGATTCCTAAAGGTCTCTAGTTTTCAAAAAAGCACAGGTTTGGTAGGTTCCCCTAGGTGTCGGCTGAGCTAGAGGCCAAAATCTACAGGTAGACACTTTGCAAAAAACAGCTCTGTTTTCTTTCAAAAAATGGGATGTGTCCACGTTGTGTTTTGGGGTGTCTCCTGTCGCGGCCGCTAGGCCTACCCACACAAGTGAGGTATCATTTTTATCGGGAGACTTGGGGGTACGCTGGGTGGAAGGAAATTTGTGGCTCCTCTCAGATTCCAGAACTCTCTGTCACCGAAATGTGAGGAAAATGCGTTTTTTTAGCCAAAATTTGAGGTTTGCAAAGGATTCTGGGTAACAGAACCTGGTCAGAGCCCCACAAGTCACCCCATCTTGGATTTCCCTAGGTCTCTAGTTTTAAAAAATGCACAGGTTTGGTAGGTTTCTCTAGGTGCCGGCTGAGCTAGAGGCCAAAATCCACAGGTAGGCACTTTGCAAAAAACAGCTCTGTTTTCTTTCAAAAAATGGGATGTGTCCACGTTGTGTTTTGGGGCGTGTCCTGTTGCGGCCGCCAGGCGTACCCACACAAGTGAGGTATAATTTTTATCGGGAGACTTGGGGGTACGCTGGGTGGAAGGAAATTTGTGGCTCCTCTCAGATTCCAGAACCTTCTGTCACCGAAATGTGAGGAAAATGCGTTTATTTAGCCAAAAATTGAGGTTTGCAAAGGATTCTGGGTAACAGAACCTGGTCAGAGCCCCACAAGTCACCCCATCTTGGATTCCCCTAGGTCTCTAGTTTTCAAAAATGCACAGGTTTGGTAGGTTTCCCTAGGTGTCGGCTGAGCTAGAGGCCAAAATCTACAGGTAGGCACTTTGCAAAAAACAGCTCTGTTTTCTTTAAAAAAATGGGATGTGTCCACGTTGTGTTTTGGGATGTCTCCTGTCGCGGCTGCTAGGCCTACCCACACAAGTGAGGTATCATTTTTATCGGGAGACTTGGGGGAACGCTGGGTGAACGAAATTTGTGGCTCCTCTCAGATTCCAGAACTTTCTGTCACCGAAATGTGAGGAAAATGCTTTTTTTTTGACAAAAACTTGAGGTTTGCAAAGGATTCTGGGTAACAGAACCTGGTCAGAGCCCCACAAGTCACCCCATCTTGGATTCCCCTACGTCTCTAGTTTTAAAAAATGCACAGGTTTGGTAGGTTTCCCTAGGTGCCGGCTGAGCTAGAGGCCAAAATCTACAGGTAGGCACTTTGCAAAAAACAGCTCTGTTTTCTTTAAAAAAATGGGATGTATCCACGTTGTGTTTTGGGGTGTCTCCTGTCGCGGCTGCTAGGCCTACCCACACAAGTGTGGTATCATTTTTATCGGGAGACTTGGGGGAACGCTGGGTGAAGGAAATTTGTGGCTCCTCTCAGATTCCAGAACTTTCTGTCACCGAAATGTGAGGAAAATGCTTTTTTTTAGACAAAAACTTGAGGTTTGCAAAGGATTCTGGGTAACAGAACCTGGTCAGAGCCCCACAAGTCACCCCATCTTGGATTCCCCTAGGTCTCTAGTTTTAAAAAATGCACAGGTTTGGTAGGTTTCCCTAGGTGCCGGCTGAGCTAGAGGCCAAAATCTACAGGTAGATTTTGCAAAAAACAGCTCTGTTTTCTTTCAAAAAATGGGATGTGTCCATATTGTGTTTTGGGGCATATCCTGTTGCGGGCGCTAGGCCTACCCACACAAGTGAGGTACCATTTTTATCGGGAGACTTGGAGGAACGCTGGATGGAAGGAAATTTGTTGCTCCTCTCAGATTCCAGAACTTTCTGTCACCGAAATGTGAGGAAAATGCTTTTTTTTTGCCATAAAGTGAGGTTTGCAAGGATTCTGGGTAAGAGAACATGGTCAGAGCCCCACAAGTCACCCCATCTTGGCTTCCTCTAGGTCTCTAGTTTTCAAAAAAGCACAGGTTTGGTAGGTTCCCCTAGGTGTCGGCTGAGCTAGAGGCCAAAATCTACAGGTAGGCACTTTGCAAAAAACAGCTCTGTTTTCTTTCAAAAAATGGGATGTGTCCACGTTGTGTTTTGGGGTGTCTCTTGTCGCGGCCGCTAGGCCTACCCCCACAAGTGAGGTATCATTTTTATCGGGAGACTTGGGGGTACGCTGAGTGGAAGGAAATTTGTGGCTCCTCTCAGATTCCAGAACTCTCTGTCACCGAAATGTGAGGAAAATGCGTTTTTTTAGCCAAAATTTGAGGTTTGCAAAGGATTCTGGGTAACAGAACCTGGTCAGAGCCCCACAAGTCACCCCATCTTGGATTTCCCTAGGTCTCTAGTTTTCAAAAATGCACAGGTTTGGTAGGTTTCCCTAGGTGCCGGCTGAGCTAGAGGCCAAAATCTACAGGTAGGCACTTTGCAAAAAACAGCTCTGTTTTCTTTAAAAAAATGGGATGTGTCCACGTTGTGTTTTGTGGCGCCTCCTGTCGCGGCCACTAGGCCTACCCACACAAGTGAGGTTTCATTTTTATCAGGAGAGTTGCGGGAACGCTGGGTGGAAGGAAATTTGTGGCTACTCTCAGATTCCAGAACTTTCTGTCACCGAAATGTGAGGAAAATGCGTTTTTTTTGCCAAAAATTGAGGTTTGCAAAGGATTCTGGGTAACAGAACCTGGTCAGAGCCCCACAAGTCACCCCATCTTGGATTCCCCTAGGTCTCTAGTTTTCAAAAATGCACAGGTTTGGTAGGTTTCCCTAGGTGTCGGCTGAGCTAGAGGCCAAAATCTACAGGTAGGCACTTTGCAAAAAACAGCTCTGTTTTCTTTAAAAAAATGGGATGTGTCAACGTTGTGTTCTGGGGTGTCTCCTGTCGCGGCCGCTAGGCCTACCCACACAAGTGAGGTATCATTTTTATCGGGAGACTTGGAGGAACGCTGGGTGGAAGGAAATTTGTGGCTCCTCTCAGATTCCAGAACTTTCTGTCACCGAAATGTGAGGAAAATGCATTTTTTTTAGACAAAAACTTGAGGTTTGCAAAGGATTCTGGGTAACAGAACCTGGTCAGAGCCCCACAAGTCACCCCATCTTGGATTCCCCTAGGTCTCTAGTTTTAAAAAATGCACAGGTTTGGTAGGTTTCCCTAGGTGCCGGCTGAGCTAGAGGCCAAAATCTACAGGTAGGCACTTTGCAAAAAACAGCTCTGTTTTCTTTCAAAAAATGGGATGTGTCCACGTTGTGTTTTGGGGCATCTCCTGTCACGGCCGCTAGGCCTACCCACACAAGTGAGGTATCATTTTTATCGGGAGAGTTGCGGAACGCTGGGTGGAAGGAAATTTGTGGCTCCTCTCAGATTCCAGAACTTTCTGTCACCGAAATGTGAGGAAAATGCGTTTTTTTAGCCAAAAATTGAGGTTTGCAAAGGATTCTGGGTAACAGAACCTGGTCAGAGCCCCACAAGTCACCCCATCTTGGATTCCCCTAGGTCTCTAGTTTTCAAAAATGCACAGGTTTGGTAGGTTTCCCTAGGTGTCAGCTGAGCTAGAGGCCAAAATCTACAGGTAGGCACTTTGCAAAAAACAGCTCTGTTTTCTTTCAAAAAATGGGATGTGTCCACGTTGTGTTCTGGGGTGTGTCCTGTCGCGGCCGCTAGGCCTACCCACACAAGTGAGGTATCATTTTTATCGGGAGACTTGGGTGAGCGCTCGGTGGAAGGAAATTTATGGCTCCTCTCAGATTCCAGAACTTTCTGTCACCGAAATGTGAGGAAAATGCGTTTTTTTAAACAAAAATTTGAGGTTTGCAAAGGATTCTGGGTAACAGAAACTCGTCAGAGCCCCACAAGTCACCCCATCTTGGATTCCCCTAGGTCTGTAGTTTTAAAAAATGCACAGGTTTGGTAGGTTTCCCTAGGTGCCGGCTGAGCTAGAGGCCAAAATCTACAGGTAGGCACTTTGCAAAAAACAGCTCTGTTTTCTGTGATGTGTCCATATTGTGTTTTGGGGCATATCCTGTTGCGGGCGCTAGGCCTACCCACACAAGTGAGGTACCATTTTTATCGGGAGACTTGGAGGAACGCTGGATGGAAGGAAATTTGTTGCTCCTCTCAGATTCCAGAACTTTCTGTCACCGAAATGTGAGGAAAATGCTTTTTTTTAGCCATAAAGTGAGGTTTGCAAGGATTCTGGGTAAGAGAACATGGTCAGAGCCCCACAAGTCACCCCATCTTGGATTCCTCTAGGTCTCTAGTTTTCAAAAAAGCACAGGTTTGGTAGGTTCCCCTAGGTGTCGGCTGAGCTAGAGGCCAAAATCTACAGGTAGGCACTTTGCAAAAAACAGCTCTGTTTTCTTTCAAAAAATGGGATGTGTCCACGTTGTGTTTTGGGGTGTCTCTTGTCGCGGCCGCTAGGCCTACCCCCACAAGTGAGGTATCATTTTTATCGGGAGACTTGGGGGTACGCTGAGTGGAAGGAAATTTGTGGCTCCTCTCAGATTCCAGAACTCTCTGTCACCGAAATGTGAGGAAAATGCGTTTTTTTAGCCAAAATTTGAGGTTTGCAAAGGATTCTGGGTAACAGAACCTGGTCAGAGCCCCACAAGTCACCCCATCTTGGATTTCCCTAGGTCTCTAGTTTTCAAAAATGCACAGGTTTGGTAGGTTTCCCTAGGTGCCGGCTGAGCTAGAGGCCAAAATCTACAGGTAGGCACTTTGCAAAAAACAGCTCTGTTTTCTTTAAAAAAATGGGATGTGTCCACGTTGTGTTTTGTGGCGCCTCCTGTCGCGGCCGCTAGGCCTACCCACACAAGTGAGGTTTCATTTTTATCAGGAGAGTTGCGGGAACGCTGGGTGGAAGGAAATTTGTGGCTACTCTCAGATTCCAGAACTTTCTGTCACCGAAATGTGAGGAAAATGCGTTTTTTTTGCCAAAAATTGAGGTTTGCAAAGGATTCTGGGTAACAGAACCTGGTCAGAGCCCCACAAGTCACCCCATCTTGGATTCCCCTAGGTCTCTAGTTTTCAAAAATGCACAGGTTTGGTAGGTTTCCCTAGGTGTCGGCTGAGCTAGAGGCCAAAATCTACAGGTAGGCACTTTGCAAAAAACAGCTCTGTTTTCTTAAAAAAAATGGGATGTGTCAACGTTGTGTTCTGGGGTGTCTCCTGTCGCGGCCGCTAGGCCTACCCACACAAGTGAGGTATCATTTTTATCGGGAGACTTGGGGGAACGCTGGGTGGAAGGAAATTTGTGGCTCCTCTCAGATTCCAGAACTTTCTGTCACCGAAATGTGAGGAAAATGCATTTTTTTTAGACAAAAACTTGAGGTTTGCAAAGGATTCTGGGTAACAGAACCTGGTCAGAGCCCCACAAGTCACCCCATCTTGGATTCCCCTAGGTCTCTAGTTTTAAAAAATGCACAGGTTTGGTAGGTTTCCCTAGGTGCCGGCTGAGCTAGAGGCCAAAATCTACAGGTAGGCACTTTGCAAAAAACAGCTCTGTTTTCTTTCAAAAAATGGGATGTGTCCACGTTGTGTTTTGGGGCATCTCCTGTCACGGCCGCTAGGCCTACCCACACAAGTGAGGTATCATTTTTATCGGGAGAGTTGCGGAACGCTGGGTGGAAGGAAATTTGTGGCTCCTCTCAGATTCCAGAACTTTCTGTCACCGAAATGTGAGGAAAATGCGTTTTTTTAACCAAAAATTGAGGTTTGCAAAGGATTCTGGGTAACAGAACCTGGTCAGAGCCCCACAAGTCACCCCATCTTGGATTCCCCTAGGTCTCTAGTTTTCAAAAATGCACAGGTTTGGTAGGTTTCCCTAGGTGTCAGCTGAGCTAGAGGCCAAAATCTACAGGTAGGCACTTTGCAAAAAACAGCTCTGTTTTCTTTCAAAAAATGGGATGTGTCCACGTTGTGTTCTGGGGTGTGTCCTGTCGCGGCCGCTAGGCCTACCCACACAAGTGAGGTATCATTTTTATCGGGAGACTTGGGTGAGCGCTCGGTGGAAGGAAATTTATGGCTCCTCTCAGATTCCAGAACTTTCTGTCACCGAAATGTGAGGAAAATGCGTTTTTTTAAACAAAAATTTGAGGTTTGCAAAGGATTCTGGGTAACAGAAACTCGTCAGAGCCCCACAAGTCACCCCATCTTGGATTCCCCTAGGTCTGTAGTTTTAAAAAATGCACAGGTTTGGTAGGTTTCCCTAGGTGCCGGCTGAGCTAGAGGCCAAAATCTACAGGTAGGCACTTTGCAAAAAACAGCTCTGTTTTCTGTGATGTGTCCATATTGTGTTTTGGGGCATATCCTGTTGCGGGCGCTAGGCCTACCCACACAAGTGAGGTACCATTTTTATCGGGAGACTTGGAGGAACGCTGGATGGAAGGAAATTTGTTGCTCCTCTCAGATTCCAGAACTTTCTGTCACCGAAATGTGAGGAAAATGCTTTTTTTTAGCCATAAAGTGAGGTTTGCAAGGATTCTGGGTAAGAGAACATGCTCAGAGCCCCACAAGTCACCCCATCTTGGATTCCTCTAGGTCTCTAGTTTTCAAAAAAGCACAGGTTTGGTAGGTTCCCCTAGGTGTCGGCTGAGCTAGAGGCCAAAATCTACAGGTAGGCACTTTGCAAAAAACAGCTCTGTTTTCTTTCAAAAAATGGGATGTGTCCACGTTGTGTTTTGGGGTGTCTCCTGTCGCGGCCGCTAGGCCTACCCACACAAGTGAGGTATCATTTTTATCGGGAGACTTGGGGGTACGCTGAGTGGAAGGAAATTTGTGGCTCCTCTCAGATTCCAGAACTCTCTGTCACCGAAATGTGAGGAAAATGCGTTTTTTTAGCCAAAATTTGAGGTTTGCAAAGGATTCTGGGTAACAGAACCTGGTCAGAGCCCCACAAGTCACCCCATCTTGGATTTCCCTAGGTCTCTAGTTTTAAAAAATGCACAGGTTTGGTAGGTTTCCCTAGGTGCCGGCTGAGCTAGAGGCCAAAATCTACAGGTAGGCACTTTGCAAAAAACAGCTCTGTTTTCTTTAAAAAAATGGGATGTGTCCACGTTGTGTTTTGTGGCGTCTCCTGTCGCGGCCGCTAGGCCTACCCACACAAGTGAGGTTTCATTTTTATCAGGAGAGTTGCGGGAACGCTGGGTGGAAGGAAATTTGTGGCTCCTCTCAGATTCCAGAACTTTCTGTCACCGAAATGTGAGGAAAATGCGTTTTTTTTGCCAAAAATTGAGGTTTGCAAAGGATTCTGGGTAACAGAACCTGGTCAGAGCCACACAAGTCACCCCATCTTGGATTCCCCTAGGTCTCTAGTTTTCAAAAATGCACAGGTTTGGTAGGTTTCCCTAGGTGTCGGCTGAGCTAGAGGCCAAAATCTACAGGTAGGCACTTTGCAAAAAACAGCTCTGTTTTCTTTAAAAAAATGGGATGTGTCAACGTTGTGTTCTGGGGTGTTTCCTGTCGCGGCCGCTAGGCCTACCCACACAAATGAGGTATCATTTTTATCGGGAGACTTGGGGGAACGCTGGGTGGAAGGAAATTTGTGGCTCCTCTCAGATTCCAGAACTTTCTGTCACCGAAATGTGAGGAAAATGCATTTTTTTTAGACAAAAACTTGAGGTTTGCAAAGGATTCTGGGTAACAGAACCTGGTCAGAGCCCCACAAGTCACCCCATCTTGGATTCCCCTAGGTCTCTAGTTTTCAAAAATGCACAGGTTTGGTAGGTTTCCCTAGGTGTCGGCTGAGCTAGAGGCCAAAAATCTAAAGGTAGGCACTTTGCAAAAAACAGCTCTGTTTTCTGTGATGTGTCCACGTTGTGCTTTGGGGCATATCCTGTTGCGGGCGCTAGGCCTACCCACACAAGTGAAGTACCATTTTTATCGGGAGACTTGGAGGAACGCTGGATGGAAGGAAATTTGTTGCTCCTCTCAGATTCCAGAACTTTCTGTCACCGAAATGTGAGGAAAATGCTTTTTTTTAGTCAAAAACTTGAGGTTTGCAAAGGATTCTGGGTAACAGAACCTGGTCAGAGCCCCACAAGTCACCCCATCTTGGATTCCCCTAGGTCTCTAGTTTTCAAAAATGCACAGGTTTTGTAGGTTTCCCTAGGTGCCGGCTGAGCTAGAGGCCAAAATCTACAGGTAGGCACTTTGCAAAAAACAGCTCTGCTTTCTTTAAAAAAATGGGATGTGTCCACGTTGTGTTTTGGGGCGTCTCCTGTCGCGACCTCTAGGCCTACCCACACAAGTGAGGTATCATTTTTATCGGGAGACTTGGGAGTACGCTGGGTGGAAGGAAATTTGTGGCTCCTCTCAGATTCCAGAAAATTCTGTCACCGAAATGTGAGGAAAATGTGTTTATTTAGCCAAAAATTGAGGTTTGCAAAGGATTCTGGGTAACAGAACCTGGTCAGAGCCCCACACGTCATCCCATCTTGGATTCCCCTAGGTCTCCAGTTTTCAAAAATGCACAGGTTTGGTAGGTTTCCCTAGGTGCCGGCTGAGCTAGAGGCCAAAATCTACAGGTAGGCACTTTGCTAAAAACAGCTCTGTTTTCTGTGATGTGTCCACGTTGTGTTTTCGGGCATATCCTGTCGTGGGCGCTAGGCCTACCCACACAAGTGAGGTATAATTTTTATCGGGAGACTTGGGGGTGCGCTGGGTGGAAGGAAATTTGTGGCTCCTCTCAGATTCCAGAACTTTCTGTCACTGAAATGTGAGGAAAATGCGTTTATTTAGCCAAAAATTGAGGTTTGCAAAGGATTCTGGGTAACAGAACCTGGTCAGAGCCCCACAAGTCACCCCATCTTGGATTTCCCTAGGTCTCTAGTTTTAAAAAATGCACAGGTTTGGTAGGTTTCCCTAGGTGCCGGCTGAGCTAGAGGCCAAAATCTACAGGTAGGCACTTTGCAAAAAACAGCTCTGTTTTCTTTAAAAAAATGGGATGTGTCCACGTTGTGTTTTGGGGCGGGTCCTGTCGCGGCCGCTAGGCCTACCCACACAAGTGAGGTATCATTTTTATGGGGAGAGTTGCCGGAACGCTGGGTGGAAGGAAATTTGTGGCTCCTCTCAGATTCCAGAACTTTCTGTCACCGAAATGTGAGGAAAATGCTTTTTTTTAGCCATAAAGTGAGGTTTGCAAAGAATTCTGGGTAAGAGAACATGGTCAGAGCCCCACAAGTCACCCCATCTTGGATTCCTCTAGGTCTCTAGTTTTAAAAAAAGCACAGGTTTGGTAGGTTCCCCTAGGTGTCGGCTGAGCTAGATGCCAAAATCTACAGGTAGGCACTTTGCAAAAAACAGCTCTGTTTTCTTTCAAAAAATGGGATGTGTCCACGTTGTGTTTTGGGGTGTCTCCTGTCGCGGCCGCTAGGCCTACCCACACAAGTGAGGTATCATTTTTATCGGGAGACTTGGGGGTACGCTGGGTGGAAGGAAATTTGTGGCTCCTCTCAGATTCCAGAACTCTCTGTCACCGAAATGTGAGGAAAATGCGTTTTTTTAGCCAAAATTTGAGGTTTGCAAAGGATTCTGGGTAACAGAACCTGGTCAGAGCCCCACAAGTCACCCCATCTTGGATTTCCCTAGGTCTCTAGTTTTCAAAAATGCACAGGTTTGGTAGGTTTCTCTAGGTGCCGGCTGAGCTAGAGGCCAAAATCTACAGGTAGGCACTTTGCAAAAAACAGCTCTGTTTTCTTTAAAAAAATGGGATGTGTCCACGTTGGGTTTTGTGGCGTCTCCTGTCGCGGCCGCTAGGCCTACCCACACAAGTGAGGTATCATTTTTATCGGGAGAGTTGCGGGAACGCTGGGTGGAAGGAAATTTGTGGCTCCTCTCAGATTCCAGAACTTTCTGTCACCGAAATGTGAGGAAAATGCGTTTTTTTAGCCAAAAATTGAGGTTTGCAAAGGATTCTGGGTAACAGAACCTGGTCAGAGCCCCACAAGTCACCCCATCTTAGATTCCCCTAGGTCTCTAGTTTTCAAAAATGCACAGGTTTGGTAGGTTTCCCTAGGTGCCGGCTGAGCTAGAGGCCAAAATCTACAGGTAGGCACTTTGCAAAAAACAGCTCTGCTTTCTTTAAAAAAATGGAATGTGTTCACGTTGTGTTTTGGGGCGTCTCCTGTCGCGGCCGATAGGCCTACCCACACAAGTGAGGTATCATTTTTATCGGGAGACTTGGGGGTACGCTGGGTGGAAGGAAATTTGTGGCTCCTCTCAGATTCCAGAACTTCCTGTCACCGAAATGTGAGGAAAATGCGTTTATTTAGCCAAAAATTGAGGTTTGCAAAGGATTCTGGGTAACAGAACCTGGTCAGAGCCCCACAAGTCACCCCATCTTGGATTCCCCTAGGTCTCCAGTTTTCAAAAATGCACAGGTTTGGTAGGTTTCCCTAGGTGCCGGCTGAGCTAGAGGCCAAAATCTACAGGTAGGCACTTTGCTAAAAACAGCTCTGTTTTCTGTGATGTGTCCACGTTGTGTTTTGGGGCGGGTCCTGTCGCGGCCGCTAGGCCTACCCACACAAGTGAGGTATCATTTTTATGGGGAGAGTTGCGGGAACGCTGGGTTGAAGGAAATTTGTGGCTCCTCTCAGATTCCAGAACTTTCTGTCACCGAAATGTGAGGAAAATGCTTTTTTTTAGCCATAAAGTGAGGTTTGCAAAGGATTCTGGGTAAGAGAACATGGTCAGAGCCCCACAAGTCACCCCATCTTGGATTCCTCTAGGTCTCTAGTTTTCAAAAAAGCACAGGTTTGGTAGGTTCCCCTAGGTGTCGGCTGAGCTAGAGGCCAAAATCTACAGGTAGGCACTTTGCAAAAAACAGCTCTGTTTTCTTTCAAAAAATGGGATGTGTCCATGTTGTGTTTTGGGGTGTCTCCTGTCGCTGCCGCTAGGCCTACCCACACAAGTGAGGTATCATTTTTATCGGGAGACTTGGGGGTACGCTGGGTGGAAGGAAATTTGTGGGTCCTCTCAGATTCCAGAACTCTCTGTCACCGAAATGTGAGGAAAATGCGTTTTTTTAGCCAACATTTGAGGTTTGCAAAGGATTCTGGGTAACAGAACCTGGTCAGAGCCCCACAAGTCACCCCATCTTGGATTTCCCTAGGTCTCTAGTTTTCAAAAATGCACAGGTTTGGTAGGTTTCTCTAGGTGCCGGCTGAGCTAGAGGCCAAAATCTACAGGTAGGCACTTTGCAAAAAACAGTTCTGTTTTCTTTAAAAAAATGGGATGTGTCCACGTTGTGTTTTGTGGCGTTTCCTGTCGCGGCCGCTAGGCCTACCCACACAAGTGAGGTATCATTTTTATCGGGAGAGTTGCGGGAACGCTGGGTGGAAGGAAATTTGTGGCTCCTCTCAGATTCCAGAACTTTCTGTCACCGAAATGTGAGGAAAATGCGTTTTTTTAGCCAAAAATTGAGGTTTGCAAAGGATTCTGGGTAACAGAACCTGGTCAGAGCCCCACAAGTCACCCCATTTTGGATTCCCCTAGGTCTCGAGTTTTCAAAAATGCACAGGTTTGGTAGGTTTCCCTAGGTGTCGGCTGAGCTAGAGGCCAAAATCTACAGGTAGGCACTTTGCAAAAAACAGCTCTGTTTTCTTTCAAAAAATGGGATGTGTCCACGTTGTGTTTTGGGGTGTCTCCTGTCGCGGCCGCTAGGCCTACCCACACAAGTGAGGTATCATTTTTATCGGGAAACTTGGGGGAACGCTGGGTGAAGGAAATTTGTGGCTCCTCTCAGATTCCAGAACTTTCTGTCACCGAAATGTGAGGAAAATGCTTTTTTTTAGACAAAAACTTGAGGTTTGCAAAGGATTCTGGGTAACAGAACCTGGTCAGAGCCCCACAAGTCACCCCATCTTGGATTCCCCTAGGTCTCTAGTTTTCAAAAATGCACAGGTTTGGTAGGTTTCCCTAGGTGCCGGCTGAGCTAGAGGCCAAAATCTACAGGTAGGCACTTTGCAAAAAACAGCTCTGCTTTCTTTAAAAAAAATGGGATGTGTTCACGTTGTGTTTTGGGGCGTCTCCTGTCGCGGCCGATAGGCCTACCCACACAAGTGAGGTATCATTTTTATCGGGAGACTTGGGGGTACGCTGGGTGGAAGGAAATGTGTGGCTCCTCTCAGATTCCAGAACTTTCTGTCACCGAAATGTGAGGAAAATGCGTTTATTTAGCCAAAAATTGAGGTTTGCAAAGGATTCTGGGTAACAGAACCTGGTCAGAGCCCAACAAGTCACCCCATCTTGGATTCCCCTAGGTCTCCAGTTTTCAAAAATGCACAGGTTTGGTAGGTTTCCCTAGGTGCCGGCTGAGCTAGAGGCCAAAATCTACAGGTAGGCACTTTGCTAAAAACAGCTCTGTTTTCTGTGATGTGTCCACGTTGTGTTTTGGGGCATATCCTGTTGTGGGCGCTAGGCCTACCCACACAAGTGAGGTATAATTTTTATCGGGAGACTTGGGGGTACGCTGGGTGGAAGGAAATTTGTGGCTCCTCTCAGATTCCAGAACTTTCTGTCACCGAAATGTGAGGAAAATGTGTTTATTTAGCCAAAAATTGAGGTTTGCAAAGGATTCTGGGTAACAGAACCTGGTCAGAGCCCCACAAGTCACCCCATCTTGGATTTCCCTAGGTCTCTAGTTTTCAAAAATGCACAGGTTTGGTAGGTTTCCCTAGGTGCCGGCTGAGCTAGAGGCCAAAATCTACAGGTAGGCACTTTGCAAAAAACAGCTCAGTTTTCTTTAAAAAAAAGGGATGTGTCCACGTTGTGTTTTGGGGTGGGTCCTGTCGCGGCCGCTAGGCCTACCCACACAAGTGAGGTATCATTTTTATGGGGAGAGTTGCGGGAACGCTGGGTGGAAGGAAATTTTTTGGCTCCTCTCAGATTCCAGAACTTTCTGTCACCGAAATGTGAGGAAAATGTGTTTTTTTAGCCAAAAATTGAGGTTTGCAAAGGATTCTGGGTAACAGAACCTGGTCAGAGCCCCACAAGTCACCCCATCTTGGATTCCCCTAGGTCTCTAGTTTTAAAAAATGCACAGGTTTGGTAGGTTTCCCCAGGTGTCGGCTGAGCTAGAGGCCAAAATCTACAGGTAGGCACTTTGCAAAAAACAGCTCTGTTTTCTTTAAAAAAATGGGATGTGTCCACGTTGTGTTCTGGGGTGACTCCTGTCGCGGCCGCTAGGCCTACCCACACAAGTGAGGTATCATTTTTATCGGGAGACTTGGGGGAACGCTGGGTGGAAGGAAATTTGTGGCTCCTCTCAGATTCCAGAACTTTCTGTCACCGAAATGTGAGGAAAATGCTTTTTTTTTGTCGAAAATTTGTGGTTTGCAAAGGATTCTGGGTAATAGAACCTGGTCAGAGCCCCACAAGTCACCCCATCTTGGATTCCCCTAGGTCTCCAGTTTTCAAAAATGCACAGGTTTGATAGGTTTCCCTAGGTGCCGGCTGAGCTAGAGGCCAAAATCTACAGGTAGGTACTTTGCAAAAAACAGCTCTGTTTTCTGTGATGTGTCCACGTTGTGTTTTGGGGCATATCCTGTCGCGGCGCTAGGCCTACCCACACAAATGAAGTACCATTTTTATCGGGAGACTTGGAGGAACGCTGGATGGAAGGAAATTTGTTGCTCCTCTCAGATTCCAGAACTTTCTGTCACCGAAATGTGAGGAAAATGCTTTTTTTTAGACAAAAACTTGAGGTTTGCAAAGGATTCTGGGTAACAGAACCTGGTCAGAGCCCCACAAGTCACCCCATCTTGGATTCCCCTAGGTCTCTAGTTTTCAAAAATGCACAGGTTTTGTAGGTTTCCCTAGGTGCCGGCTGAGCTAGAGGCCAAAATCTACAGGTAGGCACTTTGCAAAAAACAGCTCTGCTTTCTTTCAAAAAATGGGATGTGTCCACGTTGTGTTTTGGGGCGTCTCCTGTCGCGACCGCTAGGCCTACCCACACAAGTGAGGTATCATTTTTATCGGGAGACTTGGGAGTACGCTGGGTGGAAGGAAATTTGTGGCTCCTCTCAGATTCCAGAACTTTCTGTCACCGAAATGTGAGGAAAATGTGTTTATTTAGCCCAAAATTGAGGTTTGCAAAGGATTCTGGGTAACAGAACCTGGTCAGAGCCCCACAAGTCGCCCCATCTTGGATTCCCCTAGGTCTTCAGTTTTCAAAAATGGACAGGTTTGGTAGGTTTCCCTAGGTGCCGGCTGAGCTAGAGGCCAAAATCTACAGGTAGGCACTTTGCTAAAAACAGCTCTGTTTTCTGTGATGTGTCCACGTTGTGTTTTGGGGCATATCCTGTCGTGGGCGCTAGGCCTACCCACACAAGTGAGGTATAATTTTTAGCGGGAGACTTGGGGGTACGCTGGGTGGAAGGAAATGTGTGGCTCCTCTCAGATTCCAGAACTTTCTGTCACCGAAATGTGAGGAAAATGCTTTTTTTAGCCATAAAGTGAGGTTTGCAAAGGATTCTGGGTAAGAGAACATGGTCAGAGCCCCACAAGTCACCCCATCTTGGATTCCTCTAGGTCTCTAGTTTTCAAAAAAGCACAGGTTTGGTAGGTTCCCCTAGGTGTCGGCTGAGCTAGAGGCCAAAATCTACAGGTAGGCACTTTGCAAAAAACAGCTCTGTTTGCTTTCAAAAAATGGGATCTGTCCACGTTGTGTTTTGGGGTGTCTCCTGTCGCGGCCGCTAGGCCTACCCACACAAGTGAGGTGTCATTTTTATCGGGAGACTTGGGGGTATGCTGCGTGGAAGGAAATTTGTGGCTCCTCTCAGATTCCAGAACTCTCTGTCACCGAAATGTGAGGAAAATGCGTTTTTTTAGCAAAAATTTGAGGTTTGCAAAGGATTCTGGGTAACAGAACCTGGTCAGAGCCCCACAAGTCCCCCCATCTTGGATTTCCCTAGGTCTCTAGTTTTCAAAAATGCACAGGTTTGGTAGGTTTCTCTAGGTGCCGGCTGAGCTAGAGGCCAAAATCTACAGGTAGGCACTTTGCAAAAAACAGCTCTGTTTTCTTTAAAAAAATGGGATGTGTCCACGTTGTGTTTTGTGGCGTCTCCTGTCGCGGCCGCTAGGCCTACCCACACAAGTGAGCTATCATTTTTATCGGGAGAGTTGCGGGAACGCTGGGTGGAAGGAAATTTGTGGCTCCTCTCAGATTCCAGAACTTTCTGTCACCGAAATGTGAGGAAAATGCGTTTTTTTAGCCAAAAATTTAGGTTTGCAAAGGATTCTGGGTAACAGAACCTGGTCAGAGCCCCACAAGTCACCCCATCTTGGATTCCCCTAGGTCTCGAGTTTTCAAAAATGCACAGGTTTGGTAGGTTTCCCTAGGTGCCGGCTGAGCTAGAGGCCAAAATCTACAGGTAGGCACTTTGCTAAAAACAGCTCTGTTTTCTGTGATGTGTCCACGTTGTGTTTTGGGGCATATCCTGTCGTGGGCGCTAGGCCTACCCACACAAGTGAGGTATAATTTTTATCGGGAGACTTGGGGGTACGCTGGGTGGAAGGAAATTTGTGGCTCCTCTCAGATTCCAGAACTTTCTGTCACCGAAATGTGAGGAAAATGCGTTTATTTAGCCAAAAATTGAGGTTTGCAAAGGATTCTGGGTAACAGAACCTGGTCAGAGCCCCACAAGTCACCCCATCTTGGATTTCCCTAGGTCTCTAGTTTTCAAAAATGCACAGGTTTGGTAGGTTTCCCTAGGTGCCGGCTGAGCTAGAGGCCAAAATCTACAGGTAGGCACTTTGCAAAAAACAGCTCTGTTTTCTTTAAAAAAATGGGATGTGTCCACGTTGTGTTTTGGGGCGGGTCCCGTCGCGGCCGCTAGGCCTACCCACACAAGTGAGGTATCATTTTTATGGGGAAAGTTGCGGGAACGCTGGGTGGAAGGAAATTTGTGGCTCCTCTCAGATTCCAGAACTTTCTGTCACCGAAATGTGAGGAAAATGCTTTTTTTTAGCCATAAAGTGAGGTTTGCAAAGGATTCTGGGTAAGAGAACATGGTCAGAGCCCCACAAGTCACCCCATCTTGGATTCCTCTAGGTCTCTAGTTTTCAAAAAAGCACAGGTTTGGTGGGTTCCCCTAGGTGTCGGCTGAGCTAGAGGCCAAAATCTACAGGTAGGCACTTTGCAAAAAACAGCTCTGTTTTCTTTCAAAAAATGGGATGTGTCCACGTTGTGTTTTGGGGTGTACCCTGTCGCAGCCGCTAGGCCTACCCACACAAGTGAGGTATCATTTTTATCGGGAGACTTGGGGGTACGCTGGGTGGAAGGAAATTTGTGGCTCCTCTCAGATTCCAGAACTTTCTGTCACCGAAATGTGAGGAAAATGCGTTTATTTAGCCAAAAATTGAGGTTTGCAAAGGATTCTGGGTAACAGAACCTGGTCAGAGCCCCACAAGTCACCCCATCTTGGATTCCCCTAGGTCTCCAGTTTTCAAAAATGCACAGGTTTGGTAGGTTTCCCTAGGTGCCGGCTGAGCTAGAGGCCAAAATCTACAGGTAGGCACTTTGCTAAAAACAGCTCTGTTTTCTTTAAAAAAATGGGATGTGTCCACGTTGTGTTTTGGGGCGGGACCTGTCGCGGCCGCTAGGCGTACCCACACAAGTGAGGTATAATTTTTATGGGGAGAGTTGCGGGAACGCTGGGTGGAAGGAAATTTGTGGCTCCTCTCAGATTCCAGAACTTTCTGTCACCGAAATGTGAGGAAAATGCGTTTTATTAGCCAAAAATTGAGGTTTGCAAAGGATTCTGGGTAAGAGAACATGGTCAGAGCCCCACAAGTCACCCCATCTTGGATTCCCCTAGGTCTCTAGTTTTAAAAAATGCACCGGTTTGGTAGGTTTCCCCAGGTGTCGGCTGAGATAGAGGCCAAAATCTACAGGTAGGCACTTTGCAAAAAACAGCTCTGTTTTCTTTAAAAAAATGGGATGTGTCCACGTTGTGTTCTGGGGTGTCTCCTGTCGCGGCCGCTAGGCCTACCCACACAAGTGAGGTATCATTTTTATCGGGAGACTTGGGGGAACGCTGGGTGGAAGGAAATTTGTGGCTCCTCTCAGATTCCAGAACTTTCTGTCACCGAAATGCGAGGAAAATGCTTTTTTTTAGACTCAAATTTGAGGTTTGCAAAGGATTCTGGGTAACAGAACCTGGTCAGAGCCCCACAAGTCACCCCATCTTGGATTCCCCTAGGTCTCCAGTTTTCAAAAATGCACAGGTTTGATAGGTTTCCCTAGGTGCCGGCTGAGCTAGAGGCCAAAATCTACAGGTAGGCACTTTGCAAAAAACAGCTCTGTTTTCTGTGATGTGTCCACGTTGTGTTTTGGGGCATATCCTGTCACGGGCGCTAGGCCTACCCACACAAGTGAAGTACCATTTTTATCGGGAGACTTGGAGGAACGCTGGATGGAAGGAAATTTGTTGCTCCTCTCAGATTCCAGAACTTTCTGTCACCGAAATGTGAGGAAAATGCTTTTTTTTAGACAAAAACTTGAGGTTTGCAAAGGATTCTGGGTAACAGAACCTGGTCAGAGCCCCACAAGTCACCCCATCTTGGATTCCCCTAGGTCTCTAGTTTTAAAAAATGCACAGGTTTTGTAGGTTTCCCTAGGTGCCGGCTGAGCTAGAGGCCAAAATCTACAGGTAGGCACTTTGCAAAAAACAGCTCTGCTTTCTTTCAAAAAATGGGATGTGTCCACGTTATGTTTTGGGGCTTCTCCTGTCGCGACCGCTAGGCCTACCCACACAAGTGAGGTATCATTTTTATCGGGAGACTTGGGAGTACGCTGGGTGGAAGGAAGTTTGTGGCTCCTCTCAGATTCCAGAACTTTCTGTCACCGAAATGTGAGGAAAATGTGTTTATTTAGCCAAAAATTGAGGTTTGCAAAGGATTCTGGGTAACAGAACCTGGTCAGAGCCCCACAAGTCACCCCATCTTGGATTCCCCTAGGTCTCCAGTTTTCAAAAATGCACAGGTTTGGTAGGTTTCCCTAGGTGCCGGCTGAGCTAGAGGCCAAAATCTACAGGTAGGCACTTTGCTAAAATCAGCTCTGTTTTCTGTGATGTGTCCACGTTGTGTTTTGGGGCATATCCTGTCGTGGGCGCTAGGCCTACCCACACAAGTGAGGTATAATTTTTATCGGGAGACTTGGGGGTACGCTGGGTGGAAGGAAATTTGTGGCTCCTCTCAGATTCCAGAACTTTCTGTCACCGAAATGTGAGGAAAATGCGTTTATTTAGCCAAAAATTGAGGTTTGCAAAGGATTCTGGGTAACAGAACCTGGTCAGAGCCCCACAAGTCACCCCATCTTGGATTTCCCTAGGTCTCTAGTTTTCAAAAATGCACAGGTTTGGTAGGTTTCCCTAGGTGCCGGCTGAGCTAGAGGCCAAAATCTACAGGTAGGCACTTTGCAAAAAACAGCTCTGTTTTCTTTAAAAAAATGGGATGTGTCCACGTTGTGTTTTGGGGCGGGTGCTGTCGTGGCCGCTAGGCCTACCCACACAAGTGAGGTATCATTTTTATGGGGAGAGTTGCGGGAACGCTGGGTGGAAGGAAATTTGTGGCTCCTCTCAGATTCCAGAACTTTCTGTCACCGAAATGTGAGGAAAATGCGTTTTATTAGCCAAAAATTGAGGTTTGCAAAGGATTCTGGGTAACAGAACCTGGTCAGAGCCCCACAAGTCACCCCATCTTGGATTCCCCTAGGTCTCTAGTTTTCAAAAATGCACAGGTGTGGTAGGTTTCCCCAGGTGTCGGCTAAGCTAGAGGCCAAAATCTACAGGTAGGCACTTTGCAAAAAACAGCTCTGTTTTCTGTGATGTGTCCACGTTGTGTTTTGGGGCATATCCTGTCGCGGGCGCTAGGCCTACCCACACAAGTGAAGTACCATTTTTATCGGGAGACTTGGAGGAACGCTGGATGGAAGGAAATTTGTTGCTCCTCTCAGATTCCAGAACTTTCTGTCACCGAAATGTGAGGAAAATGCTTTTTTTTAGACAAAAACTTGAGGTTTGCAAAGGATTCTGGGTAACAGAACCTGGTCAGAGCCCCACAAGTCACCCCATCTTGGATTCCCCTAGGTCTCTAGTTTTCAAAAATGCACAGGTTTTGTAGGTTTCCCTAGGGGCCGGCTGAGCTAGAGGCCAAAATCTACAGGTAGGCACTTTGCAAAAAACAGCTCTGCTTTCTTTCAAAAAATGGGATGTGTCCACGTTGTGTTTTGGGGCGTCTCCTGTCGCGACCGCTAGGCCTACCCACACAAGTGAGGTATCATTTTTATCGGGAGACTTGGGAGTACGCTGGGTGGAAGGAAGTTTGTGGCTCCTCTCAGATTCCAGAACTTTCTGTCACCGAAATGTGAGGAAAATTTGTTTATTTAGCCAAAAATTGAGGTTTGCAAAGGATTCTGGGTAACAGAACCTGGTCAGAGCCCCACAAGTCACCCCATCTTGGATTCCCCTAGGTCTCGAGTTTTCAAAAATGCACAGGTTTGGTAGGTTTCCCTAGGTGCCGGCTGAGCTAGAGGCCAAAATCTACAGGTAGGCACTTTGCTAAAAACAGCTCTGTTTTCTGTGATGTGTCCACGTTGTGTTTTGGGGCATATCCTGTCGTGGGCGCTAGGCCTACCCACACAAGTGAGGTATAATTTTTATCGGGAGACTTGGGGGTACGCTGGGTGGAAGGAAATTTGTGGCTCCTCTCAGATTCCAGAACTTTCTGTCACCGAAATGTGAGGAAAATGCATTTATTTAGCCAAAAATTGAGGTTTGCAAAGGATTCTGGGTAACAGAACCTGGTCAGAGCCCCACAAGTCACCCCATCTTGGATTTCCCTAGGTCTCTAGTTTTCAAAAATGCACAGGTTTGGTAGGTTTCCCTAGGTGCCGGCTGAGCTAGAGGCCAAAATCTACAGGTAGGCACTTTGCAAAAAACAGCTCTGTTTTCTTTAAAAAAATGGGATGTGTCCACGTTGTGTTTTGGGGCGGGTCCCGTCGCGGCCGCTAGGCCTACCCACACAAGTGAGGTATCATTTTTATGGGGAGAGTTGCGGGAACGCTGGGTGGAAGGAAATTTGTGGCTCCTCTCAGATTCCAGAACTTTCTGTCACCGAAATGTGAGGAAAATGCTTTTTTTTAGCCATAAAGTGAGGTTTGCAAAGGATTCTGGGTAAGAGAACATGGTCAGAGCCCCACAAGTCACCCCATCTTGGATTCCTCTAGGTCTCTAGTTTACAAAAAGGCACAGGTTTGGTAGGTTCCCCTAGGTGTCGGCTGAGCTAGAGGCCAAAATCTACAGGTAGGCACTTTGCAAAAAACAGCTCTGTTTTCTTTCAAAAAATGGGATGTGTCCACGTTGTGTTTTGGGGTGTCTCCTGTCGCGGCCGCTAGGCCTACCCACACAAGTGAGGTATCATTTTTATCGGGAGACTTGGGGGTACGCTGGGTGGAAGGAAATTTGTGGCTCCTCTCAGATTCCAGAACTTTCTGTCACCGAAATGTGAGGAAAATGCGTTTATTTAGCCAAAAATTGAGGTTTGCAAAGGATTCTGGGTAACAGAACCTGGTCAGAGCCCCACAAGTCACCCCATCTTGGATTCCCCTAGGTCTCCAGTTTTCAAAAATGCACAGGTTTGGTAGGTTTCCCTAGGTGCCGGCTGAGCTAGAGGCCAAAATCTACAGGTAGGCACTTTGCTAAAAACAGCTCTGTTTTCTGTGATGTGTCCATGTTGTGTTTTGGGGCATATCCTGTCGTGGGCGCTAGGCCTACCCACACAAGTGAGGTATAATTTTTATCGGGAGACTTGGGGGTACGCTGGGTGGAAGGAAATTTGTGGCTCCTCTCAGATTCCAGAACTTTCTGTCACCGAAATGTGAGGAAAATGCGTTTATTTAGCCAAAAATTGAGGTTTGCAAAGGATTCTGGGTAACAGAACCTGGTCAGAGCCCCACAAGTCACCCCATCTTGGATTTCCCTAGGTCTCTAGTTTTCAAAAATGCACAGGTTTGGTAGGTTTCCCTAGGTGCCGGCTGAGCTAGAGGCCAAAATCTACAGGTAGGCACTTTGCAAAAAACAGCTCTGTTTTCTTTAAAAAAATGGGATGTGTCCACGTTGTGTTTTGGGGCGGGTCCTGTCGCGGCCGCTAGGCCTATCCACACAAGTGAGGTATCATTTTTATGGGGAGAGTTGCGGGAACGCTGGGTGGAAGGAAATTTGTGGCTCCTCTCAGATTCCAGAACTTTCTGTCACCGAAATGTGAGGAAAATGCGTTTTATTAGCCAAAAATTGAGGTTTGCAAAGGATTCTGGGTAACAGAACCTGGTCAGAGCCCCACAAGTCACCCCATCTTGGATTCCCCTAGGTCTCTAGTTTTCAAAAATGCACAGGTTTGGTAGGTTTCCCCAGGTGTCGGCTGAGCTAGAGGCCAAAATCTACAGGTAGGCACTTTGCAAAAAACAGCTCTGTTTTCTTTAAAAAAATGGGATGTGTCCACGTTGTGTTCTGGGGTGTCTCCTGTCGCGGCCGCTAGGCCTACCCACACAAGTGAGGTATCATTTTTATCGGGAGACTTGGGGGAACGCTGGATGGAAGGAAATTTGTGGCTCCTCTCAGATTCCAGAACTTTCTGTCACCGAAATGTGAGGAAAATGCTTTTTTTTAGACACAAATTTGAGGTTTGCAAAGGATTCTGGGTAACAGAACCTGGTCAGAGCCCCACAAGTCACCCCATCTTGGATTCCCCTAGGTCTCCAGTTTTCAAAAATGCATAGGTTTGATAGGTTTCCCTAGGTGCCGGCTGAGCTAGAGGCCAAAATCTACAGGTAGGCACTTTGCAAAAAACAGCTCTGTTTTCTGTGATGTGTCCACGTTGTGTTTTGGGGCATATCCTGTCGCGGGCGCTAGGCCTACCCACACAAGTGAAGTACCATTTTTATCGGGAGACTTGGAGGAACGCTGGATGGAAGGAAATTTGTTGCTCCTCTCAGATTCCAGAACTTTCTGTCACCGAAATGTGAGGAAAATGCTTTTTTTTAGACAAAAACTTGAGGTTTGCAAAGGATTCTGGGTAACAGAACCTGGTCAGAGCCCCACAAGTCACCCCATCTTGGATTTCCCTAGGTCTCTAGTTTTCAAAAATGCACAGGTTTTGTAGGTTTCCCTAGGTGCCGGCTGAGCTAGAGGCCAAAATCTACAGGTAGGCACTTTGCAAAAAACAGCTCTGCTTTCTTTCAAAAAATGGTATGTGTCCACGTTATGTTTTGGGGCGTCTCCTGTCGCGACCGCTAGGCCTACCCACACAAGTGAGGTATCATTTTTATCGGGAGACTTGGGAGTACGCTGGGTGGAAGGAAGTTTGTGGCTCCTCTCAGATTCCAGTACTTTCTGTCACCGAAATGTGAGGAAAATGTGTTTATTTAGCCAAAAATTGAGGTTTGCAAAGGATTCTGGGTAACAGAACCTGGTCAGAGCCCCACAAGTCACCCCATCTTGGATTCCCCTAGGTCTCTAGTTTTCAAAAATGCACAGGTTTTGTAGGTTTCCCTAGGTGCCGGCTGAGCTAGAGGCCAAAATCTACAGGTAGGCACTTTGCAAAAAACAGCTCTGCTTTCTTTCAAAAAATGGGATGTGTCCACGTTGTGTTTTGGGGTGTCTCCTGTCGCGGCCGCTAGGCCTACCCACACAAGTGAGGTATCATTTTTATCGGGAGACTTGGGGGTACGCTGGGTGGAAGGAAATTTGTGGCTCCTCTCAGATTCCAGAACTTTCTGTCACCGAAATGTGAGGAAAATGCGTTTATTTAGCCAAAAATTGAGGTTTGCAAAGGATTCTGGGTAACAGAACCTGGTCAGAGCCCCACAAGTCACCCCATCTTGGATTCCCCTAGGTCTCCAGTTTAAAAAAATGTACAGGTTTGGTAGGTTTCCCTAGGTGCCGGCTGAGCTAGAGGCCAAAATCTACAGGTAGGCACTTTGCTAAAATCAGCTCTGTTTTCTGTGATGTGTCCACGTTGTGTTTTGGGGCATATCCTGTCGTGGGCGCTAGGCCTACCCACACAAGTGAGGTATAATTTTTAACGGGAGACTTGGGGGTACGCTGGGTGGAAGGAAATTTGTGGCTCCTCTCAGATTCCAGAACTTTCTGTCACCGAAATGTGAGGAAAATGCGTTTATTTAGCCAAAAAGTGAGGTTTGCAAAGGATTCTGGGTAACAGAACCTGGTCAGAGCCCCACAAGTCACCCCATCTTGGATTTCCCTAGGTCTCTAGTTTTCAAAAATGCACAGGTTGGGTAGGTTTCCCTAGGTGCCGGCTGAGCTAGAGGCCAAAATCTACAGGTAGGCACTTTGCAAAAAAACAGCTCTGTTTTCTGTGATGTGTCCACGTTGTGTTTTGAGGCATATCCTGTCGCGGGCGCTAGGCCTACCCACACAAGTGAGGTATCATTTTTATCGGGAGACTTGGGGGAACATAGAATAGCAAAACAAGGGTTATTGCCCCTTGTCTTTCTCTACATTTTTCCCTTCCAAATGTAAGACAGTGTGTAAAAAAGACGTCTATTTGAGAAATGCCCTGTAATTCACATGCTAGTATGGGCACTCCGGAATTCAGAGATGTGCAAATAACCACTGCTTCTCAACACCTTATCTTGTGCCCATTTTGGAAATACAAAGGTTTTCTTGATAGCTATTTTTTACTCTTTATATTTCAGCAAACGAATTGCTGTATACCTGGTATAGAATGAAAACCCACTGCAGGGTGCAGGTAATTTATTGGCTCTGGGTACCTAGAGTTCTTGATGAACCTACAAGCCCTATATATCCCCGCAACCAGAATAGTCCAGCAGACGTAACGGTATATTGCTTTAGAAAATCTGACATTGCAGGAAAAAGTTACAGAGTAAAACGTAGAGAAAAATTGATGTTTTTTTCACCTCAATTTAAATAGTTTTCTTTTTCAGTTGTTATTTTCTGTAGGAAACCCTTGTAGGATCTACACAAATTACCCCTTGCTGAATTCAGAATTTTGTCTACTTTTCAGAAATGTTTAGCTTTTTGGGATCCAGCATTGGTTTCGCACCCATTTCTGTCACTAACTGGAAGGAGGCTGAAGGCACAAAAAATAGTAAAAAATGTGGTATGTCCAAGTAAAATGGGATCCAGTGTTGGTTTCATGCCCATTTCTGTCACTGACTGGAAGGAGGCTGAAAGCACAAAAAATCGTAAAAATGGGGTATGTCCCAGTAAAATGCCAAAATTGTGTTGAAAAATTGGGTTTTCTGATTCAAGTCTGCCTGTTCTTGAAAGCTGGGAAGCTGGTGATTTTAGCACCACAAACTCTTTGTTGATGCCCTTTTCAGGGAATAAACCACAAGCCTTCTTCTGCAGCCCCTTTTTCCAATTTTTTTGAAAAAAACAAAATTTTCACTGTATTTTGGCTAATTTCTTGGCCTCCTTCTGGGCAACCCACAAAGTCTGGGTACCTCTAGAATCCCTAGGATGTTGGAAAAAAAGGACGCAAATTTGGCGTCTGTAGCTTATGTGAACAAAAAGTTATGAGGGCCTAAGCTCGAACTGCTCCAAATAGCCAAAAAAAGGCTCGGCACAGGAGGGGGAAAAGGCCTGGCAGCGAAGGGGTTAAAGGTAGCCCAGATGTTAACCTATGAGAGGGACAGGACTTGCACCAGTAAAAAACGAATTTAGTGATATTTCACTGTTAAGACATATAAAACACATTACTATGGTGGTCATTGCAACCCTGGCGGTCGGTGTTAAAGCGGCGGTAAGACCGCCAACAGGCCGGCGGTAAAAGTTTTGCAATTATGACGTGGCAGAAACCGCCAACAAAGACAGCCACTTTAACACTCTGACTGCCACGGCGGTACAAACAAACAGCGCGGCGGTCACCACCAACAGACAGGCGGAGGACAGAGTACCGCCCACAGTATCACAACCTACCAATCCACCACCTTTTCCAGGGAATTCACTGTGGATAAAAACACGGCGGGAACAGGATTCCAAAGGGAAAACGCTCACCTCTACACACCCCACGAGGAACTAGGACACCATGGAGCCGGAACTCCAAATTCTCCCTGCGATAGTCTTCCTGCTCCTCTTCCAGGAGCACGAACGCCGGCGGCGAAGACCACGGTGAGTACTGCACCTACGACACAGGAGAGGCAAAAAACAGGGACACACACACGCAACACCCCCACCCACACCCTCACCCACCACAACAAACACACTAATCCATATTGATACATCACAGTTACACCCCCAACCCCCCCAGAAGAATGCAAAGACAAAAGAAAATGAGTGTAACCATTGTAATATATTAAAATCAAGTAGGCAAAAATATACATATAAACCATTAACAAAATATACACCAAGCATAGTAGTCAAGGTAGTGCTCCAATTAAGTCCGTGGAACACTGGGCCCACACGGTATGGGCGAGGCCCACACAAGATCCCCGACCATGATGGAGAGAACACTGCAGGGGCATCATATAGCAATAAAACAGGCACCTCAGGGGGAGGGAAAGGGGGGTCACCTCAGCCAGTTGAGTGCACGATGCCAAATCCACGAGGGGGCCACATGCCCACTGTTCAATCCTGGGGAGTGCAAAGCCACAGTCTCTCAAGTCTATACAGTGGGTGGGTTGGCCACTGTTCCATCCTGGGGAGTGCAAAGCCACAGTCTCTCAAGTCTCTACAGTGGGTGGGTTGCCCACTGTTCAATCCTGGGGAGTGCAAAGCCACAGTCTCTCAAGTGGATAACAGTCTCCACTGGTTCTGGAGGGGGCATGGTGCCCAGAGTGCTTCATCCTGCTAAGGACAGAGGTAGTGGATGACAGTCTCCACTGGTTCCGGAGGGGGCTTTGTGCCCAGAGTGCTTCATCCTGCTAAGGACAGAGGTAGTGGATATATCTCTCCACTGGTTCTGGAGGGGCTTTGTGCCCAGAGTGCTTCATCCTGCTAAGGACAGAGGTAGTGGATGACAGTCTCCACTGGTTCTGGATGGGGCTTTGTGCCCAGAGTGCTTCATCCTGCTAAGGACAGAGGTAGTGGATGTATCTCTCCACTGGTTCTGGAGGGGGCTTTGTGCCCAGAGTGCATCAACCTGCCCGTGACGGACTCAGTAGCGTCAGTGCCCTTGGCGCTCATGTGCCAGCGTTGTTTGAGATGGCGGTGCCCTGTTCAGCGGTGCTTGAGACGGCGGTGCCCTGTACAGTGGTGCTTGAGATGGCGGTGCCCTGTTCAGTGGTGCTTGAGACGGCGGTGCCCTGTTCAGCGGTGCTTGAGACAGTGGTGCCCTGTTCAGCGGGGCATGAGACGGCGGTGCTCTGTTCAGCGGTGCTTGGAGCGGCGGGCTCCTTTGCAGTGACTCAGCTGCTGGCGGTGCTTCATGGCCCAGCGGGGCTTGTGCTGGCGGTCCTCTCTAGCCAAGTGGGGCTTGTGCTGGCGGTCCTCTCTAGCCCAGCGGGGCTTGTGCTGGCGGTCCTCTCTGTCCCAGCGGGGATGACAGCTGTGGCCTCCTGGGCAGCGGGGATGACGGCTGTGGCCTCATGGGCAGCGGGGATGATGGCAGTCGCCTCCTGGGAAGCTGGGCTGGTGGTGGCGGTGGCCTCCTGGCAGCGGGGATGATGGCGGTGGCCTCCTGGGCAGCAGGGCTGGTGCTGGTGGTGGCCTCCTGGGCAGAAGGGCTGGTGGCGGTGGCCTCCTGGGCAGCAGGGCTGGTGCTGGCGGTGGCCTACTGGGCAGCAGGGCTGGTGGTGGGGGCCTCCTGGGCAGCTGGGCTGGTGCTGGCGGTGGCCTCCTGGGAAGCAGGGCTGGTGGTGGGGGCCTCCTGGGCAGCAGGGCTGGTGCTGGCCTCCTGGGCAGTGGGGATGATGGCGGTCTTCTCTGCCGTGCTGCTCTTCCCAGACTTGCTGAGTTTCTTGTGCCCCTTCCCCACCTTGGAAGGTGTCGCAGCTGACTCCACACACCCACTGGGACCCCTGGGAGCGGCTTTGGTGGCTGGAGTCTTCCCCCTCTCCCGCCGGGCACTGGCCAACTTCTGATGCTTGACAGGTGGGGGACTGTCTGTGCTGTGGCTCAGTGCCACACTGGCTGCCCTGGTGGCCAGTGCACTCCAGATTCCGGTGACTACAGGCACCACTGGTCCCGGAGATGCTGTGGCTGAGGTGCTAGTTCGGGACCTAGGAGACTGGCGGGGTGGTGGAGGTGTGGGAAAGAGGTCAAGGTTGGACAGGAAAAGTTTCTTGGAGACACTGGGACGGGTAGTTGGAGGGGGTTTGGGAGTGGAGGAAGAGGTTGTGGTTGTAGGAGGTGTTCGTTTGCTGACTTTGGGTGAAGGTGCATGCGCTGGCGGCTGTCGTGAGGTGGATGGCTGTTGGGTGGGTGTGTGCCTGCGTTTGTGTATCTTGGGAGGGGGCGTCACAGACACACTGGGAGAGGATACAGGGGACGTGTGAATGGTAGTGGGGGTGGTGACTGCACATGAGTGGGGTGTGGTGGTGGGTGTGCTGGTGATGGTAGTAGTGGCTGTAGAGGTAGTGCATGCAGGTGTGAGTGTAGACGACACTGGGAGGGATGAGGGAGACGAGGAGGAGGGGGACACAGTGGAGGCAGTGGATGTTGGTGTGTCTGCATGTGTGTGATGCTTGCGTGAGTGCCTGTGGGATGTGTGGTGCTTATGTTTGCCTGAGCTTCCCTTGTGTGTTGACGTGTGTGCATGCTGGTCTAGAGGTGTGCTTGGGATAGGCTGGGGTACAGGCTATTGGGTCTGGGTGGAGGAAGTTTGAGGGGGGAGGCTAGAGACAGGGACAATGGCTGCCATCAGTGCTGAGGCCAGAGTCTGAAAAGCTCGCTGAAGGGCCGCCTGACCAGAATGAATGCCCTCCAGGAATGTATTTGTTTGTTGCAACTGCCTTTCTACACCCTGGATGGCATTCAAAATGGTAGACTGCCCAACAGTGAGGGACTTGAGGAGGTCAATGGCCTCCTCACTGAGGGCAGCAGGGGTGACTGGGGCAGGGCCTGAGGTGCCTGGGGCGAAGGTGATGCCCACCCTCCCGGGTGAGCGGGCCTGGGGCAAAGGCTGAGGGGCTGCTGGGAGAGCGGTGCTGGAAGGGGGGTGGCGGCTGTACCTGTAGATGGGGGAACACAGATGTTGCCACCACCACAAGGGAGCTCCCATCAGAGCACGAGTCTGTGTCACTGGTCTCAGCTCCTGTCCCCGCCGTGGAGCTCCCCTCTCCCTCCGTCCCACTAGTGAAATTCTATTCTGTGGTGTGGCCCTCCACGGCCATGTGGGATGCAGCCTCCTCGTGCTCCAGTGCCACTGCTCCTCCACCTGATGATGCTAATGCACACAATAACAGGGAGACCACAAAAAGGGGGGGGGACAGAAGAAAGACATGTTGAGTGCATGCATTACTGCTACCGTTGGCGGAAACGACAGACACAGAAGCTCCCTGCACTACACCGAGCTCTTGGGCTCCACTGTTCAATTGCTGGGAAATGGCCTACTAGTCTATGGACGACATCTGCACACATGGATGACACAGGGGCATGACTAGGTGTAGTTGGCACTCTACAGAGGTGCAGTGGGGTGCCACATGGCCTGCCTTACGGAAGGACCTTGCCTACGGAACTCGCCCTGGCCTAGGGAAACCCACAGCCCACCTCCCCACCCAGACCCCTCCACTGCACGCAAAATCAGCAGAATGAGAGTGTACTAACCCCCTTGTGGCTGCTGTGATGCCCTCAAGCGCCCATCCAACTCCGGGTACACCACCGCCAGGATTCTGAACATCAGGGGGATCATGGTGCGACGGTCACCCCTCCCATTTTGGGAGGCCATCCCCAGCTGAGCCTCCGCCATCTTCTTGCTCTAGTGATGAATGTCCTCCCATCTTTTCCGGCAGTGGGTGCTCCGTCTGTGGTAGACCCCCAGGGTCCGGACGTCCTTGGCGATGGCACGCCAAATATTTTTTTTCTGGTGGGCGCTGACATACATGATTTTTACAGGGGGAAGAGAAACTTATTACCAACTGCACCGTCACAGTCATTGGCCCCAATCCCTACCCTTGGCATGTGGCACATGCACTCACCATCGTTTCATGCACGCCACACTCTCCCCCCTTCCTTCTTACATCCACCCCTCTCCACACAGGCATAGCCCATACAGCATGCTCCCAGTGTACTTACCTGTTTGTCTGGAGGACCGTAGAGTAGCGTGTACTGGGGGAGGACCACATCCATCAGTTTCTCCAACTCCTCCGATGTGAAGGCAGGGGCCCTTTCCCCAAACACTCGAGCCATTGTCTCTTCCAGACCGAGGTCACAGTAGCACTTGCAGTGTAGGTCCTCTCCTGTCGAAGATCAGGTATCGAGTGATTGAACAGATAGAAAATGTCAGTCACGACCGCAGTGGTGCGTACCGTCACCGCCGGCGTACATCGTCATTGGCTCCTGGGACCCATAGGGTCCAATGTTAAACAATGCAGCATTGCGCCGCAGTCTTCGACCGCCTACCACGACGGTGTACAACGCCAGCGCAGTTACCTTACATCCCATTGTCCCACTTTACAGGACAGGCAGTCGCCATTTCAGGGGCCCACATGGCTTCATTTTCAACTGCGTCACACATACCTAGGCCTAGACTCAACACACATACAGGCCACTTTTTAGATCATGATTGGTGTTCTGTGCAAGCTGTGGGTATGTACTTCTGAGTTGTTTGATTCTGTGCTCGCTGTTGTCCTTCATAGGCACCGTCCGCTGGGACATGTGAGGAGATGGCGGCATCCTCCGGTGTACCGACCGTTGGTGGACCTGTCGACAATGGAGGAAAGACATGTGATCATCACATACAGGCTTGACCATGCCACAATCCAGGAACTGTGTACCCAGTTGGAGCCAGACCTGATGTCAGCTATCCGCCATCCCACAGGAATCCCCCCTCAAGTGCAGGTGCTGTCAGTGCTCCATTTCCTTTCAAGTGGGTCATTTCAAACAACAGTGGCCATAGCATCAGGGATGTCCCAGCCTATGTTTTCCAACGTGTTGTCCAGAGTGTTGTCTGCCCTGCTGAAACACATGGGGAGCTACATCGTTTTCCCTCAGGTGGAGGATTTGCCTACAGTGAAAGGTGACTTCTATGCCCTGGGACATATCCCCAACATAATAGGTGCCATTGATGGGACACATGTGGCTTTGGTACCCCCGCACAGGAGTGAACAGGTGTACAGAAACCGGAAGAGTTATCATTCGATGAATGTACAGATGGTATGTTTGGCCGACCAGTACATCTCTCATGTGAATGCCAAGTTCCCTGGCTCAGTGCATGACACCTACATCCTGCAGAATAGCAGCATCCCTTATGTGATGGGTCAACTCCAGAGGCACCGTGTGTGGCTATTAGGTGAGCACCTGGAAGCTAGTCAGTGGGAATGGTTGTCTGGGTCTGAGGATATCCCTCCAGGTTAGTGTGTGTCCAACAGTTGTCCCTCGCCATTTGCAGGTGACTCTGGTTACCGCATCCTGTCATGGCTACTGACCCCAGTGAGGAATCCCAGGACAAGGGCAGAGGAACGCTACAATGAGGCCCATGGGCGAACTAGGAGGGTGATCGAGCGGACCTTCGGCCTCCTGAAGGCCAGGTTCAGGTGCCTCCATATGACAGGTGGATCCCTATTCTACTCACCAAACAAGGAGTGCCAGATCATTGTGGCCTGCTGTCTGCTTCACAACTTGACTTTGCGACGACAGGTGCCTTTTCTGCAGGAGGATGGTCCAGATGGTGGAGTTGTTGCAGCTGTGGAGCCTGTGGACAGTGAAGACGAGGAAGCAGAAGAAGAAGACATGGACAACAGGGACTCAGTGATCCAGCAATATTTCCAGTGAAACACAGGTAAGAATACTAACCGGCCTACTACATGTACTTAAACACTACTACCTCTCTACTGTCTGTCGTTTTCAGCCAGTGTATGGTCACTGAGTTGTCACTTTCCCTTACGATTTCACAGATGTGGGTCCCACAGTGTGACATCTGCTTTGATTCCTCATGGAATAGAGCTGTGTGACATAGGTATGTTGACATTACAAATGAAAGAGCTTTTTGCCACAGTAATTGCTAATACAATATTCAGAAATCACAGACTGACTCCAGATTGTTTTGTGCTTTAAGGGTGTTTATTTTAGTGCTCAAAATTGGAGGGGGTAGCAAAATGGTGAGGGGTGATGGCGGAGGAATGTCCATGGCAGAGTCCAGTCTATTAGTCTCACAGGTGCATTGCCCAAATGGGCATAGGAAGTGGAGCTGGGGCAATTTAAGGATGGACAGGGTGACAAAGTGGGACAGTAGGATGACAATCAGGGTGGTCTCCTTTCTTGGCGGGGTCTTGGCATTGTTCTCTGTCTTTGTCCTGGATCTCAGGGACCGTTTGCGGGGTGGTTCTCCCGCTGCAGGGGGTGGGGTGCTGGTGTGGTGGTCCTGTGGCGGTGCCTCCTGTCCACTAGCGGAGGTGGTGGGCAGTTCATCGTCCAGGCTAGTGTCAGGGGCCCCTTGTAGTGCCACAGTGTCCCTCCTGGTGTTGAGTACTTACTTCAGGATCCCTACTATGGTGCCCAGGGTGGAATTGATGGTTCTGAGTTCCTCCTTGAATCTCAAATACTGTTCCTCCTGCAGGTGCTGGGTCTCCTGAAACTTGGCCAGTACTTTTGCCATCGTCTCCTGGGAGTGGTGGTATGCTCCCATGATGTTGGAGAGGGCCTCGTGGAGAGTGGGTTCCCTGGGCCTGTCTGCCCCCTGTCGCACAGCAGCCCTCCTAGTTCCCCTGTGTTCCTGGGCCTCCGTCCCCTGGACCGTGTGCCCACTACCACTGCCCCCAGGTCCCTGTTGTTGTTGGGGTGGTGGGTTAGCCTGGGTTCCCTTTAGTGGTGGACACACTGCTGATTGACATGTCCTGGGGACGGAGGTATGGGCCCGCTGGGTGGGTGCTGTGCTGGTGTTTCCAGAGGGGGGAAGCTCTGTGGTGGCCTGTGACTGTGTGAGGGGAACTGACTGTCCCGAGGTCCCTGATGGGCCGGGCTGGTCATCTAGATTCAGTTGGACAGAGCTGCTGTCATCATTGTGGGCCTCTTCTGTTGGTGGTGTGGACATGTGTGGACCCTCCTGTCCGGTGACGTTGGGTAGGGATTCTGCAGGGGTATAAAAGGATGTTTATTACATCTGTGTGTGCCATGGTGTGCAATGGGTGGGTGACCGTGTACCCCAGTGCTTGCATTCCTGTGTGGGACCTTGGGTAATGAAGGTTTAGGGGGGTGTATGGGTATGTGCAATGGGCATGCTTTAGTGATGGGTGTCCATGCTTTGTTGTTGCATGCAGGGCTTGGGGTTAGGATGTGTGGTTTGCGATGTTGGGACATTTGTGAGGAGTTAGAGTGATGGGGTGAGGGTGAGGGTGGGGGTATGTGCTGGCATGCAGGCAGGGTGGGTGTGATGTAATAGTTAAGATTTGACTTACCAGAGTCCATTCCTCCACCTACTCCTGCAAGGCCCTCAGGATGCAGAATCGCCAAGACCTGCTCCTCCCATGTTGTTAGTTTTGGGGGAGGAGGTGGGGGTCCGCCGCCAGTCCTCTGAACTGCAAGGTGGTGTCTTGAGACCACGGAACGCACCTTCCCCCGTAGTTCGTTCCACCTCTTCCTGATGTCCTCCCGATTTCTTGGGTGCTGTCCCACTGCGTTGACCCTGTCCACTATTCTTCACCATAGCTCCATCTTCCTTGCAATGGAGGTGTGCTGCACCTGTGATCCGAATAGCTGTGGCTCTACCCGGACGATTTCCTCCACCATGATCCTGAGCTCCTCCTCCGAGAACCTGGGGTATCTTTGCCGTGCCATGGGGTGGTGTAGGTGATGTATGGGGTGGTGTGTGGGGTGATAAGTGTGCTGATATGTGGTGGTGTGTAGTGTGAGGTGCGTGGAAGTTATGTGGGTGATGGTGTTGTGTGCCTGTGGATGCTAGTATTGTTGATGGTGGTGTCTCTCTCTGGCCTTCATTCGTGATTTTTGATCGTAGGGGTTTGTGGGTGATGTGGGTGTGTGTTTTATATTGTATTGGGTGTGTGGGAGTGGTGTTTGTATGTGTATCAGGTGTGTGTATTTGGAATTGTCCAACGTGGTAGTGTTTTGTGAGAGTGTGTGTATTTTGATCGCGGCGGTGTGTACCGCCAATGGAATACCGCGGTTGAAAGACCGCTGCGTGGATTCGCGTGTCGTGATAGTGTGGGCGTATTCCTGTTGGCGTGACGGTGGAGGATTTGTTTTTGCCAGTTTATCACTGACCTTTGGTGTGGCGGACTTGTGTGGGTGTCTGAATATTGGCGGATTCCGTGCTCTGGGTCATAATAGCTGTGGCGGTTTTCCGCGGCTGCGGCGGTGTGTTGGCGGTCTTCTGCACAGCGGTATGCGGCTTTTACCGCCAATGTTGTAATAACCACCTGAATGTCCTATCTTAACCATACACTGCACTGTGCCCTTGGGGCTACCTACGGCCTACCTTAGGGGTGTCTTACATGTAAGAAAATTTAAGGTTTAGGCGTGGCAAGTGAGTACACTTGCCAAGTCAAATTTATAGTTAAAACTGCACACTTAGACACTGCAGTGGCAGGTCTGAGATATGATTACAGAGCTACTTATGTGGGTGGCACAACCAGTGCTGCAGGCCCACTAGTAGCATTTGATTTACAGACCCTGGGCACCTTTAGTGCATTGTACTAGGGACTTACTAATAAATCAAATATGGCAATCATGGATAAGCCAATTACATACACATTTTGTAAAGGAGCACTTGAACTTTAGCACTGGTTAACAGTGGTAAAGTGCCACGAGTAACAAAAACAGCAAAATCAGAGTCCAGCACACATCAACAACCTGGGAAACAGAGGCAAAAAGTTAAGGGAGACCACGCCAAGGATGAAAAGTCTCACAGTCTGGCTTGACGTAGCTCTTGTCAGACAATTTTGCGAGCATTAATAGAGATGGGCCTTGACTCCACATGTTCGGAACAGTAGTACCTTGTCTGATTGGCAGAAGTTGTGTGCTTCCACAAAAAAGTGCTTGACCTCCACCCAGATGTGATCATGTTGTTTATATTTCTAGCTGCCTAAGCAGGAACTTTCAGAGGTACACACATGATATTGGAATTCTATTAAAGTGACTTAGCCAACAAATTAAATTATGTTGTTTTCCTCTGGCAGCAGCACAGGTGGGGGAGGGTAGTCCTTAACCTACATAGATATTTAGATATGGCTTGACAGTACAATTGTCACCTAGCATTTTAACCTACACTAATATAATTCTACAGTTCTTTGCTTCAAGACAAATACATATTTATTAATTTGCTATTTACATGTGATGCTTCATACGGCCATAAAACATTCTTTATAAAGCCAGACCTATTCGCTTTGCCAATGCTTGTCCTGTATTGCAGCCGGGTCCCTTTAAGGCACAGGTGATGCGAAATAGGTACTTATGGAATGCAGATGCAAACTAGGAGTTCTGGTGTACATTACTGCCTTCACTGTTGCATTCAGGGGTGTTCAGAAGGACGGACAGAGGAAGCCCTGTTCATTTAATAAAAATGGAACAGTATTTCTGGGAGTTCTTGCAAATAGGCATTTTGTGCTGTTTCTAATTATGACATTTGGTAGAGTGCCGAAAGTCAGACAGGTCACATAGATGTATAAAACAGTGTTTGCGATCTAACTCTTTCAATCGCATCTGGCCACCACTATGTATTGTACGATATGCCTATTTTGCTTCATCTCTTTATCAGTATTTAATTTGTTTTTTTGTATGTGGATAAAATGTTACTATTATTTTTGCTGCTAAACAGAAGGACTAAGAACTGCAAAAAATTATATCTGCCCAACACGCTTTACCGTATGTAAGAGGGTTCTTACTTTCTGGCAATTTAAACTCATCGAAGAGCAACCATCCTCCTCACATCCTTGCCCAGCATAACCTGAAAAGTGGTAGCACAAGAACACACAGCTCTCTTTTTTAATAACAGCATTTAGGAGTTGCATTGGATTTCTTAAGGGATCTTGGTGTGCTGACAGCAAGAATTGGTAGACGAAAATAAATACCACGGTGCAAAGTGAACACTAATGGGAAATGACTGAGAGGGCCAAACAATGAAAACAATGCTTCACCCTAATGCAAATTGAATTTGGTTGAATTGGCTCGTGTTGGCTTCTAAAATAGAGACAGATGATAGCCTGTGGTTTCGGTAAGGAGGAATGAAACATATTCAAATGATGCAATTCAACTGAATGCAAAGTGTTATGCTGTTACTTGAGTGTTTCTAATTATGATAATGGCATGTGCCTGGAGAGTGCAAGACAAACATGACAAAAGAGCTGTTTAGATAACATGAACATATAGTTAATGTCTGAAAACGTAAATTATGCCTCTGAGTTAAAAATAAACTTGTGGGGGCAAATTTACTTAAAAGTCAGGCAGAGCAGCATCAAAGCTCCTGTGCTACATTGTGTGAAAAGGAAAGAGAGCGTTAGTGCCATACTTACTAGTATATGAGGGCATTGCTCTCTCTTCTAGTGCTGGTGCACTTTAGTTTGCCTTCTACCCCGCACACATACTTGCATCCTAGCGAATGGGTGTCTGCATGATGTCTAGCACTGGTTTTGTACTGGAAGCATAACCTACTAGCCCAAGAAACTATGCTTAGACATAAGGCCCTATTTAGAGTTTGGCAGGCAGGATACTCAATCAACATGTGTCAGCTACCCCATCTAATATTACAATTGCAATAGGCTATAATGCACCATGGGAGTCAACTTGTGAATTTCCCTGGCAGCCTGTGATGAACTTTGACCTCAAAACATCACAGAAAGTGGTCCCTTCTGGCACTGAGTAGACCACTGGACAGGTAGAAAAAAGCTTTTAAATCTTTAGGGCACAAAAACAAAGTCCCTACAAAACTATTCAGAAACGCGTCACTGACCCTTTAAGACGCTTTCATTAACTTCTTTCTTATCAATAGGAATAGCACATTTGCACATAGCATTCCCTGCATCAAAATTTAAAGTTGGACATATGCTCAGACACAGACATATTGCTGATTTTTTAATTTAAACGCAGCACATATTTAAACACAGAAACTGCTGAAAATATTATCTCTAGTTGCTTTAACTAACAACTTAATGGCCTAATTTTCGTGTTCGTCTAAGAGGGCAACACTATTCAGTTTAGGAACTCAGGAGGATGGCAACAATATCCAGTTTAGGAACTCAGGAGGATGAGAACATACATGGTGATCTGGTGATTTTGCTCACTTTGAAGTGTATCATTTGCTCACTGAAATGATGTAACAATAATTCCTCTCTGCCTGTCATGATTTGCAATCCATATGCATTAGTGTAATCAACCTGTCACATTCTTCTTTCAAGGAGGATGTTGTTAGCTTTTGGCTATGCTCTTAAAATCTGGATGTATGAGGCTAATTAACTGACACACATTTTTTAGACCTGACATCCTTGGCTGGTTTTCTCCCTAACGTTTTGCCTTCAAACCTCCTGTTTTGCTGACCGTTTTTTGCCGACCTTATGACTCTGCTCACTTTACCACTTCTAACCAATGCCAAAGTGCTCATCCTCTCTCATTAAAATATGGTAGAATTGGCTTATACATGATTAATATATTTAATTTGCTTGTAAGTCCTTAGTAAATTGGCACTACATATGCCCAGGACTTGTAAATTAAATGGTACTAGTGGGTGTGCAGCGCTGACCGTGCCACCCACTTAGGTGCCACTTTAAATATGTCTCAGGCCTGCCATTGCAGCTTGTGTGTGCAGTTTTAAACTGCCAGTTCAACCTGGCAAAATAAACTTATGGTATATATAAGTCAACCTTAGAATGGGCCTTGGATGACCCAGAGTGCCGGGTGCATTGTATTTAAAAAGTAAGGCATATACTTTAAGTTTTAGATGTCCTGGTTGTGGAAAACTCTCAAATTAGTTTTTCACTACTGCAAGACTTACCTCTCTAATAGGATAACATTGGAGTTACCTTGTTATTTAATACATTGCAATTCCCAAAAGGAAGCAGGTAACAAGTTCATGTTTGGCATCTTTGGAATTGGGATGAAACATGCTAACTCATGGTGAAGTCAGATTTTATATTACACTTATGAAGATGGCACTTTTAGAAAGTTGATATTTCCCTGCCTTCGCCATTTGGTGCCTGCAGCCTGTCTCTGGGTCACATGACTGGGTGTAGTTGACAGTTGGGATTTGTGTATTCCTCCTTGAGAGTAAAAAACAATAGAGAGCTTAGGTGTGCCTCTATTGGTCATCATTGGCAGGATGGGAGGGAGGATCTAGGCCCAGCCCCACTTACACTTGAATATGCTGTGTCCTGCCTCCACACAAAGAACTGAATACTCCCAGTAGTTAACCTTGAGATGGGGCAAGGAAGGCAGGGCACCTATGCACTTCAAACACATGCCTCTAGTAGCTTCTCACCACTCCAGAGGCACAACTACTGGTAGTTATATTGGTATACATTCTGGACCTCTGGCATCAACTCTTCAGAACACTTCTGGACCCATTGATACTCTGCCAGGAAGAAGGACTGCTGTGCTTCTGAAAGGACATCTACTTTGCTAGACTGCTGCCCTGCTGTGCTGACCTGTTGCCTGAGTGAGAAGGACTGGATCTGCATTTGTTGAACCCAGGACCCCAGCGTGACTCCAACGGCTAGTTGGCTGGCTTCCTGACATGAGCCTGAATGACAGAAAGCTCCAACAACCTCAACCCTAGCACTTGGACCCTGCAATCTGTGAATCTACCTTGCCAAGTGGTGTCATCTTAGTCCTAGACCTTTGGAAGTGTGCCTAAGGTGCTCTGCCTGCCTCTGTGGACCCAGCAGGACCAATTCATCTCCTCTGATGCACGGCACAACCCCAAGCAGAACTGACACATCTTTTCTGCTGCATGAATTAGAACCATTGCAAAGACCCACATCACTGCTACAGCCCTTAGCCTCTTTGAGACTGCCATTGTGCAATGCATCCTTGGTGCAGACCTTCACATTCCTTGTCGGCGGCAGCCTCAACAATGACACCAGACTCCATACTGCAGCCTCGAAGCTCATTGGAACTGATGCAAGGTATCCTTCATGTGGGAATTTGCATCACAAGCCCTCATCGATAGGCTCCTAAACAATGATGCAGATCTTGCATCTTTAATGTGGATATTTGCAACGCTCTGTAACCCAGGAATTAAGGTAAAGTGTTCAGCGGGCCTAACTGGGTCCCTGTAGCCAGCCCTCAGTCCATTGTGGTCAGCCTGAACTTATGACTTTGTCCTAGGCTGGCGCGACCAGATGCCCGTAGTTGGCGATTTGTGCTTTTTATTTCTATTTTTACTGGAGTCTTCAAAATTGCATATCTTCGGTTCCATTGATTAGATGTTTGTCTTTTTTGTCTTGTTTTATTTTAAAAAAATAACTCTAGCTTCCTAACATGGGGCAGGATCTTTTTTGTGTGGTGTTTTTTCACTTTATTACTGTTTAAAGTGTTGCACAAATACTGTACACATTGTCTGTACGTTTAGCTTGACTGCTCTGTGCCAAACTACTAGAGGATTGAGCTTGAGGTTGGCTTGTGCCTCATCCTGACAAAGATTATGGTTGCTGTTTGACCAGGGTTCACACCCCAGTCAACCAACAACTCAGTTCCTTAGACCATTACAAATATGTTTAACTGTAACTTGTTAGTGTACTTATTTGAGGTAGCCCAGGTCATCAGCAATTACAGGCTCTCTTAAAATATTTTTCCTAAGAACATGTTAGTCTACTCATTTTAGGTGCAAGGAATTCCCATAGCTGCCAATTAGATGAATATCATGCTTCAAACCTTCAGCCAGGCCTGGCTTTCAGGTTTGTTTTTACCACTGTGATATGTGGTCAAAAACATAAGCATGCGATCTGCTCTTGGCTATAAAGGCAAGACTGGCTGAATGTGTCATACATGATAAGAACCCATTTGGCAACTATGAGCATCATCTGTAGGAAATCACCACATACAAGTTCTAGATATAATACTTCAATTAGTTCCAGATTAGCAGTGAGATGATAACAGATGGAATCCTAGTGAAGTGATAAAGAATTAAAAACCAGGTCCCATAAATTCTTGCAAAATAGTAGCCTTTAAGACCTGTTTTAAGCAAAGAGGGGGCCAAGAATAATCATAAATAAACCCAGTGCTATGTGATGCAATTAGGGTCAATCTAGCCTCCGGGAAGTATTTCAAAAGTATACTTTTATTTTGCTAACTTAAGAGCAGGACCAAAATAACTACAGTATTTGTGATTTGTAAGGATAAAATTAACAAATAATAGTTTGGTAACACAATGTTTCACTTGGTGCTATTTTGACATACAATCAGTGAAAGTAATTTATAGTCAACAGTACATTTAATGTGAGCCAAAGTGCATCTGCCTGCTAGAACGTACTCAAGGGATGACTTAAAAAATAGTTCAAGATTATGGCAGTCATATTTAGGTTGTTGCATATGTTTTTTTTTTACTTTTGTGACATATGCTTGCAATACAAATTAAATCAACTCACCAGCTAGGCCAGATCTATTGGCTTTGCTAACATTGGGCTGTGGGGAGTGCATCCTTTGCCCTCTTCATCCAACTCAGCCTGCAGTAGTCCTCTTCTTCCACGTGGCGTGTCCCCTCCTATGCGCCATTGTTTTGCCTGTCCACAAGAATGGAAGATTAAGCAAGCTACAGAGGAGTAGACAGTTTGCAGGATTTTTACCACAACATTAATGTAAAAGTGTTTATTAAAATGTGATGTTCATGTGCCATATTTTAGGGGCACTCTGAAACAATTCAATGTGCCTTGTACACTTTAAATAGGAAGTCTTTTAATAATGTGTAGACAGCAGTACCACAACCAAAATCAAACCAGAATCAAAGTTGGCGGATGGGTTACTCAGTCACAACAGTGACAGATATTATGTCCACTGAAATCTAAATCCGATAGGAAATAATGGCATTTAGATGCCGGTGAGCAGAGTAACCCACCTGCTAATATGTAAATCAGGCCCAGTATCTTTTTATATGCTTATTTGTACATACATAGTATAATAATCCTCTAAAAGCATTTGAATTCTGATTGAAATGCTAACTTTTAAACTCATGATACAATCACCTTTAAATAGCATCCATAAATGGTGATTACAGCAGTTTTAGGACATTTCTCAATAACTAAAATAACTTGGTATAATAAAAAAAAAATGAAAACCAAATACCTTGCCACTCTCTGGGTTGTTTCAAAGTATCATTGATCTCCAAAAATAAAGGATAAACTGAATATTTTAGAGCACCATGGTTTCTTTTTATTTATAGGTATTCTTTAAAATTATCGATAATATAAAGCAATATAGCACTTTTTTTTATTCTGCTCACCTGGCCCGATACCATAGGATTTATATTGCATAATACCATTGTATGGAATATGAGATAATGTTTATTTTTTATTTTTTTAAAAAACATATGTAAATATTTCAGTAGTAAGGATGTAATTTTAGTAAATATTTTGTGAAGAGTTTTTAAACTGAATTACTTATTTGTAAATGTTTACATTTTTTAAAATGTTTGCCACTTTTTCTGTAGTTAGTATATTTTATATTTTATGCATAGATGTTTTATTGCATATATATATATATTAATATGCAATAAAACATATATGCATAAAATAGAGAGAGAGATATGTACATATATATATTTATATATTCAATGAAAAAAACAAAGGTTACAGGGACGTTATAGTTAGGTTCTGAATCTACTCATGCAAAACCATACAAAAACTATAACTTGGGCCCTAAGGTAACTTAAACTCATGCCCTCTCCATGCACAGTTTTCTTATCATTATTATTGCAGTGATATCAAAGATGCTATACAAGATCTCAGCAGTCAATATTTGGAGTACTTAGCTGTGCACGGTAAAGGTGCGAGTTATAGTTACCTTAATGCACGAGTTATACTTACTGGAAAGAACTATAACTATAACTGCTATATTTCTATGGTTTTGAACGAGTAAATTCAGTATACATATACAGAACAAACATGCCAAGACCACCATACACACACACAAACATCACAAGCACATAAGGTATGCACGGAAACACCGCACAGGCCCACACTCACACACAACACAACAGCATGTCACACAAATAACACATCTTCACCAACAACAATCATTTGGCAGGGAAACACAGGGGACACTATCAAGGGAGACACGCACAGACTTCACAACGTAACACCAACACGCAAAACACACATACAAATACGCAGTCAAACTACTTACCAATAGACCTACAAAGAATGCTGTGTCCAACATTTCATGCACATAACGCTCACACAGTCAATGCACACAAAGCAACACAACACATCAACACACCAACATACACATCAGCACACCAACAACACACAATACCAACACAAATAATCCCTTCAACACACAAATGTCCATGACACAACACATACCCGGCCACTTTTGAACAAAAACAATGGACACAACCACACATATGTCTAAACATCACACGTATCCCAAGCAGAACACACACACATACATACACACAGCTATTGTAAGCCGGTAACAAATCCATATTAGGAAAAGAAATGCATGTCAAAGATGTAAGCAGGAAACCAACCACAGGTTGGATCAGATAATTATTGCAAGTAAACTACATATGTATAACAAAGGCCATAGGCCATTCAAACTTGACTCCTGACTGCCATGTTACCTCAACAGGAAGGGGCATCAGTGGGGCAGGCAGGCACCTCAGGAGTTATCTGGGGGGAGATTTAGAGGGGGGGTTTGGGTTTTGGAGGGGGACCTTTGGGATCAGACTTGGGAGGGGTGTTTGGGTCCGGAATTTGGTTTAGGGGAGGGCTGGCTTTTAGGTGGAGGGGTAGACTTCTTGGCAGGTGAAAGGCATACATGAGAACTTGCAGGGAGGGCAGGAGAAGTCTTGGAGGTAGAAGGGCCAGCTTGGGGAGGGACAATGATTGTTTACGGGTATCACAAGGTGGGAGAGGAGTAGGGAAAAGGGCAAACTCTGAAAGGGAAGCTTTCTTAGACACACAGGGACAGCCATAGCTAAATGGTTTGGGTTTGGAGGGAGAGGGAGTGGTTCTAAGAGGTATTGGTGTGGATGTCTTGGGTTCATGCTTGTGGGTGTCTGTTGGGTGGGTGAGTGTGGGTGTTTATGTGTTTTGGGAGGAGGGGGGTGGAGGTGCTGGGAGATGCCGTAGTGGGTGGGTAAGTTTCTGTTGGGACTGTGACTGTAGGTATGGTGGATGTGCTGAATGTAGACATGTCTGTGGTCGTGGTGTCTGCGGATGTGATAACTTCGGTGGATATCTGAGGGTCTGCTGTTGTGCTGTCTGTAGGTAAGATGGGTGTAGTGGCTGGATATGTGAATGTTGGTGTGGTGCCTGCAGGTGTGTCAGGTGTTGTGTCTGTGATGCTGGGGGTGGTGGGGTGTCAGGGCAAGTTGTGACTGTTGATGTGTGCGCAGGTGTATGTTACTTGTGTGCATGCCGGTGGTGTGTGTTGTGGTGCTTGTGTTTGTCTGAGCTACCCTTGGATGTTGAGGTGGATGCATGCATTACAACATGCTCAACAGTAACAACACATCTATGTCAAATAAAGCCCCAGTTGGAAGCCATTCAGAGCCTAGATCATGTCACAAGAAGATACTTCCAACATTCCCATATGACCACAGTCTCGCCCACTACATAAGCCAACCACTTGACCACTACATCACCATCCTATCAATTCAGCTGTAACTCAAAAGCATCATGCACAAATGGATTTGTTACATCTAAAATCTATCCCAATACAGACCATCACTGTCCATCAACAAATCAGTCTCAGGAAATGCAGTTGAGTGACAACACAATATCATGCCTACCCCACTCCACACCTGCCCAGTCCATCACCAGCAGTCATGTTCCATGAAAGTAAACTCATCTTACTTCAAATACGACACAGCATGTTGCTTTCCAATCACATGCCTAACTTATCATGCTGTACACAACTTACACAATGGCAAACACCTCAGATGAAAACACTACATATGGCATACCCATACAGTTTGAATCACAAAATGGCATAGCATGTCATTGAAACATCTATCTAAATACTAGAACTAGATTTATTAGGAGTATATGGACCCACTTATCTAACTCGTTGACACATATACAACAATTCTATGTATTGCAATAGGGCCCTACTTAGCACAACGGATACATCCGAAGACACCCACACGGAGCATAGTAACACCAACAATGGAATGGACACTAAACAATGTGCATGAAGGGCTCTAAGCATTCTACCATACATGTTGATTGGAAACCTCTACATAACAACATCTAAACACATATATCACTGTGAACTGTCCAGACATGTGCTTCCTATTACCTTAGTCCAAAACTAACACTCACAGAACTGATTACTAATGTAAACATGAATGACACATACACTTAGAGTTAAGCAAATTGAATGACAACATATCCCATAACACCAACATGTATATGTGAAAGGGACCACGTGCTACACCATTAAGTCAGGCAGAAATGAGCAGAGCCATTACCAAAACTGTCCAAACAGCCTCAAATTAGCAAAGGTAAGTCTGGCAAAGAAGAGGTTTCAAAATTAGACATGAAGTATCAACTGACACACGATATCGGCAGCAAATAGCATTTGTTGCACTTATATAGGTATGGTATTGCCCTTTGTAGCATGGACAATATACATGGACTAAGGGGTCAGCAGCCTAGCCACTTACCTTCTGAACACCAAATACATTAGGATAAAAGGTATTTGTACACATGTCAATGTAATGTCATGAAATGTCTATGTATTATTGTTACCATGAATTTCACAATGTAGGATGTCCACCCAGATCAAACTTCACATTTCCCAATCTATGAATCTGACGTGACAATGGGGGTACCTCCTAAAAACTTATAGGGAGTGTGGTAAGTTGGCCATCCCAAAAGCCTGATTGGGATGACAGCCTTACATGAAATGTCCATCTATTTTAGGACACAGGATTACTTGCCAATGTTACTGCTCTGTCAGACCCAGTGTTACAAATAGAGCTAGATCCAGTTGAATAGGACTGGTCAGAGACCAAAGAGCAATACAACTTACCATTTGGGTAAATGGACTTGGGAACACTTAGTGGGAAAGATGACACAGCAGGTTACAAATATGTATGCTGAGTAGAATCACAAATATGACAAAGTCACATGTGCATCTCCACATGCAGTCAGACTATTTGGTTGACAAAGGTGATTAACATGTTCCCATACACAATACAATGGCCACATCTGTGTTTGTATGTTGGCAACTGTAGTAGTCACAATACCAGTAGCACTTACCACATCATTACAGCTGCATTACTTACACATCATACACTAAACCTTCAGAGGCAAGTAAATGGGCTTTGTCAGCACTTACTCCATTGTGGCTGCTGTGCTGCCCTCAAATGCCCATCCACCTCAGGGTAGGCAACTGCCAAAATGTAGGCCATTAGGAGGGTCAAGGTCCGTCGGGCACCACCCCTCTTGTTGGGAAGACATCCCCAGTTGGGCCTCTGTGTTCTTCCGTGCCCAGAATCTCAGGTCCTCCCACTGCTTCCTACAGTGGGTGCTCCAATGGCTGTTGACCCCCAGGGTCCCCACTTGCTTGGTGGTGACATGCCAAATTCCCTTCTTCCAATGGGAGCTGACCTGTATGGATGACACAGACAAAAGAAAATGTCATGTCCACATGCACCATACCAATAGTAGAAGACGGTACACTTCAGTGACAGCAAGAAGGCAAACATTCCCATCCTCTCAACTTAAACTCATTTACAAATTATCAACTGCATGCATCAACACCTTCACTAATCTACATTTCAGGTACCCCTTCATACACCGCACCTATCACACATTGGTTTTGCATTGGACTCACCTGCTACTCTGGTGTACCATATAGCTGTATAAAGATGGGTAGGACCTCCTCCACAAGCTTATCTAGCTCTTCAGGGGTGAAGGCTGGGACCCTATTACCTGCAAGACGTGGCATAATCGCTCCCAGAGGTAGTACACAGCAGCTCAGAAAGTGGAGGTCTTGTTGGCAGCAGTGTCAGGAGTCAAGTGAGCCATATTGAAGAAGATGGTGGTCACGACCACCAAGTACATGACTGACACTGCCGGCGGACATCGCCATTGGCCCAAGTCAGCTAAAAGCAGCAATGTCTTCAATGGCAATATACATTGTGGTTGTGACTGCATTCTGCCATGACTACTTCCGCCAGTGGACTTATGTCACTTCTATATGTCCAGTACACTAGGTCAGGTGGTTGCCATTTTAAGCACATTTCAAGTATGGAAAAGGTTTATAATCTGCGTCATAAACTATACCCCATGTTGTGTAGTACATCCGTAATACTGCCTTCATGTTTAATTGTCAATTTTTATATCTGCACAGTAAATGCTTTGTTACCGGAGGACATATAGTGATAGCAATGTACACCTACCTGGAGGTTCCTATGTGCTTTGAAAATGTAGATGATGTGCCACAATATGTATAAGACATGTCAATGTCAAATCAGTTGGACTTACAACCATGTACAGTAACTTATGAATCTGTATGTTTAGTTCAATAGTTATTTGGCGGAATGTGCACCAAGGAGGGTGTCATCAGGTGCCTAGTTATGTGCTGTACTGTAGATATCAGAGTTTGTAACCCACCTTGACAGCAGATATGTGTGAGTTGATTATTTGACTTTACAAGATGTCTGCATGTTGCATGTCACATACTATGTTGACATTTTTTCACATTGTTATCCTGCCATGAGGAGAGGACGACAACCACCAGTATAGCGTCCACTAGTAGACCTGCACACCATGGAGGAGAAACCTTGTATCCAGACATATTGGCTTAATCATCATACTATCATGGATCTTTGCGATCAATTGGAGCCAGATCTGATGCCTGCCATTCGCAATCCCTATAGCATACCTCCGTCATTCAAGTCTGTGCTACACTTCCTGGCCACAGGGTCCTTTCAGAATCCAGTGGCCCTAACTGCAGGAATGTCTCAGCCCATGTTCAATCTGGTTTTGAGGGATGTACTGTGTGCATTTTTGAAACACCTGGACAGCTACATCAGGTTTTACCAACGTGCACATTTGGACTAAGTGAAGGCAGAGTTTTATGCTGTGGGACACATTCCACATGTGGTTGGAGTCGTAGATGACACCCATGCAGCCTTGGTTCCCCCCAGTGCCAATGAACAGGTGTATAGGAACAGGACAAACTACCACTCCATAAACGTTCAAGTGGTGTGTCTGGCAGACATCAAGTCAGTGCTAAGTATCAAGGATCAGTCCATGATTCCTTCATTATGAGGAACAGCAACATCCCACTGCTGATGACACAACTTCACTCAGAGAGGGCCTGCCTTGTTGGTAAGTTACACTGAATTGTGTGTTTGCAATGTATGTTTCCTGCCATCACAATGTTGCATGTACCACATATGTATGTGTGATTTTCTACCAATTTGTTCACAGGTGACTCTAACTATCCAAACCGTCCTTGGTTTTTGACACCTGTGAAGTACCCAACCACGCCAAGGGATGTCCAATACAATAAGACACATGGGAGGTCCATTGTCTCCCTTGCTTTTTAACTTATATATTGAGCCTCTGGCAATTTCTCTTAGGTTAAGTAAGGAAATTACTCCATTTCAAAGTGGGGACTGGGAAAAAAAAGTAGCATTATATGCGGATGATCTTATGCTATACACCAAGGATGTTAGTTCTACCCTACTAGCGTTCAATACTTTGATGGAGCAATTTGGTAAACTTTCTGGTTACAGCGTAAACACAGAAAAGACAGAAATAATGTGTTGGAATTTGACTTATGCTTCTCCTTTAGTCAAACAAGAGATCAGATATTTGGGTATACGATTAACAAATGATCTAAATGAGGTACCTAAACTAAATTTTAACATAACATACAGAGAAACCAAAAAATTGCTAAAGACGTGGGCCGCTCTCCCTCTTTCCATAATTGGAAGATCCAACATTTTGAAGATGTGTATTCTCCCAAAATTCACCTTTTTATTCAACACTATTCCACTAGAGTTTAAGAACTGCTGGTTTAAAAAACTACAGGGGGATTTATCCTCGTTTGTATGGGCCTCTAAAGGAGTAAGGATCTCGTGGAAAAAGATGAGTAAAAAAAAAGAGTGGGGGGGCATTGCGTCTCCAGATTTCTTCAAGTATTATCTGGCATTTCAATTAAAAAACATTAGAAACCTATTGAATAAGAAGTCAGAATATGATCCGGCGTGGAAAGCCTTAACGGCACACCTCGAGGAAAAAGCAGATCATTTTCTATATAAATTCGGCCATCCTAAGTACTTCAAGAAGGTACGCTTGAAGACACTCAGACATGCATGCAACATTTGGATGCACTTTCGGAAGGTGCTAGAGATACCCTATTTTTGCAGCTCTTCCCCCATTTGGGATTCACCTGGCACTCCTGAATGCCTCACTGATAAATTATCAATTCCTTTGAGAGTGAGTGGGATTGTAAGATGGGGCCAGATAATGGAAGGACCAGAACTGTTAAGCTGGTCGACACTTTATGAAGGGACTGGAGGCACAGTCTCCAAATTCAAGTATCTTCAGATAGCTAGTTGGGTTAAATCGCAACAAATAGGAGAAATAGGAAGGAATATATGGGAAGGGAAATTAAACCAGAAAATCATTAATAAGGAAGTTGCTCTGTGGTACCATGCTCTGTTGGAAGCAACAAGGGATGGGACATCCCTTCCCTTGTCGAAGTGGGGGGGGATCTTTCCAACTCTAGATGTGAAATCTTTATGGAATAGGTCCTGCTCAGAATTGTGGTTCACGACCAGCCCGGCAGAGTTGAAGAAAAACCATTTGTTCACACTTCATAGGGTTTACTGGACGCCGGCCAGATTAACAGCTATCGGGAAAACTCAGAAAAACTGTCCGAGGTGTGGTGACGATAAGGCAAACGATATACACATGTTTTGGCAATGTTCAAAGTTGTGGGAATATTGGGAGGAGATAGGAAACACTTTAAAGATAATATTTAATGTGAACGTAAAATTGGATCTTTCTATGTTGGTGTTTGGGGTCAGTGAACAGGGTATGAATTATCAAAAATTGGCAGCACATCAGGAGCACCTGTTGTTTGTATTAATACTTTTGGCTAGACGAGAAATTTGTCGTAAATGGGTTGACCCCTTTCCCCCCCGTTCTAAGGATTGGCAAATATCTGTAAATCGAATGTGCATAATGGAACAACGAGGTCCCCTTTCTAGAAGGGATAACTTCTGGATGAACTGGGAAAATGTCTACCAATAGTATATTACTGTTTTGCTGTCTGGTCTCCTCCTCGTGCAACTTAAGTCCAATGATTAGTACTCCCCTTACCCAATACTGGGCGATGCTTTGGTTATGACTAGGTTTCATAGAAAATAGTATATCCCGGTTGATGGCATACGATTGGGAGAATAATAAAACGTAGACAGAACGGGACGACCCAAGGGTTACGTTTCCCCCGTCCGGTACCATTTTTCCTCTACCAAAGCATGGGTGATAATTATGAGGACTGAAAAAAAAAATAAAAAAAAATAAAAAAAAAATAAGACACATGGGAGGACAAGACTTGCCCTTGAGTGGACGGTTGGGCTCCTGAAGGCAAGATTTAGGTGCTTGGACATATCAGGAGAAGTTCTCCTCTACTCACCCAACAAGGTATGTCAAACAATAGTTGCCTGCTGCATGCTCCACAATATTGCCCTGAGTCATCAGATACCATTTATACCAGATGAGGGGGAGACAGCAGAACCTGTGGGTAGAAATGCAGATTTGCCAATTGATGAAGAGCCAGAGGAAGATAAAGCAGGAGACTCTAGGGCAGATCTCATCAATCAGTACTTCAACTGACTAAAAAGTATGTGAAGTAGGCGTAATGCTGTGGTTCAAATTTTCAATCTGAAGTAGATGTGTAGCATGCCACCTCCTTTCTTGCATCATCTGTGGGATTGTACATAGCTCCAATGCCTATTAGTGAGCTGTGCATGCATGCAAACTGATAAAATGTGTTGTGTACAGAACAGAGTGGTCTACAGTAGCATGTATTGTTATAGCAGGTGCAAAGTTACACTTGTGAACATTACTTCTCTGATTTGAGGAGTGTATTTTGCTATGTCTCATCCCTCTTCTCTTTTAATCACAGATTTGCCTAGATCCTGCTTGGCTAATCAACCTTGGCAAATAACAGATAGTGTCAGAAGCAGATGGGAATTGCAGACAGATATGAGAAGTGGACATGGCCGAAAGCAGGTACTATAAGTCTTGATTCTGTAGAGTGTGACTAACATTGTTATACTGTCAGGACACTGGGTTGGAAATGTGTTTTTACATCAGGTTCACCTGTAGGGTACAAGAGGTTGTCAAATGCTGCCATTTGTGTTGGGATATGTGCCTGGCTCATGTGTAAATGTAGGGCCATAGCCTCTCCCATCACAATGGTTACAGTTGTATATAATCTGCCTTTAACCTAACCGCCAGTGTGTTCCTACTTTACAGACCAATGTGCATCTCTCTGTAGACTGACATAGGTGAGTGACAAGCCTACAGGCATGTGACCAATGTAAGTCAAAGGTTCCAGGACTGGGTAGATCAGTACTGATCTCTGTCTGTACCATGGAATATGTATATTTGGAAGCTATGGTATGGGTATGTGATAATGCTTTACCAGGTGATACAAAGAACCAATTTGTGTGGCTCCTGCCTTGTTGGTAGAGTTACATGACCCTGACTTCTGTATTGTTTAGTTTAACATTGTGTTACACCTTAGCAGACATCCTGATGCTACTCTCAGTCATGCTCTTTGTGCTTTTAGCATATCTGTCACTGATTGTGTGTAGTTGTAGTTTACAACTTCTTTGGAATCTGTCCTGTTACAATCCTATTGTTGAAGGAGTCCACGTTTGAGGTCCATAACCATGGATGTACAATAAAGAGGGACATGACCAGACTAGAGTGGGCATGCATAACTATCGAACATGAATGATAAATGAGACATAAACAGGGCCTATGTTCAAGTGTGATTTATTGTGTAAATAAAACAACATATGTAACTATTAATGTAAAACACACACAGAAAATAGTGATAGGTTCAGTCATGGAGGATGAAATCATCAGGGTGGCTGCTACACCACTTGCAAACACAAGTCCAGTGTCCTTGCACCATAGGAAAATAGAGATGGCTTATAGAACAGTCAACAGTGTGTCTCTGTGGCACACAAGGGGAACAAATAAGGACAGGTTTACTTCCGGCAGTGGGTTTGGTCTTGGCATCTACTCCTTCTGGATGTCTGGGTGGACGTCCACGTTTATGGGGGGGGGGTTCTTCAGCTACAGAGGGTGGGGTGTCGGAGGCATGTTCTTCCCCTAGCAAGGACTCCATTCCACTAGCAGCCACAGATGTAGAAGGGCCTGATGTATCATTGCTAGTGGAAGGGGCGAGATGTTGGATTCAAAACCTACTCAGTGTGGTATTCACGTATCTCAGCACCATTGCAATGGAACCCAAGTGGGCAGTTTGTGCTTGCCACTGCTGAATGACTTCTTGGTGGTTGTCCATCTGCAGCTTTTGGGATTCCCCCAACATGTGTGATAACTCAGCCTATCATGCCTTGGAAACTTTGGTAGGCTCCCAAGACCTGGGCGATGTTTTCCTGGTCAGTACTGTCCCTTTGAGACCCCATCCTCTGGATGACAACATCCCTCCCAAACACCCTGCCCCACGTGCCTGTGCCGCTGACCCAGTGTGCCCACTCCCAGTGGTGGCAAGTCCATCATTGTCAGAGGTAGTAAGGTGAGATTCAGGTATCTGTACTGTGGGGCACACAATGGATGAAACAGTCCTTGGGACACAGGTTGGAGGGCAAATGGTTGAATGTGTTGTAGATGCAACAGGACTGGGAGGAGTTGATGTGGGCAGGTTGAGGCTGACAGTTGTTGACTGACCAGGTGTCCCAGATGAGCAAGGTTCTTTGTCAGTGTGCAGACATCCAGTGGTGTTGGCCTCATTGGGCCCTTCATCCAGAGGGGCAGTGACAGTCTCTGGTATCCTCTTCATGGTGACTACGGCAAGGTTACCTGTGGAGGGAGTGAAATGCATGGTTCAGGTTAAAATGTAGCAGTTGCGTGAGATGCAGACATTGCCTTAATATGATCCCCAGCAATGACAATGAAAGCTGTTGCACAATGTAACTTAGGGCCAGATGTAGGAAGCTAAAAAATTGCAAGTCGGAAATTGCGAGTCGTTGCGACTCGCAATTTCCGACTCACAAAATGGTATCCAACAAGAAAAAGCAACTTCATTTTGCGACTCGCAAATGAAGTCGCACCGCAGATTGCGAGTCCGCTGTTTGCGTGGTCGCTTTTTGCGACCTCGCTAAAAACGGACTCGCAAATTGCGAGTGGGTGTCGCAAATTGCGACTGTGCCGCAAATTTCATGCAGGTGCAGCAAAACAGTCTGAAAAACACTTCCTGGCTCTTGCTGATGACATCACAGCCAGGAAGTTAACAAATACACCTGGGAGGAGGGAGGACCACACCCTTTTCCAACTGCTGAGCAACCACCTGGAGGAACAGCAGCAAGAATGGAAGACTCTGGCAGCGCAGGCAGGAAGAGAAAACTGAAGTTCTCTGAAAAGGAACTTGAGGTGCTGACAGAGGAATGCTGCCAGCACCATGACCAGCTTTTCGGAAGGGCTGCCCTGAGTGTTCCAGATACGAAAAAAAGGAGGATCTGGCATGACATACAGGAGAGAATCAACGCCATAGGGGTGAACCACAGGAGTATAGAAGAGATAAAAAAGAGATGGTATGACCTGCGCTCCAGGACCAAGGAGAGGGTGGCAGAGCGCCTCAGGGAGATGCGGGGCACAGGAGGAGGCCCATCCACCATCCCACCACCCACACCCATGGAGGAACTTGTGGAAAAGACCCTTGAGCCTGAGGCAGTGGCTGGAATGGGAGTGCTGGATACGTCAATGCCAGGGACATCAACAAGTGAGTACCATAAAACATGCATGTACACCCATAACTGCCATACCCCCACCCACCCAGTACACAGCAGCATGCACAACCAAACTAGCTCCATTCCAGACTTGCAACCACCAGAATGGTGCATTATGGCCAATGTAGTTCAGTAGTCAGCTGATAGGCAACAGTTTACTAGGAGGCATACAACAGATTTTAGATACTGACATTGTGTTCCCTATGTCCCACAGGTCTCCCACAAGACACCCCCACCAGCCAGTCCGTCCAGGGTGCAGAGAGCAGCCAACAGGCAGCACAGGAGTCCAAAGCAGCCACTACAGGGCCCAGCACCACACCACCACAGTCCCCTCCAGCTGCACCAATGGACATTGTGGAAATCGACACAGCACCTGGTCCCAGCCACAGTGTCATACTGCAGGACCCTGAAGCTCCACCGCGTCGCAGACGCAGACTCCATTTCCCAGCAGTGTCCCAGGAGGATGTAGGTGACTCATCTATGTCCGCCGCGGAGGCAGCCCTCATATCTGGTCAGCACCTGCAAACAAGGCAGATGAGAAAAATATCAGGGGCAATGCAACGGATGGAGCATAATTTCACCACTGGGCTGGCACAGGTGAACACACAGTTCACACGTCAGAACGAGAATGTCGGTGAGCTTGCACTCTCCATACGTCAACTCGTAACAGAACTAGTGTCAGAGAGACAGAGTGCAAGGTGCCGTGAGCGGCAACTCGTACACAGGTCGGACCGCATGGCTGCATCCATCGTCCGCCTCGCAGTCAACACCACAGGGCTGTCACGCCGTACTGTTAGTTTGCAGGTGGACTTGGGCCACTTTGCAGGGGATGTGGCTCGGGGACTGGGTCGCATCAGCCACGCTGTGGACATGCTGGAGGCTAGACAGGTGGCTAGGGGCATGGCAGAGACACCTCAGGATAGTGAGGAGGGGTCCACCGTCAGCAGCGCATCTGCCACGGACACACGAGTCTTGAGGAGTGGCAGTGCACCTCAGGGGTCTGCTGACACACTGAGCACTAGCCATGCTGGGCGTCCCAGGAGGAGGTGTTGAGCCCATGCACTGCAGGACACATGAGGCACATGAAGTGAATGTGTCCTCATTGCAGGTGGACATTTACAGCCCCTTCACAAAAGTTCAGTTCTTCACTAATTAGGTTCACTTAATAAAAGTTCTTGTTTGTTCCACTTCACAACTGGGCTCTTTGTGTGTGACATTAGTGAGTGTGGTGACAGTTACCACGTACCTTCCAAAGTATTGGTTTGCAATGTGGTCCCGTCTCTGTCTGCCTTGATTTGCAATGCTTCTATCCCCATGATGGCGATGTGGTAGCTCTTGCTCGTCATCCTCCGAATCTGGGTCTTCAGGGGTGAGATGTAGCCCACGTCTGGTGGCAATGTTGTGTAGTATAGCGCATGCGCCAACTATCTTGAATGCTGTTATTGGGGCATACTGGAGCGCACCTCCACTTCTGTGGAGGCATCAGAATCTTGCCTTTAACAGTCCAAAGGTCCTCTCTATGACATTTCTGGTCCTCCTATGTGCACTGTTATATCGCCTCTCACTCTCATTGCTGGGTGTTAGGTACGGGGTAAGTATCCATGGTCATAGCGCATATGCACTGTCACCTGTTTGGCAAAAATGGACAATGTTAGCAGGGCATGGATGGTTTCTACTGTGACCTGTGTGTATGTCTTCAGGGTGTCTGCATCAATACCTAAGAGATATCCGTCTCCAAACTCCCCACGTTCTAGGCGTTGGTGTATCCCACTGTGCCTGAAAATGTAAGAGTCATGTGTACTCCCTGGAAATTTGGCTACCATGTCAGTGATGACATAATGGGCGTCACATACCACCTGGATGTTCAGTGAGTGGGTACACTTCCGGTTGCGGAACAGATATTCCAGATTTGCAGGAGGGCATATTTGTAAATGTGTCCCGTCTACACACCCTATCACATGAGGGAAGTTGGCAATCCTGTAGAATTCCAACTTGGTGCTGTTGATTTCTGCCTCATTCCTGGGTAGGTATATGTATCTGGACATGTGTGTGAGTATGGCATCTAAGAAACATCTGACCCCCTGATAGCTACCCGAGGCCAAGAGGTGCGGTGAGCATAGCACTTGCACATGTGTGGGGATGGCACTGCCGCGCACAGTCTGTCGTTGCAGCTGCGGATTGAGTAGATCTATTAATTCTAATATTGCTGCACTGCTGAGTCTGTATTTATCATATATCTCCTCCTCTGTTTGTTGGAAAAGTGTCTGCCTGGTTCTGTATATCCTCTCCTGTCTCTGGCTCCTCCTCCTCCTCTGCTGTGCGGCGTGGACTCTCCTCCTCCTTGCTATCACATATATCTCCGCCATCTTGAGCAACCCAGATGCCTTCTGGGTCTCCTTTTATACTTTGGTTCTGGTTACCACCTGCTCTGAGTTAGTGGTAAATTGGGTGTGCAAAATTGGCTTTTTGCGACTAGTCGCTATTTGCGAGTGGCTTTTTCATATGGTTTGCGACTCGCAAATTGCGTCTCCCTATTTGCGAGTCGCACAATGGGGTCGCAGAATTTGCGATTCGGTAATGACTTGCGTCGCAATTTGCGATTCGGAAATGGGGTTCTTGCATCCCATTTCCGATTTTGCGGGGTCGCAAATTGCGATTTGGGCCATTTGCGACTCGCAAATTTTTGCTACATCTGGCCCTTAGTTCCACATGAGACTCTTCAACTTCAATTCCAAACACCATGTTTTATGCTGATAAAGTGTGTTGGCAGTGATTGTACTGCTGATGGCATCTAATATTGTCTGAATGTTGACATGGCTGTTCAGCTCTATTACCTAGTGAACTGTCTGTCATGATAGATGGTACAAATAAGAACTGTTCAATGCACATTTTGTCCTTCTAGGAACACAGTATGTGAGTTAACAATGGACATTGCCATGTATCTGAATGTACTGCTTGTGCATCCACCCAGCCATCTGATGTTCCAAGCCAGGTGAGTATATTTCTAGCTTGGGATCTTTAGTATGTGGCCATTGTATGTGGGCACTCAACTCTAGCTGTGCTTTCCTTGGGGTGCTAGTATGAGTGAGCCATTGCATTGCTGTCATTTCCCTGTACTGTTCCACACTAGAACAATCAGGATGGGTTAGATAGGATATTGGTGTACTATGTATGACAAGAAATATTTGGTGCAGTGTACTGGTGTTGAAAATGTTGGAATATTGCATTCTGGGAGTTGTACAGCTATATTTAGTCAATATTTCACTTGCCACTTCCAAGGGCTGTGGGGCCAGATGAGTTTAGTGGACATGTGGCATTCCAGGGAGGATATTAGGTGATTAAGAGAGAGTTGTAGCGGGTGGTGTGTAAATTGGGGTGGGTATAGGTGGCGAGGTAACATGCAGGACAAGACAATTGCATGACATGAATGTTGTTGGTACTTACCGGACTTTACTCCCCCAGGGATTCCTGTGAGGCCCTCAGAAAGCAGGATGTTTAAGACCTTCTCCTCCCAAGATGTGAATGTAAGGAGAGGAGGTGGGGGCCTAACACCAGTCTTCAGTACCGCTAGCTGGTGCAGGATGCCATGAACCGTACCATCCCCCTAAGGTCATTCCACCTCTTCCTGATGTCCTCCCTTGTGCATTGATAACTGCTTACAGAATTGACCCTGTCAACTATCCTTTACCACAACCATTTTCATGGCAATACATGTTTGTTGGACCTGTGCTCCGGATAGGTGTGGCTCTACCCTTGCAATTTCATCCACCATGACCCTCTGCACCTTATCCGTAAAACGTGGGTGTTTTTGTGGGGGCATGGTAGTTGTTGTGAAGACGGTGTGGTTATGTTCAAAGTGAAAGGGTGCAGTGTTAGGTAAATGGTGAGATGTAAGTGCTGTGATGTTAGTGGGTGATGGATGTTGTGGTTCGTGTGTGGTACTAATGTGTGTGTATGGTGTGCAGGTATGTGATGTGTGTGTAATGAATTGTAAATGGGTGCCTATTCTTGCTATTTTAAACTCTCTGGGATGTTGGTTGTCTGTGGTTGTGTGTTTTGCTTTTTGATTGCAAAGGATTGTGGGTAGTGTCGGGGTGTGTTATATAGTGCAGTGAGTAGGTGTGTCAGGAGTGTGGATGTGTGTCAGGTGTGGGGTATTCAAACTATCCAATGTGGTGTGGTGTTCTAACTGAAGCAAGATGAGGCCGCCGCTGTTTGCAGCACCAATGGTTTTCCACCATGGAAGAACTGCTGTTGTGATTTGTGGATTGTAATCTGATGGGAGGATTTTTGTTGGGCTGGTGATGGAACATCCTCTTTTCTGTCGTCCAGTGTCCTGGCAGTTTCAGAAACTTGGGTGTTTTTTGGCAGACCTCACTGTGTGACTCTTAAGATGGTGGTTGGATTGCCACCAACATGGCAGTGTTTTGGTGGCCGCTACTGTGGCAGTCTTGCCAAAAGACCACCAAACTCATAATGAGACCCTATGTGTTCTGTCCACGCTTCATTTTCCTCAATTCAAATGTATTAGGCCCCCCACCAACCCATAAAGATACCCGCATAACTGGGAGCAAAGCAACTTCCCATTGAAGTTCCAGTGAGTTGTGTATACCATTGGTCATCAAATAAAAAGAAATAATGTTCCAGACAAAAACGCAACATGCTCACTAACATCATGGAATGGTCATAGAGGAACTCCCACCAATGTTAGCTCCCACCAAGCAAAGGCAAACAGCTACCTCCCCAGGGTGGGCACCTCGGAAGGTAGCAGTAATGTGCCCTTGGGGCTTTTGGTCCCCACGGACATCTGTGGCTCCAAGAGAGCGGCTGTGCAACCCCCTCCTTCATTTCTATTTAGCCCTAGGAATTTGGTGGTCCCAGGGGTCTGAGTGGTTCCCCCATCAGATTCAGGTAATATGTTTTGGCTTCTGAAGGTGGTGGTCCCCCAGGCCTGGGGAGTCCGTGTTGCCCCCCACTAACAAAATAATTGTTGTTGAAGGGAGATGGTAGTAGCTGGAGCCTAGGGAGTTCTGCAGGGCCCACCCCAATAATTATCTCTTGCTTCATCCAGGGAGGAGGTCATACCTAGGGGCAGAGGGGAGCTGTACAGCCCCCTACGTACTTTATGTTCATAGCCCCTGGGGAGATGGTTGTCCCTGAGGTGCAGGGGACACGCACATTCCACATACTTTATATGTGTAGCCCCAGGGGTGGTAACCCCTGGGGTTTCACCAAGCCCTAGGAGGGGGGCCCTCTGTGTCCCCCTCCTTAAAATATTATACCCCCTTGACCTTGCGTACCCAGGGGCAAAAAGAAAAATAGTCACAATTTTCACAGTGATGTGCTTTAAAAAAAAATATTTTTAGCACTAAGGAGTCCCTGGGGGACCCCTGCACCAAGGCTACGGGGGTGGGGTAAAATAACTTATCCCCCTTTTCTTTTTTTTTTTTTCGAGACTCGACTGAAGCCAAGTCACAAAATGGCTGCCAACACTTCCTGGTTGAAGTGTTCGCAGCCAATCAGATCTCTGCATGAGATCGGCAGTTTTCGCAAATTTGGCGCAACCCTAAATATAGAACTTTGGATTTCCTTTAATTTCTCCTAAACTGTTCAACATTTTTCCACTAAGTTAAAAAAGACTCATCTTGCAAACCAAAAGCTACCTTTCTGCCAAATTTGATGTAATTTTGTCCAGAGGTTCGGGCTGCAGGTGTGTCTAAAGAGCCTAAGGGAACTTACATGGGAAATACACTTTTTTACCCCGCCCCTTTTTTCCCAGCCCCCGCTTGATGGATCACTGTAAAACTTTTCCTGCACAACAAGATTCGAGGGAGCACTTCTTTTGGAAAATGTCATGAAGATTTGTCAAACTGTGGCAGAGATATGGTCAAGTCAAAAAAACACTTTTTCTATGGAAGATCTTAACTATAATTACCTCCTGGTGACCAGAAGGTAGTATGTACAAATATATATCTAAATATGTATATTTTTATAAAGATGTGGGTTGATTTAGCTGCTTGTTATATTTTTTTAGTAACATATTTTATATTTGCCATAAATTGTTCTTATTCTTTTTGTTTTGTCTTTTGAAATACATTTTTTACATAAATGTAAAATATTTTTATGTTTTTAAGTGGAGAAATATCTATTTTTTGTTCTATATATACATTTATTTTATAATTCTATCAATAATGTTTACAAAGAGAAATTTTCTAAGTTGTATTTTCTATGTCTGTTGAATTAAATATTGCAAATGTTTATGTAATTTTGGTTTCTAATTTTACAATATGCTTTATATAATTATCAATTTTCTTTTCTATTTGAAGTGTTGTTTTATTGGTGTTGGTATAGTACCTGAATGATTTCCAAGTGCAGTGCTTTCCTCAGTGTCAATCAGATTTTAGTGGGAACAGTACATCTAGACCCTTCAACGTCCAACACTTTCCTAATGTGATTTAGATTGAAGCGGGAATAGTAATTTGACAATTCTGAAAGTCAAACTCTTTCTTCAAGGTAGCTTAGATTGGAGTTGTAAACGTAATTCTATACCCCATAAAGTCCAGCACATTCCCCTGTGTGACTTAGATTGAATAGGGAATATTACAATTACACTCTTTAAAGTACAACATTCAATGTTCAATATGTTTACGTTTTGTTTTTCAATACATTTTTCTCAATTGATATTTTGTATTTTATGATTTGCAGTTGTGTAGATGAAAACATGTTTACACATATATTTGTATTTTTTATTTAATATGGTCAAAATTATATTTTTTTAAAATAATTCAAAAACTGAAGATTTACACATTGTTTTTACAAGGTAAGTTTTATATTTTAGATATATTGACATTTGTAACACACACAGTGGAGTATTTATAATGTATATTTGACATTTGGGGCCCAATTACGAATGTGGTGGTCTATAGACCGCCGCAAATGAGGCAGTCTGACTGTCTCATTACTCCACCAGGATCTCAGATTATGGTGGTCTGGAGGATGGTGGTGGTCCTAATCTGCCAGGGCAGCACTGGCCTTGGGATTACGACCCCCTATTGCACCAGCAGTTTCATGGTGGTACCACTGCCATGAAAATGCTGCCAGATAACGGGTGCAGGGTGCCCCAGGATTGCCGCCCACTTGATTACGAGACAGAGACAATGCTGTAGCCTGCTTCCTGCTAGGCTAGCGGGAGCCAAAACTTAGGTTTCTGCCCGCTGATTTAGCAGTAAACTCTTATTAACTATGGGGGTGGTCACGACATAGGCTGTGGCCACCCTGTCTGTAGTGTGGCAGACGCAGTTTTCCAATCTCGAAATCGAGCCCAAAGTGTTAGTAGATTATGGTTAGTAACATATATAATCATTCTTCTTTCATTGTGTTAATTTTCATATAAAAGGAAAGTGTCATTTGTGTGTCTTAAGGTTATGTTTTTGGGGATATTCAAATTCCTGAATTTTTCTTGGAGCACTAGGTGTTCCTCTGTTCGCTTTTCTAGTTCTGGCTATGAGTCTTTTTTAATTAGGAATTGTAAGAAGTTAGCCTCTAGCATACTCTGGAAAATTAGGTGTTATGTTTTAAAAAATGATTCCACAAGGCTTTTATGAGTTCATACTAGCTTCCCTGAGGTCTGGCAGTATATTTGATACTTCAGCTTCTGCCATGTTGGAGGAATGTTTATGCTCTCCAATGTTTTCAACAATTATATTTTTTGTGTTACCCTCCTATAATAGGCATTAGAGTTATTGTTTCAGTTCATTTTCTCACACTTGTTATTTCTTTGCTGTGCTATATCCCAAGGGGTTTAATAATAATTTTCCTTTTTTGAACTTGTGTTTGTGGCTCTTTTAGCCATTTTATCTTTAGGTTATACATTAAATTATCAATGAAATAATAATTATTTTATTTTTATGCGTTTATTTATGCATTTTATATAGTTGTGTACATTTAAACTAATTATTCAGCTAGCCCTTAAGCGTTTTAGAGATTTATATTTGATTTATTGCTAATGTTAATGGTTTTTGGCAAAAGTATTTGTTTGTAGCTGCTGGAAAATCTTTGTAGTATTAATGTTATAAACTAATAATGTAGTTTTTTAATGGATGTTTAAATTTAGTTTTAAAATAAGTTGTTTATTATTTATTTCATATTATTTTGTGATATTGCACTTACTTTATATTTGTTGTAGAGTTAGATTTCACAAAATGATTCCAATTTTATTTTATTTTTCTTCTTTTTTTGGTTCAGATTCATTTTTGTTTTTGCTTTATTTAGGAAACATGCAAAGAAAAGTATATACTAATTAATTAGTCATGTTAGTAATAAATTTAGCTTTAGTTAATACATTTTACTTACTTTGAAAGAAGTTGTTTGTTTTCTTTGGAGGTGTCCTTTTCTTTTGGTGTACTTCAACAATCCCGCATATCAATTTATTGAACATTTTTGTGGCTTTTTCATACACTTTATAATTAGTAAAGTAATGTAATTACTTAACTGTTCTAAAGTGTAATTTCTTGATTGTTTTCTTTGTGGTTGAAATTTGTAAACCTACTTGGAAATGTTAATGGTTGGGTTGTAGATATGCAAAGGTTAATTAGTGTTTAGTTGGGAGTTTTGAAGTTACCTTTTACACTTAAGGTACAAATGTATTAATAGAAAGTATATTGTTTAAATATTTATTTTCTATATATTGTTTTAGTTGTCGTTAAAATTGTAACGTATAAATGATTAATGGTTTAATGTTATTTACAAATTTATTCATATAAAGTAAATATTAACATAATGTATGTGTTATTGTGTTTTTTTCAAAATCATATATTTATGTATATATATCAAATATATATATATCAAATATATATGTATATAACATATATATATATATATAACATATACATATAGACAAGTGAAACCACACTATATACACATTTTGGGGGTCATTCTGACTCTGGCGGTAAAAACCGCCAGGGTCAACGACCGCGGGAGCACCGCCAACAGGCTGGCGGTGCTCCCATGGGCATTCTGACCGCGGCGGTACAGCCGTGGACAGAAACGGAAAACCGGCGGTGTACCGCCGGTTTTCCGCTGCCCTGGGGAATCCTCCATGGCGGCGCAGCTTGCTGCGCCGCCATGGGGATTCCAACCCCCATTACCGCCATCCTGTTCCTGGCGGTCGTGGCCGCCAGGAACAGGATGGCGGTAAGGTGTGTCGTGGGGCCCCTAGGGCCCCGCCGGCCGGGGTCAGAATGACCCCCATAGTGTGGTTTCATTTGTCTGTGATATTTCCATATGTTTATTTTGCTTTATTTGACATGCATTTATCTTTCAATTCTTATAATAATAATATTTTTGTTGTAATTAGCTTAGTTTTCAATATTGTTATTACATTTAGTGTGTTTTATTGTGGTGGTGATATTTAGTGTACTTTTTTGATATAAAGGTTTTTGAGATATTTATGATGATGCTATTTTTGTAATGAATATTATAGTTTTTTTATGTTTGAGGATTGTAATATTAAGATATTTGATTTTTGAGTGATATTTCTATATTTCAATAGTGTTTTCCCTAATCTTATGTCATAGAAACATTGTTGATAAAATATTTGCCTCATATTTGTGCTGGCTTAACCCCTTCTGTGCCGTGGACGTAATGGTTACTTCCTGCGTCACAGTTCTGCTGTGCCCAGGACATAACCATTACGTCCTAGGCACACAGCCCAGAGGGAGCGCAAGCGCTCCCTCTGTGGGGTTCCCCCCCACGACCCCAAGTCAGGGATGGAAGGGGAAGCCCTTCCCCTTCCACCACTGACCCCCCAACCCCCCTGTGATGTCAGCGAGCGAGCGCGCCCTGATTGTCACAGAGCCTCCAAGCTTCCAGCGCGATCGGAAGAGAAATGCTTTGCCTGGAAAAAGTATTTCCTTCCCTTTCAAGTCTCTCTCTGTGTTTTGGCAGCTGGATTGAAAGCAATCCGGCTGTCAAAACACCCACTAGACACCAGGGATGGTTTAAAAAAAAGAAATTGGCATAAGGGAGCGACCCCTTGGCAAGGGTCGCTCCCAGGGGGGGCATTTTTTTTAAGGCCTTTTCTGCCCCCGGGGGGGCAGAAACCTCTAGGCACCAGGGATAATTTTTTTTGTTTGTTTTGTTTTTGTTTAGTTTTTTGTTTTAGATGTGGGGAGCGACCCCTTAGGCAAGGGTTGCTCCCATAGGGGGCAAATTATATTTAGGACATTTCTGCCCCCCTTATTTTTATGAGGCCAATATGCCCCCAAGGGGGCCAGAAACCACTAGACACCAGGGATCTTTTTTTTGCGCCGTCAGACAAAGGGTCGCTCCCCGGGGGGGGGTAAAATTTATTTTAGGGCATTTCTGCCCCCCAGGGGGGCAGATCAGCCTATTTTAATTAGGCCGAGGGGCAGAAACCACTAGGCACCGGGGATTTTTGTTGTTGTTGTTGTTTTACAGATGGGGAGCGTCCTCTTAGGCAAGGGTAGCTCCCCTGGAGGAGCAAATTGTATTTAGGCCATTTCTGCTCGCTTTGGGGGCAGATCGGCCGATTTTAGGTCAATCCAATAGGCACAAGGGATCTTTTTTTTTGCGCTGTCAGGCAAGGGGTGCGACCCCGTAGGCAAGGGTCGCTCCCCGGGAGGGTGTGGGGGGGCACATATATTTTAGGCCATTTCTGCCCCCCCTGGGGGCAGATCAGCCTATTGTTATTAGGCCGATCTGCCCCCAGGGGGGGGCAGAAACCTCTAGGCACCAGGGCAATTTTTGGGGGGAATTTTTTTTATTTTTTTATTTTAGAGATGGAGAGCGACCCCTTAGGCAAGGGTCGCTCCCCTGGAGGGGTAAATTGTATTTAGGCCATTTCTGCCCGCTTTGGGGGCAGATCGGCCGATTTTAGGTCAATCTGCCCCCAAGGGGGGCAGAAACCAATAGGCACCAGGGATCTTTTTTTTGCGCCGTCATGCAAGGGGAGCGACCCCGTAGGCAAGGTTCGCTCCCCGGGTGGGGGGCAAATTTATTTTAGGCCATTTCTGCCCCCCCTGGGGCCGGCTGAGCTAGAGGCCAAAATCCACAGGTAGGCACTTTGCAAAAAACACCTCTGTTTTCTTTGAAAAAATGTGATGTGTCCACGTTGTGTTTTGGGCCATTGCCTTTCGTGGGCGCTAGGCCCACCCACACAAGTGAGGTACAATTTTTATCGGGAGACTTGTAGGCAGATCGGCCTATTGTTTTTAGGCGATCTGCCCCCGGGGGCAGAAACCTCTAGGTGCCAGGGCAAAAAAAATGTTGTGTTTTGTTTTTTGTTTGTTTTTTTTCTTTTGGGGGGGGAGCGACCCCTTACTCAAGGGTCGCTCCCCTGGAGGGGCAAATTGTTTTTAGACCATTTCTGCCCCCCTTGGGGGCAAATCGGCCGATTTTAGGTGAATCTGCCCCCAAGGGGGGCAGAAACCTTGAGGCACTGGGGATCTTTTTTTTTGCGCCGTCACACAAGGGGAGCGACCCCGTAGGCAAGGGTCGCTCCCCGGGTGGGGTGTGGGGAGGCAAATTTATTTTAGGCCATTTCTGCCTCCCCTGGGGCCGGCTGAGCTACAGGCCAAAATCCACAGGTAGGCACTTTGCAAAAAACACCTCTGTTTTCTGTGAAAAAATGTGATGTGTCCACGTTGTGTTTTGGGCCATTGCCTTTCGTGGGCGCTAGGCCCACCCACACAAGTGAGGTACAATTTTTATCGGTAGACTTGGGGAAATGCTGGGTGGAAGGACATTTGTGGCTCCTCTCAGATTCCAGAACTTTCTGTCACCGAAATGAGAGGAAAAAGTGTTTTTTTTGCCAAATTGTGAGGTTTGCAAAGGATTCTGGGTAACAGAACCTGGTCAGAGCCCCACAAGTCACCCCATCTTGGATTCCCCTAGGTGTCTAGTTTTCAGAAATGTGCTGGATTGCTAGGTTTCCCCAGGTGCCGGCTGAGCTAGAGACCAAAATCCACAGGTAGGCACTGTTTTCTGTGAAAAAATGTGATGTGTCAATGTTGTGTTTTGGACCATTTCCTTTTGTGGGAACTAGGCCTACCCACACAAGTGAGGTACCATTTTTATCGGGAGACTTGGGGGAACGCTGAGTAGAAGGAAATTTGTGGCTCCTCTCAGATTCCAGAACTTTCTGTCACCGAAATGTGAGGAAAATGTGTTTTTTTAGCCAAATTATGAGGTTTGCAAAGGATTCTGGGTAACAGAACCTGGTCAGAGCCCCACAAGTCACCCCATCTTGGATTCCCCTAGGTCTCTAGTTTTCAAAAATGCACAGGTTTGGTAGGTTTCCCTAGGTGCCGGCTGAGCTAGGGGCCAAAATCTACAGGGAGGCACTTTGAAAAAAACAGCTCTGTTTTCTGTCAAAAAATGGGATGTGTCGACGTTGTGTTTTGGGGCATTTCCTGTCGCGGGCGCTAGGCCTACCCACACAAGTGAGGTATAATTTTTATCGGGAGACTTGGGAGAATGCTGGGTGGAAGGAAATGTGTGGCTCCTCTCAGATTCCAGAACTTTCTGTCACCGAAATGTGAGGAAAATGTGTTTTTTTAGCCAAATTTTGAGGTTTGCAAAGGATTCTGGGTAACAGAACCTGGTCAGAGCCCCACAAGTCACCCCACCTTGGATTCCCCTAGGTCTCTAGTTTTAAAAAATGCACAGGTTTGGTAGGTTTCCCTAGGTGCCGGCTGAGATAGAGGCCAAAATCTACAGGTAGGCACTTTGCAAAAAACACCACTGTTTTCTGTCAAAAGATGGGATGTGTCCACGTTGTGTTTTGGGGCATTTCCTGTCGCGGGCGCTAGGCCTACCCACACAAGTGAGGTATCATTTTTATCGGGAGACTTGGGGGAACATAGAATAGGAAAACAAGTATTATTGCCCCTTGTCTTTCTCTACATTTTTTCCTTCCAAATATAAGAGAGTGTGTAAAAAAGACGTCTATTTGAGAAATGCCCTGTAATTCACATGCTAGTATGGGCACCCCAGAATTCAGAGATGTGCAAATAACCACTGCTCCTCAACACCTTATCTTGTGCCCATTTTCGAAATACAATATTTTTTACTCTTTATATGTCAGCAAATGAATTGCTGTATACCCGGTATAGAATGAAAACCCACTGCAGGGTGCAGGTCATTTATTGGCCCTGGGTACCTAGAGTTCTTGATGAACCTACAAGCCCTGTATATCCGCGCAACCAGAAGAGTCCAGCAGACGTAACGGTATATTGCTTTCAAAAATCTGACATTGCAGGAAAAAGTTACAGAGTAAAACGGAGAGACAAATTGCAGATTTTTTCACCTCAATTTCAATATATATATTTTTTTCAGTTGTTATTTTGTGTAGGAAACCCTTGTAGGATCTACACAAATTACCCCTTGCTGAATTCAGAATTTTGTCTACATTTCAGAAATGTTTTGGTTTCTGGGATCCAGCATTGGTTTCATGCCCATTTCTGTCACTGACTGGAAGGAGGCTGAAAGCACAAAAAATCGAAAAAATGGGGTATGTCCCAGTAAAATGGCAAAATTGTGTTGAAAAATTGGGTTTTCTGATTCAAGTCTGCCTGTTCCTGAAAGTTGGGAAGCTGGTGATTTTAGCACCGTAAACCCTTTGTTGATGCCATTTTCAGGGAAAAAGCCACAAGCCTTCTTCTGCAGCCCCTTTTTCCCATTTTTTTGAAAAAAACTAAATTTTCACTGTATTTTGGCTAATTTCTTGGCCTCCTTCTGGGGAACCCACAAAGTCTGGGTACCTCTAGAATCCCTAGGATGTTGGAAAAAAGAACTCAAATTTGGCGTTGGTAGCTTATGTGAACAAAAAGTTATGAGGGCCTAAGCGCGAACTGCCCCAAATAGCCAAAAAAAGGATCGGCACAGGAGGGGGAAAAGGCCTGGCAGCGAAGGGGTTAAAGTGACACTGTATTGTGTTGGGAAAAGTATCTGGGATTGATGTACGCCAATTTACTTTGCATTTAGTGCATTTTTTTGTTCTCATAATAATAACATTTTGTTGTCATTAGCATAGTTTTCAATAATTTTATAGTATTTAGTGTGTTTTATTGTGGTGGTGATATTTAGTGTACTTTTTTTATATATAGGTTTTTGAGATATTTTTGATGATGTTATTTTTGTAATGAATATTATAGTTTTTTTGTTTGAGGATTGTAATATTAGGATAATTGATTTTTGACCTTGTCAGTAGTATTTCAATTGAATGAGGTACCATTACTGTCAGAGGATTACCCATCACAATATTTTCACTCTGAGTTATACTCTGTTCAACAGCTGCTATCCGGGTAGGGCTGCTGCACTATTATCCAAGATAGCTGAAAAATATGCTACCGGGTGATTTACACCACCTCATTTTTGTGTTAAGACAGACAAAAAACATCCATCTCTCTTGTGATAAAACAATAAGAAAGGTTTTGTGTAGTCAGGCATACCTAAATCTGGTGCATGACACAAACTTTCTCTCAGCTCAGTAAAAGTTCTCACACACTCCTCATCCATCATTTTAGGACCTGAAACATCCTTTTGTGTCAAGCTTTGCAATGGCTTTGAAACCGCTGAAAAATTCAGGATCCACTGTTGACAATAACCAACCATTCCCAAAAACATCCTCAACTCCTTTTGGAAACTCAGTATTTTCATTTTCATCATTGCCGCCACTCTCTCTCTGTAAATTCTCCTTGACCCCTTCTCAATCAGATGTCCCAAATACTTCACCTCTTACTGACAGTATTGCAACTTAGCTGGAGAAACTTTATGACCATTGTCTCCCAGGAAATTCAACAATGCAATCGTATGCTCCCTACAGCCTTCCTTTGTCTTTGATGCAATTAGTAAATTATCAATGTACTGCACTACGGTTGACTTATAGGGCAGCATTAAGACTCCAAGGGGCATATTTATACTCCGTTTGCGTTGAATTAGCGTCGTTTTTTTCGACGCAAATTCGGCGCAAAACTAACGCCATATTTATACTTTGGCGTTAGACGCGTCTAGCGCCAAAGTATGGGCAAATAGCGTCATTTTTTTGCGTGAACGCCTTCCTTGCGTTAATGAGATGCAAGGAAGGCGTTCCCGTCTAAAAAAATGACGGCGACGCAAATGCGTCGTATTTATACTCCCGGGCAAAAATCACGCCCGGGAGTGGTCGGGTCAAAAAACCCCGCATTTGTGCCACTTTTTAACGCCTGGGTCAGGGTAGGCGTTAAGGGGCCTGTGGGCTCAAAATGAGCCCACAGGTGCCCTCCCCTGCCCCCAGGGACCCCCCCTGCCACCCTTGCCAACCCCAGGAGGACACCCAAGGATGGAGGGACCCATCCCAGGGACATTCAGGTAAGTTTACATTTTTTTTTTTTTTTTTTTTGGGTGGCATAGGGGGGCCTTATTTGTGCCCCCCTACATGCCACTATGCCCAATGACCATGCCCAGGGGACATAAGTCCCCTGGGCATGGCCATTGGGCAAGGGGGCATGACTCCTGTCTTTACTAAGACAGGAGTCATGTAAATGGCGTCTGGGCGTCGTTAAAAATGGTGCAAATCGGGTTAAGACGTTTTTTTTGCGTCAACCTGACTTGCGCCATTTTAAGACGCCCTAACGCCATTTTTCCCAACGCCGGCGCTGCCTGGTGTACGTGGTTTTTTTCCACGCACACCAGGCAGCGCCGGTCTGCTTGCGCCGGCTAACACCATTCAATAAATACGGCGCCCGCATGGCGCTTCAGAATGACGTTAGCCGGCGCAAAATTTTTTGACGCTAAACTGCGTTAGCGCAGTTTAGCGTCAAAAAGTATAAATACGGGCCCAAGTTCTTTTTCAAAATCTGATTGGAAATCAATGGTGATTCTGAAAACCCTTGAGGAATCCTGCACCAACAGTAGACTCTAGTGGGGAATTTGAAACAAAAGAGATATCTTAGGTCCTCATGAAGCAGTGCTGAGAAAAATGCTTGGCACAAATCAATGATTGTCAACCACTCTGCATCATATGGAATCTGAAATATTATCACTGCTGGATTGGGTACCACTGGACAACACTTAACCACAATGTCATTTATTTTCCTTAAATATTGAACCAAGCATTTTTTCCCATTCAGCTTCTTCAACCCTTGATTGTTGAATTACATGGACTGCTCATCACCTCTTTCAAAACTCCTTGTTCAAAAAACTGTTCTATCAGTGGTCTTATTCCTCCTATGATTTCATTTGTCATCGGGTATTCAGCTGTTTGTGGGAACACCACATTCTCTTTCACTGCCACCTCGACTCCTTCAACTCCTTTACTTAAACCAATGTCTTTTCCTGAAAGATCCCAAACCTTTGGTTTACCCCTTTCCTGCAAATCACTTGGCAAATCTTTCATTTCAAACACTGGAAAGAAACTCATTGTGGGCCATATTTATACTTTTTGACGCAAAACTGCGCTAACGCAGTTTTGCGTCAAAAAAATTAGCGCCGGCTAACGCCATTCTGAAGCGCCTGCGGGCGCTGTATTTATTCAATGACGTTAGCCGGTGTTAGCCGCCGGCGCTGCCTGGTGTGCGTGAAAAAAACGACGTACACCAGGCAGCGCCGGCGTAGGGGGATATGGAGCTTGGGCGCCAAAAAATGGGGCAAGTCAGGCTGAGGCAAAATTTTCACCTCAACCCGATTTGAGCCATTTCTTTCGACTCCCAACCCCCATAGAAATGACTCCTGTCTTAGCAAAGACAGGAGTCATGCCCCCTTGTCCAATGGCCATGCCCAGGGGACTTCTGTCCCCTGGGCATGGTCATTGGGCATAGTGGCATGTAGGGGGGCACAAATCAGGCCCCCCTATGCCACAAAAAAATAAATAAAAAAACACTTACCTGAACTTACCTTAATGTCCCTGGGATGGGTCCCTCCATCCTTAGGCGTCCTCCTGGGGTGGGCAAGGGTGACAGGGGGGGTCCCTGGGGGCATGGGAGGGCACCTCTGGGCTCCTTCCGAGCCCACAGGTCCCTTAACGCCTGCCCTGACCAGGCGCTAAAAAACGGCGCAAAAGTGGCCGTACGTCATTTGTTTTGAACCGTCCACTCCCGGGCGTGAATTTTACCCGGGAGTGTAAATACGGCGCACATGCCTCGGAGTCAATTTTTTAGCCGGGAACGCCTACCTTGCATGTCATTAACGCAAAGTAGGTGTCCACGCTAAAAAATGATGCAAACTCTATGGACTTTGGCGCTAGACGCGTCTAACGCCAAAGTATAAATATGGAGTTCGTTTTGCGTCGGAATTGCGTAAAAAAAAACGACGCAATTCCGGCGCAAACAGAGTATAAATATGCCCCTAAGTCTTCCAAATTGTGTTCTTTGTGTGTCTCATCCTCATCAACTACCTGGGCCTCCTCCACATTCAGCAAAGCTAGATCACAACCTCTCCTCCTTTTTCCCTCATTGGCTGACAAATCTTCCTCATCAACACTAATGGATTCCATTGTAATTCCCTTTCTGGAACACATAATAGAACAATTTATTTTGCACAGCAAATCTCTTCCCAGCAATGATACTGGACTGGAATCACAAACAATGAAACTATGGTAGTCTCTGAAATTTCAAATTTTCACAAGGACTGGCTCTGTAAGGGCATTAACCAACTGTTTGTTTGCAACCCCTACTATCTGCACTGTCCTCTCAGAAACAGGTATGTCTGGTAGTACAACTGTTCTTATCATTGAGCGCGTTGCTCCTGTGTCAACCAAAAAATTAACCTCATGGCCATGCTCTTCACCCTGCACATAAGGACCTCTCTGATCGACATCTAATGATGCGTCCATTATGAACTCCTCCTCATCTAAACTACTCAACGGTCATTCGGTGCTTATTTCACTCTCACTTTGTAAGGGAAATTGTTCTGCTGTGTTTACACATTTGTTTTTACTCTGATTTGTAACCACCTGCGAAAGCATAACCTGTTGCTGCTCCATTGGGCTCTGTATTAATTGAACCTGTCTCAGTAATTGCATTTATTGTACAGGCACCATCTGCACCTGTGGCTGCATTTGTTGCATTTGTGGCATTTGTACCTGTTGTACCTGAGGTTGCACATTCTTCATTTGTTGCACCAGCTGTAAAGGCTGAAAACTTTGCATGTTATTCACATTATTCTGAAAATTTCGATTTTGACCTCCCATTCTAGGTCCTCTCATGCCTTGAAATGAATTGACACCATTTGTTTGCCGAACCATACCTCCTCCCTGATTCAACAGTGGACACTGGCCCTCATTCTGACCCTGGCGGTCGGTGATAATGCGGCGGCCAAGCCGCCAACAGGCCGGCGGTCCAAAATATGCAATTCTGACCCTGGCGGGAACCGCCAACACAGCCCGCCGCATTAACACTCCGCCCGCCACGGCGGAACAAACAAACAGCGCGGCGGTCCCCGCCAACAGCCAGGCGGCAGACAATGTACTGCCCACCCTATCACGACCCACCAATCCGCCACCTTTTCCGGGGCGGGAGCACCGCCGATAAAAACACGGCGGAAACAGACTACGAACGGGAAAACGCTCACCTCTACGCACTCCACGCGAGATTCCGGCAGTATGGAACCCGAGTTGCAGGTCATCCCCGCACTCCTATACCTGCTCCTGTACCAGGAGCACGCCCGGCGGCGCGGAAGACATCGGTGAGTACTGCACCTACGACACAGGGGAGGGAAAAGATTACCGGCACACACCCACCCACCCACACCCACTACAACACACACATCAATGCATTCCCACAGATCACTGTCACAACCCACAAACCCCCCCCTCCGAAATAATGCAAAGACCAAAAGAAGAGACCATAAACGGGCAGATATATTGAAATATGGACACCAGTAATCCCAATAAATAAATAAACTATGTACAAAATATATACAGCTACTAAATGTAGTCCAACCACTGTCCGTGGACCACAGGGGTCCTGTGCAAAGGGGCAAGGCCCAGTCCCACGACAAGAACTCCACGGAGAGAACACTGCAGGGGCATCAGAAAGAAAATAGGACAGGCACCTCAGGGGGAAGGGAAGAGGGGGCACCTCAGCCACTTGAGTACACGACGCCAGATCCACGAGGGGACTCCATGACCACTGGCCCATCCTGGGGAGAGCAAAGCCACAGTCCATACAGTCCATACAGTGGGTGGCCTGCCCACTGGGCCATCCTGGGGAGTGCAAAGCCACAGTCCATACAGTCCATACAGTGGGTGGCCTGCCCACTGGGCCATCCTGGGGAGTGCAAAGCCACAGTCCATACAGTCCATACAGTGGGTGGCCTGCCCACTGGGCCATCCTGGGGAGTGCAAAGCCACAGTCCATACAGTCCATACAGTGGGTGGCCTGCCCACTGGGCCATCCTGGGGAGAGCAAAGCCACAGTCCATACAGTCCATACAGTGGGTGGCCTGCCCACTGGGCCATCCTGGGGAGAGCAAAGCCACAGTCCAAACAGTCCATAACAGACTCCACTGCCACTGGAGGAGGCATGTTGGCCAGAGGACATCCTGCAGCCCTGCCCGAGACAGATCCTGCCCTGCCACGTCTGCCAAAGGGCCAGCGGTTCTTGCCTGGAAGGGCCCAGTTCAGCGCTTCTTGCCTTGAAGGGCCCAGTTCAGCGCTTCTTGCCTTGAAGGGCCCAGTTCAGCGCTTCTTGCCTTGAAGGGCCCAGTTCAGCGGGTCTTGCCTTGAAGGGCCCAGTTCAGCGGTTCTTGCCTTGAAGGGCCCAGTTCAGCGGGTCTTGCCTTGAAGGGCCCAGTTCAGCGGTTCTTGAGACGGCGGTCCCCAGCGGAGCGGTGCTGGAGACGGCGGGGCCCAGTTCAGCGGTTCTTGAGACGGCGGGCCCAGTTCAGCGGTTCTTGAGACGGCGGGGCCCAGTTCAGCGGTGCTTGAGACGGCGGGGCCCAGTTCAGCGGTGCTTGAGACGGCGGGGCCCAGTTCAGCGGTTCTTGAGACGGCGGGGCCCAGTTCAGCGGTGCTGGAGACGGCGGGGCCCAGTTCAGCGGTGCTGGAGACGGTGGGGCCCAGTTCAGCGGTTCTTGAGACGGCGGGGCCCAGTTCAGCGGTTCTTGAGACGGCGGGGCCCAGTTCAGCGGTTCTTGAGACGGCCGGGCCCAGTTCAGCGGTTCTTGAGACGGCGGGGCCCAGTTCAGCGGTGCTTGAGACGGCGGGGCCCAGTTCAGCGGTGCTTGAGACGGCGGGGCCCAGTTCAGCGGTTCTTGAGACGGCGGGGCCCAGTTCAGCGGTGCTGGAGACGGCGGGCCCAGTTCAGCGGTGCTTGAGACGGCGGGGCCCAGTTCAGCGGTTCTTGAGACGGCGGGGCCCAGTTCAGCGGTTCTTGAGACGGCGGGGCCCAGTTCAGCGGTTCTTGAGACGGCGGGGCCCAGTTCAGCGGTGCTTGAGACGGCGGGGCCCAGTTCAGCGGTGCTTGAGACGGCGGGGCCCAGTTCAGCGGTTCTTGAGACGGCGGGGCCCAGTTCAGCGGTTCTTGAGACGGCGGGGCCCAGTTCAGCGGTTCTTGAGACGGCGGGGCCCAGTTCAGCGGTGCTGGAGACGGCGGGGCCCAGTTCAGCGGTTCTTGAGACGGCGGCCGGTCTATGGCCAACTGCTCATTGCCTGGTGGTGCCCTCCTGGGCAGCGGGGATGGTGCTCCTTCAATGCCCACCTGGGCTGTGGGTGGTGGGGCCCTCCTGGCCAGTTGGGCTGGGTCCTCCCTGGCCAGCGGCTATGGGGGTGGTGGGCTCCTCCTGGGCAGCAGGCCTGCAGCCTGACCTCTCCGACTTGCTGCCCTTGCCCTCCTTAGTCGGGAGTCTGTGGCCCTTTCCTCCCTTTGGAGCTGTGGCTGGTGACTGTGTCTGGGTGGTGTCCGGGGGGGATGTAGAAGCCGGGCTCCTGCGGCGCCCCTTCCGCCTTCTGCTCCTCTTCCTAGGGGGTGGGCTGGCTGTCCCCTTGCTGCTGGGCGAAGATCCAGACATGCGGGCTGGTGGGCTCCAATACCCCTGCACCCTTGTCAAGGGGGCTGCAGGGCTGGTGGTGGCTGAGGTGCTCTTCTTACCCCGACGAGAAGGAGGGGGGGGCTCAGGGTCAGGAAAGAAGTTAGCAGTGGCGAGGAAGAGTTTCTGGGGACAATGGAGAGTGGTAGGAACAGTGGGAATGGGAGTGGAGGGAGAGGATGTGGTTGTAGGTGAGTCACGTTTGCTGTCTTTGGGTGCAGGTGCAGGAGGGATAGGCTGTCGTGAGGTGGATGGCTGTTGGGTGGGTGGGTGGCTGCGTTTGTGTGGTGTGGAAGAGGGGGTGACAGACACAGTGGGAGAGGACACAGGGGACGTGTAAATGGCAGTGGGGGTGGTGACTGCACGTGTGCGGACTGGACTGGAGGGTGTGCTGGTGATGGAAACACTGGCTGATGGTGAGGTGAATGGAGGTGTGAGTGTAGACGTCACAGGGAGGGAGGAGGGAGACGAAGAGGTGGGGGTCACAGAGGTGGTAGTGACTGTTGGCATGTCTGCATCGGAATGTTGCGTGTGTGAATGTCTGCGTGATCTGTGGTGCTTATGTTTGGATGAGCTTCTCTTGGGTGTTGAGGTGTGTGCAGGCTGGTCTGATGGTGTGGGTGGGACAGGCAGAGGAACAGGAGACTGGGAGGAGGGAGTTAGTAGAGGGAGGCAGGAGACAGGGACAATGGCTGCCGTCAGTGCTGAGGCCAGAGCCTGGAACGATCGCTGATGGGCAGCCTGACCCGAATGAATGCCCTCCAGGTACGCATTGCTGCGATGAACCTCCCTCTCCACCCCCTGGATGGCATTCAAAAGGGTAGTCTGCCCAACAATGAGCGTTCGGAGGAGGTCAATGACCTCCTCACTGAGGGCAACGGGGGTAACAGGGGCAGGGCCTGAGGTGCCTGGGGCGAAGGAGATGCCCGGCTTCCTGGCAGAGCGGGCACGGGGCGAACGCTGAGGGGCTGCTGGGAGGGCGGTGATGGTGCGCTGGGTGGCGGCTGTACCTGTAATGGCGGGGGCACGGATGGTGCCACCCCCGCAAGGGAGCTCCCTTCCGAGGACGTGTCCGTGTCGCTGCAGGGTCCAGTCGTCCCCGTTGTGGAGCTCCCCTCGCCCTCCGTCTCACTGGTCCAGTCAGACTCTGTGGCATGGCCCTCCTGGGCCATGTGAGATGCAGCTCCCTCCTGCCCCGATGCCACTTCTCCTCCGCCTGATGATGCTGATGCACGCAAGCACAGAAAGACAAACAAAAAGGGGGGGGGAGAGAGAAATAAAGGGATATTGAGTACATGGATCTCCGGTACAGTTAGCGGACATGACAGACACAGATGCCCCCTGCACTAAGTTGCGCACTTGGGGTCCGCTACGCATTCCGTGGAACATGCCCTACACGCCTAGAGTTGACAACTGCACCCATGGATGACACGGACCAGGGATGGCTGCACTGACACACTACTGAGGGTGTTGGCTGGGGACACAGGGGCTTACGGGGGTGCCCAGCCTACAGATATCACCCTGGCCTAGGGGGACCCACAGCCCTCCTCCCCCACCCAGACACCTCCACTGCGCGACAACAGAGTAGATAATGCTTGGACTCACCCCCTTGTGTCTGCTGTGCTGCCCTCACGCGCCCATCCAAATCAGGGTAGGCCACCGCCAGGATCCGGAACATCAGGGGGGTCAGTTGACGGCAGGCACCCCGCCTACTTTGGGAGGCCATCCCCAGCAGAGACTCAGCGGTCTTCTTGGTCCCGCGGCGGATGTCCTCCCACCTCTTGCGGCAGTGGGTGCCCCGTCGATGGTGGACCCCCAGGGTCCGGACTTCCTTGGCGATGGCACGCCAAATCCCGATCTTCTCATGGGCGCGGACCTATGTGACACGTACAGGGAGGGAGAAATACCACGTTCAAGTTTGTCTGCATTTTCGTTGCCAGTGGGCCAACGCCCCCCATCCCCGCCAGGCCCCCCGCCAGGCCCCCCGCCAGCCCCAACATGCCCCCCATCCCCGCCAGGCCCCCCCCCAGGCCCCCCACCAGACCCAACATGCCCCCCCATCCCCGCCAGGCCCCCCGCCAGCCCCAACATGCCCCCCATCCCCGCCAGGCCCCCCGCCAGCCCCAACATGCCCCCCATCCCCGCCAGGCCCCCCGCCAGCCCCAAAAATGCCCCCCATCCCCGCCAGGCCCCCCGCCAGGCCCCCCGCCAGCCCCAACATGCCCCCCATCCCCGCCAGGCCCCCCGCCAGGCCCCCAAGCCAGCCATTGGCCCCAAATCCAGATTGAATTAAACTCACTTGTTGGTCTGGAGGACCGTAGAGTAGCGCATACTGGGGGAGGACCCCATCCACAAGTTTCTCCAACTCCTCTCCAGTGAAGGCAGGGGCCCTTTCCCCAGGCGCAGCAGCCATTGTCCCTTCCAGACCGAGGTCACAGCAACACTTGCAGTATATGTCCTCTCCTGTGAAAGTTCAAGTCGCAAGTGGATAAGTAGATAGAAAATGGCGGTCACGTCCGCGGCGGTGCGTACCGCGGCGGTGCGTCCCGCCACCGCCCTTCGCCATTGGCTCCTGAAACCCATAGGCTTCAATGTTAACCAATGCGGCTTCGCGCCGCGGTCTTCGCCCGCCGCCCGCCGCGGTGTGCCACGCCAGCGCATTGACCTCACATCCCATTGTCACACTTCACAGGTCAGACAGCCGCCATTTCGAGGGTCCACATGGCTCAATTTCAACTGCGTCACACAGGCCTAGGCCTTGCATAGCCACTCAGACACGCCATTCACTGCATAGAGAATCGTTTACTGTGCTAGCTGTGAGTACGTACCTGTGGGTTGCTTGACTGTGTGCTCCATGTTGTCCTTCCTAGGCACCGTCCGCTGGGTTTGGCGAGGAGACGGATGAATCCTCCCGTGTACCGACCGCTGGTGGACCTGTCGACAATGGAAGAACGCCACATTATCCTGACCTACCGTCTTAACCGTGCCACTATACATGAACTGTGTGCCCAGCTGGAGCCCGACCTGATGTCCCCCATCCGCCAACCCACAGGGATTCCCCCTCTGGTGCAGGTCCTGTCAGTACTCCATTTCTTGGCAAGTGGGTCATTTCAGACAACAGTGGGAATTGCTTCTGGGATGTCTCAGCCCATGTTTTCGAAGGTGTTATCCAGAGTGTTGTCTGCCCTGATGAAATACGTGAGGAGCTACATCATTTTCCCTGAGGTGGGCGAATTGGCTGCAGTGAAGGGTGATTTCTATGCCCTTGGACATATTCCCAACGTCATTGGTGCCATTGATGGGACCCATGTGGCTTTGGTTCCCCCAAGAGACAGGGAGCAGGTGTACAGGAACAGAAAAAGTTACCATTCCATGAACATCCAGGTGGTGTGTTTGGCTGACCAGTACATCTCGCATGTAAATGCCAAATTCCCAGGGTCAGTGCATGACGCCTACATCCTGAGGAATAGCAGCATCCCTTACGTGATGGAACAGCTAGAGAGACACCGTGTATGGCTATTGGGGGACTCTGGGTACCCCAACCTGTCGTGGCTACTGACCCCAGTAAGGAATCCCCGGACCAGGGCAGAGGAACAGTACAATGAGGCCCATGGGCGTACTAGGAGGGTGATCGAACGCACTTTTGGCCTCCTAAAGGCCAGGTTTAGGTGCCTGCATATGACAGGTGGATCCCTAATGTACTCACCTAAGAAGGTGTGTCACATCATCGTGGCCTGCTGCATGCTTCACAACCTGGCTTTGCGCCGCCAGGTGCCTTTCCTGCAGGAGGATGGTCGAGACGGTGGTGTTGTGGCAGCGGTGGAACCTGTGGAGAGTGACGAGGAGGAAGACGACGGGGCTGAAACAGACAACAGGGACAGAATCATTGAACAGTACTTCCAATAGGACACAGGTAACAATTCAAAGATAATTTAGTAAATCTGAACTACTCTCCTGCATCTCTGCTGCCTGTCTATTTGCCCCAGTGTATGATGACTGAGTTGTGGCTTTTCCCTCCCTATTTCAGATCTGGGGTCCCCACTACGAGTCCTGTGCTTCGTTTCCCCATGGACTACAGCTTTGTGGCAGCTGTTTGTTGACTTCACTATGTACAAGGACATATTTGCACTGTCATGTCAATTACAATATTTTGAAATCACAGCCAGACTCCAGATAGTTTTGTGCAAAATAGGTGTTTATTTAAGTGCTCAAAATGGGATGGGTGGTTTCAAGTGGGTGGGGGTTATGGTGAAGGAATGTCCATGGCAGAGTCCAGAGTAACAGTCACACAGGTGCATTGTCCAGAGGCCTGTGGAGAGATGGAGCATGGGCAGTTCAAGGATGGACAGGGTGACAATGTGGGACAGTGGGATGACATCAGGTGGTATCCTTTGCTGGCGGGGGTCTTGACATCCTACTCTGTCTTCTTGCGAGATCTCAGGGCCCTCTTGCGGGGTGGTTCTTCTCCTGCAGGAGGTGGGGGTCTGGTGGGCTGCTGCTGTGCGGGGGCCTCCTGTCCACTAGCGCCGGCGGAGGTGGTTGGCTGTTCTTGGTCCAGGCTAGTGGCAGGGGCCCTTTGGTGTTGTTGAGTGTCCGTCCTGGTGTTGATGAGGTCCTGCAGCAGCCCTACCATGGTAACCAGGGTGGAGGTGAGGGCTCTGATGTCCTCCCTGTACCCCCGATAGTGTTCCTCCTGCAGTACCTGGATCTCCTGGAACCGGGCCAGTACCGTCGCCATCGTCTCCTGGGAGCGGTTGTATGCTCCCATGATGGTGGTGAGGGCCTCGTGGAGAGTGGGTTCCCTGGGCCCGTCCCCCCCCTGTCGCACAGCTGCCCTCCGAGTTGCCCTGTTTCCCTGGGCCTCTGCCCCCTGGCCGGTGTGCCCACTACCACTGCCCCCAGGTCCCTGTTTTTGTTGGGGTGGTGGGTTATCCTGGGTGCCCTGTAGTGGTAGACACACCGCAGATTGACGCGCCCTGGAGACAGAGGCATGGGCCCGCTGGGTGGGAGCTGTGCTGGTGTTCCCAGAGGGGTTTGGGTCTGTAGTGGCCTGGGCCTGTGTGAGGGGAACCGACTGTCCAGAGGTCCCCGATGGTCCGGGCTGGTCATCGGTGTCCAGGTCGACAGAGCTGCTGTCATCGCTGACGGCCTCTTGGGTGGGGGGTGTGGAGAATTCTGGGCCCTCCGCGGCGGTGTGTTGACGGTCGGGTCCTGCAGGGGTATAGAGGTATGTTTATAGTTTCAATGTGTGGCATATGGGTGTATCTGTGGGTTCCCGTGTCCCCAAGTGCTGGCATTCGTGTGTGGGGGCTTTGGTGAGGGTGGCTTGTGGGGGGGATGTGTATATGCATTGGGCATGCTTTGGTGATGGGTGTCCATGCTTAGTGGACGCATGCAGGCCTAGGTTTCTGGATGTGTGGGTTGTGATGGTGAGACATTGGCAGGGAATAGGTGTGCTGGGGGTGGGGTTGAGGATGGTGGTGGGGGTGAGGATGGTGGTGGGTGTGAGGGTGGGGGTGAGGATGGGGGTGGGGGTGAGGGTGGGGTTCGAGGATGGGGGTGAGGGTTGGGGTATGATTTGGCATGCAGGTGGGGGGGAAGCAGTAGTGAAGCTTCAACTTACCAGTATCCATTCCTCCGCCGACTCCTGCGAGGCCGTCAGGATGCAGGATGTTCAAGACTTCCTCCTCCCATGTTGTAAATTGTGGGGGTTGAGGTGGGGGTCCTCCGCCAGTCTTCTGCACGGCGATGTTGTGCCTGGATACCATGGAACGCACCTTCCCCCGTAGGTCGTTCCATCGCTTCCTGATGTCTTCCCGATTTCTGGGGTGCTGTCCCACAGCGTTGACCCTGTCGACAATCCTCTGCCATAGCTCCGTCCTCCGGGCAATGCTGGTGTATTGGATCTGTGTGGCGAACAGCTGGGGCTCTACCCGAACGATTTCCTCCACCATGACCCTGAGTTCTTCGTCTGAGAAGCGGGGGTGTCTTTGGGGTGCCATGGGGTGGTGTGTATGATGTGTGGGGTGGAGTATGTGTAGTTAAGTGTGTTGAGTGTGGTGGTGTGTGTTGTTTTGTGTGTGGATATTGAGTGGGTGATGGTGTTGAGTGGCTGTGGCTGCTAGTTTGTGGATGGTGGTGTCTCGCTCTGGCCTTCTTTCAGAATTTTTGGTCGTAGGGGTTTGTGGGTGATGTGGGTGTGTGTTTTATATTGTATTGTGTGTGTGGGAGTGGTGTGTGTATGTGTATCAGGTGTGTGGAATACAAATCGGCCAATGTGGCTGAGTTTTGTTCGTTTGTGTGTATTCTGACCGCGGTGGTGTGTCCCGCCAATGGAATACCGCGTTTGAAAGACCGCCGCGTGGATTCGTGGGTCGTAATGGCATGGGCGTATTTCTGTTGGCGTGACGGTGGAGGTTTTGTCACCTCCACTTTTCCGCCGACCGCTGGTCTGGCGGTCTGTTGTGGCTTTCGGATTTTCGGAGGTTTGCCTGCTGCGGGTCAGAATGACCGTGGCGGGTTTCCGCGACCGCGGCGGGATTATGGAGGATTTCTGACCGGCGGTAGGCGCCTTTTACCGCCGAGGTCAGAATGACCACCACTGTCTTTTCCAATGGCCCCGCAATCCGCAAATGTGGCAAGGTAATACTTTTTGCCGCTGCTGCTCATCCTGCATCACTACTGAACTCAAGTCCTCATTTCTATTAACTACTGGAATCATCATTCCTCATCCTCTACTACCACCTTGATCCACAAAACAAACCATTTCCCTCTGGTAACTGTTGTAAATGTCCCTACATTCCTGTCTGTGCTGCCTTAATCTGCATTACCATTGTCTTTTCTTTCAGCTTCTTCTGTTTCAACTCAATTTCAGCACTACAATATTTAGCATACTGTAGGATCTCATCAATTGGCTTTGCCTTCCAATATATCAAATTATTCTTAATCATTTGACTCACTTCTGGTTTTAACCCATCGACAAACCTGAACACCAAATGATTCATGTTTTCCTTTTCAATAGTTTCTGCACCACTAAACTGTTTGAATGTCTTCAACAGTCTCTCATAATACGCTTGTACTGGCTCCTTCCCTTCTTGTGTTGTTCTTTCAATGCACTGCCAAGCAACACTTTTCGGCGAAACTCTCTTTGTCAGAAATTCAATAACTTTATAGTAATATTTCATTACTTCAGGAGAAGGTGCACCTGTTTTCAAATCTCTGCAGCTCACTCGTCGGCCAATTGATGCTCCTTTTGCATTCAACCCATAAATCTGCTGGTGCCACAATGTCAAAAAGTGTATTCAAGTCTTCCCAAAGACACTTAGAAAGTTTCACAAACCTGTCTGCTGATACCACTCCTTTTGCTTCTCTCTCAGTCTCGGATAATCATTTGTAAAGCTTACAATGTCACTTCTATTCCAAGGTACATGAATAAAATTCCCTAATGGCGTTTCTCTCATTGGTGACATTTTTACTGCATCTCCTGCCTGTGTGCCATTATCGTTCTTAGGTCTCTCTCTTTTTCTGTCCCATTTACTCTCCTATTTATCCAATGCTCTCCAAATCTGCACTTTCTTAAGTAACTCTTTGAGATGCATCCTCATCCCTGCAGATCTCATGTGAACAAAGTCTTCATCCTCCAAACTCAGCCTAAAACTCCTTTTTAATGTTTTCATCTTTGTCAAATCAATGGCGTAATCATCTGCCACATCTTGTAACTGTTGATAAACCTTGTTTTCTCCTTTTGTAATGTCTTTACACAGGTATCTCAATTGCCCTTTGGTATAAGAGTCAAGTCTATTCACTCCTATTTTTCCTTCAACAGGGAATGCCCTTCCATGTTTAACCTCGCTCTGTTTATCATTTCTTTCTCCTTTTCTCTCCTGTTGTTGTTGTTTTGAACTATTTAAGTCCTCTAACCATTCTGTTATTTCTTGTGCAGACAAACCTTTCAGAGATACTCCGCTAGCTTGTGCACCTGCTCCTCGCCCTTGTCCTGAACTCGTACTCAGTTGTTGAGCCATTGTTCCTGATGTCTCAAAGGTGACAAATCTATTAGAGAATTTGTCTCATTTAAACTTGGTCCCTGTCTATTCAGCACATTTAGCAATGAATTCTCTCCACTATTGTCTACTCAAACATATAATGGAGTCACTGGACCCATCGTAATAGGTACAGTAATTACGCCTGGATTCATCAGTGTCCCAGCTCTTGGTGTTTGTCCTGCTCTAATGCTCTGCATTTGTGGAATCTGTATATGTACAGGTTCTCTTATCTTTGTCCCTTAGTGATCCTGTGACAGTACTATGTTTGCCATAGTCCTTACTGTCCAGATCTCTGGCTGTACCTCAGGAATATTCATCTAAAGCTATTGTCTATTGCTCAACGAGTCATTAAAACTACTCTGCATCTGAACTCTCTCATGACTCAGGTCACCCCTCACTGATTTGGAAGTCGATGGTGCACTAGAAATTATGTTAGTCATACCACTCCCATTTAATCCATTTATATTCTGCTGTCTCACATCGGGTGGAAGATATGTCTCCATGACATGGTTAAGCACCTCATCTTCCTCCGTGTCATCATTGTTACACATGACCCTTTTTGGCTCTTTTGCATTCTGTTCTAATGAACCCTTCTTCTTTTTCTTTCCATCTTCTGTTCTCGCCTTGTCTTCATTTGTTCCTGCTGGAAATAACCTAACCCCATGTAACGTATCTTTTCTCTACCTTTTCTGTTCCTCATCCCACATTGTTTCAAACAGCGTTTTCTCTACCCTTCTCCTTTTCTTTTCATATTTTAAAGACCGCTGTTCCTTTGCTACCAGCTCCTCATATTGCGCTGGCCTCGGTGTAGGTTTAAGACTGTACATCTTCATTCTCAGGTTATCCAGAATTCTTAAGTTGAACGTACCATGTTCTGGAAAAGCTAAACAACCCTCTTTCTTTGTGATTTTGACCCAATGCTTCAGCCAAAGACATGCTGCTGCACCTCTCTCCTCAAACACAATATATGCTGGAGTATTTTCTGGCGGACAAATCTCTCCTTCAAGTACCGGAATGTATTCATCACACGTCAACGCACATTTCAAAGCTTTGAAAAACTTAATTTTGATTCAATCTATTCAAACACAATATCCACAGGATTTTTTTTATTTTAAAACAGCTCAACAAGCAGTAAACTAATTTAAAGAAAGAATAACCAATCATGTGAAGTGACTGCTATCCCACAATTCTCTTCGACCCCTCCACCTTCCAATCGCATTGCTCTGTATTTGGACTGATTGACGAATCCAGACGTGACCCCTTTCTGTCGATCAACCAATCCCAGCGCGGCACTGCTACGTCACACTCAACACATTCACTCCGCTCAGCACCTTGGCTGAGATGCTGAAAAAGTCCATCGTACTAACCTTTTCAAATGAAAAACAACACAATATTAATTTGCGAGCTATCTCAAAAATAAGACAACAAATTTGCTCATCTACTACAGGTAGGGTAATATAAACGCTTCAGAACCTTCCAAAGAAACCTTCAGCTTTTGCCTACTCCTTTTTCACAGTTCCCACAATTGTGAGTAAACTTCAACCAGCAACCTTTACTACTCCACTGTTTCTTGGATTAGTGTCTAGTGCACTTAGTACTCACCAAGTCTTCAGTATATTTTCATTCCACCAATTTCTCACAAACTCGATTTACCGATCTCGACAGATCGGTCAACTAAATGAACGAATTACAACATATACCAAGTGTTAGACCTGACATGCCTTAGGGTGGTCACCCCTAACTTTTTGCCTGCCTCCCTCCACTTTTTGGACCCTGTTTTGCTGGCTTTTAGACTCTGCACACTTTACCACTGCTAAAGTGCATATGCTCTCTCCCTTTTTAAACATGGTAACTTTGGATCATACCTGATTGGACTATTTAATTTACTTATAAGTCCCTAGTAATGTGCACAATATGTGCCTAGGGCCTGTAGATTAAATGCTACTAGTGGACCTGCAGCACTGGTTGTGCCACCCACTTAAGTAGCCCCCCTTAACCATGTCTCAGGCCTGCCATTGCAAGGCCTGTGTGTGCAGTTTCACTGCCACTTTGACTTGGCATTTTAAAGTACTTGCCAATCCTAGAACTCTGCTTTTTCTACATATAAGTCACCCCTAATGTGTGCCCTATGTAACCCCTAGAGCAGGGTGCTGTGTGGGTAAAAGGCAGGACATGTACCTGTGTAGTTTACATGTCCTGGTAGTATAAAACTCCTAAATTAGTTTTGACACTACTGTGAGGCCTGCTCCCTTCATAGGCTAACATTGGGGCTGCCCTCATACATTGTTGAAGTGGCAGCTGCTGATCTGAAAGGAGCAGGAAGGTCATATTTAGTATGGCCAGAATGGTAATACAAAATCCTGCTGACTGGTGAAGTCGGATTTAATATTACTATTCTAGAAATGCCACTTTTAGAAAGTGAGCATTTATTTGCACTTAAATCTTTCTGTGCCTTACAATCCACGTCTGGCTGGGCTTGGTTGACAGCTCCTTGTGCATCCACTCAGACACACTCCAAACACAGGGTACTCAGCCTCACTTGCATACATCTGCATTTTGAATGGGTCTTCCTGGGCTGGGAGGGTGGAGGGCCTGCTCTCACACAACGGACTGCCACACCCCCTACTGGGACCCTGGCAGACAGGATTGAACTGAAAGGGGACCTGGTGCACTTCTTAGCCACTCTTTGAAGTCTCCTCCACTTCAAAGGCACATTTGGGTATAAAACAGGGCCTCTGCCCTACCTCATCAGACACTTGCTGGAGAAGAAACCTGAACCAGAAACTACATCCTGCCAAGAAGAACTGCCTGGCTGCTCAAAGGACTCACCTGTCTGCTTTCTACAAAGGACTGCTGCCTTGCTGTTGGCCTGCTGCCTTGCTGAACTCTTGTCTGGCTGTGAAAGTGCTCTCCAAGGGCTTGGATAGAGCTTGCCTCCTGTTCCCTGAAGTCTCAGGACCAAAAAGACTTCTCTTTTTCACTTGGACGCTTCGTGCGCCTCAATTTTCAGCGCACAGCTTGTTCCGCGGAGAGAAAAAAGCCGCACACCGATGCTGATCGACGCAACGCCTTCGGGACGACCGGAACTTCGACGCACGGCCTCACAAGGACAACACCGTCCGACCTCCAGAGGAGAAATCGACGCGACGCCTGCCGTGAGAGCGAAACTTCGACGCACAGCCCCGCAGAACGACGCGCAGCCGGAAAACAAGCAGGAGAATCGACGCACAGACCCGGGACATCTGGTAATCCCCGCGATCCACAGAAAGAGACTGTCCCCGCGCCAGAAAACGACGCACAACTTCCCCGCTTGAAAAGTAACGACGCAAGTCCGTGTGTGCTGGGGAGAAATCGACGCACACACCATTTTTCCACGTATCTCTTCTTCTGCTGCCCTCTGGGGAGATTTTCCACTCCAAACCAGGTACTTTGTGCTTGAAGGAGACTTTGGGGGTCATTCTGACCTCGGCGGTAAAAGCCGTTTACCACCGGTCAGAAGGCCGCCACAATACCGCCGCGGCCGCGGTTAGCCGCTACGGACATTCTGACCCACAACTGCAAAACCTCCAAAAATCCGACCTCCCCTGCAGTCCGCCACATCAGCGGGCAGTGGTAAACTGGAGATGACCAAACCTCCACCGCCACGCCAACAGAAATACGCCCATGCCATTACGACCCGCAAATCCACGCGGCGGTCTTTCAAACGCGATAGTCCATTGGCGGTACACACCGCCGCGCTCAAAATACACACACCTTTACAAAACTCTACCACATTGGACAATGTGAAAGGCACACACCTGAAACACATACACACACCACACCCACACACCCAATACAATGTAAAACACACACCCACATCACCCACAAACCCCTACTAACAAAAATCAGAGACGAAGGAGAGAGAGAAACATCACAGAATAGAGAGCTACATCACACCGAGGCACACTACACCATCACACACACCACATAGAAGCACAAAGCACCACACACCAACACACACATCACCACATACAACACCCACACCTCATACACACCACCCCATGGCACCCCAAAGGCACCCACGCTTTTCGGACCAAGAACTCCGGGTCACGGTGGAGGAAATTATAAGAGTTGAACCGCAGCTCTTCGGCTCACAGGTGCAGCACACCACCATAGCCAGGAAGGCGGAGCTATGGCAGTGGATCGTGGACAGGGTCAACGCGGTGGGACAGCATCCCAGAAATAGGGACGACATCCGCAAATGCTGGAACGACCTACGGGGGAAGGTGCGCTCGATGGGCTCGCAACACAACATCGCAGTGCAGAAGACTGGCGGAGGACCACCACCCACACCACCCGAATTCACAGCATGGGAGCAAGAGGTACTAAACATCCTGCATCCTGATGGCCTCGCTGGAGTATCCGGAGGAATGGACTCTGGTAAGTAAAAGCTCAACTACTTCACCCCCCCCAGCATGCTAACCACCACCCCCACCCTCACACCCAACCCCCCATCACACATCCTCCCTGAGAATGTCTCTCCAGCACAACCCACCCAACACCAACCCCTGCATGCCACCACAAACTATGGACACCCATCACCTAAGCATGACCACTGCACATACCTATCCCCCCCCCCAAAACACCCTCACAACACCTCCCCCAAGGGAATGCCAGCACTGGGGGACAAGGGCACCCATAAATCGCACGCAATTGCACACACAGAAACAATAACCATACTCTCTTACCCCATGCAGGACCCGAACGACAACACACCGGTCAGGAGGGACCAGAAATGTCCATCCCACCCCCGGAAGAGGCCCCTAGTGATGACAGCAGCTCTGTCGACCTGGACCCTGATGACCAGCCCGGACCATCGGGGACCTCTGGACAGTCGGTTCCCCTCAGGCAGCCACAGGCCACTGCAGACCCAACCCCCTCTGGGAACAACAGCACAGCTCCCACTCAGCGGGCCCATGCCTCTGTCTCTAGGACAGGTCAATCAGAGGTGTGTCTGCCACTACAGGGCACCCAGGGTAACCCACCACCCCAACAACAACAGGGACCTGGGGGCAGTGGTAGTGGGCACACCGTCCAGGGGACAGAGGCCGGGGGAAACCGGGCAACTCGGAGGGCTGCTGTGCGACAGGGGGGGAGGAGAGGCCCAGGGAACCCACTCTCCAAGAGGCCCTCACCACCATCATGGCAGCCTACCACCACTCACAAGAGACGATGGCGACGGTACTGGCCAGGTTCCAGGAGATCCAGGCACAGCAGGAGGAACGCTACATGGGGTTCAGCGACCAACTAACCAACATCTCTACCGCTATGGGGAGCATAGTCCAGGCCCTCAACCGTATAGAGGACACGTTTCGGGACCATGTGGCATCACACAGGGCCCCTGTCACTAGCCCGGAACAGAAACAGCCTACCACCTCCGCCGGCGCTAGTGGACAGGAGGCCCCACCACACCGACAGGCCACCAGAACCCCACCTCCTGCTGAACAACAACCACCCCGCAAGAGGAGCCTGAGATCCAAAAAATCTACAGAGTAGGATGTCAACACCCCCGCCAGCATCAGATACCCCCTGAAGTCCTCCCACTGTCCCACATTGCCACCCTGTCAAACCTTGAACTGCCCCTGCTCCATCCTTCCACAGGCATATGGACAATGCACCTGTGAGACTGAGAACTGGACTCCGCCATGGACATCACTCCACCCCCACCCATCACCGTTTGAGTAGAATGCACCATCATCTTGCACTAAAAATAAATCACTCATTGCACTGAAATCAATCAGGACTCAGCCTGTATTATTTACAAATGTATAACACATTACATATCAATTACGTTCTGTTAACTTTGTGCTGAACACATACCGAGGTCACTTAGCATTAGTCCGTGGGCTAACCAAGCAGAAGTCACGCAGTGGGTCATACAGCACTGAAAAGGGAACGGAAAATCAAACATCAGTTTTAAAGTTCTGGGGGGAAATAGACAAAGTTGAGATGCAGGAGGCTTTCAGGAAATGTAAAATGGCATGGGTGATTCTTACCTGTGTGCTACTGAAAATACTGTTCTATTACTCTGTCCCTGTTGTCTGTGTCGTCTTCTGAGTCTTCCTCCTCTTCACTCTCCGCAGGCTCCACAGCTGCTTCAACACCAGCATCTGCACCATCCTCCTGCAGGAAAGGAACCTGATGTCGCAATGCCAGATTGTGAAGCATACAGCAGGCCACGATGATTTGGCACACCTTCTTTGGTGAGTACATCAGGGATCCCCCTGTCATATGCAGGCACCTAAACCTGGCCTTCAGGAGGCCAAAGGTCCTTTCTATGATCCTCCTAGTTCGCCCATGGGCCTCATTGTACCGTTCCTCTGCCCTTGTCCGGGGATTCCTCACTGGGGTCAGTAGCCAAGGCAGGTTGGGGTAACCAGAGTCACCTATTAGCCACACACGTTGTCTCTGTAGCTGCTCCATCACAAAGGGGATGCTGCTATTTCGCATAACATACGCGTCATGGACTGACCCAGGGAACTTGGCATTTACATGGGATATGTACTGGTCAGCCAAACAGACCACCTGGACATTCATCGAATGGTAACTTTTCCTGTTTCTGTACACCTGCTCATCGTCTTTTGGGGGCACCAAAGCCACATGGGTCCCATCAATGGCACCAATGATGTTGGGGATATGTCAAAGGGCATAGAAATCACCCTTCACTGTAGGCAAATCACCCTCCTCTGGGAAAATGATGTAGCTCCGCATGAGTTTCATCAGGGCAGACAACACTCTGGATAAAATCTTGGAAAACATAGGCTGAGACATTCCAGATGACATGGCCACTGTTGTCTGGAATGACCCACTTGCCAAAAAATGGAGGACTGACAGAACCTGCACCAGAGGGGGAATGCCTGTGGGTTGGCGGATGGGGGACATCAGGGCTGGCTCCAGCTGGGCACACAGTTCATGTATAGTGGCACGGTCAAGTCTGTAGCGTAGTATTATATGGTGTTCTTCCATTGTCGACAGGTCCACCAGCGGACGGTACACGCGAGGATTCATCCTTCTCCTCGCAAGTCCCAGCGGACGGTGCCTAGGAAGGACAACATGGAGCACCGAGTCAGGCAAACCACAGGTACGTTCACACAGCTTGCACAGTTAAAGAATCGCAATGCATTGAAAGGCCTGTGTGACGCAGTCAAATTTAAGCCATGTGGGCCCTTGAAATGGCGGCTGCCTGACCTGTGAAGTGTGAGGTCAATGCGCTGGCGTGGCACACCGTGGCGGTAGGCGGTCGAAGACCGCTGTACGGAGTCGTATTGGTTAACATTGAACCCTATGGGATTCAGGAGCCAATGACGATGTGCGCCGGCGGTCGCGGTACGCCCCGCCGCGGTACGCACCGCCGCCGGCGTGACCGCCATTTTCTATCTGATTAATCACTCGAGACCTGATCATCCACAGGAGAGGACCTATACTGCAAGTGCTGCTGTGAACTCGGTCTGGAAGTGACAATGGCTGCTGCGACTGGGGAAAGGGCCCCTGCCTTCACGTCTGAAGAGTTGGAGAAACTTGTGGATGGGGTCCTCCCCCAGTATGCGCTACTCTACGGTCCTCCAGACCAACAGGTGAGTACACTGACTGCTCCTTGAATGGTCTATGCCTGTGTGGAGTGGGGTGGCTGTCAGTTGGTGGGGTGGGGAGAAAATGAGGAGTGCAACGCACGACAGATGTGAGAATGGGCCACATGGCAAGGTTGGGGAGGGGGGGGCATTTACTCCATACATGCAGAAATGTGACGTTTTCTCTTTCCCACCCTGTACATGTCAAACAGGTGAGCGCCCATCAGAAAATCGATATTTGGCGTGCCATCGCCAAGGAAGTCCGGGCCCTGGGGGTCTACACCAGACCGGGCACCCACTGTCGGAAGAGGTGGGAGGACATCCGCCGTGGAACCCGTAAGACCGCAGAGACACTGCTGGGGATGGGCTCCCGACCTAGGAGGGGTGCCAGTCGTACCCTGACCCCCCTGATGTCCCGGATCCTGGCGGTGGCCTACCCTGAGTTGGATGGGCGCTTGAGGACAGCACAGCAGACACAAGGGGGTGAGTATCAGCACATTCTGCTATCCTTACGCGCAGTTGAGGCGTCTGGGTGGGGGAGGAGGCCTGTGTGTGACAGTAGGCCAGGGCGCTTTCCGTAGTGTAGTCCCCTCCCTTAGACATGGCCCTGTGCCCCCACCTCTGTAGGGTGCCAAGTGCAGCTATCCATGGTCCTCCATCACCCATGTGCGCGTCTGTTGTCCCTAGACCTGTTGGCCTAGTCAGAAGTACTGAGTAGTATACCCCAAGTTCGCGGCTTAGTGCACGAGGCACCTGTGTCTGTCCTCTCCGCCAAGGGTATTGACAAGGCATACACTCAACGTTGTTTTATTTCTCCCCCCACTCTTATTCTTTGTTTTCTTGTGTATTAGCATCATCAGGCGGAGGAGAATTGGCGTCGGAGCATGAGGGAGCTGCAGGTCACCAGGCCCCGGTGGGCACTGACACAGACACCGAGGGCACCAGTGATCCGGAGGGCGAGGGGAGCACCACAACGGGGGCCGGTGTAGACACCAGCGACACGGACACGTCCTAGTTTGGGAGCTCCCTAGCGGGGGCGGCAACATCTGTGCCCCCCGCAACAACAGGTACAGCCGCCACCCAGCGCACCAGCACCGCCCTCCCAGCAGCCCCTCAGTCTTCGCTCCGTGCCCGTTCGCCCAGGAAGGCGCGCGTCTCCTTCGCCCCAGGCACCTCAGCCCCTGCCTCTGTTACCCCTGCTGCCCTCAGTGCGGAGCTCATTGACCTGGTGAGGACGCTCATTGTTGGGCAGACTACCCTTTTGAATGCCATCCAGGGGGTGCAAAGGGAGGTGCAACAGAGCAATGCCTACCTGGAGGGCATTCATTCGGGTCAGGCTGCCCATCAACGAGCGTTCACTTCTCTGGCCTCAGCACTGACGGCAGCCATTGTCCCTGTCTCCAGTCTCCCTCTTCTAACTGCCTCCACCCTTTCTCTGTCTCCTGTTCCTCAGCCTATCCCATCCACACCATCAGACCAGCCTGCACACACCTCAACACCCAAGGCCAGCTCATCCAAACATAAGCACCACAGAACACACAAGCATTCACCCAAGCAACACCCAGATGCAGACATACCAACATTCACTACCACCTCTGTGTCCCCCACCTCCTCGTCTCCCTCCTCCCTCCCTGTGACGTCTACACTCACACCTGCGTGCACACCAACATCAGCCAGTTCTTCCATCACCAGCACACCCTCCACTACAGTCCTCACACGTGCAGTCACCACCCCCACTGCCATCTACACATCCCCTGTGTCCTCTCCCACTGTGTCTGTCACCCCCTCTTCCAAGACACACAAACGCAGGCAGCCACCCAAGCAACAGCCAACCACCTCACGACAGCCTACGTCCCAGTCACCTGCACCCAAGGACAGCACACCTGACTCTCCTACAACCACATCCTCTTCCTCCACTTCTATCACCACTACTCCTACCCTTTACCTTGGTCCAAAGAAATATTAACTCTCCAATCTTAACCTCTTTCCCTCCCCTGACCCACCCCCTCCATCTGGGAAAAGTCCCAAAGGCACCTCAGCCACCACCAGCCCAGCTGCTAAGGTACAAGTGGTGCATGGATTATGGAGCCCACCCTTTGGCGGCAGTGACACTTCACTGAGCAGCAAGGGGACTGCCAGCCCCCCCCCAGGCAAGAGGACCCGGAAAGTGAAGGGCCGCCGTGAGCGGACTGAGACGGCTGCCCCCAAGGAGGTAACTCCGGCCACTTCACCTGCCACAACAGCCAGGGGAGGCAAGGGCCCGAGAGCCCCATCTAAGGAGCGGAAGGGCAGCAGGGCGGAGAGGCCAGCCAGCAGGAGCGCGGAGCAGGAGGGCCCCACACACCCCATCCCGCCTGCAAGGGACGACACCAAAGGGCCCAGGACTCCGTCTCCGAAGGGGCCTGACACTGCACGTTCGGAGGGCGAGTGAGCAGGTTGTCAAGGCCAGGTCTGACTCCCTACACTGACTGGAAGAGCACCGCTGAACAGGGCCCCGCCATGAAGACAAGCACCGCTGAACAGGGCCCCGCCGTGCAGAAGAGCACCGCTGAACAGGGCCCCGCCATGAAGACAAGCACCGCTGAACAGGGCCCCGCCGTGCAGAAGAGCACCGCTGAACAGGGCCCCGCCATGAAGACAAGCACCGCTGAACAGGGCCCCGCCGTGCAGAAGAGCACCCCTGAACAGGGCCCCGCCATGAAGACAAGCACCGCTGAACAGGGCCCCGCCATGAAGACAAGCACCGCTGAACAGGGCCCCGCCATGAAGACAAGCACCGCTGAACAGGGCCCCGCCATGCAGAAGAGCACCGCTGAACAGGGCCCCGCCATAAAGACAAGCACCGCTGAACAGGGCCCCGCCATGAAGACAAGCACCGCTCAACAGGGCCCCGCCGTGCAGAAGAGCACCGCTGAACAGGGCCCCACCGTGCAGAAGAGCACCGCTGAACAGGGCCCCGCCATGAAGACAAGCACCGCTGAACAGGGCCCCGCCGTGCAGAAGAGCACCGCTGAACAGGGCCCCGCCGTCTCATGCACCGCTCCGCTGGGCCCTTCCTGTCAAGCACCGCTCCGCTGGGCCCTTCCTGTCAAGCACCGCTCCGCTGGGCCCCGCCGTCTCACGCACCGCTCCGCTGGGCCCTTCCTGTCAAGCACCGCTCCGCTGGGCCCTTCCTGTCAAGCACCGCTCCGCTGGGCCCTTCCTGTCAAGCACCGCTCCGCTGGGCCCCGCCGTCTCAAGCACCGCTCCGCTGGGCTCCGCCGTCTCAAGCACCGCTCCGCTGGGCCCTTCCTGTCAAGCACTGTTCACGGTTCACTGTGCCCACCATGCATCCTCCATAACCAGTGGACTCTGTTATCCACCTGATGGACTGTGGCTTTGCACTCCCCAGGATGGCACAGTGGGCAACCCACCCACTGTAGAGACTTTGAGAGACTGTGGCTTTGCACTCCCCAGGATATGTCAGTGGGCATGGTGGGCCCTTCGTGGATCTGGCATCGTGGACTCATGTGGCTGTGGTGCCCCCCCCTTCCCTTCCCCCTGAGGTGCCTGTAGTTTTGTCACCAGATGCCCCTGCAGTGTTCTCTCCAAAGGACTCAGGTCTCCTGTGTGGGCTTTGCCCTTGTTTCGCTACACTTTGGCCCACGGACATGATGAATTCGTAAGATGTGCAGGACTACTTGCTTCAGTTATCCACTGCTGTGTAAATACTTTTTTTTAATGAAATATTTTTTGATGGTTGAATAAGACTTTTCTGAAGCTATTTTGTACATAAATATTTGTTCTCAATTTGGTTATGTCATTGGATTTTTTACGGGTGTTTGGGTGGTGTCACTGTGAGTTGTTGCTCTGCATTGGTGTGTACATCTTGGGGGGGGTGGGTGTGTCGCATATGTGTGTGCCCGTAACCTTTCCTCCTCCCCTCTCCCGTGTGTCGTAGGTGCAGTACTCACCTTTGTCGTCTGCGCCGGACTTCGTACTCATGGTAGATGAGAAGGTAGACGAGAGCAGGTAGGACGTTTAATTCGGGTTCCATGCTGTCCTCCGTACTCGTGGAGTGCGTAGAGGTGAGCGTTTTCCCGTTCGTAGTCTGTTTCCGCCGTGTTTTTATCAGCGGTGCTCCCGCCCCGGAAAAGGTGGCGGATTGGTTAGTTGTGATAGTGTGGGCGGTACATTGTCTGCCGCCTGGCTGTTGGCGGTGACCGCCGCGCTGTTTGTCGGTCCCGCCGTGGCGGTCGGAGTGTTAAAGTGGCGGGCTGTGTTGGCGGTTCCCGCCAGGGTCAGAATTACATTTTTTGGACCGCCGGCCTGTTGGCGGTTTGGCCGCCGCTTTATCACTGACCGCCAGTGTTAGAATCACCCCCTTTGTTTGCTTTTTAAAGACTTCAGACACTTTATATCACTTTTCAGTGATATCTTTACAAATTCACATTGCAACTTTATTCGTTTTGACAATTATCCTGATAAATATTATATATTTTTCTAAACACTGTGTGGTGTATTTTTGTGGTGCCATATGGTGGTATTGTATGACTTATTGCACAAATACTTTACACATTGCCTTCTAAGTTAAGCCTGACTGCTCGTGCCAAGCTACCAGAGGGTGGGCACAGGCTAATTTTGGATTGTGTGTGACTTACCCTGACTAGAGTGAGGGTTCTTGCTTGGACAGAGGGTAACCTGACTGCCAGCCAAAAACCCCATTTCTAACACCAAGTGTCTCTCCACACTTGTCCTTATGCTCTGGAGTCCTAGACCTCTCTCTCTCTAGGTCTGTCATCAACAACCATGTGGATAATTTTTCCTGCATCAAGCGCCACACTCAAATGAAGAACGCCTCTTCCCTACTCTCACACCTATAGGAGTACGCCCACTCCATCTAATTACTCATTTGAGTATCTCTACTCCTCTAAACTCATATTTGACACAGTCATCTGCAAATTATCTAAAGCTGTGCAAGCTCAAACACTATATTCACCTCAATCAAATACAATCAAATACCGCCAAGAACATATACATCAACCTAGGGGGTCTCCAAGAACCAGGGAAAGTCACTGAAGGCAACAAGCCACTCATCATGTTAATCTGTTTAACAATTTTAAAAAAAGAAAGAAAGAACAAACAAACCACTTTGACACACTCGAACCTCACAGACCCATTATGATGTCATCAAAACAATGGCGTAACCGTAATCTGCTACCTAAAAAACTGTAAGTGCGCCACAGAATCTTAGCTATTATCAATAATGAATAGTGGATTCAGCGCTAGAGGATGATGGATCGAAGTGACATAGGTTTGAGGGGATGTCACCAATGGGATATGTGAGGACCATCAAGTCAACTAATATTCAATATTATAACACTTCAGTCAATAATTACACCAGTTTAGTAATAAGAATTTGTAGATTTATTTCCCTATATTAACAAAGCTAAGGTCATGAAAATAACTCTCCAATACAAATGGTAAGCATATAAGATCAATAACGGCTGATTAAAATGGCGTATATATCTCAATCTGATTAATACAATTAAACAAATTATCCCCAAAAGAATCACACTTATTAATAATACAAAAACTGGTAATAATGGCAGAGTATACATCAGTTCAGCATCAAATAATCTCAAGACAAGTCACAGGCATATCAAAGTTAATTTCCTAACTAACCTCAGATTAGCATTATATGTTGGGCTTCATGTGAAAAGAATTTAGTAACACAAATTTAGAAAACTACTAACTTGATTATAATATACAAAAACTATGAATGCGGAACAATAAAATCATTAGTTGCAGCTGGTACCTGAAAAGCAAGAGAGACACAATTCACATTTAATAACATACATTGGCAGAAAAGTAGTATCAGCAAATGATCAGCTTCAGCCTGAGGACACCCTCAGTTATCTCATCAGAAATTTGGGTCTAACGACAGCTAATCTCAAATCTCGTCTGCTCTCAAAGAACAACGAACCAACTCTCCTACTCTCCAACGATCTCCTACTCTTCCAAACTAATGAACTAACTAATAATCATTCTACAAAGGCTGCTATACTAAAATCTAATCAACTTCCAATTGGTCAGTCTATGGGGTGGTTTCATTTCAGCCAATCGACAACTAAATTGATGACCTAAACTTAACAAATCTACGCTAACTATAAAATGTTCTTTCTATGTAAATTTGCTTCTTCTGTCTCGTCTGTAACTCCATTGTCTCATCCGCCTCTTGCATATCTTGTTCTCAGGAAGAAACTTTCACTGTAACATTTACTTCCATCCTCGAGGAAAGACCAGATATTAGTAACATTCTCAAACAATAGGACATTTCAACTTATGTAATGCTCAGTTAATACACGACCTTGCAAGACATGACACTGCAACCCACTAGGGGTAGCTGTGGATACGTCTATGCAAGCTTTGAAAACACTTATTATGAAAGCTTTGAATCATGGAAAATAACTACAGCATCTGAATATAATTTTGCTCAGCCAAGAACAGAAAACCAGACATTTCAGAAGCTTCTTGTTTTACACGTTAGTTCATAACGCATTTTTAATATGAAAATCATGAATAAACATAGAAAATTCACACTCTCATAGCTGAAAGTGGCACTGTATTGTGTTGGGAAAAGTATCTGGGATTGATGTATGCCCATTTACTGTGCATTTAGTGCTCCTGACAAATTAGCTTTTTTGTAAAGAGAGAAAGTAGATGCTTTACCTATAAGTGTATGCAGTACACTTTCACTATTAGAAACCAACTAGCCTGCCCATTATATATTTTGACTGCCTGTGTCTGTAAAGCACTCTACCACTGCCTTTTTGCCACAATTGTGGTAACTAATTATCACATAAATAAATATATACATGGCCACTGATTTTATACTTTCACCTACTGATGTATGCCAAATAACTCCAGTCACATGTAAACACATTTGCATTTACTGAATGCCCTATAACAATCTCTACAGTTATCACTAAAATTATGCACATCCTTAAATCAACCATGAATCACCCTCTTGTTACAGAAACCATTTCTTGATACATCTGACCATGGCACTGATTCATCAAAATGTGAGGAGTAACAGATGTGACATCATGTGCCCTTTCACCTCCCCTTTTCTGAATACATTTTAGGCAAGTTAAGTTGGGAGTCCTACCTTCAGCAGAAAGAGACTTGGCCATTGGGGCTGTGAGCTCTCAGAAGGAAGTCCCTCCAAGGGCTAGAGAAACTGCTTCCGACAAGTCTGTGTTAGCTGTCTGTAGTATAGAATTTCTTTAGCATACACAGAAAAGTAATGGGTGATGTGATTAAATTAAACTCAGCTACTGCCTTTAATCTAGGCTATGTCTACATACATTGTTCTTTTGGCCACCATACCACCTCAGACAGGAACCAGCTGTATAAAAATCAGTGTTCTCCAGTAGGACCAGTCCAGCCAAAATGCAAGGCCATGCACCCTCTAAAAAAGAACATCAGGAGAATAGACTTGTTTTGGTCTATGTGGGACTCTTCAGTAGGGTGCATTTTGAGTCCTATGGCACAGTGAGCAAACTAGCCCACATTTGGGCATACCCATTGCACTTAGGACATCACTGAGGTACCCAAAATTGTGATGCATGAATTTTCCTAAATGAGACAGGCTTGCCCAGACATGGTGATCATCGTGTCATGGGAAAACAAGCTGCACCCTACTGATTAGATCCAAATAGGGCAAAACTGGTATGCAGTTGCTTCTGTTCTGGTTGCGAAAGGGGCTGGGACTGGCACTTCAGGCTCAAATTCCAAGGCATAATATACCCATTAATAATAAAGACATGCATATGTATGTCTCATATGCTCAAGTGTAGATATGCATGCCAATGTAGCCCTTTGTATTTACAGATCATTCATTTTAATTATTACTTTAAGGAGGGATGTGGACCGATTTAGACCCAGGGTTCTGGTCATACAATATCTTGCACAGCAGAAAAATGATTAATTAATACAAACACAAATTGTACTTTTGTTATGCTGAAATAGAGAATCTACATTTAACCCCTTCGCTGCCAGGAATTTTTCCCCCTCCTGTGCCAGGCCTTTTTTTGCCTATTTGGAATAGTTCTTGCTTAGGCCCTCATAACTTTTTGTCCACATAAGCTACCCACGCCAAATTTGCGTCCTTTTTTTCCAACATCCTAGAGATTCTAGAGGTACCCGGACTTTGTGGGTTCCCCTGAAGGAGGCCAAGAAATTAGCCAAAATATTGTGAAAACTTTGTTTAAAAAAAAAAAAATGGGGAAAAAGGGCTGCAGAAGAAGGCTTGTGTTTTTTCTCCTGAAAATGGCATCAACAAAGGGTTTGCGGTGCTAAAATCACCAGCTTCCCAGCTTTCAGGAACAGACTTGAATCAGAAAACCCAATTTTTCAACACAATTTTGGCATTTTACTGGGACATACCCCATTTTTACGATTTTTTGTGCTTTCAGCCTCCTTCCAGTCAGTGACAGAAATGGGTATGAAACCAATGCTGGATACCAGAAACCTGACCATTTCTGAAAAGTACACCAAATTCTGAATTCAGCAATGGGTAATTTGTGTAGATCCTACAAGGGTTTCCTGCAGAAAATAACAATTGAAATAAAAAAATATTAAAATTGAGGTGAAAAAACTGCAATTTTTCTCTACGTTTTACTCTGTAGCTTTTTCCTGCAATGTCAGATTTTTGAAAGCAATATACTGTTATGTCTGCTGGACTCTTCTGGTTGCGGGGATATATAGGGCTTGTAGCTTCATCAAGAACCCTAGGTACCCAGAGCCAATAAATGAGCTGCACCTTGCAGTGGGTTTTCATTCTATACTGGATATACAGCAATTAATTTGCTGAAATATAAAGAGTCAAAAATAGGTATCAAGAAAACCTTTGTATTTCCAAATGGGCACAAGATAAGGTGTTGAGGAGCAGTGGACATTTGCACATCTCTGAATTCTGGGGTGCCCATACTAGCATGTGAATTACAGGGCATTTTTCAAATAGACGTCTTCTTTACTCAATGGCCCTCATTCCGACCCTGGCGGTTTCAAACCGCCAGGGAGGAGGGCAGAGGAAGCACCGCCAACAGGCTGGCGGTGCTTCCCGGGCCATTCTGACCGCAGCCGTAAAGCCGCGGTCAGAATCCTCCATGGCGGCGCTACTTGCAGCCATGGGGATTCTGACCCCCTTCCCGCCAGCCTCTTCCTGGCGGTTTACACGCCACTGCACCCGTCGCACCCCTGCAAATCCGCCGGCTCCATTCGGAGCCGGCTTCCTCTTTGCAGGGGCTTTCCCGCTGGGCCGGCGGGCGATCTTTTGGAGATCGCCCGCCGGCCCAGCGGGAAAGTTGAAATGACCCCTGCGGTGCGGTCTTTGGGAGGTTTCCGCCCACCGGGGTCGGAATGACCCCCAGGCCCATATTTATACTTTTTGACGCAAAACTGCGCTAACGCAGTTTTGCGTCAAAAAAATTTGCGCCGTCTAACGCCATTTGGATGCGCCGTGCGGGCGTCAAATTTATACTTTGACGTACGGCGGCGCAACCAACAGGTGGGCGTCAGGATATTGTGATGCACACAGCGGCGTCAAGTCGTAAGGAAAAACCACGTAAAGGCGACGCACATCACCGTGGGCCGATTTACGACAGCGCAATCGTGAAAGCGCTGGTTTTTCTCACGCAATTGCGTCAAATTCTAGCGCGAAAACTGCAGTGTTACCAGAGAGCCAACATGGATCCCAGTGGACACAACAGAGCCCAGGATGATGACAGCAGACCAGGAACCAGCCAAGAGGTCCCACAAACAAACCAGGATACCCAAAAAAAGAAAAGAAAGTGTCGCTTCAGTGAAGAGGAGCAGGAAATCCTGGTGAGAGAGGTGACGGAACACCAGCACCAACTTTTCATAACATCCAAATTGCCACTCAGTAGGAGAGAGGCCATATGGAAGCAAATAGTGGACAAGATCAACAGTGTGGCTGAAGAACGCCGCACAGTCACTGAGTGTAAGAAACGCTGGCATGACTGTAAACGCAGGACCAAAGAGAAAATGGCCAGGAACAGGAAGGCAGCAATGCAGACTGGAGGTGGGAGTCCAGCACAACAGGAGGCCCTGGACCACATGGAGGAGATGGTTGCAGCCGCCATCCCCGAGGAGATCGTCACAGGGATTCAAGGGCAGGACAGTGCAGACTACCAAGACACAATGCACATGCAGGGTAAGTCGCATGGGGAATTATAATGCACTAATGTTAACTGCAACCAGGGGGGGAATACCTACTACACAATGCATGTAAGTCAGCATATACATAGAGTGGCATGGGTAAAGGAGCACAGTAGGGGGGCATGCCTAGCACACACTGAAGCTGGGGCACCACCAAACACAGCAACAAGTACAGCCCCATGGGGACATCCTGTAAGTACAACAATAGAGCCAAGGGAAAGCAGCGACAGGTAGGAAGGCCACTACAGCAAACTCACATCCAGGCACTTGTTTTGTAAAATCTATCCTACAGCAACTAGGTCCCTATCAGTAACCCAGTAGGCAAAGCAACAACTGCAATGTAACTGCCACAACACCTTACAATAACGCCTCTCATCTCTGTGCAGCTACAGTACCAAATGGCAGCAACCTCCCCATGGAATATACATACACAAATTAGGGGGTGACATTGACATCCGCAACAAGTCAGTGTAAAAATACAAACGCACCAGTACACTCAAATGCCCAATGTCCATACCTGACACATACATAAGCCAAAGTAAACAGCAATAGGACCCACACAGCACCAACCACACACACATGCTGCATACGTCAGGGTCCCTCACATGCCTGGATAACAAGGCTACATCACTAATGTCATACTGCTCAGACAACACCTGAGGAGGAGACATAGGCAACTGGTCACTCCAACACACCTGCAAAGTCTGACAAACAAATCGGACCTTCATACGATAAACAGGCTTATACAATCAAACACACATGACCCACCTTCATCTTCAAACATCAACAATGTTTACATCCACACCACATCCAAACATGAACATGCATAGGAAATGGCACGGAACATGTACACTGCATGCAATGTGAATCAAAAGTGAATGGGGCAGGTCCTGAGAGGCAAGTGTGTTGGCAGGGCACTCACAACACCCACAGTCAGTCAATGTGTATTCTGGCAAGTGTAATGTATACTTTGCGCATTAGCCTCAGGCTGTAGGCCTTTCTGCACCTTACCCTGAATGTACTCTTACGCATATGCTCACATCTAAGAGCCTCTGAGCACTTTGCACTACATGCTTCTCATTGGCCTTCCTATCAGGAAATATACCAAATAGCCAGTCCTAGGGTGTTGTTAATAAGTCCAATCACACTGTTTTGCCTACATCTGCACTGGAGTGTGCCAGAACAGATACACTCTGTGCCCCAGTCAAGGATACAGTCTGGTACTTTGCGGATAGATGGGGTAGGGGTTCTGATTTGCCATTCCTGCGTAGGGAAACTATCTCATCACCATGACTTATGACTTATAAAATCACTTCCTTGTCCCAAGACACACAAGAGGGAGTCTCCAAACAGAGAAACACCAGACGCTGCCTGCCTTGCTGCAGATGCAAAACCAGATCACAGGCCATTGCTCAGATATGACGGATGAAGTCTCCCCAGTGATTCAGACAGGCAGGCTAGAAGCTTAACATGCTGTGCTATAAATAGAACAAGCAGAGGGAGAGTACAAACTGTTAGGCACCATGATAGCTTTCGACCAATGTCTTACTCTCCTGCTGACTATTTCAAGTCTACCATGTTGAAGTATTTGGGTTATTGTGGCTCACACCTAAATATAGACAAGTCAGTTGTTCAAAGAGATCATCATATGAAACAAATACTGTCTTTGACTTTTGTGTATGAGTTCATACTGGAAAAGAGTGAAGATGTTGGGATCTGAGTGACCACAACTTCCCTGAAAAGTTCCAAAGATGTCATGCGCTCGGATGTATAATCATTCCTTTGCTGTGGGAGACATGAGCCAATGCTAGTTAGCTAGAGCAAAATGAAAGAATCAGGGTGACAGAGTCAATTAAAAGTGGGTCAGACTCAGTCCATCACACCATTAGCTATCCTGCTGCCTCGTAAGCAAGTCAGCTCAGGTCGGATAATGAGAACACACCCTCGAAAATGTCTCTACATAAGAATAGTTAATCACGGAGGGACTAGTAGGACACAAAGATGCCTATTCACAAAATGTTACAAAGCAACACCTAGCGGCAATTAGGCAGACAAGTCTGGTAGCTCCACAGCACACATGTGACACACAGGTGGGCCATAGGCCTACAACAATGCCCATATGAAGGACAGCAGATACCCAGAAAAAAACAGACACCAAAGATAAGGCATCCAAACGCCTGTAACTGTTTGCAAACTTGTTACAACACAGACACACTAATTGTACCCTGTTTCATTGCAGAGGAACATGGATCTCCTGCCGATATGCCTGACCCTGATTTCCCTGATGACATCGATGACGACCCCATCAACCTCTCCCCACAAACCCTCAACATGGTCTTAGGAAGCCTCCAAACCCCACCTTCAGTCCCAAGGAGGAGCCCAGAAGAAGCAGCCACCCCAGTAGACCCACCTGCCACCCCAAATGTAATACCTGCCAGCTCCAACACAGCTGAGGACTCCGACGACACTGGAACCAGCTTTGAAAGAACCGTCGTTGGGGTCCAGCGGGAGCTGGCCAAGGAGGTGCGGGTGGGGATGCAAACTATGGCAGCCAGCCTTGAGAGGGTGCGTTCGTGCATGATCCCTCCTGCTGATCAGACAGCTGTGATGCAAGCACTAACATCGCACATGCAGGAACTTGTAGAAACTCAAAAGCAAATCGCCACAGCTGTCATCCAGTTGACGGAACAACTAAGAATGCAAGCCAGTCAACGGGTGCACGAATGCAACATCGAACCCCTCAGGGCTGACCTGGCTGCCTACCATCGGGATGTGGCTGCCATTCTGAGAAACCAGCAGGCCCTCCTTGCTGCAGTATTGCCCTTCCTAAGTCCACAGGGACTAGCCCCCGGGATGTCTGCCTCCATGTCTTCTAACACTGAGGTGTGTGTTGCCCCTTCACAACCAACAACAACAAGGACAGAGGAGGCAACACACACATCAGAAGAAGAAGACGTGGAACAGATAACCTTCACACGGAGGAGTACCCGGAAGCCCTAGTCCCTGCACCATGGCCTACTCTGACCAAGGTCCTGCGTTTAGTCAAAGCCCAGTTTCTGAACACCTACACTCAATGACTGTTTGGCAATCCACTGTTTGACTTGTCCACATTGCCAGTGAATGTCTCTCTCCTACAATTTGGTAATCCTGTCCCTCTGCACTGACACCTTCTATAGGCTCACCAAGAAATGATGCCCCAGAACGGACTCTGCCAAAATGTTGAATGGACAATTTGCACTACAACACCTGTAAATAAATCGCACTTGCTCACCTATTGTGTCTCTGTGTCATTTCACACTTCAACTGTGCAGTACCTAACTCCAAAGTGGCTGTGTGGCAACCCTGTTGAATCTCTATACTACTGTCCTGATGTCATATATTCAGATCCATCTGTGCATTGGCCAGGATTGCATCATAGCCCTACCATACTGAGGGAAATAACTGAGGAAGGAACTAAGCACACACAATCATGCTGTGTTGGTCAGAATGATGCACCATCTATCGCTATTCCAGAGAGCAAATGGTGTCTGGGAAATGTAGGCTCCATGCAAGACTTAAATAAGAATGGATGCCGCTTAATGTAATGAATCGTGTACAAATCACACTGCATTAACTTCCCTTACAGAGTAGGCTTCCATGAAGGAAATTCATGCTGCTTCAGTACACACATGATGTAGCTCAGCAATGAAAGCAGCAATACATGAGTGTGAACAACTCCTCATCTACAAAGATCTCCCTGAGCTTCACACTGCTGTCCGACCTAACAATTAACCCACATTGACATGTAATGAAGCACTCTTTGTGAAGTTGGACACATATCATAACAAAAGCTTGGTGTACAATGCACACTACCAATGGGGAGTCTCCCAATTTGAGGATACTTAACAAGTGAGCACACGGGTAGATGGGATGTTAAACATCCATTCCCAGGGGATGCTGAGCATAGGACACAAATGTCACACTAAATCATTCTGCAACATGGATGTCAAGGCCATGATAAAGTAGCACCTAACGCATCAAGTAAAGGGTTAACAAAATATTTATTTATATCTAGTACTACAAGAGGCAACTAAGGGAAAGGTACACCTACACTAATCTAACCTGACTACTAATAACCCACAACTGTCCCTATCTAACCTAAGCTAAACTTACTCTACACATGTAACGAAACGATCTAAACATCAACCCCCCACCCACCATTATGAGACAGGACACATGCAGGACAAAACATACTAACCTACACACATACTACACTATCCTAAACAAGCAGATAATTTTTTTTTTTTTTTTGTTTTACATTTTTTTTGTTTTTTTGTTTTATTAAACATGAATCCCAACATTGCCCCCCACCCACCCACCCACACACAAATATTTGAGAAAAATAACAAGGACCCCCCACCCTCTTCCCTAACACTAACTAAGCTACATACCTATCCTAATCCTAATACTAATCCCCAAAGCCCAACTAACAGGAGAAAAAAAGGAAAGAGGTGAGAGGGGAGGGATAAAAGTTTAAGAGGGCAAACGAACTAGACGTTTGCACTCCTTAGTGTGCGCCTGATGTCGCGGACCCGGGTCTTTACATAGTTCATGTCATCAGTCAGGTTGTCCACCTTCCTCAAAAGTTTGTCCACTTTCTGGGACAATGCCTGGAAGGCTGCAGGGTCCACGGGAGGGTCTGTGGGGAGGGTTTGTGTGCCAGCAGAGGTCGAGCTAGTGGCAGCTGTTGGTGGGACATGTGACTGTCCTGCTGCCAGCACACGGCTGGGTCCAGGTCGTGCTGCATGCGGCGGGTCCATGGCAGCTGAAGTAGATGGGACCACTGGGCCAGACCTGGTGGCTGTGTCGTTGGTGGCTGTAGGTGGCACACTTGTTGGAGGCTGTGGTGTGGCCCACCACGCCCCGGAGGCCCTTTCGGAGTGATACCTGCGGCCCATCCGCCGATACCCAGACTGCACCTGCAGGATGTGCCTGTAACGGATGGCACGCCGCTCAAAATGGATGCGATCGGCCGCCCTCATGTTAGCAGCTGTGAAGAGAAAAGGCAGATATTTACCTTTGGCTTTGCATTGGGTGGGATAGCACAATGGGTTATTTGTACATTACTAGAAATGTATAGGTTGCAGCAATTGTCACAACATAGTTCACAGAAGGGCTCAGAGGAAGTACATGTGAAGCATGCATACATAAGGGCATATCACACCTAGAATATCCAGGTCTCTACATGATGGATGACATCACCCTACACTACTCATCCTAATCATCCCTACGGTTTTGTACATCATGGCTGCACCTCTTCCGCATACTTACTTCACTACATATGTCACTATATGTGATAACTATCACACTCCTCACTCTAAGCCATCTGGAATTGGTTGTGTGCTAAGATTGAACCAATGGGCTATAACCCAATGTCTACACTAGGGACCAGATGTAGGAAGATGGGAAATGGGACGAACAATCTGCAATGCAGAATGGGGTATCTGACACCGTCTGTGAGTTGCTATGGGGTTGCTAAGAGCCACCTCATTTACATCAATGATGTGGGTTGCAAGTTGCTCCACCTTTGCAACTATGGGCACTCACGGGGATGGAGGCCTGCTGGGAACAGCAGACCTCCATGTCCGTGACCGCTTGGAAATAACGCAGAACATGTTCCCCAAGTGTAGGCCGTTTACCTCAACGGGAAATGAGCAGCACTTAGAAATAAATTACGACAATTTCAATATTGAATAATTTAAGGCACTTAGGCCCGTATTTATATTTGTTGTTGCGCCGCATTTGCGTCACTTGTTGACGCAAAAGCCGCGCAAAATTGCAAATTCCAATTGTAATTTGTAAGTTTGCGCCGTTTTGGCGTCAAAAAGCTGGGCAAATGTGGTGCAAAAAATTTATAAATACGGGCCGCAGTGGTCCCAAGGACCACTGCCTGTTTTGTACAGGATTATTTTGGTACACTCGGAAAGGTGATGGGTTACAATGGGGACCCCTTACTGCTAGCAAGTGGGTTACCATCCACTTAAAGTGGATGATAACTGCGACTCACTTAGCAACCACAAACTCCATTGCAAATGGACTTGCATACCACTGTCAGTTGCAAATAGGACTGGAAAAAGCCTTCATATTTAGGATTAGGAATAAAATCTCCCATATATTTTCATGATCACCTAATACATTTCGGAATAGGAAACAGATGTTTGCAACTCACACACAATAATTATGAGTTTATCAACTTGTACACAGTTTGGCACATCTGGCCCTAGGTTCTGACTCACGACACAAAAGGTGTCAAGTAAGTGTGAGATACTGGTTGCTACAGTCCAAGGTAGCCTGTTTCACATTAACATCCCAGTCGTTGAGGGTGGTGTGGGAAGAACAACCACCAATCCCATGTGAAATGCACACCCAGGAGTGTATTGAACGTTCACCAAGTATGTGCCTTCACACACAAGACCTATGAATGGCTAGCAACACGTTGGACTTAGGCAAACATTGTGACATCCATGGACCACACATGTCACAATGATATGACTTTTGCCAACATGACATACTATCAGTGAGGCATGTTTTACTACACACACAGAGGAGGTGGAACACCCATTCTCATGATTCAACAGAACACATAGGCCATTGCACTCAAGTCACACACACTCCTAGTTCAGCTTGTGTAAGTACATGCCCCCGGAAGATCCAACCTACAGTGTGCACAGTCCATCCTCAACTAGGAAGATGCACTTTTCATCACAGCCATGTGCCTAAGCTATATGGGAGAATGTCAGTCTGATATGCAGACTCAGTTCATGTCAAGTCCCCGACCAAGTCTTACTTTGACCAGTGTATTCTAAGTAACTCATCCCATTCCCCATTGCGGCCCAACTGTAATGTCCTACAGCCCCTCAATCTCAGAGATGGCTAGGTGTTGCTTAACAGAAACATAAGTCCAATTTGATATCACACTAACACGACAATGGCAATGAACGGCCAGCGCATCACATCATGATTTCTCTTGAACACACAGTAGTCCATTTTGCGTCATTGGCAAATAAATATATCAAATAGCACTCAGGCAACACTCACTGTAGGTATCGGGGTCGTCGAAGTGTGCCACCTCTCCCACGGTGTAAGGCTCTGGTCCACCTGTAAAGCATGACAGGAAGAATGTACTCAGACTGGGTGGACTGACAAAATAATTCTGTTACAATGACACTGTGAGAATATGACATGGTAATGATACACTTTCACACATGCTCATACTGCATGGATGAGTTTGTATTCAACATTAACATTGGATGATTCTCCTGCTACAGTTACACACCCTACTACACACATGCAGTGGCCAGGACAGTCAGGTGTCGTCCAAGTTTACTCACAATAATTATGCCCCGCCAATATTGTTATCCAAACATCTCAGCATGTGCATTCCAGAGAGACATCCAGACACTTGTTCCATGAGGACTGCATGACCACTCACAGTCAAACAGCCTATGTGGACATGTTCAACACACAGCAACCACACACACATGTGACATATCTGTGGAAAACATATCTGACTTCATGTGACGTGTATAAAACACACATGTATATCATCATCATGGGATTCAAATCAGATTTCGAGCGATGGGGTCTACATATGTAGGTATGTTGTTTCGACATGACTTACTCATTGCCCATTATGACATGTAGAGTACAAATAGAGCCATTAACGTGTTGCTTGTCTGACACAAATGCTACACTACATTACATACAGCTACAGCCATCTGGTATGTGTAGAACAACTGAGCCATCTGACTGCTAGCATAGGTCTTCATACACATTGTGCAACACGTACACATTAGGGCACATATGTAAACATTAGTAAGGCAGCATTTGCATCATTGCATCACGCAGAGATGGGCCACACCTGCCAAATACAGATATATGTATTAAGTTTCTGCTGTTTGAGGGAGAAAAAGTGTAGCCAATTTGGGGATATCAATATATATTGACAAGGGCCTAGGTTTCCCTAGCATTACACATAGGCAGCTCCTTATCTAGCAGATTGGGTAACATTCATCACATGTTCACACACAGATTACTATCATGTCCATGTAATTGATTGCTACTCACCAACAGGGCCACCAATCCTGACTCCCAGGTGGTCCAGCAGGTCCTGTTCCCTCGTGATCAGATCGGCCCAGCGGTGTTTCAACTGATGGACATTCCGCATGGTCCCATGGACCCGGACCATGTGATGGCGCACCTTCTCCCAGTGAATTTTCCGGGCCTCCGTGTGATACCCCTGTATCACACGGCCCCCAGCCTCCAGCATCAGCGGGAGGAAATGGCACACTAGCCAGATAAATCCCCCCAATTCATCTTCGCCCATCCTGGACAGGCGAGGCCTCCCTGACATTATGACTGATGACTAACAGAAAAAATAAAGTAGGAAATGGGGAAAGGTAGAGGTGTGAAGTTAAGAAAAGGAGAAAATAGCCCAACTAACCCCAATAACTACCCTAGCCACAACAGACTCCCACAGACAATACAAACAAATACAGGAATGGACAAAACTAGACTTAACAGACTGAGACAATGATACACAACAATATTAGACTGAACAAAGTACAAAAGACAAGCTACACAGGACAACAAAGCAGTAATTCACAGGACAACACTCTTCACTGAACCACACAGTCTAGAAAAATCTGAGACTGAAAAGTGAAAGTGAAAGTCAACTTCCAATACAGATTTGGCAAACAGGATATCCTATTACATCACTTCCTGCATAAAATGGCCGCCGTTTTTTAATCGCGGTTTGCGTCGTATTTTCACGCATACATAATTTTGCGTCATTTTTTATGACGCATAATATTGCACATGCTGCTGAGTGTAAAAATATGATATGAATATTAATATTTATTTACTGTACGAGATGTCCAAAAATATGTGCATGTTGCGTCATTTTTTCCGACGCATACATGATGGGCGTCATATTTTATCCACCTACAGGAGTGCTAATGCTGCTGAGTGAAAAAATATGATATGAATATTAATATTCATTTACTGTACGAGATGTCCGAAAATATGTGCATGTTGCGTCATTTTTTCCGACGCATACATGATGGGCGTCATATTTTATCCACTTACAGGAGTGCTAATGCTGCTGAGTGAAAAAATATGATATGAATATTAATATTCATTTACTGTACGAGATGTCCGAAAATATGTGCATGTTGCGTCATTTTTTCCGACGCATACATGATGGGCGTCATATTTTATCCACCTACAGGAGTGCTAATGCTGCTGAGTGAAAAAATATGATATGAATATTGTGAGAAGGTAGCCTCTTTCTAGCCTTGTTACCCCCACTTTTGGCCTGTTTGTGAGTGTATGTCAGGGTGTTTGTCACTGTTTTCACTGTCTCACTGGGATCCTGATAGCCAGGCCTCAGTGCTTATAGTGAAAACACCATGTTTTCAGTATGGTTGTTATGTGTCACTGGGATCCTGCTAGTCAGGACCCCAGTGCTCATAGGTTTGTGGCCTATATGTATGTGTCACTGGGACCCTGTCACACAGGGCCCCAGTGCTCATAGGTGTGCATGTATATGTTCCCTGTGTGGTGCCTAACTGTCTCACTGAGGCTCTGCTAACCAGAACCTCAGTGGTTATGCTCTCTCATTACTTTTAAATTGTCACTAACAGGCTAGTGACCATTTTTACCAATTTACATTGGCTTACTGGAACACCCTTATAATTCCCTAGTATATGGTACTGAGGTACCCAGGGTATTGGGGTTCCAGGAGATCCCTATGGGCTGCAGCATTTCTTTTGCCACCCATAGGGAGCTCTGACAATTCTTACACAGGCCTGCCACTGCAGCCTGAGTGAAATAACGTCCACGTTATTTCACAGCCATTTTACACTGCACTTAAGTAACTTATAAGTCACCTATATGTCTAACCTTTACCTGGTAAAGGTTAGGTGCAAAGTTACTTAGTGTGAGGGCACCCTGGCACTAGCCAAGGTGCCCCCACATTGTTCAGAGCCAATTCACTGAACTTTGTGAGTGCGGGGACACCATTACACGCGTGCACTACATATAGGTCACTACCTATATGTAGCTTCGCCATGGTAACTCCGAATATGGCCATGTAACATGTCTATGATCATGGAATTGCCCCCTCTATACCATCCTGGCATAGTTGGCACAATCCCATGATCCCTGTGGTCTGTAGCACAGACCCTGGTACTGCCAAACTGCCCTTCCTGGGGTTTCACTGCAGCTGCTGCTGCTGCCAACCCCTCAGACAGGCAGCTGCCCTCCTGGGGTCCAGCCAGGCCTGGCCCAGGATGGCAGAACAAAGAACTTCCTCTGAGAGAGGGTGTGATACCCTCTCCCTTTGGAAAATGGTGTGAAGGCAGGGGAGGAGTAGCCTCCCCCAGCCTCTGGAAATGCTTTGTTGGGCACAGATGTGCCCAATTCTGCATAAGCCAGTCTACACCGGTTCAGGGACCCCTTAGCCCCTGCTCTGGCGCGAAACTGGACAAAGGAAAGGGGAGTGACCACTCCCCTGACCTGCACCTCCCCTGGGAGGTGTCCAGAGCTCCTCCAGTGTGCTCCAGACCTCTGCCATCTTGGAAACAGAGGTGCTGCTGGCACACTGGACTGCTCTGAGTGGCCAGTGCCACCAGGTGACGTCAGAGACTCCTTGTGATAGGCTCCTTCAGGTGTTAGTAGCCTTTCCTCTCTCCTAGGTAGCCAAACCCTCTTTTCTGGCTATTTAGGGTCTCTGTCTCTGGGGAAACTTTAGATAACGAATGCATGAGCTCAGCCGAGTTCCTCTGCATCTCCCTCTTCACCTTCTGATAAGGAATCGACCGCTGACCGCGCTGGAAGCCTGCAAACCTGCAACATAGTAGCAAAGACGACTACTGCAACTCTGTAACGCTGATCCTGCCGCCTTCTCGACTGTTTTCCTGCTTGTGCATGCTGTGGGGGTAGTCTGCCTCCTCTCTGCACCAGAAGCTCCGAAGAAATCTCCCGTGGGTCGACGGAATCTTCCCCCTGCAACCGCAGGCACCAAAAAGCTGCATCTCCGGTCCCTTGGGTCTCCTCTCAGCACGACGAGCGAGGTCCCTCGAATCCAGCGACACCGTCCAAGTGACCCCCACAGTCCAGTGACTCTTCAGCCCAAGTTTGGTGGAGGTAAGTCCTTGCCTCACCTCGCTGGGCTGCATTGCTGGGAACCGCGACTTTGCAAGCTTCTCCGGCCCCTGTGCACTTCCGGCGGAAATCCTGTGTGCACAGCCAAGCCTGGGTCCACGGCACTCTAACCTGCATTGCACGACTTTCTAAGTTGGTCTCCGGCGACGTGGGACTCCTTTGTGCAACTTCGGCGAGCACCGTTTGACGCATCCTCGTAGTGCCTGTTTCTGGCACTTCTCCGGGTGCTACCTGCTTCAGTGAGGGCTCTTTGTCTTGCTCGACGTCCCCTCTCTCTGCAGGTCCAATTTGCGACCTCCTGGTCCCTCCTGGGCCCCAGCAGCGTCCAAAAACGCCAAACGCACGATTTGCGTGTAGCAAGGCTTGTTGGCGTCCATCCGGCAGGAAAAGACTTCTGCACGACTCTCCAAGGCGTGGGGGATCCATCCTCCAAAGGGGAAGTCTCTAGCCCTTGTCGTTCCTGCAGTATTCACAGTTCTTCAGCCTAGTAAGAGCTTCTTTGCACCAACCGCTGGCATTTCTTGGGCATCTGCCCATCTCCGAGCTGCTTGTGACTTTTGGACTTGGTCCCCTTGCTCCACAGGTACCTTCAGACAGGAATCCATCGTTGTTGCATTGCTGATTTGTGTTTTCCTTGCATTCTCCCTCTAACACAACTATTTTGTCCTTAGGGGAACTTTGGTGCACTTTGCACTCACTTTTCAGGGTCTTGGGGAGGGTTATCTTTCTAACTCTCACTATTTTCTAATAGTCCCAGCGACCCTCTACAAGGTCACATAGGTTTGGGGTCCATTCGTGGTTCGCATTCCACTTCTGGAGTATATGGTTTGTGTTGCCCCTATTCCTATGTTTCCCCATTGCATCCTATTGTAACTATACATTGTTTGCACTGTTTTCTAAGACTATACTGCATATTTTTGCTATTGTGTATATATATCTTGTGTATATTTCCTATCCTCTCACTGAGGGTACACTCTAAGATACTTTGGCATATTGTCATAAAAATAAAGTACCTTTATTTTTAGTATAACTGTGTATTGTGTTTTCTTATGATATTGTGCATATGACACTAAGTGGTACTGTAGTAGCTTCACACGTCTCCTAGTTCAGCCTAAGCTGCTCTGCTAAGCTACCATTATCTATCAGCCTAAGCTGCTAGACACCCTATACACTAATAAGGGATAACTGGGCCTGGTGCAAGGTGCAAGTACCCCTTGGTACTCACTACAAGCCAGTCCAGCCTCCTACAAATATTAATATTCATTTACTGTACGAGATGTACGAAAATATGTGCATGTTGCGTCATTTTTTCCGACGCATACATGATGGGCGTCATATTTTTGAAACGTACAGGAATGCACATGCTGCTGAGTCAAATCTGAAATATGATGTAACTTATATTTTGCTGTCTAAATCTGTGAAATTTTTGTATACATTCAGATTTGACTCTGCATTCTGTGCACTCATGTACGTGACCAAAATATGACACCCATGCTGTATGCGTAGAATTATGATCAAATCTTTTTGTTACGTCTTCATGTTTTTAACTTGGGGAAGGTGATTTGTCAGGGTCAAACGGGGCAATGTGATACACATTTGTGTTTGGATATGCCACATGTCCATTGTTGTATGTATGGCAGGCATTCACACAGTAATGGTGTGGATACGTTACATAATGTCTTTTCCATATTTGTCAACATATTTGTGGCAATTGCTGATGGCTGTTTGGAAATGATGGATGGGATACCATGATGTATTCCTTCTCCAAATTTGGTCCACACTTATGATGGTGATGCTTTTATCTGGAGTCCTAACAGGGAGTGCAATGGTCACTTACAGTTATTATGGGGCTAACCATGTCCTAGCCTCATTTTGTGTTTGTGCTTTGTGTTCTACTCTTGACATGTAGGCCACACATGTACCTTATGCATGTGTTTGGCTCACAAGTACAGGATTTGTGTATGTTTGTGGGACCGTAGAAGTGGACTTAGGCCCCCAGCACCCTAGGATTTGACCATCCTGATTAGTTACAGTATCCATGGCTTGGCTTAATATTTTATGGGAAACCTGCAGCAGCAGGCTAATGTAAGGCCATATGGTATGTATGACTGTTGACCATTCATTCATCTCATTAGCCCATTAGAAGTTTGCAGTAATGATGATTTTGAGCTGACATGCCTACCATTTCCCAATGACTATGTTTGGAAGACTCTGAGCGTTCCTGATGTTCTGGGGAATATTCTTTAGTGGGTGTCTGTGTCCCTTTCTGCATTAACTGGTTAAGTGGCATGTCACATTCTTCCTGCTAGGTTCAAACTGGGACCCGACTGTGATGGTCTACTTTCAATAATTTGGTTGATTGTATGACATATGTGTACATGTGTGTTGGTATGTGGATCCACTATCACCTGTCTGGGTGTATGTTGTCACTGTGACATCCAGGTCTCCTCCTGAGTTAGTGGCAGCTAATGTTGTCCCAATTGTGTTTTGCTCATATCACCCACTGGAGAGAAGCCATTGATGACATGGTGACGTACACATGGATGGTCCCACCCTGTCTCTGACCACATGTGATGTGACTTTCACATGATCTACTTTTTTTGTCTGGGTGCAAGACTGTCTCAGGTGTTTTGATGTAGCATGTGGATTTGCCACATTTGTACTCATGTGGGCCTCTGTGTATGGCAATGTATCATGTCACATCCTACCCTCTGTGCATACAATTGAAATGTTATTTTTTGTTGTGATGATTGTTATGGCATTGTTGGTCAAGGAGACCACATTCTTCGTCAGCATTTTATAAGTAAAGGTGCTCAGTAATGCATGGACCAAAGCATGATGTGGTGTTTGATATCTGTGTTTATTTACAATAGTGTAATACAGGTGATTATTATACATTAAGCAAACAAATTATTTACAAGCTGCTGGCGCCTACGCTGTCCTGCTGCCGTGTTGGGTTGTCCCCCCTCCTGTTGCGGCCCAGCATCCTCCTCTTCGTCATCCTCAGGCATGCCTGGGTCCAGTTCAAGGAGGGGAATGTTCCTCTGGACACATATATTGTGCAATATGGCACAAGTGAGGATGATTTTGCACACCATCTCTGGGGAATAGAGTAGGCTCCCGCCAGTGATGTCAAGGCAGCGGAACCTAGACTTTAGGATCCCAAAGGTCCTCTCCACAATGCTGCGGGTCCTCTTGTGGGCGTCATTGTATGCCCGCTCTGCAGCAGTGATTGGGTTCCCGAATGGTGTCATCACCCAAGGATGGATGCCATACCCCTGATCAGCTGAAAGAGAAAGAGAATGGATTGAATTAGATGTAGGAGGCAGTGTTGTACGGATCTTTGATGGCTGTAGTTGTCTTGTGTTGTCTGTGACTCTTTTGTGTACTAATGTTCCAACCTATGGTTGTTATTGAAAACTTTGCTTTGATATATTTTCCCTTGGCTGAGCAAGTGTTTGTTGGCTAACCGTTTGTCAGAAGGACTGTTTTTGTTGTTGCAGTAGAGTGTTCCCTCCCTAGCATTGTGACTAGTGATACAGTTGTCTGTGTGTCCTCACTGGGGGTGTGATGTTAGTTCCATGCCGAGTTAAAACGTGAAAGTGTATTTGACACCTTCATGTGTATGAGCCCAGGCCATCCCATACCTTTTGACTTATGCATTGTATTAGTGTACAGGTTATTTTGAGACTTCCAATCTGTAAAGTGACATTTGGCCAACCACACTCATTGATGTCTTCACATTAGGCTGTGGATTAAATTCCAATGTGTGACAGGTTAAATGTTGACTTCTGACACATGGCTAGTGATGTGAGTACCTCAGTGTGTTCCTGGCTAGGTGTTGCTATTGTGGTGTATGTGTTGTTTGTCCTAGAGGGTTTGTGTGCGGTGTGTGTATGGGTTTGTTTTTTGTCCTTACCAACAAGTAGTCCATTGCCATAGCGTCCATCCTGGAAGTGTTGGTTGATGGTGGAGTGACGGAAGATGAATGCGTCATGTACACTCCCAGGATATTTGGCCACGATGTTGGTGATCAGTCCTTGGTGATCGACTATGGCCTGCACGTTGATTGAATGTGTGTGCTTCCTGTTGCGGTAGAGGTGTTCAGAATCAGCAGGTGGCACAAGGCGTACGTGTGTGCAGTCGATTGCACCAAGGACGTGCGGGAAGCCACTGATGGCGTAGAACCCCTGTTTAATTTCCTGCTGCTTCTGCAGTGTGTTAGGGAAGCAGATATGGCGGGGTGTCAGGCGAATGATGGCATCCAGGACTTTAGGCAGGAATGCAGAGAATGATGGTTGGGATATTCCACCAACCAGGGCACCAGTTGTCTGAAAGGAGCCACTTGCCAGCAGGTGTAGTACGGCAAGCAGCTTTGTTTCAGTTGGGATAGTGCGGGGTGTCACTAAAGTGGGGGCCAACTGTTGTTCGATATTTGCCAGCAGCTGCTGAATGGCCTGCCAGTTCAACCGGTACCTCTGGATGATGTCCCGTTCCCTGAGGCCATGCAGGGTTGTTCTTGTGCGGAATATCCTGTCCTGCCTTCTGCGCTGTCTTTGGGGTCCCTGCTGTTGTTGTTGTAGCTGCTGTTGTTGCTGCAGGGCTCTGCGTCTACGTGCACGTTGAAGAAAAAGCACCTCCATAGCTCCCTGTTGCTGCTCTGCTGCTCTGTTGTTTGTTCTGTGTGTTCTGCTTAAGTACAGGTGTGTTTGCCCCATTTTAACGCCTGCCCTGACCCAGGCGTTAAAATTTAACGCTATTCGTGTTTTGCGTCATTTTTTTGCGCCGCCTACGGCCCGGGAGTCATTTTTGCCCGGAAGCATAAATACGACGCACCGCTGTATGCGTGGGTTTTTGGACGGGAACGCCTACCCTGCATGTCATTAACGCAGGGCGGGGTGCCGCTTCCAAAAACTCACGCACATAGCGCCATTCCCCTTGTGCGCCGCATCGGGCGTCAGGGTATAAATATGGGGCATCGTTTGCGCTGAATGTGCGTCAAAATTTTTGACGCACATTCAGCGCAACCGGAGTATAAATATGGCCCCCAATGTCTTATATTTGGAAGGAAAAAATGTAGAGAAAGACAAGGGCCAATAACACTTGTTTTGCTATTATATGTTCCCCCAAGTCTCCCGATAAAAATGGTACCTCACTTGTGTAGGTAGGCATAGCGCCCGCAACAGGAAATGCTCCAAAACACAACGTGGACACATCACATTGTTCTACAGAAAACAGAGGTGTTTTTTGCAAAGTGCCTACCTGTGGAGTTTGGCCTCTAGCTCAGCCGGCACCTAGGGAAACCTACCAACCCTGTGCATTTTTGAAAACTAGAGACCTAGGGGAATCCAAGACAGGGTGACTTGTGGGGCTGTCACCAGGTTCAGTTACCCAGAATCCTTTGCAAACCTCAAATTCTGGCTGAAAAAACACCTTTTCTTCACATTTCGGTGACAGAGAGTTCTGGAATCTGAGAGGAGCCACAAATTTCCTCCCAGCCAGCGTTCCCCCAAGTTTCACAATAAAAATGGTACCTCACTTGTGTGGGTAGGCTTAGTGCCCACGAAAGGAAATGCTTCAAAATACAACGTGGACACATCACATTTTTCTACAGAAAACAGAGGTGTTTTTTGCAAAGTGCCTACCTGTGGATTTTGGCCTCTAGCTCAGCCGGCACCTAGGGAAACCTACCAAGCCTGTGCATTTTTGAAAACTAGAGACCTAGGGGAATCCAAGACGGGGTGACTTGTGGGGCTCTGACCAGGTTCTGTGACCCAGAATCCTTTGCAAACCTCAAAATCTGGCTAAAAAAACAAGTTTTCCTCACATTTCGGTGACAGAGAGTTCTGGAATCTGAGAGGAGCCACAAATTCCCTTCCACCCAGCGTTCCCCCAAGTCTCCCGATAAAAATGGTACCTCACTTGTGTGGGTAGGCATAGTGCCCGTGACAGGAAATGCTCCAAAACCCAACGTGGACACATCACATTTTTCTACTGAAAACAGAGGTGTTTTTTGCAAAGTGCCTACCTGTAGATTTTGGCCTCCAGCTCAGTCGGCACCTAGGGAAACCTACCAAACCTGCACATTTTTTAAAACTAGACACCTAGGGGAATCCAAGATGGGGTGACTTGTGGGGCTCTCACCAGGTTCTGTTACGCAAACATCAAAATTTGTCTAAAAAAACACTTTTTCCTCACATTTCGGTGACAGAAAGTTCTGGAATCTAAGAGGATCCACAAATTTCCTTCCACCCAGTGTTCCCCCAAGTCTTCTGATAAAAATGGTACCTCACTTGTGTGGGTAGACCCAATGCCGCGAAAAGAAATGCCCCAAAACACTATCTGGACACATCAAAATTATCAAATACAAAACTACCTGTTTTTGCGGGGGGCACCTGTTTTTTTGGTCCTGGGCTCAGCAGCCATACAGGGAAACCTACCAAACCCAGACATTTCTGAAAACTAGACACCCGAGGGAGTCCAGCGAGGTGTGACTTGTGTGGATACCCCAGTGTTTTCTTACCCATAATCCTCAGCAAACCTCAAATGTAGCTAAAATCTCTCATTTTTCCCACATTTCTGTGTGGGAGCACCACACCGGGACAAATTTCCTACCACCCAACGTTCCCCTCAGTCTCTTGGTAAAAATGATACCTCACTTGTGTAGGTGGGCCAAGTGCCTGTGACAGGGAAGAGCCAAAAACATGTCAAAATTGAGGGGGAACCAAAGCGGATCCAAAAGGGCAGTTTGGAAAAAAACATTTTTAGGCTGACAAGTGGGGCAGAATTTCTATCGGTGTAGATGAGACAATGCTGGGTGGTAGGAATTTTGTGGATTCCTGCAGATTCCAGTAGGTTCCATCACAAAAATGTGGGAAAAATGTGTGATTTGCAGCAAAGTTGGAGGTTTTCAGGGCATTGTCGGTAAGAAAATGGTGCGGGATGCATGTGAAGCACACCACCCTGGACTCACCCAGCTGTTTAGTTTTCAGATGTGTCTAGGTCTTGTGGATTTTTCTACATGGCAGCGTCCCAAAGTCCAAAAAGTGCAGCCCTCACCATTCCAAGTGGGACGATTTTGAGAGTTAGCCAAGCTCTCATGGCCCAAATGTGAAACCAAAACCCCAAATAATCAAATGTCCACTTGCTTGCCGTGGGATAAGATGTTTTAGTGTGCGGGGGAGAGCTGAAAGACTGTTACCCCCTTCAGTTGGGGTGGGGGCATAACCATGCCCATACTGGTTGGTAGCCACCACCCCACAATTTTTTTCTTTTTTTATTCCCTGGCATTTAGTAGACTTCCTGCCCCCGGGGTGTATATCGTTGGTAATTGCCCCATCTGCCCACTGGTGGGCAGAACAACTTTGGCCCCATTTATTTGCGGTGGGAGTATGGCCATACCCCCCCTCTTATTTTGAAAAAAAATCTTCCTTGGTCTCTGGTTGGCTTTCTGCCCCCCTTGGGGGTAAGCCGATATGGCCAACAGTAATGTGCCCCCATGGTGAGCAACCCTTGTCCAAGGGGCTGCCCCCCCAAACAAAACACACACACCAATCCCTGGTGCCTAAGTGGTTTCTGCCCCCAAGGGGAGCAGAAATGGCATAAAATAAATTTGCCCCCCAGGGGAACGACCCTTGCCTAAGAAGTCGCTCCCCTTGCATGAAATTTTCGCAAAAAAATAAAAATCCCTGGTGTCTAGTGGTTTCGGCCCCCCCGGGGGCAGATTGGCCTAATAAAAATAGGCCGATCTGCCCCCAAGGGGCGCAGAAATGTCCCAAAGATAATTGTGGCCCCAGGGGAGCGACCCTGGCCTAAGGGGTCAATCCCCACACATAAAAAAATAAAACAAAACAAAAACCCAAAAAATCCTTGGTGCCTAGAGGTTTCTGCCCCCCTTGGGGGCAGATCAGCCTAATTACAATAGGCCGATCTGCCCTCAAGGGAGGCAGAAATGGCCTAAAACAAATTTCCCCCCTCAAGAAGAGCGACCCTTTCCGAAGGGGTGGCTCCCCTCAAGTGAAACTGCCAAAAAAAAATCCCTGGTGTCTAGTGGTTCCTGCCCCCCTTGGGGGAAGATTAGCCTAATAGAAATAGGCCTAGAATTAATTTTGACCCTTGCCTAAGGGGTCGCTCCCCACACATAACAAAAAAAAAATAAACAAAAAAAATATAAATACCTGGTGTCTAGGGGGTTTCTGCCCCCGTGGGGGCAGATCGCCTAATTATATTAGGCCGATTTGCCCCCGGGGGGGCAGAAACAGCCGTAAAATTATTTGCCGCCCTGGGGAGCAGCCCTTGCCCAAGGGGCCGCTCCCCACAAATAAAAAACACACAAAAAAAATCCCTGGTTTCTAGGGGGGTTTCTGCCCCCCGGGGGCAGATCAGCCTAATTGTATTAAGCCGATCTGCCCCCGGGGGGGCAGAAATAGCTAAAGAACAAATTGCCCCCCTGGAGAGCGGACCTTGCCCAAGGGGCCACTCTCCTTATGAAGTAAACAAAACAAAAAAAAAATCCCTGGTGTCTAGTGGCATTTCTGCTTCCCGATCGCATCGCGATCGGCCAGCAGAAATGCTCAGAGAAGCCTGAAAGGAGAGGAAAGGCCTTTCCTCTCCTTTCAGGCTTCCCCGCCCCCTCCACGTGATCGGAGGAGAAATGCAAAGCATTTCTCCTCCGATTGGCCCTGGAAGCTCAGCTTTCAGCGCCGGAGGGAAGGCCTTTGATGAGGTCAGCGCGCAAAAGCGCGCTGACGTCTTCAGACTCCACAGGGGTCATGGGGGGGCAGGGGTGTAAGGGGAAGCGATTCCCCTTCCATCCCTGCCCAGGGGAGGGCGGTGCCTGGCCATGGGGGGAGCGCTGGCGCTCCCCCCGGGTGCCCATAGCAGGACGAGGTGGTCTCGTCCTAGGCACAGAACAGGTTAATATTGTTTAGATAGTGTAATACTATCATCTAAAAGTAAACACACTCCTCAATTTATAGGATGCTAGACTTTCTCATTCATAATTCAACTATAAAACATTCTACAGGTAGCTAAAATTAAAGCATTTTGTAAAGATATTGTTTGAACATTCAATTCATCATAATAATCACTAAGAAAGTGTACATATATTTTGTGTCTATCATAGTGAGCACATAAGTGTGATCTATGAAGGTTTCTTGTGGAGTATGCTGAAGATTTAATTAAAAATAAAATCAATTTACTTAATAACCCATATTAGTGAAATCGAGGCATAGTCGAATGCTGCATTTCAAATGTGCATTTTCCTTTCTAAACTATGCATGACCTGCATTTGCCTGACTTGCTCCATTTCGAACGTTAATAAATTCCAAAGTGCTTTAGCTTAGCAGAACTGTTTCTGTCATGACTTTTGCATGGCCTTTTTCTTGAAACAAACTTCCTATGCTGACAAAGAGAGCTATATTTTTCTATTGTTTTTACCCACTTGACCCACATTGGAATCTCGAAACTTGCTAAACTAATCTTAAACTTGCTTCTTTAGGAATGGGCATTTAGTGTGGAAATGTGAGAGAATCAAAATGACATAAGCTGTTTGTGCATAAAACATAAATGAATGTTTTGATCAGAAACCAGATGGATGTGAAAATACCTGAATGCAGCAAAGTTGTTATTTTAGACATTTTACTTATGCTCATAGTTTAGTAGGAGTAGCAATAGTATTAGTTATACGCTTCACACCTGACACAGAAAAAGCTGTAGTAGAATTTGTGAGTACAACATCTAACCCAGCTGTAGATAAAGATGAGTTGAAGACATACTTTGTAGATTACTCAAACTCAATGAATGCTCACTCTAGAATAGTACAAAAATACACTAAAGCTATTGATATTAGGAATTGTTTGTATGGTCACACATACCATACCCAGCAGACGAATAAGTTTCATATCAACACATTCCACTTTTCTATGCTATCTCATGTAGCATATTCCTTAGTGTATTGTACAGACAACAGCATTTTGACTAATGTTACTCAAATTGTGACATGGGGCAATCTAAAGGTCCACTAATGACACATATGAATCTAAACCAATAAGCTAAATGGGTTCTCATGGAATTACTTCGCACAATTTTTTCAGGTAAACACTGTTAAAGCATATGAAAGAAACCTAACATGTTTAATGAACTCACAATGAACTCACAAGAGAAAGCTTTTGTTCTAATGTTAGAAGACAAAAATTTGCAATTTGCAAAAGGTACGCCTAAGAAAGAGGATGATTAAAAGAACGTATGGAGGAAAGAAGAGGATGAATTTAGAAGAAAGATTTCTATTTAAATACAATAAAAAGTACAAAGGGAAAGTATGTGTGTTGAAAAGAAGAATCAGTGGTTTGAGTGTCTGGAGGATCATGGTAAATTTTGCAAGAGAGTGATCCTACAATACCTGGAGTATATTTTATATGTGGAGAGAGTGCATATTTTAGGTTGCCTGTTTACTGGGAGGGTATTTGCTATTTAGACTTAATGTATCCAAAAATGTCTCACACACAGAGCTCAGATGCAATAACTATGACACCTGAACACATAAGATACACATGCATTGTGAATGAGGGAAAATAATTAGTGGGAGACATATTTGGAGCAGTATCATCTGCTGTAGGAGTAATCTGGAAGAAAATCAGAAAACGTTCAGTAGTAGCTGCTGGATTTATTAGTAGAACACACTGAGCTGGTAGCAATTAGATCGATGGCCTTGCAGTTTCGCTATCCCTTACATATCTCACTTTCAGCAAAAGGCAGAGTTTGCAAGGTGCTAAAAATTGTTGCACCTACATCCCTGATGAGAGCAAAAACATGATAGATGATGCTAAAATTATCTCTGATTTAAAGGTTGATCTTCAACCTTTAGAAACTACAAGTAAGGTTCAAAGCTTCGCAAAGAGGTTGTCCTCGGTAGCTAGTTGGTTTACAGCCGTAGGAGGAGGAATACTCAAAACTATCTTAGTTACAATATTAACAGTGACATCGTGTTTCCTTTATACATTAGCAATATATAAGGGAATACAAACCATAAATAAAGTAGAAATAATTTAGAGACATGAGCAAAAGGATGAAGAAAGATTTAGAATTAAGTAAGCGAGTGAAAGAAGACTATAAGAGAATGAAAGAAAGAGAAAATCAGAACAGACAAGATACTGAAGAAGAAGATGAAAGTGAATTCTGACAAAACATTTGTGAATGCAATTAGTATTTGTGATGGTTTCAAACAATTAGATGGGGGAAGTTGCTAGAGATTTCATTCAAATAAAATCCATTTAATTAATAATTCACATAAGTCAAATGCAGGCCTAAACAAATGCTGCATTTTAGCCGTGCATTTTCCTTTCTAAACTGCATTACCCGCATTTGCCTAATGTGCTATTGCTAATGTTAACAAATTGCAAACTGCTTTAGCTCTGCAGAAATGTTTCTATTGTGACTTTTGCGTGGCTATTTTCATGACGCAAACTGTTTTTAACTGCTTGACCTGCATGAGAATCTCAAAACTTGATGAGCTAATCTGAAACTTGCTTCTTTATGAATAGGCTTTTAGTGTGGAGATGTTTGAGAATCAAAATGGCATAAGCTGTTTGTGCATGAGACTTAATGTTCTTTCAGAAACCAGATGGATATGAAAATACCTGAATTTAGCAAAGTTGTTAAAATGTAATTGAATGTATGTTATGTGTAGAAGATTCTTTGTTAGAGCTTACCATCTCAATGGAAACTGTGGCTCTCTCATGATGTTCTCATTCACTTATTGGTCAATTGTAAAACTTATCTGAAACATTAGTTATAATTGTATTCTATTGTAAAAGTGTCCCATGGAAAGAACAGAGAGCGAGTAAAATTGGCATTCAGACATTCAGGACAGGGTAACTCTGAAACTCTCTCTCTCGCTTCACAGAGAGATGTTGCTCTCTGCCTAGACTAATCTCTTTTAGAAATTGATACTGTATTCTTTATGAGTACTGATAGTTTAACTGGCTAGACTGATTCTCAAATGCTTGTTCCTTTTCACTATTCTTTTATTACATCGCTAGATAATCTCTGATGATTTATTACTGCTGAGCCCTGAAGGCTCTTTAGCAAGAAAGCTCTTTAGGATTTACTTGATTTTCCAATGTATTTCTGATTTAGAAATATAGACTAGGGATTAGATAATGGGACACGCTTTATACAATGTTCTGTGATTCATGATTGACTAATAAAGAAAAAGAGATAGAAACTAATGACTAATAAAACATTTAAAATTCTATCTACAACTCTCATTGACTCCTGAGAAATTTAGTAAGTTTCTGAAAAATTATGTATATCTTGATGTTAGAATTGCAGTTTCATTTAGCCAGCTCATTTCCAAGATCCCCTCTGGATGTCTAAGATTTGTGGAGTGTTTATAAATGTAGGATTCTCAGGGCTCCCAAGTATCACCCCACATAATTGCAAGTTCTACCAGATGTAACACTCAACCCAGTAAATAGCACTTACGTATCCTTTATATATTTCACCTGCTAAGAGCAGGAGGAATATGTGAATAGTAAAAATACTGGAAGTCGGAGGAAAAAAGCATGTAATGGTCCAGTAATTCTGGGGCCCACATATTATTCTATTTTCTGGGCTCAAATCCGTCAACACCCAGTAGATGGACTGGAATACCAGATAGTATCTGTTATACTTCTCCCAATATTACTGTGTCTCTATACTTGGTAACTCATAATCATACATTTCAAGACCATACTGCTCTTTTTGGTCCCTCTCATAAATTAATTCTCTGAGTCTTCATCAGAGTTTAGAGTAGGTGTATGTGAGTAGCCTGCGTTAATAATATATATGTATTTAGATCACATTCAAAACAAATGTGGGAAATTTTTCTAAAGCATAAAGGTGTGCATGCTGACAGTTGTCTGTGTACATGAAGTTTGCGTTAATAGTGAATGGGAATGATTCCTTTCTTACATGCTCTACTTTGTAGAGGTTGCATTGTACTGGCAAAGAAGGTATGAATGGGAGAAGCTGTGTACGTTTGTATTGTGATTTGGACAACAGGCTAGACTAATACAGTTAGAAGTGCCTAGAGTCTGATATAGTTGACCCTGTTAACAACTATACCCTGTTTTCCAGATGATTCATGTATTCAGCCACCTGTTTAACACCCTAAATGAGTATGGATTCCTGTAACTAATATTGTTTGTTGAGTGTCAGGGCATTCTCATCAATGTTGGTCTCCCTTTTCAACCGATACACAAAGCCATTTACAGGAATAAACATACAATTACATTCAGAACTTGTTAATTTCTCCATTTATGCCTGCCAGCTAGAAGGATACCCGTCATATGTGAATGATGTAATTGCTTCATAATTGTACAGTGTACATTTTGCAGGAGCTAATCCCATGGAAGGGAGTGCGGAGTGAAAGGTGCATAGAGTGCTTTACAATGAAAGTTTGTTAATGCTCACAAAAGTGCAAATTTGGTTGCTCTCTCAAACTCCTCTTTAGCCCATTCCCGCTCTGTGTACAATCGGAGATGTGCTCCAGCACTGATTTGATTAACTTCCTTTCCTGAGTGGTTAGAGGATTGGAACACCCCCTTCTTTGTGGCTGAAAGGCCCCCACGTGGGAAAAAATAGAAAATGAAAATAAATATTGAATTGCACATTGGTTTCTTCTCCCTTTCAGTGTTATACCGTGTGAATAATTCTGCACTGGTGAAATAGCAAATACTTGTCACACTCTGGCCCATATTTATATATTTTTTCATGCCACATTTGTGTCACTTTTTGATGTGAAAGCGGTGCAAACTTACAAAATACAATTTGGTCCTTGATTTATACTTTTTGGTGCAAAACTGCACTAACGCAGTTTTGCACCAAAAGGTTTTGCACCGACTTGAACCATTTCTGAGCACCAGCTTGGCACCATATTTATGGAATGGTGCAAGCCGGTGCAAAGGGTAGGCTAGTGTAAAAAAAAATTACGTTAGCGGGTGGGACTGGCTGTATGGAAGAAGGGGATTTTGCACCAAAAAATGACGTTAGGCATGTTAAAGTAAAACAAAATGACTCTAAGTAGCCTAGTGTCATTTTCTGATGCAAAACCATCCATACCACATGACTCCTGTCTTAGAAAAGACAGGAGTCATGCCCACGACACCAATGGTCAGCACAGGGGACCAGGGTCCCCTGGACATGGCCACTGCACCCAGTGTCACATAGGGGGGCCCACTTCAGGGCCCCAAGTGGCACTTAAAAAAAATACTTAGAAAAGACAGGAGTCATGCCCACGACCCCAATGGCCAGCACAGGGGACCAGGGTCCCCTGGGCATGGCCATTGCACCCAGTGCCATGTAGGGGGGGCCCATTCTAGGGTCCCCAGTAGCACTTAAAAATAAATAAAAACATACCTATACTTACCTGGGATGTGGTCCCCCATCCTCCGCTGTCCGTCTGGTGTGGGTGGGGGTGTCCCTGGTGTCTGGGGAGGGCACCTGTGGGTTTATTCCATGGTGTTCCACCATGGAAATAGGCCGACAGGTCCCCTAACGCCTGCCCTGACCAAGGCATTAAATAATGGTGCAAAGCAAGCTTTGCACCTTTATTTGACCCCTCCTCCCCCTGTGCGTGATTTTAGCATGGGTGTTAAATATGGCTCTAAGGCCATAGAATAATTTTTTGCATGGGAATGCCTACTTTGTATCTCATTGATGCAAAGTATATTTCCATGTCCAAAAAATTACTTTGACTCCATACATTTGGTGCTAGATGGGTCTAGCGCCAAAGTATAAATATGGAGTTAGTTTTGCGCCAAATTTGAGTCACAAAAAATGATGCAATTTGGCTCAAAACAAGTATAAATATGCCCCCATCTTTTGTAAGTTTGCACCGCTTTAGCCTCAAAAAATGATGCAAATGTGGTGCAAAAAAACAGTATAAATATGGGCCTCTGAATGGTAAATGGTATACCTTTCCAAGCAATGTTTGTAAATTCTCAAAAGTCATACATTAACACAGTGCATAGGAGTATGTCCAAGGGTTTAATTGCATGACGTTTTAACTGATTTGGCCCTCATTTGTTCAATGGGAATAGACCCTTTCTGACTAGACGTAGGGCTATGTGCTGCTTTGACTTTTAGTAGCCCTACATTTTCAACTGTCTGATATCTTCAGATGTGCATATTTCTATCCTGACTGAGGATGCACTGCAGTTGTGCCCTATAGTGTCAGTCTTACATATCTCACTGCAGCCTTCCTTTTGCTATTACTCACCCCCTCTCAGTTTCTCCGCTGACTCGCTTGATAGTAGGCTCTTGATGGCCCTGTGTGTTTTTTATTCATGAGCATCATGTACTTGCACATCCCTTGTCATGGAGATTCTTGGAGAATTCTGGGATGGTGAATCTGAACGGGCCTTTTAACCTAACAGTATTAGAGGTGTGGCTTGTCCCTTAACCAGACAACTGCACAATTTACCCAAAGCTGTCAGCATTAAAATTGAAAAAATGTGGTTGTTAGTTGTGAAGGAAATTAGTCCTTCAGAAGAAATAAATCTGCAACTTTCCTTTACTGGGAACAAAGTACTCCATTGTAGCACTTGGCTGCCTCGAGGTAGCAAGGCAGAGTAGGCCATGCCGTTCTCTGGAGAAGTTGTGTGAACTAGTAACCCCAGCTTGGTGGTAAGCAAAAACAGCATTCAAGAAATCATTATTCAGTCAATGTTATTTCTTATCAAAAGAAAAAGTGCTTTCATTACACATAATACATACTATACATTAAATTGCAAAAATATTCAATCAGATATATGGAAATACCTCTGCTGACAATCTGATACAACTTAATAACCCTATAATAGCAAGTTTCCCTTCTATGCTAAATGAAATATTACAATAGAAGCGGGTGTCATTATCAATAAATTAGGCCTGCTGGCTTTGGTTGCATGTAGACACATTAATATAAGCAGCAACATGTTATAATTGACTGCCTCTGTCAATGGAGGTAGTACTAATATTCAAACGTATTCATTATAATATAAAACTTGCATTGACAGCCATTACAATTGTCAATGGCTGAAAGTGAGGCCTACTCCAGGCACAGGACGAAAGCATCACCCTGTCAGTGGATGGCCAGTGACCTCACTCCTGACACTGACAGCAGTGGCCTCTGTTGGCTGTTAGCCTTTTGGGTAGAGCTTGCCCTGAGCAGGAAATAGAAGTCTGACGTGGGGGCAGAATGGGCCACATAACCTTGTTGGCCATGGTGGTGCGATCTGCCTACTGAGATGTATTAGAAAGCAAGCTAGGCTAGTCATCTCGCAGGTTGGGTCTGCATTTGAAAAGAAGGATTCCCCATGGACTGGGTTAGTAGCTACGGCAGACATAATGTTGACAGAGGGTTATAGGTAGGTTCAGAGGACCATAGAAAAAACACATATCACTGCAGAGATGGCAAATTGTCCTTGTTCTATCACCTGAAAAGGAATGCTCATCATGGGATTGATTTGTTTACCCTAGCACTTGGGTGGGGGTTGCCTGTACTGGAAATCTGCCTTTTCTGTTTGGTTATATTAAGGGGCAGAATTAAGAAAAGTGGTGCTGCAGCCAGTGCAGCGCCACTTTCTTTGCACCCCTTAGCGCCCCCTACTGCCACCATGTGTGTGTCATATTTAAAATATGGGACACCATGGCGCAGGATAGAAATGTTGGCGCTAACCCTGGACAGTACAAAGGGGCTCATTGGAATCAATGGTGTGCGTCCTTTTAATGCCTACACTGAGCAGCCATTAAAAATGCCAAAAAAGTGCAAAGAAATCTTTCTGATTTCTTTGTGCCATTTTTTGACTCCCCTAAAAGGGGAACGCCCCCCTTGCATACATTATGTCTGGTGCAGGCACAATATGGTGCAAGGGGTTACAAAACAGTGCAATACATACATTCCACCACTTTGTAAATCTAGTACTGCGATTTTGGCCTCGTTGGGCCACATTAGCTAATAAAAATGATGCTAACGTGGAGCAAGGAGGAGCTAGGCCCTCTTAAATCTGGGCCTAAGATTTTTCCTTTGTCTGGATTGCAGTTTTGCTACATTTAGAACTCTGTGCATTGTAACACATGCTAAATAGGAGTAAAGCGGCTGTGCTCCCACTTTAAACATGATTAAATTGGCTAGACCCTGATTGGCACTTATACCTTTCCTAAAGGTCATAGTATATGGTGTGGAAGTACCCCCATTAATTGGAAAGGTGATTACAACTTGTGACAGCACCACCTATTTTGCCTTCCACTATAGAAGCGGTGGAAATACGGCTTTCAGTCTACCCTGTGCAGTCTAACAGCACCAACTTGAACAGTGCTGCACAGACCAGAATCACCCTTTTAGCAGGTATGAAAACTTAATTTTAAATATTAAATAAGTAACCCCTAGGTACAGCTTGCGTCCCACAAACTAGGTTGCATAATATTTCAGAGTGGAACACACTCCCCCTGTCACTAGGCCCAAAAAACATTGTAAGGGGTCAGGGTGTAACTAATAAAAAGACAAAGTTCAAAAACAGATTATACACTTTGATCTACAACTTTTGCCTTCTACCAGCTACAGACACTATTCTAAGAGTTGTTTTTTTTACATTTAACACAAAACCAATCCAATGCTAATGTTGGATTTTTATACATTATATTGGAAATGTGACTTTTAGGAAGTTAACCTTTACCTGCGTGAGCTTTCAGAAGGCTGATTAGCATTGCCCCCTACAAAAAACTCCATCTGTACTTGGCATGAATGAGGTGTGAAATTTCTTCTCGAAGCTACAGAGCAGGTGAGCTTGATTGGGAGCAATGAATGGGCAGCAATGACTCCTTTGAGCTCAACAGAATGTTCAGGGTGGGGGCTGTAGGCATCCAGTTGATATAACAGTGTCAAATCCTGCCTTACCGTTCTCTCTAAAACACTTGCAAAAAGTTGGTGTACTTTTTGGGAGGAGCCAACAGGATGCCAGGACTAATATTGTGTATTCCCTGTCTGGGTGCTGCAGTGTCCTACTTTTGTCCTATCATACTCTATCTCCTGGTTTGTTGTAGGTACATATCCAGGTTAAAGTGACACAATTAGGAACTGTAATTATATTTTACTTTACTTTTTTTTTTAAACTTACAAATTCACTAAAAAACAAAGGTTAAATGGAAGTTATAGCTAGATGAAAATGTCAGTTAAAACATACAGTTTTAAATGAACAAAACCACTGAAATTCACTAATTATAGTTATCTCAAGTAACTATAACTCGTGCATCAAAGTTGCTATAACTCATGCCCCCTCCATGCAGTGTTGTCATCAATGATGTCATGTCAGATTGTGCAGTGATGTTATGAATGATGTTATAGTGATGTAATATGTGAGGCAATTCGCAGTGCATGGCGAGAGTACGGGTTATAGTTCTAATTTTGACTTTTTCACCACATTTTTGGCTCACTTCCAATGCATGCGTCCATTTGGTGTGCACTCACACATAATTTTTAACTATTTTACTTTGCAGCTGCATCATATTGCAAGTCCAGACAATTGTATTCTTTTTTCATTCTTAATTGTATCTTTTGGATCTCTTAGACAATGTATTTACATTTTCTCGCCTCTTATCATGTTCAGAGCAGATGGTTTTTTCAGAGCTGTGCTTTTGATTTACTGAATGGACCCTGTTTACCATTATTCCTGTACGTTTGACATCTCCCACCAGCAATGACAGGGATCCCTTCCTAAATCTTGTCAAAATATTTATTCTGTATACCAGCTATAATCATGTTGATGCCAAATTGTGGGTATGTACTGTAGCTAAGGCACTATTAATCTCTTTATTCCTAATTTGTGGGCTTTTGGGTCTCACATTCCCATTTCTGTAACCTACAGGGTACTACACTTCACTGTCTCTGTCTCATTGTCCTGATGAAGACCCTTACTATTTACTAGGAAGGGGTCAAACATATGTTGACTAGTAGCATTGTTTCCTTGTCTGTTTTGCTGCTTCAGGCCTCAGTCATATTATGTAGCAATGAATCTGGTTGCACGATCACTACAGCTGGAAACCTCCTCATGAATCGATCCCTCACAGAGACTTTGTACTTACTTAGTTGCATTTTTATATATTCATTATACTATCCCTTCTGCTTATTGTAGGTAGCGCTGTATAGTTTTTGAAAGATCATGTATTGATTAGCTGCAATCCTTACAATATCTGTATAAATGTTGTTACTTGTTCACCTGTTGTTGTCGGTTTCTTTCTAGTCCCTTGTTTAGGTACTACACGTTTTGGTGACAAATTTATTATCTCACATTATGTGATTTTTCTCTATTGAATTCTGAAGGAATCAATGCTGAGCTACCCACCTTGCCCGTTGCATTTTTAAATATTCATCATGCCATCCCTTCTGTGAATTGCAGGTAGCTCTGTATGGTTTTTGAAAGATCATGTATTGATTAGCTGCAATCCTTACAATATATGTATAAATGTTGTCACGTTTTGGTGACAAATTTATTATCTCACATTATATGATTTCTCACTATTGAATTCTGCAGGAATCAATGTTGAGGTACCCACCTTGCCCCATTGGTGAAATCTGAGAACCAAAACATGTGAAAAAGTCTGAAAGTAAAACCTTGGATTAGGAGAAAGAGGTAAATCCACTCTAGTGGCAAAGCAACATCTCCTGCTTTGGAATCCAGCTTTGTCTAACTCTGAGCTTTTGTTTTCAAAACAACAGCTTCAGCGGAAGCTCTACAAGGGTTATCTATCTTTGTAAATCCTCACAGACCTCAGCTTCCTGCCTTACCCTACTGTGGGCTTTAAGCTCCAAATATAGACTACATTTCAAAGTAAGAACTCAGACCACTCCACATTGGTTTCAAATGTATTAATTGGTTATTATAAACTATGAATGGAAGACCAGATTGGCACTTTGTGCCTCATTTGGAGGATGTGGCGGTCAGGACCACCGCTGCTGTGGCAATCCGACCACCATATTATGACCCTGGAAGTCAAATCGCCAGGGTACCGCCATCTCTGCCAGCATTTTGGTGGGGTAACATATTGTTAGAAATGGGGTCTTTGGTTGGTAGTCAGGTTACCCTCTGTTCAAGCAAGGACCCTCACCCTAGTCAGGGTAAAGGAGAATCACATTCAGTTAAGCCCCGCTCACCCCCTTGGTAGCTTGTCACGAGCAGGTAAGCTTAACTTCAGAGACAAGGTGTAAAGTATTTGTGCCAACACACACAGTAATACATTAAAAACACAAAAAAATGACTCAACACAGGTTTGGAAAAATAGCCAATATTTATCTAAACACAACAAGACCAAAATGACAATAATTCGACATACACAAGTCAAGTTATGCATTTTTAAAGATTAAACTAAAAAATAGCGCTTAGAAACACAAAATGCTTCGATGAGGTGATAACACAGCGTCGTGACGGAGTCGTTCCCAACAATCCGATGCCAACGGTGCCGAGTATGGAGTCATGCAGACCCCCGGGTACGGTACCTTAGTAAAGTGTGAAAACAGGCCAGTGTGCAAAGTCGGAGATCGTAGTGTTGCTAAATCTGAGGCAGCGTCAGTTCCGGTGCTGCGGGGCGAAGGAGCAGAGGCATCATGAAGAGGTGTCAGGTCCTTGCTGCGGTGCAGTGGAGGTGATGCGGCGTGGGTGCAAAGCATTGAATCCGCACACTTCGAGCGGAGTCGATATCTGGCGGTCAAGATGTGGTGCGGCGACTTCCACGGAGTCGAGGACTTAGGCAGGGTTGCAGCGATGTCAGGCCTGAAAGTGTTGTCGCACTCCAGCAAGGACCACGGAGTCGGTTGCAGGTGGCGCCACGGGATTCAGCAGCGGCATTGGTCCAGAGTCATCTGAAGTCAGTTTTCTTGGATTTTCCCCAGCATCTCCTTTCAAGAGCCCAGGGACTGGATAGGGCACCACTTCTCAGGGCAGGAGTCTCATCAGAGAGTCCAGGTGCTGGTAGGGGAAGTCTTTGATGGCCCTGAGACTTCAGAACAGAGGACAAGCTCAGTCCAAGCCCTTGGAGATTCTTCTCAAGCGGGAATATACCACAAAATCCAGTCTTTGTCCCCTTTCACAGGCAGAAGTAGCACCTGCAGAATAGCCCAACAAAGCACAGCCACAGGCAGTGGCAGCACTTTTCCTCAGCTCTTCCCCTTGGCAGAGGATCCTCTTGATTCCAGAAGTGATCTAATTTTCAGGGGCTTTGGGCGCTCTTCAAATGAAAGTCTCTCTTGTTTGTGAGATCCTGCCTTGTCCAGGCCAGGCCCCAGACACATACCAGGGGTTTGGAGACTGAACTGTGTGAGGGCAGGCACAGCCCTTTCCGGTGTGAGTGATCACTCCTCCCCTCCCTCCCAGCAAAGATGGCTCATCAGGATATACAGGCTACACCCCAGCTCCCTTTGTGTCACTGTCTAGAGAGAAGTGCAAACAGCCCAATTGTCAAACTGACCCAGATAGGGAATCCATAAACAGGCAGAGTCACAGAATGGTTTAAGGAAGAAAATGCCTATTTTCTAAAAGTGGCATTTTCAAACACACAATCTAAAAACCAACTTCACTGAGACCCTACTCTATCTGCTCCCAAAGGGAAGCTGCACTTTAATAATATTTAAAGGCAGCCCCATGTTAACTTATGAGAGAGATTGGGCTTGCAACCGTGGAGAACAAATTTGTCAGTATTTGACTGTTGGGGCATGTAAAACACATATGTACATGTCCCACCTTTTACATACACTGCACCCTGTCCATGGGGCTACCTAGGGCCTATCTTAGGGGTGCCTTACATGTAAGAAAAGGGAACGTTTAGGCCTGGCAAGTAGGTACACTTGCCAAGTCGAATTGGGAGTTTAAAGCTGCACACACAGACACTGCAGTGGCAGGTCTGAGCCATGTTTACAGGGTTACTAATGTGGATGGCACAACCAGTGCTGCAGGCCCACTAGTAGTATTTGATTTACAGGCCCTGGGCACCTCTAATGCACTTCACTAGGGACTTACTAGTAAATCAAATATGCCAATCATGGAAAGCCAATTTACACATACATTTTGCATAGGAGCACTTGCACTTTAGCACTGGATAGCAGTGTTAAAGTGCCCAGAGTGACAGAAACAGCAAAAACAGAGTCCAGCACACATTAACAACCTGGGAAATAGAGGCAAAACTTCAGGGGAGACCACACCAAGGATGCCAAGTCTAACACATATATAAATAAGCAAGTGCAAAAATGGTACATTGCTTTAATGCTTGTGACTGAGCATTTTGTTTTCTTCCTTCTTTCATCACACTTCCAGTTTCAGTGAATCTGATCTTATGGGACAAAAGTAAGAGAGCTGTTATGGATGCATGGATGGCAGGCTCCCTACAATAATACTGGGGTTTCATCATTTTGTTAAAAAAAGGACTTTAGGATTTTTTCACTTTCAAGATATGTAAACACTTTTCCTACTTTTTAAATACCAGCTACCCTCCCTTAGAAGCTTTTAAGGCCTACATTAAGGGTGATTTTTAAATATTTAAAAGGAAGGTTTAGGGCTGGCTCAGTGTGTAAAACTGCACTACAGACTGCAGGCCTGAGACCTGTTTTACCGGGCTACTTTGATGTGTGATCAAAATGAGTGCTGCTGCTCACTAGTAGCATTTAATTTACATGCCCTGGGTACATAGAGTACCTTTTACTAAGGATTAAAAGCAAAGTGTTAATTAGGTGTAGTCAGTTTTACCACGGTTTAGGGAGGGAGCATACACACAATACCTCTGGTTAGCAGGAGTAAAGTGCTCGGAGTCCCAATGCAAACAAAATCGAGTTCAGAAAAAATAAAGGGTGAAGGCCTAAAGTTTGGGGGAATAGCATACCAAAGATGTCAGGTCTAACACCGCAATATAGCTGTTGGTCTTCCATCTTTTGGTTCTGTGGTATGTTTCAATTAACCTTCTGTGCATAAATGGATATACATGCTGATTCTCCTGATTACCTAACTCAGAAACTAATAATTTCAGGGGGCTTTGTTCACTCAGAAGTGCTGCCAACTTATTTTGGGAACACCCAGAATCTGATTCACAAAGGTGAACTTACACTTTTGTGCAAGTTTATAATCTTTTGCAATTCACACAGCAATTTTACAAGTGGGGTCTTTCCTACTGCACTTATGTGCGGAGTCACAAGTGCGGGGACTCCACAGTTGTAAAGATGCTACTCAAAAAATTGCTTTGTGAATTGTAAAAAAATCGAAACTTAAACAAAAGTGTACCTTTAACTATTTGAATCATGACCCCAGCCTTTGGAGAAAAAAAAGTACACTCTAACTCAATTAATTTCATGCAATCCCCAAAAATGTTTATTTTTTTTACCTTTTGTGTACCCGACCATTGCATCCTATAGGAAATTCAAGAATGATGTCAAGGCTCTCTGCTTTCTACAGTATTTTCAGCTTTGATTTAAAAATACTTCCAGCTAGAATTTTGACTTACTGGCCTATCCCTTTTTCTTCACCTTGATAGTCACTTGACTTAACTAGGAATTTAGTTCTCATATTTTTATTGCAGAGAAGTAGGCATTTAGTGCGAAATCTCATGATGTTTTGAAGCATATTTTGTAGTTTCATTGCCTTGTCAGTCCTATATTTCTAATTTAACTCGAGATTCGTATATTCTCGCTTTCTTTTTTGTATTTTAACAGATGACCACACATTGTTTCGATTGAAATGCGTGTGAGGGAAGAAGTTAATTACTATTGTCATGTATAGATTACACTTTAGGAAATTCCAGTACATCATTAGTATCCTTATGGGACAGGACTAATAGAGACACATCTAATTTCTGATTACCACACCCCGTGTGAAGGTGTGTATTTTCGAAGTGATGCAATTTGTTATCTTCGTGTAAGTAAGGATGGCCAGTTGAGTAGCCAATGCTTGTATCCAAAGCCAGACTATGAAAAGTTTTAAAATGCATCAGAAATCTCAGGCCTCCACCACTCCCTACCTCACGATCAGACAGCATGTCATTAAAGTCTCAGATTAAGAGTAACTCTGTGAGAAAATGTGTGCAAAATCCTTTATGGGCTCTTTTGATGATAAACTGCGACTCCAAAATGCTCTGGGGCATATTTATACTCTGTTTGCGCCGGAATTGCGTCGTTTTTTTTAACGCAATTCCGAGGCAAAACTAACTCCATATTTACACTTTGGCGTTAGACGCGTCTAGCGCCAAAGTCCATGGAGTTTGCGTCATTTTTTAGCGTGGACACCTACTTTGCGTTAATGAGATGCAAGGTAGGGGTTCCCGTCTAAAAAATTGACTCCGAGGCATGTGCGCCGTATTTACACTCCCGGGCAAAATTCACGCCCGGGAGTGGGCGGGTCAAAAAAAATGACGTACGGCCGCTTTTGCGCCGTTTTTTAGCGCCTGGACAAGGCAGGCGTTAAGGGACCTGTGGGCTCGGAAGGAGTCCAGAGGTGCCCTCCCATGCCCCCAGGGACACCCCCTGTCACCCTTGCCCACCCCAGGAGGACACCCAAGGCTGGAGGGACCCTTCCCAGGGACATTAAGGTAAGTTCAGGTAAGTATTTTTTTTAATTTTTTTGTGGCATAGGGGGGCCTGATTTGTGCCCCCTACATGCCACTATGCCCAAAGACCATGCCCAGGGGACAGAAGTCCCCTGGGCATGGCCACTGGGCAAGGGGGCATGACTCCTGTCTTTGCTAAGACAGGAGTCATTTCTATGGGGGTTGGGAGTCGAAAAAAATGGCGCAAATCGGGTTGAGGCGAAAGATTTGCCTCAGCCTGACTTGCCCCATTTTTTGACGCCCACGCTCCATATCCCCCTACGCCGGTGCTGCCTGGTGTACGTCGTTTTTTTCCACGCACACCAGGCAGCGCTGGCGGCTAACGCCGGCTAACGACATTGATTAAATACGGCGCCCGCATGGCACTTCAGAATGGCGTTAGCCGGCGCTAATTTTTTGGACGCAAAACTGCGTTAGCGCAGTTTTGCGTCAAAAAGTATAAATATGGCCCTCTCTATCTTCCTCACCACTAGGTTCTCCAGTATATTATCACAATAGAGAATGTGAGGTAAGGAGTGGAATGTTAGAAAGCAGGACATAGATATTTGTGCTATTAGCGTCTAACAAAGGTATTTATTGTAAGATGATCATCAGAATCACATTTTAGGTATGGAGAAAAACATTGATCAGCAGAAAATAATCTATGAAGTTGCAAAACCCAAAGATAGATTTTGCAAGACGGTCTTGAAAATTGACACAAGACAGTGTGCCTTGGTCGAGTCTGAATTTCTCGTTGGTGGTACTATTATCTTGTTCCAAGGCAATTGCTCCTTCATGCAAACTTGCAGCATGGATGATCGCGAAACTGTATTCATAAAACTTAACAGTGTGTTTCAAGCACTCAGTCGTACTATACATTCAATTCCAGTTTGAGTAAGTTGAGACCTTTTATTCAAAGACGTGAGCTACCGCGACAGTCATTTCCGATGGGAGCAAGTGTGCCACAAACCAAACACTCTACAGCGCAGTTCGGAAGTTATCAAGATGCCAATTAAACCATCAGAATAGTCATAAAGAATGTACTCCTTTAACTGCAAACGTAGCAGCTGTGCTAGGTACCTCTTTTCATGATCAAGAAAACATTATTTTAGTAATTCTCAGGAATACAGCAGGACACTGATCGCAAAAGCAGCTTATTTCTGAATTTACTATTAAGGAATCGGAGTTATGAGTCGTTGCCTTTGAATACAATGAAGAGGCATGTTATTTTAAGCACATTACTTGCATGACTCTTTGACTGATATACTGCAAAACGTCAGCTTTACCATCTAGGGAACACATCAAGCACATACTAATTCATGTGAAATAATATAACAGAATCTATGAACATTTTCTGTGGAGTGGGACCACTGCGTGCTGTGCCCAGGGGCTCAGATAATATGTGAAGCAGGTGTGCGAGGGTATTCAGCTGAATAAAAGATGACAGGAAACTGTACTACAACAGGATACTTCTTCTACCGTACTAGTTCATTTTTTTCTGTAATAACTTTTTTCCAAAGTCTCGGATTTTTTCTTGACTATAAGCAAAGACGAGATGATGTGCACCACAACTAATTAATCGTTACAGGTCTTTAAAATCAAATGATCATAAATCACTTTCTGTGTTTTTGGGGAGCCAATTAAGTCCAAAGTTATGTCTGCACATGCTTTTGAAAATATGTGTCCTTAAGCACACCCTCATTTATATGGCAATTAACAAGGATCACAACAGTGATTCATGGCACATCGAGCTCAAGCGCTTTCCTTTGAAACGTTTGTCCTTTAGCTCAACCTCATTTATGGGGCAATTAATAAACAGCAACAGCGAAGCACGCCGCATCCATTCCACTTTCTTCAAGAAACCCATGCTGTTAATTAAAATGCAACCTATCTTGTTTGTTTGCCACTGAATGTACTCCTTAATGAAACAAGTAATCCATCATAATGAATCTCGCTCAGACAAAAGTTTAACTTTCCATGATTTGTTTAATGCTAATTCAAATAGATATAAATTAGTGACTAATTAAATAACTGGAACCTTATTGATAGATGCTGCTTAGTATTCTGTGTTTTGGGTAGTTGAAGGAGCCGCCACTACTACACCAACACGTCGCATTTTCACAATATATTCACCCAGGCCACATATTGAAATAGTAAACTGTGAAACACGCGTTCCATTGCTGAACTCTTAGAACCCTGTTGCATGACACTAATGCACATGGGGACGAGTATCACATAAATTCCCTAATCACAATTGGCTCGTAATCATTCTCTTAATTTCACTGCCCTGAGATTATCAACACCGGTGGTCACAGTTATTCCAGGGGCAGGGTATAACGAGAATTCTGCGATTTTGGGGAATAGTATGTCGACTTGGACTTACTTCGCCAATTTCCGCACGTTCTACTCGATATTTCACGAAAAGACTAGTCCTGCTCGAAGCACGTGAAATGTCAGGGTGTGATACTGCTTATCATCAATATTCTCGCCCAAAGGCGTGGGCAAAGCGGGTTCTGGCCCAAGGTCCCACCTTTCAAGGGGGACGCTGGTCGTTTTGTCAGGAAATTGACCCTAACTAATTTATCAGAATATTGAAGATTTAGTAACTACCTCTACCCCTTTTGGCCACCGAATGTTGGCAAGTGTACCACAGCCTTATACAGGACTGTGGCATGATACACTTCCACCAATCTGTGTGCTGTATGTGAAACAAGGCAACTCAGGCAAAGGAGAGACTTTAATGGTTATGACTGCTGTGTTTGTGTTTTGTTTGATGGGGGGGCCGTTCAGCAAGGGTCACCCCCCCACAAAGGGGGCACACAACTGTTGGCCACTTGTGCCCCCCCCCCCCTTGAGGCAGATCGGCCTATTTTTTTAGGCCCATCTGCCCCCCAGAAGCCACTTAGGCACCAGGGATCACCTATGTATGTGTGTTTTTTGTTTGGGGGCAGCGCCTTGGGCAAGGGTCGCTCCCCATGGAGGCATATTACTAATGGCCATTTCTGCCCCCCTTGAGGGCAGATCGGCCTAGTTTTTTAGGCCCATCTCCCCCGAGGGGGGCAGAAACCACTAGACGCCAGGGGAAATTTATAAATGTTAGGTGGCTGGGTGTTTGTCAACAGGTGAAGTATTTAAGTATTTAAATTTGTGATTACAACAGTTTATTTATCCTTTTTCTTCTAGTTCCTTTGCTGTGACTCCTTGCAGTTTTGGCAGTGGTTGACCTACAGTTTGCGTAGTTGCATGTTTTAGGTAAGAAAAGACAATTTACTCCAAATGAGTACTGTTGACATGCATGAATTACATTTTTGTAAGTGGTACTAAATGCAGGATTGTGTGTGAAATTGTCCTTAGATTTGTGCACAATGATATTTGTGTTGTCTTATATCTAATATTCTTTTCTTTTTTCTTTTTCATTTAAGTGGGATATCATTGGTGATTGTTGTGTCTGTGCAGATTACTTGCTGGGGAGTCTAGCTTTTTCAGGCAAGTGATTGGTATAGTTTTTGAGTACATAACTGTTAGAAATGGGGTCTTTGGTTGACAGTCAGGTTACCCCCTGTTCAAGCAAGGACCCTCACTCTAGTCAGGGTAAAAGAGAATCACCCTCAGCTAACCCCTTCTTACCCCCTTGGTAGCTTGGCAGAGCAGTAGGCTTAACTTCAGAGTGTAAAGTATTTGTACCAACACACACAGCAACTTAATGAAAACACTACAAAATGACACAACACCGGTTTAGAAAAATAGGAAATATTTATCTAAAGAAAACAAGACCAAAACGACAAAAATCCGACATAACCAAGTCAAGTTATGAATTTTTAAAGATTAAACTCAAAAATAGCGCTTAGAAACAAAAATGCTTCGATGAGATGTTAACACGGCGTCGTGACGGAGTTGTTCCCAACAAGCCGACACCAGCGGCGCCGGGCACAGAGTTGTGTAGACTCCCAAGTACAGTACCTTTGGTGAAGAGTGAAAACAAGCCGATGCGCGAAGTCGGGGATCGCGGCGTCTGTGCGAAACGTTGAATCCGTGCACTTCGAGCGGCATCGGTCATGACGTGGTGCGGCGACTTCCACGGAGTCGCGGACTTCAGCGGGGCTGCGGCAGCGTCGGGCCTGCGAAGAGCGTCGCGTTCCAGCGAAGGTCACGGCGTCAGGTGCAGGCGGCGTTACCGGATTCAGCAGCGGCGTCGGTCCGAAGTTGTCCGAAGACGATTTCCTTTGATTCCACCAGCTTTCCTTTCAAGGGCCCAGGTACTGGATAGGGCACCACTTGTCGGGGCAGGACTCTCTCCAGAGACTCCAGGTGCTGGCTGAGAGAAGTCTTTGCTGTCCCTGAGACTTCAAACAACAGGAGGCAAGCTCTAAATCAAGCCCTTGGAGATTTCTTCACAAGATGAAAGGCACACAAAGTCCAGTCTTTGCCCTCTTACTCTGGCAGAAGCAGCACTGCAGGAAAGCTCCACAAAGCACAGTCACAGGCAGGGCAGCACTTCTTCCTCAGCTATCAGCTCTTCTCCAGGCAGAGGTTCCTCTTGGTTCCAGAAGTGTTTCTGAAGTCTGTAGATTTGGGTGCCCTTCTTATACCCATTTTAGTCTTTGAAGTCACCTTTCTTCAAAGGGGACTCACACCTACTTGTGAAATCCTGCCTTGCCCAGGCAAGGCATCAGACACACAGCAGGGGGTTGGAGCCGGCATTGTCAGAGGCAGGCACAGTCCTTTCAGATGAGAGTGACCACTCCACCCCTCCCTCCTAGCAGAGATGGCTAATCAGGAAATGCAGGTTACACCCCAGCCCCCTTTGTGTCCCTGTCTAGTGTGAGGTGAAAAACAACCCAACTGTCAAACTGACCCAGACAGGGAATCCACAAACAAGGCAGAGTCACAAAATGGTTTAAGCAAGAAAATGCTCACTTTCTAAAAGTGGCATTTTCAAACGCACAATCTCAAAATCAACTTTACTAAAAGATGTATTTTTAAATTGTGAGTTCAGGGACCCCAAACTCCACATGTCCATCTACTCTCTAGGGGAATCTACGCTTTAATCATATTTAAAGGTAGCCCCCATATTATCCTATGAGAGAGACAGGCCTTGCAACAGTGAAAAACAAAATTGGCAGTATTTCACTTTCAGGACATATAAACCACATTACTATATGTCCTACCTTATCCATACACTGCACCCTGCCCTTGGGGCTACCTAGGGCCTACCTTAGGGGTGCCTTACATGTAAGAAAAGGGAAGTGGATACAGCAGGTGCATGTTCCAGTTCTACGCCTTCCTGACTCCAGTTGGATCCCTCTGTCCATACTCTCAGGGCCCACTAAGCTAACCCATGGGGAACCCTTCTCCACATCTGCAGACACCATCTGTGAAGCGCCTAACTTTATTTTGCTCACAGATGTATTGCAATGGGCAGATAGTACCACCAGGGCCAACACAGTGGTGTTGCCCACTCCACCCCTGGGGTGGGACTCTCGTTCCCCCCCCAGGGGCAGCTCTCTCCACCAGGACAGCAAGCCACAGTGACCCCTGACAACTGTCAGGGATGAGAGTCTGACCTCAGGCCTCTCCAACCACGGTGACTGTGGAGAGTGGGGGGCGGTAGCCCCAGGTGCCTGACACCCTTTGACCACTCTACCTTCCACCAGGTCAGAGAAGATAGCCTGACCCTGGTCCTCACCTCTGGTGCTCTGTACCCTCCCTGCAGGAGCGGCACCCCCAGAGTCAAAAATTGTCAGGGTGCTTGTAGAAGCAATCCTGCACAATTCTTCCACCAGTGCAGGGATGTTAACCTGCAACTGGTCCTCCAACCTGGGGTCTGTACCTTCAGGTTGGACCAGGGCCAGGGGTGAGGCTTCCCTCCCCCTGCCCTCTCTTCTGGGGTCCTGAACCACCCAACTAGGAGTGGCCCCCCCAGAAGACAACATGGTAGGGGCACTGTTAGCAGTAGCCCCTCCCTTCAGGTCAGGGTTTATCCCCTGCACCTGATCCTCCAGTACAGGGTCTGTACCCACAGACTGGATCACTGCCTGACAACACAGGAATTCCTGGGGGGCATACCTACCCCCACCAGGTCAGAGTTTACCCTCTGAACCTGGTCATCCAACCCAGGGTCACCACCCTGCGGTTCAACCACTGCCTGGCACACCAGGACTTCCAGGGGGGCACACTTACCCCCCTCAAGGGACACACTGTCCCAAAGGGCCACACAAGAGTCTGGCTGGTGCAGGTCTCCTGACCTCTGCCCATCTGAAAGAGTCTGGATTCCCCCCAACCCAGAAATGGTCTCACCAAGGTCATTCCTGGGGGGCTCTGCTCTCAGAGCTGACCCTCCAGGTTCTCCACTGGGGTCCACAAACCCCTCTCAACCCTCTTTCAGGACTTCTGCACCCCCTCACTAGGAGTGGTACTGCCAGACACCAGAACTGGTGGGACGCTGGCTCCAGCCACCCCCCCAAGTTCTCCTGACACTGTGGGATCTCCCTCAACAGATCGCCCTATGGTGCAGGCTAGGCTCCCCTCCTGGTGTTCCCTCATGGAACCCTCCAGGACCTGGGACCGGATCTCGGGCACCTTGGACCTCAGCCCATCCCCATTCCCTCTCCTCAGAGACTGGACATGGGGTCCCTCACCCATCCCACTACCCTGGGACCTACCTGGGACACTACAATCCTTCCCTACCTCACCTGGTTGGGAAATACTTAGACCACTCCTCTCAGGAGCCCCCCAAATGCCTCTTCAGACTCTCTGGTACTCACCAAGAGGTCTGCCTCCATTGTAAGCTCCCTGGGGTCAGAGAACTCACACTCCACCTGGTGTTGGCGTAGCTCTGGAAAACAAGGACTAGACATGTGCTCTCCAGCAATTACATCACTCAGCCCCTTACATGAATTAACCAAAGTACCCTTCACCCAACCATCCAGTGACTCTGCTTTGAAAAAGCACCCCACATCACCCTCCTGAGACTGGTGAGACAGTACCTGACTGTCCCTGACACTCAACCCACACTCTTCTGGGATGTCTTCACACTCGATAACCAGGACTTCTACCTGGGGGGAACCCCTCTCCCTGTCACTCTCACCTAGGGTCAGTAGAGTGTCCCTCCCACCAGTAGGAATATGACTCCCCATACCAGTTCCCCAATCTACCTCAGGGACCCTGTGCATCACTGGAGCTACCTCATACCCCTGAACCTCCTGGCGTGTGTTAACTCCCTCCTTCAAGTAGGGCACCACATCTCTGGGCATGTGCACTTCTTCAGCAGTACTGGATACAAGATTTTTGCTGCCACCATCTGAACTGGACTCAGCCCTCATGGCCTCCAGCTTCAGCTCTTCACAGCTCAGCTCTTGAGCTGTAATCCTTTCTTTTTCCAGGACTAAGGCTCTCTTCTCCTCAGCCCTCTCAAGCTCTGCATCTAGCTCTTCCAGACTCCGGATTCGATCTAGGAGCCAATCATCTCTTTCTGTTCCCTCCTCAGGGCCACTGCCCTCCTCCTCAGAGTAGTCCTCCTCCTCAGAGTAGTTATCCTCCTCAGACTCATTTAGTGGTGTTACCTGACAACGTTTCAATTCATACTGAAACAGGGCTGACTCAAGATCCTCCCTTCTGGATTTCTTGTTCACAGCCAGTCCCCTTTCCATGCAGAATGCTTTAAGCTGCCACTTTTTATACATAAATAGGTGCCAGAAATTGACTTCCATTCTGCAAAGGATTCACAACCAAAAACCAAAGTCCAAAAATATTAGCAATACTTCCAGGAGGACATCAGAGAACAAAAAGCAGAATCACAAGACAAGTAGCATGTGGTCACGTAGTGGTCAGAACTCAAAACAGTAGTGTACACTTAATCACTGTATGTCAAGTACAAATACAAGTCCAAATCCCAACCGCTGATCACCAATGTTAGAAATGGGGTCTTTGGTTGACAGTCAGGTTACCCCCTGTTCAAGCAAGGACCCTCACTCTAGTCAGGGTAAAAGAGAATCACCCTCAGCTAACCCCTGCTTACCCCCTTGGTAGCTTGGCAGAGCAGTAGGCTTAACTTCAGAGTGCTAGGTGTAAAGTATTTGTACCAACACACACAGCAACTTAATGAAAACACTACAAAATGACACAACACTGGTTTAGAAAAATAGGAAATATTTATCTAAACAAAACAAGACCAAAACGACAAAAATCCGACATAACCAAGTCAAGTTATGAATTTTTAAAGATTAAACTCAAAAATAGCACTTAGAAACAAAAATGCTTCGATGAGATGTTAACACGGCGTCGTGACAGAGTTGTTCCCAACAAGCCGACACCAGCGGCGCAGGACACGGAGTCGTGTAGACCCCCAAGTACAGTACCTTTGGTGAAGAGTGAAAACAAGCCGATGCGCAAAGTCGGGGATCGCGGCGTCTGTGCGAAACGTTGAATCCGTGCACTTCGAGCTGCATCGGTCATGATGTGGTACGGCGACTTCCACGGAGTCGCGGACTTCAGCGGTGCTGCGTCAGCGTCGGGCCTGCGAAGAGCGTCGCGTTCCAGCGAAGGTCACGGCGTCAGGAGCAGGTGGCGTTACCGGATTCAGCAGCGGCGTCGGTCCAAAGTCGTCCGAAGTCGATTTCCTTGGATTCCACCAGCTTTCCTTTCAAGGGCCCAGGGGCTGGATAGGGCACCACTTGTCGGGGCAGGAGTCTCTCCAGAGACTCCAGGTGCTGGCAGAGAGAAGTCTTTGCTGTCCCTGAGACTTCAAACAACAGGAGGCAAGCTCTAAATCAAGCCCTTGGAGATTTCTTCACAAGATGGAAGGCACACAAAGTCCAGTCTTTGCCCTCTTACTCTGGCAGAAGCAGCACTGCAGGAAAGCTCCACAAAGCACAGTCACAGGCATGGCAGCACTTCATCCTCAGCTATCAGCTCTTCTCCAGGCAGAGGTTCCTCTTGGTTCCAGAAGTGTTTCTGAAGTCTGTAGATTTGGGTGCCCTTCTTATACCCATTTTAGTCTTTGAAGTCACCTTTCTTCAAAGGGGACTCACACCTACTGCCCAGGCAAGGCATCAGACACACAGCAGGGGGTTGGAGCTGGCATTGTCAGAGGCAGGCACAGTCCTTTCAGATGAGAGTGACCACTCCACCCCTCCCTCCTAGCAGAGATGGCTAATCAGGAAATGCAGGTTACACCCCAGCCCCCTTTGTGTCCCTGTCTAGTGTGAGGTGAAAAACAACCCAACTGTCAAACTGACCCAGACAGGGAATCCACAAACAAGGCAGAGTCACAAAATGGTTTAAGCAAGAAAATGCTCACTTTCTAAAAGTGGCATTTTCAAACGCACAATCTCAAAATCAACTTTACTAAAAGATGTATTTTTAAATTGTGAGTTCAGGGACCCCAAACTCCACATGTCCATCTACTCTCTAGGGGAATCTACGCTTTAATCATATTTAAAGGTAGCCCCCATATTATCCTATGAGAGAGACAGGCCTTGCAACAGTAAAAAACGAAATTGGCAGTATTTCACTGTCAGGACATATAAACCACATTACTATATATCCTACCTTATCCATACACTGCACCCTGCCATTGGGGCTACCTAGGGCCTACCTTAGGGGTGCCTTACATGTAAGAAAAGGGAAGGTTTAGGCCTGGCAAGTGGATACACTTGCCAAGTCGAATTTACAGTGTAAAAATACACTTACAGACACTGCAGTGGCAGGTCTGAGACATGATTACAGGGTTATTTGTGTGGGTGGCACAACCAGTGCTGCAGGCCCACTAGTAACATTTGATTTACAGGCCCTGGGCACCTCCAGTGCACTTTACTAGGGCCTTACTAGTAAATCAAATATGCCAATCATGGATAAACCAATTACATACAATTTACACGGAGAGCATATGCACTTTAGCACTGGTTAGCAGTGGTAAAGTGCTCAGAGTTGAAAAGCCAACAGCAACAGGTCAGAAAAAAATAGGAGGCAGGAGGCAAAAAGACTGGGGATGACCCTGCATAAGCAAAAGTCCAACAATAACTCTTTATGATAAAGCCACACTTTGTTTATTACTTATTTTAGATAATGCTGGTTGTTGTTGGCACATTTGTCAAGTTATTTTTCTTAGAAAGGATCATGGCTAGCCACAGGATGACCGCTCAGCAGGTTGGTGGTATGCTTTTTGAGTTGTCTTCTGATCATGATTATGAAACTGACTCTGCATCTGAAGCAGAGGAGGAAGTGAGAGATTCTGGCAGTGAATTTTCTGTCTGAGAGGAATCTTCTGCTGAGGAAGCCACTCCCAGTGCAGATGAAGGGCCTGGTTTAGAGGAGGACCCTTATGTGCCAATAGTGCAACAGCCTGGGACTGAAAGGTTTCCCATTGAAGACCTGAACTCTGGGTTGCTCCAAACATGGAGCAGCCAGAGTTGCCGGCCTTTATTGGTCTCTCAGGGTGTAGAGTGAATACAGAAAACCTTTTTCCTGTCATTTTCTTTCAGTTGTTTATGGACAATGTATTTTGAGAAGAGATTGTTGAGCAGACTAATTTGTATGCGGAGCACTATTTGAGGGACAATGCTGTCAGACTTAGGCCACAGGCTAGAGCTATCAAGTGGATTACCACAAATCTGGAAGAGATGAAAAAGTTCTTGGGTTTAACTTTTTGATGAGGTTAATAAGGAAGCCGTCAATGGCTTCTTATTGGTCTACTAGTCCCTTGATGGCAACAGCTATATTTCCTGCAACCATGACTCATAATTGGTATTTGCTTCTTCTTCAGATGCTGCATTTTGTTGACAATGCTTTAGCCTTGCCACAAGATCACCCTGATTCTGACCGTCTTTTTAAGATTAGGCCTGTCTCTGGTCATTTTGTAGATCAGTTTTCAGAGGTCTATGTTCCAGGGAAAGAAATATTTGTAGATGTTTTTTTGGTCCTGTTCAAAGGCCATTTGTTTTTAGGCATTACGGGCCAGATGTATGAAGCTTTTTGCATGGTGCAAACAGCGAAAATCGCTGTTTGCGCCATGTAAGAAGCACATCACAATGCTCATTCCCATTTTGCAAGTCGGTAACCTGGTTACCGACTTGCAAAATGGGAATGCGACTCGCAAATAGGAAGGGGTGTTGCCATTCCTATTTGCGATTCGCATCGCAATTCTCAGTTGCCACCAGTGTCACACTGGTGGTAACCCATTTGCAAAAGGGAAGGGATCCCCATGGGACCCCTTCCCCTTTGTGAATGGCCCTGTAAACATTTTTTCAGAGCAGGCAGTGGTCTTATGAACCACTGCCTGCTATGAAAAAATGAAACAAAAACGTTTAATTTTTTCGTTTGTACTGCAACTCGTTTTCCTTTAAGGAAAACGGGCTGCAATACAAAAAAAAAACATGCTTTATTCAAAAGCAGTCACAGACATGGTGGTCTGCTGTCTCCAGCAGGCCACCATCCCTGTGAGTGCTGCGAATCGGAAGGGGGTCGCAAATTGCCACCCGCCTCATTAATATTAATGAGGTGGGTGTTTGCGACCCCCTTGCGATTCACAGATGGTGTAGGGACACCATCCTGCATCCGGGTTTGCGACTTGCAAGAGGGCATGGTATGGAATTAAGATGTATATACTGTCTGACAGTATTACAGGATATGTTTATAATTTCCGGGTCTACACTAATAGGGATTCCAGTATTGACCCCCTGGTTGTCCGCCCAGTTTTGGAGTTAGTGAAATAATTGTGTGGGAACTTGTAGACAACAGTTTAACAAAGGTCACCATTTGTACATAGAGAACTTCAGCACTGGAGTGCAGTTGTTCAGGGAATTGTTCAGAGTGGACACTGAAACCTGTGGCACAATCCGCTCTAACCGGAAAGGCTATCCAAGGGAGCTTGTCTGAAAAAACTTGAGAGGGGACAGTGCAGTGCCTTGCGGAATGATGAGCTGCTAGCTGTGAAATTTGCAGACAGGAGGGATGTCTACATGCTATCTACCATCCATGATGAGAGTACTTCCCCTGTGACTGTTTGGGGTCAGGTCGCTGAAGTGCACAAACCTGCATGCATTTGGGACTACAATAAGCACATGGATGGTGTTGCTAGAGTAGATCAGAGGTTGGAAACTTACACTGCTGTTCGTAAGTCTTACATTTGGTATAAGAAGTTGACAATACATTTGTTTCATTTAGCAACTTTTAATGCTTTTATTGTGTTAAAGTCAAGGATGAAATTTGTTATATTTCAGGAGTCAGTGATCAAGAGCCTTATTGTGGTGGAACAGACAAGAGTTTCTAGAGAAGCAGTAGTGGAGGATGTGGCTATATTGAAAGATCGCCACTTTCCTGATCACATTCCTCGCACTTAAGAAATGTGGAGTCTGTGCCTGAAGAGGTATCCGGAGGGAGACTTGTATGTACTGCCCCGATTGTCCTTCTAAGCCTAGGCAGTGTGTGACCGGCTGTTTCAGAAGTTACCATACCCCAAAGAATTATTGGGAACTACCGTGAGGGTAAACTGCTTGTTATATATTGTTTCATATTTGTTGTTCAGTGTCATGGTTGGCATTACTGCCATGTATTTAGTTAGAGCTCTTGTGTTTGTAGTTTTGTACTTACTTATAATTAGTTAGTGTTTTCTTTTTTGTTAAAAAAAAAGTGATGGTGGTATGCATGGAGTGGCGCTTGGCTGGCAGTATAAATAGTGACACTGCTAGACAAATGCCAGTCCACAGACTCTGTCATCTGGTGTGATTGCTGAGTCAGGCATGTGGGCGTATGAAAGTGATGGGCCATTGAATGGCACTGTCTGTTGATGCGAGTGTTGTAATGTGCTGGGCCCGTGGCTGGTGGTGTGAATGGTCTTGTGCATGTAATGTATGAAAGCTGTGTGAATGGGCTGTAAAGCAGTTGGAGCCTTGACAAGGCTTTACAGCTCATGAGTTGTAAGTCATTGGTTCAGTTTTTTTGGACTCTCAGTTATTAACAGTGTGTTTTATTTTTTGAAATCTCTTGTTGATAAAATTTGATTTATTGAACCATCACTCACCCTCGTGCCTAATCCAACCAGTATGTGTGGTAAAATTAAAAATTAAAAAACATGCTCCGCTGCAATCAGTATTCGAAGCACACCCGTGACATGCTAGGTGTCTCAGGTGGGACCTCGATGATGAAGGATGCCACCAACTAGGTAGTTGGGTGAGGGGCCTTTTTAGCAAAATCTAAGGTTGTTTCTTTTTACAATTTGAATGTTTGGAACATCACAGAAGGTGAAACGATCTATTACAAAACTACCTGTTGCAGATGAATGTGGTAAGAAAATGTCCAGGGATCCACCCAAGCCACACCGCGCTGGACTCCTCCAGATGTCTAACTTTAAAAAATATATGGGTTTGGTAGGTTTCCCTAGATGACCACCGCACCTGGGACCAAAAATGCAGGTGTCCCCCACACCCTGCAAAAACAGGTCGTTTTGTAATAGATCACTCTGATGTGTTGAAGTTTGGTTTTGGGACCTTTCCTAATGTGGGCACCGGGGGCACCGGGTCTACCCACACAAGTGAGGTACCATTTTTATCCGGAGACTTGGAAGAACACTGGGTAAAAGGAACTTTGTGGCTCTCCTCAGATTCCAGAACTTTCCATCACCAAAATGTGAGAAAAAAGTGTTCTTTTGGCCAACATTCGAGGTTTTCAAAGGATTCTGGGTAATAGAACCTGAAGAGAGCCCCGCAAGTCACCCCATCATGGATTCCCCTTGGTGTCTACATTCCAAACATTTACAGGTTTGCTAGATTTCCCTAGGTGCCGGCTGAGCTAGAGGCCAAAATCTACAGCTAGGCACTTTCCAAAAAACACATCAGATTTTAATGTACAAATGTGATGTGTCCATTTTGCATTTCCTGTCGCGGGCATTAGGCCTACCCACACAAGTGAGGTACCATTTTTATTGGGAGACTTGGGGGAATACAGAATAGAAGAAGAATTATAATTTTCCCTTGTCTTTCTCTATATTTTTTACTTTCAAATGTAAGACAGGGTGTCAAAAAGACATCTATATGATAAATGCCCTGTAATTCACATGCTAGTATGGGGACCACGAATTCACAGATGTGCGAATAACCACTGCTTCTCAACACCTTATCTTGTGCCCATTTTGGAAATACAAAGGTTTCCATGATACCTATTTTTTACTCTTTATATTTCACTTGATGAATTGCTGTATACCCAGTATACAATAAAACCCATTGCAAGGTGCAGCTCCTTTATTGGCTCTGGGTACCTAGGGTTCTTGATGAACCTACAAGCCCTATATATCCCTGTAACTAGAAGAGTCCTGAAGATGTAATAGTTTATTGCTTAAAAAAATCTGCCATAGGTGAAAAAGGTTCTAGAAGAAAACGTAGACAGAAATGGCTCTTTTTTTACCTCAATTTCAATATTTTTTTATTTTAGCTGTTACTTTCTGTAGGAAGATTTTGAAGGATCTACACAAATAATCAGTTGCTGAATTCAGAATTTTATCTACTTTTCAGAAACGTTAGCTGTCCGGGATCCAGCATTGGTTTTACACCCATTTCTATCACTAACTGGAAGGAGGCGAAAAGCACAAAAAATAGTAAATATGGGGTATATCCCAGTAAAATGCAAAAATTGTGTTGAAAAATGTGGTTTTCTAATTCAAGTCTGCCTGTTCCTGAAAGCTGGTAAATGGTGATTTTAGCACCACAAACCCTTTGTTGATGCCATTTTCATGGAAAGAAAGACATGCTTTCTTCTGCAGCCCTTTTTTCCCATTTGTCTGAAAAAAAATGGGCCAGAAGTATGAAGCAATTTTGCATTTGCAAACGGTGCGAATCACAAAATGTGGCCGTTTGTGAATGCAAAAATGCCTTTCAAGATGTATGAAAGGCATTCACTGTGCAATTTTAAGGAATCGCTAAAATATCAATTTCTTTAAATTGCGACCCCATTTAGAGAATCGCAAATTGTGATTCTCTAAATAGGAAATCGCAAATAGAGAATTCCTATTTGTGATTTCCAAAGCACATGTAGCAAGCATTTCCTAAATTCAAATTGGGCATTTAGGAAATGCAATTACTACCAAATCCAATTTGGTGGTAAGCATGTGCAATTTTTAAAAATGCATTACAAATGCATTTTTTAAAATGACATATAGCGCACACATGCCCCTAGGGCTTGTGTGTGCTTCACACGTCCACAAATATTTTTGGGGGATACATCAGAGGGGGCCTTAGCCCCCCAGCCAAAAAAAGGCTCGGCACCTGAGGGGCAAAAGGCGTGGCAGCTAAGGGGTTAAAAGGAAAATTCAGCAGAATTTGTTGACATCTGTAAAGCAAAAACAAAATACAACAATACAAGTAAAGCAACAAGGATTGGTAAAGTCAACAGGTCTGGCTTTGGTAGGCTTGTGTGATAGTTAATTTATTTTTTAGTTTCTACGACAAGTATATGCTGCAAAAAGAAAAAGAAGAAAAGACAACATTTGGTTATGTTGAAGCGACCGCCAAAAACATTCACTGACGTGGCTTATTTCTAATGATTTTTTTAATATAAAACTTTTCAATTGTGCATGCAATTTGTAATTATTTGTGAAGGAGACAAGAATAAAGCACCAGCTAAGTAAGCATTCAAATCACAGATAGCTATGATATAACAATGATACCTAAACAGTTTATAACAGAAAATAAATCACCATCTAAATTTACTAATTTAAATAAAACATAAAATGGAAAAGCACCCATGAGACCAGGTTTATCACTGAAGAGAGGGAAACAATTTTTAGGTGGATGTCAATAATGTGCACAGACTTCGTGTCATCTCCTAACATGAGTGTACTCAGTGGAAAAGTGGGCTGACCCTCTGCCCCATGCTGTGGTGAAAATTTAACAGGCTAATGGATGAAGTCTGGTGACCAAGAGCTCTTCTCTATATGTATATTATATGTGATGATTTTTTAAATAATAGTTGGAGAGGCAACTATAGCTGTCTCAAAGACCTGCCCTAAGAAGGGCACAGCACAACAAATGTCAAGAGAGTATGCAGTACAAGCAAAGTATAATACAAGAGCACAGTGCAATACCAAAACTGAACATCACATACAACAGCATAACACATCACCACCACAGGAAAATGCAGCACAAAAAAACATTCTTGTCAAATATTGTCACCTTCAGAAAACTGGTTTTATAATGTAGTAGTAAAAGATGTTTGCAATAAACACTGCCTTAAAACAGAGGAAAGGTAATAGCACTAGTTAAAATGTTTTTTGTGATCCAACCCTGGCTGACCTTAAAAGGCAGAGGACATTGGAGTGCACATTCCTAAGGGAAAAGGGGAAGAACTGTTCTGGCAGCTCAGAAATAAAAGGCAACCCTTGCATTTGAGGAAATGAAACTGGGGTGACGGCAGTGGCTGCTGAGGAGAAATATGCCGCAACAGCCCTTATCCTCAAGAAGAAATGTTGATTTTGGAAGAGTGGAAGACCAGGCTAGCCCAAGAGAGGAGCCATGATGGCATGGATGCGGAGCAGATGCAAAGAGTAATGAAAGCCCATCTGACCATGTCAGCGAACCACTAGTACACTGCACCGGTCATGCTGCCAGTTTTTCTCTTTGGTAAGTACTCCCAGTATCTCCAATAGCTGGGAAACACTATTGGCAAAAACAATAAGAAAGGACTGGGAGAGCACTTAAGGTTCAGCATACATTTCCCCTTGTAAATATGTGTCCGCAAAGATATGCGGTTTCGATACAAGATAGACAGGAGGAAAGAAAATGGACATGTCAGAGAAGGCTGATATATGCAGATCAGTGGGATTTGATTGATCAGAAGCAAGAGTCCTCACACATCCAGGTCGGTGTAATTTTTCATCATCAGCAGTTTCTCATTGGGCAGACTCATCAATAGCTAACGGTTCCCTTGAGTAGGCTCTTCACCACAGATCTTTTAAAACCTGTGATGAGATTTGTGTGAGGGTTCATGTGTGTAGATTGGTGACTACGTAGTTTGAAATGACTAAGAAGAAGCTAAAGTATTTTTAATAAGCAAGCACTTTTGTCATGAGTGAAATGAAGAGTGGCAGTGTTGGAGACAATGATCCTCCACAGCTAAAAGTATGGTAAAGACAGGGGTCAACATGTTTCTTGCCTTTAACAGTCACAAAGGATCTTGGATGTTCATCAGGACCATGACTATACCTAATCTACAAAAGATTGAGATTGTCAGTGTAATGTTTAAAAGAGTACGCAACCAGATATATTATCCATATGGTGTAGGATATACCTTACACAATTAACAATGTGCAATCCGACCAGGAAAATAGGGAGCGAGCAGGTAAGAGTCATCAAACCAATGGGCAGTCAGGTGATTGTGCCTATCAGTGACTGGTAAATGCACTAGGCAACAATATCCAAAGTCATGCCTTGGCCAAATAACGCCTATCTGTGAATGTGCAGAATAAGTAAAAGCAAACAGGCAGGTAGTACACGTGTGACAAAACACACAGAAACCCATCAATCCATGTGTAAATAAATGTGGCAATTGTCCAACTATCATATTGAAGTAAATATACAGTAGTCAACCTTGATAGTGGATGATCTTACCCTGTAAGGTTAATAAATGTGCCCCTCAGGTGTTGGCAGAGGACCACGCTTAGCTATGGAATGGAACTGATGGAAGGCAGGCACAGATCGGTATTATAAAGAAAGCTGTAATTAAAAGCACAAAATGTAAGTAGTTAAGCCTACTTAGTACATATGGCACCTGACACAGTAGTAATCCGGCGACCTACCCTTCTCTGCAATCCTGGAGGTGATATGGATTCTGGGAAAGGAGCTTAAATAAGGAGCCTGTATTGTACTAGAATCAGGTGTGCCGGACAAACATGTGCATCATGCTTGAGTGCTAGTGCAGCTTATGGTTGAAGACTATACCTGTCACAGTACGTCACTGGGCATTTCACCATCTTGGCTGAAGGTGCAACAGATTTGCTGGGCATGATAATTTGTTACAAGAAGATCACTCTCACCACTATCATGTAAGTACTAGAACAGTATGTGGTGTGATGAATTCCAGGGTCAAGTGTAAATGCTATGGTCACAAGCCTAAACCGTGTGTGGCCAGTTGCTAGTGCAATGTGATTATGTTATCAGATTACACCAAAATAAGGAATCTTCCTGATCAAATAAAGAACATAGGCCCTTATTCCGACCCTGGCGGTTTCAAACCGCCAGGGTGGAGGGCAGAGGAAGCACTGCCAACAGGCTGGCGGTGCTTCCCGGGCCATTCTGACCGCGGCAGTAAAGCTGCGGTCAGAAAAGGGGAACCGGCGGTTTCCCGCCGGTTTTCCCCTGGCCCAGGGAATCCTCAAGCAGCGCCGCCATGGGGATTCCGACCCCCTTCCCGCCAGCCTGTTCCTGGTGGTTTACACCGCCAGGAAGAGGCTGGCGGGAACGGGTGTCGTGGGGCCCCCTAACAGGGTCCCACAAATATTTTCACTGACTGCACCCGTCGCACCCCTGCAAATCCGCCGGCTCCATTCGGACCCGGCTTCCTCTTTGCAGGGGCTTTCCCGCAGGGCCGGCGGGCGATCTTTTGGAGATCGCCCGCCGGCCCAGCGGGAAAGTTGAAATGACCCCCACGGTCATTTGACCGCGGTGCGGTCTTTGGGCGGTTTCAGCCCGGCAGGCGGCGCCCGCCACCGGCCGGGGTAGGAATGACCCCCATAATGTTGTCCATATGAGATAGTAACAACAGTGGATTAACTGATTTCTTACAGATGCCATTTGATAGTGACAAAACAGAAGCACTACTGGTAATTAAGTACAGTTCACTCTGGTTTAGCTTGATTGTTTGCTCATAGAATTGAGACCCTACTCCATCCTTGTCACTTCTCTTAAGAATGTGGACCTCTATTGAATGAAAGAGATTTTGTGCTAATTGTGGTGTGGTTACTACTTCAATGGTGGTTGCTCATCATGATTGTGTAGTTTTGCACATTACTACAAGTCTTTGAGTGTATTTGAATAGACGTGTATGTTATAGTACAACAGTCATACTGATAATTAACAGTCTTAAACCACAAATCACAAAATTAATTTTACTCAATAATATTAATTGTAATGTCACTGACTGACTTATTGGATGGATTGGTGGTGGTCATACAATGACTTTGTTGTTGGTCATTGTAGGAGGCTGGCCTGACTTGTAGTTGGCACCAATGGTACTTACACCTAATGCCGGGTCCAGATATCCCTTATTAGTAGAGTGTAGTAATGCAATACCACTTATATAATATAGGTACTATATCATGAGAAATACAATACTCATAGTTACTAAAAATAAAGGCACTTTATTTTAGAGACAAGGTGCCAAACAAATCTCAGAGGATATACTCCCTTAGGAGGTAAGTAACATACACAGACTATCCACAACTAGCCAAATCAGGTAAGTAAAACAGTCAGAAAGTAGTGCAAACACTGTAAAACACAATAGGATGCAATAGGCCTGGCGTCAACACAAACCATATACTAAGAAAGTGGAATGCGAACCACGAATGCACCCCTAGGCAAGTGTAGTGTGTAGAGGGTCACTGGGAGTGTGAGAAAATACTAAGGGGCATATTTATACTCCATTTGCGCCAAATTTGCGTCGTTTTTTTCGACGCAAATTCGGCGCAAAACTAACGCCATATTTATACTTTGGCGTTAGTCGCGTCTAGCGCCAAAGTATGAGGAAAGAGCGTCATTTTTTTGCGTGAACGCCTTCCTTGCGTTAATGAGATGCAAGGTAGGCGTTCCCGTCTAAAAAAATGACTGCGACGCAAATGCGTCGTATTTATACTACCGGGCAAAAATCACACCCGGGAGTGGGCGGGGCAAAAACCCCCGCATTTGCGCCTCTTTTTAACGCCTGGGTCAGGGCAGGCGTTAAGGGACCTGTGGGCTCAAAATGAGCCCACAGCTGCCCTCCCATACCCCCAGGTACCCCCCCTGCCACCCTTGCCCACCCCAGGAGGACACCCAAGGATGGAGGGACCCAGGGCCTGATTTGTGCCCCCCTACATGCCACAATGCCCAATGACCATGCCCAGGGGACAGAAGTCCCCTGGGCATGGCTATTGGGCAAGGGGGCATGACTCCTGTCTTTACTAAGACAGGAGTCATGTAAATGGCGTCTGGGCGTCGTTAAAAATGGCGCAAATCGGGTGGAGGCGATTTTTTTGCGTCAACCTGACTTGCACCATTTTTAAGACGCCCTAACGCCATTTTTCCCTACGCCGGCGCTGCCTGGTGTACGTGGTTTTTTTCCACGCACACCAGGCAGCGCCGGTCTGCTAGCGCCGGCTAACGCCATTCAATAAATACGGCACCCGCATGGCACTTCAGAATGGCGTTGGCCGGCGCAAAACTTTTTGACGCTAAACTGCGTTAGCGCAGTTTAGCGTCAAAAAGTATAAATACGGGCCTAAGGGTGTAAAGGAGACCCCACCCCAAGACCCTGCAAAGTAGGAGTAAAGTACTACTATTTCCCCCAAAACACACTAAAGTCGCGATAAAGGATTTTGCAAGGACCACAACAGACTGCAAAGCACTGAAGACATATTCCTGGACCTGAGGACCTGCAAAGGAAGGGAACCAAGTCCAAGAGTTGCTAAAGTGTCCAGGGGGGTCAGGAGCCCACTAAACCCCGGATGAAGGTGAAAAATGTCTGCCTCTGGTTGGAAGAAGATGCTGGTTTTGCACCAACGAAAGAAGGTAGGAGGTTCTTCTTCGTGCAGAAGATGTCCCACGGCGTGCTGGAGGAAGCAGAGTTGGTTCCTTGGCAAAATACAGTAAACAAGCCTTGCTACCTGCAAGAGTTGCGGATGGAGAATAAGGGTGCTGCCCGGGCCCTGGAAGGACCAGAATGTCGCCACTCAGGTGAGGGGACAGAGGGGGCCCTCAGCAATGTAGAGAGCCTACTGAAAGGAGGGAAGCACCTGCAGAAGTCCTTGAACAAGGATTCAAGAAGACTGAACATGGTGGTTGTCTCAATACCGCAAAGAGAAGTCCCATGACACCAGAGGTCAACCTAGAGAGATGAGCATCGCAAGACGGAGTGCTGGGGACCTAGGCTCAGCTGTGCATGCAGGATTTCTTGGAAATGTGCACAAAAGCCCTTGTAGCTGCAGATCACACAGTGCACAGGATTACAGTCTGGGGAGGGGAGGCAAGGACTTACCTCCTCCAAATTCAGACAGTTGGACCACTGGACAGTATGGGTCACTTGGGTCCACCACCTGTGATCCAGGGGCCACGCTCATCAGGATTAGAGGGGATCCAGAGTACTGGTGAAGCTGAAGTTTGGTGCCTGCTGAAGCAGTGCAGGGTGAAGGCAGGCAGCCCCCAGAGCATGCACCACCAGGAAACAGTCGAGAAAGCCGGCAGGATTAGGCACTACAATGTCGCTGGTAGTTTTCTGGCTACTTTGTTGCAGTTTTGCAGGCATCCTGGAGCAGTCAGCAGTCGATCCTTGGCAGAAGTCGAAGAGAGAAGTGCAGAAGAGTCCTGCTGGATTCTTGCAAGTTGTAATCTGATGAGAAGCCCACAGGAGAGACCCTAAAAAACCGTCAAAGGAGGATTGGCCACCTAGTCAGGTATGCACCTATCAGGAGGGGTCTCTGGCATCACCTGCTGGCACTGGACACTAAAAGGCCTCCAGAATGCCCCCACACCTCTGAAAACAAGATGACAGAGGTCTGAGACACACTGGAGGAGCTCAGGGCCCCACCCCATGGGTGGTGATGGACAGGGGAGTGAACACTCCCGTTTCCTTTGTCCAGTTTCGCGCTAGAGCAGGGACTGGGGGTTCTCTCAGCCGGTGTAGACTGGCTTATGCAAGGAGGGCACCATCTGTGCCCTTCAAAGCATTTCCAGAGGCTGGGAGAGGCTACCCCTCCTAACCTTTAACACCTATTTCCAAAGGGAGAGTGTGTAACACCCTGCTCTCAGATGAATGCTTTGTTCTGCCTTCCTGGGACTGGGCTGCCCAGACCCCAGGATGGCAGAACCCTGTCTGTGGGGTAGCAGCAACTGTAGCTGCTGAGAAAACCCCAGCTAGCTGGTTTGGCAATACTGGGGGCCCATAGTGGAGCCCCTAGGATGCATAGAATTGATTCCCCAGTACCAGATTTGGAATGGGGGGGCAATTCGATGATCTTAGACATGTTACATGGCTTCATTCGGAGTTACCATTGTGAAGCTACATATAGGTATTGACCTATATCTAGTGCACGCGTGTAATGGTGTCCCGCACTCACAAAGTCTGGGGAAATGGCCCTGAACTATGTGGGGGGCACCTTTGCTAGTGCAAGGGTGCCCTCACACTTAGTAACTTTGCACCTAACCTTCAGAAAGTGAAGGTTAGACATATAGGTGACTTATAAGTTAAGTACTTAAGTACAGTGAAAATGGCTGTGAAATAATGTGTGCATTATTTTACGCAGGCTGAAGTGGCAGTCCTGAGTAAGGGTTTGTCTGAGCTCCCTATGGGTGGCAAAAGAAATGCTGTAGCCCTTATGGATCTCTTGGAACCTCAATGCCCTGGATACCTAGGTACCATATACTAGGGACTTATAAGGGGGGTCCAGTATGCCAAATGAAATTGGTAAATGTAGTCACTAGCCCATAGTGACAAATTTAAAGGCAGAAAGAGCATGAGCACTGAGATTCAGATTAGCAGAGCCTCATTGACACAATTAGGCACTACACAGGCATACACATTTAGGCCACAAACTATGAGTACTGGGGTCCTGGCTAGCAGGATCCCAGTGAGACAGGCACAAACATACTGACATACATGTAAAAGTGGGAGTAACATGCCAAGAAAGATGGTACTTTCCTACACAAACCCCCTCCCAACAGGGCGAAAATAAGGCTAACCTTGCCCAGATGAGTCTTCATTGTCTAAGTGGAAATATCTGGAGAGTCCATCTGTATTGAAGTGGGTACTCCCAGGTCTATCTCCACTGTATAGTCCATTCCCTATAGGGAGAAGGACCACCTCAACAATTTAGGGGTTTCACCTTTCATTTGTTTAAGCCATAATGGAGGTTTGTGGTCTATTTGAAAAATAAAGTGAGTCCCAAAGAGGTATGGTCTCAACTTTTTCAAGGCCCAGATCACAGCAAAGGCCTCCCTCTCTATGGCAGACCAATGCTTTTCTCTAGGGGTCAAACTCCTGCTAATGAAAGCAACAGGTTGATCCTGGCCCTCTGTGTTTAGGTGTGATAGAACTGCCCCTACTGCTAATTCAGAAGCATCAGTCTGCACTATGAATTGTTTGAAGTAACAAGGGCTTTTGAGGACAGGTGCAGAGCACATGGCCTGTTTTAGCTCATCAAAAGCCTTTTGACAGCTAGCTGTCCATAATACCTTTTTAGGCATTTTCTTGGATGTGAGGTCATTAAGAGGGGCAGCTATAGTGCCATAGTTCTTGATGAACCTCCTGTAGTACCCAGTGAGGCCTAGGAAGGCTCTCACTTGGCTCTGAGTTGTAGGGGGAGACCATTCCACGATGGTTCTGATCTTCCCGTGCAGTGGTGCAATCTGTTCTCCACCTACCAGATGGCCCAGATAAACCACTTTCCCCTGCCCTATCTGGCACTTTGAGGCCTTGATAGTGAGGCCTGCCTTTTGCAGGGCCTCCAAAACTTTCCACAGGTGGACCAGGTGATCATCCCAGGTGGAGCTAAAGACAGCAATATCATCTAGATATGCTGCACTAAAGGCTTCCAATCCTTGGAGGACTGTATTCACCAACCTCTGAAATGTGGCAGGTGCATTTTTCAGTCCAAAGGGCATAACTGTGAACTGATAATGCCCTCCAATGGTTGAAAATTCTGTCTTTGGTTTTGCATCTTCTAATAACTTAATCTGCTAGTACTCTGCAGTTAAATCAAAAGTGCTTAAATATTTCACAGAAGCAAGTGTATCTATCATCTCATCTGCCCAGGTAAAGGGTGAGCATCAGTGTCTGAAACTTTATTGAGACCCCTATGGTCCACACAAAACTGCATTTCTTTCTTTTCTTCCTTACTATGAGGTTTGGGGACAAGCACCACTGAGCTGGCCCAGGGGCTTTCAGAGGGTTCAATCACTCCAAGGTTGAAGAAAATGGGTGTCTCTTGTTTGATACAGTCTCTGACATGGTCAGGCTGTCTATAAATGTTACTTTTGAAAGGTAAACTGTCTCCAGTGTCAATTGTGTGCTCACACCAGGTAGTTGCACCTGCAATTAGTGAGAAGAGGTCAGAGAATTGTCCAAGGAGATATATGCAGTTGTCCTTCTGCTCAGCAGTAAGGCAATCTGCTAGTACAACTCCCTCCGCTAAGCCATCAGGTTCAGTGGTGGAGAAGAGGTCAGAGAGAGGGTCACTCTCTTCTTCCTGCCCCTCATATGTTGCCATAAGCAGAGTTAAGTCAGCCCTGTCATAGTAAGGTTTAAGGTGATGGACATGAAGCAACCTAAGGGGGCTTACGCCAGTGCCCAGGTCCACCAAATCGGTGACCTCACCTTTCTTATCCACAATGAGATGGGGTCCACTCCAATTGTCCTGGGGTGCCCTTGGTGCCACTGGCTCCAATACCCACACCTTCTGTCCTGGTTGGTACTGTGTCAGGACAGCCTTCTGGACATGCCATTGCTTTTGGAGCTCTTGGCTGGCCTGAAGGTTTTTAGTGGCCTTTTTCATGTACACAGCCATCCTTGATCTGAGGCCAAGCACATAGTCCACAATGTCTTGTTTGGGAGCTTTTAAAGGTTGTTCCCAACCCTCCTTCACAAGAGCAAGGGGGCCTCTTACAGGGTGTCCAAAGAGGAGTTCAAAGGGCCTGTAGCCCACTCCCTTCTGGGGTACTTCCCTATAAGCAAAAAGGAAGCATGGCAACAGGACATCCCATCTCCTCCTGAGTTTTTCAGGGAGTCCCACAATCATGCCTTTGAGAGTTTTGTTAAATCTCTCAACCAATCCATTTGTCTGTGGATGCTAAGGAGTGGTGAACTTGTAGGTAACACCACACTCCTTCCACATTGCCTTGAGATATGCAGCCATGAAGTTACTACCTCTGTCTGACACCACTTCCTTAGGGAAACCCACTCTGGAAAAGATTCCCAGGAGGGCTTTGCAACTTCAGGAGCTGTAGTGGTCCTTAAGGGTATAGCTTCAGGATACCTAATGGCATGGTCCACTACTACTAGGATGAATCTGTTTCCTGAAGCTGTTGGAGGGTCAAGGGGGCCAACAATGTTAACCCCTACCCTCTCAAAGGGCACCCCAACCACTGGAAGTAGAATTAAGCGGGCATTAGGTGTGCCACCAGTCTTGCCACTGACTTGGCAGGTCACACAGGAGCGACAGAACTCCTTTGTGTCCTCTGACATATGAGGCCAGTGAAACAGTGGAACAAGTCTGTCCTATGTTTTACTTTGGCCCAAATGCCCAGCCAAAGGAATGTCATGAGCCAAAGTCAGAAGAAACTCCCTATACTGCAAAGGGATGACCAATCCTGGCAGCTCCACGTTTAGGGTCCCTTGCCTCAGTATAGGCAAGGTTGTCTTCCCAATAGACTTTGTGGGTATCAGTGACATCCCCATTTTGCTGTTTGACAGCTTGCTGCCTTAGACCCTCTAGAGTGGGACAGGTCTGCTGTGCCACACTCAGCTCTTCCCTAGCAGGCCCCCCTGTACCCAAAAGCTTAGCAGTGTCTGCTGCCAGCTCATCCGGTGTAGGTTCTGCACAGGGAAAGGATTCCTCTTCTTTAAAAGGGGAATCTTCTGGAGAGGGAGGAATAGTGGGCAAGTATTTACCCTTTCTACCCATAGCTTTTGGGAGCACTTGGTCCATTTTTGCAGGATCCAAGTTTCCCTGTCCTCTTTGCTTCTGGGCCAGAGCCCTTGTGAGAGCAAATATATGCCCTGGAATACCCAGCATTGCTGCATGAGCCTCCAACTCCACTTCAGCCCAAACTGATGTTTACAAATCATTTCATATGAGAGCTGTATACAGGTAAATCAGTGGCTACCACAACTTTCTTTGGGCCAGTAAACTCCCCCTCCCAGTTGAGATTCACAACAACTATGGGGTGTCTAAGAGTGTTGTTATGAGCATCAGTCACTTGGTACTGCTGACCAAGTAGGTGTTGTTCAGGGGCAACCAGTTTCTTTATCACCATGGTGACACTGGCTCCTGTGTCCCTGTAGGCCTCAATCTCAACACCATTTATTAGGTAGTTGCTTGTACTTACCCATATTAAGAGGACAAGCAACTAAGGTGGCAAAGTCAATACCACCATCAGAGACTAAAACAGCCTCTGTGGTCTCCCTAACTAGAACAACCCCCACTACATTACCAATGGTGAGCCCAGCTACACCCTTTATCTGGCTATTCGTAGTGTTCTTCCCACCACCACTGCTATTACTAGGGGCACTAGTGGACGCAGTTGGGGTTGTGGTGGTGGGAGCCTTGGTGTTTTTCTTTGGGCAGGTGGGATAACTTGCCCAATGACCTTTACTTTTGCATAAATAACACCATGGCTTATTTTGATTGTGAGAAGAGGATTAGGACCCACCTCCCCAGAGGAGTTTTGTGGGCCTGGTGAAGACTCAGAATTATTTTTGTCTTTGTCCCCACCCTTGTCATGAGACTTACCATCCTTCTTCTTGCCATCCTTGTCACCCCCTATTTGAGCTTTTCTGCTCACTCTTGTTCTGACCAATTTGTCTGCCTTCTTTCCCAATTCTTGGGGAGAGGTCAGATCTGAGTATACCAAGTACTGATGCAACAAGTCTGACACACAATTATTCAAGATATGCTCTGTCAAAATTAGATTATACAGGCATTCATAATCGGTCACTTTACTGCCATGTAACCATCCCTCCAAGGCCTTCACTGAAGAGTCTACAAAGTCTGCCCAGACTTGAGAGGACTCTTTTCTGGTATCTCTGAACTTTATCTTGTATTGTTCAGTGGTTAAGCCAAATCCATCTAAGAGTGCATCCTTCAAACCTTTGTAAATGTTGGCATCACTTTCCCTGACAGTAAGGGGTCTGTCCTTACCTTTGCCAGATTTGCCACAATATAGCAGCCCACTGCCTTTGAGGGACCAACTGTGCCATACAGGCCCTCTCAAGTGTTGAAAACCACTTGTTAATGTCCTTGTAAGGGGGGGACAATCTTATGCAGGTTTCTTGAATCTGTTTCTCCAACAGGATGGCACTCAAGATTGCTGCTGTTGCATGTCCATGGGAAACTAACCCCAACTTCTGCTTTTCTCTCTCTACATCTAACGATTCCCTATCAAAGGCCAACTGTTGCTGCTTTAGCCTCAGCCTGGCTTCATCCAACCTCATATTTCTGAGTTCCCTGTCTAGGGTGTTGTCCTCAGGGTGGGAGGCTTTGGAAACCTCTGATACAGAGGTAATGTGAGAATGAGCTGAAGTGGACTTTTCTCTGACTGCCTGAACCCTAGTGACCTGGCCTTTAGGAGTGAAAAGTGTCCTACTGTTGTGTGAACCCCTCTCACTACCAGCTTCACTAGATGGCCTGTTAAGTGGAAGGTCTTTGGAAGTACCCTCTCCAGAGTTCTCAGGACCCTCCCCTGAATCTATCTGGGTACCCCCCTCCTCTATCTCCTAGTCCTGGGTTTGACCAGTCTGATTCTGGTCACTTTCAAGGAGAAGGTTAAGAAGGAGATCTTTGGTAGGGTTCTTACCATTCCCCAAACTTCTTTCTATACAGAGACCCCTCAAACGTTTAAAGTTAAGATTGTCATAAGCTGTTTTCACAACTTTGGTAGTAGCCTCTACCATAGACATGGTGAAAGGAAAGGGGTTAGGGGTAAGAGAAAAGGTTTTGAGCTTTCAAGAACAGAGAGAAAAAACTTTTTCAAACTTTTCAGAAACTTTTTAGAAACAGGTTAGAGTGAAAGTAAGACTGATAAAGTTTACTTGTGTATATTTCTAAGTATTAGGTAAATGCTTTTCTTATGAAAAGCACCAATGACAAAGTGGTAAAGCAGTTACAAGTATTTATCCCACTGCTGCACCACCAATGTAGGAGGCTGGCCTGGCTTGTAGTGGGTACCAATGGTACTTACACCTTATGTCAGGTCCAGTTATCCCTTATTAGTAGAGTGTAGTCTTGTTCTAGCAGCTTAGGCTGATAGAGGTAGCTATAGCAGAGCAGCCAAGGCTGAACTAGGAGACATGCAAAGCTCATGCAATACCACTTATATCAAACAGGTACTATATCATAAGAAAGACAATACTCATAGGGCCAGATGTATCAAACGTTTTTGCATTCGCAAACGGTGCGAATGTCTGTTTGTGAATGCAAAAATGCATTTTCTGATGTATGAAAGGCATTCGCAGTGCGAGAATAAGAAATCGCAAAAATAGCGATTTTTTGTGAATGAGACACGATTTAGCGTGTCGCAAACAGCGTATCGCAAATAGCGATATGATTTACCGAATCGCATTTTGCTAAATGCTAATTACGATACAGATTAGTGAATCGCAGATAGTGATCCGCTAAATCGTGCCGCTATTTGCGATCCACAGATTGCGACACGCAAAAACGGATTTGCAACGCGATGTAGCAAAAAATCACAAATTGCAATTATACGCAGAATGGCCGTTTGCACATAAAAATTACCACGAACTGAAACCAGGTGGTAGCCAGGTGCAACCTATATAAAGAGGTCCAGAATGCCTCAGCCCCTCTTCCACAATGGCTGCACTCTACGTCATGGCGAGGAGAATGAGGATCTTGGCAGGTTTGAGGAGAAAGAGGAGGAGACAGGAGCGCATTTTCAGAGTGGCATTAACCCTTTTTGACCAGACTGGCGAGGAAATTTATGAGAAGTACAGGTTAAGCACAGCCATGATACTTGACCTGATAGCTGAGCTACAAGCCATGCTGCAGCACACAACACACAAGACTAATAGCATTCCCACCCATGTGCAGGTATTATGCTCCCTGCCCCTGCTAGCCTCAGGGAGCTATCAAGGGGTCATAGCAGCAGCTGGAGGGGTATCACAGAGTGCCCTCTCTAGATTTTTCAATGCATTTCTCAATGCCATGCTGAGCAGAATACAACTGTACATAAGATTCCCCAACACCCCACAGGCATTACAACAAACAAAAGTAAATTTCTACCAGACAGCACAGTTCCCTATATGCCCTAGGTGCCATTGATGTAGCAATCTGTCCACCATCGGACAGCGAGTATGTGTATCGCAACTCTAAAAACTATCATTCTATAAACATACAGGGGATATGCGATGCCTCCTATATCATTACCGATCTCGTGGCCAGATACCCAGGGAGCACACATGACTCTTACATCTTTCGCCACAGCGGGATACACACAAGACTGTTAGCTGGGGAATTTGGGGAAGGATATCTACTAGGTAATTTGATAGTTCAGAATAATGTAAGCATGATGTCAGACAGCAAATGTACTCGGTGCATTCAGGAGACAGTGCCTATGCAGTGCGCACCTATATGCTAATGCACTACCTGAGCCCTGCAACTCCAGTAGAGAGGAGGTACAATGCTGTACATAGGGCTACCCGCAATGTGGTGGAGTGCACTTTTAGGCTGCAGAAGAGCCGTTTCAGGTGCATCCATAGGAGTGGAGGTGCACTACAGTACAGCCCCAAGACAACATGCAAAATTGTGGCCGCATGTGCTATCTTGCACAACATAGCAACCACCAAGGTATACCAGTGGAACTGACGGAGCCAGAATCAGATGAGTTTGATGAGCCCTTACCACCCCTTCTACTAGCAGAGAGGACCAGTGCAGCAGAGGGCAGGCAAAGACGTGCTGACATCATGCTCAACCATTTTTGATGTAAGTAATGACAAATTCACTTAAATGGACTGTATTTCAGTAGTTAGCATCTTTATTACTTTGACTTCAGGTAAACAATGTGTCATTAGGACATAGCTATTCACAATGGGCAGACATGAACTATTAACAGTGTCACACTATTAGCATCATAACATGACTGTATTTCTACATGTTTAGGTGGTCCCTTGTAGCCCTCAACATCACTTCTTACGTCCACGCACTCCACTTGAGTGCTCAGTGCCCTCGCTGGCACCTCTAGTAGCAGGTTCACATGCAGTACTGTGTTTGGCACTGCGACGCCTCAGATCAATCACAGGGACTGTCAGACTGCTGAGGCTAGAGGACTCCTCACTGTCCCCAAAACTCAGTTCGCTGGTTTTGGCACTGCGTGCTGTTTGCATGGCATCCACCACATTGGTAATTTGTACCAGTCCCTGTGCAATGTCCCGACTGCAATGTGCCATCTCCACCTGTGTGGCAACAGCACACTGTGATATCTGGGCTGTTGAACTTGCAAGCCGGTTGATGGATCTACAGAACCTATCAAATTTTCCCAAATTATGGTGATGGCACCTGCGCTGGCTGACACACTCCTGCCGTATCTCAGTGCAGAGTTCCACAATGGTTTGTGTCAAATCCTTGGTGTTTTCAGCAGCTCTTTGCTGTCCCTCAATCAGGGTCTCCAAGTGCTTGTTTTGTAACCCCATATTGCTATTGTGAGACACAAACTGTCTGTGCAGTGACTTCAAATGTTTGCATTGCAGGCGCTGCACCTTCAGCATGAAAGCTTCAAGGCTGCCAAAGATTGATTGACCCACTCCTTCTTCTGTGCCCTGTCTGCCTGCATCGTGGCACCTCCTGAGGGGAGTTGACTGATGCTGGTGCTGGTGCAGGGACTGTTGTCTTTCTGTGGGACTCACCTCTGGTGGTGGTGTGGGTTTGTGTTCTGGCATCTCCTCTGAGTCCAGGTTGTACTCTGGCAGTGGTAACACCCTTGCCCTGCGTCTAGTCGGAACAATACTGTAGGACTCACTGATATTTAAGTCAGACTGTGGCTGTGTTTCTGCTTCCCTCACTTTTTCAGATCCTGCAGCAGCAGGGACCCAGTCATCTGCAAGGACAATGTGCAGCATGTCAGTTCTAGCATTTGTCACAGATTTCCACAGTGTTGCTTTAAATGTGCAATTAAATTGTGTCACACTGAGTCGTTTGTGGTGTTTCTCTATGTGGCTGAACACTATCTTGTTATTTATGTTGTGTATTCACCTTAGGGTTGTGTACTACCACTCCCATAAGCCACTGTTGTGTTGTATGTAAGATGTGACATGGACTACTTTTCACTGTGTGTCAAGCTATGTTCTATTTCCTAAGGGGCATGTGTACATGCACATGTGGGGATACACATAATCATTGGCCTTACCTTTGCTGGTGCAGGGTTTCCCTGAGGTGTCAATGTCAGTTACACCACTGACAGCTTCTGGCAGCAATGTGGACTCCACCAGGTCTTCCATAGGGGTGGACGGTGTGTGGGTGGATGGTCCGCCTCCAGTGCTCCTTGCCTCCCTAAGCCTGCTGGCCACCCTCTCCTTGGCACGGGCCCACAAGTCATACCATTGCTTGCGTATCTCCTCCACAGATCGCTGTGCAACACCCACTGCAAATGGATGTCAGACCAGAGTTTCCGCTTCTCACTCTCAGGTACTTAGAGTGAGTTTTTGCCAAATAGTCTACCATGGTTCCCAACAACCTCCTCAATGAGCACCTCCAATTCTTGCTCGATGAATTTTAGCTTCCTCTTCCTGTCTCTCTTCTACTTCCCATTTCCAGCATTGTCCATGTTGCAGTTTGGTCCTGGCTTCCTCACAATGCTGACTCCCTGGTGCTGGGCTGTGTCTCTCTCCCTGCTCCTGTGGGTGTGGCTCCTGGAAACAGCATGGGCTGACTTAGTTCCTGGTTGTGATGTCATCAGGCTGTTCCGGTATGCCGTTTTCTCTATTTGCGATTTTCACTTACGGAATCACAATTTTTTTGCGATTTGGTATTTGCATCTTACAAATTGCGTTTGCGAATTTTAAGAAATTGCTATTAGCGATTTTTACATTTGATACATAGCCTTTTGCATTTCTTAAATTGCGATTTCTTAAAAATCTCAATTTGGAAATCGCTAACTGGACTCTTGATACATTTGGCCCATAGTTACTAAAAATAAAGGTACTTTATTTTAGTGACAAGGTGCCAAAAATATCTGAGGATATACTCCCTTAGGAGGTAAGTAAATTACACAAAATATACACAACTAACCAAATCAGGTAAGTAAAACAGTCAGAAAGTAGTGCGAACACTGTAAAACACAATAGGATGCAATAGGCCTAGGGCAACACAAACCATATAGTAAGAAAGTGGAATACGAAACACAAATGCATCCCTGGGGAGGTGTAGTGTGTTGCAGGTCATTGCAAGTGTGAGAAAACACTAAGGGTGTAAAGGAGACCCCACCCCAAGACCCTGAAAAGTAGGAGTAAAGTACTACTATTTCCCCCAAAACACACTAAAGTCGTGATAAAGGATTTTGCAAGGACCACAACAGACTGCAAAGCACTGAAGACGTATTCCTGGACCTGAAGACCTGCAAAGGAAGGGGACCATGTCCAAGAGTCGCTAAAGTACCCGGGGGGCAGGAGCCCACTAATCCCCGGGTCAAGGTGAAAAAGGGCTGCCTTTGGTTGGAAGAAGATGCTGGTTTTGCACCAAAGAAAGAAGGTAGGAGGTTGCTCTTCATGCAGAAGATGTCCCACGGTGTGCTGGAGGGTGCAGACTTGTTTCCTTGGCCAAATACCTCAAACAAACATGCCACCTGCAAGAGTCGTGGCTGGAGAAAAAGGGTGCTGCCCGGGACCAGGAAGGACCAGGATGACACCACTCAGGTGAGGGTACAGAGGGGGCTCTCAGCAATGTAGAGAGCCTACTGAAAGGAGGGAAGCACCTGCAGAAGTCCTTGAACATGGGTTCAAGAAGACTGAACACAGTGGTTGTCTCAACACTGCAAAGAGAGGTCCCACGACACCAGAGGTCAACTCAGAGAGCTGAGCATCGCAGGACAGAGTGCTGGGGACTTAGGCTCGGCTGTGCTTGCAGAAATTCTTGTAAATGTGCACAGAAGCCCTTGTAGCTGCAGATCACATGGTGCACAGGATTACTGTTTGGGGATGGGAGACAAGGACTTACCTCCTCCAATTTCAGACAGTTGGACCACTGGACAGTCTGAATCACTTGGGTCCACCACCTGTGATCCAGGGGCCACGCTCGTCAGGATGAGAGGGGACCCAGAGTACCGGTGAAGGTGATGTTTGGTGCCTGCTGAAGCAGGAGGAAGATTCCGTCTACCCAAGGGAGGTTTCTTCGTGGCTTCCAGTGCAGGGTGAAGGCAGGCAGCCCCCAGAGCATGCACCATCAGGAAACAGTTGAGAAAGCCGGCAGGATTAGACACTACAATGTCACTGGTAGTCTTCTGGCTACTTTGTTGTAGTTTTGCAGGGGTCCTGGAGCGGTCGATCCTTGGCAGAAGTCGAAGAGAGAAGTGCAGAGGAGTCCTGCTGGATTCTTGCAAGTCGTAATCTGATGAGAAGTCCACAGGAGAGACCCTAAATAGCCCTCAGAGGAGAATTGGCCACCTAGTCAGGTATGCACCTATCAGGAGGGGTCTCTGACATCACCTGTTGGCACTGGCCATTCAGAGGCCTCCAGAGTGCTCCCACACCTCTGAAAACAAGATGGCAGAGGTCTGAGACACACTGGAGGAGCTCTGGGCACCCAAAGGGAAAGGGTGTAACACCCTGCTCTCAGAGGAAATGCTTTGTTCTGCCTTCCTGGGACTGGGCTTCCCAGACCCCAGGATGGCAGAACCCTGCCTGTGGGGTGGCAGTAACTGTAGCTGCAGAGAAAACCCCAGAGAGCTGGTTTGGCAGTACTGGGGGTCCATAGTGGAGCCCCAAGGATGCATGGAATTAACTGCCCAATACCAAATTTGGAATGAGGGAACAATCCCATGATCTTAGACATGTTACATGGCCATATTTTCGGAGTTACCATTGTGAAGCTACATATAGGTATTGACCTATATGTAGTGCACATGTGTAATGGTGTCCCCGCACTCACAAAGTCCGGGGAAATGGCCCTGAACTATGTGGGGGCACCTTTGCTAGTGCAAGGGTGCTCTCACACTTAGTAACTTTGCACCTAACCGTCAGCAAGTGAAGGTTAGACATATAGGTGACTTATAAGTTACTTAAGTGCAGTGAAAATTGCTGTGAAATAACGTGTGCGTTATTTCACACAGGCTGCAGTGGCAGTCCTATGTAAGGGTTTGTCTGAACGCCCTATGGGTGGCAGAAGAAATGCTGTAGCCCATATCGATCTCTTGGAACCCCAATGCCCTGGGACCTAGGTACCATATGTTAGGGACTTATAAGGGGGTCCAGTATGCCAATTGAAATTGGTAAATGTAGTCACTAGCCTATAGTGACAAATTTAAAGGAAGAGAGAGCATGAGCACGGAGGTTCTGATTAGCAGAGCCTCAGTGACACAGTTAGGCACACACATTTAGGCCACAAAGTATGAGCACTGGGGTCCTGGCTAGCAGGATCCCAGTGAGACAGGCAAAAACATACTGACATAAATGTAAAATTGTGGGTAACATGCCAAGAAAGATGGTACTTTCCTACATTCATGAAGGATGATCTTTATGAAAAAGGAGAAACATTGGTTCCCTTTCAAAACAATTGTGAGGTCACAAGTAGGGGTGAGTGAAATGTTTCATTCTTCCAATGGAATTGGCAGATTTTGGCGGTGTTCCAGCCAAATTCCACCAATCACCACATGGTGGAATTTCCCGTGAGGCTCCAGAAATGCGCGAATGAAAGATATTTGATGTTACTTATTGCCATTTTCTAACACAGGCGATCACAGGTTGTTGTGGTCAGAGGGCTGCTTTTTAAGTCGGTTTGTTGTCTCTCAAGCAGGTTTTCTGCTCGAGGAACAGGAAAATAATTGCAAATGGCTGTACGCTCTTGCGCACTGCATGGTGCCATTTATGCTGATTTTTCAGTGCTGCTCACACTACTGCCACTAAATTGCAGTGCAAGCAGAGCAACAAGTATATTTTCTTCCCACAGGCAGAACTCAGAAGAATCTCACTTAGTTTTTATGTAACTTCGCAGAAAGTCTATGGAGTGAAACTCCGAGAGTTCCACCCATCCCTAGTCAGGAGCTCCTCAACTGGCAAAATCACAGAGCTTGTAACTACAAGTGGGTGCTTTGAAAAGAAACAATGCCTTTTGCAAATTGAAAAAGTCTTAACAACTCAAAAAAGATGCTTTGCAGCCCATTACAAATTGGACACAGGAGGGGGACATGAACTTGGCCTTCCCCTCATATTAGGTAGTCATTGTGGTGAATCCATTGTAGTTCTTATTAGGACTATAGAGTTTATCTTAGCCTTTGGCTTATAGGCCTGTGCCCCGTCACCTATTGACTTTTAACGTACTTAGCCTACTCCATCTTACTCCATTTATTTGATTATTTCTTCTTAGATGGTTGTCATTGGTTATATTTTATACACATGTTTTGATTTGCATTATCAGTGCCACTTTGAGAAGGCATCCTTATCAGTGATGTACAAATGGATTGTCATCATCTCCCTTTCTCACTCAGATGCAATAGGAAAATAATGTGCACTTGTTTTGTTTATATAATTGCAAACATACCTGTGTCAGGGATCCTGCGTGATCTGTATAAATATATTTCAGACGGACAAGGTCATTAAAGGGATTCCTTCCAGATGCCATCTATGCTGCGCATCACCTTGCTGCAGAACTCAACCACACACCACGGAGTCTGACCTAGAGACTTCATTCCAAGGTGAAGAGGGATGGGGAACACTTCTCAAGGACATAATACTAGCAGATTAGGTTTATCATACTAGCTCTCACTAGGATAGATATTAGGTTCTCTTTGCTAGGAATTTTATATCTCATGTTTATTCTAAGATGGTGGGGGGTTTTATATTTACAATTCTCACCTTCACAATTTTGCTTCATTTATTGTTCATTATCCTAATCATTGCAGCCAATGCATTTTATCGTAGATTGAAGTCTTTTCAATAAATATATTGAAAACCCTACTACATCTCCTTTATTGTCTGTGTGTGACTGAGACTTATTGCTAACGAGAGAAAAGTGTGACTTCCGTTTCACCACAACTTCCCTGACATGTCTTGTCTAGAGTCCATACATAAGACTGCCAAAAATCACCTTTGCTTTTTGAGTTTTGGTGAGGTACTGCTTGTGAGCCAGGAGGGTTGGTCCGACAGTTGTGACTTGTTGTAGGAGTGACTTAGTCATCTACAAAGAAAAGTGTTGTCATCCCTAGAGCAGTCTTACTTAGGAGCGAGAGTCTAACTATGACATGGCGTCACCAATGATGGTGTTTTGGCATTAAGTTATGGATATCCTCAGTATCTCTGTCTCACACACAGCAGGTACCCTAAGTACCAGTACATGGAGATATATGTGGTCTTAGGGGTAACCCTCCTGAATAGGGAGCACCTAATTAGGCTGTAGGTTGTTCAAGCTTGAACCCTTTAAAAAGATTTCTCGCCATTTTGTGTTCTTTCTCTGCACCCATTATTTAACATGGCTAACGCCATAGACATTTCAGACAATGTTTCTTTACACATTAAAACATCATTTAGAAGCCCATGGCTTAACAAATGAGGGCAGGGATGTCACATTTATAGTGAAAGCTCATGAATCTTACGAAACAGAAACATTATATTCTTGGGTCACCTTTCCAGAGGAAGATGACAGAACACATACATTTCACACATTTAAAATAGCAAACGTACCTCAGCTGAGCTAAGCTTACCGGTTTGTAGAAATACCTTTATCTTATCACGAACATAAAAATGTGTTTAATGGCACCCTACTACATTTAATACAACCTGTCAGATTATTTCCCTTAAATAATGACGGACAAAGGTGGCCCACGTTGGCCACATATACACCACATCCTGGTGTACAGACAATGCAAATAGCTGACATACGTGCACATTGTAATGAACTGGTACAGGTTTACAGACGATTGGTACAATTTACTATGAGAACTTTGAATACTGCCCCAACACGGGCTACACCAGCTTGTCACCAATTGGCCATTACTGGGATTAACCCACTAACTATACATTATATCATGGGCAAGGTGCCCATGTAATGTGAGAAGATTCCGTTCAGGATAGCACAAAAACCTAACCAGCTGCAAACAGTGTTTCTCCATATGGGACCCTCCTCGAAATAGCCTTTCTGCAGGGTCACCCCCAAACTTTTTTCCTTCCTCCTTCTCTTTTTCTGACCTCATTTGTGCTGGCTTTAGGACTCTGTGCAGTTTACCACTGCTAATCAGTGCTAAAGTGCATATGCTCTCTCCCTAAAACACGGTGACATTGGCTCATACCCAATTGGCATATTTAATTTACTTGTGAGCCCCTAGCAAAGTGCACTTCATGTGCCCAGGGCCTGTAAATTAAACACTACTAGTGGACCTGCAGCACTGGTTGTGCCACCCACATAAGTAGCCCTTAATCATGTCTCAGGCCTGCCACTGCAAGGCCTGTGTGTGCAGTTTCACTGCCACTTCGACTTGGCATTTAAAAGTAATTGCCAAGCCCAAAACTCACCTTTTTCTACATATAAGACACCACTAAGGTAGACACCAGGTAGCCCATGGGGCAGGGTGCTATGTTGGTAAAAGACAGGACATGAACATGTGTGTTTTATATGTCATGGTAATGTAAAACTCTTAAATTTGTTTTACACTGCTGTGAGGCCTGCTCCTTTCATAGGATAGCATTAGGGCTACCCTCATATACTGTTTGAGTGGTAGATTCTTATCTGAAAGGAGTAACCAGGACAGAAAATTAAGCAGAAAATCCTGCTTAACGGTGAAGCTGGATTTAATATTACTATTCCTGAAACACCCCTTTTGGAAAGTGAGCATTTCTCCACACTTAAATCCTTCTGTGCCTTCCAGTCCACGTCTGGCTAGGTAAGTTAACAGCTCCCTTGTGCATTTCACTCTGACAACCCCAAACACAGGATGCTCAGTCACACCTGCACACATCTGCATACTGATTGGATCTCCCTGGGCTGGGAGGGTGGAAGGACTGAGACTTACATTACTAAGGTCAGTGGCCTGCCCTCACACAATGGACTGCCAAACCCCCTACTGGGACCCTGGCAGATAGGATGGAACTGAAAGGGGACCTTGTGCACTTCTAAGCCACTCTTTGAAGTCTCCCCCACTTCAAAGGCACATCTGGGTGTAAAAACTGGGTCACTGACCCTACCAACTCAGACACTTCTGGACAAGATACCACTGGGCAAGAAACTCGGAACCAGAACCTGCAACCTGCCAAGAGAAGCTGCCTGGCTGCCCAAAGGACTCACCTGACTGCTTTGCTAAAAAGGACTGCTGTCTTGCTGTTGCCCTGCTTCCTGGCTGCCCTCTGGCTCTGCTGAGAAGTGCTCTCCAAGGGCTTGGATCGAGCTTGCCTCCTGTTTCCTGAAGTCTCAGGGCCAAAGAACTCCTGGTGCAAATTTCGACGCACAGCTTGCCAGAAATTAAGCACAGCCTGCATTGCGGTGGGAAAATCACAGCGCGCCGAACTGGAAAAACGCAGTCCGGCTCCCCGAGTGGAGGTCAACGCAGCACCAGCGTTACAACCAGAACTTTGACACACGGCCCACTGGATCGAACCATAGCCGAGCTGGAACAATACACGCCAACTTCCTGCAAGAAGAATCGATGCAGTGGCTGCTGTGCAACAGAAATTTCCCCGCATCGCCCACTGGATTGACGCAGCACCTGTGACTTTATCCTTCACGCCCAGGATTTCTCAATATTGTCCCCGGGGCATCCAAATACCCGCAACACGAAGAGAATCCATATCCGGGCACCGGAAATAGACGCAAGCCCTTGACTCTATTAAAAAATATTGATGCATCATCTGTGTGCGCCCGGAGAAACCGACGCACACCTCCTCTGCCGTCCCTTGCAGATAATTTAGAGGCAAACAAGGTACTTCGTGCTTGTAGAGACACTTATTGATTTTAAGAACATCACTCTTTTTTTAAATCATTTTCTAAAGTGATATTTCAACGTGTACTTATCGAATCTTGATCGGTTTGACCTGCATTTAATCAGATAAATATTCTATATTTTTCTAAACCTGTGTGGTGTATTTTTGTGGTGTTTATAGTGTGTTATTGCATGATTTATTGCACAAATACTTTACACATTGCCTTCTAAGTTAATCCTGTGCACTGAGCAGTCAGTCAGGGTGGGCACAGGACAATTTGGATTGTGTGTGGCTTACCCTGACAAGAGAGAGGGCCCTTGCTTGGACAGAGGGTAACATGACAGCCAGCCAAAGACCCCATTTCTAACAGCCCCCAAGATTTACAGAGAAGTCTTACAATGTGCTTGACTTTCAGAATGGTTCTCTCAGTGGACGACTGCACCACATGGGATACAGTCTTTGCTGCAACCACTCTTGCCAACATATTGGAAGTGTTAAAACAAATTCAAAATGAACAAAGGGCTGCTCCGGTCCTAGATTTGGGGTTGAAACTGGTGAGTAACTTCAACACAGTCCCCTCAAATGGAAAGCAGTAGCGTTGGTTATACGCCAGCGGCATTTGGAACAGGAGCATCAACTACCAAAACTTATTTCCGAAGCCTATACTAGTATAGAACGGGATAGTTTGGGAGCCAAGCCAAAGAAGCCTGAAATTCAGAGTACCACCCCTAGGGACAGTACTAAACAAGCTCAGGAGGGTTCTAAAAAATGCTAGGATAAACAAAAACAAAATAAAGACATACAAATTCAGAGAGTAGACTATCTGCAACTGGAGAGCTCTGAAAGGTAATATAATCTTAGAAATAGAGAAACTTTAAAGACTCCTGACAGATATACTGATTTGCGCCCCCCTCATTCATTTCAAGACACACCGGATAGACAGAGTGAGAGAGTGGGCCAGTCAGAGCAATGCATTGACTACGTGAAACAGAAGAAAGACTTACAGCAGCCTTCAGACAAGAAAGAAGAACAATCCCCACAACAAAAGCCACAATTTAAAAAGAAAAAGGTGGAAGCTATTTCAATAAAACATGCCAGCAAACTTGAGAACATTCCTGAGGAACATGGTGTGGGCAGTGATCCTGCTGGACAGCACTGCAGAATTCATGACATGTTGCCAGAGTCTGAAAGATCATCTGGATGTGACTGCAGCTAAAGATTTTCTTGTAGTTGAAACTGTGGACAGGCGCGTTCTCCGACCGACAAGTTTCATTAATTAAATATCCAAATTGAGAGAGACATAGAGTGCACTATTAGTGTAATTTTTTTAACTTAATTGTGATATCCTAATGCCAGAAAGAGACTGGCCACATGAATATGTCCACAAGCTCCCACACGGGAAAGATGTTATTTTTTCTCAGATATTGCTCCGGATGCAGTAAAAGAAGCCTACACTGTTGACTGGGCTCTGGCACAGGCATCTGTTCTATACCATTACCATGTAATACCAATTAGGTCTACACCCCAGCCACAACCCCAATATCCTGTCAAACATGAGGCTAAAGCTCCTGTAAGAGAGATCCTCACTCAGCTTGAGTACCAGGGAGTAATCGAGCTCTGCGTCTCTGCAATAAATAACCAGTCATTCCCTGTTGCAAACGCTGACCATTTGTATAGAATAGTCACTTAATAGTGTTGCAGACACTTAAGCAACTACATATGCACAAATATGCAATACAAAATGTACACAGCACCATAATAATCAACATCATAGTGCGTAAAAAATACAAAACAACCTTGGATATTTCCCAAAAATTTTCTGCCAAAACATAGCACATGGCAGACGGGACCTGAGTGAATTCCCATTTGGCTCACAGAAACATTTTTGCCATTTGCCCCAGGGTTATCAGACCAGCCCAGGGTTGTTTTCTGCCAGTGTAATATCAATATTGCATTATATTGATCCCGAGGCGTAGTCCTATGTGAATTACATCTATCATACAAATGACAACCTCAACATTCATCTTGTCAGGGTCAATCAGATCTTCTTAGGTTTTGCAGCCCTTGGCTACCAATTCAATTTTAGGAAAACTAAAATAAACTTTCTCAGTGTCCCGTTTCTGGGATATGAGCTATCAAATGAAGGCAAGAGTCTGGCGCCACACTTTCTAGAGAAATGCGCTCAACTTTAACCACCAAACACAATAAAGAAACTGCTGTCATTACTTGGTTTCTTCAACTTTGGAAGAACTCACATTCCAGATTATGCACAATGCATCAAACCACTCTATGATTTAATTCGCCCAGATTTCTCAAGCAGGCATTGCAGCAAGACATGCTAGAAGCAAACCACTTACACACATGTGACAACAAAACAAATTTGGTCAACAGAATAATTGCTGGTGCCATCAGATTAATCTATGTCACATTTAATGAGGGCGACACCGTGCCCATAACATATAAGTCACATTTGTACTCAAATGCAGTACAACGTTTTGCACCCACAGAAAAAATTCTGACTACCGTACAGATGGCTGTCATTAAGGAGAGGCCACCGGGGCAGTATTGTTGTTAATCCGGTGCCAGCCTTAGAGGCTGTCACCAAAGCAAGCATTCCTAATGCTTCAGCAGTATATCCACATTGGATTCAATGGGCAACCTCCCTGACTGCCACTGATGTTGACTACATCTTTGACCCAAAACTTTAAACACAAGAATTTCTCCAATACGAACAGGAGTACCCCGCACCTCCTAAGATCTTGCCACTTGACAGATACTAGACTGTCATTTACACTGATGGTTCAGCACAACCAGCTGTAGGTACAAAACATCAACACTCAGCCGTTGCGCAGCTGTGAGAGGAGTGATGAAGGATGGTGCAGTCCAACCTAAACCTACCTACATGCAGATCCTAGGGGGCTGCACAGCACAGTTGGCTGAGCTTAAAGCTCTTATCCTGGCACTGGAACATACGGATTCAGAACAGCTCACATTGATTGTCCTACAATGATTATCTCAATCATCGGCAACTGAACAGGTTCGGAGACTCAAAGCAGAACACCATAAAACACAGAACTCTGTGGGGGAGGGTGGCTGATCTTAAGGATAAGCTACCAGATGCTCACATAGTTCATACACTGGGCCATCAGCGTGTAGGAGTACTCATTATTGGGAACACTTCGGCTGATGAAGTGGCCAAATCAGCAGTAGCTACGGCTTCTGTTGCTGCTGTGACTCGTTCTCGCACAAGTTTGGATAATGAAATTCAGGCTGCTGTGAAAGCTTTGGCTGAAGGCAAGCCTCTTCAAAAGCATACCCTACAAAATATTTCTACTATATCAGTGCACAGAATGCTGCCATTGCGACAGTTCCTGGGGTGGGAAATCCGGTGATCCCTAATGAAGACCTGACATTAAATATCATCAAAGCAGAGCTTGAGGGTGTTGCACCTGCTCATGCAGGTGTTGCGGCCACAATATCGCTCATGCAGAAATGCTTCTTGAGGCTGGGTCTATACAAACAGACCAAACAATATGTCCTTTGCTGTGACATTTGCCAAGAAATGAAGGGCTCCATAATCAAACGCCCCCACAGATATCCCTCTTAGTGTCTAATAGGCCACTACAATGTGTATACTTAGACTATTGAGGTCTCTTACAAACTGATGGTGCAAATACATCTTAGTCACTGTAGATTCCTGTTCTAGATTCCTGTGGATATGGCCACAGCTGTCGGCTGACACTTGAACTGTTATAAAAGACTTGCTGGTCTTTATCAGTACATAAGTGGATGCAACATTCCACTCGGAGCAGGGCCCAGCTTTTGCCTCTAGGGCATTCAGGGACACCATGAGGATGATGAATGTTGAAATCCATTACTCTTTCCTGTATCATCCCAAGGGTAATTCTGCTGTGGGGAGCAGGAATTATGACCTAAGGCAGTCCTTAACAGCAAGAGTATTAGGTTCAGGCTGCAGTTGGCTTCATCACCTATATGGGGTCCAGAGAGCACTGAATAATCTGCCTAGACAGTCCTTGGGAGGATGCACTCCTTATGAGGTCCTCTTTGGAATACCTATGCATGTCTCAGATCTAGATGGTCCTGGTATGGTGACTGCAGACACATCCTTTGACATATATGAAAGTCTCACTCTCTTACAGGAGATTCAACAATTTTGTGATGATAATTCATCCACCAGTGCTACCACTTTAGGAATAAGGGATTCACCAACAACTTCTACAGGCTGGATTCCTAAAGTTGGGTATCTGGTTTGTGAGAAGATTGCTGTGAAGAAGGAATCTGGCCAATCTTACAGAGCACCAGCTCCAGTCCTGGGAGTCTAAGGTACCAGAACTGTAATTTTACCACCGTTTCCAGTTTCCAACGTAAACAGATTCATCTCAAAATGTATCATGTGGCCGATACTGCACATTAGACCCTGAGGTCCCTTGGGTAGTCTCCGGTCCCCGTTCACTACCCAACAGGAAATACTTCTTCAAAGAAGAATCAACAACACTTTTGAATATACCAGCATGTACAATGATGCTTCAAATGACTCCTCAAGTATGGGGAGGGTGGAGAATGAGCTTCTGCTGATTCCTGTCACCACTTCACCGAAAAGAACTGACCAAAATGTGGCTGACTACTACTCAAATACAACACAAACTGACAACATTGTCTATTATTAACCTCCACGAGAAGTGGATCCTTCCACCACTAATGCACCAGCTCCTGTGTTCGCAGAGACCGCTTCTGGCTATTTAATCAACCTTAATGACTTTTCTTCAAATTCATCTGCAACTGAAACTCTTTCAAAGACACGTAAGCTGTACATATAGCTTGAAAAATGTTGGTTTATCCATGGCATTGTCTGTGGATACTACTGACATTACTTGCCTTTTAAGTTATGGATTGGCTTTGTGACTGTTGTCTGTCTTTTGATAAATGGTAATTATCTTCCTGAACACTCCTCTGTCGAGCCAGTGAATAAAGTTCTAACACCATGGGGGTCATTCTGAGTCTGGCGGGCGGCGGAGGCCGCCCGCCAGACTTCCCCCCTCCAAAATACCGCTCCGCTGAGGGTATTTTGGCTTTTGCACTGGGCTGGCGGGCGACCGCCAAAAGGCCGCCCGCCAGCCCAGTGCAAAAACCCTTCTCACGAGGACGCCGGCTCAGAATTGAGCCGGCGGAGTGGGAAGGTGCGACGGGTGCAGTTGCACCCGTCGCGAATTTCACTGTCTGCAAAGCAGACAGTGAAATTCCTTTTGGGGCCCTCTTACGGGGGCCCCTGCAGTGCCCATGCCATTGGCATGGGCATTGCAGGGGCCCCCAGGGGCCCCACAACAACCCATACCGCCATCCTCCCGCCAGGAACAGGATGGCGGTATGGGCTGTCAGAATCCCCATGGCGGCGCAGCGAGCTGCGCCGCCATGGAGGATTCTAATGGGCAGCGGAAAACCGGCGGGAGACCGCCGGTTTTCCACTTCTGACCGCGGCAAAACCGCCGCGGTCAGAATGCCCTGCGGGGCACCGCCAGTCTGTTGGCGGTGCTCCCGCCGACCCTGGCCCCGGCGGTTCCTTACCGCCGGGGTCAGAATCAGGCCCCATATCTTTCCTCACATAAGGTCTGCAGAGACTTGTCTCTTGTGAACATTTCAGCAGTACCAATTCCAGATGGGATTGTTTGGGATAAAGTAACATTTGACATACATGGGCCTACTGAGGTTATACAAATTCCTTATGTGTTTAAAATTTCAACTACTAATGTAATTACACCTGGTGTTATTTCTGATGACTTGAATTTGAAAACAGTTAGGGGCATATTTATACTCCGTTTGCGCCGAATTTGCGTCGTTTTTTTCGACGCAAATTCGACGCAAAACTAACTCCATATTTATACTTTGGCGTTAGACGCGTCTAGCGCCAAAGTTCATGGAGTTAGCGTCATTTTTTTGCGTGAACACCTTCCTTGCGTTAATGATATGCAAGGTAGGCGTTCCCGTCTTAAAAAATGACTGCGATGCATATGCGTCGTATTTATACTCCCGGGCAAAAATGACGCCCGGGAGTGGGCGGGACTAAAAAACCCACATTTGCGCCGGATTTTAGCGCCTGGGTCAGGGCAGGCGTTAAGGGACCTGTGGGCTCAGAATGAGCCCAGAGGTGCCCTCCCCTGCCCCCAGGGACACCCCCTGCCACCCTTGCCCACCCCAGGAGGACACCCAAGGATGGAGGGACCCACCCCAGGGACATTAAGGTAAGTCCAGGTAAGTATTTTTTTTTATTTTTTTTTGTGGCATAGGGGGGCCTGATTTGTGCCCCCCTACATGCCCCTATGCCCAATGACCATGCCCAGGGGACAGAAGTCCCCTGGGCATGGCCATTGGACAAGGGGGCATGACTCCTGTCTTTGCTAAGACAGGAGTCATTTCAATGGGGGATGGGCGTCGTAAAAAAATGGCGCAAATCGGGTTAAGACGATTTTTTTGCCTCAGCCTGACTTGCCCCATTTTTGGATGCCCAAACGCCATTTTTCCCTACGCCGTTGCTGCCTGGTGTACGTGTTTTTTTTTCACGCACACCAGGCAGCGCCGGTCGGCTAACGCCGGCTAACGCCATTCAATAAATACGGCGCTCGCATGGTGCTTCAGAATGGCGTTAGCCGGCGCTAATTTTTTGGGCGCAAAACTGCGTTAGCGCAGTTTTGCGTCAAAAAGTATAAATATGGGCCTTAATTCTATGCTTGATGAGCTGCAGGATGACAATGGATTTGAAAGTGTAGATGTGTATATGACTTTCTGCACTGTGGAACTAGGACATAGCTCTACCTGTGGGGAGCCCCAAAACATGTGTAGGAAAATTCACATTACAATACAAATGCAAAGTCATATTATTTCAAATTACCACATTCTAAAATCAGGAAGAGTTTGCTAAGTGACACCAAATTAATCTATTCAGTTTCCCAGATTGCTTTTCAAGATTATGAATACTGGAAGAGCACTATTGATGTGCCGGCCGCACCCTCACTACATCTCGGGTCAACACTCTGGCATAGTTTCTACATACAGTGTGAGGATACTGTGCCAACAATGGTTAGGCACTAAAACCTTAACAGCAGTTTAAAAACATCTTTGTCTCCTATCAGAGGAAGTAGACTTGCAGGATTTCTTGCTAAGTCCAAGAGAGCACTGCTCCAAACGATTCTTGTATGCCACATACAATGAAATCTGGAAGCTTTCTCAAATGGAAGTGGCTGCACATTTAAGGCAGATAGGTATGGAAAATATGAAAAGGCTTTAGATGTTCTTGATAATGGTATAAACACTTTTCCCAACAAAACATACACGCTTAGTAATATTGTGTCAGCTGCGATTGATATAGTTCAGAATGACATGTCCCTTTTACAACATGGACAAAGTCAGCTGCGTTCCATCATGCAGTCGTGTTTGGCATTGTAGATTCTGAAAAATGGCTGTGTCCTGTGGAAACACATCAACAGTAGTGACTTGTTTGCTGCTTTTAATTTGTCCAGGAAGAAACAGATAATGGCTAACAAGGAAACAGTGTCACACCATGCTTAACATGGTGAAGTTATAAAAGCTCCCTTTCACTGTAGCAGACATACCATCAACAGTATGGTTAGTACATGGGGTAATAAATCTGCCAATTTCCAAATTCATTTCACAAAATGTTTGAAAGATTTTGCTGTTGGCAGATATGAGCAGATAGGAGATAACTATATAAAGAAAGAGTGGGAGTTGCCTTTCGAGTTCAAATGTCTGAACGGCGAAACAGAGGTATTTCTGAGCGGAAGCCAATGTGAGACTACTATTAGTCATTCAATGATTCGAAAACAGGTGTCCCTTCATGGCCTTTGCAATGGGGAGGTTGCAAACATGGCATGCTTTCTGAAGGGTACTGCAGTCCCTTTGATTCATCCAGCATTTCATATACTTTTGAACGGGAGTTAGGTGGTCCTGAGCCATGAGAGTTGCTGCAGAATGAGACCATGAATTGCTTATGCAATTTCAGTTTCTCAAATTGTAACTTGTTGTGGACATGTTTTATACCCCCCCATACAGGAGATAAGAGCAGCAGAAATCTTGCCTCACATTGATAATACTTATGTAAATTCTGACAAGCTAAGCAGACTAAAGGCACTACTGCTCGATAAACAAGTGGCATTGACATCGGCCAAGGAGACATATGCTCTCCAGATAGTGAGATCATCAGCCGAGATATAGTCCTTATTAAATACCAACTCCCCCAAGCACTTTGGAGAGCTGGTCAGCAGAATTTTCAACGACTTGAGCACTGCAGAGATTATACATTTCTTTAAGGCTGTTGGCTCTGGAATCATTTCTACTTTCCAGAACGTCTTTGGAGTCATTCCTTAAGCTATCCATTCACTCTTTTTGAGTGTGTTCGGCGGATTTCCTGTATGTACGGTGCTGATTGGCAGTATACTGCTGCTGCTATGTCTAATATGCAGTGGTTGTGCTTTCCCAGCTAAGTTGAATGATGGAGCTACCACCAGCCCTGCTGTGTCGTGATCACATGGTACAGTTCTTTGATGCTCTGTTACTGGAAGAATTGGAGCATGATTGGTCATTGTCATTCCAACAAGTCTCGTCGTGCATGCTACCTGTCTTTCGTTGCACCTGGTGCCTCTTCGAGTGTCTATCATCGGTGTGTCTTGCCGTTCAGCCAGTGCCTCCTATGGACAAGAAACAAGATTGTGTCCCATGAGACTGAGATTGATTCGCGAGGCCACTTATGAGCCACCGCTTTTGAACTACTTGTCTCGAATGACGTCTGGCACTATGGATGGTGCTGCCTACGCAGGTGATCTTGCATCTAAGGCGTCTGCTTCTGCATCTACGGCTTCTGCACACTTCTGCTCTGTGGATATGTCTGCCAATCCTGTGATCAATCTAACATCTGATGGCTTTGGTGACATTCTTCAAGCCCATGATTACTGTTAAATAGTTAGACCATTGGTCTTATTCAAAATGTAAAATTTTAGCACCAAATTGACTTTATAATGCGGCTCTCATTTGGTCTGCTGTGCTTGTCATGGTTAAAATTTTGGCTCTCATTATGAGTTTGGCGAGCAGTGGCCGCCCGTCAAATTTCCACCAGAATTTCCGCCCTGCAGTGAACAGGGCCTTAACATTGACGCCGGCTCCTAATAGCGATGTGGAGGTGGAGGTGCGGCGGGTGCAGCAGCACCCGTGGTGCATTCCACTGCTCATAATTCGGGCAGTGGAATGCGCGACAGGGCTGTGCATGGGGGACCATGCAAAGTACATGGGCTGTAAAGGGGCCCCCAGGGTCCCCTCCCAACGCCCTCATTCCGCCAGCCTTTCCAATCAAGTAGCAAGCAGCGCTGCCCTGGTGGGTTAAAACCACTGGGACCGCAGGCTGCCGGTTGGCGGTAACCTGGCGGTATCGGAGGTCCAACCGTGGCGGCTCCGCCACGGTCATGATGTAAAGGTACCACCACCAGACTGTTGGCGGTGGGTCTGCCACCGCGAGTCTGGTGGCCATGAGACCTCCAAACTCATAATCAGGGCCTTTATCTCTTTGTATGATTTTAGCTTCGTTTTAGACATTTTAGCTCAATGCATTTTAGTTTTGGACTCATGCACACTCGCTAGTGAGTTAGCATCTGTGTTTCAGCAATAGGGAGGGTATGGTGAATCCTTCTGAGTTCTTATTAGGACTCAGGAGTTTACTTTAGACTTTGGCTTGCAGGCATGTGCCCCCCTCACCTATTGACTTTTAACCTACTTAGCCTACTCAGTTTTATTCCACTGATTTTACTATTTCTTCTAAGATTGCTGCCATTGTTTATATTTCATATAAACGTTTTGATTTGTATTATCAGTACCACTCTGAGAAGGCTTCATTATCAGTGTCATGATCAGTGATGTACGTAAGTATGTCATCATGTCCCTTTCTCACTCACGTGTGTTAGGAACATAATTTCACTTGCTGGGGATTGTTTATGTAATTGCCACAACAGGTCTGCCTCCTTGTTAGTTGTTTAGGAACATATCTGTTTCAGGGATAATACATGAACTGTATAAATACATCCCACACGGACAAGGTCATTAGTGGGGTTCTTTCCAGATGCCATCTATGCTGCACGTCACCTTGCTGCAGATCTCAGCCTTTGTGTCACCATGGAGTCTGACCTAGAGACTTCATTCCAAGGTAACGAGGGTTGGGGGCGCTTCTCATGGACATGGAAGAGGCAGATTAAGTGTATCATACCTCGCTCTCACTAGGGTAGAGATTAGGTTTTCTTTGCTAGGAATTTTATATCTCATGTTTATTGTTCGATGGTGGGCGTTTTTATATTCACAAATCTCATTTTCACAATGTTGATGCTTTTAGTGTTTATTATCCTAATCATTGCAGCTCATGCATTTTATCGTAGATGCAGTCTTTTCAATAAATATATTGAAAACTTTCCTGCATCACATTGCAAATTCTATACCCCTTTGTAAACAAATTGCACATCCTGGTTTGCAATCGGGTCTTTGTACATTGGACCACAGCTTCCCATAGTTTTGAGATGCATCCAAGGGTACAGCCTAGTCATCAATTTGAATACATTTTCAATTTTTAAGCATTCTTCCCTCAAGGCAAAGAGCCTAATACTTCTTGTATACTTACAGAGTCCATTCTAAGCATTGTAATATGGGTTACGCACCTTTGATGGGGAACATGAGTTTTCATTTCTACTGTTTGCTCACGTAACGTGGAATATTTGATTGTCCAGCTGTAGAGTTCGGATCTGTATTCTGTTTGAGGCAGCTACTGAAATCAGGAGACAATGCTTGACACAGTCTGACTTCGGCGTGTTACATGAATTCTTTTACCACCCTACGACATATTTTAACAATGAGGAGCTTTTTAGTAAGGACCAACCATTTATGGACAGTTCTGGTCTCTCTACCTGCAGTTTCAATAGTCTTCTTTGGAGGACACTGCATCGCCATTTGATAATTTTGGAGATATTTCTTTGCCAGCTTTTCAGTGTCCAAGTGGTATTGAGGCTTAAAGGTCATACTTTAACACAATGGTTGGTAACCAGCGTACAAGCTTAATTCATCTGACATTCTAACTTCACACATACAATGGTGCCATGCTTCTCCTGTCTCACGTGCACTCTACCCAGAAGACCATCTAAGAGTGTGCACATGATGTCAAAGTTGGTGCCCATGTTTTTGGAATCTGGTTATCTATTACATATGTTTTGTTTATGCTGTACTTATAAAACGTTTTAGTTTACAGATGGGAACGATTGGTGAATGAATTTAGCAGTATTCATCAATAAACATTATTTCAAGTAGAAAGCTTCATTTTGTAGTGCATTTTAACAGTTCATAATTACAATACCAAATGTTCATCCTCATTTGTAATAGCTTTGTTTTTGGAGTCATGGACAGTGCACAGATTGCAATGTTACTACCTCAATTTTTGAATACACCTAGAAGACCACCAATTAAGTGTAACAACTAGATGAGAATTTTCGACAATTACATGGTGGCAACTAATATTGTAAAATCGTAACCAAGAAAACTTGCAATTCTTTCCAGATATCTTGGTCATGATGGCCAGAAAGTTTATGGTAATTTACCGGAGTGTGAAGCTTTAGCATATCGACAAAAACAATATTCAGAGGAACCCAATGTTTTTTCTTCAGACACTTTTTTTCCAGACACATACAAACAAGTGATGAAATGGTTGAGGAGTACATTGCAGCATTAGAAGTTCTTGCATCAGCATGCAATTTTACCAACTATGTTAATGAATACATTTGTGATCTTGTTTTGTTCAGTTGTAACTCAAAAAAGACACAAGAATAATTGCTAAACTGTGCTACCCCTATCCTATTTTACAAGAAATATATAATTTTGTTAGAAGTATTGAGCAGTCGCTATCATGTCTGTTGAATTGTATCACGCAGGATGCATCAATGCAGCAGTTGTAGTAATGAATGACAGTTGTGTTGTGTGTGCTATTAAGACTAAGGAGAAATGGGTGCTGGGGGTTAAAGAAAAAGTGCCATACTACAGGTGTGGCTCTAAACGTGAACATCAATTCCAGTTGCCCTGTTTGTGAGAAACATGCACTGCTTGCAAGAAGATTGGTCACTTCATTTCAGTATATAGGAGTGGTAAAGGTGACATTAAGATCAGTAGTGTGGAGTTCAAGACACATGAGTCCCGTGATAAATTCCAGAATGGTGTTTTGACACTTGATGCAGAAACTTGTACATTGGGTTATGTAATCAAAGTCCCTATTTGTGGAGTTTGCATTGTGGAAAGTGTCCTTTGAGGCTCTCGCAGGTTCTGGTCACCCATCACTGTTGTATTTGAGAACACATTTTATAAGGTGTGGGATCACAGAAAAAAATTGTCAGCCACAGACAGCAATCCTAAGGCTTCTGAGGAATTTGATAGCCATTTTAAGATTTCTTATGGATGTTCCTAACTGTTTAGAAAGAGTTACTTTTACTAAATTGATGTCACACATAGAGGCAGAGATAGCATATTTATACAATGTTTGCACTGAATTAGCATTATTTTTTTGCGCTAATTCAGCGCAAAGTTAACGTCATATTTATATTTTTACCAAGACCTGTCCAGCGTCAAAATAGTGGTGTTAACTTAATTTTTGGGATGCGTGATACTTCCTTGCGTAAATGAGATGAAACGAAGGAGTTACAGTCCCAAAAATGATTCTAACTCCCTAGCGCCATATTTATCCACCCAGGCAAAAAATGCACCGATGGGTGGGGGGTGTACCCAAAAAATGATGCTAACATCGATTTGCATCAAATTTTAACACCTGGATCAGGGCAGGCGTTAAAATGAGGCAAACTCATCACTACTTAAGGAAAACACACAGAAGCAACATTACCAACCAATAGGAGAAGATGGAGGTGCTACTGATCCAGCTTGCGAGATGATGCAGAGGATGGCAACAGCTACAGCAATCACCACCACCACAGCCTGCAGACCCCACACAACATACCACCTGTGACAAAGCTGTTAGCTGTCCTGCACATGCTGGCAAGTGGCTCATTCCAAACAACGGGTGCCCTGGCTGCTGCTGTCTCACAGGCGCCATTCTCTACATGCCTGCCATAGGTGTTAGACGCTATAATCTCCCTGACACCCCAACATGTCCAAACAGGAGGTAAACAAGGGGCCCACACATGAGGCAGTGGATGTCAAAAATTATAAACACAGTAATGTTGGAACAGAACACTGTCACAACTCAGTGTCAGACTTTCAATGGCAGCATGGAGCTTGTGTGACAAGGGGGGACGTCATTGGTAACAATGGTCATCATGATTAGCCCAGGTCTGACAAGCAATAGAAGAATTTGGGCCTGCGTGGTACATCCATGGTAATCACTCCTGCCACTGCTATGGGGCCCAATTCTGACACAGGGTACACATGACCTCACACTTTGCACAGACACGTCTGTGCAATGCACATCAGTGTGGATGAGAACATATGCAGTTAGAGCTGCAGGTCCACCACACAAAAACCACAACCATTGCTGAATGTGATGAGTTTAATCAAACATTTGTGGTCAAAACATAATATTGGTGGAATGTAGGCAGAGTGTGTCATACACAGTATGTACCAAAGATGTACACACGTCAGACATATGTGTAGGCCACACACAAGTCACCATAAACTCCAAATCCACATGCGGAGACAGTTGTTGGGTAACATTTTCTAGGTAGCATTGTTCAGCCATCATCAAACAATGCCTGAACTGTGTATGTCATCTTAAATGTTATGCTCTGTAAGACAACGTCACACATCACATAAGTAAACACAATTCACAATCACAAACAGAACTATTGCATTGCACTGACTGCCATACATATGTGGATACACTGTTGTCACACATGCATACATATGCACGACGTGCAACTATTTGCATGCTGTTGACTCACACATCGGTGTAACAGACCAATCACACCCTCATCACACTGTTGCATGGACTCCACATGTTGCATGGACTACCACATGTGGCCATAGACAATATGCCACACTGCAGCACAGCCCATGTAATTTGTATGTTGATACAGGGTGCATCCATAGACAATGGAACAAAATCACACAATCAGGAATTGAGTAAAAAAAACACGGATGCAAATGCGTCTAAAACATCCACAAACGCAAAGTAAATGACACATCAAATCAAATCAAATCATTAACATTTATAAAGCGCGCTACTCACCCGTGCGGGTCTCAAGGCGCTAGGGGAAAGAGGGGGTTACTGCTGCTCGAAAAGCCAGGTCTTTAGGACTCTCCGGAAAGCAGAGTGGTCCTGGGTGTTCCTGAGGCTGGTGGGGAGGGAGTTCCAGGTCCTGGCCGCCAGGAAGGAGAAAGATCTCCCACCCGCCGTGGAACAGCGGATGCGAGGGACGGAAGCGAGTGCGAGGCCAGAGGAACGGAGGAGGCGGGTGGGGACGTAGAAGCTGAGGCGTCGGTTGAGGTATTCCGTCCCTTGTCGTGGAGGGCTTTGTGTGCGTGGGTGAGAAGTCGAAAGGTGATCCTTTTGCTGACTGGGAGCCAATGCAGGTGTCTCAGGTGTGCGGAGATGTGGCTGTTGCGGGGTATGTCGAGGATGAGGCGGGCCGAGGCGTTTTGAATGCGTTGCAGGCGATTTTGGAGTTTGGCTGTGGTTCCAGCGTAGAGGGTGTTGCCGTAGTCCAGGCGGCTCGTGACAAGGGCGTGGGTCACGGTTTTTCTAGTGTCGGCAGGGATCCAGCAGAAGATCTTGTGGAGCATGCGGAGGGTGAGGAAGCAGGCGGAGGACACGGCGTTGACTTGCTTGGTCATGGTGAGAAGAGGGTCCAAGATGAAGCCGAGGTTGCGGGCGTGGTCTGCGGGGGCCGGTGCGGTGCCGAGGGCCGTGGGCCACCAGGAGTCGTCCCAGGCGGACGGGGTGTTGCCGAGGATGAGGACTTCCGTTTTTTCAGAGTTCCACTTTAGGCGGCTGAGCCTCATCCAATCTGCGACGTCTTAGCGTGAATTCCACCTTCGCACTCTTCTCAATGCTGGTTTTCAGTGAATACGACGCATAAAGGTAATGTGTCAATAAAAACGACGCACGCACATCATGCGCCTCTCAAATATTACAAGCGTCATATAAATGCATGCATAACAGAAAATGTGACGCATGGGGACAGGAAGTGATCTAATAGGAAATCCTGTTTACAAGCATGGTACAGTGGGTGTACTTTCACTTTCTCTTTACAGTCTGCGCCTCTTTTGACAGTGTGGTTGCATTCTGGAGATGGTGGTGTGATTTTCCTGCATTTGTGGTGTCCCTCCTGTCGTGTTTTTACAATTTTTGTCTGTACTTTGTCCCACTGTTTGTAAATTTGTGTGTTTTTTATGTATAATTGTACTTGTACTGTGGAGTGTCTGTCCAGGATAGTTGTTAAATTGAGTTAGATGGGATTAGTTATTGGGCTTAAGTTTCCTTTATATTCATTTTATTTTTTTACTTAAATCCTTGTGTTCAACCTGTACTGTGATGCTAGGGCCCTCATTATGACATTGGCGGTAAGTCCCGATTACCGCCATGCCGACTGCCGCCAGCATATCACCGCGGCAGCAGTTTACTGCTACCTATATTATGACCACACATAGCAATCCGTCACTATACAGTAACACACACAGGTCCACCTGCTCAAAGGTCAGTTATGAACTGGTGGTACCAAAACCCACACTGTTACGCCAACAGAACAACGCCCACAGCATTATGACCCACAAATCACTACGGGAGACATTCAACCGGGGTAAACCATTGGCGGTACATACCGTTGTGCTCAAAATACACACACACATATGAAACAACACTACATTGGACAATTCAAACTACACACACCTGACACACATACACACACCACACCCACAAAACCACACCACTATAAAACACATACACACTACCCACAACCCTTTCTGACTCAAACAAATTGACAACAGAGAGAGAGAGAGACACCAAGAGCACCCACAGACCAAGAGCCACAGAACACCATCACCCATACACCATCCACACACCTTACAACACACACCCCAACACATCATCCCACACACCACACACACTACACCCATGGCACCAAAAAGACACCCCAGGTTCTCAGAGAAGGAGCTAATGGTCATGGTGGAGGAAATCATCCGGGTAGAGCCACAGATATTCGGATCACAGGTGCAGCATACATCCATAGCTAGGAAGATGTAGCTATGGCGGAGGATCGTGCACAGGGTCAATGTCATAGGACAGCACCCCAGAACAAGGGATGACATCAGGAAGAGGTGGAATGACTACAAGGGGAGGTACGTTCTATGGTTGCAAGACACCAGATAGCTGTACAGAGGAGTGGTGGTGGACCCCCACCTCCTGCCCCACAACTAACAACATGGGAGGAGCAAGTCTTGGCAATCATTCATCCTGAGGGCCTGGCAAGAGTAGCAGGAGGACTGGACTCTGGTAAGTCAAATCTCTATTACTATCACCTCCCCACCTGCATGCCATCACATACCCCCACCCCTCCCTCACCCCATCACCCCACCACCTCACATACACCCCACCATCACAACCCACCCATCCCAATACCAAGCCCTGCATACACCACCAATGCATTTACATGACTCACAGCCCTTCATGGACACCCATTACTAAAGCATGCACATTAGAGAGAATCACCTATCCCACAAAATTACTACTCACACAAGGCAAAGCTGACAGGGCAATCACAACCATACAGGGCAACACACCCATGCACAAGATGTCACACGCAGAAACAATAACACTGCATTTACATCCCCAAAGGTCCTCCACCCAACATCACCGGAGAGGAGGTGCCAGCAACATCCAGTCCCCCCACAGAAGAGGCCCACAGTGATGACAGCATTACTGAACGCCTGGATCTGGGTGACCAACCTGGCCCATCAGGGATCTCCGGACAGTCGGTTACCCAGGCACAGTCCCATACCACCACTGAGCCTCCCCGCTCAGGAAACACCACCACAGCACCCACTCAGCAGGCCCATACCTCTGTCCCCAGGACAAATCAATCAGCAGAGTGTCCACCGCTACAGGGACCCCAGGCAATTCACAGGATGATCAGGGACCTGAGGTCAGTGAACACACAGTTCAGGGGACGGAGGCACAGGACAACAGGGAAGCTGGGAGGACTGCGGTGCGACAGGGGGAGGATAGGCCCTGGGAACCGATTCTCCATGAGGCACTCACCAACGTCCTGGGAGCATACCACCATTCCCAGGAGATGATGGGCCGGATACTGGACAAGTTGCAGGAGACCCAGCGGCTGTAGGTGGGAGAGTACCTGGGGAACAGGGAGGACCTAAAGGACATCCACAAAAACCCTGGTCACCATTGCAGGGGTGCTGGCAGACCTGGCCAACACCATGAGGGAGGCAGTGGCACACCACCGGGCCCCTGACACTAGCCACACCGATGAACAGCCCTCCACCTCTGCTGCCGCTAGGGAACAGGAGGCCCCGCCACAGGAGCAACAGGCCACCAGCACCCCTCCTCCTGCAGAAGGAAAACCACCCCGCAAACGGTCCCTGCAATCCAGGCAGAAGCCAGAGAACATTGCCAAGACCCCCGCCCCGTCAACCTTGTGTCCCACTCTGTCACCCTGTTCACCTTGAACTGCCATTGCTCCCCTTCCTATGCCCCCTTGGACAATGCACCTGTGATACAAACAGACTGGACTCTATCCTGGACTTTCCTCCACCATCACCCCAGCCCATTGCACATAACCCTCTATTATTAGCACTGAAATGAACACCCTTTGAAAAAATACAAGATGGAGTATGTCAAATGATTTAACTATGTATTTGTTTAACAAGGTTTAAACACTGAGGTACAACTGTACAGTAATATCTACATAGGAATGACCTGTAGTTAGCTGCAGTCAACACACCAGGTGCCAGAGTGGGGCACAGATATCTGAGAATAGAGAAGCCAAAGGGTACAGTAAGTGGCCATAGAATTGGACAAATCTGCCTGCCATGTACAATGTCAAATACAAAACTGTCACTGCAAAGTTAAGTTACAGTGTCTTACCTGTGTGTCACTGGAAGTACTGTCATATAATAGCTTTTCTGTTGTCCTCATCCTCTGCCTCCTCATCTTCACTGTCCACAGGATCCACTACTACCACACGCCCATCTCCAGCCTCATCCTCCTGCAGAAAAGGCACATGGCGTCTCAAGGCAAGGTTATGCAACATGCAGCATGCCTTGATTATCTGACAGATCTTCTTGGGTGAGTAGTACAGGGATCCACCTGTTAGATGGAGGCAACAACACCTGGCCTTCAGGAGGCCGAATGTCCTCTCTATTATTCTTCTTGTTTGCCCATGTGCCTCATTGTATCGTTCCTCTGCCCTTGTCCTGGGATTCCTCACAGGGGTCAGTAGCCATGAGAGGTTGAGGTAACCAGAGTCACAAGCAAATATGGAGGGATACCTGTTAGCCAAACACTAACCTTTATGGCAAACACCATACACCAACATATACTGAGTGGGAACCATGGCTCACCTATTAGCCACACCCTGTGCCTCTGTAGTTGAGACATCACATTTGGGATGCTGCTATTCCTCAGGATATAGGCATCATGCACAGACCCAGGATACTTAGCATTGCCATGGGAGATGTAGTGGTCCGCCAGGCACACTATCTGCACATTCATTGAGTGAAAGCTCTTTCGATTTCTGAAGACCTATTAATTTCTGCGGGGGGACAAATGCAATATGTGTAGCATCAATAGCCCCAATAATGTTGGGGATATGTCCCATTGCATAGAAGTCAGATTTCACTGTGGCCAATTCCTCCACCTGGGGGAAAACAATGTAGCTGCACATGTGTTTAACCAGGGCAGACAGCGCTCTGGTCAGCACGTTTGAGAACATTGGGCTGAGACAGTCCTGCTGCGAAGCCCACTGTCACTTGGAAGGAGCCAGATGCCAAGAAATGGAGCACAGATAGGACTTGCGCAAGAGGGGGTATCCCAGTGGGCTGACGGATAGCATATATCAGGTCTGGCTCCAATTGGGCACACAGCTCTGTGATTGTGGCCCTGTCCAGTCTATAGGTGAGGATAATGTGCCTGTCCTCTATTGTTGCCAAGTCCACCAGGGGTCTGTACACGTGGGGATGTCTCCATCTCCTATTCACATGCAGCGGTTGTAATCTAGGGAGAAAAACGGTGAGCAGCTGGTTAGTATTCCTCATTTCCAAACACTACACTGCATTGCATGTTGTGACTGTAACAGTATGTTGATGAATAGGCCCAAATGGTGCCTAGGTGTACTGTAACGCAGTTACGTGCCATGGCCTAACCCCCCGAAATGGCTTCCACCTGTCCTGTGTGGGTGGACATGTGGAAATGAGGTAATGCCGCTGACGTTGTGCGCAGTTGCAGGAGGAGGTCGAGTACCACCGTGCAAGTCTTTATTGGTTGTCATTGGGCCCTATGGGTTACAGTGGCCAATGGTGATGTACGCCGGCGGTGACAGTACGCACCGCCATGGACGTGACCGCCATTTTCTATCTGTTCACTCACTTGCTACCTGACCTTCAGCCCGAGAGGAGCTACACTGCAAGTGCTGCTGTGACCTGTGTCTGGAACCTACCATGGCTCATGTCACTGGGGAAAGAGCCGCTGCCTTCACTGCTGCGGAGTTTGAGAGACTGGTGGATGGGGTACTACCCCAGTACCGAATGCTATATGGGCCTCCAGAACAACAGGTGAGTACACTGTGAGTATGATGTAAATGTCATGGATGCATGGAGTGCTGTGTGTGAGGGCCTCGTGTGGGGGGGCTGGTGGAAGGGTTCTGGCCAGCGTGCTGCATGTATGGTTGGCAATGTCTGTGCGTAAGGGGATGTGAGGGCTATGGTGGGCCATCAGTGTAACAGGCTGGTTGGTATAACTGATACCTTTTTCTATGTTTCTTTTTCTGCATGGTCAGCGCCCATCAGAAAAAAGGTATATAGAGTGCCATCGCCAAGGACATGACGACCCTGGGGGGCTACGGCAGACGGAGCACCCAAGGTCACAAACGGTGGGAGTACCTGAGACGCTGGGCAAGGAAGACGGTGGAGGCCCAGCTGGGGATGGCCTCCCAATGAGGAAGGGGTGCCCGTCGAACCCTGACCCCCCAGATGGCCTGCATACTGGCGGTGGCCTATCTGGAGCTAGATGGGCACTTGAGGGCATTACAGAAGCCACAAGGGGGTGAGTACAGTTTCCCAATGTACTACTTGCACGTGGTGGGGTCGTCTCCGGGTTGGGGATGTGAGCCTGTGGGTGCCCCTAGGCCAGGCCGGACATTGCAGGGAAGGTCCCATGTTGGGCAGGGGCAGATAAACACCACCTCCTACCAAGCTAGTAGGCATCCACTACTGGGCAGGGATCTGTGGGTGTCAGGTATGCTGCCATTGGCGTTAGGTATTCCTGTCCATGGCCTGGTGACTAGCATTGTGACTGGTAGTGCCTTGCCTAGTGCATAGGGGTGTTCCCTGTGTGTGTGTGTGTCGTGTACGCCGATGGTGGTGTTGTTACTGCCATTTCCCAGTGTATCCTTTGTCTCTTCTCCCATTTTTGTTTTGTCACCCTGTCCTTATGTGCATTAGCATCAGCTGGTGGAGGAGCAGAGGCACCAGTGACGGAGGGAGCTGCATCCCACAGGGCCAAGGAGGCCGAATCTACCGATGGTGAGGGCACGAGTTGGACGGAGAGCGAGGGGAGCACCACGGCAGAGACAGGAGGGGACAATGCTGACAGTGATACCTCCTCCAGTGGCAGCTCCCTGCTGGTGGCAGACACCTCTGTGCCCACCCCAACTACAGGTACAGCTGCCACCCCCGTATCAGCAGAACAATCCCAGCATCTCCTCAGCTAGTTTCCAGTGCCCACTCACCCAGGAGGGTGGGCATCTCCTTCGGCCCAGGCACCACAGGCCCTGCCCAAGTTAGCCCTGATGCCCTGAGTGAGGAGGCTATTGACCTCCTGCAATCCATCTCTGTTGGGCAGTCAACCATAGTGAATGCCATCCAGGGGCTGGCAGCCCATTTGCAACATATAAATGCATTCCTGAAGGGCATTCACTCTGGCATGGCGGCCCAACAGAGATCAATCCAGGCTCTGGCCTCCTCTCTGTTGGCAGCCATTGTCCCTGTTTCTAGCCTCCCCCCTCCAATTACCTCTACCCTGTCCCATTCTCCTCAACCCCAACCTATCCCAAGCACACATTCAGACCAGCATGCACCCAAGACAACACACAGGAGTAGCTCAGGCAAACACAAGCACCACACATCATCCCACAGGCACTCACACAAACACCATCCAGATACAGACATCCCAACATCCACTGCCTCCACTGTGTCCCCCTCCTCCTCGTCGTCCACCACCCTTCCAGTAGCGTCTCCACTCACACCTGCATGCACTACATCCTCATCCACTACCTCCACCACCATCCTGCCTATCACTACACACCCCTCACTGGCAGTCACCACACCCACATCCATGTACACGTCCCCTGTGTCCTCTCCTACTGTGTCTGTGCAGCCTCCTCCCAAAGTGCACAAACGCAAGCACTCGGACACCCAACAGCCATCCACCTCACAACAGCATCCAGCTCATGCACCTGCACCTAAACACAGCCGACAGACACCTCCTACAACCACTCCCCCTTCCTCCTTCCCCAAACCTTCACCCTCTTCCCACCCCAGTGTCCCTAAGAAGCTTTTCCTCTCCACCGTTGACCTCTTCCCTACACCTCCCCAGTCCTTCACGTCGGCCAGGGTGGTCAGAACCCAGACGAGCACCTCAGCCACCCAGTCCACAGCCACAGTAGTGTTGGCAGCTACTGCAGGTGGGAGAGGCTCCAAGGAACCAGCCATCAGCACTGACAGTGTGCCTACACCAGCTGCCAAAGGGAAGGGCAAGGAGGCTTCACCAGCTGCCAAGGGGAAGTGGAAGGGCAAGGAGGCACCACCAGCTGCCAAGGGTAAGGGTAAGGATGCACCACCAGCTGCCAAGGGGAAGGGCAAGGAGGCACCACCATCTGCCAAGGGGAAGGGCAAGGAGGCACCACCAGCTGCGAAAGGGAAGAGCAAGGGGCCTGCAGGCAGGAAGGACAGGAGGCCTGGTGCTGGGACTGATTCTGAGCCCCCACCACCAACCATGGCAGTTCAGCCATCCGAGGCTGCAGGGGAAAGTCTGGAGCTTCTTCCCACCACTGGCATCCCCGACACCAGCACCAGAACCAGCACCGCCACCAGCAGCAGCCCCAGTGGGCAGATGTCCGAGGCTACAGGGGAAGGGCTGGAGCCTCTCCCCACCACTGTCATCGCCGACACCAGCACCACCACTGCCACTACTGAGCAGACGTCACCGCCGGTGGGCAGTGTGTAGTCCTGTCTCCATGAGCTGTAGTGCGTCCTGGACCCTGCTAATCCTGTAGGTGTGACACCCAGGTGAGATACTGTGACCTTGCACTCCCCAAGTGCTGCATCACAGGGCACAAGGCCCCCTCCAGAACCAGTGGAAGAAGCCACCCACTCACCCCATCTTCCACAGGATGAAGCACACTGAGCACAAGGCCCCCTCAAGAACCAGTGGGCAAATCACCCACTAGAGAGACTGTGGCGTTGCACTCACCAGGACCAAGCAGTGGGCAAACCACCCACTAGAGAGACTGTGGCTTTGCACTCTCCAGGACCAAGCAGTGGGCAAACCACCCTCTAGTGAGACTGTGGCCTTGCACTGCCCAGGACCAAGCAGTGGGCAAACCACCCACTTGAGAGACTATGGCCTTGAACTCCACAGGACCAAGCAGTGGGCAAACCACCCACTTGGGAGACTGTGGCCTTGCACTCCCCAGCACCAAGCAGTGGGCATGTAGCCCCATCCAGGACCAGTGGTGTTGTACCATCTTCCCGTTGAGGTGCCCCTCCTTCCCCATCCCCCTGAGGTGCCTGTGTATTTTCGACCTGATGCCCCTGCAGTGTTCTCTCCATGTTGTTGCAGGAGTGAGGTGGGGCCTTGGCCTATGCGATGTGGCCCTGTTGCCCACAGACATTGAGGACTGGGCAGTGTCCCTCCATTTGTATATATGTATATACTGTTTTGATTTTGAGGCACACATTTCTACTATTTTATCTTATTATACTCACTTTAACCAATTCCTTTTGTCCTTGCAACATTCCTGAGGGTTATGGGGTAGATATGTAATGTTATTGCATCTGTTTGTGTGTATGCTGTTGGGGGTGTTGCGTGTTGCATGTGTGTCACTCTCTTTTTCCTCCCCCCCTCCCTTGTGTGCTAGGCGGCAGGACTCACCATGGTCGTCTTCGCCGGCGTTGATGTTCGTAATGCATGAAGAGATGAAGAGGTATACAAACATGGGGAAGATGTGCAACTCGTGCTCCATGGCGTTGTGGTTCTTCCTTGAGTCTCCAGAGGTGAGTCCTTTGCCTTCTGTGTACTGTTTCCGCCGTGCTTTTGATGGCAGTACTGCCACAGAAAAGGTGGCGGATAGGCCTGTTGTAATAGTGTGGGCGGTGCATTTTCTTCTGCCTGGCTTTTGGCAGTTAACGCTGCAGTGCTTGTTACTACCGCCGTGGCGGTCAGTGTGTTAATGTGGCTGTCTGTGTGGGCGGTTTCCGCCGTGGTCATAATTCCATTTTGTTTACCTCCGGCCTGTTGGCAGTATTACCGCTGCTTTATCACTGACCACCAGGGTTCTAATGAGGGCATTTGTCTGGTCGGGGGAGGTTGACCAGATGGGTGAGGTAGAGCTGGGTGGCTTTGTGTGGCTGGTAGCCCACTACCTGTTGATGTTGGAGGTGAGGAGGCCGGGTAATACAAGGTTACCGGCCTGAGGCGAGGTGGCTGCGGTGGGGAAAGGTGCTCCACCACCTGAAGAGGGTGTTTCGGAGCACAAGGAATGAACACCAGCTGAAGCATCGCTGGGCAGATCTGGTGGCCAGGGAGCAGGATCTGCTTGATTATCTTGGAGTGGAAATCGGTGGCCCTGTTGGTGAGTCTCCCATTGGCATACTATTTACTGTTCACTGCTCCTCAACATGAATGACAATATCAGATGTGTTGGAATGCTGCATGCAATGCTTGTGGACAGATTGCATGCAACCAGAATGAAGTGTAACTGCGCCAGTTGAGACATGGAGTTCACATGTCCTACCATTATACCAATGCAGGTCAGATGTCTGGTGAGTCATGCTAAACCATCACTAAGTCACACATTTCAGGGGTCATGGCGACACCTGCCCCCCAGCATAGTGTCATGTATGATACGCCAAGACACCGGCAGCCTACCATATTTACCTGGATTGTGTCAACCAAGTAGGGCAATGTATGTATAGCTTTACATTGTCATAATTTCACACACATGCTCCCTGCCATCATGTTAGCAAAGGGGGCTTACCCACCTTAGGGGCAATGTAGATGGGGCATTTGATACCATCAGACAACTTTGCCACATCAGTCATGGATTACTCAACACATGATCATTGCAGACTAATAATTGAGCTGCATATCCATCCCAAAGTGCTTCTGGGTGCCTGGCAAGACGAGCCTGAATATTTGAGTCAATATTCTTGCAAAGCACCAGAGTAGTGTCATATATTTGTCACACAACTTGGCCACACAGTGATGCACCATTTTGAACCCAATTTGGTACAACCCTGTATTGTAATGTATATAGAGGACTGGGTGGGCAATTGTCCCCCAGCATGGCGCTCCATATTTTGCACTCCATGTACGTAACACTTATGTGGAGTGTAATAGACATGCATGCAGATCAAGGCCAGACGTGTGCTGGCATGGATATGGGTGTGTAAGGAATTGTATTGGCAGATCAGGTATTAGTGGGTGTCTACACCTGGACACATGAATGTAGATGTGATAGACCTATGGATACCAGCTTCCTAGTTGGCAGCCCTCCTAACATATGGTCCACTCCCTGACTCCGTGTATGAGTGGGCATGCCTTGGCGGATGAGCAGGACAGTTGAGATGATGGATTGCATGGCCATCCCCCTTATGCACAGGGGGAGAGGAATACCAAATTTGTAGGTAGATGTGGTGCTCACAGTGTAGGTGATCAGGCTTGCATGTGTACCCATCAGCACTGACCCCTTATGGTTACCAACTGCATCCCATACTCCCAATCACATATTCAAGTTACTGGTGTTGTATGGTTGAAAATTTACACAGATGATGAGGAAATGTGGGCATGGTCTATGTGAAGTTCATGCTGATTTGAATTATTACATTTAGCACAAAATCAATGCACACCTGATTTGGCTTGGTTCTTAATCTTGTTGTGAGTCGCTTTGGTGTCAATGAAATGATGCTCACCTCCCCCTTCTAGCACTTGAAAATTTAGCATTAATTTCCCCCATGCAACTTACCCTGCATTTGTGGTGTTTCCTGGTAGTCTGCGCTGTCCTGTTCTGCAATTCCAGTGGCTAGTTCCTCCGGGATGACCGGTGCAACCATCTCCTCCATCTTGTCCAAGTCCTCTTGTGGTGCTGGACTCCCACCTCCAGTTTCTAGTGCTGCCTTCCTGTTCCTTGCCATTTTTTCCTTTGTCCTTCGCCTACAAACATGCCAGCATTCTACGGTTCTCCTGACTTCTTCCACACTGTTAATCTTGTCTACTATCTTCTGCCAAATTGCCTCTCTCCAGCCAATTGGTAATTTGGAGGTGACAAAGAGTTGATGTTGAGCTCTGTCACCTCTCTCACCAGTATTTCAAGCGCCTCCACACTGAAACAACATGTTCTCTATTTCTTCTCCCTCCCCTGGGACTTGTCTGGGTCCTCCTGGCTTGTTCCTGGTTTATTGGAGTCCCCCAGGGTTCTCTCCTGGCTTTCTGAGTCCATTTTGCCTCTCCTTTGCACTGTTTTCTCCATTAGCATCTGTATTTGACACCAATGTGGGTAAAAATGGTGCATTTCCATTTTGCAACATGTTTACGTGTCGTAAAATGGATTAGAGGCATTTAACGCCATTTTGCCATACGACTAGGTGCAATGGTTAAGGTCCAAAAATGTTACTCTAACCTATTTTTAGCAAAACCCAACATCATAGTATAAACATGACACCCCAGTGGTGGTAAAAAATGGCGCTATTCTCACTCAAAATTTTGAAGCAATAAATCTGGGCCTTGGTTTGTATGGGAATGTGGCTGAAACCAGGTGCTAGTGTTGCTATTGTGTGTCTTTACAGTGTGTTGGAGAAATTGAGTGAAGTTGTTAATGGAGCAGTTGGAAAAGTTGGAAATATTTTAGGGATTGAGCATCAAACAAAGCTTAACAAATGCCAAACCAGAGGCTCACAAAGTTAGATCATTCCTGTTGAGTGTAAGAGATAATTTGTAACCTATGTTAAACACATTTGGGCACATTTACAAGCCCCTGGCACCTCCTTACACCACCAAAGCGTCATTCTTTTTACATGAATGCAGCGTTAAGGAGGCATTTTCCCCACGCCAGATCCACAAAGTGGCACAAAGTGCCACATTATGCCTGCACCAGGCATCATACTGTATATGCAAGGGGGGGTGTTCCCCCATTTGGAGGCCCAGAAAAATGTAGCAGTTTTTGCCATCATTTTTAACACTTGCCCAAGGCAGGCATTAAAGTGATGGCCCCATTGTTTCCAATGCATCTCCCCATGCACTGCTGGACTAGCGATAAACATTTTGGTGCTAGTCGACAAATGCGTCACAATAGCGTCAACAATTTTGACGCTATTGTGCTAACGTGCACCCTGGTCTATCATATTTTAAATACAGCACTACCATGGTGACGTTAGGAGGCACAGGGTGGTGCAAGAAAAGTGGCTCATCATAGCTGATGCACCATTTTCTTGTAAATATGCTCCATTATGTTCAGGAAAGATGATAGAACCTGTGAATTCTGCAGGGTTGAGTTTCTCCTGTGGTCATCACATGTAAGAAATTAGGTGAGACTAGGCTTTGTGCCAATTTGCGCACATACTCAACAGTAACATTTTGATGGATTGTCATCCTTTACAGTGGACCGACCACCGCTGTGTCCACTTCTCCTTCCAGAAACCCACCGCTCACCATCACCCACAACGGATCCCTTGCCGCAGCTGGAACAAGATCTCGAAGGACCAGCTGATCTCCACCCTCGCTCATGCCCTGCCACCCAACACCAGCGACCCCAACACCGCCATCATCAACCTCAAACAATGGCTAGACCACTGCGCCAACACCCTCGCTCCACTCAGGAAAGCACCTGCACCAGCAAAAAAGCACCCTGGTTTACTGCCGACCTTCAGGCCTCCAAGTGGTAGTGCCGAAAAATCGAGAAGATATGGCGCCACAAACAAACAGTGAGCAACCATGCAGCCCTCAAGACAGCCATCTGCAAGCATCACCAGCTCATCCGGACTACCAAAAGTTCACTCTACAAAGACTGAATCGACAACAACGCGTACAACAGCAAAGAGCTCTTCAACATCATTAAAGAACTCGCCAACCTCAAGTCTTGCTCCATCGACCCCACCCTCTCGCAAGACCTCTGCGACTCTCTCGCCACCTTTTTTCACCACAAGATCATGGACATCCATGGCAGCTTCACCTCCCCGATCCCCACGACCAGCGCAGCCAACACCAATCCCAACGTACCCAACCACACCAACCTCCTGAGTGCCTGGACCCACACCAGCGACGAGGATACCACCAAGACCATGAGCACCATCCACTCCGGATCACCCACCGACCCCTGCCCTCACTATGTTTTCAACAAAGCCAGCCAAATCATCGCCCCCCAACTCCACCCTGCTCAAAAAACCCAAGGCAGACCCTGAAGAACACAAGAATTACTGGCCTATCTCCCTCCTCCCTTTCCCAGCGGAGGTCATCGAGAAGATAGTCAACAGCCAACTATCCTGCTTCCTGGAGGACAACAGTCTGCTCGACATCTCCCAATCTGGCTTCCACAAGAACCACAGCACCGAGACCGCTCTCATCGCAGCTACCGATGACATCAGGATCATGCTCGACAAAGGTGAAACTGTGGCCCTCATCCTCCTTGACCTCTCGGCAGCCTTCGATACCGTCTGCCACCACACACTTCGCACACGCCTCCATGACACGGGAATCCACCACAAGCCCCTGGACTGGATCACATCCTTCCTCTCTGGCAGAACTCAGCGAGTCCGCTTCCCACCGTTCCTGTCGAAAGCCACCAAGACCATCTGCGGAGTCCCCCAAGGATCCTCTCTCAGTCCTACCGTTTTTAACGTCTACATGGCTCCACTCACCGACATCGACCGATCCCATGACTTCAACATCGTCTCCTATGCGGATGACACACAACTGATACTCACACTCAAGAAGGACCCTGCCACCGCCAAGACCAATCTGCACAACGGACTTCATGCCATCTCCAACTGGATTGAGACAAGCCGCCTCAAACTGAACTCGGATAAGACGGAGATCCTCATCCTCGGCTCCAACCAATCAGCATGGGATGACTTCTGGTGGCCTGCCACACTAGGAGCTGCTCCAAATCCCACCACCCATGCGTGCAATCTCGGCTTCATACTGGACACTTTGCTCACCATGACCCAGCAAGTCAACGCCATCTCATCCTCATGGTTCAACACCCTCTGCATGCTTCGCAAGACATTCAGATGGATCCCCATCGAAAACAGAAGAATGGTCACTCCCCCATCAGCAGCAGAATGGACTACGGCACCGCACTCTACGCTGGAACAATGGTCAAGCTCCAGAGGAAACTTCAGCGCATTCAGAATGCCTCCGCCTGCCTCATCCTTAACCTCCCTCACCACGAACACATCTCAGCCCACCTCAGAGATCTTCACTGGCTACCCATCAGCAAGAGGATCATCTTCAAACTCCTAATCCACGCTCACAAGGCACTCCACGACGCAGGCCCTGCCTACCTCAAGGAGCGTCTCAGTTTCCACGTGCCCACCCTCCAGCTCCCCTCCGCCAACCTTGCCAATGTCCTCTGCATCCACCGTACCACAATCTCACTACAAAACCTGGAACTCCCGCCCCATCAACCTACGTCTGACCCAGGACCTCCTGACCTGGTTATTCAAGCAGTAGCAACCCCCTCCCCTGACCCCCTAGCGCCTTGAGACCCTACCGGGTGAGTAACGTACTTAACAAGTGATTGATTGATTGATTAACTACCCGAAATTTAAGACTTATTGGCTAACATTAGGGGTGCAAAAGCATTTCTCTATTACAGTATAGATCTCCTACAATCAAGTTCAATTAACCAACGATTCCCAGTATTTACCCACATTTGCTTTCATGTGTTTGTGTTTGGGTCTGCCTTTCAGCTTCAACAGCTAATGTCTTTCAAAAGCTCATGGACTATTTATTTATGAGTGAGCTTGGTGTCCAAGCTTTTCAGGATGACATTCTTGTTTTTGAAAAGTCTATGTTGTGACAATGTTATTCTGGAAAAGGTGTTGAGGAATCTAAGAGATAACAAAATGACTGAAGGAAAAGATCAAATGTAAATTACTTTTGAAGAGGTTGACTATTTCGGATCCAATAATTCCAGTAAAGGTATAACGTTGAAATTCAGTCTCATTCAATTAATTATTGATGCTCAGTTTCCTCTAGATAAAGATGCACTAAGAGGTTTTCTGGGGACTTTAGGGGGTCATTACAACATTGGCAGTAAAAGCCGCTTACCGCCGTGCAGAAGACCGCCAACATACCGCCGCGGCCGCGGAATTCCACCATAGTCATTATGACCCACAGCTCGGAATCCGCCAAAATCCAGACACCCACACAAGTCCGCCACACCAAAGGTCAGTGATAAACTGCCGATAAAAAAACCTCCACCGTCACGCCAACAGGAATACACTTACACTATCACGACCCACAAATCCACACAGTGGTCTTTCAATCGCGGTGTTCCATTGGCAGTACACACCGCTGCGCTCAAAATACACACAGTTTTACAAAACACAGCCACATTGGACAATTTGAAATACACACACCTGATACACATACACACACCACTCCCACACACCCAATACAATATAAAACACACACCCATATCACCCACAAACCCCTACGACCAAAATCCTGAAAGAAGGCCAGAGAGAGACACTACAATCTACAAACAAGCATCCACAGCCACACAACACCATAACCCACATAACATCCACGCACCCCACACAACACACCACTAAATACCACCCCACATATCACAACACACTTTCCCCACAGATCACCCACACCACCCCATGGCATGGCAAAGACACCCCAGGTTCTCTGAGGAGGAGCTCAGGGTCATGGTGGAGGAAATCATCCGGGTAGAGCCACAGCTATTCGCATCACAGGTGCAGCACACCTCCATTGCTAGGAAGATGGAGCTATGGCGCAGAATAGTGGACAGGGTCAACGTAGTGGGACCTCAGCCAAGAAATAGGGATGACATCAGGAAGAGGTGGAACCACCTACGGGGGAAGGTGCATTCCGTGGTATCCAGACACCACATCGCGGTACAGAGGACTGGCGGCAGACCCCCACCTCCTCCCCCACAACTAACAACATGGGAGTTACAGGTCTTGGCGATTCTGCATCCTGAGGGCCTCGAAGGAGTAGCTGGAGGAATGGACTCTGGTAAGTCAAACCTTAACTACCTTATCCCGCACCCTACCTGCATGCTATCACATACCCCCACCCTTGCCCTCACCCCCATCACTCCAACTCCTCACACATGTCCCACTATCACAAACCACACATCCCAACACCAAGCCCTGCATGCAAAAACAAAGCATGGAGACACATCACCCACACAGGAATGCAAGCACTGGGGTACACGGTCACCCACCCATTACACACCATGGTACACACAGATGCAATAATCATGTTTTTACACCCCTGCAGGACCCCTACCCAACGTCACCACACAGGAGTGTCCACACATGTCCACACCACCAACAGAAGAGGCCCACAGTGATGACAGCAGCTCTGTCCAACTGGATCTAGATGACCAGCCCGGCCCATCTGGGACCTCGGGACAGTCGGTTCCCCTCACACAGTCACAGGCCACCACAGAGCTTCCCCCCTCTGGAAACACCAGCACAGCACCCACCTAGTGGGCCCATACCTCTGTCCCCATGACATGTCAATCAGCAGTGTGTCCACCACTACAGGGAACCCATGCTAACCCACCACCACAACAACAACAGGTACCTGGGGGCAGTGGTAGTGGGCACACTGTTCAGGGGAACTGGGAGGGCTGCTGTGCGACAGGGGGAGGACAGGCCGGGGGAACCCTCTCTCCACAAGGCCCTCTCCAACATCATGGTAGCATACCATCATTCCCCGGAGACGATGGCAACGGTACTGGCCAAGTTTCATGAGACCCAGCGGCTGCAGGAGGAACAGTATTTGGGGTTAAGGGAGGAACTCAGATACATCAATTCCACCTTGGCACCATCGTAGGGGTGCTGAAGGAAGTCCTCAACACCAGGAGGGACACTGTGGCACAACAAGGGGCCCCTGACACTAGCCTGGATGATGAACTGCCCACCACCTCTGCCGGTGCTAGTGGACAGGAGGCACAGCCACAGGACCACCACACCAGCACCCCCTCCTCCTGCAGATGGAGAACCACCCGCAAACGGCCCCTGAGATCCAGGACAAAGACAGAGAACGATTACAAGACCCCCGCCAAGAAATGAGACCGCCCTGAATGTCATCCTTTTGTACCACCTTGTCACCCTGTCCATCCTCAAACTGCCTCAGCTCCACTTCCTATGCCCCTTTGGACAATGCACCTGTGAAACAAATAGACTGAACTCTGCCATGGACATTCCTCCACCATCACCCCTCACCCATTTTACAGCATTCTCCAATATTGATCACCAAAATAAACACCCTTAAAGCACAAAACAATCTGGAGTCTGTCAGTGATTTCGAAATAGTGTATCAGCAATTACAGTGACAAAATGCTCTTTCAATTGTAATGTCAACATACCTATGTCACACAGCTCTAGTCCATGAGGAAACAAAGCAGATGTCACACAGTGGGACCCACATCTGTGAAATCGTAAGGGAAAGTGAAACCTCAGTGACCATACACTGGGTGAAAAGCACAGACAGTCGAGAGGTAGTAGTGTTAAATTACATGTAGTAGGCAGGTTTGTCTTCTTACCTGTGTCTCACTGGAAGTATTGCAGGATAACCGAGTTTCTGTTGTCGATGTCCTTTTCTTCTGCTTCCTTGTCTTCACTATCAACAGGCTCCACAGCTGCCACAGCACCTCCATCCTCCTGCAGAAAAGGCACCTGTCATCGAAAAGCTAAGTTGTGAAGCATACAGCAGGCCACGATGATCTGGCATACCTTCTTTGATGAGTAGAATAGGGAACAACCTGTCATATGGAGGCACCTGAACCTGGCCTTCAAGAGGCGAAAGGTCTTCTCTATAATCCTCCTAGTTCACCCATGGGCCTCATTGTAGCGTTCCTCTGCCCTTGTTCTGGGATTCCTCACTGGGGTCAGTAGCCATGACAGGTTGGGGTACCCAGAGTCACCTGCAAATGTTGAGGGACAACTGTTGTTAGACACACACTAACCTGTAGGGATATCCCCAGACCCAGACAACTATTACCGCTGATTTTGTTCCAGGTGTTCACCTAATAGCCACACACGGTGCCTCTGGAGTTGCCCCATCACATAAGGGATGCTGCTATTCCGCAGGATGTAAGCGTCATGCACTGAGCCAGGGAATTTGGCATTAACATGGGAGATGTACTGGTCTGCCAAACACACCATTTGCACATTCATCGAATGATAACTCTTCCGGTTTCTGTACACCTGTTCACTGCAGCGGGGGGCAACCAAGGCCACATGTGTCCCATCAATGGCACCTATGATGTTGGGGCTATGTGCAAGGGCATAGAAGTCACCTTTCACTGTAGGCAAATCCTCCACGTGAGGTAAAAAGATGTAGCTCAGCATGTGTTTCAGCAGGGCAGACAACACTCTGGACAACACGTTGGAAAACATAGGCTGGGACATCCCTGATGCTATGGCCACTGTAGTTTGAAAAGACCCACTTGCAAGGAAATTGAGTACTGACAGCACCTGCACTTGAGGGGGGATTCCTGTGGGATGGCGGATAGCTGACATCAGGTCTGGCTCCAACTGGGCACACAGTTCCAGGATTGTGGCACGATCAAGCCTGTAGGTGATGATTACATGTCTTTCCTCCATTGTCGACAGGTCCACCAGCGGTCTGTACACCGGAGGATGCTGCCATCTCCTCACATGTCCCAGCGGACGGTGCCTATGAAGGACAACAGCGAGCACAGAGTCAACCAACTCAGAGGTACGTACACACAGCTTACACAGAACACGATACATAATCAGAAATTAGCATGTATGAGTGTTGAGGCAAGGCCTAGGTATGTGTGACACAATTAAAAATAGAGCCATGTGGGCCCCTGAAATGGTGGCTACCTGACCTGTAAAGTGGGAGAATGGGATATGAGGTAACTACGCTGGCGTTGTACACAATCGCGGTAGGCGGTCGGAGACGGCGGTGCAATTCTGCATTGGTTAACATCAGACCCTATGGGTCCCAGGAGCCAATGACGATGTAATCCGGCGGTGACGGTACGCAACGCCGCGGACGTGACCGCCATTTCCTATCTTTTCAATCACTCGATACCTGATCTTCGAGAGGAGAGGACCTACACTGCAAGTGCTGCTGTGACCTCAGTATGGAAGAGACAATGGCTCGTGCGTCTGGGGAAAGGGCCCCTACCTTCACATGGGATGAGTTGGAGAAACTCGTGGATGGGGTCCTCCCCCAGTACACGCTACTCTACGGTCCTCCAGACAAACAGGTGAGTACACTGTGAGCATGCTGTATGGGCTATGCCTGTGTGGAGTGGGGTGGATGAAAGATGGGGGGGGGATGAGGCGTGCATGAAACGACAGTGAGTGCATGTGCCACATGGCAAGGGTAGGGATGCAGGCCAATGACTGTGACGGTGCAGTTGGTAATAACTTCTCTTTTTCCCCTGTACAATTCCTGTAGGTCAGCACCCACCAGAAGAAGGATATTTGGCGTGCCATCGCCAAGGACGTCCGGACCCTGTGGGTCTATCACAGACGGAGCACCCATTGCCGTAAGAGATGGGTGGACATTCGCCGCTGGAACAAGAAGACGGCGGAGGCCCATCTGGGGATGGCCTCCCAACGTGGGAGGGGTGCCCGTCGCACCATGACCCCCCTGATGTTAAGGATCCTGCCGGTGGCGTACCCAGAGTTGGATGGGCACTTGAGGGCATCACAGCAGCAACAAGCGGGTGTGTACACTCTCATTCTGCTGATTCAGCACGCAGTGGAGGTGTCTGGGTGGGGGAGGTGGCCTGTGGGTTCCGCTAGGCCAGGGCGAGTGTGCTAGTTAGGTCCCCTTTTTCAGGCAGGCCCTGTGGCACCCCACCCCACCTGGGTACAGTGCAAACTACACCTAGTCAGTCTCCTGTGACATCCATATGTGCAGTTGTCGGCCATACCCTTGTAGGCCATGTCCCAGGGATTGCATAGTGGACCCCAAGTGTGCGGTGTAGTGCAGGGGGCTTCTGTGTGTGTCTTGTCCGCCAGCGGTAGCAGTAATACATGCACTCAACATATCTTTCTTCTGTCGTCGTCCCCCTTTTTGTAGTCTCCCTGTTCTTGTGTGCATTAGCATCATCAGGCGGAGGAGCAGTGGCACCGGAGCAGGAGGGAGCTGCATCCCACATGGCCCTGGAGGGCGACACTACGGAGTCTGAATCCACCAGTGGGACGGAAGGCAAGAGGAGCTCCACGGCGGGGACAGGAGCTGACACCAGTGATATAGACTCATCCTCTCTGGGAGCTCCCTTGTGGTGGGGGGCCCATCTGTGCCCCCCCAAGCAGGTACAGCCGCCACCCCCCCTTCCAGCACCGCCCCCTCCCAGCAGCCCCTCAGTCTTTGCCCCGTGCCTGCTCACCCAGGAGGGTGGGCATCTCCTTTGCCCCAGGCACCTCAGGCCCTGCCCCAGTCACTCCTGCTGACCTCAGTGAGGAGGCCATTGACCTCCTCAGGTCCCTCACTGTTGGGCAGTCTACCATTTTGAATGCCATCCAGGGTGTAGAGAGGCAGTTGCAACATACCAATGCATTCCTGGAGGGCATTCATTCTGGTCAGGCAGCCCTTCAGGGAGCTTTTCAGACTCTGGCCTCAGCACTGATGGCAGCCATTGTCCCTGTCTCTAGCCTCCCCCTCCAACTAGCTCTACCCAGACCCACACCCCTGTACCTCAGCCTACCCCAACCACACCATCAGACCAGCATGCACACACCCCAACACACAAAGGAAGCTCTGGCAAACAGAAGCACCACAGATCCCACAGGCACCCACGCAAACATCACACACATGCAGACATAGCTACATCAACTGCCTCCCCTGTGTCCCCCTCCTCCTCTTCTCCCTCCTCCCTCCTAGTTTCATCTCCACTCACACCTGCATGCACTACATCTACAGTCACTACTTCCATCACCAGCACACACACCACCACACCTCGCTAACGTGCAGTCACCACCCCACTACCATTCACACATCCCCTGTGTCCTCTCCCAGTGTGTCTGTGACGCCACCTCCCAAGATACACAAATGCAGGCACACACCCACCCAACAGTGATTCACCTCACGACAGCCTCCAGCGCATGCACCTTCACCCAAAGTCAGCAAACGAACACCTCCTACAACCACAACCTCTTCCTCCACTCCCAAACCCCCTCCAGCTACGCGTCCCAGTATTCCCAAGAAACTTTTCCTGTCCACCCTTGACCTCTTTCCCTCACCTCCCCCACCCCGTCAGTCTCCTAGGGCCCGACTCTCCAGGTCCCAACCTAGCACCTCAGCCACGACATCAGCGGGATCAGTGGTGCCAGTAGTCACCGGATTCTGGAGTGCACCAGGCAGCTGGGCAGCCAGTGTGGCAAGGAGCCACAGCACGGACAGTCCCCCACCTGTCAAGCATCAAGTTGGCCAGTGCCTGGCGGGAGAGGGGGAAGACACCAGCCACCAAAGCCACTCCCAGGGGTACAGGTGGGAGTGTGGAGTCAGCTGCAACACCTTCCAAGGTGGGGAATGGGCACAAGCAACCCGGCAAGTCTGGGAAGATCGGCACAGCGGAGAAGACCGCCATCAGCCCCACTGCCCAGGAGAAGACCACCATTAGCCCCGCTGGCCAGGAGGCGACCGCCAGCAGCAGGCCTGCAGGCCCTGACAGGACTGCCAGCACCAGCCCCGCTGGCCCAGACAGGACCGCCAGCAACAGCCCCGCTGGCCCAGACAGGACCGCCAGCAGCAGCCCCGCAGGCCCAGACAGGACCACCAGCAGCAGGCCCAGATAGGACCGCCAGCACCAGCCCCGCTGGCCCAGACAGGACCGCCAGCAGCAGCCCCGCAGGCCCAGACAGGATCACCAGCACCAGCCCCGCTGGCCAGGAGGTGACCGCCAGCAGCAGCCCCCCAGGCCCAGAAAGGACCGCCAGCAGCTGAGTCGCTGCCAAGGACACCGCCGCCACAAGCACCGCTGCAAAGGACACCGCCGCCACAAACACCGCTACCAAGAACACCGCCGCCACAAGCACCGCTGCAAAGGACACCGCCGCCACAAGCACCGCTGTAAGGACACAGCCACCACAAGAACCACTGCCAAGGACACCGTCGCCACAAGCACCACTGAACAGGACACCGCCGCCACAAGCACCGCTGGTCCATGAGCGCCAGAACCAGTGGAGATTTACATACACTACCTCAGTCCTTGGCAGGATGAAGCACTCTGGGCACAAAGCCCCCTCCAGAACCAGTGGAGTATCACATCCACTTCCTCAGTCCTTGGCAGGATGAAGCACTCTGGGCACAAAGCCCCCTCCAGAACCAGTGGAGATTTAAATCCACTACCTCAGTCCTTGGAAGGATGAAGCACTCTGGGCACAAAGCCCCCTCCAGAACCAGTGGAGAAAGGCATCCACAACCTCAGTCCTTAGCAGGATGAAGCACTCTGGGCACAAAGCCCCCTCCAGAACCAGTGGAGACTGTTATCCACATGTGAGACTGTGGCTTTGCACTCCCCAGGATTGAACAGTGGGAAAACCACCCACTGTAGAGACTTGAGAGACTGTGGCTTTGCACTCCCCAGGATTGAGCAGTGGGCAACCCACCCACTGTAGAGACTTGAGAGACTGTGGATTTGCACTCCCCAGGATTGAACAGTGGGCAAACCACCCACTGTAGAGACTTGAGAGACTGTGGCTTTGCACTCCCCAGGATTGAACAATGGGCATGTAGCCCCCTCGTGGATTTGGCATTGTGCACTCAACCGGCTGAGGTGCCCCCCCTTTCCCGTCCCCCTGAGGTGCCTGTTTTATTTCTATCTGATGCCCCTGCAGTGTTCTCTCCGTCATGTTCGGGTACCTTGTGTGGGACTCGACCATGCAGTGTGGGCCCAGTATTCCACCGACTTAAATGGAGCAATACCTGGACTTCTATTCTTGGTGTATATATAATTGTTAATAGTGTATATATATTTTTGCGTACTGGATACAAGAGTAGACACCAGTTTATTGGATATTGGTGCAGTGTTGAGCCAAATGATTGATGGTCAGAATCGCACTATAGTATTTGCATCAAACTCACTGAGTCCATCTGAAACCAATTACAACCCAAATGAAAGAAAGGCTTTCGCCTGTTCATATGTGATAGAGAATTTCAAATATTTCATATGAGAAACAGATTTGAATTGTGTACTGATCACAAACCATTAATGGTTTTACTCAATGGAAATGGTTTACATCAGCGGTTCTTAACATTTTTATTTCTGTGGATCTTCACATAATCATTGCTGGAATCCAAGGACCCCCACTAAATCACTTTTGGAGTCTAGAGACCCCCCAGAGATATAATTAGAAGCCAGTTGTTCCTTCCCAAACAATTGTGATGATTTGAACCTCAAACCAATACAAACAAATGCAGAATCAAGCATTCATCAAATAAATATGATGACATGGTTTATTTAATTCACAAACAAATAGAAACATAATATTCAATTTTAATGGAAATGGTGGAGGTTTATAAACCCAATTTAGGCCACCCATCGGCCATGTTAAATTTTGTTTTGTGTACTTGCAGTACTCCCACAAACCAAGTTGGGTTTAGTAGTCTCTAATTTGAAATTCTCATACACTTACAGAACATTTTCAATTTTTGAACTTTACATTGTGCTTTTTTATATATATTTCATAGGTTTAATAATATTATTTACTTTTCTAAACAGTTGCCAATGATTTTGTTCCTGGTGAAAAGAATTACAAAGCAGATTGTTTATCCAGAATGCCTTTACCTATGAATGACCTCAGTATGGAAGAGACAATGGCTCGTGCGTCTGGGGAAAGGGCCCCTACCTTCACATCGGAGGAGTTGGAGAAACTCGTGGATGGGGTCCTCCCCCAGTACACGCTACTCTACGGTCCTCCAGACAAACATGTAAGTACACTGTGAGCATGCTGTATGGGCTATGCCTGTGTGGAGTGGGGTGGATGAAAGATGGGGGGGAATGAAGCATGCATGAAACGACGGTGAGTGCATGTGCCACATGGCAAGGGTAGGGATGCGGGCCAATGACTGTGACGGTGCAGTTGGTAATAACTTCTCTTTTTCCCCTGTACAATTGGACGGTGAGTGAATATGTGGTTCCTACCATTGATGCTATTGAAGAAAATGTTGGCAATATAGATGAGAAAGAATGGAAGAAAGCTTACCTGGAAGATGAAACTTTGAAAGATGCCATGGGGCATATTTATACTCCGTTTGCGCCGAATTTGCGTTGTTTTTTTCGACGCAAATTCGGCGCAAAACTAACGCCATATTTATACTTTGGCGTTAGACGCGTCTAGCGCCAAAGTATGAGGAATGAGCGACATTTTTTTGCGTGAACGCCTTCCTTGCGTTAATGAGATGCAAGGTAGGCGTTCCCGTCCAAAAAAATGACTGCGACACAAATGCGTTGTATTTATACTCCCGGGCAAAAATCACGCCCGGGAGTGGGCGGGGCAAAAAACCCCGCATTTGCGCCTCTTTTTAACGCCTGGGTCAGGGCAGGCTTTAAGGGACCTGTGGGCTCAAAATGAGCCCACAGCTGCCCTCCCATGCCCCCAGGGACCCCCCCTGCACCCTTGCCCACCCCAGGAGGACACCCAAGGATGGAGGGACCCATCCCACGGACATTCAGGTAAGTTCAGGTAAGTATAATTTTTTTATTTTTTTAATATTTTTTTTTGGCATAGGGGGGCCTGATTTGTGCCCCCCTACATGCCTCAATGCCCAATGACCATGCCCAGGGGACATAAGTCCCCTGGGCATGGCCATTGGGCAAGGGGGCATGACTCCTGTCTTTACTAAGACAGGAGTCATGTAAATGGCGTCTGGGCGTCGTTAAAAATGGCGCAAATCGGGTGGAGGCGATTTTTTTGCATCAACCTGACTTGCCCCATTTTAAGACGCCCTAACGCCATTTTCCCCAACGCCGGCGCTGCCTGGTGTACGTGGTTTTTTTCCACGCACACCAGGCAGCGCCGGTCTGCCAGCGCTGGCTAACGCCATTCAATAAATACGGCGCCCGCATGGCGCTTCAGAATGGCGTTAGCCGGCGCTAAACTTTTTGACGCTAAACTGCGTTAGCGCAGTTTAGCGTCAAAAAGTATAAATACGGGCCATATGTTTCATAAAAAAGGGGCAGCCCAAGGAAAGATTTTTACCAGATCATTTGAAATTATATTCACATGTCGGTTCAGAGTTGAGTGTGAATGACTACATGGTTATGAGGCAAGATGTTGTTGTGTGACCTCTGTGTTTAAGAGACGCATTGATAAGCATTTCTTATGAAAGACATTTAGGGATTACATATCGCTGTAAGAGATTGAAACACTTTTTCTGGTGGCCTTCCTAGTACAAGCATGTATGTAACTGGGTTAATACATGCCCTGAATGTATGTCTTTGATAGGAATTGGGAGACTACAGAAAATCCTCGTAATCCAACAGTGCTTCCAGAGTCTCCTTTGAGTAAGGTTGCTTTTAATGTTGCTGGTCTATTTCATGTATTACAAGATGATTCAAGATTTATTAATATATTTCCCACTGGTGAGAGAAGTTAGTACAGAGATTGTAGTTAACTTTTTGTCCATGGTGTTTTCTATTGAAAGTACCCATAGTGCTTGCTACTGATAAAGGCACAGATTTGTGTCAGGACATATGTAAACATTTGTGAATAGTTTTACCATTACACACCTCTAAATGTTCTATATAGTCCTTCTTTGGATGGTGTTGTATAGAGAGCTAATGTTTTTTTGCAGAGGAATGTTCAGACTGCTGTTGCAAGTGGCTTGAATGTTACGTACTATTTAACTCAAAGTGTGGAATCTAATTGTTATATCACAGTGTTACACAACAAGCAATTTTACACCATAGTGTTACTGAGTGGCAGAATGCCTGAAACTGTTTTTTACCAGAGTGGTTGAAAAGGTCTGGAGATATCAACAAGTCAAGGAAGGTCGTAAGGGAAAAAGAAATGGAAAGACAAAGGAGGCATGAAATCAATTTTGATAATGAAAATAAGCATAAGACCTTCAAAGAGATTGGGTACTAATAAAGTCACCTACTAGTTTCGATAAAGGCGTATCAAATTTCAGAACCAGTAAAGGTTATTAAAACAAGTAAAACTCCTATTTTCCTAGCTCGTAATGGCTGGTGAAACACAACATCTTTGGTAGAAGTAAATGATAAACAGGCTGATTCACAACCAAAGTTCTAAATAAGCCTCAGTCACAGGCATAGGTGTAAGATAAAAAACAAGGCCTCAGTACTGGGCAGATGATATCATGGGACAAAATGGTGTGCAACCGGCTGCTATCTGCTAACAATTCTAATTCTGTTTGTAATGGTAATATGTGGGACATGTTTTTTACATTTTTTTTTTTTTTTTACCTTAAATTTATACAAATGTTTGTTCCTCTCCAGTTGATTCTTGTTTGGTACTATCAGAGGATGCTAGTAAGAGTGTTATTGAAAATTGATGGGCTCGAGCATTGAGTGTAAACAATAATTTTCAAGGTGAGCCTCATGACACTGTTTAACCTGTGGAAACAGTAAGTTTAAAACAGTGTAGGCATTTCCTAGGAAATATGATGATTTCTGAGGGCCTGATTTACAAAGGTAAACTCTAGACCAAAGTATTATTTTAGACCAAAAGTGTAAACTTAGACCAAAAGTCTAACTTTACTCGTAGGTGGTTTGATGCACTCTTCTCATTTAAAAAACACTCAGCTTCCCCACTCAAAAGTGTGTCATTAATAAGTGCTTGCAAGTTCTACTGCCTCATGTGCATAGTTTATGCCTTGCATGCCAATATACCAATTTGTCTAAAGTGCGTCGGTCTACGTCTAATAAAAGACAAAAGCTCTCACCAATCCAAGGGTGGCATGTTTCATCATAGACCCCCTTCTCACTCCGACCCATGTCAGGCTGCCATTGTGAGTTACAACTCTCCAATTAGAAGAACAGGAGCTCTTGAGATGTAAGCCAGTCAGGGCAGCATCCTCTATGAGGTTCGTTGTCGGTGTCTAATAGAGTAAGGCATGAGGAGTGGAAACATAGAACTGCTGAAACTATCTCCTAGTGGACTTTTTGTTTTATTCTTGTCCTTAGTGCGTAGAAAATACAAAGGAATCAGGGCTCAATTTTCCTAAAAATGAAGGTCAACTTGTTGCTGGTTAAATAGTTCCCTCAAACGAGAGGTGTAAAGGCATTGTCCAGGAATAACCAACTCTCTGCTAGTGAGATTAGCTAAGTGAGATTTGGAAAGTAAACACAAACAAATAAATATAAATAACCAGTGAAAATAGGTCTTTCACAAAGTCCATGGGGTGTGAGACTTGGGCATGTATGTAAACAGGAAATACAAACATAATTGTAAGACATAGGGGGTTATTACAACTTTGGAGGAGGTGTTAATCCGTCCCAAAAGTGATGGTAAAGTGACGGATATACCACCAGCCGTATTACGAGTTCCATAGGATATAATGGACTCGTAATACGGCTGGCGGTATATTCGTCACTTTACCGTCACTTTTGGGACGGATTAACACCTCCTCCAAAGTTGTAATAACCCCCATAATATTAAACAGTGACAGAAGTGAGCACTAAGGACTTCCAAATGGTGGGACCAACATTCATAGGGGGTTATTCCAACTTTGGAGGAAGTGGTAATCCGTCCCAAAAGTGACGGTAAAGTGACGGATATACCACCAGCCGTATTACGAGTCCATTATATCCTATGGAACTCGTAATACGGCTGGTGGTAAATCCGTCTCATTTGGGACGGATTACCACCTCCTCCAAAGTTGGAATAACCCCCATAGTGTTGTAAATAAAGGTTAGGCACACAGTGATGGAGAACCTTGGTGCAGCACATACTTTCCCAGTATTGGGATCCAATCAGGGTTCTTACACACAGTGAGTTGGAGTGTCACCTCAACCCTACCTCCTAGTAAGGCTTGAGCAACCTGTAAATTCCACTGGGATAAAACATGGTGAAAGACCGATCAATCAAACATTGATTTGTAAATGGTGGCTACTCACCCATGAGGGTCTCAAGGCACTAGGCAGGCAGGGAGGATGCTGAGCATCAGCCGAAGAGCCAGGTCTTGATGTCCTTCCTGAACTGTGACACAGTGGGGGATTGCCTGAGGTGGATGGTGAGGGTGTTCTAGGTCTTGGCGGCGATGTGGGAGAAGGATCTTCCTCCGGCGGTGGTTTTCCAGATGCGGGGGATTTTGGCGAGGGCTTGGTCGGCAGAGCGGATTTGTCTGGTGGGAGTGTAGAAGGAGAGTCTGTGGTTGAGGCAGAGCCTTGTAGGCGTGGGTCAGGAGCTTGAAGGAGATTCTCTTGTCGATGTATAGTAAGATGTAATGGTTGTTGGGGCTGTGGAATACCATCCTAGTCAAAGTAAGGGATGGGAATATACCAACATGGTTTCATGAATTACCAGAATAATAATCATGCCTGTCTTATTCTAACTAGATGATGTTAGTGATAAAATATTATACTTTTTGGAAGGAAACTAGGTACTTATGGTAAAAGTTGGCCAATATCTGAAACTCACTGACTATCTCTCAAAGATAACATGTAACATGAAAGCCAATGAGTGTTATAGTGCCCTGAGATATGGGTAGAAATGGTTTACTTCATAATGAGAAATGCATAATATTGTGTAGTATTATGGACAGTATTTGTGCCCATAAGTACAAAGTCTACCATAATGTCTCCAGTTTGAAAATTCTGCCTTAAGTGGAGAAGAGATGGTCTCAAAAGTTGGTTATTAGAAATATGAGTCGCTCCTTGACTTAGTGCTCTGTGAAGTTGTGACGTCAATGCTGTGCGAGTGTCTGAGGAGGTGGATGGAGCGTCTAGTCTTCTAACTAAATTCCATCTGATCTGTGGCAAAATCATTTGTTGGGTGATATGGGTGGGCTTAAGGTACAAACTATAAAAAAATTACATTATGATCATGAAGACGGTATGTGAATTCTCCCGAAAATATCTTAAAAGGCGACCATTCAGGGCCTTCTACTATTTTTTACAATGAAGGGTCTGAGTATGTCTATTCTTCTGTAAAAGTGATATAACATGAAGCTAGAGAAGCAGGCCTTGTCAGCTAGTGTGTGTGGAGTATGATTTAAATGTCACAGAGAAACATGTTGGCTAGTTAAGATGTATGCAGAAAACCTAACAATGTCTAGTCTTTATCAGCATTATAAGAGAGTGTCAGAATTACATTTAACCGAAAGAGGCATGGTGTTACATTGTCAGAACTACCTGTAAGAAAGCAAATTATTATTTGGGGTGGGCGGTCAACCACCTCAAGGAGTAATATCACTAATTTGTCAGGGTGAACAATAAAGTCAATCTCCTACTAGCCATGGCACAGAGCAGACAAATGTAACCTAAAGCAATGTGTTTAGAATTTATTTAGTACCAATAAAGTCAAGTCCCCAAACAAAAAAACAAACAAACTGAATTAGAGAAACAGACTTATTAATGAAATTACATGAAAATGACACAAATCCAATCAGAGGAACCAAAGGTATCAATTTTAAAGTTTTAAGCATAAAAAGCACCGGAAAACACTAAGTGGAATTGATAGTCTATGGAAGAGGTACACTGGAACCAAGGCGCGTTTTCTGGAAGACTACTATGGATTGCAAGTCAAATACACTAAGCAGGTTCATCCTGGTCAAAGGGTTTACTGGGGCAAGCCTGAAGCTGTATCCGACGAAGGTGCATCAAAATCAGCTCCCTTTGCTAAGAGGTCCCACTGACATCTCCTGAGGTTTTGGAGTTTCTGGAGCAGTGCCTTTTGGCACTTCTAAGGCTCCTAAGACCTCAGGGACAGTGCTTAGTGGCCAGGGCTTACTCCAGCAGAGTCCACCAGCAAGGGCCAATCTAGGTCCAATTGGTTGTGGCCAACTGATCACGCCAGGAAAAATAGTTTTCTCAATGTGTTTTTCCTCTGTAGTGACACAGGTGATCAGCCCACTACCCTTGGAGCTGACTTTGTTTTGGGTGCAAAAGGAAGCATGTCTAGTCCTGCTGGGCTGCTCCCATGTCATTGTAAGCAGGGTCCAGTCCTCTTGAGTACTTTCACATGTCCAGAAACAATTGTGAGGAGGGTCCCTTGGGGTGCAACATTTATGACGGATATGAGCTAGTGGGTGTGGATGACTTCTGGCTCCTCCCTAACCAATGGGGTAAATGTTCCAAGGGGCAAACCTGCCTACTTTTGCAGCCGTTCCTGTTTGTCCTACTGCAGACAATACCACAGTGCACAATTATCCTAAAAAGAAAAAATAGAGAAATCCTTATTCCCTTATGCAGTGCCTGTCTGCCCATATAGAGGTGTGGCTGTGAAAACAAGCACTCCTTTTCTTTTGGGTAACTCAAAACCAGTTCTGAATGTAGCTCCCTTTTTACTGACTCTAGGTGCCAACAGATTTGGGGGGGGGGGTGCAAATGTTTGCCTTCTCTAGGTCTCACCTTATATTTAATGGTGAAAGGGCAGGCCCCTTTACAAGTTTTTGAAGTTCCAGTATACACACTGACTGGTCTTCATGCAAAGGGCAAAAAAAGTAACCCCTGCCCCCAACACTTCAGGACATTTTCCTCCTCTGGGAGTAGTTTTCATAACTCAATAATATTATAATAACACTTGCAGGGCTGCTGCTGGCAGGGTAATGAATGCAAATTAGCCTCTGGAAGCATCAGACAGTGAAAATGCGATATTCCTTTCCTGATTATTTCTTAAAGATCGAACTTCAACAATAAATTGTACCATTAATCAATGTGAAAAATACCCTTTGAATTACTATTTTAGCTATTTACCGTTAAGAGTTGTAGATTAAAGTTTATAATATGTACTTTGATATTTTCTAGGATTCAGCTACAGTCCTACCATGAAGATAGCTTTTGGGGCCTAATCACAGGAGTAACATGCCAATGCTGCACACCTAGCACTTTTAAATGTCAGGCATCCTACCTTGTGGGCAACATATTAATACTTAAATTTAGGGTTTCTTGTCTGTCAAATAGGGATATTTTGACAGGTGTTACAGCAGGATTCTAGGCTGCTGCAGTCAGATGACACAGATTTACAGATTCAGTACAGGTTCACTCTGTGACTGGCATAATAGGTGCTACAAACCACAGGAGGCATTTGAATACCCTAGGTGCATTTTGTACAACATACACTATGAATGTATGGGCAAGTTAAATGTGTTAAATTGGAATAAGCCAATTAAACTGCGTTTTTAAGGGCAGCACAGGCACTTTACTTCACTTGGGCAGGGGTAACAATCCACAGTGTTCTAAATCCAGAAAAACTGAGTGCAGAAAAAGTAAAAAGATATGGGATGACCATGCAGAAAAGGCAGATTTCCTGCGCTACCCATTGTAGTATAAATGTTGTAAAGAAGTCTAAAGTATGTCATCATTTAGTCCCATTAGTTTGGTTTCCAATTTGAAGGCTCATTTTGTTCTTTTAGAAAATTAAAATTGGATCTCTCATGTGAGGGACATTAAAATCATTCTTTATCAATTATAATTCACCTAATGTCATCTTCCTGGTGTCCCAACTGAAAAAATATGTTGTCATTTTCATGGTGGATACCTCAAGGACAAAAAGGGACCCCCTGCTTAAACGTGGTTCCTAGGGAGAAAACTACTAAATCATGGAATAGCCCTGGCAACCTCAACCACACCAAATTTTGTACATACATACCAATGTATCTACATGAAAATGTATGGTCTAGAGAGAAAATTCTTAATTCAAATATGTATTTTTATTATCAGCCATTGAAAATTAAATATAATGCCCTTCCCTCCGGTTGAACAAATAATATCATAAACATAGCTTAATCATCTGGACACAATACACAAATTCTATTCGTAAAACCTGTCATCTTCATCACTTACATCCCTCATTCATTTCAGGTATTGAGGTCTGGGTGAGGAGGATGTGGCATTCCTGAAGAAGGTATTCATGCCGAAACGTGCATTGAGAAGATAATTAATATAAGAAACAGTGTTATTGGAGAAAATAATTAACACAAGCCATAGTGATACAGATAAACATAAAGATCTGGGATGATGTAACCCACACAGGTTCAATTGTTAAAAGTTTCAGTCAATGGGGAAAACAACATTGAATGTTCAATAATTTATGTTATACCTGTTATTCAATCTGGTATCTATATTGGTTATTAGTGAATGAACATAATGAGAGATGATTTACATAAGATTGAATACAAGATTGATATTAATACACAAAATAATTTTATGATGTGTGTATGGATTGGAAGTAGTTCTGTTATATTTGATTATACATGTCCTGATCTTCCTAATTGTCACACATACATATTGTAAATTACAAGTGAGGTGAGTAAATGACTTCCTCTCTGTTACAGTTGGAAAATCTATGCAGCACTAGTTCATTTTGTTTCTTAGATTCTGTGAACTTGCATATGCTACAGTGGGCACATGGATAGTGCCCTGTGACTCTGGTTAAGTGCCATAATGATGTTTAGGGGTCGGAAGGTATGTTTCTAGGACTGGTGCAGTCTTGACACTGAACTTAAACCGAGGTTTATCTGGGACACTATTTCAATGTTCAGAATGTACGAGTTGCTGTTAATTGCCTTTTTGATATTATTAGAATATCATTATAACATGTTGCCAGACCAGTTTGTGAGGTGGTGTTTTCATGTGTGTCTCAAGTAATGTTAATCTGTTATATTAAGCTACTTTCCTTCTTGAGTCAATCAGTCTACGAGGATAGGCTCTTTCTGTCAGTTGTAGATGTAATAGCATACCTGCAGTCCTAAAAGTGTCTACATTGGAATAATTTCTTCTGAGGCTTAAAAAGTGTTAAGCCAGTAGGTCCTCTGTCCAGGCTCTCTGTAGATAGCTGTCAAACAGAAGGCAAGAGTAGTAAGATTTTTACATTTGAGAGGGATTTCCTAAAGGATACAATTGTAGAAGAACTCAACATTTAGCTATCTAATGTTAATAAATTCAGCACTCTCCAACAGGTTCAATACCTCGCTGGTTTCTTTAAAGTAAGATGTGATCTGATCAACAAGTGGTCTAAAAAAGTAGATAGTGAACTACGATAGTGGTTCCAAAAGTGATCCAAGAATTGTGGAGTGCTTCTTTGATGGAATCCTTAATTTGGGATCATAGCCTACTGGTTAAAACTGTGTTGCTCTTGTAGCAGTTTTTAATTGGTCTTTAGATATCGTAGACATTCTCATCTGTAGTCACTGTTGTGTAGAAGGAAAATTGTAGTGCCTTTGTCTGCAGGTTTAATCGTAATTCCTGGATCATTACCAAGATTCTTAATGATTGGCAGCAGGTTGCTAAGAGCAATGTGTAGGAGACAAAAGAATCACACAAGAATGGTGCAAAAAGAAAGGGAGAATGGAAAATGTGGAAAGGAACATTTTGAGAGGTGTGCGGATAATGAAAGGAGAAGGTGTTGGTGTGTGCAGTGAGTGAGAGGAAAGTATGTGGAAGGGATAGAGCAGAGTGTCAGAAGATGGGGAGATTCAGAGTGTGATGGAAAGTATTAGATAGAAGGGTCAGAGGGCAGTATGGAGATTGGGAATGGGGATATTGAGGATGTGAAAAAACAAGGATACAGGGAGTATGTGTGTCAGCAGAAGAAGGACGGTGAGTTTCACAGAGAGGAGGTGTGGGAAAGAAAAGGTGTTGTGTGAGACAGAGGAGCTGGAGAGCCAATGTCTGGGAGGAGAAATGAATGTGGATGATATGAAGTGCTCCAGCAAGGGATGTCATATCAGTGATACAAGCAGCAAATGGTAGTATGGAAAGCACCCTCATCCAGGGTGGCAATATTCCTTGCACTTGCCTGCAAAGTCGGTATGGAACAAGAGGAGGTGGCTGAGAGATTGTGGAGGGTGGAACAAGAGAGGGGAAATAAGAGGAGTGTGTGAAAGAGTAGCCATATGAGGAGGCAGAAGAGAGGGAGGTGCAAGAATGGTGATTGTGGCATAGGGGTAAAATATGAAAAGAGATTAATGAAGGTGGAAGACAGAAGTGGTTGAGATGAAAGAAATGCAGAAATTATGGTTGAGATGTCGAAAATATAAATATGTTTGAAAGAAGGAGGGTGAGGAGGTTGGGAGTGCATTTTGGGTCTTCCTAAATGTGACCTCATTCCTGCTATGATACCAGAGGCAGCATGGGCCCAACGATGGCAAGTGCCCATGCAACCCCCCACTGGATTCAGTACTCAGTGGTGATTGTTTGAAACTAAGGGGAATGGGCTTAGTTTGAAATGATACAAAAATATGATATTGAAATAACATTCAGGAAACAGGTTGCACTCCTCTATGCAGGAATACACAAAGGTTAGGAAAGGTCAGCAGCACTTTAACGTTTTAAGACTGAATTTTAGTCCCACTCTTTCAGTCTGATTTAATTCCCTCTCCTACCTAGGGTGCTGTGATAAACTACTGAACTGGGCCCCTGCTCTATTCTCTTTGTGATTAAGCAGCCTTCGGTACACACAGGCACCAGTTTTAAAGAAAAGAGGAGGAGGTTATGACATTATTTCCGGTGCCTAGAGTTCCTTTTGCTCTCCTTTGACAGAGCATCTCACCCCAGCAAGCAACAGTACTGGATCCTAATGTTCCGTGCTCAAGTGCCACTTGTACCTTCTGTACCTCCTTTGTAGTTTGATATTCACCCACAAATTACAATTTTACTCTGCTTTCAAATTCACTAAATACTGCATACTTAGATAAACATTTCAATAAAATCTCTAGAATAAAGTGCCATACAGTGATTTACAATGACCTGCATGCACACTGTACATCTGGGTTTTTACTTGTGACCTGGATTTCTTTCTGAAAATCACTTACAGGAAATATTGTTAATAGAAAAATTCAAAGTGCCCTCTAAAAAACACAAAACTCGCTGTTGCAATATGATGATAACAGAGGATATATATGTCAGCAATTCCCATGTGAAGGTTATGCACCTAAAAAGTCCAGGTTGATTTGGGAAGGTGGACACCCGAGCATTGGGCGATGGATCAGCACTAAAGGATCAACTGTGTCCCATTTTTAAGCCCTCTTTCAAATGGCCTACTAAGCTTTACTGTCTTTGCTAGCCCCCATCAGTCCACTGTAATATGGGGCAGGCTAGCCACTAGGCCAGTATTATTCTGGCCATGACAGACTTCTGTTTGGCCCCTATGGGGCTGGTACAGACCCCCAAAAGCAGTGTCCCTTTTCCCCTGCTGTGCTGTAAATCTGAGACGGGATGGGAAGAGTAAAGCACCATTGTTAGGTGAGGAAGGGGCTGGTGATGTGGCCGTTAGACCATCTTCACTTCAGCCCCCTCTGTCCATCCCCCCAGCACTGAGTCTGGCCCAGAAACTGTTTGGCCCATATTTATGCTTTTTGCCGCAAAACTGTGCTAACGCATTTTTGCGGCAAAACGTTTAGCACCGGCTTGTGTCATTTAACAACTCCAGCCGCGCAATGTATTTATTGAATGGCGCAAAGCTTGGGTAGCGTCTTAGAAGAAGGCACTAGCTGGGGGGGGTGGCGGTAGGGAAGGAGGGAGTTGTGTGTCAGAAAATGATGCTAGCCTGGTTAGAGGCAAACAAATGCCTCTAACCAGACTAGTGCCATTTCGTGGTGCAGAACCACCAAAAACACAACTCCTGTCTTAGGAAATACAGAAGTCATGCCCACCAGCCCAATGGCCAGCACAGGGGACATGTGTCCAATGGGCATGGCCATTGCACTCTGTGCCATGCAGGGTGCCCCAAGTTAGGGCCCCCAATAACACTTAAAAAAAAAGTAAAACAATGCTTACCAATACTTACCCTACTTACCTGGGATGGAGTCCTCCATCCTCTGGTGTGGGTTGGTATGTTCCTGGGGCTTGGGGAGGGCACCTGTGGACCCATTCCATGGTGTTTAACCATGGAAATGGGTCCACAGGTCCCCTAACGCCTGGTCTGACCCAGGAGTTAAATAATGGTGCAAAGCAAGCTCTGCACCATTGTTTAGCCCCTCCTCCCACCCGTGCGTCATTTTAGCACGGGGGGATTAATATGGGGCTATGGGGACAGTACCATTTTTTAGATGGGAACACCTACCTTGCATCTCATTGATGCAAGGTAGGTGCACGCATCCAAAAAATGGTGCAAACTCCTATTTTTTCAAGTTAGACGTGTCTAACGTCAAAATATAAATATGGAGTTAGGTTTGTGCTGAATTTGCATCAAAAGATGATGCACATTTGGTGCGAACAGAGTATAAATATGTCCCTTTGTCATTTGTTTCTTTTCTCTCCTGCCAGGACATTGCCATGATGCTATGCTTGGCTAGGGAGGGGTTGAGTGGAAAGCGGCCTCCCTCGTGGCCAGGCTTTGCTCTAGCATTAAGGCCATTCACGCCTCGCCCCGTCCCATTTGGGTCCGGCTCAGGACCAAAAACAGTGCTTTTCTTTTGAACCCTCCCACCATCGGGCCATCACATCAAATTTAGGCCATGGTGAGTTGCGAGGTTGGGAGAGTGAATGGGCCTTGTTGGGGGACAGGTGTTGTCACTGAACCCCTAGTTACTTTCAGGGCTTGGTTGAGGGTGGGTGGCAGTGTGTTTGCATATGCCTCGCTGTGACGGTACCTTAGCCGGAGCTCCCAACTTTTGATCCTGGGAGCTATGTTTGAATATCGGGGTCGGCTGGTCATCCTGTGATTCTCAGCAAATCGCTGAATCTTCCAAAACCTAAAATACAATGTATTTGATCTCCCGTAACGTAACTGGTGCTCTCGTAAATGGCTCCAATGCCCTAGGGCTGAGTTAACGCTATATAAAAATACAAAAATTGCCCATGTTTTAAAATTCTGCAAAGGCCAGGGCATGATGATTAATGAGGAATCTTTTTTGAAAGCCAGCCTAATTCTTTTTTACCATGGCTTTTCTGGCAAAACCGTTTTGAAAATGTCATTAGGGCGAGAGCTCTCACGTCACATTCTATATTAACCTGTAACATGCCCCATTAAAGCCAGCTGCCTATTTCAAAATATATAGCATAGACAGACAGATTACTGGTGTTTATCATATTTTATTTGTACTTCACTTTATTTGTCTGCACTCTGTATTTCTTTCTGTTTCTTTACTCATAACTGTTTCTTTGGAATGAGCTCCCTATCACATTCTACTTTGTTTCTTACTTGATCTCTGTTTCTCTTTCTACTCGGTTTATAAATCTGGATTTCACAGTGCAGCTGTCGAAAGAGTATACACAGAGTGAAGTGAAGTGGGTTTACTTCTCTCACCCGTTGTTTTTTTACCAAGTTCTTTCAGCCATTGGCTTGACACTTTGTGAATCACATCTTGGCTCAGCCCAGGGAAGGATCTCTCTCTCACCTATTGCTATTTGCTGTTTCATCTTCAATAGAGAGCATGCTTTGCAATTCATGAAGGATTATTTTATACCTCCTTGCTTCCCCCTCTGTCAGCTCCTTGTTGCAGCGCTTGCACAAATGCATGTCTGTATTTACATTAGTTAGCACTAGCACAATTAACTCAAGCCCATTGACTTGCTACACACTGCTTAATCCCTGTGAATATTTCGTCATCACTAAAAGGAGTTCTATTTATGGTGTACTGCTGGACCCTGGATATATCACTGCTTTATTCATAGGATGTTTTGCAGTACCCGTGCCAAAAGCAAAGGAGATAATCAATAACAAGTGGAGCTGTGACCAAACGTAAAGTTGGTGTCCATGTTAGTGAAGGAGAGGAAGGCATCTATATTCACTTGTTATGTTAAAAGTTTATTTCACAAGACAGTACTGCAGGAATAGATGGAGACAAATGGTGATGGTTAAATGGAAACCTGTGAATAAATGCATCCACATGTAAATGTGCAAGCCTCCACATCTGCCTCCAGGTTCCAACAGTGCAGGTTGTTTTTAACACCTGCACGCCCAGCTTGTGTGCATCTTATGCTCCCCCAGCTGAACAAAGAGGTCCAGTGCCAGGGCATTTCATCCTTTTCAAATAAAATGGACCCTCGCTCGCAGAGGGACTGTTGCCCTGAGATTGAGTGAGCTTGGAATCTACAGCTATAGATACAGGCAGGCTGGCAGAATTCAGATTTCAGAGTACTTCATGTCTCCCACCGCATGTACAAAGATTGTAGCTAGAGCTAATGTTTTTTATCATGTCATATGATGTCATTCTATGTTATTGGTATTTGAAAAGTGCCAGTCTGCTAATAAAATATGAATAGGGTTGTAGGTAGAGGGCCACAAAAGGATTGATTTGAAATAGGTATTCATTTCATAGGTTATTGGCATTTCTATTTGTTTGTTTTTTGGAAGAAACTGCCAGTCTGCCAATGAAATATGAAGAAGGGTGTGGGCAGAGGGCCCCCAAAACAATGATTTGAACTGGGCCCTTAATTTTCAGCCATCCCTGCGAACAGTCACCTGGTTTCTCTTATGCAGGACAATGGAAGATACCACAGACATCCTGAGTGGATAGAGCTTTTTACTCTTAATGGGCCTTTATGAGGGACCTGCTGCCAGAGCCATATGATTGTGACACATAAATTAAACGGGGTTGCTGCAGGAATCATTATTTTTGTGTCTTTGAAGCTCCACTGACCTCGTGGCACTATAAGGCTCCCACCCAATCCTGACGCTGCTCTGAGCAGCGTCACGATTGGTGCAGGGCAGGCTGGGAGCTTGTGCCTGCAGCAGTGACAGGAGAAGAGTGCGCCGCGGGAGCAAAAAACGTAAGTTTTTTGTAAAAATTATTTTTAATTTTTTCCCCCTTGTTTCCTATTTCTAAGAGTGCTGCATTCTGCATCAGAAAGAGGAAAAAGGATTGTTTTTGTGCAGAAAGGTGCCCTTTCCAGCACAAAACCATTCCTGTCTGCAATGCAGGCACCACAGTGCAAGGGTGCCTACATTGGAGCAAGGCTGCACCTTGTACACCAGAGCAAGGAAAGGACAGGAACGAGCTGTATCATGTTACATACAGCACATTACTGTCCTTTCCCTTCCACACAGAGTAGCGCACCAAAGTGGCTTGCTGCACTGTGTGAAATAATGATAAATCTGACCCTATGTTTGGGTTCAACTATTTACCACACTTTGGTGTGTATAGTAAAAGTTGTTCATGAAAATAGCCCCTACACACAGTCTCCCGACTAGCCCTGTTTTCCGCTATGACTGTTGCCCAGACAGTTGCTTCAACAGGACAGGAATGATTCTGACAGTGACGTACCACAGCCTCCTGTAGCCCTTACGGCGCTGGGGTGGAAGGAGCAACATTTCAGGGACCCTCGACACTGCAGGAGGGCCCTAGTCATCTCAAGGCCAATGAATCTGTGTGAGATATGGGACACTTACGAACCCCTCATCATATTTTGGAAGGGGAACTTATCATTTTGAAGCGCAAGTGTTTACATCTCACTGCTAAGCAGATATTAACTCACTTAAATACAAGGAATCCATATTACCCAGAAAAATAACAGCCTTCAGGAGTTTGGGCGTTTGGACCCAGCACCACTTGTAAAGCATCCCTACTCCAATTAGGCCGTTTAGTAGAAGCCAAAACGTGATTGAAGACACACATGTAACTAATAGCATTGGGCAAGACATCCTTCCCTAGCCTCGGGCTTTAATAATATTGGGTGTCTGCCCACTTCCGACTTGTGCCCTGTTTAGCTGTATATACGATGGTGTTATTAACAACTGTGAACGTTGATATAACTTCCTGGCGCATTGTGGTGCTAGCTTCACATACCTCATGAAAGGTGCTTTCTATGTTAATGAGAAGTGAGATGGGCAAACGCTTTCCGGAAAGGCAAGACGAAGACTGAGAAGGTGGGATAGATATTTGAATGATTGGATTTGTAGATAAAATATTTACCAAGACAGATCTGAAACCAAAGAATAATGAATGCAGTTTAATCTTTGTAGATTTAGCTATAAAATATAGATGGTAGTTGTTGGACCTAGCCCTTTTTATAGGGTCATCCCCAAACTTTTTACCTTCCTCCTACTATTTTATGTATCTCTTTTTGTTAGCTCTAGGACTCTGAGCACTTTATCACTGCTGATCAGTGCTAAAGTGCATGTGCTGTCCCTTCTAATGTTGGTATGATTGGCTTAAACCTAATTGGCACATTTAATTGTCCTGTAAGTCCCTTGTACAGTGATAGCCATATACCCAGGGCATGTAAATTAAATGCCACTAGTGGGCCTGCAGCGCAGTTTGCGTCACCCACAGTAGTAGCCTTTCAAACCTGTCTCAAGCCTGCTACCGCAAGGCCTGCGTGTACAGTTTGTGGCCACGGGGACCTGACATTTAAATTTATTTGCCAATGCTGGAACTCCCCTTATACTACATGTAAGTCACCCCTAAGGTAGGCCCTAGCTCGCCCTATGGGCAGGGTGCTCTGTGTGTAACAGGTAGGACATGTGCATGGTTGGGTGGCCTGTCCTGGTAGTGACAAGCAGTCTATTTGGTTTCTCACTACTGTGAGTGCTGCCTTTCTAATAGAATTGCTTTGGAGATGCCCTACCTTATGCCTAGCTGGTATTGTCTGATCTGGGAGGAGTAGCATAGGCATGTTTGGTATGGTTGTAATGGTAGTGAGAAATGCTGCTTACTGGTGTAGGTGGATTTTTTATTACCATTACAGAAATGCCACTTTTAGAAAGCATTTCTCTGTGCTTATGACTCTGGTGTTTTGCAGCTTGACTCCAATCCACGACTGGGGCAGAGTGACAGCATGGCTTTGTGTATACTTTTCAGACAGCCTGTACACAGTGAGGGTGGATGTGTCACAGAGGTGCATCTGCATATTGAATGGTCTTCCTGGCTGAGAGAGGGCGGGGAACACCTGCGTTTGTAAAGGTTGTGACCTGGCCTCACACAAACGGCTCGTATACCCCCCACTGATGTCTGGAGCCTGTGCTGGAGGAAAGAGAGGACACTTCTGGAACCAGTTAGTGCTGGTTGGAACCCCTACTCCCCATTTTGTGGAGACTGCACAAAATGAGTATAAATACAGGAGGTTTTCCCACACATTTTAGAGACACCAATAGATTGACCTGAACACTGGAGGCTGCTGGTAGGACTCGCCAGGAACCACCTTGGGATTGCTCTGTTGTGCTGTCCGATGACCTGCAAGGTCATTGAGAGGGACTGCCACTGCTTTTTGAACCTTGTGTTGGCCTGATTGCTGGGGTCCTGCCGCCCAGTGCCCCATCTGTTGTCTCCAGGGGCAGGTAGTGTTCCCCTCTGTTCCCCTGCATTTTCATCAGTCCTCAAGTGCTGGGAAGGGTGCTTTGCTTGATGAGTGAGCGCCAGGAGAGCGCTCTGCCTTCCTGGACCAGCATATGAGAAGCGCTTCATAGGCATCTGCTGCCTAGCGCTGGAAACGTGCTCCTTGTTGTGTTGATGTGCCCTCCCTCTGGTGCCAGAAAAGGGAAGAGGAGCCTGTTGGCAGCCTCTGGGTAGAGAGGCAGAGGCGTGCTCTCATAGGTACCCCTGGGGCAAAGGAGCGCTTCAAGAAGTGCCCCTGCGCACAGGACGGGGTTTGAGTAGTGCCTCTGGGGCACAAGCAGACACCTGCTTTGGTGCGCTCACCACCTTGGCCCGGGACGGGGATCAGGTGTAGCTCACGCGCTGGGTTGGGTGCGGGCGTGCCTGCCGAAGAAGGAGTAGCTTCCAGGAGGAAGGATCAGCCACCAGGGAGTTGCCCCCCACCAAAGTCATGGACCGCCCTGTCGGGCATCAGACCCCGTGTTGGAGCCAGGAGGCTCCCCGGTAAGAGACATCCCTGGTTCATTGGGCAGGACGGCAAGTCGAACCCTCATCGGAGGGCCCATCGCTGCCAAGCCCCTTGGTTGCAGTAATTCTTTGAGGATGCACACCGTGTTAGGGGCCACAGCCGCGCTGTGCGGACACGGGCAGCTGCCGTAGAATTTCTCTTTGTTTATGGGTATTGGGGAACCAGAGTTGGCAGGAGCCCGATTCCCCCCTAATCACAGTGCTTCAGAGAGCGGGTCATTGCTATATTTCCCAGTAAGGCTACATTATTCCTGGTAATAGGAGCGCGTGGACTCCGTGGTGGACAGTGTAAACATATCACCAAAATGCCAGGACCTGATGATACAGTACCATAACTTATCTTATACAAGGTGCAGTAAACCACAGCCCCATAGATGAACAGCAGTAGCTCCTGGGTTCCTGCTAGCGAGAGGGTGGAAGGGGTTATCTTGGGTGTGTAACTTCGTGTGCCTGTCTAGAGTGGTGGGTTATGCCTGGCTTTGAGCATACCCTAGCCAACCAGGAGCTCCATTTCTAAAAGGAGTCAAGAAATCGAAAGGGATAAATTATATGGGTTTCATCTGTGAACATACAAACACTGCACAGGTATGACTCCAAGGAAACGTACCATTAACTTGAAAAGTTAATTACAGTACACACATCTAAAATGTAGCTGCTTAGGTATAATGCAGCATTGGCAAATTCTGACCTTCATTCAACATTTCTCTGTGTACAGCAGCAGAACAAGTGACAAAAGAAATGTTAATGAGAGGAGCGCGAGCTGCATCCCAGTGGTTTTGACTACAATAAAACAGAAAAATAACATTTGCATTTTCGTTTAAATAAGCTGTAATCAAATGCATTTGATAGCCCATGGGGCAGAAGGGTGCACTTAAATGAAACTTTCAATAGCTAAATTTTTATGTTTAAATAATTGCAATCCATTTAGATTTAGATTTTTATAAACTATTAAAATACCAATGGTTGCGTAAATATTAAAATGTAAGAATGCTTCTAATTCATTTACTAGCTTTTATCTATGAGGACAAAAAAAGTAAACAAGTGGAAGAGAGTATATGTTTCTCGAGCAGTTGAGTGCTTGTCCTCCATGCCTAACTATTTATATATTTATGTATTTGCAGTTTTATATAGTGCAAACTAGACCCAAAGGGTGCCAGAACATATGCAGGAACAGTTACAACAACTTTGGAGCTGTTATATTTTTAAATTAAATTTTGTAGAAAATTAAAAGTTGCAATCAGCCAGGATGAATGTCTTCAAGGAAGCTCGGTTGTAGGTTTATCATGTCCATAAACTGTTTTTATGGGGCATCCAGACAGATATCCTGCCCTTTCCCTAGATAGGAACATCCATCACTACGGAACTGGCTACACTCCACCCACTCTAACCAGTCACCATAGTTGCTGGGGAAAAGGCAACCAAAATAGACGTCCAATGGAGTCATGCATGGGGGTCAATTCACCAAAATGCCAGATATAGCAGAAGTGACATCATATGCTCTTTCACCCCTGATGACATCTCAGAAAGTGACTGCACAAGTCACACAACCCACCCCCTTATTATCATAAGAAATGATGTCACATGACCATGCACTTGTGGACAATCAAGTAAATTACAAGTGCAAGTTCAATAAAATCAATAGAACATTATGAAAGTTCATAAAAGTTTACTTTAGTTTGCAACCACATATCAATTAATGGGATGCCAGACTCAACCTTCATATACACCCCGGGTTAGTCATCATATACCAGTACAGCAATTGCATGCATTAGTACAACTACATATAACCAGCTGTAGCCTATAATGCCTAGGCACAGTCATCATCATGCATTGGTCCAAATGTCTAAACACAGGTGGTCATTAGGAACATGGCGGGAAACACCGCACCGCCAGTGGTGGGGGTAACTACCGCCAACAGGCTGGCGGTCTGGTCTGCCAAATAATGAAGCACATGAGAAACAAGCAGCGGGCCATCAACCCACCGCCATTTTGGTAGTCCTGCCACCGATGGGGAGGTTGTCCTCAGGCCGGCTGAAAGGCCCTACCTGCCCACCAAATTATGAAACACCACACCGCCATCAGTTCCGGGCTGGGAACCACTGCTAGGCAAAGCGTGGCAGAAATGACCCAAATAAAGGGAAACACTCACCAGAGGCACACAGAACACGCTGACACAGACATGGAGCAAGAGTTGCTAATAATCCCAGTGCTTCTCCTTGCCATAATTCTCTAGGACCGTGACCGACAGCGAAGACGACGATGGTAAGTACCGCAGCCTAGTACACATGGGAAGAAAGGGCACAGTTACACAACACCGCAACACACTCCCATCCCCTCCCACCATCACAAGCCATACATACCATAACAAGATGTACTTACCAGACACAAGCCACCAAATGCCTGCACCAATGCACACACCTGTGCACACCACACCCCCACAGTGAAACACTGCACAATGGCTTAATTGTGCACCAACATGTCTGCTGGGCACTAAAAGTTATTCTAAACAAATATTTATTAATGTCTAAACAAGGCCATAGGCCAGTCATTACCCAAGTCCATTAAGGGCAAATATAAGCTACACTTGACTCCTACGATGGTAAAGGAAACTCCACTGAGAAGGGGTGTCATTGGGCCAGCCAAGCACCTCAGAAAACAGGGGTGGCGGGGTGGTGAGTCAGGTCTTGAAGGGGGGTCTTGGACTTAGGTTTAGGAGATGGAGAGGGTTTGGGCTTGGAAGGAGGGGGAGTGTGCCTGGACCAGGGGGTGGCAGAGGGACCTGGGGCAACACAGGGCTTCTTCCTCCCTGGGGAAGGGGGCACAGGAATGGGAAGGTCGGACTGGGGCGGACTGTTTAGTCTGCTTATGAATGGTGGATGTGTGTGGTTTGGATGAGTGTGAGGGTTTGAGTGTTTTGGGATGAGAGGGTGGACACAGTGGAGGAATTCAGGCTGCCAGTGTATATGGATGTTGTGTGGGTGTCTGCAGGTCTGGTGTGTGTGCTACAAGTGTTTGTGAATGTAATTGTGGTGAGTGCCGGTGTGGTGTCTGGGGTGCATGGCTGGATGTCAGCTGTTGTCGTGACTGCAAGAATGGGGGCATCAGCAGTGACTGAGGGTGCAGTGCATGTGGGTGTGCATGGTGAGGTGACAGGCAGGGAGGCGGGGGAGGCTGACACAGTGGGAGAGGTGGATGTAGTTGCATGTGCTTTGGTATGTTGGGTGTGTGCTTGCCTGTGGTGGGAAGTGTGGTGCTTGTGTTTCTCAGTGTGCTTCTTGTGTGTTGATCTGTGTGCATGGCTGTCTGTATGTGTGCTTGGCATGGGTGAAGGGTGCTGGAAGGGATAGAGGTGGTGGGAGGGTTGGACGGAAAGACAAGGGACACTGGCTACCATCAAAGAGGAGGCCAGAGCCTGAAATGATCTCTGTAGGCCACACATGGCACTGTGAATGCCTTCCAGGTTTACATTGCATTGCTGCATCTGGGATGCTAGTCCCTGGATGGTATTCACAATGGTTGTCTGCCCTACAGAGATGGTTCTCAGGAGGTCAATAGCCTCCTCCGTGAGGGCAGCAGGGCTGAATGGGGCAGTGGATGAGGTGCCTGGGGTGAAGGAGACGCCCACCCTCCTGGGTGAGCAGGCACGGGCAACTCTGTGGGGAGCAACTGGGAGGGCGATGTTGGAATGGGGGTGTGGGAGATGCCAAAGAATGGGTTGGACCGGTAGGGTCTGCCACCACCAAGGAGCTGCCATCGGAGGAGGTATCAGAGTCACTACCTCCAGTGATAGTTGCCTCCCCCGTGGTACTATCCTTGCTCGCCCTCCAACCCACTGATCTCCTTGGTGTCGGTCGACTCTGCCTCCTGGGAACCGTGGGCTGCAGCATCCCCACTTGCCGGTGCCACAGCTCCCTCGCCAGATGATGCTAATGTACACAGAGACACAAGAGCACAGAGATGGGGAAACAAAACAAGAAAGAAGTATGTCAATTCCAGGAAATATGTACATGTTGGAACACATACACTCCCACCCAGCTCAGGCACAAACCCTCAGCAGACACAACACATGTTATGAATGTGCCCCTGACTGGTAGGCATGACCCCACAATACACTACATTCCCATCCTGACCCACTACTCCGATACACTTTGTGAAGTTAACCAATGAGAAGATGCCAAGCCAACACATCTACAAGTTCATGAGGATACATTGAATACAATGGGCCAAACAGGGGACCCCTCACAGCCCTACAGACCCTGCCAAATCTAGCTATGACACTATCCCATGGACGTGGAGGGGCACAGGACTGCAGGGAGACACCTGTCTATGTGCCTGGCACTACTATGCATGCACCCCATTGCATCTAACCACACTCATCATAGCGGCATCACAACAGTGCTGACACTCACCTCGTTGTGCCTGCTGTGCTGCTTTCAAGCACCCATCCAAATCCGGATAGGCCACTGCCAGAAGGCGGGCCATTAGGGGGGCAGGGTCCAATGGGCACCCCTCCCTTGTTGGGAGGCCTTCCACAGCTGGGCATCTCCGGTCTTTCTCGCCCAGCACCTCAGGTCCTCCCACCGCTTCCTGCAGTGGGTGCTCTGCCGGTTGTAGACCCCCAGGGTCCGCACTTCCTTGGTGATGTCTTGCTATAGTCCCCTCTTCTGATGGGCGCTGACCTGCATGGACACACAGAGTAAAGAAACTTACGTCAGTGTGGGTGCACCATACACAAATGCCATGCCTGTTCAAACTGACATGGCCCATTGAGACATGCATATGGACAAATTTCAAGCCAAAAACTGCGGGTGAGCAGTCACACAGTGAACAAAAATGCATACAGGCATCCAACACATTCACAAACATCTAAGGAGGACATATAGCAACTCACCTGCTCCTCTGGTCGCCCATAAACTTGGCATACAGAGGTAGGACCCCGTCCACCAGCTTCTCCAGCTCCTCCGCGGTGAAGGCCAGGGCCCGTTCCCCTGTAACACGCACCATCTCAGGGACCAGAGTCAGGACACAGCAGCACATGCAGTGGAGTTCTTCCCTTCTCATAGTGCAGGAGTCAAGTGTCAAGGGCCTGTCAAAATGGCGGTAGGTACCGGAGCGGTGTGCACCGTCACCGCCGGCAGCAATCATAATTGGCCCAGGTTCCCATTGACAACCATGTAATACAATGATCAGGTGCACGGCGCCTACCTCCATGATGTGTTACGCCAGCGGAATGAAGTCACTTCCACACTACAATACGTGGATGGCAGGAGGCTGCAGATTTGCATCCACCACGTCACCATAGCCAGGCCGGGGGCCTCATCCATAGCCCCATTCCCTCTCTCTTTCGTCGAGTACTGACATGAGTACTAGTCCCCCACATGTAATCATGGTTGGAAGTTTGTCTACACTGTGATGCCAATATGACTGCGACACCTCACCACACATTAGCCTGACAGGACTATCTCATTCTTTGTGTTTGTGTGCATTACATATGTGTCGCATTGATAAAATGAATTGTGTCACCATGTGATGCAAGTGTATCTCCAGACAAAAGATGTGTTCCTTCATCACCCATAGGTACAAACCCATGTGGCGAGGGAGGGCCCCATCTGTTTACAGACCCAAGGTAGATCTGGCCATCATGGAGGAACATCACATCATCATAACTTACCGACTTAATCGAGCTACAATCCTTGACCTCTGTGCAGAATGGATCCTGTTCTGAAGCCGGTCAATAGGAATCACCATGCCATACCTACAACTGTGCAGGTACTATCTGTGCTCCATGTTTTGGCCACAGGCTCATTTCAAGTGAGAGTGGGCATGGCTGCAGGGGTATTTCAGCCAGTGTTCAGCCACATTCTGTCCAATGTCCTGAATTCATTTGTTCAATACTTGCAAAGTTATGTCCAGTTTCCCCAAAGGGCTGATCTCACCACCATCAAATTAGAATTATGGGGGTTATTACAACTCTGGAGGAGGTGTTAATCTGTCCCAAATGTGACGGATATACCACCAGCCGTAGTACGAGTTCCATAGGATATAATGGACTCGTAATGCGGCTGGTGGTATATCCGTCACTTTACCGTCACTTTTGGGACGGATTAACACCTCCTCCAAAGTTGTAATAACCCCCTATATGCCTTTGCAAATATCCCCCATGTAACAGGTGCCATTGATGGTACCACATAGCCCTCATACCCCCAAGAGTGAATGAATAGGTGTATCTGAATCGTAAAAACTACCACTTCCTGAATGTCCAATTGGTGTGTACTGCTGATCAGTACATTTCACATGTCAATGCAAGGTTCCCAGGATCAGTCCATGATTCGTTTGTCCTGAGAAACAGCAGTGTGCCACACATGATGGGACAACTACAGGGGACAGAGCTTGGCTCAGAGGTTAGTGTGTATAACACTGGATCAGTTACATAGCTGACAGCCAGGCTGTATGCAAGTTAAATGTGTATGTTTCAACCCTCTTTTGCCCACTTTTGCAGGGGATTCTAGCTACCCCAACATGCAATGGCTCCTGACACCTGTGAGGAATCCTAGGACAGATGCAGAGAGGAATTATTATGAGGCACATGGTCATATTAGGAGAGTGATTGAGCACACCATTGAGCACACCATAGGACTCCTGAAAGCAAGTTTTCGTTGCCTCCATCCCTCTGGAGGATCCCTGTGCTATGTCCCTGACAAGGTGTGTAAGATAGTGGTGGCCTGCTGCATGCTGCACAACTTGGCTGTGAAGAAAGCTATCTCACATCTGGAAGAGGAGAGTGCTGTTCAACCAGCCCTGCCACCTTAGAGGAGGGATGAGAGTGATGGTGAAGAAGAGGAGGAAGATATCAACTCCAGGACCGAGCTAATCTGGCTATACTTCCAGTAACTCTCAGGTACATTTCCCATGATGCTGTCTTCACTGCATTGTTTCAGGCTGACTCATGTAGTAAGGTACTGTCGTGTCCTTTACCAGTGATAATGCAAAATCATGACTGACAGTGTGACATACTTCAGACACTACAGTCTGTTAGACCCCCTCCTGCAATAAAAACGGCATTATGATGGTAACTGGCTAATGCATTCACATTCACAATTAATAGCTCATATTGATTAAGGACAGATATTTTGAGTGCACAGGTGTATTTATTCAAAGTCAACACATCCATGAGTGCTGGGATAGTGGTAGGGAGTGGGCACATGGTGAACAACATACTCAGGTACAAATACACAGCTGTTGGTTGCACAGGGGTATCGTCCATGGGGCCATTGGAAGATGGTGAGATGGCAGTGACATGTCAATGAGATAGCTCAGTGGCACACAAGGGAGACAGTTCAGGGCACTTCCTGGCACTGGGTTTGGTCTTGGCTGGTGTTTCAGTAGGATGTCTGGGTCTGAGGGCACGTTTGCGAAGGTGAAGCGGGACTGCAGGGGTAGGGGTGCTGGTGTCCTCTGAGTCCTCTGGCAGTGCCACCAGTCCAGTGGATGCTGCAGATGTAGATGGCAGGGCAGTGTCCTGGCTAATGGTAGGGGACTATAGGTGGGTGGAGGACAGAGGGTGAATGTTTGTCTGGCGCTGCAGCACCCCTGCAATGGAGACTATGGTGACATTGAGCTGTTTCCATTGCTCTATGATGGCCTCCTGGTGGTGTGCTACCTGCAGCCTCTGATTCTGCTCCAAGGTGTCCAGGATCTGGCCCATCCTGTCCTGGGAATGGTGGTGTTCTCCCAGGACCTCAGAAATCACCTTGTGGGCAGCAGCATCCCTCCTTGGGCCACCCCCCTGGGCCACTGATGCCCTCCCACTGGGCCTAGGCCCCTGTGCTTGTGTCCCCTGAACAGGTCTAGCAGCCCCACTTGCAATTGGCACTGCATCATCCTGCCTGGTGGTGGGTGGAGACTCTGGCCTCTGTGCATGTTGGCAGCCAGTCCGTGGCCTGGTGGCTCTGGTGAGGGGTCGTTTGGCCAGAGCAGATGGTGGTGGCTGAGTGGTAGGGGTGTCAGTGTTGTCCTGGGAGGGGCTTCTGGAGGGTGACTGTCCAGGGGTATGGGATGGGCCAGGGATTTCCTCTGTACCCAGACATCCCTCTGCACTCTTCTGAGTTGGGCCTCCATCTTCAGGTGGAGTACTGGCACTCTTTGATGTCTCTGTCCGGGTGGCATGGGTGGTGGTGCCTCTGTGTGAGAGAATAGAGATGTGGGTGTCCTGCACTTTCTTGTCAATTGCAGCACTGGTCAACAGTAATTGGTGATTGAATTCCCATGTAGTGGCATGCAAGGTCCCTTTGTGTACATTTTGATGCATTTATTGAAGGCGCGGTGGTGCATTGTGGGCGTTGTAGTGCTACTGGGATTCCATGCATGGGTTGGTGACTATGCACAGGGGTCTGGATGGTGATTTGTATGGGGGATTGTGGGCATGCAGGTGACCTGGATGTGAGTGTGTTGGTGTTGTGGACTGGGTAGGGGATGGGGTCCTGGTGGTAGTGAGAGGGATGGGGTGATACATGCATTATAGGTGTGGTGACTGTTAAGGTATTATAGTTGACTTACCCGAGTCCAGTCCTTCAGTGAGTCCAGTGAGGCCCTTCGGGTGCAGGATAGCCAGGACCTTTTCCACCCAGTTGGTGTATTTGGGGGGAGGAGGTGAGGGACCACCACCAGTCGTCTGTATGGTGATGTTGTGCCTGGCTGCCATGGAACAAACCTTCCCACGCATGTTGTTCCATCTCTTCCTGATGTCCTCCCTTGTGCATGGATGGTTTCCCTCTGCGTTGACCTTGTTGACTATCCTCTGCCATAGCTCCATCTTCCTGGCCATGGGTGTCTGCTGCACCTGTGCCCCGAATAGGTGTGGCTCGACCCTGAGTATTTTGTCCACTGTGGTCCTTAGCTCCCTGTCTGTGAAGCAGGGGTGCTTAGGGGGTGCCATGGTGTGTGTTGTAGATGTATTGGTGTGGCTGCTGTTGTGTGGTTGGGTGTGTGGCTTGTGATGGTGGTTGAGTAATGTGTTTTGGTGGTATATTTGTGTGTGTGACTTGTGTGATGGTGAGTTCAGTGTCTGGATGTTGTGTTGTCAATATTTGTTGTGCTATTGGCGTTACAAAGGATTGTGGGGTGTTGTGGTTCTAAAAATTCTGGACCCATGTAATTTACTTTGCCACAGCAGTACGATTTTAGTATCAAAAGACCGATAATGACTAGTACACTAAGCATGAGCATTTTCGCTCAATTCCAGCAGCGTTTTCACCTCGAAATCGCCATTTTCGTCCTGCACTCGTGGCTCCCATTTTATACACAGCAGCCATTTTTAAAAGTTGCCCTCACAAAGGCTTATAATACAATCAGATTTGATTCCAAGGACACGTACACCTTGATTGACTTCTCTCTGGCCTGGGCAAGCTGGAACCATTGCCTCAGGCCAAACCTGTTTGGTCAGTCCCTCTCCCAGTGGCCGAATCAGATAGCATCAAGGCACACCATGCCATAAAACCCTTATTATCGCTCACACACCCTGCCTAATCTTGCTCACACCTGCACCTGCTCTTTTCTTCTTCTTACTTTACGAGGGGGAGGTGCCCGTTTTTATTGGGGGTCCACACTTATCTGATGTAAAATACTAGGCCTTGCCGGGTAATTTATTATGGGTTGGATAACATGAAATATAAGGTTTCATCATGACACTGTTTTTTCCTTTGTAGTGAAAACATGTGAATGACCAACCAAAATGTCAAGAATGTTTGCCTGAAGCTTAAAATTGTATATAAGGAAACCTGACTTTGCATTGAAACACAGTCTCCTGAGAACATACAAATCGTGCTGTTGTACTTCTAGGACACTTGTCAATTGGTTGCAGCCAATAAATTCGATCTTTGACTTCACCTAGAAGACTCTGAGTTTCTGTAGTCTGAATCAGGAAAGTACCCGAGGTCTTTGGGTGTACCCTGGCACCGCTGGGTTAACGGATCAGTACCGGTTCTGAAAAACCCAGTACCTCAGTTGGTGCCCAACATGGGGCGATACCAGCGGTACCGGTCCAAGCCTGAGGTCCGTGGGGAGCTTCGTGTGAAAATTCTGGAGGAAGGCCGCCACTTCATCGACCCCTGCATGTCGACGTGGTCCGAAAGTCTTTGTTGCGAGGTTCCCCGCTTCCCGACGGCTATGAAGGACTGCTGCCCTGGCTATCGCCCTGATTTGGACCCTTGATTTTTGGTAGAGCGAAACGATAAGATGAGTCTTCTGGTGACGTCATTGATATTTTCAGTTAAGTATAAGTGGAGCGTCTCCCAGTCCTTAGTTGGACACTTGGTTTGGTCCTTAGTTGGACACTTGGTTTGGTCCTTAGTTGGACACTTGGGCCCTCATTCTGACCTTGGCGGGCGGCGGAGGCCGCCCGCCAAAGTCCCGCCGTCAGGTTACCGTTCCGCGGTCGAAAGACCGCGGCGGTAATTCTGACTTTCCCGCTGGGCTGGCGGGCAGTCGCCTTCAGGCCGCCCGCCAGCCAGCCCAGCGGGAAAGAGGCTTCCACGATGAAGCCGGCTCGGAATCGAGCCGGCGGAGTGGAAGCTGTGCGACGGGTGCAGTTGCACCCGTCGCGTATTTCACTGTCTGCGCAGCAGACAGTGAAATACATTTAGGGGCCCTCTTACGGGGGCCCCTGCAATGCCCATGCCAGTGGCATGGGCACTGCAGGGTCCCCCAGGGGCCCCGCGACCCCCCCTACCGCCATCCGGATCCCGGTGGTCCGGATGGCGGTAGGGGGGGTCGGAATCCCCTCGGCGGCACAGCAAGCTGCGCCGCCTTGGAGGATTCAATGGGGCGGCGGTACACTGGCGGGAGCCCGCCAGTGTTGCCGGTCCGACCGCGGCTTTACCGCTGCGGTCGGAATCCCCATTGGAGCACCGCCGGCCTGTCGGCGGTGCTCCCGCGGTCCTCCGCCCTGGCGGTCTTTGACCGCCAGGGTCAGAATGACCGCCTTGGTTTGGTCCTTAGTTGGACATTTGGTTTGGTATCCCTTTGGGATCACTTTGATTTGGAACTTGCAAGTACCAAAGCCGAAGGACTCGTGTATTCACGAGACTATCGTAAACGATAATCCTTTGAAGTTTGAAGCTAGACTAATGAGCGAAGATGCCTGGTCTTAGCAGACTTGGAAATTTGTTTTGTCTTGGTTGTAAAAGGGACTCCCGGTTGGAGGACTCATGTCCGGTTCCTCCGATTGGAACTCCAACCTATGAACTATATGTGAAGCACGGAGTGGGCCCCATCACGTTTAATAAAGTATGGGTCCGCTATTCTTGGAAATAATTGAGAAAAGTTTTCTTTTTTTTTCTTGTAAATATGACTTACAACTAGGATCTGCAAACGGTTCTGTAAGTAAATTGCGACGGCGCTATTTATGAAAAATGGCTAAAGCGCGCTGTATTATGTGTACTGAGTGTTTTCTGTTTATATCTGAAATGAGCTCAATGTGTGTTTGTGGGTCTTCTTGATGTTTACAGTTTGTTAAGTAAAATGTTGGTTAATTAATATTAAGTAGAAACTTAGAAAAAATCCAGAAATGAACCATGTGATGTGCTAACATAGCTATATGTTGCTCTTTAATTTATAGAATGAGCAATTGTGCACATATACAAAACTGCCGTTAAATGCTTAATAAATTAGAAAACACATTCAATAGATATAAATAGGGCCCCCCCCAAAAAAAAACGAAATTATCTATTTTCAATTCAGCCAGCACTTTCCCAGTTAAACATGGGTGGAATTTTGCATAACCTTCCTTTTAAATGAAAGTGGCGCAAAAATGTGACGCATTTCAAGTTAGGCTTATGCGCTTAGGCTTGTGAGTTAATGTATCCCAAATAATAGGCATTGATGCAGCTTGCTTTTATATGTGGAATTATCACAAAAAAAAGAATAATTGGGTTTTTATTTTTTTTAAAAGAAAATTATTAATTATGGAAAAATTATTTAAAAAAATAAGTGCCTTTCAAAATCGTTTTTTAATATTTATAAAGCTTAATACCTATACTATGACCTCCTAACATTAAAATTTAATTTAAGTTATGTTGCACCACTAAAATGACATTTGTATGTGCAATTTTCCCTTGGCGCAGGAGCAAACAAGCTCATTTCTATAAAGTATAAGTTAATATTTTCAATGGCTGACTCATGGATTGTGTAATAGACATTCTGGTAATGCATATTATGCAAGAAAATTGTAGGATATTGATTTTTTAATGCCTAAAATATCAAAGTCGATTTTGGGCAAAAGCACTGTTTAAACTGCATTTTCTTTCATTCAGAGTACTTTTTAAAGTGTCTCAGGCTTCAGTAAATGCATACATTTAGGTTTGATATATATTTGCAGGTTGTGCCTTCTTATGATTCAATGAGTCAATGTGCCAGTACAAAGGCTTGTTTTAATATCAAGGTTGAAGGTTCTAACTTCAGCTGGGCCTACTGAGACGTTCATTCATTCGAGGTTGATGAAATATGTACCATTGCATGGGATTGCAACAAGCATTTATTCTAACAACTGGTATGTGTGTTATTAAGGTTTGTGAATTATTCACAGTAAATGTAGTTTAATAATCTGGAAATAGAGATAGTTTTTTTTAGCGCCTAAAAAGGAAAAACATTTTTTTTTAAATAGAGTGAATTATTGCAGGTTAGAAGGAAAATAGAAAGGCCTACTGTCTTTGACAGATTCAGAGTGGCAGAAGCTAGGAGAGCTACAGAGGCTGGCTCAAGTCATGCTGCTGAGATGCTATCTTTAGTTTTCCCATAAACAATGGAGGAGGCTGTCGTGTTGATACTTGTGACCTTTTAAATTAGGGCCTTGTCTCTGTAAAATGCAGAATGACCCTACGGGCCTCTAAAAGTGGGATTTCTGGTTTCTCCAGAAGAACATCAATACAATTAAAGAACTTAATTCCAAAGGGAAAATATAAAAAAAAGGGGTTTCTTCGAAAGTCCCAACATCATGTTAAATGCTCTGCAGAACTGATACATTTGTGTCTCCGCTCTAAAAAAATAAAATGATGCCTGCTAGTTGCTTTTATTTGTCAGAAAAAGAAGTGTTGCATTAAGTCTTAGACAGAAAATAAGATGCAGCCCTTTTCTCAAATTTTGAAGGCTACATGCCTTAATGAGAACGATTTGCTAATTAAGACTTATTTTTCACAGTGGAAATTGTAGGTGCCAAATTAATATGGAGTGTCAGTGTAACAATTTTTACTTTTAGAAAGGTAAAACTAAGGTGGCTTGATGTTGCGAAGTAACTGACAAGAGGGTAACAGTTAAGTAATGGAAATTTATTTTCATGTATTTGGTCCTATCATGAATTGTTCTTGCTGGTCCTGTATGTTAGAAGAGAAACAGTAAAGTTATATTTGACAGCAGATTTCCATTGCCTGGTGATCTACTGTCAAAAGGAGGGTAAGGATTTTAAACCTGACAAATTAAACAGGCCCAAATATTGGGTTTTGGGCTGCAGGTTTACAGTGCATAAAGTACATGACATGGTGTTGTGTGTCACCGCTTATTCACACATGCTATTGTTTTGTCTATGCTTTTTGTGCTTGATACACAGCAAGTATATCTGATGGCTTGATGTTTTGTGCGTTTTTATTATTTTTTATTTGTTTTTTGCATGTTTTTTGCTGCTTTTGATACTATTACAAGCTCCCCTGTGTTGTGAGGGGATGGTCATGACGATGCCCATCGCTACGCAACAGTTGGTTGAACTTGTTCTGGTTACTAAATTCCACAGATAATGATATTTCATGCTGTGAACATAAAAGACAACACTTCACCAGTGAATGTCTATTTGGCTATAATGGTATTGAAGGAAAATAAAAAGAGATATACAGGATCAAAGTGTGTCACCTGCAGTTAGTCACGTTACTGCCCCTTCCCTTAAAGGAACAGGCAGCCCTACATTTATGTATCCTTGATTGGACCTAAGGATGAAATTATAGATCTGTGACTCAAGGTGGCCTAATTTCTATATTACATTAGTTAATGATGTTGTGTTTCCTAAGTAGCATATGGCTTTCGTTCCTTAAAAGAAAACCAGGTTTTCATTTTTTCCTGAAGAAGGAACTGAAACATTAGCTAGGAGTACCGTATATGTTGTAGTCGCCAACGGTAGAGTTAAAATTTGTGTAACTTTGGCCTTTGTGTATCACCCGTACTCTCGGTGTTGTGTCACATGCCTGACTATCACCCAAATAATTTTTTTTGTTCTTCCTATAGATTTTTTCTTTTGTTACTTCCCCTGACCAATGTCGCATCATGCTTAGTTATTGAGATTTTAGCTATGTCCTAGTCCCATTTCTCTTTTTCGAATTCCTTTCACCAGTCAGCCCTTTTATTATTATTGATGTATTGTTCAGGTTCACATTTCCAGACTGCAGTGATGTACCAGGGACCCCCATGTTATGTATAATTCCCTTTGGTATGACCAGACTGGTTTTCAAGAATTTGCCTTAGGCCTGCTTCAATGTTTTCCAGCCTGACTGTCAGGGTAGCGATAGACTGGTTAACTGACTCAATATTATAGTAAGACAAGTTTTCCATCTCAATAGGAGATATCTTATGTTTACCTTTTTGAACATGACGAATTTTCAATGTCTATTTTAATTTGGTTTTCGGTTCCCTTCTGTTCCTGCTACTTTAATTTTTGGTGGGATCAGATGTGTCCTAATCATGCAAATATCAGGACCCTCTAGTTCTTGTCTTTTTGTTTGCACATTTGACTATTAGCCTGTGTATTGCATAGTGCACCTGATGCACAGTTTTTAAAGGAAGGTTTCTATATGTCCCTGATAATCGGTATCATGTGATTTCTCTATTGAGATGTTCTAAGGTAAGGAGGAACACCTAGACTTAATCATTGAGGCAAATATGTGTTTACCCCATTAGACAATGCCACTGTGTGAGGAAATCCATTCAGATAGAATTCTCATGTAGCTATAGATGGCAGAGAATAATGGAGAGAACCCAATTAAAGATGCTAGAGACCCTGTTTTGCCCTTCTGCCTTTGTCTTTGTATTTTATGCCCATGGTGTATGGCTACTCCTTTGAAGATTGCAGACCACCTGCTTGCAGTCCCCTTGTTAAAAAACATGAACTGTTTTTTTTTACTAAATTGAAGGAAACTAACAACTGTGGCACATTTCCTACGTCACTAGATTCTGCGGGTATCAAGTCATAATAACCTGCAGGACATTGATTTAAGCCTAATTCCCATCAGTGACAGCTACAGATGAAAGACGGACGTCTTGGCCCTACAGTCTCAGCACCCAGAAAGTAGCAAAGCTGGACAGCGATCGCCAGCGCATGGTATCGTACTTGCTCCATCAGACGGCGTTGGACATCACAAAACCAAAGTTTCAGTGTAAAAGAGCTAAAGAGAAGGATTCCTGTTGTTGATGGCAGAGCTGTTTTGAGGTTTCATTTCTCTACCTGTCATGTGCTGGTAACCTCTGACAGTGTGCAATCCCTTGAGCCCCTTGGCCTGAGTTTTGGCCACACACCCCCTTTTCTTTGCTCCAACGGAAGAAGGGCAGTGCACCAGAGATTTCAAGTTTGGAAAAAGGCACTATATTGTGGTGCCCATGAAAGAGCAGCTTGAGCGTCCTCTGACACTAAATAATGAGTGTTGGAGTCTGAAAGTGCTGCTGAGCTTGAGCTATTTCCCAATTAATGGTGCTTGCCTCTGCACGAGATGATTTGTGCCCTTGATCAATGAAGAGCACATTGTTTGTAGTGTCTGCCACAGAGGAGAGACACTGGTGCATTGCTTGAAGACATTGAGACTTTCGAGTGAGCTGTGGGTGTTTGCCAGGAGGGCACTCCAACTAAGCAGTATTTTCTCACGAAGAGGCCTGAATTGAGAGGCCCATGCGAAAGAAAACAACAAAAGAAAATTTGATGGACAATAGAAGCCTGCCAGGGAGGCTTTTTGAACGGACTCTGGGCATAGTTGGTTTCACAAGAGGTTTCCGTGTGATTGTATAGACTAGGTGTTAGGAGACTGATTGTTTTGCTGGCATTGTTTTAAAGTACTATTCTGTTTAGTAAAAGCAGAATAAAGTCCATTTTCTGTGGAAAGAGTACCCTCTTTTCACCTTAGAGCATTGATGAGAGTCACCACTGTTCCACCTGAACATACAAAAATTACTGAAATGCAGAGGAGCCCTAAAAATGTTACTAGATAATTTTAGGATTTGCTTTTTGGTTAGGGTTGTGAAAAATTATTATTTCATAGTGGTCACTACTTTCTCCCGTTGTCTATATGTTCTTAATAACGTGTTTTCTAGTGTCTTTTAAACATGACGTTGTCATTTATGGGTAGGATTGTTTTTCTGTACTCAATTGACTTCTGCACCCACTTCCCAACCTATGTCTTTTCCTACTATTGTTTCTTTGCACTCTTTTCACCCTTTTCCTGAACATGAGCAGGTTAGAAGATCAGAATTCGTAAGCAATTCTTTTGTACAGCTTCTGCATCAACACTAGTTAGTAGTGAACATCACTAATTGTTGAGTGTGTGATCTTATGCCACCTACTGCAGATACAGGTATTCCTTATTTTGTCCTGCCATATGTGGCCTTTTTGTGCTACTTCATGTTCGAGGAGACCTGTCCAGAGAGAGTTACCAAGTACTAGAATTTTGCTCCAGCAACATCTCCATGGCCTTATAAACATAGACCTGGACTCAGATTAGCATGAGAATAGGTTTATTGCCTATGTAAGGGCAAAAGGAGGGTTTGTAGTTCTAAAAATTCTGGACCCATGTAATTTACTTTGCCACAGCAGTACGATTTTAGTATCAAAAGACCGATAATGACTAGTACACTAAGCATGAGCATTTTCGCTCAATTCCAGCAGCGTTTTCACCTCGAAATCGCCATTTTCGTCCTGCACTCGTGGCTCCCATTTTATACACAGCAGCCATTTTTAAAAGTTGCCCTCACATAGGCTTATAATACAGTCAGATTTGATTCCAAGGACACGTACACCTTGATTGACTTCTCTCTGGCCTGGGCAAGCTGGAACCATTGCCTCAGGCCAAACCTGTTTGGTCAGTCCCTCTCCCAGTGGCCGAATCAGATAGCATCAAGGCACACCATGCCATAAAACCCTTATTATCGCTCACACACCCTGCCTAATCTTGCTCACACCTGCACCTGCTCTTTTCTTCTTCTTACTTTACGAGGGGGAGGTGCCCGTTTTTATTGGGGGTCCACACTTATCTGATGTAAAATACTAGGCCTTGCCAGGTAATTTATTATGGGTTGGATAACATGAAATATAAGGTTTCATCATGACACTGTTTTTTCCTTTGTAGTGAAAACATGTGAATGACCAACCAAAATGTCAAGAATGTTTGCCTGAAGCTTAAAAAACTGTATATAAGGAAACCTGACTTTGCATTGAAACACAGTCTCCTGAGAAAATACAAATCGTGCTGTTGTACTTCTAGGACACTTGTCAATTGGTTGCAGCCAATAAATTCGATCTTTGACTTCACCTAGAAGACTCTGAGTTTCTGTAGTCTGAATCAGGAAAGTACCCGAGGTCTTTGGGTGTATCCTGGCACCGCTGGGTTACCGGGTCAGTACCGGTTCTGAAAAACCCAGTACCTCAGTGTGTATGTGTATTTTAAAGTGTTGTGGATGTGTGTCAGGTGTGTGCTTTGCGAACTTGACAGTGTGTGCATTTGTTGTTGCCGGGTCCCATTGCTGGCCGTGGTGGTCCGTATTGCTAATGGTCGTCCGACATTCACTGTCCGCAGAACTGATTTGTGCATCATTATTTGGTGGGTGGGGGATTTGCCTGCATGGCGGTGGCGGGATGAGGTGTAGTGCCTTTCTGCCGTCGTTGGCCCTGGTGGTGGGTGGAGGTTGCAAGATTTTTGGAGGTTTGTCTTTTTGGCATCATTATACAGCTGTATGCAGTTCACCGCCACTGGCTGTCTTTCGTTCATGTTTAGCACTGTGGTCGGCGGTGATTGCCGCCAAGTTCATAATGAGGGCCATAGTTTTAAATGCTCCGGCCCAGGCCTACCTCAGAGTGTTCCAGAAAGAGGAGAGAGCTACTGCCTTTGGTACCAAGATCTCACAGGCTTTGGACAGCAGATGTATACCTAAAGTATACTTTGCCAATGAAAATCCAGGCACAGATTTAAGCATTTTAAGCATTTTTTTCTTCCCATCTGGAGAGTGAATGCTCATATAGTCACTGAAGTTATTCATCCTCTTGGTCATTTTCTGAGGGAATACATGCATTTCGACTCACAAGCATGCAGTATACAAGGACATGATCTTGTTGAGATGTACAAAATTCAATCCTGACCTTCAGCATACACAATTGTACTTCTCTATAAGGGCCCCCATGCAGCTCTGCCATACTCTACAGATCTGCCTTACAGCACCCATGCACTGATGTATGAGTACCGGGACCAAATGCACCTCTGCCAAATACTTAAATCATTACCTGTGGCATCCCCCACCGACTGCATTTCCAGGACGGATACAAACATGCAGATATTCCAGACACCTTGCTCCTGACATGCATGCCTACCCATTGGTATGCCAGTACTGGGAGACACATGAGCCCTCCCACGCTCTTCCTTACTAACATCCAACCAGTACTGAATCACACCAGCAGTGCTACAACACACCTCAGTCCTAACATGAAGCCGCCACCCATTACTCTTCCTGTGTTGAGCACCACACACAACTATGTCATACACCTCAATCCTTTTATGAAACCTCTACCAACTGGTCTTGCATTAATGGGGCACATATGTAGCTCTATTGTACCCATTCATACTAAAAGACAGCTGCTAACAGAAGCAGTGAGCCGTGAAAGCAACTCTGCCTAAACCTCAAGACCTATATCAGTGTGTCCTATTCCAGACATACGCACACCCACAATCTTGTGGGTCTCTAAAAGTTCCATTTCTTCTTTTCAAACAAACAAACTTGAATGAAAAAGCAAGCCTTTTTTCGTTGCGGAAAGTGAAGTGACTAAAAGTATCTGAAATATACTATTTTAAGAACATAGGGGTATAGTTCTAAAATGTCTTGCAACACAATGTAGCAACCAAATTTGTGGTGCTGTGTTTTATGTGAGAGAAAGATCAGGAAAGTGACTTATGTACTAAGAGATGGCACTTTCCTGCTCTCCAGAGCTGGTGCAAAATCATCCTACCGAGTGACACACACTTATGTTTCTGTCATCTCTGGCAAATGTTTTGTACTGGAAGGGTGTCCTTCCAGTACAAAATATCATTCCTAGACAAATTTGACAAATGTTCTCACTTGGATGCATGCTGCACAATGCAGCACCCATGTAAAGTAGGAAAAGAGTCTCAAAATAAAACTTTTGCTACTTGATAATGCTAATGTTTGAACAGCATTATTTTTGATGCAAAGCCCTGTCTACTTTTTTGTAAATATGGTGTAGTGTTGAGCTAAGAAGTGCTAGGCACTCCTTTTGTGTTACTTTGAGGCGATTTTCCAGTGCAAAACAGGTTTGCTCTTAAGAGTATATTTCTAATAGACAATTTGCACTGATTTGAGTCACTTTTAAAAACGCAAAGCTGAAGGAAACCATTAGTAAATATACTGCAAATATTAACTCACTGTGACTGTGTGCTGAAATGTGTGTCAAGCAGCAGGTTGCCCACAAGGAAAACAAGCGTTTGGGCAGCAGTGGAATACTTCATGACAGCTTTTTCTTTCACCTGTCCAAAGTGGGAAGCCGACACCAATAATTAAAGCCTTCGTGCTAAGGTAACATTTCTTTTTCTGGTGCTGCCTTTTCACCCTCTGAGGCCAGGGGTCTCAAGGGCAGTGTCAGGGATTGCATCAGCAGTGCCACCGGTCCCAATTGTGACCTCTGGTGACCCCTAAATGACATCCATAGAGTCATATCCAAAATCTATGCAGTCTGGTCTGTCATTTTCATGCTATTTTTACTTAATGATTGTGAGAAGGCAGTTCTGACTATCTGGTCTGCTCTGATTTTTCGCTTTTGGATCACCTGATTTTTTCCTTGTTCTGTGAGGGAGCATCATAGGTTGTGACTCCCCTGCAGTAAACCTATGTCAAAATAAGTTACTGCCGGTGCTACCTTGTTAAGCAAAGGCTGCTGTGAATCAGCAAGAGTAAGAAGTCCAGGGCTGGTTACACGTGATCACGTGTGCACACACATCTGGACCCATGTGAGGGCTGCATACAGTATGGAGGCTTCCTGGAGTGTGTAGCCCAGGAACTGCACTTAAGTTGCCTGACGCAGAAGGGACCACGCAGAGTGGATGGTGACCTGGAGTAGGCCTTGTGAGATAGGTGTACACATGTGAGGGGTAGTTAGTGTGCTTTATTGTTTTCACTGTAGAGGCACATCATTATATGCCAATGGGAAAGTCTAGCTAGGGTACACTGTAACCTGTATGAAATGAATAATGTTGTAGGTTACAAAAGCATATTTGTACAGCTTATGGGTCATCCAAGAATGTCATCTTTCTGTGACTCAGCTCAGAATTAAGGTCAATCACTGCTCTGTTCAGTTGCAGGAGCATATCCTTGCTTCAATCATTCAGCTGTAATTCCATGCCAGGAATTGGGTCTGAGAGGCCCTGGAAGGAATGTCAGGGAGGAGGGGCTGAGTCTCTCGGAGCACATGTTGCAACTGACTCCCGGACAATGCCATTTTTTATGCTATCCCAGAAGACTGTGCAGGAAGGTTGGGACAGGAGTGGAGAGGTGATGTGGCACATTTGGATAGGCCGGAGGTGCAGCCCTGAAGGCCATTTGCACCCACTTAAAAGGTCATGCACAGGGGAGGAAAGGCTTGTGCAGGAAGTCGGTGGGCCTGGTTCCCTATCAATTTGGAAACCTTCTAGGTCAGAAGGCCCAAGGAAAGTGCTCCTGGGGGCAAGTATATTGTTACTGCCCAGGTTCTTGTTAGGTAGGGGTGCCTTTGTTGCATTGTGGGATTTTTACGTAATCTGCATTACTATCCTATCATGGAGATAGATAGGTTTTATAGTGGTTGCAAAATCAGCTTTTAATAAGTGACCTATAACATGACATAAATAACTATCAAGAAGGCTTCCCATTTCACGAAGGAAAAGGTGCAGTGACATGAAACTGAGATAGGCGTGCTGTCATATTTTGCCGCCAACGTGACCCCCACCTTTGAAATTGAATAGTACTGTGTATGTTTAGTGGAATGACAGCTTTTTAAAATTTAAGTCCAGCAATCTCACGGCACTTGCACAGCAGTGCTATACTCCAATCTGTCTAATTATGCATGCCTTCGGAAGCAGGAAGGCATGGATGTATGGCTGCTGCTTGGAGAGAGGCCTCACGACTACAATAAACACATTGTGTGAGCCACATAAATTAGGTCAAGAAGAACTACATGTCCTATAAAGCCACAGTGTTAGAACTGACAGCCTTAGGGTGGTCACTCTCAACTTTTCGCCTGCCTCCCTCCACTTCTTGGAACTGTTTTTGCTGGTTTTAGGACTCTGCACACTTTACCACTGCTAACCAGTGCTAAAGTGCATATGCTCTCTCCCTTAAAACATGGTGACACTGGATCATACCCAATTTACTTATTTAATTTACTTATAAGTCCCTAGTAAAGTGCACTATATATAGATTAAATGCTATTAGTGGGCTTGCAGCACTGATTGCGCCACCCGCATAAGTAGCCCCTTAACCATATCTCAGGCCTTCCATTGCAGTTGCAAGGCCTATGTGTGCAGTTTTACTGCCAATTCGACTTGGCATTTAAAAGTCCTTGCCAAGCCTAAATCTCCCCTTTTCTACATATAAGTCACCCCTGAGGTAGGTCCTAGGTAACCCATAGGACAGGGTGCTGTGTAGACAAAAAGCAGGACATGTACCTGTGTAGTTTATATGTCCTGGTAGTGTAAAACTCCTAAGTTTGTTTTACACTGCTGTGAGGCCTGCTCCTTTCATAGGCTAACATTAGGGCTACCTTCATATACTGTTTGAGTGGTAGATTCTGATCTGAAAGGAGTAACAAGGTCATATGTAGTATGACCAGAATGGTAATACAAAATCCTGCTGACTGGTGAAGTTGGATTTAATATTACTATTTTTGAAATGCCACTTTTAGAAAGTGAGCTTTTCTCTGCACTTAAATCCTTATGTGCCTCACAATCCACATCTGGCTGGGTTACTTGACAGCTCCCTTGTGCATTTCACTCAGACAACCCCAAATACAGGATGCTCAGTCACACCTGCACACATCTGCATTCTGAATGGGTCTTCCTGGGCTGGGCGGGTGGAGGGCCTGACACTTACATGGCAAAGGACAGTGGCCTGCTATCACACAATGGACTGCCAACCCACCTACTGGTACCCTGGCAGACAGGATGGAACTGAAAGGGGACCTGGTGCAGTTCTAAGCCACACTTTGAAGTCTTCCATACTTCAAAGGCACATTTGGGTATTTAAACATGTTGACCCTATCAACTCAGATACTTCCTGGGAAAGAAACTCTGCATCACAACCTGCAACCTGCCAAGAGAAGCTGCCTGGCTACCCAAAGGGCTCACCTAACTGCTTTTCTGCAAAGGACTGCAGCCCTGCTGTTGCCCTGGGGCCTTGTTGCCCTCTGGCTCTACTGAGAAGTGCTCTCCAAGGGCTTGGATTGAGCTTGCCTCCTGTTCCTTGAAGTCTCAGGACCAAAAAGACTTCATCTCTGCAAAGACCTCCTTGTGCAGTGAAAATGTTACACATAGCTTGCCAGAAATGAGGCACAGCCTGCCTTGCAGTGAGAAAATCACCAAACGCCGAACCGGAACGACGTAGCCTGGCTCCCCGAGTGGAGATCGACGCGCCGCCAGCGCTGTGACCGGAACTTCGACGCACGGGCCACTGGATCGATGCATTGCCGAGCCGGAATGATGCAGCCTGACTTCCTGCGAAGAAGAATCGACGCAGCGCCTGCCGTGCGACAGAAATTTCCCTGCATCGCCCAACCCGAAGAGGATCCAAGTCCGCATGCCAGAAATCGACACAAGACCCTGGCGCGGGAAAAATATTGATGCATCGTCTCTGTGCGCCGAGAGAAACTGACGCAAACCTCCCCATTTTCCACACATCTCCTCCTCTGCGGCCCATTGTGGATAATTTAGACGCAAACCAGGTACTTTGTGCTTGCAAGAGACACTTGTTGTTTTTAAGAACTTAAAACTATTTTTATAATTTCCTAAAGTGATATTTCAATGTGTACTTATCAAATCTTGATCGTTTTGACCTTATTTTATCCAGATAAACATTCTATATTTTTCTAAACCTGTGTGGTGTGTTTTTGTGGTTTTCATACTGTGTTATTGCATGATTTATTGCACAAATACTTTACACATTGCCTTCTAAGTTAAGTCTGACTTCTCAATGCCAAGCTACCAGAGGGTGTGCAGAGGATAATTTGGATTGTGTGTGACTTACCCTGACTAGAGTGAGGGTCCTTGATTGGACAAGGGGCAACCTGACTGCCAACCAAAGACCTCATTTCTAACACACATGATTCGCAAAAGACTTGTAAACATCAGTAGTCATTATGAATTCATACATTTTAAGTTGCTCGTAATACTGAGCCTTTTTGCTAAGCAATCAAGATACATACAGTTGCTGCTGCTGGAATTCATTGACAGGTTTTTGAAAGTTTGAAGACTCTTGTTATTTCTCCAAGTTGATGAAAAACTGAACTCTACACAGAGAAGTATGGTAGGAAAATACTTAGGCTTAAAGTGATAGAGTTTGTTATTAAAGGGTAATTCCTTGAGGATTATAAACGCATATATTTGGGGCTTGTTTTTTTTCATGAAAGGAGCGAAAACGAATTATCATGTTTGTGCAGACTTTGACAACTTTTTGATACAGATATGGTAACGCAGCGCTATGAGGCAACATGTCGCTAGATATAACTTCAGAATAGCATTTCAACAATACAATGAAAAAGAAAGGACTGACTTAAAAAAGGGAGATCGAGATTAGAATTTCGAAAAACACTTGAAGGTTAATTAACAAATGTAAAGGCAGAATACAGAAAGCGGGAAATACAAAGGCAGCAGTAAATTAATTAAACTACATAGAAGAAATTTGCCATGCAGGCCATCAAATGCAAAATAATATAATACTGGGGGAATCTCAAGTGTGTAGAAAAATCATCAAGAAATTAGACAACATCCCTATTAGTGAGAAAAACAATCTCTCTCTTCCACAAATTCAAAGGTTTAAATACAGATTTCTTGGATAGAAAGTACTAAGGATTGCAAAATCAACATATGACCATCGCTTCAAAGAATCACATTTTCAAATTTTAAAACAATACATAACCCTATCACCATAGAACTAACCCATTACCTGAAAGCTGATTTGCCCCTTCTGACCCAATGTGGTCTGAAGGTGTTAGAACAATCTAGGTACATATACAACAGTGAAGCACTGTTAACAAATGAAATGCCGCATGTAAGCGGAAAGACCTTGGATTTTGTTGCACAAGGGATTCCTTGATCCGGTTCATCATGAACAGTGTCATTTAGAACTAAATAATCCACATGTTACTGTACGTGGTGTCAGGCGAGACTTATCAACATAGAATGAACATCGTGATACAGCAACCATTTTGAACAAGATGGCGTTGAGGCCTAACTGTAGCCTAGTCAGTCTGAGCCTGAAAAATACACTCTTACCCATTGTAATGATTTTGCTCCAATTGCATCAGCTCTATGTCCATATACATGCGTGACTCACACTGTAGAGCAACTAATAATAATGCGCATTTCAGTTTCAGCATATACATTCTCACATATATGATATTACGTTATTGACATAGGATGGGAAAATGATTGTTTATTGTCAGCGGAATTCAATAAGACTATATGTGTCTTTATTATGTCCCAGTTTATGAAATTGTCCCTTTGAAAGTAATTTAAATCACAGTGCATGTTATTACAACAAATAAAATAGTAGTGAGAAACTCATATTAGTTCTGAAAGACTTCCTTTTGTCTTCAAATATGAACACTTCTCCAATCAAAGACAATGTTCAACTCTTTGACCAGGCAGATGGGTGATAGCCACTGTTCCTGTTTTCTCTTATCAAATCAAATCAAATCATTAACATTTATAAAGCGCGCTACTCACCCGTGCGGGTCTCAAGGCGCTAGGGGAAAAGGGGGGGTTATCGCTGCTTGAACAGCCAGGTCTTTAGGAGTCTCTGGAAAGCGGAGTGGTCCTGGGTGGTCCTGAGGCTGGTGGGGAGGGAGTTCCAGGTCTTGGCCGCCAGGAAGGAGAAAGATCTCCCACCCGCCGTGGAGCGGTGGATGCGAGGGACAGCAGCGAGTGCGAGGCCAGAGGAGCGGAGGAGGCGGGTGGGGACGTAGAAGCTGAGGCGTCTGTTGAGGTATTCCGGTCCCTTGTCGTGGAGGGCTTTGTGTGCGTGGGTGAGAAGTCGGAAGGTGATCCTTTTGCTGATTGGGAGCCAATGCAGGTGTCTCAGGTGTGCGGAGATGTGGCTGCTGCGGGGTACGTCGAGGATGAGGCGGGCCGAGGCGTTTTGAATGCGTTGCAGGCGATTTTGGAGTTTGGCTGAGGTCCCGGCGTAGAGGGTGTTGCCGTAGTCCAGGCGGCTCGTGACGAGGGCGTGGGTCACGGTTTTTCTGGTGTCGGCTGGGATCCAGCGGAAGATCTTGCGGAGCATGCGGAGGGTGAGGAAGCAGGCGGAGGACACGGCGTTAACTTTCTTGGTCATGGTGAGAAGAGGGTCCAAGATGAAGCCGAGGTTGCGGGCGTGGTCTGTGGGGGTCGTTGCGGTGCCGAGGGCCGTGGGCCACCAGGAGTCATCCCAGGCAGACGGGGTGTTGCCGAGGATGAGGACTTCCGTTTTTTCAGAGTTCAGCTTTAGGCGGCTGAGCCTCATCCAATCTGCGACGTCCTTCATACCCTCTTGTAGGTTGGTCTTGGCGCTGGCGGGGTCCTTGGTGAGGGAGAGTATAAGTTGGGTGTTGTCGGCGTAGGAGGTGATGATGATGTCGTGCTTGCGTACGATGTTGGCGAGGGGGCTCATGTAGACATTGAAGAGTGTCGGGCTGAGTGATGAGCCTTGAGGTACGCCGCAGAGGATCTCGGTGGGTTCTGAGCGAAACGGAGGGAGGTAAACTCTTTGGGAACGGTTTGCGAGGAAGGAGGCGATCCAGTCCAGGGCCTGGCCCTGGATCCCGGTGGAGCGGAGGCGGGTGATTAGGGTGCGGTGACAGACGGTGTCAAAGGCAGCCGAGAGTTCGAGGAGAATGAGGGCGACTGTTTCACCGTTGTCCATCAGGGTTCTGATGTCGTCTGTGACTGAGATGAGGGCGGTTTCAGTGCTGTCCCATTCCCCTTTCCCGGATCTATTTCTAACTATCATATTATTCAGAGTTATGTTGTCAGTGGAGTTGGAGAAGTGTGAAAGCACACCTTACTCCCATTAGATCCAGGTTAAGAGGTTCGTACTTTCTGATACAGTGTTCTATTTTTTATCTGACACCCACAATTCAACGTAGTGGCCTCCAGGAGATTTCTGATAGAGTATACACATGGGCAGAAAATAAGAGGGCAGCATACTCACATTGTAATGATATACGCCTGTGCAACAACCAAACATTCCATTGTGACACATCCAAAGGGCCAGAGCACACTGTGTTGCTGGCTGAATTCCAAGAGCTTTGTTGTGCCAGAATCCTTTACTTCATGGTTCGGTGCTACACTTCCGTGCATGATACCTTGAGCCAGTAGCCAACCATGAAGGAAGGTTTTACCAAGCAGTCATGTCATTTTTGTGTCTCCATAGCACAGTCAACCAGAGCTATGATCTGCCACTACAACCACCACAGGACTAGCAGTATTCAACAGACTTATCACCTTTGTGTTGGCTGCTCATTTCCCATAGAATGGCCCCTAGGTTCCTCAGTGGAAGAGTGGCTATGTGAGTCATTGCAGATGACCAGCTACACAAACGGTAGGTGGGAAACTTCAGCTAAACCAGGAACTGAGATACTCACAGAGAACAGACAAAGTAGGCTACAGAGTAACACGTGAGGTGTGCTTATATTTGCATAAACCGGGGTAACCCAGAGTCCACAGAGTATTGAAAATGCTATACAAGAATAGCCCCCACAAGATGTGTTGAGTTTTCCATACACTGCAAAGCTGACACAATATTTTGGTATCAAATATCTTCACGTTTGCAATGCATTACCTCTGTCCTCTTGTAGATGTTGTAGGAGAGAGTATTATGCTGCCTAAAATGAGGCAAATGTGACTCTCCTCATCTGTTTTAGTGTTTCATAGCTTTAAAGATTCCAGCTAAAGAATACTCCCACTTAGTATTACCAAATCTTTTCACATGTTCTGTTATGTAAATAAATGTTGTTGCTGCAGTATTAACAATTACATCTGGAAGGTAGCATGGTAATAACATGATCTAATGGTACACCTGGTCAGACTCTTTGCACCACTGGTAAGATTAATCTTTAAGAGCCAATTCTGGCATGTCACCTGTCCTTAATGTGATGGAACACAAAGATGAAGCATGACACCATTGGTGGGTGAGTGTGCTCTGTCAAAATGAGAATATTGTAGAAATACATACCGTTTGCCCGATCTAATATTAGTTCAGGTTTGCTATATCTTTTGTTTGTGTATGGTGGTGTAATCCCGATCTATATTGGTTGCTCTGTTGCACTCTTTGGTGGACTTCTCAGAGCATATAGCTCAGCTGGTTGTGCAATGGTTGGTCCACTATGGAGGATTGTTACAGTTTGTTGTATAGTAGAGGGTCTGTTCCTCCTTAATGGAAGTATCAACATGGGTGACTTTATAAATTCCATTCCTATTAGTACAACTGGCAATCCATCCTTGATTCTATGTGAGGAAGAGTCTCTTTGCCATTGTTCACTCTTTCCAGGTTGTTCATGTTCTATGACCTATATTCCAAAGGTTGCCCCTTCTAGGCACTATTTCCGTGGCACATCAAAGGTCCTCATTTCATTTCGCCTAACACCTGAAACTGCAGTCATATCTTAAAAACATTTGACTGGTGCCAATCCTAGAACTGATTTGTTCTAATAGCTGGCACTTTCTGTGGGAAACCATTGTTTGGATCACTCGTATCATTATGGAAATTGCACAAACATTTGTAAACCAATTTTTGGCCTCAAAAGTGAAGTAGCAGCCGAGTCTAAAATTCTGAGTAATGCCTACTATTCACAAGAGCAAAGGTGTAACCCCAGATATTACATCACTATTGTCATCTTGCCACTTCCAACAATTAAGGCCCTAATCCCTTGGTTTTGTAACCCTTGCATATTCATTAAATTACATCTAGTTCAAATCCACACAAGATCTACTGTGCTGATGCTCTAGAAATGACTTTAGCTAAAAGCAGCATGGTCGCTCCTCAAAAAAAGTAAATAATTAAAGAACTTTCACAACTCTATACAATACCAGAGGCACCAAATGTCCTGAGCTGACATTCATGATTAAATTATGTCTCTATAGGACACAAATATATATATGATAATTTTTTATTTAATGCTGAGATAAACTCTGCTAACAGCAATGCTTAACTTTCTTAAGCACCATAAAATTAAGACCGAGCTTCCACCCCTCACAATGTGCCTTCACTTCAGATCATGTGCACCACCCCTTTGCCAGCTAAAACCGTCTGTAATTAGGATGTTTGCATAGCCTCTATTGTGTCAGAGAAGATCAGTGTTGCATAAGAGGAAACCGTGTGTTTCTCTAGATTAATATATATCCTCAGGAGAGTGTATCTTTTATTTCTCTGCATTCCTATATCTCTATGGTTAACGACCAGACCCAGGCGTGGCTGGGTTATGACAGTGTCATCTGCCTTGTTACTCTGGTGAAAGGTATTGTTAAAATATAGCAGTTAACCTAACTACAAGATGCTTTAGAAGTTAACCCATTAAGTCTATTCGTGGGTCTTTGGCCTGCTTTTGATTTGCAGCAGGATGTATTCTAAGCCTATGACTATCACTAGCAAAGAAATCTATCTGACTACCTGTGACGGCCTAGTCTCTAAATTTAAAGGCCATATTTCTGAAATGTTTGTGCCGCCTTAGCATAATTTTTTTATGCCAAAGGGGCCAAAAATAACTCCATATTAATATTTTTTTGACACTAGACCTGTCAGGCGACAAAATGTAGGAGGTAGCAACATTTTAAGGGAGCGTCAAACCACCTTGCGTTTCATTGCGACAATGAGATGCAAATTAGGCGTCCCCTTACTAAAAAAGATTCTAGCCCTCTAGCGCCATGTTTACCTACCGATTCAAAAACAAGGCTAACCAAGGAAGCAAACAAAAAAAATGGTGCTAAGCCCAATTAGAGGCAAATTTTAACCCCTGGTCAGACCAGGCATTAAAAAGAGACTCACACACCACCATTCAAGGAACCCTGCAGGACAGCATGAAAGTGGTACTGCTCCAGTTTGGCATACGCCGCAGATGTCTGCAAAGACAGCAGATCCATCCACCGCCACCGCACCAACCCCAAACACCAACACAGCAGCCACAAAGGCAGTGCAGAAGGAGGGAGATGATCTTCAGACAGTGCACAACCATCCTTGGATTGAGGGAACAAGATGTGGTCTGATGTACAGACTCAACCGGGAATCCATTGTAAGACTGCTGAAACATAATACACCACACATCACAGCAAGGGTGCAAACTCCCATTAACATTTCACTCATGACCAAACTCCTCGCTGTCCTCCATATGCTGACATCTGGATCTTTCCAGGTAACAGGTGCACAAGTGGCTGGTGTCTCCCAGTCATCCTTCTCGGTCCTTGTACCAATTGTCCTCAATGCTATCCTATGCCTCAAAACCCACCACATCTGCTTCCTAAACACCCAAGGACATATTTATACTTTTTGACGCAAAACTGCGCCGGAGCAGTTTTGCGTCAAAATGAATACCGCCGGCTAACGCCATTTTGGTGTGCCGTGCGGGCGTCAAATTTATACTTTGACGTACGGCGGCGCAAACCACAGGTGGGAGTAATTTATTTTGACGCACACCGCAGCGTCAAGTCGTAAAGCAAAACGACGTTAACGCATCGGAAATGACTGTGGGTCGATTTACGACCCCGCAAACCGTATATGTGCCGTTTTTTGACGCAATAGTGTCAAAAAACCCAGCAAACATTGCTATTTCACCAGAGGAGAGCCAAAATGGATCCCAGATGCCACTAAAGACCCCAGGAAGATGATAACAGACCAGGAACCAGCCAGGAGGACCCACACAAGAACAAGGACACTTATAAGAAGAAAAGAAAGTGTCACTTCAGTGCAGAGAAGCAGGAAATTCTGGATAAAGAGGTGACGGAACATCAGCACCAACTGTTTGTCACCTCAAAATTGCCAATTAGTAGGAGAGAGGCTATATAGCAACAAATTGTTGACAAGATCAACAGTGTGGCAGAAGTACGCAGAACAGTCATCGAGTGCAAGAAACGCTGTCATGACTGCAAGCACAGGACCAAGGAAAAGATGGCCAGGAACAGGAAGGCAGCACTGCAGACTGGAGGTGTGAGTCCAGCACACCAGGAGGCCCTGGACCACATGGAGGAGATGGTCGCAGCCGTCATCCCTGAGGAGATCGTCACAGGGATTCAAGGACAGGACAGCGCGGACTACCAGGAGACAACACACATGCAGGGTAAGTCACATGCAGAATTAAAATGCACTAATGTGAACTGCAACCGGGGGGGGGAATACCTACTACACATTGCATGTAAGTCATCATATATATGGAGTGGCATGGGTAAAGGGGCACGGCATGGGGGCATGGCCTGCACAGACAGAAGCTGGGGCACACCATTACACTACACCAACAACAGTCCCATGGGGGCATGCTGCCATGCCAACGATGGAGCAAAGGGAAAGCCACGCCAGGAGGGAAGGGCACAACGTCAAACTGACATCCCGGCACACAACAGCCACCATACCCCCCACATTAACTAGGGCCCTATTAACAACCTCTAGCCATACCGACAACTGGAATGTAACTGCAACAACAGTTGCCACTACCACCTATGCTCTGTGTGCAGCTCAAGTAGCCAATGGCAGTAACCTCCCCATGGATCATACACACCTAAATTAGAGGGTTGAGGATGACAACTTCAACAATCCCCTGAAAAAAGGCAAAGGCCCCAGTACTGTCAAATGTCAATGCCCATAGTTGTTGCAAACATCAGCCAATGTCAACAACAATAGGAGCTACACAGCACTAAGGACATGCCCATGCTGCATATGTCAGGGTCCATCCTGTGCCTGGGTCACAATGTAACGTCCCAAATGTCATACTGCTCAGACAACAGCATTGAGGGGGAGGACACATGTAACTGGTCACTGACATACACCTGCACAGTCAGAGGAGGAAATAGGACACTGATACGATTATCAGGGCAAACCAATGTACCACACATTCCCAACATCAGCTCTACACATTACCAGTGCCAACATCCATATTGTGCCCTTACATTACTATGCATAGGATATGCTACATGTCAACTACATTTAAGTGGATGTGAAAGATCAGAGACAGGGGCAGGTCCAGATTGTTAAGTGTGCTGCCAGTGCCATCAGAACACCCACAGCCAGTGAAAGGTCTCACCATGAGAATGGATGTAGACAGAGGGTTGAGTAGGACAAGAAGGTGGCAATTCACCATTTGGCCAAAACCAACACCTAGAAGAGATGATGCCGACAAGTCTAATAATTTAATAACATACATGTGACATGCAGGTGGGCCATAAGCCTGGGAGAATGCCCATCTGAAAGACTGGAGCAATAAACACGAAACAAGATCACAATGTGAATTCATCACAAGGCAGGCTTGTCACGTCACTAATGCCACAACACAGACACACTAATTGTACCCTGTTTCTTTGCAGAGGACAATGGATCTCCTGAGGATATGCCTGTCCCAGATTACCGCGATGACATGGATGACGAGCTGATAAACATTCCCCAGGAGACCATCCAAAAGGTCCTTGAAACCCTCCAGACCCCACCTTCAGTCACAAGGAGGAGCACAGAACAAGCAGTCATCGCAGAGGATCCACCCACCACCCCAATTGTAAGACCTGCCAGCTCCAATACAGCTGAGTACTCAGACAACACTGTCACCAGCTTTGAGAGAACTGTAGTTGGGGTACAGTGGGAGCTGGCCAAGAAGGTGTGGGTGGGGATGCAAACTATGGCCGCCAGCCTAGAGGGGGTGCGTTCGTGCATGATGTCATCTGCAGATCAGGCAGCAGCTATGCAAGGGCTAACATCTATGTTGCAGAAACAGCAAAAAAGCCTGAAGGAAATCAGCACAGCTGTAATACAGTTGACCCAACACCTACAACAGCAATCCTGTCAAGGCGTGCACGAATGCAACATTGAACCCCTCAGGGCCGACCTGGCTGCCTACCATCGTGATGTGGCTGCTATTCTTAAGAATCACCAGATCCTCCTTGCTGCAGTACTGCCCTTAAGACCTTCACAGGTAGCAGCGACCAGGATGTCTGACTCCACGTCTTCTAACACTGAGGTGTGTGTTGCCTCTTCACAACCACCACCAAGAACAGAGGAGGCAACACACACATCAGAAGAAGAAGACATGGAACAGATCACCTTCACACGGAAAAGAACCCGGAAGCACTAGTCCCTGCCACATGGCCAACAATTACCAAGGTCCTGCGCTTTGTAACATGCCAGTCTTACAACAACTCTACTTATTGACTGTTCTGCTTACCACTGTATACCTTGTCAGCCTGCCCAGTGATTGTCTCTCTCTTACTCATTGGCAAATCCTGTCCCTCTGCACTGTCTGAAACATCACCCCAGCATGTCAAAAGCATTTCCGTAACCCCTTGTGTAGGATCACAATGTAAGATGTCACTCTAATGGACTCACAATCATGGACAATGTACATTTAGCACTACAGCACTTTTCAATAAATAGCACTTACACAACAAATCTGTCTCTGGGTAATGTGACATATCAACTGTGCAGTAGATAACTGAAATGTGCCTACTGTCAAATTACATAGCTTGTCAATACAACTGTCCTGATAATAATCATGTAGTCTGATAATTCTGCACCGTGCCCATGATTGCATCATACTCTGCCCATCCTGAGGGACATATCTGATGAAGTGAGAAACCATACACCATCATGTTGTGTTGGACAGAATAATGCTTCCTCAAGGGATATCTAGGTCATCAAATAGTGGCAGCAAAACGTTGTCACCATGCAATACTAACACATATAACAGTGCACACAAATCTAAGCAAACACTACAAAAACTGCATGAATGAATCCGTCTGAGTTTACATACAAATAGGTACTCATGCTGGACTGTGTCACAAATGACGTAGGTGAGTCATGAAGACAAGAATACAAGAGTGCCTACGAGAACTCATAAGGGTGTCCTTGATCATCACACTGCAGTCAGACCTAAAACTGTTCCCTCAATACCAAGTCTGGAAGCACTGTTTGTGACATAGAAAACACACTTATCAACAGAAACACATTGTGATCCATATTAACTGTGATTGGTGGTTGCAACGAATGGTGGAAACTTTGCAAGGTAGCTCTGGGGTAGCTGCCAATCTTACAGCTCAGTTGGGATTTGTTTGTAGCATATGACACAAATGTAATAGAACAACATTCATGTACACTGATTCCAAGCCCAGGATCAAGTAGCATTTAACACATACTGTTAAGGATTAACTATATATTTATCAAATGCTAATCACAGGAGAGGAAACTGAGGGAAAAGTCTTACCTACCCTAATCTACCCTGACTACTCATTACCCACAACTGTCCCTAACTAACCTAAGCTAAACGTACTTATCACATGTAACGAAACGTTCTAAACATCCTCCCCCCTTATGAGACGGGACACATGGAGGACAACGCATACTAACCTAAACACATACTATTCTATACTAAACAAATATACATTTTTTGTATTTGTTTATTTTTTATAAAAAGTTTTTTTTTTTTTTTAACACACAAGAACCCCAACATATCCCCCCACCCACCCACACACGTAATAAGTAAACATAGAAAGAATCAGGACACCCCACCCACTAACACTTACTAAACTAACAGCCAATACTAACCTAACACTAAGCCCCCTAAGCCCACTAAGTATAAAAACAAGGAAAGAGGAGGGAGGGGAGGGAATCATGTCCATATCAAAAAAGTCTAGAGGTTGGCCCTCCGGAGGGTCCTATTGATGGACTTCACACGCCGGTTAATGTGGAGAACATCCCGGCTCAGATGGCTTAACTTGCGCAACACACGGTCCATCTTCCGTTCCATGTTGTGGAATGCTGCAGGGTCAACAGATGGAGCTGGGGCAGTCTGGGTACCGGCGGAGGAGGTCTGTGTGTGTGTGGAGCCAAGGCCAGTGGGCTGTCCTGCACCTGTAGCAATGCTGGGGCCTGGAAGTCCGGCAGATGTAGGGACAAAAGTCCCAGCTGTGGGTGGGACCACCTGGCTTGAAGTGGTGGTTGTGCTGGTGGTGGCTGTGGTGGGCAAAGTAGGGCCACCCTGTGGGAAGGCCCTCCATGCCCCGGAGGCCCGTTCATGGCGATATCGACGGGCCATCCTCCTGAACCCCGACTCCACCAGCAGGATGTGCTGGTATCTCATGGCCCGCCGCTGGAACTCACGGGCCTGGTCTGGAGTCATGTTTGCAGCTGTGAAGACAAATGCAAATAATCTACATTAGGAACTGCATTGTGTGAAATGGCACAATAAGTCAATAAGACAATACATCTAGTGTACTTGTAACAGCTCATATCACAATACAGATCATTGAGGGGCATATTTATACTCCGTTTGCGCCGGAATTGCGTCGTTTTTTTTTACTCAATTTCAACGCAAAACTAACTCCATATTTATACTTTGGCGTTAGACGCGTCTAGCGCCAAAGTCCATGGAGTTTGCGTCATTTTTTAGCGTGGACACCTACTTTGCGTTAATGATATGCAAGGTAGGCGTTCACGTCTAAAAAATCGACTCCGAGGCATGTGCGTCGGATTTATACTCCCTGGCAAAATTCACGCCCGGGAGTGGGCGGGTCAAAAAAAATGACGTACAGCCGCTTTTGCGACGTTTTTTAGCGCCTGCAAAAGGCAGGCGTTAAGGGAGGTGCCCTCCCATGCCCCCAGGGACACCCCCTGTCACCCTTGCCCACCCCAGGAGGACACCCAAGGCTGGAGGGACCCATCCCAGGGACATTAAGGTAAGTTCAGGTAAGTGTTTTTTTTTTTTTTTTTTTTGTGGCATAGGGGGCCTGATTTGTGCCCCCCTACATGCCACTATGCCCAATGACCATGCCCAGGGGACAGAAGTCCCCTGGGCATGGCCATTGGGCAAGGGGGCATGACTCCTGTCTTTGCTAAGACAGGAGTCATTTCTATGGGGGTTGGGAGTGAAAAAAAATGGCGCAAATCGGGTTGAGGCGAAAAAATTGCCTCAACCTGACTTGCCCCATTTCTTGACGCCCAAGCTCCATTTTCCCCTACGCCGGCGCTGCCTGGTGTACGTTGTTTTTTTTAACGCACACCAGACGGCGCCGGCGGCTAACGCCGGCTAGCGTCATTCAATAAATACGTCGCCCGCATGGTGCTTCAGAATGGCGTTAGCCGGCGCAAATTGTTTTGACGCAAAACTGCATTAGCGCAGTTTTGCGTCAAAAAGTATAAATATGGGCCTGAATGTCCCTGAGGAAGTACATGGCAGGCCAGCCTAAAAATATCACATCACACATAGCACATCCAAAACCTACAAGATGGGTAAAAACTGGCATTGACTTGCCATCTGAGTTCTGCCAGTTATCAGCTAACAATCATGCTGCATATCCTCCGCCAATACCTGGGCTACAAATGTCAGTGTACGGAATGCAAAACTAAAAGCCACATGGTCTGCAAGTTGTAACAGGACTTGCCAGTATAGTACCCATGTGCCAAACCTGAGTGTGTATACTAGGTTCCAACCAAATAGTCACTTTTTCACATGTATGTGTGACATACTCGTAGCATCAGTCCTAGGTACCCTATTCACAAACCCATGCCTGTGTTTGAGGGTGGTGGGGTGGATAAACAACTATCAATTCCAAACAACATGGACACCGAGGAGTGTATAGAAAACTCCACACGTGTTTGGCTCTACACACACACCACAGGTAAGGTCTATTAACAATTAGGAGTCTGCAAACCCTTAACCAATCATAGCACCACACATGTCAGGAAATGCATTGCTTGGTACACAACAAATACTTCCAGTAAGGCATGACTTACATCAGACACAGAGTTGCAAGAACACCCATGATCATGATTAGCATGCACACCTAGGCCATTGCACTCAAGTTCCACATACTTGTAGTACTACATATGGAAGTACATGCAGCTGGGAATTTCTACCTACAGTTTAATAAGTACGTTGTTAAATAGGGAAGCAGAAGTCTTTTGGAAAGCAATTTGCTGTACCAATCTTGGAGAATGTGGGTCTGACATGCTGACTAAATCTGAGCTGACTTCCAGTGTGACTCTTGTTGATACAAGTGTCATCCACATGACTCACCCCAGTACTCACTGTGGTGCCTACAGGAATGGCCTACAATCCCTAGATAATACAATAAGATACGCATTGGCCAACTCAAAACATTTGAGAACCTGAAATCCCACTCATGGAACAAGACAAATGATTGCCCAACGCATCACACCTTGCTATGCGTTAAACACACAGGAGTCCATAACCAGCAAACACAACACATAACAGACATATCAACACTTACTGGAGTGGTCGGGGTCCTCAAATGTAGCCACCTCTCCCACAGTGGAGGGTGCCGGTCCACCTGTAAGGCATGGAAGGAAGAAATGTGCTCAAAATCTGTGCACTGACCAACAATTTCATAAACATATACAATTTGTAGGCTGAATAAGGAAATGGCAGCCATTCAGACATGATGATACTGCATCTGATATATTACAGCCAACTTGTACATTGCAAGGGTCTCCTGTGACAGTTACACACATATCCTCACACATGCAGTGGCCCTAACTATCATGTGGTGGCAAACATGCCCGTCATTAGTGACCAGAAAAAAATATGGAGTGTAATTGTCTCATCATGTGCATCCAAGAGAGACATCCAAAGCCTGGTTACTTGAGGACTGCATTACCAGTCAAACAACCTATGTGGCCATGATACATTTATTACAAATAGGTACAATGTACAGAGGGACAGGGACTTTTGTAAGCCCTCATGTTGTTACAGTTTCTTCATTTGATGTGGCCCAGCTATGGTGGTTTGCACCAACCATGGAGATGTGAACCCATGTGCATTCCTTTGGACTGCCATCCCTAATTGGAATGTGGCACAACTAACTCCAACAAACATTCTAAGATGTTAGCTGAGGGCACCTTACACCTTTTCAAGATGTTTTCAAATCCAGATCTGACATGCATCCAAAAAGATAAAGGACCACAATAATCCCTAACATTCATAGAACTTCCGTGAACGCTTTCCTTACACACTCACCAGACTCAGATGAGACATATGTCTGGGCCACTTTGCTATCATCAATTGACGTGAAGCCAGCACTCATTTTCTGAATCATGTAGTGATTCTAAAGTCAGTCTAGCTATTGCGTCAACAAAGTTAGCCAATATGTTGGTACATCTTTACTTCTCTGGCAAATGTGGCCTATATAGACATGATTGGCTCCTATTTTGTTTGGTTGTCTGACACAAAGGCAGCACCAATTTACTTCACGGAAAAGTATCCTGTAAGTTTGTTGAGCACGTGCTACCTGACAGCTAGCAATTGTGATCCTTCCCATAGTGCATCAATTATCCCAGTATGTTTCCCCAGCATAACACACAGTCAGCAACTTAGCTGGCAGACATTGTACAAATCATCTGATGTCATTACAGAGCATTTAATCATGCACATTTACATGATTAGTACTCACCAACAGGGCCACCAATCACGATGCCCAGGTGGTCCAAGAAATCCTGCTCCCTAGTGATGAGGTCAGCCCACTGTTGCTTCAGCTGGTGGTCACTCCTCAGGCTGGCATACACACGCTGCAGGTGATGCAGCACCTTTCCCCACTGGATTCTGCGCACCTCAGTGTGATACCCCTGTATCACCCTGCCCCCTGCCTGGATCATGAGCGGCAAGAAAAGGCACACAAGCCATATGAAGCCCCCAACTCCTCTTCACCCATCCTGCCAAGACGTGGCCTACCAGACATACTTGGAAGTGAAAGGTAATAGGGATAAAAGAAATAGAAAGGGGAAAAGGGGGAAAGTAGGGGTACAAATACAGAAGAAAAGTAAACTTAACCACTAAAAGAGCCCAACGAGCCCCAAACTAGCACTACCCACAACAGACTCCCACAAACAACAAAAACACTAGATAAATGGACAAATGTACACAAAACACAGTAGGACAGTATACACCAACAATATTTATTTCACAAATTGACAATAGAGACAGCACACAGGACACAAAAGCACAAAATCAATGGACACCACTCTACACAGCCACACAGTCTAGAAGAATCATAGACTGCAAAGTGAAAGTGAAAGTACACCCACTGTACATGATCTGTAAACAGGATATCCTATTACATCACTTCCTGAATAAAATGTCCGCCCTTTTTCGCGTTATGCGTCATAATTTTTTCATGCATACAGTTTGTGCGTCATTGTTTTTGACGCACAGGAGTGAAAATTAGCCCGCATCCAAATAATAGTAAATAGCCTGTACAATTATCTGGATGCGGCCTAATTTTCACTCCTGTGCTTAAAAACAAATGACGCAAATTCTGTATTGGTGTACAAAAAATGACGCATAATGCTATCAACGTCAAAATTTCAGTGCATGAACTGGTTTTGGGCTTTTTTTCTGTTTTTATGTTATATTACATTTGGGACACACCAGAGATAGCCTGATGGCACCCACTATGGTGTTGATGGTGTTTGTTCACATGTGTGACATCATACTGCAGCAGGCCATGATCTGCTACTTCCTTCACAGTATTTTGATGGTTGGCTGACGCACTAGATGGCCATATGTGTGGCCTACATGTATGTATTGCACAAATTGGGTATGTTTGGCATCAGGTGAGGATAGCAATGTAACGCACATATGTACAATAACTAAATGCCTTTGGCTCAATGTGTGTGCTGTGGCAACTAATGTATTTGTTGACCAAGTGTGTGTGTGTATCACATGATGCATTATTGCACATATGCATGTATGAATGTGACGTCCATGGGTCCAAACCTTAGATGCAAGTCATTTTGGAAATGAGAGAGGACATGTGTCAGTCATACATGTAGCAACATCCGTAATGTGGACTTCCAAGATTTAGGGTAACGTAGACACCACATATGACAAAGCATGCACCAGATAGATGACAGACGCTTGTTCATGTCAATGGTCTACATTTTCAGCATCCTATGTCCTAGAGTTTTGGTAACAGCTTCCTAGGCACTAGTTGGTGAATCCCACAGTGAGTCATACACATGCATTGAGGAAGTGGGTACCATGTTGTTTGCCCAGACAGACAAAGGTGAATCACAAATGTATGATGACACCACAGTTGAGGTCATATAACTGAGCCACAACTCTCAAGTGGCTGTGGTGGACCAGCAGACGAGGCAGCACGTGTCCACATATTTCCAGTGATCAATTGCACATCGGTGTCTTGTTCATGTATGTGGTCCAATGTTGATCCTGTATATATTTTGGGGTGTAATTTGTCACAGTTCGGTGCAGGACTCATCATGAGTCAGTGGCAGCTATTCCTGTATCTACTGAGTATCCTTTGTTGATCAATGTGAGTAAAGTGGATGTGGACATGAGAACCTACATGGGGATGGTCCCACCCTGTCACTAAAGACGTGTAATGAGACAGTCAACAGGGCAACCTTGGTGTGCTGAGTGAGATAATGTTTCGGCAGGTGTCATTACACCATTTGTACACAGGTTAGCCTCTGCAATTCCCACTGCATCTGGGAACATCATAGCCTCTGTGCTGATTATTCTCACAGCTATTCACCACACACGGCCCATCAATATGTTGTGAGCAATGTAATTCTGTGTGTGAACTGTCAGGGTCAGAGGTTGATGGTTCTGCGGCCCTGGGACACTGTCACACTTAGTCATTCATGCATAAATGAGACCCAGACAAGGGATGGGCCATGAATTTTGGTTTTCACAGAGGATTTAACTCATATGGTACAGTTAAAAGGCAGATGATGCTATACAATGTATTTGGGTATGCATTGAAGAAGCACATGCCCAAATACCCCCTGATGAATGAGAGGTTTGCTAACGCAAGTGTGGTACATATGTAGACACAGGGATACTTTAGTGTGATGCACAGACAGATGCCAGTCAGGCTGACAGAATGCAGGGTGAATGAGGATCCAGCAACTTGACAAGTTACAAAATCAGTGGTCTGACTAAGACTGTTTCGAGGACGAACTAGACAGTTGACATGTCAAACTGTGTATGTCCTGTGTTTTTGAAGGTGACAAATGACCCCAAGGGCTACACGGCTTAATTAGTATCAATGCTTAACGGTGTATTTGACAAAATGGCAACTCCTATGCTGTTCCAGGCATCAGCAGGGGCAGTGCTTGTTGAAATCGGTGTTGTGCATGGAGGTGATCACAGGTGTGGGCTGCATCTGTTTCTCACAAGTGCTGTAAGTGAGATTTGCATTCTAATGGCCAACAGACATTTTCACACAGGAAGCAATCTACAAGTGCTAACAGGGCTTGGAAACTAGAAGCCAGTGTATTAATTGACCTGACGTCCATGCAGTCAGATGTTCCATGACAATAGCATACCATAGCAAAGGGTGTAGCACACTGGATTGCTATTGACAAGCTGTGCGTGTAGAGGAGGGAATATCAGGGTACACATCTTAGTATTCCAGGGACCTCTTCAGACAGGTGGGTTGTGACCAGGTGCATGGGTGTGTCAGGAGTTAGGAAATGGGCTGACGTGCATGGAATGTCTTGTGTGCAGTGCTGCTCATCTGTGTGGCACTTGTGCTGCCTATGTACTGCTTCTATGGAACTCTGGTCACAGATAGTCCTTGCAAATATTGGATGCAGTTGGACTTACTGCTGTCAAGGGTCTGGTCAGACATTCCTGTTACTGATGCAAAAGCACATCAACTGCCTCATGTATGAGGCTTGTTTTCCCCTCATTGAGTGATGGTGTCTTAGTTGTGTGCCATATGCTGCGTTGGACCTTGATTTCAACATGTATGTGTGAAATAGGTGTGGTCCTCTGCTATTGGCCTTCAAAGGGAGAAATGTACATGATATATGTCATTTACAGTGTGTGTGTATGTGACCATCGTGTGTTCCGCATCACATTAGCTCTGGGATTTTCAGTGTCCTAATCTGTATATCAGCAATGCTCCATGAGGCAACACTCTTATTCTGATAGTTAGAGATGAAGGTGTGCAAAAATGAATAGCCAAACGATGATATGGTGATTATTATAGGTGTTTATTTAAATTAGTTCATAAAGTGGTGATGGTGATTATATTTAAAAGAAATTGTTCACGATATGTTGCCGCCTGCGTAAACCAGCGGCCGTGTTCTGTTGTTCCCCCTCATGTTGCAGGCCACCATCCTCCTCTTCCTCCTCTTCAGGCATGTGTGGCCCGGGTTTCAGGAGGGGAATGTTCCTTTTGATGCAAATGTTGTGCAGAATAGCACATGTTAGGATGATCTTACAGACCATCTCCGGGGAATATAGGAGGCTACAACCAGTGATGTCGAGGCACCGGAACCTCGACTTGAGGATGCCGAAGGTCCTCTCGACTATGGTGCGTGTCCTCCTATGTGCGTCATTGTAGACACGCTCTGCTGCAGTACTCAGGTTGCCAATAGGTGTCATTATCCATGGCTGGATGCCATACCCCTGATCAGCTGCAAGAGAAAATGAAGGGGATCATGTTGATGTAGCTAACCCTATTGAAATGACCTTTCACGGAAGTAGTTGTCATGTGTTGTCTGTCACTCTTTTGTGTTATTATGTCGCATCCTAGGCTTGTAGGATGTACCATTTGCATTGTGTTGTTTCCTTGTCTGAACGAGTGTTTGGCTGCTGACCGGTTGTCAGCAGTATGTTTTGGGATTTGCAGTACAGTGTGCCCTCCCTAGCATTGTGACTTGTGATAAAAGTGTCTGTGTGTCTTCACTGGGGGTGAGATGATAGTTCCATACACAGATTAATTTAGACAGTGTTGTTATCATGTTCATATCAATGTACCCTGAACATCCCATACCTTTAGACTTATGAAATGGATTAATGTAAACGTCATTGGGACACTTACAATTTGCAAGGTGACATTTAGGCAACCCACTCCACACGTTGTGATCTTTCACGTCCTAACATTAGACTGTACACTAATTTCCGATGTGTGACAGGTTCAATGGTGACCTAAGAAACATGCCTCGCGGTGTCACGACCTCGGTGTGTTCCTGCTGACATGTTGCTGTTGTGGAGAATGTGTTGTGTGTCCTAGAGGGTTGCTGTGCAGTGTGTATATAAGTAGGTTTTTGTACTTACCAACAAGTGGTCCATTTCCATACCGTCCATCCTGGAAGTGTTCATTGATGGTGCAGTGACGGAAGATGAATGAGTCATGGACACTCCCAGGATATTTAGCCACGATGTTGGTGATCAATCCTTGGTGATCAACAATGGCCTGCACATTGATGGAATGTGTGTGCTTCCTGTTGCGGTAGAGGTGTTCAGTTGCAGCAGGTAGCACAAGGCGCACATGTGTGCAGTCGATTGCACCAAGGACGTGTGGGAAGCCACTAATGAGATAGAATCCCTGTTTTGTTTCCTGCTACTTCTGCAGTGTGTTAGGGAAGCAGATGTGGTGGGGTGTAAGTCCAATGATGGCATCCAGTACTTTGGGCAAAAAGGCAGAGAATGATGGTTGCGATATTCCGCCAACCAGGGCACCAGTTGTTTGAAAAGAGCCACTTGCCAGCATGTGAAATACGGCAAGCAGCTTGGTTTCTGTTGGGATGGTGCGGAGTGTCAGCAAAGTGGGTGCCAACTGCGGCTCAATGTTTCGCAGCAGCTGCTGAATGGTCTGCCAGTTCAACCTGTACCTCTGGATGATGTCGTGTTCCCTGAGGCCATGAAGGGTTGTTCTGGGGTGGAATATCCTCTCCTGCCTTCTGCGCTGCCTTTGGGGTCCCTGCTCCTGTTGTGGTAGCTGCTGTTGTAGCTGCTGGGCTCTGCGTCTGCGTGCACGCTGGATAAGAATCACCTCCATGTCTCCCTTTTACTTCTCTGCTCCTCTGCTGTTGCTTCTGTGTGTTCTGATTAAATACAGGTGTGTTTGCCCCATTTTAACACCTGCCCTGACCCAGGCGTTAAACTTTGATGCAAATCGGGCTGTGCGTCATTTTCCGGCTAAGCCTCCCGGCCGTGCGTCATTTTTGCCCGAAAGCATAAATACGACGCACGGCCGTTTAAGTCATTTTTTGGACGGGAACGCCTACCTTGCATATCATTAACACAAGGCGGGTTGCCGCATCCAAAAAATGACGCACACAGCAGACTTTTGTCATCCGTGGGCTCGGGCGTCAAAGTTTAAATACAAGGCAACGTTTGCGCTGAATGTGCATAAAAAGTTTGGGCGCACAGTCGGCGCAGATGGAGTATAAATATGCCCCCCAGCATCTGCAGCAGGAGACCAAACAAGGTTTAAATCAAATTGCTGGGTTTCCGCATGTGCTGAATGCAATGGACCGTACCCATGTGCATCTGGTTCTACCTGCAGCAACGGAACACCTATATAGGAACAGCAAGCACAACCATTCTATCAATGTGCAGGCTATTGTGGACCTCCATGGTCTCTTCACCAACATCCTTGCTAAATATCCTGGCAGAGACCATGAATCATACATATTTCGCCATTGCACCATCAACGAGCGTTCCAGGATGGCCAATATGGCAATGGTCTACTCATAGGTAAGCCACCAAACCAATCATAACACACAGCACACCAACCATCTAGGACAATCAAGACAAACACCACAATAAATACACAAGGGCAGGGCTACAAAAATGTACAGGCAACAACACGTATGCAACTTGCCACACTACACTGCATACATTACACGTCAAAAACACATACACCCACATGTACATAACACAGCCATATCCTGACTGGCACACCACGTGTAGAGAGGTGGAGCCAAGTCCGCTTTGCATACAGAAACCGCTCACAAACCACTACAAGTGTCCACAGTTTGACAACTAAATACAGATCACACATATACTTTATAGCAAACAAAGAAGCACACAGTCATGTCAATGGCATAGGCCATGGTCATTTTGAGTAAGTCACACATACACAGTCCCACGTAAACCACGGTGTGCAAGCCTCTGGCAAAACCTAAATCAAATGCCACACAAGTGGTGCCATTACCAACTACATATCATCTACACATACCTGACACACCTTGCAGTGTGCACATACAGCTTTCTGCTGCATTGTGTCGCATACATACGTATACAAAAATATCAACCATTAAAGATCATGGGACTTAATCATGAGGCAAGTACTCCAGCGCCACCTCACATGCGCCCCTAGTGCCACCAACACCACAATGTTTGTTGTGAATACCAGAAACGGTCTATCATGGTGCTGAGTCTGTGAAAAAACAGTGACAATCATAGATGCCATAGTGGGACTCTGTGGGAGTATATAGTACATACCTGACCTTACATTCAACGTACTAAGGGACCCATGTGAAAAATAGCTGTGCCCCCTCCCAAAGCCTGAACTGTGCATGTGTAGAAAGTGTCTGTCAGGAATAATGTATTGGAAGCTGGGAGATACACCATCATCTGACACAACTATCATCTGCCACGAAGGGCCAAGAAAGTGTCACACTGCTTGCGTAGTACCACATGGTAACATGGACGTCACGGTCTGGCTTTGTAGGACAAATATGGAGTTTCAACATTTGACACCATTGTGTTGCAAGGAGGTGGTAGGTTCCATCTAACAATAGAACACTGCTTCAAGTATGGACTACACAACACATTTACCTAAACATAACCATCATTTTGGGATTAACAGAAATATTCCCAGGACCTTGAGCCACTACAAAAGATTGTCATGTCCATCAACACAGTCCAATGAAACCATTTCACAAGAACAGGAACATGCACTTTACCACAAGCAAGTCTGCATCCCCATTCCAACTAAAACTAACAACTGTCATGGTATCTTCTAATCCACTGTCAACACTTACCAACACATCTTCTCTCTATCCTTTGCAGCTGATCAAGGGTACGGCATACAGCTGTGGGTTATGACCCCATTTGCCAATCCCACAAGGGTGGAAGAGTAGGCCTACAATGAGAGGCACAGGAAAACTCACAATGTGGTGGAGAGGACATTTGGGCTCCTGAAATCCAGGTTCAGGTGCCTGGCACTGACAGGAGGAAGCCTCTTGTATGCTCCACCACTCATTTGCAAGATAAGTCTGGCATGTGCAATCCTGCACAACATCTTTGTCGGAACAAATATACCCTGGGATGAACAGGTTAATGTCCCCAATGAGGAGGAGGATGATGATGGAGCAGATAATGTGGAAGGGGAACAAATAGAACACTGCTGCAGGATTTCATAGGAGACTCTACATTGCGGATAACTTCTACACATAACCACTATATGATGGAAAATGGGTTATTGGTAAGGGCAGGTAAGTACCTTCACTTAGCAATAGGCCACTAACCTCCACTTAGGTACAGTTAGGTCTCAATAAATTAAACCCAGTTCAACCCTTGGTAGCTTGGCAACGAGCGACAATGCTCAACTTAGGAGACAAAGCGTACAGCATTCAAATATCAAACAACAGTAATTAAATGAAACACAGTAAACAGTTTAAAAATTCAAAACCAATTTATGAAGATAGGATATATTTTTATTGTTACACTTACACCAAAACTAATAAAATCGGATAAAGGGAACTGGAGATATGAATTTTTAAAGAATTAATGCTTTTTAGTGCATAGAAACGAATAGCACCAAGGGGGGTGTGGCCAGCCATCTAAAATGGCGGACGCGAGCTGCTAGAGCTCCGCGCTCGTATCCCGGATTATCCTGCATCAGGAGTACTATGTGGGGCCAGCGACAGGGGTGCAGCAATCGCTCTGCTGCGCTGGGTCTCCCTGACACGCCGGAGTCTTCGTTCGCGTCCTGCGGGCCCGCGTTTCACAACGGCGGGGTGCACGTGGCCGGGTGCAGAGGCCTGTGCGCGGGCGACGAGGTGGTGTAGCGGCGCTGGCCCAGAGTGCTGCAGCCACGTATGGCCAATGGCGCCGTAGACACCTGGAGGAATACCAAGGGGCACAGTGCGGAGTGTGAGCCGCAACAACAGCCTCCACAGCTATAAGGCGCATGACGCGGGAAAGAGGTGAGCCCGAACCAGTGCGCTCCTGGCACTATGACGGGGCTCGTGGCCTGGATGGCGGGGCCCCCTGAGCAGTTCTGAAGCCCAGGCCCCTGTGGGACAGGGGAGGCACCGGTGTCTTGGCTGCTCGTGCTGCTGCTCCGTTGTGACCTGGCAGAGCATGCAAGCGGGCCTGGCCCGGTTGCCCGACGCAGCGGAGGTGCTGAAGACTGCCACTTGGAGGGCTCGGAAGGGCTTCACTTCTGGATACCTCGTCACCTGAAGCGGCTCTGCGGCCCGGGGAGCTGGTGGCGGGCTCCCGTCGAGTTGTGAGGAGTGAGGCCGGACTTTGCTGACCAGCCTGTGTTTAACCGGCTGTGTGGGCGTGTGGCTGAACGACATTTTCTGCGCGCCTCTTCCTGCTTGCTCTGAGAGATGGGTCGGTGGGCCAAAAGCGGCGGAGATCCCTCGGAGCAGTCCGGTGGAGGGGGCGACGACCTGCCTCCTCGCAGGAGTTTACACTGGCTGTGGCCATGGCGGGGGTTGGTCGCCTCCGCTCTGGCACCGGCGCTAGTGCCAAGAACACACAGGAGCCTGCACCCCAGGACAGTAAAAAACTAGACGCCGTACTGGCAGCGGTGGATCGCATAGGCACCTCCCTGGAGTGGGCCCAAACGTCCTAGGAAGGCAAGATAGACAAGGTGGCCAGTGACCTGGCCTTGCTGCATGCGGATCACCGCAAATTAGCGGACAAGACAGGAACACTTGAGACACGACTGGACGAGCCCACGCCCACAACAACTCGGTTGGAAAACACAATGGGAGATGTATTAGCCCGCATAAATGAACTGGAGCGTCGTGTTGAGGATGCTGTAGGCTGCACCCGAAGAAACAACATCCGAGTTGTTGGCCTACCGGAGGGTGTGGAAGGTCACAATGCTGTCGTATTCTCAGAGACCTGGCTTCGGGGGTTGGTACCGGAGGGAACACTGACACCTTTCTTTTCAGTGGAACGTGCGCATAGGATCCCTACCAGAACGCGACCACCGGGAGGCGGCCTACATCCCTTCATACTTCGTCTACTCCACTATGCGGACAGAGATAACATCATGAGGTCAATCAGATCGTCCCCGCCGCATTGGGTGGATAACGCCCAGGTCATGTTGTTTCCTTATTACACACTGGCAGTGCAGAGGGACCGTGCCTCCTGTCTGTCCTTAAAGCGCAGGCTCCGGACCCTGAATCTTGAATACTCTCTCCTATTTCCGGCCAAGCTCCGCATAATAGCTGATAGCAAATCCCACTTCTTTACCATGCCAGAAGCGGCGTGGGAATGGCTGAAGTCCACAGGCCGTATCAGTGGTAGAGAACTGGAAAATAACCCCCTGGCGCCGAGGAGCAGGCATACCCGTGCGAAACGTACCCGCAAGACATGTGATGGAACCCCGGAGACGGCAAAGCATGTCCCTGATCTGGAGCAGATAATTCAGGAGCGGCGTGAGGCACTGCAGCCAGCGGCGGCCATCAACTCTCCCTCTGCCGCTTCGGAGATAGGAACTGAAGCCTCACAACCCAACAGCGATGAACTTGTTACGCCAAACCATCTCTCCGATTTGGACTCCTTGACCCACCTGGGGGTGACCCCCCATACAGAGGATGAGTTATTCCCCTGCACTCATCATAACCCCTTGGCAGTCCTACAGCCACACGCCCCTTAATACCCAGTCTCTGTAGTGAATAACCCGAGAACTAAATTGTACTATATTACTGATCAGATGAGCTGGGGGCACACCTGTGCATTAATAGGGAGGTTCCCAGACAGTGCACCTCGGTCCCTCCATCATCTTCCCCCTGCGCCCCCGATCTTTCCTCCTATTGATGGTCAGCAATATACACTGGCTCCACTCACGACCATCCGCGCATACTGGGAAATGCGTCTCACCCAACACTCGTCTTCCAGGCACACGGCCTACCCCACTCTCCTGCTTGTGAAAACTCATTATATACAGTTGTTTTGTTGACCTAGTGGGTTATCTGGTTTGGGCGGGTGCTCGTTGCTCCTCTGCTCTGATGGTATTGTATTTGTTATTGTTGTTATGGAGACTATACTTTAGCAGCCTGATAGAGTGTTAGAACCCTATTACTTCATACATAATCCCGCTTGCGTGGACCACGTTGCTGGTTAGCTGCACTTACTATCGAAACCCACCATGAACACCTACACCACTCTTACATGGAATGTGCGTGGCATACACACACCAAAGAGAAGATACTCAATATACTCCTACCTTAAAAGGCACTCAGCACACATTGCTTTTTTGCAAGAGACCCACTTAGCACTTCTGGAGGTGCCTCGCCTGCGGCGTAGATGGAGAGGTCAGTTATATGCGACAGGATATTCCACTTATGCAAGGGGCTCTCTGATCTGGATTAAACCGGGTATACCTTTTGTAGAAGAAGGTCAAATAATTGACGAATAGGGACGATACGTACTGGTGAGGGGACGACTTGCAGGCTGGACACTGGTGTTGGGCTCCATTTATGCGCCGAACTTGGACCAAGCCTCCTTTCTCCACATTTTGTCCCACCAGTTGTCAGGGTGGAGTGATTACCCCTGGCTGCTGGGTGGGGACTTTAACAGTGTACTGGACCTGGACCTAGACCGCTCATTCCCACCATTACCCATGGCTCCTACTCTGGTGGCAGCACAAGCGTTAAACACCTGGACTACAAATTGGCATTTGCTAGACATATGACACCAACGTAACCCCACCAACAGAATCTATTCATATTATTCTGCCCCACATTCTTTGCATGTGCGCCTAGATAGAATATTGTGCACACATAATTTATACACTGCAAACCAAGACACCAACTACCTAGGCCGCACTCATTCAGACCACAACCCACAGACAGTACAACTAAGATGGGATGCCTCTCCCCCAGCGATCCCCACCTGGAAGCTTAGGCCCGAGCTTCTAGAAGACGCAATGTTTAAAGCATCACTAGATGAAGCAATCCCTGAATACTTTGAGCACAACAGAGGCACAGCATCCTCCGGCTTGGTAGAGTGGGATGCCTTTAAGGTCTTCATTAGAGGCCACTGTATGGGAACCCAGTGGAGCCAGTGGCGCTCTGTCGAAAATGAACTCACTTGGGTGGAACAGACCCTACTGCGTCTGCAACGAGAGGCTGCTCGGGGTCCCAGGGAGATGGCAATCCTGTTGGCAGCAAGGACTGAACATCTTGCTTTATTGGACCGGCTGCGCTGCTTAAACTATGCTGCCCACTCAGCTCGCACCCATGCTTCTGCAGATAAACCGGGCAGACTTCTGGCATGGCTGGCCAGGGGTGAGCAGGAGTTTGGCCCGATTGTAGAGATACGCTCAATGTCTTGTGAAGTGCTCCATACACCCTCAGAGATACATGCAGAGTTCACACACCACTATAGAACCCTCTATCGCTGGGCTGCGCAACCGTGCAGACAGGCCTGTGCAGGATTCCTCTTGGCAATCACAGTACCCCGACTGACAGTGGCGTAACGTGCCACGCTAGAGGAGCCTCTTGAGCTCCCTGAAATTCAGGCTAGCATTCATGATCTCTCTGCGGGCAAAACTCCTGACCTGGAAGGACTCCCAGATGACTTCTACAAGACCTTTGCCACTGACCTTGTACCCCACCTTCTCCGCGTGTATGAAGAGTCAGTGCAAGAAGGCTCATTGTCGGTATCGCAGAATGAGTCGCTGCTGGTGTCGCTTCCCAAGCCAGGGAAAGACCCTCTGGAGCTTGGCTCCTATCGTCCATTGGCAATGCTTAATACAGACTATAAAATACTAGCCAAGATGCTAGCAGCGCAGCTAGCGCCAATGGTGCAGGACCTCGTGCACGCGGACCAGAACGGCTTTGTGCCTGCAAGGGATACATCACATAATATCAGGCAGCTGTTTCGTGTTATGCATTACTCGACAAGGGAATGGCCGATGACGGGCTGTCTGGTTCTGGACCTGGAGAAGGCCTTTGATTCGTTGGAATGGCCATAGCTTTTTGGAGTTCTGCAGCAACTTGGCCTTGGACCTCTCTTTCGCCGTATGATTAAATTACTGTACACGAGCCCCCGGGTCCGGGTCAAGACAAGTGGAGGTATTTCAGAACCGGTAGAGGTGCACATGGGCACCAGACAGGGCTGCCCTCTTTCTCCGCTGCTGTTCTCTCTTGCCATGGAACCCCTGGCTGAGATGCTGCGCAGTCGGGCCCCCATTGGGACATTCCACTGGGAGACGGTATGCATATAGTGTCACTGTATGCTGATGACCTCTTGCTGTACATTAGGAATGTCACGCAGATCCCTCCGGAAGTTGGGACAATTTTGCAGCAATTTGCCATCCTTTCCGGGCTACAGGTTAACTGGGCAAAATCCTGCCTCTTTCCCTTTAATCCTAAACTCTCAGACCCGCGGCTGCGCCTTTCTGGAGTTGTAGTTCCCTGGCAACCGCACACGTTTAGATATCTAGGCATCCAAATTTATCACCAAAAAGAGGACCTGTTTGATGGAAACCTTAGAAGGGCGGTGTCATCCATCAGATCCCAAATGGTCTTCTGGCAAACGCTGCCACTATCAGTGGCAGACAGAATTGCCCTTTTGAAAATGATTGTGCTGCCACGACTATTATATTACTTCTCCAATCTTCCACATTATATACAGGTCAGTTTCTTTGGAACAAAGGGCGCTGTAGAGTGGCGCTTAAGAAACTGTATCTGCCATTGGCACAAGGTGGGCTCTCGGCTCCTAATTTGGAGCACTATTACTTAGCGTCCCAGCTCCAGTGGGTGTCCAGGTGGCTGGTGGGGCATCATCTCTTGGATATGGCGACTACCAGGGGACCCTGGTCTCTACTAACAGTTACGAATCTATTCAACCCGATCGCATGCTCGGCACCGCCAGAGGAGCTTCTTCTTAAAGTGGCCTATGGCTGCTATCGTAAGTCCCTGCGACTCACGAGCAGGACAATCCCATTTGCCCCCGACCTTGGCCTTGGCGCTTTTGGGCATGCCCCGTGCCTCCGGAGCAGTGACTGGGGCAGAGCTAAGGACTTGCCACAATGCAGAGCTGCACACATTGGGTGACCTGTACAGCGAGGCCAAGTTGATTCCATTTACTGCTTTAGTCGCTGACACAGGCCTCCCCGCTGGACAGCTTCTACTATATAACACATTACTACGCTCCTTATCAAGGGATTGGGGATATTTAACGACAGCCCCTCCGACCCATCTTCTCATACAATACATACAGGCAATGGGACAGAACAGGCATCTGATCAAATGGTTCGCGGAAGCTCTCAGAACTCACTCGGTGCACGAGAATGATGCCCCCATTTTTGGCCTGTGAGTGTGTGTCAGTGTGTTTTTATTGCTAGCCAGGACTCCAGTGCTCATATTTAAAACCCTATTTGTCAGTGTGTTTTGCCTGTCTTACTGGGATCATACTAGCCAGGACCCCAGTGCTCATAGTTTGTGGCCTAATGTGTGTGTTGTCAGTAGTGCTTAACTGTGTCACTGAAGTTCTGCTAACCCAAACTTCAGTGCTTATGCTCCCTCTGCTTCCAAATTAGTCACTATAGTTTAGTGACTTTATTTACCAATTCCAATTGGCACACTGGATCCCCTTTATAAGTCCCCAGTATATGGTGCCTAGGTACCCAGGGCATTGGGGTTCCAGAAGATCCTTACGGGCTGCAGCATTTCTTTTTCCACCCATAAGGCGCTCAGATAAACCCTTTGAGAGGACTACCACAGCAGCCTGTGTGAAATACTGCACACACTATTTCACAGCCATTTTCACTGCGCTTTAGTAACTTATAAGTCACCTATATGTCTAACCTTCATTTACTGAAGGCTAGGTGGAAAGTTACTAAGTGTGAGGGCACCCTTCCCCTAGCAAAGGTGCCCCCACCCTGTCCAGGGCCAATTCCTCGGACTTCGTGAGATACCATTACACGTGTGCACTACACATAGGTCAATACCTATATGAAGCTTTGCAATGGTGACTCTGAAAATGGCCCTGTAAGATGTATAAGATCATGGAATTGTTCCCCCATTCCAAATCTTGTATTGGAGGCCAATACAACATATTCTGGGGGCTCCACCATGGACCCTCAGTACTGCCAAACCAACTCTATGAGGCTTGCACTGCAGCTACAGCTGCTGCCACCTCACAGACAGGGTTCTGCCCTCCTGGGGTCTGAGCAGCTCAGTCCCAGGAAGGCAGAACAAAGCATTTCCTTTGTGAGGAGGGTGTTATACCGTCTCCATTTGAAATAGGTGTTACAGGCTTGGGAGGGTAGCCTCCCAGAGCCTCTGAAAATGTTTTGAAGGGCACAGATGGTACCTTCCTTGCATAACCCAGTTACACTGGTACAGAGAATCCCAGTCCCTGCTCTGGCATGAAACTGGACAAAGGAAAGTGGAGTGACAACTCCCCTGTCCATCACCACCTCAGGGATGATGCCCAGAGCTCCTCCAGTAGCCATCTTGTTTTCCAAGGTGTGGGGACATTCTGGAGATCTCTGAGTGGCCAGTGCCAGCAGGTGACATCAGAGACACCTCCTGATAGTTGTGTACCTCAGGGCTATTTAGGGTCTCTCCTGTGCGTTAGTCTTCAGATTCAGCTTGCAGGTTTCCAACAGGAATCCTCTGCAACTCCTGCTTCATCCTCTGACCGTCGGATCAACCGTAGACTGCTCCAGGAACCGATATAACTGCAACAAAGTATCCTGAAGGCTACTGTGACTCTGCAACTTCAGCTCCAGACAGCAACTGCAACAGTTTCCAAGGTGTGCACACTCTCGGGACTCCCTGTCTTCACCCTGCACCAAAAGGACCAAAGAATCCCATGGAGTGATCGAATCACTTCCCTGCTCCAGCAGGCACCTTCTAAGACAATGACCGGCTCTCTGGGACTACTCTCCTGATGATGAGCATGCTCCCTGGAACACAGGTGGTGGACCCCTTCGACCCTGACTATACTAAGGTCCACCTTACCTACCCGGTATGTGACAGTACCCCTTTGCACCGCGTCATCTCTAGCTCCTGAGGCCTCTGTGCGCTTTTTGCAAGAATCCTTTGTGCACAGCCTGGCCCAGGTCCCCAGCACTATATCCTACGACGCTCAACTCACTGAGTTGTTCTCCAGCGGTGTGGGACCTTCTTTTTGTAGTGCTGCAGTAACTGCACTTTGTACCTTCTTTGTCCCCGTGTCCTAGGACCTCCATGGGAACTGTCTGGCCATCTGTGCATTCCCTCCAGTGTTGGGAGCCCCCTCTGCTTCCTCAGTCTGAGTTGAGGCCCCCAGGTCCCTCCTGGATCCAGGCAGCACCATTTTAACACAATCTGCAACATTGCTTGAGCCAAGGTTTTTTTGACGAATCCAGCGCTGCAACTCACCTGCATCAAACATCTCAACGTAGGACATCCTTTGCATCACGCAGTCATTCGCAGCCATCTTCTTTGGTGCTCTTCTGCAGACTTCTTCCAACAGGAGAATCTTCCTTTGCACCATCTTCTAGGTTGGCAGGGTCTCCTGTCCTTCCTGGAATCTTCTGTGACTTCTGGACTTGGTCTCCTCTCTTTACAGGTCTTCAGTACAGGAATCCACCATTTGTTGCTAGCAGTCTTACTTGGTTCTTGCAATAACTCTTACGACTTATCAGGTGTAAGTACCTAAGGTACCCACTACAAACCAGGCCAGCCTCCTACAACATCTGGCTGAGCCCACCTAATGGTGTGGCTAAAAATCCTATACACACCCCTCTCCTGCCCTTTCCTAATCTAATCAAGGGGGCACCTTATCCAAATTATCCTGCGCCCACCCTCTGGTAGCTTGGCACTGTGCAGTCAGGCTTAACGTAGAAGACAATGTGTAAAGTGTTTGTGCAATAAATCATACAATAACACAATATAGCACCACAAAAATACACCACCCAGTGTTTAGAAGAATATATATTTATCTGTATATTTGCAGATCAAAATGATCAAAGATGCAATAAGTATGGTGTTAAAGCGGCGGTAAAACGCCAACAGGCCGGCGGAAAAAAATTGCAATTATGACCGTGGTGGAAACCGCCAACAAAGACAGCCACTTTAACACTCCGACCACCACGGTGGTACAAACAAACAGCGTGGCGGTCACCGCCAACAGACAGGCGGGAGACAAAGTACCACCCACAGTATTACAACAGTCCAATCCGCTACCTTTTCCGGGGCGGATTCATTGCGGATAAAAACATGGCGGAAACAGGAATTTCAAAGGGAAAACGCTCACCTCTACACACCCCACGAGGAACGAGGACACCATGGACCCGGAACTCCAAATTCTCCCTGCAATAGTCTTCCTGCTCCTCTACCAGGAGCACGAACGCCGGCGGCGAAGACCACGGTGAGTACTGCACCTACGACACAGGGGAGGGGAGAGGGAAAAAACAGGGACACACACACGCAACACCCCCACCCTCACCCTCTGCAGCACACACAAATGCATATCAATACATCACAGTAACAGCCCCCAAACCCCCCGGAAGAATGCAAAGACAATAGAAAATTAGTGTAACCATTGTAGTATATTAAAAACAAGTAGGCAGAAATATATATATACACCATGTATAAAATAAATACCAAGCATAGTAGTCCAGGTAGTGCACTAAGATAGTCCGTGGAACACTGGGACCACACGGTATGGGCGAGGCCCACACAAGATCCCCAACCATGATGGAGAGAACACTGCAGGGGCATCAGATACCAAGAAAACAGGCACCTCAGGGGAGGGGAAGGGGGGGCCCCTCAGCCGCTTGAGTGCACGACGACAAATCCACGAGGGGTCCACATGCCCATTGTTCCATCCTGGGGAGTGCAAAGCCACTGTCTCTCAAGTCTCTACAGTGGGTGGTCTGCCCACTGTTCAATCCTGGGGAGTGCAAAGCCACAGTCTCTCAAGTCTCTACAGTGGGTGGTCTGCCCACTGTTCAATCCTGGGGAGTGCAAAACCACAGTCTCTCAAGTCTCTACAGTGGGTGGTCTGCCCACTGTTCAATCCTGAGGAGTGCAAAGCCACAGTATCTCAAGTCTCTACAGTGGGTAGTCTGCCCACTGTTCAATCCTGGGGAGTGCAAAGCCACAGTCTCTCAAGTGGATGTCAGTCTCCACTAGTTCTGGAGGGGGCATGGTGCCCAGAGTGCTTTATCCTGTTAAGGACAGAGGTAGTGGATGACAGTCTCCACTGGTTCTGGAGGGGGCATGGTGCCCAGAGTGCATCATTCACCCCATGACGGACTCAGTTGCGTCAGTGCCCCTGCCGCTCATGGGCTAGCGGTGCTTCAGATGGCGGTGCCCTGTTCAGCGGTGCTTCAGATGCCGGTGCCCTGTCAGCGGTGCCTCAGATGGTGGTGCCCTGTTCAGCGGTGCTTCAGATGGCGGTGCCCTGTTCAGCGGTGCTTCAGATGGCAGTCTCCATTGCAGGGTCTCAGCTGCTGGCGGTCCTTCATGGCCCAACGGGCCTTTTGCTGGCGGTCCTTCATGGCCCAGCGGGCCTTTTGCTGGCGGTCCTTCATGGCCCAGCTGGGCTTGTGCTGGCGGTGGCCTCCTGGGCACCTGGGTTTGTGCTGGTGGTGGCCTCCTGGGCAGCTGGGCTTGTGCTGGCGGTGGCCTCCTGGACAGCTGGGCTGGTGCTGGCGGTGGCCTCCTGGGAAGCTGGGCTTGTGCTGGCGGTGGCCTCCTGGGCAGCTGGGCTTGTGCTGGCGGTGGCCTCCTGGGCAGCTGGGCTGGTGCTGGCGGTGGCCTCCTGGGCAGCTGGGCTTGTGCTGGCGGAGGCCTCCTGGGCAGCTGGGCTGGTGCTGGCGGTGGCCTCCTGGGCAGCGGGGATGATGGCAGTCTTCTCTGCCGTGCAGCTCTTCCCAGACTTGCCGGGTTTCTTGTGGCCCTTCCCCACCTTGGAATGTGTCACACCTGACTCCACACTCCCAACGGGACCTCTGGGAGCGGCTTTGGTGGCTGGAGTCTTCACTCTCTCCCGCCGGGCACTGGCCAACTTCTGATGCTTCACAGGTGGGGGACTGTCTGTGCTGTGGCTCCGTGCAACACTGGCTGCCCTGGTGGCCGGTGCACTCCAGATTCCGGTGACTACAGGCACCACTGGTCCTGGAGATGTTGTGGGTGAGGTGCTAGTTCGGGACCTATGAGACAGACGCAGTGGGGGAGGTGTGGGAAAGAGGTCAAGGTTGGACAGGAAAAGTTTTTAGGACACACTGGGACGGGTAGCTGGAGGAGGTTTGGGAGTGGAGGAAGAGGTGGTGGTTGTAGGAGGTGTATGTTTGGTGACTTTGGTTGAAGGTACATGCGCTGGAGGCTGTCGTGAGGTGGATGACTGTTGGGTGGGTGTGTGCCTGCGTTTGTGTATCTTGGGAGGGGGTGTCACTGACACACTGGGAGAGGACACAGGGGATGTGTGAATGGTAGTGGGGGTGGTGACTGCACGTGAGTGGGGTGTGGTGGTGGGTGTGCTGGAGAGGGACGTAGTGGCTGTAGAGGTAGTGCATGCAGGTGTGAGTGTAGACGAGACTGGGAGGGAGGAGGAAGATGAGGAGGAGGGGGACACAGTGGAGGCAGTGGATGTTGGTGTGTCTGCATGTGTGTGATGCTTGCGTGAGTGCCTGTGGGATGTGTGGTGCTTATGTTTGCCTGAGCTTCCCTTGGGTGTTGATGTGTGTGCATGTTGGTCTGTAGGTGTGCTTGGGATAGGCTGAGGTACAGGGGATTGGGTCGGGGTTGAGGAAATTGGAGGGGGGAGGCTAGAGACAGGGACAATGGCTGCCATCAGTGCTGAGGCCAGAGTCTGAAAAGTTCGGTGAAGGGCCGCCTGACCAGAATGAATGCCATCCAGGAATGCATTGGTTTGTTGCAACTGCCTCTCTACACCCTGGATGGCATTCAAAATGGTAGACTGCCCAACAGTGAGGGACCGGAGGAGGTCAATGGCCTCCTCACTGAGGGCAGCAGGGGTGACTGGGGCAGGGGCTGAGGTGCCTGGGGCGAAGGTGATGCCCACCCTCCTGGGTGTACGGGCACGAGGCAAAGGCTGAGGGGCTGCTGGGAGGGCGGTTCTGGAAGGGGGGGTGGCGGCTGTACCTGTAGATGCGGGGGGCACAGATGTTGCTGCCACCACAAGGGAGCTCCCATCAGAGGACGAGTCCGTGTCTCTGGTGTCAGCTCCTGTCCCCGCCGTGGAGCTCCCCTCACCCTCCGTCCCACTAGTGACTTCAGACTCCGCAGTGTCGCCCTCCTGGGCCATGTGGGATGCTGCTCCCTCGTGCTCCGTTGCCCCTGCTCCTCCGCCTGATGATGCTAATGTACACAAGAACAGGGAGATCACAAAAAGGGGGGGGGGAACGACAGAAGAAAGACATGTTGAGTGCATGCATTACCGCTCCCATTGGCGGACACGACAGACAAAAAAGCACCCTGCACTACGCCGCGCTCTTGGGCTCCACTGTTCAATTTATGGGAAATGGCCTACAAGGCTATGGACGACATCTGCACACATAGATGACACAGGGGCATGACTAGCTGTTCTTGGCACTCTACAGAGGTGGGCTGGGGTGCCACATGGCCTGACATGCGGAGGGGCCTTGCCTACGGAACTCGCCCTGGCCTAACGAAACCCACAGCCCTCCTCCCCCACCCAGAAACCTCCACTGGCCGCAAGTTCAGCAGAATGAGAGTGTACTCACCCCCTTGTGGCTGCTGTGATGCCCTCAAGCGCCCATCCAACTCCGGGTAGGCCACTGCCAGGATCCTGAACATCAGGGGGGTCATGGTGCGACGGGCACCCCTCCCACGTTGGGAGGCCATCCCCAGCTGAGCCTCCACCGTCTTCTTGCTCCAGCGGCGAATGTCCTCCCATCTTTTCCGGCAGTGGGTGCTCCGTCTGTGGTAGACCCCCAGGGTCCTGATGTCCTTGGCGATGGCACGCCAAATATCTTTCTTCTGGTGGGATCTGACCTACATGAAATGTACAGGGGAAAAAGAGAAGTTATTACCAACTGCACCGTCAAAGTGATTGGACCCCATCCCTACCCTTGCCATGTGGCACATGCATTCACCGTCTTTCATGCACGCAGCTCTCTCCCCCCTTCCTTCTTACATCCAGCCCTCTCCACACAGGCATAGCCCCACCAGCATGCTCCCAGTGTACTTACCTGATTGTCTGGAGGACCGTAGAGTAGGGAGTACGGGGGGAGGACTCCATCCACGAGTTTCTACAACTCCTCCGATGTGAAGGCAGGGGCCCTTTCCCCAGACACTCGAGCCATTGTCTCTTCCAGACCGAGGTCACAGCAGCACTTGAAGTGTAGGTCCTCTCCTGTCGAAGATCAGGTATCAAGTGATTGAAGTGATAGAAAATGGTGGTCACGTCCACGGCGGTGCGTACCGTCACCGCCGGCGTACATCGCCATTGGCTCCTGGGACCCATAGGGTCCAATGTTAACCAATGCAGCATTGTGCCGCGTTCTTCGACCGACTACCGCGACGGTGTACAACGCCAGCGCAGTTATCTCACATCCCATTGTCCCACTTTACAGGTCAGGCAACCGCCATGTCAGTGGCCCACATGGCTTCATTTCCAACTGCGTCACTCATACCTAGGCCTAGACTCAACACACATACAGGCCACCTTTTGTGTATGATAGGTGTTCTGTGTAAACTGTGGGTATGTACCTCTGAGTTGTTTGACTCTGTGCTCGCTGTTGTCCTTCATAGGCACCGTCCGCTGGGACATGTGAGGAGATGGCGGCATCCTCCGGTGTACTGACCGTTGGTGGACCTGTCGACAATGGAGGAGCAACATTAGACTATCACATAAAGGCTTGACCGTGCCACAATCCAGGAACTGTGTACCCAGTTGGAGCCAGACCTGATGTCAGCAATCTGCCATCCCACAGGAATCCCCCCTCAAGTGCAGGTGCTGTCAGTGCTTCATTTCCTTGCAAGTGGTTCCTTTCAGACAACAGTGGCCATGGCATCAGGGATGTCCCAGCCTATGTTTTCCAACGTATTGTCCAGAGTGTTGTCTGCCCTTCTGAAACACATGCGGAGCTACATTGTTTTCCGTCAAGTGGAGGATTTTCCTACAGTGAAAGGGGATTTCTATGCCCTGGGACACATCCCCAACATCATAGGTGCCATTGATGGGACACATGTGGCTTTGGTCCCCCCCCACAGGAGTGAACAGGTGTACAGAAACCGGAAGAGTTATCATTCTATGAATGTACAGATGGTATGTTTGGCAGACCAGTTCATCTCCCATGTGAATGCCAAGTTCCCTGGCTCAGTGCATGACGCCTACATCCTGCGGAGTAGCAGCATCCCTTATGTGATGGGTCAACTCCAGAGGAACCGTGTGTAGTTATTAGATGAGCACCTGGAAGCAAGTCAGTGGGAATGGTTGTCTGGGTCTGGGGATATCCCTCCAGGTTAGTGCGTGTCTAACAGTTGTACCTCACCATTTGCAGGTGACTCTGGTTACCCCAACCTGTCATGGCTACTGACCCCAGTGAGGAACCCCAGGACAAGTGCAGAGGAACGCTACAATGAGGCCCATGGGTGAACTCGGAGGGTGATCGAGCGGACCTTCGGCCTCCTGAAGGCCAGGTTCAGGTGGCTCCATATGACAGGTGGATCCCTATTCTACTCACCAAAGAAGGTGTGCCAGATCATCGTGGCCTGCTGTATGCTTCATAACTTGGCTTTTCGACAACAGGTGCCTTTTCTGCAGGAGGATGGTCCAGATGGCGGTGTTGTTGCTGCTGTGAAGCCTGTGGACAGTGAAGACGAGGAAGCAGGGGAAGAAGACATGCACAACATGGACTCAGTGATCCAGCAATATTTCCAGTGAGACACAGGTAAGAATACAAACCTGCCTACTAAATGTCCTTTAACACTACTACCTCTCTACTGTGTGTCGTTTTCACCCAGTGTATGGTCACTGAGTTGTCACTTTCCCTTACGATTTCACAGATGTGGGTCCCACTGTGTGACATCTGCTTAGATTCCTCATGGACTAGAGCTGTGTGACATAGGTATGTTGACATTAAACTTGAAAGAGCATTTTGTCACTCTAATACACTATTTCGAAATCACAGACAGACTCCAGATTGTTTTGTGCTTTAAGTGTGTTTATTTAAGTGCTCAATATTGGAGGGGGTAGTAAAATGGTGAGGGGTGATGGCAGAGGAATGTCCATGGCAGAGTCCAGTCTATTACTCTCACAGGTGCATTGCCCATATTGGCATAGGAAGTGGAGCTGGTGCAGTTTCAGTATGGACAGGGTGACAAAGTGGGACAGTAGGATGACAATCAGGGTGGTCTCATTTCTTGGCGGGGGTCTTGGCATCATTCTCTGTCTTTTTCCTGGATCTCAGGGACCGTTTGCGGGGTGGTTCTCCCTCTGCAGGGGCTGGGGTGCTGGTGTGGTGGTCCTGTGGCGGGGCGTCCTGTCCACTAGCGCCGGTGGAGGTGGTGGGCAGTTCATCGTCCATGCTACTGTCAGGGGCCCCTTGTAGTACCACAGTGTCCCTCCTGGTGTTCACAAGTTCCTTCAGCACCCCTACGATGGTGCCCAGGGTGGAGCTGATGGTTCAGAGTTCCTCTCTAAAGCCCATATACTGTTCCTCCTGCAGGCGCTGGGTCTCCTGAAACTTGGCCAGTACTGTTGCCATCGTCTCCTGGGAGTAGTGGTAGGCTCCCATGATGGAGGAGAGGGCCTCGTGGAGAGTGGGTTCCCTTGGCCTGTCCGCCCCCTGTCGCACAGCAGCCCTCCCAGTTCCCCTGTGTTCCTGAGCCTACGTCCCCTGGACTGTGTGCCCACTACCATTGCCCCCAGGTCCCTGTTGTTGTTGGGGGCGTGGGTTATCCTGGGTTCCCTGTAGTGGTGGACACACAGCTGATTGACGTGTCCTGGGGACGGAGGTGTGGGCCCACTGGGTGGGTGCTGTGCTGGTGTTTCCAGAGGGTGGAAGGTCTGTAGTGGCCAGTGACTGGGTGATGGGAACCGACTGTCCCGAGGTCCCCGATGGGCCGGGCTGGTCATCTAGATCCAGTTGGACTGAGGTGCTGTCATCACTGTGGGCCTCTTCTGTTGGTGGTGTGGACATGTGTGGACCCTCCTGTCCAGTGACGTTGTGTAGGGGTCCTGCAGGGGTATAAAGGGATGGTTATTACATCTGTGTGTGTCATGGTGTGCAATGGGTGGGTGACCATGTACCCCAGTGCTTGCATTCCTGTGTGAGACCTTGTGTGAGGATGGTTTAGGGGGTTGTATGGGTATGTGCAGTGGCCATGCTTTAGTGATGGGTGTCCATGCTTTGTTGTTGCATGCAGGGCTTGGTGGTGGGATGGGTGGTTTGTGATATTGGGACATATGTGAGGAGTTGGGGTGCTGGGGGTGAGGGTGAGGGTGGGGGTATGTGATAGCATGCAGGTAGGGTGGGGGTTGTAATAGTTAAGATTTGACTTACCAGAGTCCATTCCTCCAGCTACTCCTGCGAGGCCCTCAGGATGCAGAATCGCCAAGATCTGCTCCTCCCATGTTGTTAGTTGTGGGGGAGGAGGTGTGGGTCCGCCACCAGTCCGCTGAACCGCCAGGTGGTGTCTTGAGACCACGCAACGCACCTTCCCCTGTAGGTCGTTCCACCTCTTCCTGATGTCCTCCCGAATTTCTTGGGTGGTGTCCCACTGCGTTGACCCTGTCCACTATTCCTCGCCATAGCTCCATCTTCCTTGCAATGGAGGTGTGCTGCACCTGTGATCCGAATAGCTGTGGCTCTACCCGGACGATTTCCTCCACCATGACCCTGAGTTCCTCGGCCGAGAACCTGGGGTGTCTTTGCCGTGCCATGGGGTGGTGTAGGTGATGTGTGGGGTGGAGTGTGTGGTGATATGTGTGCTGATACGTAGTGGTGTGTTGTGTGAGGTGCGTGGAAGTTCTGTGGGTGATGGTGTTGTGTGCCTGTGGTTGCTATTGTTCTTGCTGGTGCTCTCTCTCTGGCCTTCTTTCGGAATGTTTTGTTGTGGGGGTTTGTGGGTGATGTGGGTGTGTGTTTTATAGTGGTTGGGTATGTGGGAGTGGCGTGTGTATGTGTATCAGGTGTGTGTATTTGGAATTGTCCAATGTGGTAGTGTTTTGTAAATGTGTGTGTATTTTGAGTGCAGTGGTGTGTACCGCCAATAGAATACCGCGGTTGAAAGACCGCAGCATGGATTCGTGTGTCGTGATAGTGTGGGTGTATTTCTGTTGGCGTGACGGTGGAGATTTTGTTTTGGCCAGTTTATCACTGACCTTTGGTGTTGCAGACTTGTGTGGGTGTCTGAATTCTGGCGGATTCCGAAATGTGGGCCATAATAGCTGTGGCGGAATTCCGCTGCCGCGGCGGTGTGTTGGCGGTCTTCTGCACGGCGGTAAGCGGCTTTTACCGCCAATGTTGTAATGACCGCCAAAGTGTCTTACGTCTTTTTAAAGTAAACAAAGGCCCTCATTACAACCCTGGCGGTTGGTGTTAAAGCGGTGGTAATACCGTCAACAGGCCGGCGGTTAAAAAAATTTATTCACGACCATGGCGGAAACCGTCAACATAGACAGCCACTTTAACACTCCGAATGCCACAGCGGGAGAAACAAACACTGCGGCAGTAACCGCCAACACACAGGTGGAAGACAATGTACCGCCCACTGTATTACAACAGGCCTATCGGCCACCTTTTCCAGGGTGGTACCAATGCCATCAAAAGGACACAGAAACAGGACTTGGAACGGAAACCACTCACCTCTCGACACCCAACGAGGAACCAGGACACCATGGAGCCTGAGTTACAGGTCCTGCCCATGTTGGTTTACCTCCTCTTCTACCAGGAGCAGCAAAGAAGCCGGCGACGACCACGGTGAGTACTGCACCTAGCACACAGGGGAGGGAGAGAGAGTGACACATACACACACACACAACACACAACACCCCCACCCTCACCCACAACACCATACACACAAACACATGCAGCAACATGACATTTACACCCCATCATCCCCTGGAAGAACACAAGGACAAAATGAAATGATTGTAACAAGTGTAATTATCAACAAATCAGGTAGGCCAAGATAAATTTAAATCATCAGTATATAAAAATATATACAGCAAGTACACAAGTCCAGATAGTATTGCAATCATTGTCCGTTGACCAGTGGTCCCAAAATGCATGGGCGAAGCCCACACATGATACCTGACTCGAAACGGAGAGAACACTGCTGGGGCATCAGATCGAAAATAAACAGGAGGGGGGGCACCTCAGCCGGAAGAACAGACGACGCCACTGCTCCACGAGGGGGCTCCATGCCCACAGTTTGGTCCTGGGGAGTGCAAAGCCACAGTCTGTCAAGTTTCTCAAGTGGGTGGGATGCCCACTGCTTTATCCTGGGGAGTGCAAAGCCACAGTCTCTCAAGTCTCTCAAGTGGGTGGTTTGCCCACTGTTTGGTCCTGGGGAGTGCAAAGCCACAGTCTCTCAAGTCTCACAAGTGGGATATTTGCCCACTGCTTTATCCTGGGGAGTGCAAGGCCACAGTCTCTCTAGTGGATGTTTTTCTCCACTGGTTCTGGAGGCGGCTTGGTGCCCAGAGTGCTTCATCCTGCCAAGGATTGGGGTTGTGGATGCTTTTCTCCACTGGTTCTGGAGGGGGCATTGTGCCCAGAGCGCTTCCTCCTGCCAAGGATTGGGTTGTGGATGCTTTTCTCCACTGGTTCTGGAGGGGGCTTGGTGCCCAGAGTGCTTCATCCTGCCAAGGATTGGGGTTGTGGATGCTTTTCTCCACTGGTTCTGGAGGGGGCATTGTGCCCAGAGTGCTTCACATGCAGTGAGGCAGGTCTCATTCCCTCACCTGGGTGTGTGTGCCAGGAGATTGCCTGGGAGCTGGTAGCATGATACTCCATGATGGCAGAGACACACTCCACCCTGCTGCGACTTTGCCTGCCACCTGCTGGTACAAACAGTGCTGGGTGTTGTGCCTCATGTACACTGTGCAGGGTCCAGGACGTCTCCTGCAGCCTCGGACCTTTGCCCACTGGGGATGTTAGCCATGTCGGCTGTGGTGGCACTGTCTGAGCACCTTGGGGGGCTGGTGGCGGTGGTTGCGGCGGTGTCTGTGGCGGAATGGGCTGATCCTTGGCCTCGCTAGGTGGCACACTGGTAGCCCTAATGGGTGTCGCCCGCGATGTGACCGGACTTGATGAGACCACAGTGCTGGAGGATTTGGTGGCTGAGGTGATGGGCTGAGACCTCGACATCCTGGCCCTAGGGGAAGGACAGGGGGGGAGGTGTAGGGAAGAGGTCAATGTTAGCCAGGAAGAGTTTCTTAGACACACTGGGACGGGAAGATGGAGGGGGTTTGGGAGTGGAGGAAGAGTTAGTGGTTGTAGGAGGTGTACGTCTGCTGAATTTGGGTTAAGGTGCATGGGCCAGAGGCTGTTGTGAGGTGGATGGCTGTTGGGTGGGTGTGCACCTTTGTTTGTATAGTTTGGGAGGAGGGCTCACAGACACACTGGGAGAGGACACAGGGGACGTGTGAATGGTAGTGGGGGTGGTGATTGCACGTGAGCGGTGTGTGGTGATGGGCGTGCTGGTGATGGAGGCAGTGGATGAGGATGTAGTGCATGCAGGTGTGAGTGGAGACGAGACTGGGAGGGAGGAGGAGGACGTGGAGGAGAGGGACACAGTGGAGGCAGTGGATGTTGGTGTGTCTGAATGGGTATGGTGCTTGTGTGAGTACCTGTGGGATGTGTGGTGCTTATGTTTGCCATGTCCACTCTTGTGTGTTGATGAGTGTGCATGCTGGTCTGATGGTGTGCTTGGGATAGGCTGAGGTAGAGGGGATTGGGTCTAGGTAGAGGAAGTTAGAGGGGGAGGCTGGACACAGGGACAATGGCTACCATCAGTGCTGAGGCCTGAGCCTGAAATGCTCTCTGTTGGGCCGCCATGCCAGAATGAATGCCCTCCAGGTATGCATTTGTTTGCTGCAAATGCCTCTCGAAACCCTGGATGGCATTCAAAATGGTTTATTGCCCAACAGTGAGGGATCTCAGGAGGTCAATAGCCTCCTCACTGAGAGCAGCAGCGCTGACTGGGGCAGGGCCTGAGGTGCCTGGGGCGAAAGAGAGGTCCACCCTCCTGGGTGAGTGGGCACGGGAAACTCGATGAGGGGCTGCTGGGAGGGCGGTTCTGGTAGGCGGGTGGCGGCTGTACCTGTTGTTGCAGTGGGCACAGAGGTGCCCGCCACTGCAAGGGAGCTCCCATCAGAGGAGGAGTCGCTGTCGCTGGTGTCTGCTCCTGTCCCTGTCATGGAGCTCCCCTCTCCCTCCGTCCCACTGGTGCCTTCAGATTCAATAAATTCACCCTCCAGGGCCATGTGGGTTGCAGCTCCCTCCTGCTCCAGTGCCAATGTTCCTCCGCCAAATGATGCTAATGCACACAAGGACAGGGTGACAAAACAAAAAGGGGGGGAAGACACAAGATACACATGGTCAATGCCTGCAACACCACTACCGTTGGCAGACACAACACACAGGGAGCAGCCCTATGCACTAGCGCATGTACTAACAGTGCAGGGGAAAAGCACATGCCCATGGGGGACTCTGTCTAGACCCATTTCATGCACAGCTGGAACCCATAGGATCCTGACTAGGTGTAAAGGGCAACTACCACCTTTGGGGTTGGAGTGACACTGAGCCTGCAAAACAATGGATGTACCTTGGCGCGTCTGCCCTGGCCTAGGGGAACCCACAGCCCACCTCCCCCACCCAGACACCTTGTAAAGGGCGCAGAGTCAGCTGAATGAGACTGTACTCACCCCCTTGTGGCTGCTGTGATGCCCTCAAGTGACCATCAAACTCAGGATATACCACCGCCAGGATCCGGTACATCAGGGGGGTCATGGTGCGACGGGCACCCCTTCCACATTGGGAGGTCATCCCCAGCTGGGTCTCCGCCGTCTTCTTGCTCCAGCGGCGCAGGTCCTCCCATCTTTTATGGCAGTGGGTGCTCCCTCTATGGTAGCCCCCCAGGGTCCGCACTTCCTTGGCAATGGCACGCCAAATACCCTTCTTCTGGTGGGTGCTGACCTAGGGGAATAGTGAAGTAAAAATGGATGTTACTCCACTGTACAGTTCTTCTCACTCATTGTCCACAAACCTCCCACCCTGGCCCAGAAAAACATACACTCACCATCCTCACATGCTGGCCTGTGCCCCCCGCCTCTTCCATCCACGACACTCCATACAATCATGTGCCATCCACCATTCACCCAGTTTACTCACCTGTTTCTCTGGAGGACCGTAGAGTAGTGTGTACTGGGGGAGGACCCCATCCACCAGTTTTTGCAACTCCTCCGCAGTGAAGGCATGGGCCCTTTCCCCAGACACTGTAGCCATTGTCGCTTCCAGGCACAGGTCACAGCAGCACTTGCAGTGTAGTCCTCTCCTGTTGAAGGTCAGGTATCAAGTGAGGGAAATGATAGAAAATGGTGGTCACGTCCGCGGCGGTGCGTACTGTCACCGCCGGCGTACATCGTCATTGGCTCCTGGAACCCATAGGGCCCAATGATAACCAATGCTGAATTGCGCAGTGGTCTTCGACTACTTACCGCAATGCTGCACAACTCCAGCGCAGTTACGTCATTTCCCTTTGTCCCTCCTTACAGGTCAGGTAGCTGCCATTTCAGGTGGCCACATGGCAGGCCAACTAACTGCGTCACAGCAGTTTTGGACAGGAATACGGACAGACAAAGGCACACAAAGATTATTTCATGATTGTGCTAAACAGCCTTGTGAAACCTATGTGGTGTATGACCCTCTGCTCACCCCTCTCCTCCATAGGGCACGTCCGCTGGGGCAGGTGATGAGATGGCGGCATCCTCTGGTGTACAGACCCATGGTAGACCTGTCGACAATGGAAGACAGACACATCATTATCACTTACAGACTTGATCGTGCAACAATCCAGGAACTGTGTGCCCAGTTGGAGACAGACCTGTTGTCAGCTATCTGCCATCCCACAGGAATATTCCCTCTGATGCGGGTCCTGTCGGTGCTCCATTTCCTGGCAAGTGGCTCCTTTCAAACAATTGTGGCCATGGCATCAGGGATGTCACAGCCAATGTTCTCTAATGTGTTGTCCAGAGTGTTATCTGCCCTGCTGAACACATGCACAGCTACATTGTGTTCCCTCAGGTGGAAGATTTGCCCACAGTGAAAGGTGACTTTTATGCCCTGGGAAATATCCCCAACATTACTGGTACCATTGATGGTACGCATGTGGCATTTGTCCCCCCCAAAGGAATGAACAGGTGTACAGAAACCGGAAAAGCTACCATTCAATGAATGTGCAGATGGTTTGTTTGGCAGACCAGTAACATCTCCCATGTGAATGCCAAATATCCTGGCTCAGTGCATGATGCTTACATTTTGAGGAACTGCAGCATCCGTTATGTGATGGGGCAACTACTGAGGCACCGTGTGTGGCTAATAGGTGAGCCCAAGGTCCCCACACAGTTTAAATAGGTGTCTGGGTATGGGAGAGTCCCTAATGGTTAGAGGATGTCTAACAGTTGTCCCTTGATATTTTCAGGTGACTCTGGTTACCCTAACCTGTTATGGCTACTGACCTCAGTGAGGAATCCCAGGACAAGGGCAGAGGAACGCTACAATGAGGCACATTGGCGAACTAGGAGGATAATAGAGCGCACCTTCGGCCTCCTGAAGGCCAGATTCCAGTGCCTCCATCTGACAGTTGGCTCCCTATACTACTCACCGAAGAAGGTGTGCCAGATCATCGTGGCATGCTGTATGTTGCACAACCTGGCTTTGCGACTCCAGGTGCCTTTTCTGCAGGAGGATGGGCCTGATGCTGGTCTTGTGGCAGCTGTGAAGCATGTGGACAGTGAAGAAGAGGAGGCAGAAGAAGAAGATATAGACAACCAAAACAACATCATCATGCAATACTTCCAGTGAGACACAGGTAGGAGGATGGCACTGCTTCTCACATCTCATACTACTGTAGGACATAGCATAAATCTGCCTTTTTACCTCTGTGTATGGACCCTGACATGTCACTTTGGCTTTCCATTTCACAGATCTGGGTCCCACTTTGTGCCCTCTGCTATGTTCACTGCTGCCCAACAACTGTGGAACCATGGTATGTGAACATGAATATTGACATTGCTAGATTTCTGAAAGGTTGCAATTACACATTTGTAAAAGTACAGACTGACTCCAGTTTGATTTGTGATTCAAGGGTGTTTATTTCTGAGCTAATAAGTGGAGGGGGGCGTGTAATGGGCTGGGGTTATGGTGGAGGAATGTCCATGGTAGAGTTCAGTTTCTTGGTCTCACAGGTGCATTGTCCAAGGGGGCATAGGAAGGGGAGCAATGGCAGTTCAAGTTGGACAGGGTGACAAAGTGGGACAGAAGGGTAACAAACAGGAGATGTGTTATTTTCTGGCAGGGGTCTTGGCAATGTTCTCTGTCTTGTTCCTGGATCTCAGGGCCCGTTTGTGGTCTGGTTCTCCTTCTGCAGGGTTTGGGGTGCTGGTGGCCTGTTGCTCCTGTGGCGGGGCATCCTGTCCACTAGCGCCGGTGGAGGTGGAGGGCTGTTCATCGTCCAGGCTAGTGTCAGGGGCCCATTTGTGTGCCACTGTGTCCCTCATGCCAGCACCCCTGCGATGGTGACCAGGGTGGTGTTGATGGACTTCAAGTCCTCCCTCATCCCCAGGTAGTGTTCCTCCTGCAGCCGCTGGGTCTCCTGAAACTTGGCCAGTACTGTGCCCATGGTCTCCTGGGAATGGTGGTATGCTCCCATGATGTTGGAGAGTGCCTTGTGGAGAGTGGGTTCCCTGGGCCTGTCCTCCCCCTGTCGCACAGCAGTCCTCCCAGCTTCCCTGTTATCCTGTGCCTCTGTCCCCTGAACCGGGTGCCCTCTGCCACTGACCCCAGGTCCCTGATTGTCTTCGGTTGGTGGGTTTGCCTGGGGTCCCTGAAGTGGTGGACACACTGCGGATTGATGTGTCCTGGGGACAGAGGGATGGGCCCGCTGGATGGGTGCTGTGGTGGTGTTTCCGGAGGGGGGAGGTTCTGTGGTGGCTTGTGACTGTGACAGGGGAACCGACTGTCTGGAGGTCCCTGATGGGCCAGGCTGGTCATCTTGATCCAGGCGTGCAGAGCTGCTGTCATCACTGTGGTCCTCCTCTGTGGGGGGACTGGATATGTCTGGCACCTCCTGTCCGGTGACTTTGGGTATGGGTCCTGTTGGGGTGTAAATGCATAGTTTTAGTACCTGTGTGTGTCATCTTGTGCATTGGGTGAGTTACCCTCTACTCCTGTGCTTGCCTTGTTGTGTTGCCATTGTGTGATTAGTGTTTTGGGGTCTGTGCGGGTGTCTGTACTGGACATGCTTTGGCAATGGTTGTCCATGCTTTGGTGTTGCATGCAGGGCTTGGTATTGGGATGGGTGGGTTGTGATAGTGGGGCATATGTGAGGTGTTGGAGTGATGGTGGTGAGGGGGAAGGTGGGGGTATGTGATGGCATGCAGGTGGGGTGGGGTGATATGGTAATTAAGATTTGACTTACCAGAGTCCAGTCCTCCTGCGAGGCCCCCATGATGCAGTATACTTGCTCCTCCCATGTTGTTAGTTGTGGAGGAGGAGGTGGAGGTCCACCGCCAGTCCTCTGTACAGCAATCTGGTGTCTGGATACCACGGAACGGACCTTCCCCTGTAGGTCGTTCCACCTCTTCCTGATGTCATCCCATGTTCTTGGTTGCTGTCCCACTGCATTGACCCTGTTGACGGTTCTCTGCCATAGCTCCATCTTCTTAGCAATGGAGGTGTGCTACACCTGTGATCCGAAAAGCTGTGGCTCTACCCGGATGATTTCCTCCACCATGACCCTCATCTCCTCCTCAGAAAACCTGGGGTGTCTTTGAGGTGCCATGATGTGGTGTGGGTGATGTGTGAGGTGATGTTTGTTGTGCTGTGTGAAATGTTGTGTTGGTGTGTGTTGTTTGAGGTGCATGGATGTTGCATGAGCGATGGTGTAGTGTGCTTGTGGATGCTGGTGTAGTGTTGGCTATTCTCTCTCTGTGCTTCTTCACAAAAATGTAATTGTAAGGGGTTGTGGGTAATGTGTGTATGTGTTTTTTAGTGATGTGAGTGTGTGGGTGTGGTGTGTGTATGTGTATCAGGTGTGTGTATTCAGAATTGTCCAATGTGGTTGTGTTTTGTAAATGTGTGTGTATTTTGAGCCCGGCAGTGTGTACCGCCAATGGTTTACCAGGGTTGAAAGATCACCCGGTTGACTCGTGGGTCGTGATAGTGTGGGCGTATTCCTGTTGGCGTGACAGTGTGGGTTTTGGTATCACCAGTTTATCACTGACCTTTGGTGTGGCGGACTTCTGCTGGTGTCTGTATTGTGGCGGATTATGAGATGTGGGTCAAAATACCTGCAGAGGATTTTCCGGCGCGCCCACGGTATGTTGGCGGCCCTCAACACAGTGGTAAGCGGGATTTACCGCCAGGGTTGTAATGAGGGACAAAGTCTCTTTCAATCACACAGTACGTGGTTTGTGTGAAAAATCTCAGCAAAGGGCCGCTGAGGAGGAGAAACGTGAAAACAAAGGGTTGTGCGTCAATTTCTCGGGCCGCACACCATGATGCGTCGTTTAGTTTCCACACAGGGATGGCTGTGTGTCGATTTCCGGTGCTCGGTCATGGCCTGGCAGTTCGGGCTGGACTGTTCCTATGAGGAACAGGGTCAAGACTGATTTGCATATGGCTGGGTCCAAACTGGGGTGGCATGGTGAGCAAAAGAACGATGGATTAAACCCAGATCTGTGAGTGTTTGCATTGTCTTCACTCCGTCCATCATCCTTTTGTGTTGCTAAAGTTGCCCCAAGTGAGAAGGATATGCCCAGACGTGGGTCCCTTGCTCACTGTGCCACTGGACTCAAGCTAGCCTGGCTGAAGAAGGGTGATACCCTGAAACCGGTCCCAGGATGCTTGTTTCTGGTCCAGGGAGGACCTGGCCTCGCAGTTCGGGCTGGACTGCTCCCATGAGGAACAGGGTCAAGACTGATTTGCATATGGCTGGGTCCAAACTGGGGTGGCATGGTGAGCAAAAGAATGATGGATTAAACCCAGTTCTGTGACTGGGGGTGAGTGTTTGCATTGTCTTCACTCCGTCCATCATTCTTTTGTGTTGCTAAAGTTGCCCCAAGAGAGAAGGGTATGCCTAGACGTGGGTCCCTTGCTCACTGTGCCACTGGAATCAAGCTAGCCTGGCTGAAGAAGGGTGATACCCTGAAACCGGTCCCAGGATGCTTGTTTCCGGTCCAGGGAGGACCTGGCCTGGCAGTTCGGGCTGAACTGCTCCCATGAGGAACAGGGTCAAGACTGATTTGCATATGGCTGGGTCCAACTTGGGGTGGCGTGGTGAGCAAAAAAACAATGGATTAAACCCAGATCTTTGTGACTGGGGGTGAATGTTAGATTTGCCCTGCATTCCATCCATCAACTGTTCTTTTTGCATATGTCGCCCAAGTGGGAAAGGTATGCCCAGACCTGGGTCCCGTGCTCACTGTGCCACTGGAATCAATCTAGCCTGAAGAAGGGTGATACCCTGAAACCGGTCCCAGGATGCTTGTTTCCAGTCCAGGGAAGACCTGGCCTGGCAGTTCGGGCTGAACTGCTCCCATGAGGAACAGGTTCAAGACTGATTTGCAAATGGCTGGGTCCAAAGTGGGGTGGCATGGTGAGCAAAAGAACGATGGATTAAACCCAGATCTGTGACTGGGGGTGAGTGTTTGCGTTGTCTTCACTCCGTCCATCATCCTTTTGTGTTGCTAAAGTTGCCCCAAGTGGAAGGGTATGCCCAGACGTGGGTCCCTTGCTCACTGTGCCACTGGAATCAAGCTAGCCTGGCTGAAGAAGGGTGATACCCTGAAACCGGTCCCAGGATGCTTGTTTCCGGTCCAGGGAGGACCTGGCCTGGCAGTTCGGGCTGAACTGCTCCCATGAGGAACAGGGTCAAGACTGATTTGCATATGGCTGGGTCCAACTTGGGGTGGCGTGGTGAGCAAAAAAACAATGGATTAAACCCAGATCTTTGTGACTGGGGGTGAATGTTTGCCCTGCATTCCGTCCATCATCTGTTATTTTTGCATATGTCGCCCAAGTGGGAAAGGTATGCCCAGACCTGGGTCCCGTGCTCACTGTGCCACTGGAATCAATCTAGCCTGAAGAAGGGTGATACCCTGAAACCGGTCCCAGGATGCTTGTTTCCAGTCCAGGGAAGACCTGGCCTGGCAGTTCGGGCTGAACTGCTCCCATGAGGAACAGGTTCAAGACTGATTTGCAAATGGCTGGGTCCAAAGTGGGGTGGCATGGTGAGCAAAAGAACGATGGATTAAACCCAGATCTGTGACTGGGGGTGAGTGTTTGCATTGTCTTCACTCCGTCCATCATCCTTTTGTGTTGCTAAAGTTGCCCCAAGAGAGAAGGGTATGCCCAGACATGGGTCCCTTGCTCACTGTGCCACTGGAATCAAGGTAGCCTGGCTGAAGAAGGGTGATACCCTGAAGCCGGTCCCAGGATGCTTGTTTCCGGTCCATGGAGGACCTGGCCTGGCAGTTCGGGCTGGACTGTTCCCATGAGGAACAGGGTGTTGAAGTAAGCCTCAGCAAGGCCTACTAGTGCAAGGGGTTCACCCTTCTCTGCTCAAAGTCCTCAGACCATATAGGAAGAAGTTGGCACAGAAACTGAAATAAAAGACAAAGTTTATTAAACCTCATGAGGTGGTACTACAGTTCAAACAGCACCCTTCGGTAATGTTTGAAGTAGCACACTGAACTGAGAGCGCATGGTCCTTTTATACCCACGCAGGGGCTAAAAGGAAGTGGTACAATTATAGAAGCAAGACTTGCATACATGTAAGGTCATGTGGAAATGCACAGTCGACAGGTAGGAGGGGCTGAAAGTTTTCAAGGACTAACAGCAATAGACCTTACTGAGCATGTGCGAAAGTGGAAGATGCTAAATATAACTTGTCACTAGGCAGATTTTCAAGAGTAGTTAACAGAAAGGTAGGACAGGGCACATGGTGAGCACATGGCAGCATGTGGCAGAGAAAATGGCTGCCATGAATACAAAATGGATTCTGCGAAATGTTCACAATAGTTGCTAAATACAAGATGTCTTCTGCTAATGCTTAATCTAATCGCTGCTAAACTCCAACAAGGGTCAAGACTGATTTGCATATGGCTGGGTCCAAACTGGGTGGCATGGTGAGCAAAAGAACGATGGATTAAACCCAGATCTGTGACTGGGGGTGAGTGTTTGCATTGTCTTCACTCCGTCCATCATCCTTTTGTGTTGCTAGAGTCCCTTGGGCAGCCAGGCAGTCCTTCTTGGCATGATGCAGGTCTAACACTCAGTGTCACGAAAAATAAGGGTACTTTAGTTTAGTGACACAAGGCCAAAAACTTCTCAGAGGCAATACTCCTTCTGAATGTAAGTATTATACACAATATATACATTAGAGACCAAAATCAGGTAAGTAAATAGTCACAGAAAAGTGCAAACAGTAGAAAATACCATAGAATGCAATAGGAAGAAATAGGCCCAGGGGCAACCCAAGTCATATACTAAGAAAGTGGAATGCGAATCACAAATTCCCCCCTAGGCAAGTGTAGTGTGTAGAGGGGCGCTGGGAGTATAAGAAAACCACAAAGGTGAGTAAAATACCCCACCCCAGAGCCCAGGAAAGTAGGAGTAAAGTACTGCAAGTTTCCTGGGGACACACTACATGCACAATTTGAATGTGACTCAAACCTCAGTGAACAGGTAAGTAACACAAAGGTGACAAGTATGGTATCAACATCATTTGTGACGTAAGAGGGTCTACTGCCTCCATTTCACATATCAGTGACATGAAATTTGCGGGCATGTGACTCCTGAAGGTCTAGATCCATGCACCTCTACATATATTGTTCCATCAAGTGGGCAAAGTGCTCATATCTAGCCCATTCACCACAAAAACACCATGCCTAGCAGGATGCATGCAAGTTGGGCACACATAAGGCAGGTGCTGTCAGCAAATGGATATCAAGTTATGTAGGAACTGAACTCTGTCACAACTCATGGTGACAGCAGCTTTGCCTGCATGGTACATGTGTGACAAGGGTGGAACATCATTGGTAACTGTGGACCTTCAGTAAATGTCCAGGGATTGCAACCAATGTCCGGTGCTGAGCCTCCGCAGTGTATCCATGGGGTAATGTCCTGACACTGCCATTGGGGACAACCCTGGCACATGGTGGACTGTCCCTCACGTATAGCACACACACGTTGGTTGTGGAGTGCGCAATGGGTTGCCACACTAAGTAATCAGCTATGGGTGCAGAATCACTATCCAAACACATGACCTATAGCCAGGATCCCTGGATTTATTTGAACAATGCACCACCAAATGTTTATCTGGGTTGAATGTAGTCAGAGTGTCTAATATTCACTAGGTACATGAGGTGCACACTTGTTACACAAATCTGCTGTCTTGACACATGCTTAGAGCAAATCCAGGCAAACATCTAAATTCTGATGTACAGGTGTATATCCTAGGTAGCAACGGATTTGCTAGTATCAACAATTCTTGCCATGTGTCAGTAAGTTTACCTAGTATGCTGGGTATAACTATATCACACAGCACAAAGCAAAATACACCACTCATTGTCACTCACATGAAAGAACAAGTGCATGATAGCAACAGTAACAATTTATCCCATACATGTTTTGGCCTCTAACATCGCAGTTAGGTGTTGGATGTGCTACTATGTCCAGCATTGTTGAAAAATGTCTGAGACACAACATCAAAATTAGTGGGAGTAGACCTAGGCATATATGTTGCAACTGGCTAATGAACAGTACAGCACTGGATGATCTCATACCTCAATATTATTCAGTCATAGAAAGAGTAGCCTAGGTTGTGGCATGCTGGAAGAAATACATACACATGTTCAACGGAGATTGTGGATGGGCAGCTTTGAGACACCCACAGATACTTGCAAATCGATATCAGGGAGGTCAAATGGAGACAACACAAGTGCTGTGGCAAGAGTAATGTCATGTGTGAGTGGAACTCATTACATTTCACAAATACCATCAATGGAACCATAACTATCAAGTAGCCAGTAGAAGGAGATGTGTACATATTCAAATTACAAAAGTCACATGTTGCATCATGTTCATGTATGTTGCATCATGTCCATGTATGACCAAACAATGTTGCTGTACAAGATGTGTACAAAGTGCAAGCAGCCTAAAGAATGAGAGCAATTTAGATGATAATACATGCCTACCAGTAATGCAGGAATATATGGAGAAGGGACACACATAGACCAACACAGACTGCACAAAATATCAATGTTTACATGTCCACATTTAACATAAGTACAGCGAGGGTGGCCAGGTCAGTACATAACCCAGTCACGTTTGGCCACTAGCATAGTATGGTATTTGACCATTGCATGCAACCATGACAGGAGGCTGTGACAGAGAACACCATCTGTACCCTGGCACGTTTACAATATTGAAGTCACAACAGATATACAAGCCCAAACAAGGTGCCCATGGAAACAACTAATGACATTAAATAATTATACATGTCCTACATGTGCAAGCACCTGAGCATGTACATGAGAGGGAAAAGCTGACATCAAGTATCGCAGAGGAAAATGTGATATCCTGGTCTGTATGACCACAATTGTGCAGGTGTCTGTCTGCTGGAGAGTGTGCAAAGCTCTGCTGAGTAGCAATCATGAAGAATCTAGGTTCCTGCTCAATAAACCCACACACCACTGTTCTGGATACATTAACATATGACATTTTCAGGGGCCTGATGCATGTGCACAAGGGGCTGATTAAACTGGAGCACCATTAACCTGCCCCTTCACAAGCAACCATGGTTTTGTGTTGTCATACAAACTCACATAGTGGTGATGATGAGTAGGCTGGCTTATATGCTAGACTGCAACACTATTACACAGTGATATGCCATTGTATGTGACAGTCATAACAAACATGAGGTAGAAAGATGTGAGTGCCCAGTTGGAGGAATGCACACATATACCACATATCTCAGTACACATGTACCACTATAATGGCTCAGGGATGGTAAAGTGTATGGATTGTTAACAGAAAAAACACAAAAATAATGGCACAGGTGTCACAAGAGTAGTGACAGAAAGAAATTACCTTCATATGTGTTCCGACAAAGGGAAACATATGTGGCACTGATGTGAGTACACATGCATTTGTAAAACGCCAACATGTGTCTACGCAGGAAGATAGGAATTTGAGGTTTCACATCCCACGAACACACCACAGTCGTCATATGTTACAGAAATTACACAACACATGTCTATACACACACACAGGATATACCAACCTTCAATAACACATGTGAACATAACATCTCCTGCAACTAAAATTCATGGGAGACCAAATGGCACAGGTGTAGCAGAGCAAAATAAAATAAAATGCAACAACACACCACAGAGTGGACACACATGCACATGTAAATTGCCAGGGTTTATGTGATGTCAATGCAGTTCAAGTCCACTGTATACTCTGAGTAAAAATTCTCATGGTTATCACGTGCCTTTACATGTGTTGGACATAGGCCACCATATATATTGTGTTTTAGGTATTTATACATTTGTATCTCAGACATAACAATTTAGTCCACCCACAAATTAGAATATCTACACATATGTACACACATGGTACACATGGGCCAACATATTTGTGGACACAGTGTAGCTACACATGCACATATGTACACATTATGAATAATCACAAGCAGCAGACCCATAAACAAACCTACAGTTTCAAGATACCAATGACATTGTAATGACATTACTGGACAGTCACACACGTAGCCATACCACATATACAACATTGTTGCACAGCCCATGTGACATGTTATGTGAATCAGGGTGCACTCATGGCCTACAATGCAAAAATCCAGGTAATTCCTTCATGTGTAAAAAAAAAATACGCAAAAGCATCAACTCCATATTGCAACATTAACGAACTGATGCCTGGGTTCTGAGCGGCAATTACACGTTCACATGCCTTTTAACGCACCATGGGGAAAAATCCGTGCATTGGCTGTCCTGCGGCAATTTATTTTTACGCATACGCATATACCATACAATTCCCCTAAGATACAAGATGTCTAGCCCCTGAACATCTATCGCACGTCCCCAGGCAATTTCACGCTAATGGTAAGAAAAACGACGCATGACCATCATGTGTTCAAAAAATGATGCATGACTGGAAACGTGATGCACACACCCAGGAAGTGATGAAATAGAGCATCCTGTCTGCAAACATAGTACAATGAGTTCAGTTTCACTTTCACTTGACAGTCTTTTTGCCTGTGACTCTGTGAGTGTATGTGGAGCTGGTGCTGTAGGCCATTTGAAGTGTTTGGAGTGCTTGTAGTGTTTATTGTGCTGTGTCCTGTAGGTGTTGCTCTTATTTATCATTAAACTTGTCTTTTGTATTGTAAGTGTACTATATTTGTCTCAGTTTTGTGGGGTGTTTGTCAGGGGTAGTATAGTTGTTGGGGCAGTTGGGTTAGGTGGGTTTGGTGTTAGTTTTTTTTTTTTTTTTTTGGGTGAACTGCATTTGCAGTATGTCTCGGAAAGGGAGAATGGCGCAGATGTCAGCTGATGTGCTGGGGGGGATTCACCTGGCTTGTTCAGCACTCCCTCCCTATGGTGCTGCAACTAGGTGGCCGTGTCATTCTTGACTACCCCACAGAGGCACGGTGGCTGCAGGGGACAAGGTGCTCCATTGGCAGTGGAATGAATGACCACCAACTAAAGTATCGCTGGGCCGATCTGGTTACAAGGGAGCAGGATCTGCTGGATCATCTGGGTATAGAGATTGGTGGAGCAGTTGGTAAGTCTCACATTTCCATACAAATTCCTTACTTTTGCATGTGCATGACAGTTGTAGATAGGGTTGAGTGCTGCATGTAATGCTTGTGGATCTGGACATGTCGTATGCTACCTGTACGAATAGTGCCAGCGCCATCTTAGGCCTGCAAGTCAGATGTACAATAATGAAGCTGATGCTGGGCAGATGTACCTTTTTCCCTGCACAACCATTACAAAGTGTTGTGATGCATGCATAGGGCAACTCAGTAATGAGCAGCACCAAATGAGGCCTGCGCCATGCATCAAGAATGGAAGAGTGTCCCAAAAACTGTTTGGGTGGCAAATGTATAAGCCACTGAGTAAGATGAGAAATCCCTTATTTCAATTTTTCAGGCACTCTGAAACTCTGCTGAGAGCGGGTGTTAATTGGAGGCATAAAAATGTATGAGATGGGCCCCCAATGTACTCAGCAGAAGTCGTGATGCTCTGCTGAAATTCCTGCTGAGTACATCATTTACCTACACATAAATAGAGGCATTTGGACCCTACTTGCATCATGCTGTGCCTTAATTCTCATTAGGTGCACATATGGTGGGGGTAAGGGGTGCACTGAGGTCCACAAGGACTTCATAGATGCAATTAGTGCTGCACCCCTGTTGTTTTATTGGCCCCTTTGTGTCATTGGCCAAAGCCAAGTAAGGGAGCTTGGCCATGCAATGGGTCCAGAAAACTAGCACTTCCCTGTTCCAGTTCCTTGTGTATCACATGCACCCTATACTATGTCTATTACCCCACACGTGCAGAGTCAGTTCCACAGGACTACTGCTTCTCACTGACAGTATGGGCTGCCCTGCATGTGCTCCATCACTGGCCCATCACTCAGTAACCTGCACCAACAAATGCATCCTTAGACCATAGAGCAAGTATTTCTGTGTTGAGGCATATTTCTATACCCATGTTCTTATCCCTCCCTGGACTAATAATGGAATGCAGTGGGAAGAATGGCTGGCCACACACTATTGGCAATACAGCCATGATTTCAATCAGTCATTGTGCCAGTAGGTACAACTATCTTCACATGAGTATACTCCAATAGCATTATTGCTCATGAGTGTGCCTTGTGATGGCACACACACATTACTTACTTCACTGAAGGATGCATCACGTCATTTTTCAACACTTTGGAATTCCCACATAACCCCTGGCCAGGAGTTTGTCAGTTTGCTGTGACAATGAGGTCGATTTCTACAACATCTGACGCAGGCTCAAATACTATGTGTGTCAGAATGGGACAGCCACTGCAACAACCATTGCATGCCCCTCAGATGCAATATACAGTGTCACACAGTCCCATATGGTCATGGAGGTGCAGAGCTAACAGACAACTGCATGACAACACCATGTACTAATGGTGCAGTGAGAAGCACCACTGGAGTGTCAGGGACAGTGATGGTTTGTAGAGGTGTGGGTCTACATTATCTGAAACTATGTGTGGTTGACTGATCATAGATGTTTGTCAGTTGCTCTGTTTTACCACTAGGATGAATTGCTCACTCAGCCTAACAGGTTAACAGTATACAATGTCATCCATTAACTGATAAGTGCAAATTACACTAAGCAATGTTTCCATCCATGTCTTGCAGGTGGACCTGCACCCTACACCATAGGAGAGGTTGCACGATTTGAAGACCCAAATGCATCCCATAAGTGTCATCTTGTGCATCACAGGCGCAAATCCAGGGTTGGTGTGAGTCAGTCTGAAGTGTGGAATGCTATGAACAATGGTTTTGACTGACCAATGATCTGATATATTTGGAGAATAGGTGGTGACATTGTGTATGTTGGAATGTTGTGCAATGAGAATCGTTTGTATGTAGTTCAAGGGGCAACGTGTGCTGGCATGGAATCGTGTGAAATGGGAATTGTTATGGCTGGCCAGTTATTCATTGGTGTCTACCATGACAGGTCTCAGGGCAGCTGTTTATGTACCTAGCATGCCTGTCTACAACCACTTTGTCACAGCACCATTGTCAGCACAGTGTGCCACACATAGCTTACACTTACTGACAAGACAGTACAAATGTGGGTTAACTCTGCAGAGGTACTTAGGTGGCTTATGTAAGAGACACATACACCACAGGTGCCTCAGTACCCTTCAGATATATTGTGTAGGTAGTACTGCAGAGAGCTATATTGTGGTACACAACAATCAGTAGTGTACACAATTAGTAGACAAGACGGTTGTGTGAAAAGTTCCCACACCAGATCTCATGCAGTTTTCACAACATGGTCCTGCCACCATGATATTTCTGAGTGATGTAGGTCACATCACATATGCATATGATGTGAATGCTGTGTGCGTGCCTGCCATTTTGGTGATGTTTGACATGCATGTGCAAATGATGCACAATATTTCTGGATACTGTTGCAGCACCTACTGAGGTGCCAAACTCACTGTGGGCCTAAGGGCACCAATACAGCCACCATGTGTGTGCTGTTTAACACATGTAGCATTACATACCACAGGGTATGGGGCTTCAGTTCTGTAATATGCTGACAACTGTGATGTGCAGCTCAGGCTTAAGGCCAAACTTTCTGGGAAGATTACATCAGTTGTACATGTGGGTACATTATGGGCAATGGCTTGCCCCCTTGTAACATATGCTCAGGCCAGGTCTTAAAACAGGACAATTTAATGTTGATTTGCCAAACCTTATAATATCAGGGAGGTAGTTACCAGACCCTCTACCATATGGCCCACACCTTGCCTTCATGATGACCTGGCAAGCCTTGATGTTTCACCTGGTGTATCAAGGTGATGGATTGTACGCACAGCCACAGACACAGGAAATCCAGACTTGTTGGGGCATGTGATCCTCACAAGTTAGAAGACACAAATGCTGATCATGGACAATTTTGTCCAATCAGCTCTGGGCCCTGTTGTTTAAAAATAGATTTTCATCATCCAAGTGACATGTACATGATACTGTTGATGGCTGGTAGTAAATAATCACAGATGAGGAGTAAGTCATTGTTGAGGAATGTGTGTTGGACTGTGGGGGTCATTCCAAGCCCGCCGCCCGCCAAGCGGGAACCGCCAGAAGACCGTACCGCGGTCAAAAGACCGCGGCGGTCATTCTGGGTTTCCCACTGGGCTGGCGGGCGACCGCCAAAAGGCCGCCCGCCAGCCCAGCGGGAAACACCCTTCCACGAGGAAGCCGGCTCCGAATGGAGCCGGCGGAGTGGAAGGGGTGCGACGGGTGCAGTAGCACCCGTCGCGAATTTCAGTGTCTGCTAAGCAGACACTGAAATTCTAAGTGGGGCCCTCTTACGGGGGGCCCCTGCAGTGCCCATGCCATTGGCATGGGCACTGCAGGGGCCCCCAGGGGCCCCACGACACCCCATACCGCCATCCTGTTCCTGGCGGCCGAAACCGCCAGGAACAGGATGGCGGTATGGGGGTCGGAATCCCCATGGCGGCGCAGCAAGCTGCGCCGCCATGGAGGATTCCCCTGGGCAGCGGAAAGCCGGCGGTACACCGCCGACTTTCCGTTTCTGGCCGTGGCTGTACCGCCGCTGTCAGAATGCCCAAAGGAGCACTGCCAGCCTGTTGGCGGTGCTCCCGCGGACCACGGCCCTGGCGGTTTTTACCGCCAGGGTCAGAATGACCGCCTATATGTCTGTACAACCTCCACCCAATGCTGATACTGATGTCTGCTTCTCCTCATTTTGAGCTTGCAACATGACAGCAGTACAGAGGTGAGCATTCCACAAAAGGGACGAACGCTGCTGCCACATACTGGAGGTTGATACGCCATACCGCCTGATTGGCCAGGAGGTTCAGAAGAGAGGAAGCATTGGGGGATGGCATGCCTTTCACCATGGTGGACCTCCTCTGCAGCCACACAGGGAAACTGGAGACAAGGCATCAGGAGTGTAGGAGGCCACAGCTGGACTGAGGCCCTCATCGTCAGCTGCACCAGTCATCACGCAGCCACCAGTACAGCCACCTGCAGCAGTAGTCCCAAGCCAGTTTGAACAGGACATGAGAAGGGACATCAGGCAGATTTTAGCCAGACTGGAAACATTTGAGAAGAATGCAGCAGAGGACCAGAAGATGTTATGATTCATCAAAAAGAAGATTAAGAAAAGCAGGAAGTGAACATGTTTGAATAGTACAACCTCCCAGAGCCTTCCCCTCCCTTTTACTGTTTTGAATAGTTTTCTACAGGGTTTTAGATGTGTAGTCTTAGGTTAGTGTAGAGTAGGCATAGGTTAGTTTAAGTATAGTGAAGGTGGGGTTTTCTACATTATTTTATTGTTGGGTGGGGGGTCATGTTGGGGTATTTTGTATAAATCAAAATAATATATACATATATATATATATGTATGTTTAGGCAATAGGCTAGGTTAATACATGGGTAGTCATAGTTTATGTTGTCCTACTCTATTGTGTCTCTTAAGAGGGGTGGGGCAACATTGTTTAGAGTGTGGTGTTACATGTGTAAGATAAGTTTATAATAGGTTAGATAGGTGTAGTTGTAAATTAAGGATAGTTAGTATATGTTAGTTTACAATAGGGTAGGTGTTAGGTATTCATTTGATATATGTTTTTAAAATAAATCCTGTTCATCTTAGCCTAATACATTTTGTGATTTGATTGAGTATCTGGAGCTTCTCATGAGTGGACTGGTCAAGTTGGGGGAAAGGCCTAGAATATGCTTACTGTCTTGATTTGCCAGGTTTCCCATATGCATCCCCTATGACCAAGGAGCTGTCAGAACAGCTTCCACATTCTGTCTACTAGGGCATAAGTTTGCCATCCAGTGTTTCAGCCATTCACAATGTGTACTGTATGCATTCTTTATCTTGGACAGGTAAACATGGTACTTCACCTGCCAATGGTGGGGTCCTGCTATTTCATTGTTTGCAAGTGTAGTACATCTGACAACTGGCAAATTTGGAACTGTATCCCTCAACACTGACAGGTGGCCATCACTGATAAGGTTACCTTTTCCTGTTCCACACAAATAAGTTGTACTGGTACTCCCATCTGGGTAAATTAACATTGATTTGGTTCTGAGCCATACATGCCAAATGTCTAGTTCAAAAGATATGGATTCCAAATCATTTAATATAAACAGTTAGTTGGTTCTAGCCGACAACACTATCATTCAGCTTTCTCTTGTTTGGATCCTAGTGTCTGGTTTAGTGTCTGACAGTCCTGCAGTCATGTACTGATATACTGTACACATTTATATGGATTGACACACTGCTATCTTTTAGCTGAGTAGATCAATCAGAGTAAACGTAGAAATGGTACATGTGTACAAGGTGCTTTATTTACAGGTTCAATGCAATTGTAATTGTGATTTCTATACAATATCCATTTCACAGACTCCATGAGTGAACGTTTACCATATGTAGCACAATCCGAGTCCAGGGTTGAGGGACATGTCATAAGACATGGTTAGGAGTAGTGTGCATTAGTGAGGAGGGCATCAAATTTCCTACTGTCACAACACTGGCATCATCTTAAGCCCAGAACTAAGGAGAAGCTGTCAATGTGGCGCAGATTGTTGCTTCCGGGTGCTTTTCCTTGTGAATGTTATTCCTTTGATATCTTCATCCTCTGATGTGTGTGGTGCCTCCTGTGCCATGGCTGATGCTGTTGTAGAGGTAGAGGGGGCCACACACAATTCGGAGGATGGAGATGTGGAGTCTAAGGTCCTGGTAGCTGCCATTTCTGGCAACACATAAGGCACCACTGCTGCAAGGAGGAACTGCTGATTTTTCAAGACCGCAACAACATCACAGTGGTAGGCAGCCATGTTTTCTCTGAGGGAGGCCACTTTCTGCTGTATGGTCTCCAGGGTATTCCTCATGCTGCTGGCATTTTGGGAGGGCATTTGTTGTAGCCTCTGCTTCATGACAGCAGCCATGTCTGCCAGAGACTGCTGGAGTCCATGTAGCATGTGTGGGTATCTCTGATGGCAGCTGAGTTGTCCTTATTTGGACTGAGGCACGTCCGCACTCCCTCTAGGCTGCCTGTCATGGTCTCCATCCCCACCCAAACCTGCTTTGCCAGCTCCCACTGGACTCCTACCACTGTCCTCTGAGAGCTGATCTCTACTTCCTTGGAGTCCAGGGCTGATTGAGAACTTGCTGGTGGTGTATGTTGGTGGTTGAGTGGTCCATGTGGAGACCCCGCAATGCAGTGTGTCCTCCCTGCGACTGGAGGTGGTGCATGGAGTGATCCTAGGACATCCTGGAGAGTCTGTTCATTGAGGATTGGCAGCTGGGCATCTATGTCAATCAGAAAAATCCAGGACAGGCAGGAGGTAAGCCTTCATCCTCCGCAATGAGATAGTGTAAAATCAATATTTGATTGCATTGCCTGTTGACATGGGACATCATGTATTTGCCACTGGAGGCTCAGTGACATGTCACTGACCCGAGGTTGTGGTTGTACTGTGTATCACACATGGTTCAAGTCCACTAGTAAAGGAATATGGCGGAGTGCAACACTGCTCTAAGAGTGGCAGCGCCTCACAGTATAATTTTCACAGTGCAAGGCTGCACTGTATTCATTTGCATATGGCACACCCCTGTGTTGTACCCTGTGGAGGCACTAAATAGAGCTGCCTAGCACCAATGCAGGCATCCTTGCACCATCGTGCAAGGATGTCTGCGTTGAAAGATGTGATTGTTTATGTGTGGGAAGGTGTCTGTTCCTGCACATATACAATCACGCCTGCCGATTTCACTCCTCTATATGTGCTGCGGAATGCAGCACACATAGAAAAGAAAAAACAAATAAATAAATGTACACTTTGTCGTTGCGCCTTGCTAACACCACTTCTTGGATGGCCTTAGATTTTTGCACTGCCTCAGGTTTACTGATACTCGTAAATCTGGGACAGTGTCAAACAAAATGCAATGGGTGTTATTATGGCACGCCCACAGCAACACCCATTGTACGCCCTTTCCACACAAAGTGCTGGGTGTGAAGGAGCTGTATTTACAGGGTGGTATTAAAGCATAAAGAGTGGCCTAAAACCACCTTGTAAATATGGCAAATACTACAAAGGGCATTGCACCACCAGAGCATCACAAACATTGATGCTCTGGTGGTGTTTGGGGCTCATAAATATGCCCTTAGGAGTTTTTGGGCATATGTAGGTTCCCCAAATGCCACCTGAGTGTAACTTTTGATGAAGCTCACTTGGCACAATGTCCTGCCCCATATGTGCTAAGTGGCGTGAAGCCACTTTTTGGGCCTTGATGCCACCTTGTATGTATGGCCCCTTCATACCCAACACTTTGCGTGGAAGGTGTGTGCAATGGGTGTTGCCGTGTGAGTACCACGGCAACACCCATTGCGTTTTGACACTCCCTCAGATTTTTGACTATTTGTATTCAGAACGCTGGGCCATTATCTGACACCAGCCCAGCAGCAGGTTTGGCATGGCAAAATCTAGGAGTAATGCTTACATTTGTACTGCATTTCTTGCTTTTATGATGTATGCTGCATTACGCAACACAGAGAGTAAGAGCAAATCACACTTTAAGGTTTTTGTTGCGCAGGACGGTGTTCCTTTCTGCAAATAAACATCCCCCCCCTCAACGCAGACATCCTTGCACTGATGTGCAGGGGTGGCTGCATTAGCGCACAACATCTGATTTCCACAGATCAGTGAGGTACACAGGGGTGTGGTGTATCCTTATGTATGTGGTGCATTCCTGCGTTTTTGAAATGACGGTGCTTGATGCTGGCTAATTTTGCACAGCAGCACACATCATCATTTTCTGTTTGATCTAGCTCTCTAACTTGTCAAATGGTGGGATTGCAGCCACTTGTTCAGCTTCACACATGATGTTCACACACATGCACACTGTGTTGCATGCATTGTATTTGGTGGCCATTCCCATATGACTCATATGGTTGTGTGTGAGTTTATTGTGGCTTCAGCCTGTATGGGTTGTGTTCCACAGGTTGCAAGCTTTAGGGCAGATATTTCCTCATTTGGCATGGCTCTAGTCAGCTGCAAGATGTTTTGCAGTACACTGCAGCAGTTTAGATACGCAGTGACATGCCATATTTACCTGTATTCAGTACAGCCCTGCAATTCCCCCTGCACAGATTAGTGCTCCCTGCACCAAAACAGGCATTGTTGCAGCATGATGAAGGGGTGGCTGTTTGAAGTGATGATTTGTTCATATGCAAGGAGGTGTCCCTTCCTGCACATGTACAAGCTATTTTTGCGGAGATGGCTCTTCAATGTGTGCGGAAAGATGCAGCACACATCAGTAAAGGCAATGTGACATTGAGGAAGGGAAGCATTTTGGCCAGAGACATTACCCTTGGGGTGGTATTGACTTCAGTACTAGTCTCTGATATGTGCGTTGTGCTGGTACAGGAGCTTTGACTTTATGCAATGGGTGTTGCAATGGCACAGCCACACTATTTGCACGTGCCTACCAGGCACTGTGGTGCTTAGTTACATGGTGGATTTTAGCCATAGTGAGTGGCCTATGTTGATGTTGTGTATATGTTGATGTGCATAGCACAACCAAAGCACCAGTACATGTGTGGCTTGGGTGAGGATGGTGCGTCTTGATTCAGGGCCTATGTGTCCAGATGCAACCCTTTAGCATGCATTGAGTGTGTCCTATGTGCCTCCCCCTTCTGCCATTAGTGAAGTTCCAGATATCCCCCCTGCAACTTACTCTGCATTTGTGGTGGTTCCTGGTAGTCTGCACTGTCCTGTCCTGCGATTCTAGTGACCATCTCCTCCGGAATGACTGATGCAATCATCTCCTCCAGCTCATCCAGGTTCTCCTGTGGTGCAGGACTTCCACGTCAAGTCTACAGTGCCGCCTTACGGTTTCTGGCAAGTTTCTCCTTAGTTCTGCGCTTGGAATCGTGCCAGCACTTATTGACCTCACTGACAGTCCTCTTCACCTCAGCAACACTGTTGATTTTGTCCACTATTTGCTGCCATATTGCGTCTCTTCTACCAACTGGCAATTTGCAGGCGACGAATTGCTGATGTTGGTGGTCCGTCACCTCTCTAACCAGGATGTCATGCTCCTCCTCGCTAAAGCGACACCTGTGCTTTCTCTCCTCCTCTGATTTTTCTGTACCTTCCTGGCTAGTACTTGGGTGTTTAGGATCTCCCTGGGGTCCCCCCCGATCTGATGATTTGATCTTCTCTTGCAATTGCACTCCTTCCTGTTTTTGCGTATTATTTTGACGCTAATGCATTGCAAAAATGGCGTTAACCCTTTTGCGACATGTTTACATGCCGCAAAACGGTGTAGCACCATTTTTGCAGCATTGATGTCATTTTGCCTTACAGCATTGTGCAGCTGTTAGCACCTTTTTTTGACGCTATCCATTCATTAAAGCCATCCTATGTCATTTAATAAATATGGCGCACAGATGGTGCAAAGGAATGACGCTAGCTCGCACAGTACAGTTGTGCATTGTTGGACTTTTGGCCATACGCATGGTCATCCCTAGTCTTTTTGCCTCCTTCCTCCTGGTTTTTCTGACCTCTCGCTGTTGGCTCTAGGACTCTGAGCACTTTATCACTGCTGACCAGTGCTAAAGTGCAGGTGCTCTCCCATCTAAAGTTGGTATGATTGGCTTATACCTAATTGGCATATTTAATTTACCTATAAGTCCCTTGTACAGTGGTATCTCTATACCCAGGGCCTGTAAATTAAATACTACTAGTGGGCCTGCAGCGCTGCTTGCGCCACCCACTGAAGTAGACTTTCAAACCTGTCTCAGGCCTGCTAGCGCAGGGCCTGTGTGCGCAGTTTTCTGCCACAGGGACCTGGCATCTAAATTTACTTGCCAGGCCCAGAACTCCCCTTTTACTACATGTAAGTCACCCCTAAAGTACGCCCTAGCTAGCCCTATGGGCAGGGTGCCATGTATGTAGAAAGGCAGGACATGTGCCATATTTCATGGCCTGTCCTAGTAGTGACAAACAGCCTAACTTGGTGTCTCACTGCTGTGAGTGCTGCCTTCTCATAGGATTGCATTAGAAATGCCCTGCCTTATGTGTAAGGGGTATTGTCTGATTTATGAGGGGTAGCGTAGGCGTGTTTGGTATGGTTGTGATGGTGATAATAAATACTGCTTACTGGTGTGGGTGCATTTTTTATTACTATCACAGAAATGCCACTTCTAGAAAGTGCGCATTTATCTGTGCTTATAATTCTGGTGTTTTGCAGCTTGACTCCAATCCACGTCTGGGCAGAGTGACAGTTGGGGCTTTGTGCATACTTTTCAGACAGCCTATACACAGGGAGGGTGGAGGTGTCACCGTGGTGCATCTGCATATTGAATAGTCTTCCTGGGCTGAGAGAAGGGAGAGGCGGGGCACACCTACATTTGTAAAGGCTGTGCCCTGGCCTCGCACAATAGGGTTGTTAACCCCCCACTGATATTTGGAGCCTGTGCTGAAAGGAGAGAGGGGGCACTCCCAGAACCAGTTGTAACTGGCTGGAACCTCCTCTCCCTATCATTGTAAAACACTGTAAAAAAAGGACTATAAGTACAGGGGAATTTTCCCGACAATTTGAACATTCTTGGAACTTGAAACTGGACACAGAACGCTGATGAATGGACTCACCAGGAAACCGCCATGGACTGCTGCTGCTGTGCTGACCTGTAACCTGCCTGGTCACTAGGAGGAACTGCCACCATCAGCACCCCTTGTGCTGGCCTGTAGCTGGGCCCACCAGCCCTGTGCTCCTTCTTGTTTAATTGTTCCCAGGGGCAGGGTGCTGTGGCCCCTGACCCCTGCTACGATCCTTCAACCCTTTGGCAGAATGCTTTTACGAGGAACAAGGCATTCTTTTAATGACTGAGGCTGCTGAGGGGCCATTGCGCTTTGAAAGCGCTTTTCTTTTGTGCAAGGAAATCACCGCCGCAGCCCGGACTTTAAACTGTGCCCTAGCGCTCTGAAAAGCGCTCTCCTGCTGTTAAAATCACCGCCGCAGCCGGGTTATCAAATTACTGCCGAGCGCGAGGACCGCGCTCAGCTCAGTGCCCCCGGGGCACGAGAAAAAAACACATTTAAAGAATCAGGAGCAAGCCTGCTCCTAGCGGTGCCCCCGGGGTAGGGATCGCTCCGAGGAGCGCCCCCGGGGCACCAGAAGGCCCTGCCTTGGGCCAGAGAACCATCGGAGAGGCGAGAGGAGAGGAGGACGCCTCTCCCTTGCCTAGGAAGCCTCGGAAGGCTTCGGTCGCCGTCGGAAGGGCGAGGGAGAGGAGGACGCCTCTCCCTCGCCTAAGAAGCCTCGGAAGGCTTAGCTCGCCGTCGGAAGGGTGAGGGGAGAAGAGGACACCTCTCCCTCGCCTAAGAAGCCTCGGAAGGCTTCGGTTGCCTGGGGAGCGGGCAGCAGCCTCATCGGAGGCTCGCTGCACCCCCAGACCCCTCAGGGCCCCTGCGAGGGCCAGCCTTGCCATAAAGGGGTCTCCCTTTGAGGAAGGGCCACGGAGGCCCAGGGAGACCCCAGGAGCTAGCGGGTCCCCAGAGGGGCCCGTGTTTCACCCAGGAGGGGGTGCGAGGCGCCCCCCTCCCCCTTCAAAGGTTTCCCTGACCTGGGCCCCCCCTCGAGAGGGCCGGTGGAGGCCTAGGGGGGCCCCCAGTGTTGACGGCCCCCAGAGGGGCCCGTTTTTTGTCTAGAGGAGGTGCGTGCCGCCCCCCTCTTCCCCAGGACTTTAAGGAGGCCCCCTCATTGCGCAGAGGAGCGCTGGGGGCCCCTTTCTTCTTTGTCTTAGGCACTGGAGGTGCCTCTACCATCTACCAGGTACTTTTAAATGGACCAATAGGATCATAATTGAAGTTCTTGTTACAGACTTTTCTAATTGTGATATATTGCCTACCTGTTACATGATGCTTTTACATATGTGTGCACATGTTCCTTTTATGGACATGACTTGCTAATATGTTTCCCTAACTTGCCATATGTTTTCTAATGTTCCTACTATGGGCGTTTTATGATATTCTTATGACAAGTGTTCTAATGTAATTACGTGTTTCCTGACTACTGCTTATGTTGCAGAATACTGAGTAACCTGTGTGTTATGTGTGACTACTGCTAGTTTGCAGAGTAACTAATGTGTAACGTTCTGACAACTGCTAAGGTAGCAGGATAGTACTGTTATGTGATGTTGGTCTGATAATTACGCTGTGTACAATACAGTATATTTTCATATAATCTGGTGTTGTGTTTCCTTTGTGGTGGGGATATTGCGTCACATGTATGTGTGTGTTGTGCAAACGCTTTACGCATTGCCTCCGGGTTAAGCCTGACTGCTCGTGCCAAGCTACCAAGGGGGTGAGCAGGGGTTATCTTGGACGTGTAACTCCCTTGCCCTGACTAGAGTGGGTAAGTTCTGCCTGGCTGAGGTGCATACCCTAGCCAACCAGAAACCCCATTTCTAACATGCATCATTTTTCATAAATATGGCCCTAGGTGTTTTGTACTAGGCATGTCCGTAAGACCTGCCCACTACTGTGTGCTGAGTGTTTCCAAATCTAGAAGTGTGTCCTTGCTCTCCAGGCTGACTCCACTCTGCAGAGATTTAGTAAATCCCGTAACACGTGGCTATAGAGTTTCTATAACTCTGTTTTTTCCATTGACTCTACTTTTTACTCGAAGATATTTTAGCTCTGCAACGAGTGTTCTCTGGTTGTTGGATTTTGTTCCATAGAACTAAGAATCTCTGGCGGTCATTCCAACCTCGGCGGTAAAAGGCGCTTACCGCCAGACAGAAGACCGCCATAACACCGCCGCGGCCGCGGTAAACCGCCACGGTCATTCTGACCCACAACAGGCAAACCGCCAAAATACCGACATCCACAAAAGTCCGCCACACCAAAGGTCAGCGATAAACTGGCGATGACCAAACCTCCACCGTCACGCCAACAGAAATACGCCCATGCCATTACGACCCACGAATCCATGCGGCGGTCTTTCAACCGCGGTATTCTATTGGCGGTACATACCGCCGCGGTCGAAATACACATACTCGTACAAAACACTACCACATTGGACAATTCGAAATACACACACCTGATACACATACACACACCACTCCCACACACCCAATACAATATAAAACACACACCCACATCACCCACAAACCCCTATGACCAGAAATTCTGAGAGAAGGCGAGAGAGAGAAACCACAGTCAACTACCAAGCATCCACAGGCACACAATACCAATACCCACAGAACTTCCACGCACCTCACACAACACACCACTAAATAGCACCCCACCTATCACTACACACTCCACCCCACACATCATCCACACCACCCCATGGCACCTCAAAGACACCCCAGGTTCTCAGATGCTGAACTCAGGGTCATGGTGGAGGAAATCGTATGAGTAGAGCCCCAGCTGTTCGGGACACAGATGCAGCATTGCCAGGAAGATGGAGCTATGGAGCAGAATAGTCGACAGGGTCAACGCTGTGGGACAGCACCCAAGAAATAGGGACGACATCAGGAAGCGGTGGAACGACCTACGGGGGAAGGTGCGTTCCATGGTATCAAGGCACAACATCGCGGTACAGCGGACTGGCGGCGGACCCCCACCTCCTCCCCCAGAATTTACAACATGGGAGGAGCAAGTCTTGAACATCCTGCATCCTGAGGGCCTCGCAGGAGTCGGTGGAGGAGTGGACTCTGGTAAGTCTCATCTTCACTACTTCATCCCCCCCACCCCACCTGCATGCCCCACCCTCACCCCCATCACAACTACCCCTTGCAAATGTCTCACCATCACAACCCACCCATCCCAAAACTTAGCCCTGCATGCGGCCCCAAAGCATGGACACCCATGACCAAAACATGCCCAATGCACATACCCATCACCCCCCCCAAACATAGTCACAACAGCCCCCACAAAGGAATGCCAGCACTGGGGTACACGGGCACCCACCCATTACACGCCATTGGCACACACAGAAGCAATAACCATACTTTTATACCCCTGCAGGACCCGAACGCCAGGTCACCGCGCAGGAGGGTCCACAAATGTCCCCTCCACCCCCAGAAGAGGCCCACAGTGATGACAGCAGCTCTGTCTCCCTGGATCTAGATGACCAGCCCGGTCCATCGGGGACCTCAGGACAGTCGGTTCCACAGCAGACCTTCCCCCCTCTGGGAACACCAGCACAGCACCCACCCAGCGGGCCCATACCTCTGTCCCCAGGACACGTCAATCAGCGGTGTGTCCACCACTACAGGGAACCCAGGCTAACCCACCACCCCAACAACAACAGGGACCTGGGGGCAGTGGTAGTGGGCACACGGTCCAGGGGACGGAGGCCCAAGGAAACAGGGGAACTGGAAGGGCAGCTGTGCGACAGGGGGGGGGGCAGGCCAAGGGAACCCATTCTCCACGAGGCCCTCTCCTCCATCATGGGAGCATACCACCACTCCCAGGAGACGATGGCGACGATCCTGGCCAGGTTTCAGGAAATCCAGCTTCTGCAGGAGCAACAGTATATGGGGTTCAGGGAGGAACTGAGAAACATCAGTACCTCCATGGGTACCATCGTAGTGGCCCTGAATGAGTTAATCACCACATTGCGGACCACTGTGGCACCTCAAAGGGCCCCTGACACTAGCATGGACCAGGAACTGGCTACCACCTCCGCCGGCGCTAGTGGACAGGAGGCCCCGACAGAAGACCAACAGGCCACCAGAACCCCACCCCCTGCAGAAGGAGAACCACCCCGCAAGCGGGCCCTGAGATCCAGGAAGAAGACAGAGTAACATGTCAAGACCCCCACCAGCAAAGGATACCGCCCTGATTGTCATCCCACTGTCCCACATTGTCACCCTGTCCAACCTTAAACTGCCCCTGCTCCACTTCCCACAGGCATTTGGACAATGCACCTGTGAATCTGATAGTCTGGACTCTGCCATGGACAATCCTCCACCATCACCCCTCACCGATTTGCAACCACCCATCCAAATTAGAGCACTTGAATAAACACACTTATTGCACATAAACAATCTGGAGTCTGTCTGTGATTTTAACAAATGTATTAGACATGACAGTGCCAAAATCGTTATTCACATTGTGATGCCAAAGAACCGCTGTCACACAGCTGTAGTCCATGGGGAAACAAAGCAGATGTCACGCAGTGGGGCCCACAGCTCTGAAAACGGAAGGGAAAGTCACAACACAGTTACCATACACTGGGGGAAAAAGTCAGACAGTAGAGAGGTAGGAGTCTTTAAGTAAATGTAATATGCCGGTGTGTACTCTTACCTGTGTGTCACTGAAAATATTGCTCTATTACTGTGTTCCTGTTGTCTATGTCGTCCTCTCTGGCTTCCTCTTCTTCACTCTCCACAGGCTCCACATCTGCTACAACACCACCATCTGGACCATCCTCCTGCAGAAAAGGCACCTGGCGGCGCAAAGCCAGGTTGTGAAGCACACAGCAGGCCACGATGATCTGGCACACCTTCTTTGGTGAGTACATTAGGGATCCACCTGTCATATGGAGGCACCTGAACCTGGCCTTCAGGAGGCCAAAGGTGCGTTCGATCACCCTCCTAGTCCGCCCATGGGCCTCATTGTAGCGTTCCTCTGCCCTGGTCCTGGGATTCCTCACTGGGGTCAGTAGCCAGGACAGGTTGGGGTAACCAGAGTCCCCTAATAGCCACACCCGGTGCCTCTGGAGTTGACCCATCACATACGGGATGCTGCTATTCCGCAGGATGTAGGCGTCATGCACTGAGCCAGGGAACTTGGCATTAACATGGGAGATGTACTGGTCTGCCAAACAGACCATCTGTACATTCATCGAATTATAACTTTTCCTGTTCCTGTACACCTGTTCACTCCTGCTGGGGGGTACCAAAGCCACATGTGTCCCATCAAAGGCACCTATGATGTTGGGGAAATGTCCAAGGGCATAGAAATCACCATTCACTGTAGGCAAATCCCCCACCTCAGGTAAAATGATGTAGCTCCTCATGTGTTTCAGCAGGGCAGACAACACTCTGGACAACACCTTTGAAAACATAGGTTGAGACATCCCTGATGATATGGCCACTGTTGTTTGAAATGACCCACTTGCTAAGAAATGGAGTACTGACAGCACATGCACTAGAGGGGGGATCCCTGTGGGTTGGCGGATGGGTGACATCAGGTCTGCCTCCAGCTGGGCACACAGTTCATGAATAGTGGCTCGGTCAAGCCTGTATGTCAGTATGACATGTCTTTCCTCCATTGTCGACAGGTCCACCAGCGGTCTGTAAACGGGAAGATTCCTCCATCTCCTCGCATTGCCCAGCGGACTGTGCCTAGGAAGGACAACAGCGAGCACAGAGTCAATCAACCCACAGGTACGTTCCCACAGCTTGCACACAACACGATTCACTATGCATTGAATGGTTTGTATGAGTGTTGAGGAAAGGCCTAAGTATGTGTGACGCAGTAGAAATGAAGCCATGTGGGCCCTTGAAATGGCGGCTGCCTGACCTGTGAAGTGTGACAATGGGATGTGAGGTCAATGCGCTGGCGTGGCACCCCGTGGCGGTAGGCGGTTGAAGACCGCGGCGCAAAGCCGCATTGGTTATCATAAAACCCTATGGGTTTCCCGAGCCAATGACGATGTGCGCTGGCGGTCGGACCTACACTGCAAGTGCTGCTGTGACCTCGGTCTGGAAGATACAATGGCTGCTGCGACTGGGGAAAGGGCCCCTGCCTTCACTTCTGAAGAATTGGAGAAACTCGTGGATGGGGTCCTCCCCCAGTATGCGATACTCTACGGTCCTCGAGACCAACAGGTAAGTACACAGGGACCATGCTTTGTGGGCAATGCCTGGGTTGAGTCAGGTGGATGAAAGATGGTGGGGAGGGGAGCGATTGAGGCATGCATCAGATGACAGATGAGAGCATTGGCCACATGGCAAGGGTGGGGATGGGGGCCACTCACATCAAGCATTCAGAAGGTGATGATTTTTTTTCTCCCCCTGTACATGTCACATAGGTCAGCACCCACCAGAAAATCGCTATTTGGCGTGCCATCGCCAAGGACGTCCGGACCCTGGGGGTCCACATCAGACGGGGCACCCACTGCCGGAAGAGGTGGGAGGACATCCGACGCGGGAGCAGGAAGACGGCGGAGACTCTGCTGGGGATGGCCTCCCAACGTAGGAGGGGTGCCAGTCATCAATTGACCCCCCTGATGTCCCGGATCCTGGCGGTGGCCTACCCCGATTTGGATGGGCGCGTGAGGACATCACAGCAGGCACAAGGGGGTGAGTACACTCTCATTCTAGTGACTTTGCGCGCAGTAGAGGTGTCTGGGTGGGGGAGGTGGGCTTTGGGTATCTCTAGGCCAGGGCGATTTCTGTAGGCTAGGCCCCTCCGTAAGGCATGGTCCTGTGCCCCCGCCCCCCACCTCTGTAGGGTGCCAAGTACAGCTATTCATGGCCCTGTGTCATCTATGTGTGCAGTTGTCATCCATAGGCTTGTAGGCCATGTCCCACTGATTGAGTAGTGGACCCCAAGTGCGCAGCGTAGTGCAGGGGGCTTCTGTGTCTGTCCTCTCCGCCAACGGTAGCGGTAATCCATGCACTCAACATGTCTTTCTTTCTCCCCCCCCCTTTTTTGTGGTCTTCCTGTTCATGTGTGCATTAGCATCATCAGGCGGAGGAGAGTGGCATCGGAGCACGAGGGAGCTGCATCCCACATGGCCCTGGAGGGCCATGCAACGGACTCTGAGTACACCAGTGGGACGGAGGGCGAGGGGTGCTCCACAGCGGGGACTCGTGCTGATGTCAGTGGCAGCGACTCGTCCTCTGAAGGGAGCTCCCTTGTGGTGGCGGCAACATCCGTGCCCCCCGCAACAACAGGTACAGCCGCCACCCAGTGCACCAGCACCGCCGTCCCAGCAGCCCCTCAGCGTTTGCCCCGTGCCCGCTCACCCAGGAAGGGGGGCATCTCCTTCGCCCCAGGCACCTCAGGCCCTGCCCCTGTCACCCCTGCTTCCCTCAGTGAGGATTGTCAATTGTCCCTGTCTCTAGCTCCCCCCTCCAACTTCCTCCACCCAGACCCAATCCCCTGTACCTCTGCTTATCCCAGACACACCTACAGACCAGCCTGCACACACCTCAACACCCAAGGGAAGCTCATCCAGACATAAGCACCACACATCACACAAGCATTCACACAAGCAACATCCACATGCAGACACACCAACACCCACTGCCTCCACTGTGTCCCCCTCCTCCTCGTCTGCCTCCTCCCTCCCTGTGACGTCTCCACTCACACTTGCATGCACAACATCTTCAGCCACTACGTCCATCACCAGCACACCCACCAGAACACTCCGCACACGTGCAGTCACCACCCCCACTACCATTTACACGTCCCCTGTGTCCTCTCCCAGTGTGTCTGTCACCCCCTCTTCCAAACCACACAAACGCAGGCAGCCACCCACCCAACAGCCATCCACCTCACGACAGCCTCCAGCCCAAGCACCTGCACCCAAAGACAGCAGACTTCACACTTCTACAACCACATGCTCTTCCTCCACTCCCATACCGACTACACCTAGCCATCCCTCTCTTTCCAAATTGATTTTCCTTTCCAAACTTGCCCTCTTTCCAACAACTCCCCCACCCCGTCCATCGAATAAGACTGCAATCAGCACCTCAGCCACCACCAAACCAGGACCTATCAAGACTGTTGTCCAAGGACTGTGGAGTCCCCCACCCTCAAGGGCAACTAGTTCTGCTAGGAGCCAAGGCACGGCCAGCCCACCCCCGGAAAAACACCCAAAGATCACCAGTGCCCGGCGCGAGAGGCCAAGGACACCTGGGACCAAAATCCCTACCCTGGCTCCGGCTGGAAGTGGGGTGCCACCTGGCACACCGCCAAAGGTGGGAAAGGGCCACAGACGACCAGGGAAGGGTGGGAAGGGCAGCACGCCCGACAAGTCCGGCAGCAGGCCAGCTGCCCAGAAGGGCCCCACCAGCCCCATCCCAGGTGTGCAGGAGGACACCCAGAGGCCCGGTACGGCAGCCCAGGAGGGCCCCGCCAGCCACAGCCCAGCTGCCCAGCTGCCCAGGAGGGCCCGCCAGCCACAGCACAGCTGCCCAGGAGGGCCCCGCCAGCCACAGCCCAGCTGGGCAATGAAGGAGCGCCAGCCACAGCCCAGCTGGGCAATGAAGGAGCGCCAACTCAAGCACCGCTGAACAGGGCAAGGACCGCCAAGGCAAACACCGCTGAACAGGGCAAGGACCGCTTAACAGGGCAAGGACTGCCAACGCAAGCATCGCTGAACAGGGCAAGGACCGCCAAGGCAAGCACCGCTGAACAGGGCAAGCACCGCTGAACAGGGCAAGGACCGCCAAGGCAAGCACCGCTGAACAGGGCAAGGACCGCTGAACAGGGCAAGGACCGCCAAGGCAAGCACCGGTGAACAGGGCAAGCACCGCTGAACAGGGCAAGGACCGCCAAGGCAAGCACCGCTGAACAGGGCAAGCACCGCTGAACAGGGCAAGGACCGCCAAGGCAAGCACCGCTGAACAGGGCAAGGACCGCCAAGGCAAGCACTGCTGAACAGGGCAAGGACCGCCAAGGCAAGCACCGCTGAACAGGGCAAGGACCGCCAAGGCAAGCACCGCTGAACAGGGCAAGCACCGCTGAACAGGGCAAGCACCGCTGCACTGGTCCCTTCATCTCAAGCACCGCTCCGCTGGGCACCGCCGTCTCAAGTACCGCTGAACTGGGCCCTTCATCTCAAGCACCGCTGCACTGGTCCCTTCATCTCAAGCACCGCTCCGCTGGGCACCGCCATCTCAAGCACCGCTGAACTGGGCCCTTCATCTCAAGCACCGCTCTGCTGGGCCCTTCATCTCAAGCACCGCTGCACTGGGCCCTCCATCTCAAGCACCGCTCCGCTGGGCCCTTCATCTCAAGCACCCCTCCGCTGGGCACCGCCTTCTCAAGCACCGCTGAACTGGGCCCTTCATCTCAAGCACCGCTGCACTGGGCCCTTCATCTCAAGCACCGCTCCGCTGGGCACCGCCGTCTCAAGCACCGCTGAACTGGGCCCTTCATCTCAAGCACCGCTGCACTGGGCCCTTCATCTCAAGCACCGCTGCACTGGGCCCTTCATCTCAAGCACCGCTCCGATGGGCCCTTCATCTCAAGCACCGCTCCGCTGGGCACCGCCGTCTCAAGCACCGCTGAACTGGGCCCTTCATCTCAAGCACCGCTACGCTGGGCACCGCCGTCTCAAGCACCGCTGAACTGGGCCCTTCATCTCAAGCACCGCTGCACTGGGCCCTTCATCTCAAGCACCGCTCCGCTGGGCCCTTCATCTCAAGCACCGCTCCGCTGGGCACCGCCCTCTCAAGCACCGCTGAACTGGGCCCTTCATCTCAAGCACCGCTGCACTGGGCCCTTCATCTCAAGCACCGCTCCGCTGGGCCCTTCATCTCAAGCACCGCTCCGCTGGGCACCGCCGTCTCAAGCACCGCTGAACTGGGCCCTTCATCTCAAGCACCGCTCCGCTGGGCACCACCGCCTCAAGCACCGCTGAACTGGGCCCTTCATCTCAAGCACCGCTGCACTGGGCCCTTCATCTCAAGCACCGCTCCGCTGGGCCCTTCATCTCAAGCACCGCTCCGCTGGGCTCCGCCGTCTCAAGCACGCTGAACTGGACCCTTCATCTCAAGCACCGCTCCGCTGGGCACCGCCGTCTCAAGCACCGCTGAACTGGGCCCTTCATCTCAAGCACCGCTCCGCTGGGCCCTTCATCTTAAGCACCGCTGCACTGGGCCCTCCATCTCAAGCACCGCTCCGCTGGGCCCTTCATCTCAAGCACCGCTCCGCTGGGCACCGCCGTCTCAAGCACCGCTGAACTGGGCCCTTCATCTCAAGCACCGCTGGCACATTAGCGGAAGGGGCAGTGCCGCATCTGTGTCGGGCAGGGCTGCACGAAGCACTCTGGGCACCAGTCCCCCTCCAGAACCAGTGGACACTGTCATCCACTTGAGAGACTGTGGCTTTGCACTCCCCAGGATGTAACAGTGGGCAAACCACCCACTGTAGAGACTTGAGAGAATGTGGCTTTGCACTCCCCAGGATGGTACAGTGGGCAAGCCACCCACTGTATGGACTTGAGAGACTGTGGCTTTGGACTCCCCAGGATGGTACAGTGGGCAAGCCACCCACTGTATGGACTTGAGAGACTGTGGCTTTGCACTCCCCAGGATGGTACAGTGGGCAAACCACCCACTGTATGGACTTGAGAGACTGTGGCTTTGCACTCCCCAGGATGGGACAGTGGCCATGGAGGCCCCTCGTGGATCTGGCGTCGTGTACTCATGTGGCTGAGGTGCCCCCCCTTCCCTTCCCCCTGAGGTGCCTGTAGTTTTTCTATCTGATGCCCCTGCAGTGTTCTCTCCGTTGGTGTCAGGTATCCTGTGTGGGCCTTGCCCATGTGATTTGGGCCCAGTGGTCCACGGACAATGACTGCTAAAATTATCGGACTTTTAATATTTATGGATATATTAGTTTTAAATGTGTGATATTTTTATATGCCGATAATACAATATATTTGACTGTTTATGATCATTTCATTTTGTCTTTGCATTCTTCCGGGGAGTTTGGGGGTTGTAACAGTGATGTATTGCTGTGCATTGATGTGTGTGTTGTAGTGGGTGAGGGTGGTGGTGGGTGTGTAGCGTATGTGTGCCTGTAATATTTTCTCCTCCCCCCTCCCCTGTGTCGTAGGTGCAGTACTCACCGTAGTCTTCTGCGCCGGCGTTCGTGCTCCTGGTAGAGGAGCAGGAATACAATAGCTGGTAGGATGTGTAGTTCGGGTTCCATGCTGTCCAGATTCCTCGTGGGGTGTATGGAGGTGAGCGTTTTCCGTTTGAAATTTCTGTTTCCACCGTGTTTTTATCGGGGGGGCTAACGCCCCGGAAAATGTGGCGGATTGGTGGGTTGTGATAGGGTGGGCGGTACATTGACTCCCGCCTGTCTGTTGGCGGTGACCACCGCGCTGTTTGTTTGTCCCGCCGTGGCGGTCGGAGTGTTAATGTGGCGGTCTCTGTTGGCGGTTTCCGCCAGGGTCAGAATTCCATTTTTTAAACCGCCAGCCGGGTTAGCCGCCGCTTTAACACCGACCACCAGGGTTGGAATGACCCCCACTGTGTATGTGTATTCAGTAAATAAACTTCAATAAAATAACATGAGATGAGATGAAATGACATGACAACACTGTTCAAATGCTGGAATGATTACTTTAGCATGCCCAAGACCAGTGGGTTTGTGAGGCAGGGCCATGGCGCTGATAGTGATAACCGCCATCAGTACTTGCCTAAATAGAGTGAAATTAGTTTGTCGAGAGCTAATAGCTTTGTTACTTTTGGATTTCAGAAAAAGCCATTTTTAGTAACAGTGAATTAAAAATCCCAGCACTCGCGGAAAAATACCCTTTATTATTCGCTGCTCTAAAATCACATAATGGCAAAACCGATGTCCATTGTAATTCCGTTATTGCTGTCTGTTACTCTCCAATTCGGCTACAAGGTATCACGTCCCGTATTTTCATTTTTTTGCTCTAAAATTGAAAACTCCACTAGGTGCAGTAACTCTTTCTAGGTGAGGGTCACCCTGCTAAAGTGCTCCCTCGTTTCACATTTCAATGTGCTTTAAATTAAAAGGTATTTTACTAGAACGCATTTACATAATGTTTATGGACACGCTGAATAGTCCTGTACTTAAATTAAATGCAGGCTTCAGCCCCATTTATGAGTTGCAGAATTTACTCCTTCCGTCACTTTGTTCATCCTGGAAAGATTGAATCACACTATCTATTCAGGCAGTGTATCCTCTCAAGTGACGAACACAATAGTTTTATAATTCCATAAAAATTACAGCCATAAATTATGGTAGACTCTTTCTTTTTTCATTCAGGCTTCTAGATATGGATAGCTCCCTGCAACCTTTTAACTTTCTACTTACAATCCATGTGGGTAACCTGAAAACTCCTCATTTCAATCTTAATTTGTATTAGGCTATCTGATCCGTTTGAATATACCACTGTTGACCACAGCATCTTGTAGATAGGTTTACAAGCTGTAGATATAAAGGGTTGAGTTGTCCCCTGAATCAAATTCCCACTCAACTGAAGGTACCATACACTTTGCTTCCCCATTCTCCTCTCGCCCTTGTACTTACAGTGATATTACAGTGGGCTATTCCATTTCTCGGGATGTGTCCCATATTTATCCCATGTCTTCAACCTAGTCGTATCTGGTCCATGATATTCCACCTCTATGTTGATGTCAGTGATACATAGACCCTCCCAAAACCTAAGAGACTCTGGAGATCATGGCTAAACACTTTTGGTAATTCCTAATGCAGAGCAAGGACAATCTCTAGCTCCATTCCAATACCCTGCAGAAATTAGGAACTTCCTGTCACCTCTTTGAACAGCCCGATATGTTAGCGTCACGTTTTACATAGTTGTAGTAAATGGTTTCATTGTATAATTACAATTATAACGAGTTTAAAACAAGACGCTCAGGAGAAGGAGAAAAGAAAGTATTGCCTTTTTTGCTATACCTCAGAATAATAAAACTAATCAGTGTCAGTATTCTTCAATATAGTATGAACCAAATCTAAAAATGTCATCAATTCACTGATAAAAGCATGATATTTTGCAGTAATACAGTAGTCGCATCCCTTCTCAATTGTTCTAATATTCTCTTTTTTAGAAAAAAATATCCGCAAATATATGCTCCTTAAAATTTCTGATTTTAGACAATAATATGTTTCAAAGTTTCCATTTAATAACCACGAAAGCGACACTTAGGGGGTCATTACGATCCCAGCGGTTGGCGATAATATGGCCGTAAGTACTGCCAAAAGGCTGGCTGTACTTACCACCATATTATGACATTGGCGGGCTGGCTGAAGCCAACCCACCAATGTACCACTCCGACCGCCGTGGGTGTAACAGCCGCCGGGGAGGAGATATCCATCTCCAGCCCGGGGGCCATCACTGTTTTACCTGCGGGATTACGACTTCGTCTACAGCTATAGTTTTCGTGGCTTTCTTAACGCCACAAAAATCATGGTGTAGGCACTATCAGTGACAGGGAATTCCTTCCCTATCACTGATAGGGGTCTCCCCCCCTCCAGTTAAACCTCCCAACCACCTTACTCTCTAAAGCCCCTCAACCCCCCTTACATTCACGCCCCTTTCACACACACACACACACACACATGCATGCACACACCCATTCCCACATGCATCCACGCATGCATACATCCATTGACACACGCATCCGCACACACTTTCATACATACACGCAGACACGCATTCAACATACAACACACACCCGCATCCATGCACACACAAACATTCAAACACACCCCCACACACACACACCACCACCCACACCCCTCCCCTGTCGGAGACCCGACTTACCTGTGATCAGGGGGTCCTCGGGCAGGAGATGGGACAGGGCGCTGCTGCCACCAGCAGCGCCCGCCAGCAGAACACAGCCAGGCAGTATTATGGCCACAGGCGAACTTCTGCCATTCTTCTGGTGGAAATCCGTGTGTGGTCATAATACGGCGGATGGCTGGTAGCACGAAAACAGTCTTTTTATGGCCATCACCATGGCGGTAGGCGGTTTTTACCGCCATTGTCATAATGGGGGCCTTAGTCTTGCCTTTGAGTCTTGGATTTCACACCCCATCAAACTGAAAAAGGTGCATGTATGTAATCTGAATCCCAGATATTTCTCTTTCCTTAAACCTCGTAGGGTCGCTCTTATATATTCTTGTAAGGAGTAGGATTTTTAGACCAGTTGCACATGTTTATATTTACAACAGAGACTGGTGCTCCTTTTCTCGATTATGCCTGCCCAGTACTTTCTTTTCTAACTCCTTTTGTGTTGTGCGCATAATTGAGCACAATAGATTAAGTGATGATAAATTGTATTCTTTAATTGTGTTATTAATAATCGTCCAATTTAATTTCAGATTGCCATAAGACTTCTTTTTAATTCTTCATACATTATGTATTTTCTGATTGTTGAGCTTGTCATGGTGCAGTCACAGAAATGGTTTAGTTTTGGGACAGTTTGAAAAGTAAATAGTGATTTGGTACACAACTCCAGGCTCATTTTGCAGTTTGAAGTAGATGCTCGTAGGTCTAGGAGCTTCTTGACGTCGTGCCAGTTTTATTAAGTTCTCTGTTTTGTTGGAAAGCACCAGAGAGGCATAAAGTAGCAGGGGATCTATCATCATATTTAGTACTTGTAATAATGGATCAATTGCTTTTCCTCCATAAAGCTTGGTGAACCTCTTGTCTGATTTCATTATTATGCTAGATTTACTTTTCCTGGCAAGAACATGGTTGGCCCAAGATAATGTATTTTCAACTAGCATGCCCAGATAATGGTATTGAGTGACATGTTGAATCAATTCATTCCTGAGTTTCCAGAAATTGACTACTTTTCCTCCCGAAGGTCATTAGTTTTGTTTGTTATATACATAGCTGTTAAACTATGTGTCAAATAATCTGAGTTAAATGATGTTGTAGACCTTTTGAGGTTTAGTGAAATACTGCCAAATCATGAGCATAAACTAGATGAGTAATCATTTGAGTACCTAGTTTAGGAGCCAGTCCTTGAGAATGGTTACTCAATCCAGTAAATCTGCAATTATATTGAAAATAAAACAGACACTAGGATACATCTACGTTGTAACCCGTTTGATGTTGACGTCTTGTGCTACTGACCATTGTTATCTGTTAACCTTATTTATAAACAGGTATCATCGGGTAGTTCTATCAAAAAGCATGTAAGGAAACAATTTATTTCCCATTTGATCAACTTACTCCACAGAAGATGCGTGTTTAGTTTATCAAATGCAGCGCCATCATGAAGCAAGCATATAACGGCATGTTATTTTATTTTGCTATGGTCAAGCACAATTTTTGAAAAACGTTCTGATTTAATTGTCAGATTATTTTCAGTTGACCATCTTGCTAAGTTACTTTATATATATAGTCACTAAAAAAACAAAGGTTACAGGGACATTATAGTTAGGTTCAGAATTCACACTCAAAAAAACACTGAAATTCAGTAGTGTGCCATAAGGTAACTATAACTTACACCTACGCCATGCACAGTTTTCTAATCAAATGTTGCAGTGATATTTTGATAATATCAATGATATCATAGAAAAGGTCATGACTGATGTAATATGTGGGGTAATAAGCAGTGCATGGCAAGGATAAGAGTTACAGTTACCATAGGGAATGAGTTATGGCTTGAATAATGGCAGGCTTACGTTTAGGCACCTGATATTCCTTGCATGAAAAGCCTTTATATGCTTTGCCCATATGTCGTCAGCAATTAAATGGTACTTTGGGATGCTGAAAGTTTTCAACCCCTTCCCTATCAAGAGCCAGAATGCTTTGGTTTTGTTTGCTTTGATTTATTAATGAAATCCAGAAGGTTTCTTCTTATTCCCTTTTTTCTGTTGTTTAGATGGTGCTTTATGTTTTTAATTTGCATGTCACAGTCTCCAGAACTGAAGTGCTTCAATTGAACTTGAATTTCTGTACTTTGGTCTTTTTGCTGAGTTATTCGCTGATCTGTGGATTTTAATGCATAATGAGCATGAAGAATCACAAGGAGCTGCCGCAAGTTCATCTCTTCACACAGCACGCCACAATATGCACAGCATGAATCACTGCTCATGACCACGAGTCTCCAGCACCCCCGTCCACATTGCCCAGTGCACTCTTCGTGCCCACAGACCATCACTGGTGATGCTCTTCTTGCTCCTGGTGGATTTCTTCCCTGTGAACATGACTCTTGGTCCAATTTTTGAGAAGGTGAAACTTCAGTGGGACTTATCTGGGGTTGTATCTGACCCATGCGCTACTGTGTCAGCCTGAACTTCTGGATTTAACCCTTTCTAGCGTGACCAGATTACCCCGGTTGACTCTTTATGCTTTTAGGCACTATATTGCATTGTAGTCTTTAAAAATCCATAGCTGGAAGTCTACTTATTGGATTGTTGTTGTTTCAGTCTTGTTTTGTTCAGTAAATCAAGCTCTATGTTTCTAACCAGGTGTAGTATCACTATGTGTGATGTTTTCACTGTTTTACTGTTGGAAGTGTTCTACAAATACTTAGCACATTGCCTCTCAAGTTAAGCCTGCATTGTCTGTGACTAGCTACTGGAGGTGAGCACAAATTATTTTAGGGTGTGACTGTGACTTACCCTGACTAGGATTGTGTTTCTTGCTTAGACAAGGTGCATACCTCTGCCAACTAGACACCAAGGTCCGAATTTAAGAAAAGTGGTGCTGCATCCAATGCAGCACCATTTTTCTTGTGCCCCCCTGTACCCACCAAATGCTTCCATGTGTTTATGATACTGCGCACCATGGACGCATTAGGAACAATAATGTCAATATTTTTGATGCTATTGTGGCGCTTTGCCCCACTAGCGTAAATAATGTTGACATTAGCGGAACAAAGTGCAAGGTGGCCCGCTGATTACAATGGGTGCATCCTTATAATGCCTGTTTCAGCAGATGTTAAAAATTATGGCAAAAATGGCGCAATTAAATCTTGTAAGTTTCATTGCACCATTTATGCAGGCCTCCTTGTGCCGGAACGCCCCCTTTGCATACGTTATGTATGGTGCATGCATAATGTGTTGAAAAGGGTTACAAAGTGGGGCAATGCACGCATTGCCCCACTTTGTAAATATTGCACGGGGAAAAGACCACCTTAGCACCACCTTAGCATCAAAAAAATGATGCTAAGGCAGCACTAAAATGCTGCAAGCAGCTCTTAAATCTGCCCCCAAGTTCCCCACACTGTGCCACCAACCCCATCCCATTTTGTGCCTTTCCTTTCCTCTCCTTCAAAGGCTGTTGTCTCTGCATTCCAGTGTTGCAATAATAGTGTCCGCAGAGCCCAGAAAGGGTAGCCTGGAACTCATTTATAATGTAGCAGAAGTGAGTTACAAGATCCTTGACCCACCACTGCTACTTCACAGCAGTACATTATGAAAATTATTAGATTTAAAAGAAGATCTTGTCGAGTGACAGTAGCAGAATTATGGAACAAACTCTGACTCTCTGTTGATTGAAATCCTTTTTAGTCAGATTCAGGAAAAATCTAAAAATTAGTCTTATGTACAGTCATGTCCTTAATAAATGCTGACACTGCTGTTGTACTCCCTTTAAGTTTTCTCTCTGCGTAGGTTTCTCTGTTAGCACCAAGAGACTTCCAGAGAGTGAATGCAGTGCTCCACAAATTTCTAAATAATAATAATAATCAGCCTATGCAAAACATCCGGTATATAGGGATAAACTAATTACAATATTTGTCTTACTGACTTGAGTTGTGTGAGAAGAACATGATACTGGAAAATTATGTACTTTTTTATATTACTTTTACAGGTCTTGCTGACATTTACCTGTAGTTCAGGTTCAGAACTGTCAATAGAATCATCCAGTGGCTGCAAGTGAGTCACTGTTTTTTTTATATCCCAGGAAGCTATGTGTGAATTCATTAGACATTTCCTACCAGATGTGCAGAGACAGGTCATAAATATTGATTGCACAAACTAAATCTGACTTGTCTATTAATATAAAAGATGACTTATGTACCAACAGGTTTTTTTTTTTTAATCTCCAGTTGGAGGGTGTGTGTGTGTGTGTTTGTGTGTGGGGGTTGAAAAATGACCTGCAGGATGCTATTTGCAGCCAACTGTGATAGATTACAAACACAGCAATCACAGTGATGGGGGGTGTATGCAAGAGCAGACCATTGAGCCACAGCAGATTACCATCCCTGTGTGTTTGCATCAAAACGGGGAACTTTTTTCCTAAAACAGCCCATGTTCCCTTAGGGAATGAGTGCTGCTTTAAAAAAAAAATCATGTTTGCGAAGACTTTGGGGGAGCAGGCAGGACACGATTCCCAAAAGGGAAGCTGTCCAACTGGGACAGCTTCACCTTTGCAAATATGTTACCACCTCCTTTTAGTTTTTAAAATGTCAGTGGTTTGCAATCGGAATAGTGGAAGCAAACCATTGATACATCTCCATGGAATTTCCACTTAGGAGAGGGTGCCCCTTTCACACTCCTTCCTAATTGAAATTCAAAATGAACTGCAAAATCTCTTCTGCAAATAAGAAAACATTTTTTTCTGAACCATACTAACGGTTTAGTGAATACTAAAATATCATTTTACAGTTTCAAACCCTGTGATTTTTCGAATTGCAGGGTGTGCAACCACAATATACTTTAGTACATCTGCCCCTTTGATCTTGCACTCATGTATATATTGTAAACCTGATGCAAATAAACCAAAGGCAGATGATAAATGTTAGACCTGTCTGTCTCCCACCACTTTCATGACACTTTTTGCTGGTTTTAGGAATCTGCGCTCTTCACCACTGCTAATTAGTGCTAAAGTGCATATGCTCTCTCCCTTAAACATGGTAACATTGGTTCATTCCCAATTGGCATATTTGATTTACGTGTACTGCATGTGTCCAGGGCATGTACGTTGAATGCTACTAGTGGGCCTGCAGCACTGATTGTGCCACCCACATAAGTAGCCCCTTAACCATGTCCCAGGCCTGCCATTGAAAGGCCTGTGTGTGCAGTTTCATTGCCACTTCGACTTGGCATTTTAAAGTACTTTCCAAGTCTTAAAACTTCCCTTTTTCTACATATAAGTCACCCCTAAGGTAGGCCTGTAGGAAAGTAGTCTCTTTCTAGCTTGGTTACCCCCACTTTTGACCTGTTTGTCAATGTGTTTGACTGTGTCTACTAGGATCCTGCTAATCAGGACCCCAGTAGTTATTCTCACGCCCTTAAATTTGGTTGTTGCTTACTAGTAACCCAGTAGTTCATTCACAATTGGCATACTGGTTCCCCTTATAAGTCCCTAGTATATGGTACTTAGGTACCCAGGGTATTGGGGTTCCAGGGGATCCCAGTGGGCTGCAGCATATCTTTTGCCACCCATAGGGAGCCCATGCAAAGGCTTCTGCAGGACTGCCATTGCAGCCTGCATGAAAAGGTGCATGACCCCTTTCATTGCCATTTACACTGCACCAGGTCACTTACAAGTCACCCCTATAGCAGGCCCTCCAGCCCTGTGGGCAGGGTGCAGAGTACCTGTGTGTGAGAGCACCCCTGCACTAGCAGAGGTGCCCCCACAACCTCCAGGACCCTTTTCCTGGACTTCATGAGTGCGGGAACACCATTTTACCTGTGTACTGGACATAGGTCACTACCTATGTCCAGCTACATAATGGTAACTCTGAACATAGGCATGTTAGGTATCAAACATGTTGGAATCATACCCCAAGGCTTTTGCAAGCATTGGTTGTGTGGTTCCATGCCCTCTAGGGGATCCTTAGGGGACCCCCAGTATTACCATTCCAGCCTTCTGAGATTTTCCCAGCAGCGCAAGCTGAGAAGCTCAAGCCCAGGAAGGCAGAAGAAAGGATTTCCTTTGAGAGAGGGGTGTTACACCCTCTCCCTTTCAAAATAGGTGTTACAGGTTTGGGAGGGGAAGCCTCCCCAAGCCGCTGGAAATCCTTTGAAGGGCACATTTGCGTCCCACTTGGCATATTTCTTTCTAAACGGATGTAGGGACCCCCAGTCCCTGCTCTGGCATGAAACTGGATGAAGGAAAAGGGAGTGACCACTCCCCTATCCATCACTACCCCAGTGATGGTGCTCCAAGCTCCTCCAGAGGGTCCATTGGTTTTGTCATCTTGGATTCCAAGTTGGCAGGGAACTCTAGGAGCATCTGAGTAGCCAGTGCCAGCAGGTGATTTCAGAGCCCTCCCCTGATAGGTGTTTGTCTGTTTAGCTGACCAATCCCCCTTTCAGGGCTATTTAGGGTCTCTCCTTCAGGTGTTTTTTCAGATTTGAATTGTAAGACTCCAGCAGGAATCCCCTGCATCCTTCACTTCAACTTCTGACCAACAAAACTGCATGTGGACCCTCCAGGAACTCTACAAACTGCAACAAAGAAGTCTTTTGCAACATTGTATCTTCAGCTTCTACAAGCAAATGTAACTGTTTCCTGGTTGTACATCCTCAGAGGACAGCCTGTCTTCAGCCTGCACCAGAAGAGCGAAGGAATCTCCCTTGGGGGTGAAGGAGACACTCCTCTGCTTCAGCAGGCACCTACTTCAATGATAACTGACCGAATGCATGGATCCCCTCTCCTGCTGAGCTGCGTAGGTCCTGCATCACAGGTGGTAGACTGAAGTGGTCCCAATGGTCCTGACGTTCTACTGTCCAACTTTGGTGGAGCTAAGAGCTTGCATCCCCAAGCAAGACAGCACACCCCAGCACCGCTTGTTTTGCAGTTGCCAAAGCTTGTTGGCAACTTTCCACAAAGTTCTTTGTGCACCGTGCAGCTCCTGCCCCCAGCACTCTGCCCTGTGACGCACATCTTCCTGAGTGGTTCTCCAGCAGCATGGGAGCATTTGTCGTAGTGCTGAGTGGGCCTTCTTTTGCACCTCCTTTGTCCCCGTGCTGTGGTACTCCTGTGCACGCTGCCTGGTCTTCTGAGGGCTCTCTGAGGTGCTGAGAGCCCCCTCTGCCTCCCACTCTGGGGGACAGAGGGTACCTTGTCCTTCCTTGTCCCAACAAAGGTTGTGCCTACATTTCACTCTTAAGGGATGACTGGACCCGGTATAAGGCGTAAGTACCATAGGTACCCACTACAAACCAGGCCAGCCTCCCTCATTGGTGGTGCAACAGTGGGATAACTACTTGCAATTGCCTTATCACTCTGTTACCTGGTGCTTTCCAAAGGAAAGACTACTCTATTCCTAGAGCCATACACATATACCTAGTATAGGGGTCTAGTTTCTTACTTTCCTTTCATAGAGACTAGAGATTAGGTAGGTTAGGTTCTCGCTAGACCACCCTAACATACACATCATGTCTGCTGCTGGGCCTAGCTCTGAGGTCATGGGTACTCCCTATGAGGGCATGACCTTCAAGGAATTGAAAGGGGCTTTGTACTGACAGGAAAGTAGATGTGGGGACGAACCCCAACAAGAATTTCCTTATGAGCCTCCTTCTCCATGATGACCAGATGCTTGTTGGTAGCCAGGAGGAGGAGGGAGATTCTGACCCCGTAGAATCAGAGAATCATCTTTCAGGTTCTAGGGAGTGCTCTTCCAAAGGTTTTGTACCTAGAAGACCCACTAGTAAAGCTGTAAGGGGAAGGGGAAGTCACTCAGGTAGGGCTCCCTTCACACCCAGAGGTCAGGTCACTAGGGTCACAAAAGCTAGGTAAAGATCCACCTCTGCCCATTCCCCTATCACCTCAGTGTCTGAGCAAACCAACTGCACAACTCCAGGAGATGACTCCATAGATAGGGAGCTCAGGATACAGAGACCGGAAGAGGCCAGTCTGAGGCTGCAGCAGCAACATCTAGCCCTATGTAGAGAGACTTTGGCAGTATAAAGGGAAAGGCAGGGGTTGGGGTTAGTTCTCCATGATGGCAGCAGCAGCAGTTTCAGGGATTTTAGAGTCAGGGAGGACTCCATTAAATCCAGGAACCTACACAAAATTGTCCCCCCATACAAGGTAGGGGAAGACATTTACAAATGGTTTGCTGCACTTGAGAGGGTGTGTAAAGTACAGAAGGTCCCTCAAAGTCAGTGGGCTGCTATTCTATGGATGTCCTTCTCTGACAAGGGAAGGGATAGACTTCTCACTGTCAGAGAAGAAGATTCAGTTAACTACAATGTTCTTAAGACAGCACTCTTGGATGGTTTTGGTCTCCCACAGAACAATATAGGATCAAGTTCAGGGAGGCCAGAAAAGAGGACTCACAGGACTGGGTTGGCTTTGTGGATGGTTCTGTCAAAGCTTTAGAAAGCTGGTTGCATGGCAGCATAGGGTCAGACTATGAAGGCTCATGTAATCTTCTTCTGAGAGAACATATTTTGTATATCTGTGTGTCAGACGTGTTGCACCAGTACTTGGTAGACTCAGATCTGACCTCTCTGCAAGAATTAGGAAAGAAGGCAGGCAAATGGGTCAGAACAAGGGTGAGCAGGAAAGCTCATACAGTGGGTGACAAGGACAAGAAGAAGGATGATAAGTCTCAGGACAAGGGTAGAGACAAAGACAAAAGTAAAGACCTTTCATCAGGTCCACAAAACTCTTCTGGGATGGGAATAAATCCTTTTGTTCTTCTTCTGCACGCACAAAAAAGCCTTGGTGTCATGTGTTCAGAGGTAAAGGCCATAAGGTAGGGGACAAATCCTGTCTAGGTAAAGCCCCTGAGCCTACTACCACTACTAACTCCACATCCACTTCTAGTGTTCCTAGTAGTAGTAGTACTAATAGTGGTGGGACTACTGGCAGTAGTCAAAGCAAAGGTGTAGTTGGGTTCACATTTGGGTCCATAATAGAAACTGGGGTAGGTGTAGAAACCCCCAATACAGTTTCTGTCTCACCTGGTGGCACTGGCCTTGCCACCTTAGCTGCTTGTCCCCTTAACATGGATAAGTACAAGCAGCACATTCAGATAAATGGTGTTGGGGCCCAGGCCTACATGGACACAGGTGCCGGTATCACTTTAGTCACTGCCAACATAGTGTCACCTGCACAAAACCTACTTGGTCAGACGTACCAGGTTATGGATGTTAACAACTCCACTCAGTCCCTCCCCTTAGCTGTAGTGCAAATTAATTGGGGTGGAGTTACTGGCCTAAGAAGGTGGTAGTATCACCTTGCTTACTTGTAGACTGTCTCTTAGGAAATGCCCTAGATGCCTCAGATTGGGCTGAAGTAGAT